>NC_138870.1:24118736-25484209 GCF_965194805.1 Balaenoptera borealis
ATATGTATAATTGAATCATTTTGCTGTACACCTGAACATAACAATGTTGTAAATCAACTATACTCCAATGTAAAATAAAGATTAAAAAAATTAAAATTAGAAAAAAGAAGAAATGGGAGTGATGACCATAATGGGCAGCAAGGATGGAATGGCAACCAAGAGGACTGATTCACAGGGATCTATGGAGATGGCTAATAATATGGAGTGTTCATAAGGACAGCAATGTGGTATTTCTTATTGTGCAGCCAAGAAGGGTATTGCTTAATATACATACGTAATCAAAAGAAATCAAGAAATGATGAACAGAAAGCTGAATTCTTCCTCTCCAGTGGAAACCTATGATTCCTAGTCCATTTCTATACCTAGTCAGTATGCAGACCCAAAACCCACTGGCAGAAGGAGAGGCTGGATTACTATGAGGAAGGTACATGCAATTACTTCAATGATACACAACACTGGCTCCTACAATGGGAAAGAGGAATACCTACCCAGGTCTTTCAAGGGATGTAGATATAGAGTCCAAGTTGACACTGATACCTGGGTACCACCTCCATCATGGGAACCCCGCCAACCCCCCTACCATGTAAAAGTGAAAACCAGAGTGCAGGGCTCCAAAGACATGGCCCAGTGGGGAGAAGAGAGGCCAAAGAATCAGAAGACCATGGCTGGGCCCAAAGCTAAAACCTCCTGGTTGTGTGATATTGGGAAGTGACCTCTCTTGGCTTCTGTTTCTTTACCTATAAAAGAAGGTGAATTATTCTTGCCTGGCCCATCTTACGGAATTTTTGAGACATCAAATGACATAATTAAGGTGACAGTGTTTTGTAACTGTCAAGTGCAACCCAAATGGAAGTGTTTTTTAAAAAAATAAATTTATTTATTTATTTATTTATTTTGGGTTGTGTTGGGTCTTCATTGCTGTGTGCGGGCTTTCTCTAGTTGTGGCGAGTGGGGACTACTCTTCGTTGCTGTGCATGGGCTTCTCATTGCGGTGGCTTCTCGTGTTGCGGAGCACGGGCTCTAGGCACGCAGGCTTCAGTAGTTGTGGCACGTGGGCTCATTAGTTGTGGTTCGCGGGCTCTAGAGCACAGGCTGAGTAGCTGTGGCACACGGGCTTAGTTGCTCCGTGGCATGTGGGATCTTCCTGGACCAGGGATCGAACCCGTGTCCCCTGCATTGGCAGGCGGATTCTTAACCACTGCACTACCAGGGAAGTCCCGGAAGTTGTTTTTTTTGTTTTTATCATTACCTCCCATTATGTTACTTGTCCTAGAAATACAACTGAATCATTTTTGCTGTTGTTCTATCTATTTAATGTTATTTAATGTGACCTAATCTTAGGAGTGCTTAAGAAGTAGGTAAGTCAAACCTTATACTCCATTCTCCATCTTAAGACACCAACAATCTAATGCACTTTTTAAAAAATACTTGTATGTGGCTGTTGGTTGAATTCTTCTCCAGTGTTTAAATTGATATAAGCTTTCTACAAGCCCTTTTGGAAATATGTACTAAAATTTAATATGTGTGTAACATTTGGCCTAGGAATCCATCTTCTAGGAAATTGTATGCCAAAAGATGTTCACATAAATATGTTAACTGGAGCATTATTTTAATAGCAAAAAAAAAAAAAAAAAAAAAAAGGAAAAGAAACTAAAAACTCTGCAACAAAAATGAACTGGTTATACAAATTATGTAAAATAGCTATAGTGAAGTACTCTGCAGTGTTAAAATGTTAAAGATTTGTATTTATTGACCTCAAAAATGTCCCAAACATATTACATGGAAATCACAAGTTATAAAGAGTGTGATCTCATATATATGTATTTAGAGAGACATATAGAAAGATATTCACCAAAATGTTAGTTCCGGGTGTTAATATTTCAGATCTGTTTATTCTTTTTTGTATCTTTCTGTATGATTTAATTTTCTTAGTTATTGTTTAGGTTGTTTACTTTTTACCCCTTTTCTTTTGACCATTTCAAAACTCCTTATCACTTAAAAATGTGGTATTCTTATCAGTTATTTTTGTTACTTTATTAAAAAGTTTATTTGGGGAGATTTTACAAAAGGAAAACCTTCAGAATGTCTGTAGTTTCCAATTTTTCATGCTATCTCATGCCTTCATCATGAAAAATTAATTGTTGGTTGAATTCCTATTCTTTTTAAAGTTATTTTTAAAACCTCAGGACCTTAGGTATAGTGTTTCAAAGTTATAACTCTGAAGACATTTAACTCAACATAGAACTTATTACTTTGCAATTGTTTATCTGCAGCTTCTATTGTACAAGTTAAATAAATACTAATTATAGCTAAATAAAATATTTAGCATTTGTTTCAAGGTTGTACCTTGCTTCTAGAGGAAACATTTTATTTTATTTTTTCATATTTCACATCGTGTTATATCTTAATTTTTTAGATTTAACTGTAGTTGATTTATAATATTGTGTTTCAGGAGTACAGCTTCAGATTCTTTTCCATTATAGGTTATTACAAGATATTGAGTATAGTTCCCTGTGCTATACACTAAATCCTTGTGTTTATCTATTTTATATATAGTGGTGTATATCTATTAATCCCATACTCCTAATTTATCCCTCCCCTGCCCCCTTCCTCTTTGGTAACCATAAGTTTGTTTTCTATGTCTGTGAGTCTATTTCTGTTTTGTAAATAAGTTCATTTGTGTCGTATTTTAGATTCCACATACTAGTGATATCATATGATATTTGTTTTTCTATGACTTATTTCACTTAGTATGATAATGTCTAGGTCCATCCATGTTGCTGCAAATGGCATTATTTCATTCTTTCTTGTGGCTTAGTAGTATTCCATTGTATATATGTACCACATCTTCTTTATCCATTCATCTGTTGATGGGCATATAGGTTGCTTTCTTGTCTTGACTATTGTGAATAGTGCTGCTATGAACATTCGGGTGCATGTATCTTTTCAAATTAGAGTAAATTTCTTTTAAAATATATATATATATTTAATTTTAACTTTTTTTGAGGAGGGGGATGCTTCAAGAGCTCACTCAAAGAGAAAGCGTTTTCATTTCCACAGCCAGTGAATGCTACTTAGGGTATTGCAAATGTGTAATTTCCCTTAAAGGCAAAAGAGAGGCCTTGACAATAAAAAAAAAAAAGAAAAAAGAAAAAGAGAGGCCTTGAAAGAGCTGGGGCTTTTTCCTTGCAGCTATTACAAACTCCTTTTCCTTGGACTATGAAAGTATGTTCTTCCTATGTAACCCTTATTTCCATAAATGTGCTCATTTGATTTTTTATGAAAGCAGAATACATCTTTTCTTCAAATTAGTGAACATGCTATTTCTCCTCTTTTTGCCCTTGAGTTTTCTAGTGTTGGAATGACAGAATCTGGTGGCTTTTTTTCTTTTTAAATCTTGTGCATGCTAAGTATGCCTTCTCTTTATAACAGTTCTTCACTCTTAACTCAGTAAGACAATATTTTGTCCACAGTTAGGCATTAAAAAAGCTGGCTTTTATATTGTAAGTAAAATTCTGGTGTGATATTTTAGCATTATTTCATCAATGCTGAACAATTTTAACTAACCTGTTTACTGGCATTTACTGTCTACAAAGCCAGAGTTACAATACTCTAACTCTAAGTTCTGAACCTTTGCTATGAAAACTTTAAAATGTTTTCAGTTGTTCCAGAATCGTAGAATTTCAAGCCGGAAGGAGTTTAAGAGATCACTTAGTTCAATGTCTTCATGTTGTAAGAAATAGAATTTAGGCTCAAAGAAGGTTTGAGTGATTTTTCTAAGGTAGAACAAAGTTAAGGCTAAAACACATTTCTCCGTGAACACACTTCCCCAGATGGGTGTTCTGTCCCCGGTCCACCATCCTTGAGATATTCTGAATTAGTAGTAAAATGCATCAGATAAAATGAACAGTTGAGGTCAAAAGCCATACATATTAGTGGGAAATATTTTTCCCCAGAGTTGTAATATGCTATTTCCAATGGAAAAATTTCTTTTAAAAAATAAGTCTTAAAATCCAAATAAAGTGTGGACTTTAGTTAATATGTCAACATTTGTTCATTAGTTGTGACAAATGTATCATATGTAAGATCTCAACAACAGGGAAACTGGGCACAGAATCTAAGGAAATGGACACCCGGGAGGGGGAATGGAGGGTGGTGGTGATGGTAGGATGAATTGGGAGATTGGGATTGACATACATACACTAATATGTATAAAATAGATAACTAATAAGAACCTGCTGTATATAAAAAAAAAAGAATCTAAGGAAACCGTCTGTACTATCTGCAACTTTTCTGTAAATCTAAAACTATTCTAAAATTAAGAATTTATTTAAACAATAAATTTTTGTCCTTTATTGAAATATTAGTGCAAAATCTTCACTTTTCGTTTGCTTTAGGAACCTCCTGAGGAAGCACTTTAGATGACTGTGAAGATGCCCAGTAATGGGAGACTAAGTAGGAAAATATTGAAAGTGTCTATTTTCCTCCTCTCCTCTCCCACGTGCAGTCACATGCGGTCTGGGCAGTAGTGTTGGAAATGATTAAAAAATATCACAGCAAGAGAGAGCCTTTAAAACCTACATCAAATAGGTTTTGTGCTGTAAACACAATGTTGAACTTTTTTTTTAAGCTTTCTTTTTTTGAAATTGAAGTATAGCTGATTTACAATGTTATATTACTTTCAGGTATACAACATAATGATTCAATATTTTTATAGATTATACTCCATTTAAAGCTATTATAAAACATTGGCTATATTGCCTGTGTTGTACAATATATCCTTGTAGCTTATTTATTTTATTCATAGTAGTTCGTACCTCTTAATGTTGACCATTTTTAATCTTTTTAAATTGAGATAAAATTGACATATAACATTATATTAGTTTCAGATGTGCAACATACTGATTTAATATTTGTATGTATTGCGAAATGATCACCACGATAAGTCTAGTTAACATACATCACCACACCCAGTTACAAATTTGTTTTTTTTTGTGATGAGAACTTTTAAGATTTATACTCTTAGTCACTTTCAAATATACAATACAGTATTACTAACTGTAGTCACTATGCTCTGCATTCCATCCGCAGGGCTTATTTATTTTATAACTAGAAGTTTGTACCTTTGACCCCCTTCGTGAATTTTGCCCACTCCCCCTCCCATCCCACATCCCCACTAGGCCCCACTCACCCCTCTGGCAACCACCAATCTGTTCTCTGAATCTAAGAGTTCAGTTTTTTGTTTGTTTGTTTGGTTTTTTGTTTTGTTTTCTTTTTTCCAATTCCATGTGTAAGGGAGATCATGCAGTATTTGTTTTTCTGTCTGACTTATTTCACTGAGCATAATGCTCTCAAGGTCCATCCATGTTGTCACAAATGACAAGATTTCTGTCTTTTTTATGGCTGAATAATATTCCTTTGTGTGTGTGTGTGTGTGTGTGTGTGTGTGTGTGTGTATCTCACATTTTCTTTATCTATTCATCTATTGATGAACACTTAGGTAGCTTCCATGTTTCGGCTACTATAAATAATGCTACAGTGAACATAGGGGTGCATCTATCTTATTGATTTAGCGTTTTCACTTCCTGTGGATAAATACCCAGAAGTGGGATTGCTGGATCATATGGTAGTTCCATTTTTAGTGTTTTGAGGAATATCCATACTGTTTTCTACAATGGCTGCACTAATTTACATTCCTACTAACAGTGCACAGGGTTTGCTTTTTCTCCACATCCTCGCCAACATTTGTTATTTGTAGACTTTTTGACGATAGTCATTCTAACAGATGTGAGGTGATATCTCATTGTGGTTTTTTTTCTAATTAATTAATTTCTTTTTATTTTTGGCTGCATTGGGTCTTTATTGCTGCACGTGAGGGGCTTTCTCCAGTTTCAGCGAGCAGGGACTACTCTTCATTGCGGTGCGTGGGCTTCTCAGTGTGGTGGCTTCTCCTGTTGCGGAGCACTGGCTCTAGGCCCACAGGCTTCAGTAGTTGTGGAGCGCAGGCTCAGTAGTTGTGGCTCGTGGGCTTAGTTGCTCCGCGGCATGTGGGATCTTCCTGCAACAGGGCTCGAACCCGTGTCCCCTGCATTGGCAGGCAGATTCTTAACCACTGAGCCACCAGGGAAGCCCCTCATTGTGGTTTTGATTTGCATTTGCCTGATGATTAGTAATGCTGACCACCTTTTCAGGTGCCTATTGGCCATCTGTAGGTCTTCTTTGGAAAAACACCTATTCATATCCTCTGTCTATTTTTTAATTGGTTTGTTTTTTTTTGTTATTAAGTTGTATGAGTTCTTTATATATTTTGGATGTTAACGTCTTATCAGATATGTGATTTGAAAATATTTTCTCCCATTTGGTAGATTGCCTTTTCATTTTGTTTATTTCCTTTGCCGTGCAGAAGTTTTTAGTTTGACATAGTCCCACTTGTTCATTTTTGCTTTTGTTGCCTTGGCTTTTGGTGTCACATCCAAAAAAATCGTCAAGATCTTTGTCAAGGAGGGTACTGCCTATGTTTCCTTCTAGGAGTTTTATGGTTTCAGGTCTTATGTTCAAGCTTTTAATCCATTTTGAGTTAATTTTTGAGTTTGGCATGAGATAGTGGTCCAGTTTCATTCTTTTGCATGTCTTGTATTATGTCTTTAAAGCATAGAGATTGGGGATACTCAAAGATATGATTTCTTCTGTAATAGTTGTTTGCTTGCAGAGATTACATTGATGAAGATACTTGTAGCTGATTTATAATTGATAAGATCTAAAATTGTGTTTTTTCCATTTTTCTCCCCCTAAAATTTAGAAAGAGTCCTTCCTGTAGTTTGAGACTTTTGGATGGCTCTGGTGATGTGAGGAAGTGGTTAGGGCTACAGGGACAGTTCTCCCTCCCCGAGTTGCTGGGGTTTGGGCTACGGACGTTACCAGGAAGCACGGTCCACTTATAAGATCAGTTGTTGTGTTCTTCACATTCCTCTCCACCCCTCCCCCTTCCCAAAGTTTTACTCTATGTAAAAACTTTAAAAACATTTTAAAATCTCGCATTCATGGACACGTAGAATTCAAATACATCTCAAAGTAAGCGTAGGTTCCTTTCTGTAGGGCTTTGCTTTTAACTGGTTCAAGTCCCTGGCTGTGCCTAGTAAAACGAACCCCACTTATGTATCCTCTTGAAAGATGTTTTCACTCCATCACCGCAGAGCGAGCTATAGCATTACATGGGTGTTGTTTTTTCATGTGAAATCGTCTGTCAGCGTTGACTCCGAAGTCAGCAGCAAATTCCCCCGTCATGTTCTAGCAAAGGAAAATGTGAGCTGAGTGGGCTTGGATTTTCAGTCGCTTGCTCAGATGCCGTAACCATGATGACTCTTCATCCACACATGTTATGGCTTGAGAGACTGAAAACACAACCGAGGCATTGTCCACATTGTCAACCAAGTGTGTGTGTGTGTGTGTGTGTGTGTGTGTGTAGGATTCATCATCTGCCTCTCTGTACAGCCCTGGACCCAAACACTTTGCTTCCTAATCCCAGTTGCCTGACTTCCAGACTTACTGTGCCCTTTGGAATGGACCTTATTTTCAGACTAAAGTTTAAACTTAAGTTAAATAATAAATGATAAATGATTTACCTGCCAAACTTATTCTAGAAAAGGTACGGTACATATATAAAGGAACCAGAATCTGATTCACAGGGTAATTTTCTTTTTTAAAAAAATTTATTTATTTTATTTTTATTTATGGCTGTGTTGGGTCTTCGTTTCTGTGCGAGGGCTTTCTCCAGTTGCGGCAAGCGGGGGCCACTCTTCATCGCGGTGCGCGGGCCTCTCACTATCACGGCCTCTCTTGTTGCGGAGCACAGGCTCCAGACGCGCAGGCTCAGTAGTTGTGGCTCACGGGCCTAGTTGCTCCGCGGCATGTGGGATCCTCCCAGACCAGGGCTCGAGCCCGTGTCCCCTGCATTGGCAGGCAGATTCTCAACCACTGCGCCACCAGGGAAGCCCTCACAGGGTAATTTATTCAACCATTTAAAAATATTTCTTGAGTAGCCACCAAATGCTAGGTACTGTCTTAAGCACTCAGAAAATGACTGAGCTTGGCCATTTAACATTGTAGCCTCACAGATATGAATTTTGCTGAAAACTTCTATTTGCCCCCAACCCTCCTTTATCCTGGTCTGAGCCCTGGGAGGCCGAATTGTATAGACTCTGTGGAAGGGTTTTCTCATCCTCTGGCCTTCCATTGTGCCGGCCAATGAAATCTACTGGCAGGAGGCTGGGGGGCAGGAGGAGAGTGAGGCTGGGCGTTTATTCCCCCGTTTCTTCCTGGGGGGGAATCACAGCTCCTGCGAGGCAGCCTCGCGCACACAGCCGCCCCTCTGTGGGTCCCTTGAGGTTTAGGGCTTAGGGATGACGAGAGCTCTGAGACACTGCCCTCTCCCCCCATGCTCTCCCCACACCTTGCCCTACTGCCTTTGTAAGAAGTCTTTTTATTGGACTCTCTTCATATTGCCCCTCTGTTTCCCGCCAGAACCCTGCAAAAAGTCTGATGATGATGGTGATCACGATGAATACTGACATAGAAATAATAACTAATACTGAGCACAGACCACGTCCCAGGTAATACATGACTTCCACATGTATTATTTGATTATTTCCAAAACCCAAACAAGGTCAATGCTCTTCCCTTAACCTTGGTAAATAAAGAAACTGACCTTTGGAGAGATTTGGCGGTTTCTCCAAGTCCATACAGTGAGTAAAAGGCAGAATCAAGCCCTGTGACTCGCAAACCCCTGTTGTGAACTGTACTGGCTCTCTTTGTGCCCCCGTCTGTGTGCTGCAGCTTTTCCGTCCCTGTCCTGGACACACAGCCAGAACATGGCTGCTCGACACCCTCTATTACATCTCAAATCTAGCATCAGGAATTCTGTTACATTTCATTCCGTCTTGAGATATGGAAGTAAGAACATACAATTACTTTTGTTAATTATCATAGTTTCTGGATTTTAAGTCCTGGAACACGATTATGGAAGACGTCTTAGATCATTATGGTAAATTTAATTACATGGCAAATCAATAGATATAAGGGCTTCCCCCCCCCCACTAAAATCAGCAAAGTTAGAAGAAGAAATGACCTAACTATAACCCTAAATATAAAACCAGATATTAAACTGGCACATACTGACTTGTGTTTCCCAGACCCATATGACTTTGGCAAACAGCATGGGGATATTCCTTTGTGTCTGTTGTGCTAGTGGCCATGGCCTCCAAGGACAATCTGCTACCACAGCGTATGACACTGTCACCTTCCTCAGCAGAGAATCCTCCAGGGTGTCAATTTTCATATTTAATCTTTTCCAATATTATTCTCTATTTGGTTTCTATATAGATATTGTAGATGCTTGCAGGATAGAAAAAAATTGAACTCCTTGTGGAAATACAAACACACCAGGAAAGAAAGTAAAGGTCATTTGTCACATGTTGGTGAGGCTTTGGCTCTTGTTAGAGCATCCACAGAGTTTAAAAATCATTCAGTATTTAATAGAGACTTGGAATCATGTAACCACATGTACCTCTAATTTTTACCGTTATGAATGTGCATTCAGGGTTTTTTCTCTCTTATTTTCTCCTTTCTCCTTTTCCTCCTCTCCTTTTTTGTGCTTCAGCCTTAGGCTGAAATTTCCTGAGAAATGTCTTCATCACATTTCAGGAGTCTAGGGGTGTGAGCTCAGAGACTTGGCTTTCAACATGTTTCAAATAGTTCTCTTCATGTTTGATGATTCACCAGTCATCTTTTAAGTCTCTACTGCAGACATAAGGGGACATGGAAAACAAAAGGGTAAAGAAGTCAGAATCTTGACACTAAAAACAGATTTAACCTGTGAAGGACTATGGGTGATGGTGACTGAAAATGAATGCTCTCTGGGTAGCTAGGGAATCTGTTAACTCTCTATATTTTCTTGACTTAGTTAAAATGCTGATACCTCCTATGAGATTACTGCTAATGGAAATTTCAAACAGTGAGTTTGTTAGGAGAGGGAGAAGTGTGTGGGAAGGTGGGTCATTCACAGAAAAGGTGGGGAAAGCTCTCTCTTCCTTTACAGAGCCCACCTTAATTTTTCTTCTTTGAAAGATAAGGATATTCATCGAAGCAGCCTTCTCTCTCTGATTGAGACCCTTCTATAGGATCTTACCTTCTTCCCGTACCATCTCCCCACTTCTATTCATTATGTTTCTCCATGTGTCTGATTGACAACTCAGCTTTCCCTCTTCAAATCTTAATTAAGCATGAATGAGGGAAAATATTACAGGGACTGGCTATCCTTGACTTCTTTTTACTCTTTTTTTTCTTTTCACTGTTTGTTACTTTTGAGTGCTACAGCCTCCAAGTTTATAAACGCAAGTCACAGTAGGAGGTAATCTCTAAATAAAATCAACATTAGACGATTTTGCAATTAGTTATTTTCCGTATTTGCTGGTGCTTTTCCCTTTGCCTGCCCCGTCTTCATGTACAGTGTAGGTTTGATTTCTAAGGTTCATACTGGAAGTAAATCCTTTGGTTTTTTCCCCTTGGTGTTTTCAAAGGCAGGAAAAAATTTCTCACCTCTGGAGTTCTACTCTGCTGCAGGTAAAGAATTTAACAGTTATGGGGGTGATAATTGGAGCCAGTAATAATTTGACTGACCTATTCTAGGCACTAAATTGTACAGTAGATCTCTCTTTCATGTTGTAAGATGCTTATTTGACTCTCTACATATGTGGTTTAAGAGATCTACATTGCCTCAAAGTCACTGATAAGGTGATTTAGCCCAGGGCACATGAGTGACTGTTGCCCATATAGATTTATGTGGATGAGTTTCAAAACTTATTTTGAAATAATTTAAAAATATTTGTCCCGTTAAATATTGGGATGAAGGGGCGATTCAGAGGTTGGTGATCAGTTTTGGCCCTAGTGTTACAGGAGGAGCTGGGGACCCTGGGGCTCAGAGAAGCAGGGCAACAGCCTTCACCGAGAAGATGGCAGGGAAGCGTGGATCTGGGTTCCACCAGCCCAAGCCAGATGCCTTGGGATCTTCCTTAAGTTTCTCCCTTTCTCTTACTCTCAGATTCCGTGTCACCTCTGTGCAACATGGCCTCCTTTTCTGTCCCTACAGGCATTACCTTAATATGGGTCTCGTCGTGTCTCACTTGGGTTAGTTACACAGTCATCCTGGCCGATCAACCTACTGTTTTTTGTCCCAAGGAGCAGAGATGTTTTCTAAAATAAATATCCAGCCGTGTAGTCAACTCTGCCCCCAAACACACACATGCTGGCACGCACACACACGCATCTTAAAGTTCTTCTACTGCTTCCCTTGATCTAATAAAGCACAGAGCCTCTCTGGCAGCATTTCTCCACCTGTTATTCTACTTAGACGTGCCTGAGGGGATTGGCCTGCTCAAGGCCTAATGCCTGAGGGGAGAAGGGAGAGAGGAGGTGTGTGGTGAAACTGCTATGACCGGTGTGCAATTTTGACATAGCTCCTAACAGGCAGGGAGGGAGCGGGCACACTCTACCCCCAGCTCCCTTTGAGAACAATGGCTCTAAGGCTCTAGAAGGAGAGAGACCCCCAACTTGGTTCACTGAAACTCTGACTCACACCAGACAAATCTCCTCATTCAAAGATACCTTCCTAAGAATATGAAAATGAATATATATATGTGTGTGTGTGTGTATATATATATCTGAATCACTTTGCTGTACACCAGAAAGCAACACAACATTGTAAATCAACTACACTTCCATAAAAAAAGAATTTTTTATGTGTAAGTTAAAGTATTTACATAAATAGATGGTAACTCGCGTAAGACTAACAAAACTTTTATTCACTTATGTGAATTATTTAATTAATGTTAATCATATATTCATTTAATAATGGATAAATAATTTAAATTCATAAAAATATTAATCATTTTTATGGTCAAAACATAGATCTTTGGTAGAATACCACAGGTGACATCATAAGATCGGTTTAAAAATATGATTATAGTTGGTTTAAAACTGTTTTTCCAAATTAAAAAAAAAAAAGATAACTTCCTAAGTACTGAGGGGCAAACAAAAGCTCTTTAATCCTGATGGGGCCCAGCTTCCCTGTGTCCAGCGATGCGGACTTTCAGCTGTGTCTTCAGCTCCTCAGTCTCCTCTCTCCTGTGCTCCTGACTTCCCCACCTTTCCTGGGCACCTGGAATACTCTTCCCTCTTTCTGGCTAATTCTCACTCACCCCTCCAGTCTGAGTGGGTGCCCCACCCTTTGGCACCTACCACACTGTGGTGATGGCCACGCAACCTGTCACTCCACGGAACATCTGTCTTGCTTATTGTGGTCTCCCAGGATTCAGCCCACGGCCTTGTCCACATCGGTTCTCAGTACCTGCTTATTACATGAAAGAACAGGGAGAGCAACGGGAAGTAAACAAGGATGACATAGGCAGCATGACACTCCCCCAGAGATCTTCTCCCAGCTGCTTTTCTCGCAGGAACCTTGGGCTTTGACTCTGCATCTCATCTTAGTTGTCACACTCCAGCCTCCGAGGGCTGGTCTGGCTCTGAGGCAGCTTGTGTTTGCTTTCTGGTTCCTCTCTCACTTCTGTGTGAGAGGCACTGTTGATTCTCTAGCATTCAGGAACGAATCTCGTTTTGCTTCATCTATGATCGGGAGCTTCCTATCTTTCTCGTGAGGTTTGGCTTTCCCTCTCACACTCCTGGGAGCTGTCACGGGAAGAGCATGCTCCTTGTGCTGTTGCCCTTTCAGCTGGGCCTCAAAATGAAGGCATAGGAAACAGACCAGACTCCAACCACATCCTGAATCAGGGCCACCCTGCTGGTCTCAGTCCTTAGAGTAAGAAGAGAGATGTCTGTTTTTAAGGCCACTGGGATATTTGGGGCTGTTTGTTACCTGGCATTACTGCAGCAATGGATGATTAATATAACATCTGTAATATAGGGAGCAATGGGTTCTCCTTGACCCCAAAGTAATACATCCTTAGGAATGTAAAAACTGTGGATTGCCTCATTCATCATCCATTTCAACCTCATTCTAGTATTGTAGAGGCTAGGAAAGCTATCAATTACATTTTCCAGATTCTCTTGTAGCTAAGTTTTCAAAAGCAATTTAGGTTCCATCAATCAGATGAAGTGTGAAACTTGAATTTAGATCTGAGTTGAGCAAGGCATCCATTTTTGTTGGTGCAGATCATGGTAGATCACGGTAGAAACTTCCTGACTCGGTGACTTTTTGCCTAGGCAGTATTGCTTACTATGGCAGTGGTCTTGTGGTTCTGGGCCTGGGAGTTTTACCTGGATCCTCTGTCCAGGCTGTTCCTCTAACCCTTCCAAAATTTTTGTGAACTACCTGATATTGTAAGTATAAATTCCTTTCTGCTTACATGAGTTAGAGTGGTTTCTGTGTCAGCTACCAAAATCTAACTAATAAAAATCATACAATAGGAATCTCAAATTATAAACTCATAAAAATCATACAGTAAGAATTTCAAACTAAAAATTGGAGGCTGATCCATCATAGACTTTCAATCACCTATGGGGAAAAGTCCAAACTGAGCCTGATATGTGAGTTCCTTCACAATTTGGCCCAAACTACTTTTCCAAACTCTTTCCTTACATCTTTTCTTAACTGTCATAACCACCAGCCATGCTGAGCCTCTAGACTTTCCCAAAGCACAATATGCCTTTTCTGTGACTTGGACATGCTGTTCTCTCTACCTTCAATTACTTTTTAACTCATTGGTTCATTTATTCAGCTAATGTTTATTGACCATCTACAATATGCCAGACCCTATGCTAAGGCACTGGATGTACAAAGGTAAGTAAACAAGGCCCCTGTATGTAGGAGCTCCTAGTTCAGTAGAAAAGATTAATGTATAAATAACTAACTATGACAAATCCTTTTAAGTGCTAGAATATGAGTTTTAAAAAGTTCTGGGACAGTGGAAGAAAAGAGGAACTTGTTTACCTGAAGTCTTGGTGAACATTTCCCAGAGAAGGTGATCTGGAGGTGAGCGTTATAATGTGAGTAGTGTGGAAAATTGACATATATACACTACCAAACGTAAAATAGATAGCTAGTGGGAAGCAGCCACAGAGCACAGGGAGATCAGCTCGGTGGTTTGTGACCACCTAGAGGGGTGGGATAAGGAGATTGGGAGGGAGGGAGACACAAGAGGGAAGAGATATGGGAACATCTGTATATGTATAACTGATTCACTTTGTTATAAAGCAGAAACTAACACACCATTGTAAAGCATTATACTCCAATAAAGATGTTAAAAAAATAATAATACAATTAAATTAAATTAAAATGATTTTTAGGTTAGGGAGAAAGGTAAAGCAGGAAAGAAAAATATGAAGTTTCAGCTTTTAACGGGCGGGGTGGGGTTGGAGAAGGAGGGTTGGAAAAGTGACACTCACGCAAAGACCTGAAGGAGGAGAGGAAATGATAAAAAAATAAAAAGAAAATGATGAGGAGCAACTCAGGTTTCTATAGTAGGAGAGTGAAACAAAATAAGGCTGGATTCCAACTGCCAGACCCTTTTGAAGCAATACTGTAGATTCCGTTAAGCAATGGAGAGTCTATGGAGGTTTTTCTATAAGGAAGTAATGAGATTAAGTTACACGGTCAAGCTAACTCTGGTGGCCGTATGGAACGTGGGCCACAGTGGAGGAGACTGATGACCAGGATACGATTTAGGAGGTGGTTGCAATACAATGAGACTTTGAACTAATTCAGTAGCAGTAGCGGGTAGAGGGAAAGGGGTCAGTTGTCAGCAATGTGTTTCTGGAGAGAATGGAAGGACCTGATGAACAGCTGCATCTGGGGAATGAAAGGAGGGAGGAGTTGGGATGCCTGAAGTTTCTGGCTTTGATTATTGGCTAGATGAGTACAACGACTTGGTAGCACTCAATACATATTTGTTGACAAAATTACTGCAACTGATTTCACTCACCAAGACGGAGAATATAAAAGAAGGATGAAGGAGGATTTGTGTGTGTGTGTGTGTGTGTGTGTGTGTGTGTGTGTTTGTGTGTGTGTGTGTGTGTTGGAGTTGGGGGAGGAAAAGGTGATGTTTTGAAATGTTTCTGGCAGACAGGAAGCGATCTGGGGCGAGAACAGAACTAGAGATGTGTATTGTGTTTGGGTGTCGTCAGCATAGAGGAAGGTGAGAGTGGTAAGATTGCCCAGCGAGAGTGTGTAGAGTGGAAGGAGAGTGGCCTAGGGATAAGTGTTTGGGAATTCTGAGAGACAGAGGGAGGAGAAGCAAGAGGAGTCAGAGAAGGAGACAGGTAGCAAATCCAGGGGAGAGACACATTTTAAGGAGGCATTTATGGAGCCAAATGCAGCAGAGGAAGAACTGTCAGTGTCCAGTGGATTGAAAATTAGGAGAGCCCTGCCCGCTTGGCAAGAGCAGCTTTACTGCAGTTTTGTGGTAGACGAGTGAACAGCGTCTGAGAGTTGGAGAGAGAGGGTATTAATACACTTACAGGTCGGGGCCTGGGGGAGAATAGGAGGAGAGGTGGGGTAGTTCTTCTAGGGAGGCTAAGGCTAAAGGGAAGACTTTTTCTAAGGGAGAATGAAGAGGAAGGAACTAACAAAACTGCTATCACCATCACCACCAGCTCTCCTAACACCACCATTTACTGAAGGTGAGTGTACCTTGTCACCATTTTATATCACAAGTGTGGTGCTAGAAACCTTTTCCTAAGTTTCACAACAGCCATGCAAGTTGGGAATATCTATTTCCTTTGCTCAGTAGGAGGAAAATGAGGTCCAGAGGTCACTCAATGCGGAGGCGCTGGACCCAAGATCCGAACCCTGGGCTAACTGTCTTCCAGATCGGCATAACAATGACTCCAAAGCCCATCTTCTTTCTAAAGCACCATTGTATGTCTTATGTAGAATGGGAGACATTGGCAATAGAGAGAAGCGAAGGATAACTAACAGAACAGAAACAGAATGGAGGCCTGGAGGAGATAAGGCTAATAACAACAAGAGTCAATACTTACGGAGAATTTACTATATGCCAAATGATGGAATATTTAATTTTCTTTTTAAAATTTTAAATATTACTGTGTTTTTATTAGTTTCATTTATGGATGTGTCTTCATTGCGGCGGCAGCAAGGGAAAAAAAAGGAAACTTTCTTCATGCATGCACAAAGGGTGTGATACTGCCCTAAGGTGATGGCGAACATTTCTCCAGGTGCTCACGCCCGCTGAGGCCAGCCTGCAGTGAAACTTCAAAGCGAATTCCGGTGCCCAGAGCTAGCCCAGCATGGGTCAGGGGGCGCACTGGGGAGGGAGGAAACTGTCTCCTCCTTGGCAGTCATACCTTGCCCAGGGACGTCCAGAAAAAAATGTTGCCGTGTCCCCGGTCTCTGGTCTCTGGTCCCTGGTCCCTGGTTTGCAGTCCCCGGCTCTGGTCACGGTGCCAAGCAGAGAAAGGCACACCGGGAGGATCGGAACCAGGCCATGCTCTTGGGGGTCCCGCAAAGTGTCCCCACTGCCCAGGGATCACAGTGTGTCCCATTCACTCGACTGCAGGTTGTCCTGATGGAGTATTTATTAAATCATCACAAACAACCGAGAAAACTAAGGTTTGGAGATATTAAGTAACCCAAACGTATAAGGGTCCATAGCTAATGAATCAGAGTCAGGATTCACTCAGGCATTCTGACTCTGGAGCTCATATTCTTAACTCTTGGTCACTGGTCTCCCAGGTGGAAGGTTTTTCTTGAACATGAAGAAGGAGGGACCCATTGTTCCCTGAGAAGGAAGAGAGAGTTAAGGAAGATGTAGATCTCACTGTCGATGAGTTGGATGGTGGTAGGGGTAAATGAAGGAGTTCATCCTGATGACTTATTTTCTTGGCGAATCAGGAGGCAGTTACCTGGGTAGAGGAAGAAGGTTGGGTAGAGGGAGGCTGGGCTTGGGGGTTGAGCAGAGCAGCAAAGATTAGGTTTGGCCACTGGAAGAAATAGAAATCAAGGCAGAACAAAGTTCAACGAGAAGTGCTGGGGAGGCTTTACAGAGATGAGAGACCATCTGTTTGCACAGGTATGTGGTCACCCAGTTTTGCATATTTCTCCAGTGCACACAGTTGTCAAAGAGTGGAGAAAGCAGATTACCCCACTGATCCAGGCCTGGGGGTTTGTGCAGCATGCCCGGATGACCCCTTGTTATAGATACTCCATCAGTAAGCTCTGTCAGTTTTACTTCCTAAATACCTCTTAAATCTATTCACTTTTCTCCATCTTTACCATCATCCCCTTAGTCCAAGTTACAGTCACCTCTTCCCTGGACCACTGTGTTAGCCTCCTAACTAGTTTAATCCTCCCTCCGTGGTCTCCTTCCCTTTCATTCTCCACACAGTAGCTAGAGTGAGTTTTTCAAAAGCTAATCTGGTCCCACCATATCCTTTCTTAAGCTTTCTCAGGGGCTCCTCTTGGCCCTCACCCAGCATGGAAGGTCCTGCAAAGCCTCTCAGTCACGGCTCTTGTACTTGCTTTCTCCATACCAACCACACTGATATTTCCCACCCCCCCCCCAAAAAAAATTTGCCATAGGGTCTTTGCATGTGTAGTTTCCTCTACTTGGAATACTTTCCCCTTCCATCTTTACCATAGACAGCTTCTACTCTTTTTTCAGATTTCACCTCTAGCACCATTTTCTTTTCTTTTCTTTTCTTTGGGCTGTGTTGCGTCTTCACTGCTGCGCTCAGGCTCTCTCTAGTTGCGCTGAGCGGGGGCTATTCCCCGTTGCGGTGTGTGAGCTTCTCATTGCGGTGGCTTCTCTTGCTGTGGAGCATGGGCTCTAGGCTCACGGGCTTCAGTAGTTGTGGCTTGTGGGCTCAGTAGTTGAGGTTCGCGGGCTCTAGAGCACAGGCTCAGTAGTTGTGGTGCATGGGCTTAGTTGCTCCACGGCATGTGGGATCTTCCCGAACCAGGGATTGAACCCATGTCCCCTGCATTGGCAGGCGGATTCTTAACCACTGCACCACCAGGGATATCCCTCTAGCACTATTTTCTGAGTCAGCTTCTCCATCCTCCTTGTATCAAACCTCCTCAGTCTAGGTTTTCACAGCACCAGGTACCTTTCCTTTACGGCACTTGTCACAGTCTTATATTTTTGTGTCTCTCTACTCTCTAGACTATAATCTCCAGAAAAGAAAGGACCATGTGTTTTTCGGCTCATTATTATCTTACCCCAGCAAATGGCATGATGTTTAGCACATAGTAGGTGATCAATAAATATTTGTGTAACAAGTAAATGGTTGAATGGTTGAATAAAAGCATTTATTAATTGCCATCCATACTATTTACAATGTTCCTTCATTAAGTAGGAATCATATTCAGTGATTTATAATGTCCCTTCAAACTTTTAGGCTAATTTTTACATGAGGAAAATTTCAGTTTTAGACTATATTTATCACTTCTTCATGCCAAATAAAGATTCTTATGCCAAAACAGTATGCCATTTATTTATCCCTTGAATGTTAACTCATGCTATTAACCTAGTTGTCCAATTCTAGGAGGCAAAGATGGAATTTGACTTAGATAGCTGAAGAAAAATATTGTCAAGATATATTAAAAATGTTTTAAAGAGTAGTTATAAAAATAGATGATTAGTCACTTTGAAGAGAGGGCTCTGATGACTTGGAATGGCCTAAATAATAATATATGTATATGTCATGATACGAATTTAACTGTCATGAAGCAAAATAGAAAATACATTATGGCAGTTACCTCATGACCAACAACAAACAATTTGTTTCACTGTTGGAAACCTTAGAATTATGAAAGGACCTGTCTATGAACCAATAGCCACACTTGTTTTTAAGGGCACAAGGGTATATTTTTAAAATAATATGTCTTTTTAAAAAATTTTTATTTTATATTGGAGCATACTTGATTTACAATGTTGTATTAGTTTGAGATGTACAGCAAAGTGATTCAGTTATGCATATACATATATCTATTCTTTTTCAGATTCATTTCCCATATAGGTTATTACGGAATATTGAGTAGAGTTCCCTGTGCTATACAGTAGGTCCTTGTTGATTATCTATTTTATATATAGTAGTGTGTATATGACAATCTCAAACTCCTAATTTATCCCTCCCCCCACCATAAGTTTGTTTTCTATGTTTCCGAGTCTGTTTTTGTTCTGTAAATAAGTTCATTTGTATCATTTTTTAAGATTCCACATATAAGTGATATCATATGATATTTGTCTTGCTCTGTCTGACTTACTTCACTTAGTATGATAATCTCTATGTCCATCCATGTTGCAGTTGATAAGACATTTCTGAGAATTGAAGATATACTTAGAAATAACTCCATTAGTTGGTGAAGAAGTATCTATTTTATTGTTTGCTAGATCAATAAAATATCTAGTACAGTGCTATATATACATGGGTCCTTAAGAGTCATTTGATTCTGATAAGGAAATATACACTAGGAAAAAAATCAAACCCTCTCCTTGGAGGACAATATGGATGAAAGCTATGGCAGGTCTTCTTCTGAGCTCTTTGTAGCCCACTCTATTTTTAAAGGGTGGGATCAGTCTCACTTAAGTATTCAGTACTTAGAGGCATGATTACTAAGCTTAACATACAGTAATTTACTGCCTTGATTTACTTCTTATACGTCTTCACCTCTTCCACCACCTCATCCCAGAACTTTGCATGGTGCTCAGACCCTGTCTCTCTTGATTGATCAGTTTGTAGCTTTTCACAACAGTATTTTAGAGGCAATCAGTTGTAGCTCCCAGTTATGAAAATGAATATTGGTCTTTTTTTAAAGTAACAAATGTTTTTTTTTATCATAGATATTATAATCTTAAAGATAATTATAGCTTTAATCTTCAATTAAAAAAAACCCATGATACAGTACTTTTCACAGTCTCCCACTTTTATTATAGTCTTAATGTTCTCACCCTCTGACTTCACTGGAGAGACTTTCCTATAATATTCATGTAAACTGTACTGTGAGATGATCAGTACCTTTCCTAGGGTTCTTGAGGATGCCCGAGGTGGGGAGTTGTGGAATGGGGTACCCGATCCCTCCCTCTGAGAGAATGAATGGCCCCCAATCCTTGCTCCGTGTGAACATTCAACCCCTGCCCATGGCTTTGCCTCTGTGATGGCTTCTCTCTGTTCATACAGCTTTACCTCCAGCTCCATCCCTCTCCTTCCCCAAAGCACAATACAGCAAAGCTGCTGAAAACTGGGGGACAAGGACGGGGGTCACAGCAGAGCATCTGTGGGTTGGCTTTTCCTTAGGCCTCTTTGCCTCCATTTTGGTCAGGCGTGCTTGCTCTACCAAGATCATTTTCCCAATCCCTTTATCTGCTTTGAGGTCCCAGGTCCTCATCCACTCTCTCTGAAGTACCATCTGAAAACTTTAAGTCCCTACTACCATACAACTCAGTTTGGGGCCAAACTGTGTGTATATCTTAAAAGGCCTGTTAGCAAGCTCCTCTAAAGACAAACACATAGAAATGATAGATTTGGAAATTTTTTTGGCAGTATTCCTCTAATGTAGATCAAATCTAATTCATATGTAGAGCTACCCATACCACTGCACCCCCTCTCCTTCTTGTTACTGCCAAGAATTCCTCCAGGGAAGAATCTGGGTTTATTTTTTTCTTTTACATTAAAATGACACTGATGATATTATCGTGATATTATCAGTAACCTGAAAAATAGAAAAATCTTGTGAAATACTGATTTCAAATGTTGAAATTAAAAATAGAATTGTTCTTCCATCATAATTTCTTTTCTATCCTGAGTCTGAAAGCTTCTGCTAAAGGGTATGGTACTCCTGATACTTGCCAGCAGGGCTTTTCAAATCTTTTTGGTATTACATCTCTGTTTTTTATTTATCAACAAAAAATCTGAAATATGTGAAACTATAAACCATGAGCATGGAAATAGAAATGAAATGCACTATCTCATAGGACACTCAGAATGGAGGAGGAGAGAAAATAAATGTTAAAGGGTATTCTTTAGCCTTAAGGGGAGAAATCAAGGTCAGGGATATTTGAGAGAAAGAGTTTATTTGACCGACCATGTCTTTGGAGTGAGAAAGATTTTGGATCCCAATATCGGGTCTGTCTCTAATTAGCTGAGCAAGTAACCTTGGACAACCCTCTCTATATCTCACTTTCTTCCTTTACAAAATAGGGATTATAATACCTCCATCTAAGAGTTATAGTGAAGATTAAATATACTGGGAATGTGTCTGGTATGTGATGAGTGTTTGATAAATGCCACCATCCTTCTGTTCTCCCTTCCTCTCTTCTTCCTTCTAAAGTGGGGACTGCAGCAGGGCAAAACCACAAAATTCTGTAAATTAGAAATTCTTATAATTAGGATGAGTAAAACTTTTTATAGAAAGGGATATATATATATATTTAATATATATTTAGATTTTAAAGCAGAGAGGATAACTAATTTAAAAAATTTTATCTATAAGGAATGGGAGAAAATATAGTGGAGGAGAAAGGGATGCAAACCAGGTTTCTTAGAATATCCTTGTTTTGTTTATTTGACTTTGAAACTGTGAAAATATTTTATATAATTATAAAACAAAATTAAGTTTAAAATCCCTAGACAGTGAAGAGTAAACGAAACAAAATCAACCTTACTGTATATTCAGTTGTTGACAGAAAAGAACTGTACTGAGTAACTTAAAACCTGGTAATTGGACAGTATATCCCTAGTAGTTTATATCCTAAGCCGAAGGGAGAATGAAAACCTTTTTATAAACAGTTTTCAGGAGTCATATAATTACCTGAGACTGTTCTATGTGTATTGTGGGACAAAGCAAATGAGTAATTATATGACATTCTAAATCAAATTCTAGGATTCTCAGCTTGAAAGATACAAGAGGGCAAATAAAAATACTCTCCTCCCAAATTTGAATTAGGAGTATCAGTTGAATCCAAGAGGAATTTTATCTTAAAAGTTTTCCCAGTTTTGTCCACTTAAAAGGCCTAGTAACGGTAGCTAACCCATTAACAATGAACCTCTTTGTGTCCAGATTGTGGTTTCTAAATACCATATCCCACTAAAAGGACCCTCAGCCCCTTGTAGAAATGTCTGAATCCAAGTCTGGGGTAGGCAATGTACAAAATGAGCCTAGAGCATCTTGTCATATCAGAAAGAAAGGAAGGAAGCTGTGGTATAAAATTTATATTTATATTTATATTTATTTATATGACATTTGTCCCCAGTTTCTGGCACAGATCTATTAAAACCTTTGCAATTTCCTGAGTGACAGCAGTGTGTTTTGTTATTCATAATAAACACCTTTCAACGATATCTGAGTTTATGTTAAAGAGGTGGTACTTGGTGGCCCCTAAGTAGAATTAGGATGGGGGCTGGTTACAGAGGAACCAAACACATGATTTGAGGGTTTGAACTTTCAGCCCCACTTCCTTCTGAACTCCAGGGGGAGGAAGGTGGCTGGAGATCAAGTTCATTCACCAAAGGCTAATGATTCAATCAATCATGCCCAGGTTATGAAACTTAGATAAAAACTGAGAAAGAAAGAGGCTAAGGGAGTTTCCAGATTGGGAGGATGGCAGGCCCAGGAAGGGTATGGAAGTTCTGCACCCCTCCCCCCTTGCCCTATTCATCTCTTTGTCTGATTGTTCATTTGTATCTTTAATGACATTATGAAACAACAGAAATTTGAATGCTCCTGCGGGTGTGGTTCTCTGGAAGGTAGACTCTGAGACAAAGATTAGTAGCAGGGAATTGGCTGGGGAGTACTCCGGGGACCAACACCTGTTGGGGAAAGGAAAGCAGCAGGACTGAACAGAGGAAGCTGGGCTCAGATGTAGTTGCAGCAAGGCCTCTGCCATACCCACAGGGAGCACTGCCGCTGGGATGGCTCCTCAGAGCAGGACCAAGTTGGGGCGAGGCAAGTGGGCCTTTAACCCTGCACTGACCAGTCACTGGGTGTGGGCTGCCCCAGGGAAATCTGCATGACTTTGAGGGAAAAGGGTGAAAATAGTGAGGGTTGTCAGCTGGTAGCACACCCAGCAGCTGGAGGAATAAGGCCTTCGACCCTGAAGGGAGAGCTGGGTGGCACCATGCACCGTCCACTACAGATGCTGGCTGGCGGTTTGATGAAATTAGAAAATGACTTTTAATCTTCTTTTAGGTGTAATGCTTTTATTATGATTATGTTTTAAAATGAGTCCTTATCTTTTAGAAATAGAAACTAAAATATTTACTAATGAAATGATATCACAGATGGGATGTACTCCAAAATAATATTTGGGGGGTGAGGGGCTGTGGGAATATAAATGATCCATGAGTTGATAATTTGTTGAAGTTGGTGATGGGTATATGGGCATCATTACACTCTTCTCTCCATTTTTGTATATTTTGACTTTTTCCATAATTAAAAAAGTAAACAGAGATAATTAAATTAAAAAATCATTTATAAAACAAATAGGCCAGTTCATATGGCATAACAGATGACATTTCTGTGAACATGATTAATGTTCATTTAATATAATTCTTTATATAAAATGTTCATAAGTAGATAGAGATCTCTATTATGTTTTAATTTCACAGAGAAGATAGTAAGAAAAAATAATGAGAGAAGGATGAATTTAGGTTTGAATGAAGGACAAACACCCTAAGAAATAAAAAGTTATTAAATATCATATTATTGGGAAAGAGTAGTTTGGGCATCTTAAGAGTGGAACAGATATACATCCTTCTGAGAAGCCTTACGTGAAATCTGACTGAAGGCAATCAGGGGCATTGCAGCCCTCTGACTGTCTTTTGTGCTGTAGAATGTAGTGGAGTATTTTTTTCCCTTTCAACACATGGTAATTATTTCTCCCCTTCAAAGGGAAAAATGACTTTTATGTGTGTAATGAACACAAGATAATTTTGTTCTTGGTAATGAAATATTTGTACATCTAGTTTAAGAACTTGTGATAAATAAAGCTAGGTTAAAAATAACAGCGAATGTCATTTTTTTAAAATGAAAATTCTTTCATATAGCACATTTCCTGACTGTGCTGTTTCTAATTTCTGTTTTAGTTCCTGCACTCATTGTCAAGAGAAGTGGGTCAGACTAGCTGCAGAGAATGCTACCTTGAGCTCTATTCTATAATTATGATTCAGCAGGAAGACTCTGTATGTGTGTGTGTGTGTGTGTGTGTGTGTGTGTGTGTGTGTGTGTGAGAGAGAGAGAGAGAGAGAGAGAGAGACACTGAAAAGCATTTAGGGGAAAATAATCTTAAATTAAGCTTATAACCCATGTAACTATTTCAATGGCACGATAAGGTGAGTTTGTGTATGCCATGTGCATCATTAATAATTAGAAAATATACTACATTGCCCATGCTTCATGCCATTCCATGTGGAGGACTTGTCTTCACACTAAAAGGATAAAAGAACATCTGTTCCTTGGCAGTTTTGGCCTCCCTGGGGCCTAATTTGGCCCACTCTATTTGGACCAGATTCCCAGCAAAATGGGATGTGGGCCCTGCATCCTCTAATTAATCTTGCTATATTTCTTGCTCTTTGCATGGCTACTTTTCTTCTAACCTTCACTTTGGGTCCTTGTCTCAGAAGTTATGCCAAGATAAGTTGAGAGAACCTATTGGTAGGCCAGGAGAAAATCCAGAGGTCTCCTGGGTTTTCTGAAACATTAAGGTTTTAGACAGTACTAAGTAGAGTAAAAGCATAATATTAATGCTAATGCTCTAGAAATCTCCACTAAACCAAGCATTGCTAATATTTCACTGCCATTATTACAGATATCTGGGTCACTCATTAATGGGGATGTTTTCTCTCTTCATGGCCCAGAGAGGAGAGGGTCCAAACTACCGACAGGCTCCTCACCCAGACACGGGCCAGGAGGTTCTGAGTTAGCAGGCATTGGCTGGTTCTTGCTGGTGCGCACACCATTCCCATCCATCTTTTTTTTTGCTTCGGCTCTTCTTTCTGCCATTTTCTTCTTTCATGATCGTTTCTTACCCACTCTCTCTTGTCACATGGTTCTTTTTCCCACCATGCTTCACTCACCTACAAAGGCTGCCCAAAACCAGAGTGTGAAGTTGAAGGATTCGTCTTGGGGCCCTTTTCTCCTTTAGTCCATACTCCTCCTCATTGTCAAAAATGCTTTCCTCGCCCTCCCTCTGATCACAGCTTCCTGGAAGGGAAGGGGCTTCTGGACTTATGCAGATACTGAGACATAAATAACGATGCAGAACACCTCCTTCCCCCAGTGAGACTGGTATTTTAATAGTTGCCCCATTGCTGCCATTTTCACACTTCACCCTCCTTAGTTCTTTCTTCTCATTTTTGCCCATAACATGCTAGTTCTTTGCTTATACCGCCACCACTGCTAGAATACAGGGTAGCCCACCTCTCAACATGTCTTTCTTTGACCTTCATGAATCCTAATATCTGTCAGCTTCTAAAAATGTGTGCCTGACTAAAAGGAACAGGAGCGTTCATTTCCTTGTAACTTGTTTTCTGTTACTTAGAGCCAGAAAAACCATCATCAACAGCAACAACAACAACAACAAAGTGGTGAGCTTGCAGTAAAATTATATATGCACTCAGGTACTTAAAGACCACGGCAAAGGAAGGAAGGCGACATCAGTTAGGGTCTTTGGTTGTGAGAAAAAAAGAGACATTCTGGCTAACATGGGGGAAAGGAGTTTATTGGAAGGATCTGGAGTAGCTCCAGGAAAAGCTAAACAAAGGAGTCATGAAAGGGGAAAGGATAGGGGCAGCTCTAGGGGTCCAGGTGGCAGGAACTAAGGCCCAAGATCCTTGAGGCACTGCAGCCTGATGCAGTGGTCAGCCATTCCCCAATCCTTGACGCCCCCTGCTCAAGACACAAATGCCAGAGAAAGAGAGGATGATGGGTCCAGCTTGGGTCACAGGCCCACCCTTCCACTGGTGAGAGATGTGGGAATGGTGGGAACGGGGCATTTAGGCCTCTGAAAGAAAACCCAAGCAGTAGGTACCCGGAAGAGCCCAGAGTTCGAAGTAAGATCATGGTGCTGTGCTCAAAAGAAGAGGATGCAAAGTGGGCAAAACCCACAAGGGGCCAGCAGAGTTGAGAAATAAACTGATTCAAATGGGAACAAGTAGATTTAATCTTTTTTTAAATTTATCGTTTTCTGTCTGTTGAGAGTAGCCACTTCCCCTCCCCTTTTTTAAAACACAGAAAGCCAAGATACAAAAAAGTCAGTGTTCAAGGTTAGGCGAACAAGAGGATTCATTGACTAAAAAAAGAACTACCATACGACCCAGCAATCCTACTACTGGGCATATACCTTGAAAAAACCATAATTCAAAAAGAGTCATGTACCACAGTGTTCACTGCAGCTCTATTTACAATAGTCAGGACATGGAAGCAACCTAAGTGTCCATCGACAGATGAATGGATAAAGAAGATGTGGCACATATATTCAATGGAATATTACTCAGCCATAAAAAGGAATGACATTCGGTCATTTGTAGAGACATGGATGGATCTAGAGACTGTCATACAGAGTGAAGTAAGTCAGAAAGAGAAAAACAAATATCGTATATTAACGCATATATGTGGACCTAGAAAAATGGTACAGATGAACCAGTTTGCAGGGCAGAAACTGAGGCACAGATGTAGAGAACAAACGTATGGACACCAAGGGGGGAAAGTGGCAGTGGGGGGGTGGTGGTGGGATGAATTGGGAGATTGGGATTGACATGTATACACTGATGTGTATAAAATGGATAACTAATAAGAACCTGCTGTATAAAAAAATAAATAAAATAAAATTAAAAAAAAAAATAGCTAGTGGGAAGCAGCCGCATAGCACAGGGAGATCAGCTTGGTGCTTTGTGACCACCTAGAGGGATGGGATAGAGAGGGTGGGAGGGAGACGCAAGAGGGAGGGGATAGGGGGACATATGTATATGTATAGCTGATTCACTTTGTTATAAAGCAGAAACTAATACACCATTGTAAAGCAATTATACTCCAGTAAAGATGTTCCAAAAAAAAAGAGGAGTCATTGATTAAGAATGTTAAACATGATATAACCCTATGAGTCAGTATATGCTAAGTACTTTCCATATATTTGCTAAATCAATTCCCACAACAACCCAGAGAGGTGGGCTTCTTATCAATCCCGTTTTATGAAGGAGGAAACTGAGGCCCAGAGAAGTTAAGTAACTTACCCAAGACTACACAGCTGGTACCATACGCAGCAGAGTAAGGGTTCAAGCCCAGGCAGTGTGGGTCAGTCTGTGCTCTTATCCACCATGCTGTCTACCTCAGAATCTTTCTATAACGAAATAGAGTTTTACAACAAAATACTTCCAGAAAATGTGCAGCTCTGATCATCTTTCCTATGTTGGACGGAAGGAGCAACGGGAACAGGGACATTTTAAATGACAGTCAATAATCCCGCCCGCGTGGACCCGACTTGGGGATTTTATCAATAAACACCTGTTTCCATTCAAATATAATGCACCAGGACAGAAATCGCTGGCACAGGAAGACACAGGCTCACATCCTGGGAAGCCGGCTACATGGTCCTATTTCCTCAGGGCAGTTATTCGAAAGTATGGGTCGTTTTATTTTTAGTTTCCTTCAGATTCTACCCCAGAGCACATCCCTTCACTGTCTCTCCCAGACACTCCTCTGCTTTTCAAAAAGAGAAACACTGAACCTTCTCTCCTTCACACTAAAAGGCCTTTGTCCGAAACCACACATGTCGATTTTAAACAGAAAATCATATTAAAGCACAGTGCTTCCTTTATGTGCCTCCTGCAGCCTTCTGAGTTCCTGTGTCCCTGGATTTATGATGTGCTCTACACTTTCCACATTCTCAGTGCTGTTTTCCCACATTTGAAGGAGAAATGATCAAGAGATTTGTGCTGGAGTAAATTTATTCTGTCTTGAGCTGGGTGAAGGTTCCAAACTCACCACAGCATGGAAAATATAAATGCCGTAAGCATCGTGCTTCCTTCCCAGACACTGCCGGCAGGCAAACACTGGGCCTGGGGCACCAATGAACGTGGCATTCTTGTCGTCACGCCTCTGCTCAGAGCTGTTTGCCTTTTCTGAATTGAGTGACAGAAACCTGACTAGATTTCATGACCCTACCAGTTGGTTTCACGTGGGGAGAAAAATCTCCTGGGCCCTTTTGAGCTCCCTTGCTCTCGTGGAGGGGAACATGAGCTTTGGGGGCTGAGACCACTGAGCTGGGGATGTGCCCTCAGTCTCAGGACAGGACGCTGCAGGGACCAATAGGAGAATGTGTAAAGTGGAAGTTCATTTCCACCTTTCAAGAAATTAAACTGTTGACTCTCAGTCATCATCTTAGAGGGGTACGTCACTCTATTTAAGAATCAGGAGCTTAGGCAAGGGAGCAGAAACTTGGAAATAATGGTTTGCTGGGTGGGATCTTCACCCAGTGGGTCAGGATGCCGCAGCCTTCTTTTCTGTTTACTTCCATATGTAATGTAACTGTCCACCTGCTCCTGCCCCGTCATGTCGAGAAGACTTCCTTCTGTAGTGGACTTGGTCCCTCAGTGAGAGGCGGTCAGTCACAGGGCTGGGTGGGATGTCAGCAGACAGAACAATCTGCAGGGTTGGTGAGGGGATTGGCCACCTCCCCTTGATGCTTGAGACAGGCAATGCCCCGTCATAAAGCATCTTTACTATATGAATTTGGTTCAGTCAGTTCTCAAGCCCTTCATGCTTCGCTGCTTTTCTTCTTGCCCCTTTACTATAAAAAAATCACTAATACCATAGTTTCTTTCAGTGTCCTAATTGGTAAGACAGCAGGGCAAGGGCAGACAATGTTCTGCCTTTGGGTGACCTGCTGGGTAAGACCAAGAATATCTTTCATCTAAAAGTCAAGGCAAACAGAATTACGGACATAAAGAACAGACTGGTGGTTGCCAAGGGGGAGAGGGTTAGGGGAGGGATGGAGTGGGAATTTGGAGTTAACAGATGTAAACTTTTATATATAGAATGGATAAACAACAAGGTCCAACTGTATAGCACAGAGAACTATATTCAGTATCCTATGAAACCATAATGGAAAAGAGTTTAAAAATGTACAAATATGTATAACTGAATCACTTTGCTGTACAGCAGACATTAACACAACATTGTAAATCAACTATACTTCAATAAAATAAAAAAGAATGGAAAGAAAAAAAGTAGAGACAAATGACAGGGTAGCATTAAAAATCGATGGAGGGAGATATGGACTAATCAATAAGGAAAAATGAAACCATTGCTTATCCTTGTGGAAAAAAAATAACATAAAACCTTTGCTTATTATCATATTAAAATCTCAGTTTCAGGCTTACTAAGATCTAAGTGGCAAAAATCAAAACTTTAAAGCTTTTAAATAAAATATAACATTCTGTTCAGAAGACTTTCTTTAAAAGGGACACAAAAAACTGCACACCAAAACTGAAGAGCTGATAAATTTGACTATATTAAACTTAAAATTTCTGTCAAACAAAAAACACAAAAACCAAATAAAGATAGATAGCTACAGACTAGGGAAAGATATTTGCAATGTACACACGTGCGCACCCACACACACAAATAAATAAAAAATAAAAGCAGAGACCTTTCATTTCCTCCCTGGCCTGGATCCAGTGTCTCTCCCCTCACTTTCTTGTCTCCGGTCAGGCTAGCCTCCTTGCTGTTTCTAGAACACCCATAGGCACTCTCCCACCTCAGGGCCTCTGCTCTGGCTGTTTCCGCTGCCTGGAATGCTGCCGCCCCATTTGGTATCCACTCGGCTAATAACCTCACTCTTGTCAAGTCTTTGCCCACTTTCTCATTAAGGCCCACCCTGAAACTCGTATTTCACTCAGCAACTGCTCTGTCCCCACAACTCTCAATCGCCTTGCCCTGCTCCTTTATTCTACAGCACTTACCCCTTCTCACAGCTATAGCACCTATTTATTTATTATACTTATTATGTTTCCTTCCATTAGAATTAAAACTCATGGGGACAGGGATCTTTCTTTATTTGGTTCACTGGTGTATCCCAAGTTCCTGGAACATCGACTGGTACAATCACGCAAAATAGTTACAGGAACTCAAAAAAAATTTGAAGGAGCAAAGGAATGACCCTCATTGGAAGTCAGTGCTTACCAATCAATGTGACACAAACCTCTGATGTACCACCAGTGGGTTACAGATGTGCTGAGATATTGACACCCTCACCCTTGAGGCAGCTGGCCAGGGTCTGGGGCAGCAGAGGACCTGTGCAATTATGTCCAATTATGCTGTAAGTAGCCTTTTCCCTTTACCCCACCGTCCTTCATAGTATTGCCACTTTCTAGGTGTGCCAGGACATTAAAAGTTCAGGAAGCACTGCGATGGCTAAGCTGTGCCTTGTCATGTAAAAATGGATATATTGGGCTTCTCTGGTGGCGCAGTGGTTGAGAATCTGCCTGCCAATGCAGAGGACGCGGGTTTGATCCCTGGTCTGGGAAGATCCCACGTGCCGCGGAGCAGCTGGGCCCGTGAGCCACAATTGCTGAGCCTGCGCGTCTGGAGCCTGTGCTCCGCAGCAGGAGAGGCCGCGATGGTGGGAGGCCCGCGCACCGCGATGAAGAGTGGCCTCCGCTCGCTGCAACTAGAGAAAGCCCTCGCACAGAAACGAAGACCCAACACAGCCATAAGTAAATAAATAAATAATAATTTAAAAATGGATATATTGTGTACTTTTCACCCTAAGTGTCCCTCTCTGGATGTGCCCCTGTATCTTGACATCAGAATTCCCCAAACTCAATCAAATGTTGATTCAGTAACAATTTCTGTTGTTCCTCCATGAAATGTTCTTTTAAACAAATGATTTTATGCCATAAACTGCATGTTTTAGAACTTAAAGAATGCAGGTTAAATGAATCAAAGAATTAATGAATATGTAACAAGAGAGTGGGAGAAATATTTAAAATGTTAAAATTCTTGACGGTTGTTGCAGAGAGTGGTGGTGAGAAAATCAGGAGGTCTGAAAGATGGTGCTAATGAATTTAGTCCTACATTTTTCTTCCTGGTTGCTCTAAAATGGAAGTTCCTTTAAGAGGGAGGGTTGATGGGAGGCCTTCCCTACAAAGACCTCAAAGTCTGGGGATCTGCTTCCCAAAATATTCCTCCTGGGCCCCTTAACACAAAGAAAGCTCTTAACATCACCTCTAGTTTAATCCTCACCTGGGTATATATAGTAAGGAAGGTCATGGTGCTAGATCTGCACTAGTTTTCTTAAAAAACATCACTGCGGGGCATATGCAAAGTCTCGGCTGCTGGGTGAGCAGGTATTAAAGCAGATCTATAAAGGACTGAGAGGTAGTAAGCCAGACATTGAGAAACAAGACCAGAAGAGCCAGGGAAAGCCTGGGAGGAAAGCTCAGGGCCAGACAAGGCAGTTGGCTGGATATGGGAGTGCCCGGATTCTGGCAAGCACGAGAGATCTTGGAGCCAGGAGTTAGGCAGAAGCCAGGAAACTCTGGGTTCATGAGGTGAAGGCTGAATGGTGTGGGGAGAGAGAGTCAGGAACAAGGCAGCAGGAACCAGCATCAGGGATGCCTTGAAACCAAGACAACTGCCTCTGCCAGGCAGGCTTTTATATGCGCCTTGCCAAGGCAAAATGCAGCCTCTGAAACAGTGTGCCCGGGCCTGCAGGTAGGAGCAGGGTGAAGAGGTGACATGGTTCGATGGCCAGGATATAGCTATGGCCAAGGGAAGGTTCTGGCATTCAGCCTCTCTCTCTGAGAAGGCATTCTTTCCCGTCCCCTCTTTCTAGATCTTATGCAGCATTGAAGGATGAGAGTTGGATGTACTGTGACAACCTGTTAGGACTATTTAGGACAGTCAGTAATGTCAAGGATTCCATCCCTAATGGACATGGCCCTGCCTTGGTCCCTCCTCTGCCATCTTTCATGTTACCCTGGTCATTTGAACCCCACTTATGACCTAGAAACTCTGGGACAGACTAACCATGAAGCCAAAAATGAGGATGCATGTTCGCCGAAGTCCCTTTAACAGTGGGGTCATGGACAGAGGAGCCACAACTATCCACTTTGAGGACTCTGGGAAAGGTTGATAATGTCTGAATGAGGGGAGTTCAGGATGGGACACATCCAGGATCTGACCATCACACAAAGGGCTTAGGTTCCATATTTGTGATTTTAAGAATTAATGCTCATCAATTGATGTAGTAAACATGGTTTCTCTTCTCCATTTATCCAACTAATATTTATTGAGTACCCACTACATGCCATGCCTATGCTGCTCCCTACCAGCATTAACCTGGCTCCCCTGGCCAAGCTGGGATGCCTGTATTCTGTCTCTCAACCTCCTTCTCCAGTTAGCTGATACTTTGCTCTCTGAATGAAGTTTGCTATAACTTTATGTTACTCTTACCTGCTAAAGATTTTTGCTGCTCTCTGAATTTCTAACGCTTCTGCAGGCATTTAGAAGATGACTGTTTGGCTTCTGCATGTTCTTCTGCTGTTACGTATTTCCAAATCAAGAAAGGGCATTTACATGGAAGATGCAAACCCAAGAAGCAAACAGTTACAGTGTAGCCTGCAACCTGTTCCCCAGCCCCAGATGCACTCGGACTTGGTATTCTAGGGCCTGCAAGCCATTAGGGCATCGACTATTTAGGTGATGTGGTTGGAACCTGGGGACTGATGTGTTGGATAGAGTAGGTCAGATCTAGCAAAGATGGAGAGAAAGAATAGATGATAATAAAGACTGATAATTACATGAATAAAAATAATATGGTAGTCACTACGACATTGTTATAGGGGAGAACACAGACTTTGAAGTCAAGAAGACATAAGTTCAAATACCAGCTCTGACACTTACTATCTGTGTAATCCTGACCAAGTTACTTGACTTTTTGGGTCTTAGTTTCTTCATCTCTGATAGAAATATAAGAATGCCTGCCTCACAGTGAGACTTGCTTTAAAGATTAGATAAACAAGGTCATGCATTTAAAGCGCCTAGAGGACAAGTCCTTTGGTTGTGACACAAAACAGTTGCTTAATAAATGGTAGGTCATAGTAAGAGTAGCTGCATGTATTAGTGCTTGTAAAAGTGCTAGACTCTGTAGCTGGAGCAGTAATGTTTTCTCATTTACTGTCACCTGGGAAGTAAGAATTACCCCCCATCTTAGAACTGAGGAACCTGAGACTTAGGGAAGTTCAATAAATTACTAGGTTCACATAATTAATAAGAGAGGTGGCCCAGGTAAGTAAGAAAAGGAGAAACAAATGAACATTTACAGAATGCTTACTGTGTACCAAGCATGGTACTGATGCATCACAAGCTTTAACTCATTGAATTATAGTAATCCTAAAAGATAGGTGTTACTATCTCATTTTACATGAGGAAATGGCAATTTTCTCAAGATTGTACAAATGCCCATAGGTGGAAAGTCAGGATTCCAACCCAGATTCCCAAAGCGTATTATCTTTTCATCTTGAAATGAGAGAGAGAAGTTAGGGTACTGGTTTTGTCCACCATGAGATAAAGCTTGGGTCTTTAGAATTTTTTTAAATGACTGATTTCAGGAATGGAGAACAGATTTTGACCTTGGTTTTAAAACTTATTAATATTTTGAGATCTGTACCTCCTCTGATTGTTCTCTTTGCTTTACTTCCATTCTCAGTCACCCCAGCTCTACTCCAGTAAAAACAGGAGATAGCCGGTCCCCTCCCTAGGAGGTTAAACTTTGTGGACATTTCTGATGCCTGGTCACTTAGAGGATCGGTGTCCCTGGCTTGTGGGGTTCAGGCAAATGCATCAAATCAGGGCAGATGGTCTCTAGACCTGGACACAAGACCCAGCTTTAAGAATGGCAAAGGAAACCCTTATCTTATCTTGAGAAATTGAGAATGTTGCTTTTTAGAAAAAAAGTCAAAGTAAATTAAAAGTAAAAAGAGGGACGCTCAGGTCAGAGGAGGCCACTTGATCTGCCAAGCTGCCAGATTAGCTCACTTTATTCCCAGGATGGTTCAATCCTGATTGAGAATCTTCCAGGGCATGTCTATAGGTGTGGGAGACATGACTGCTAAGGAATGCAGGAAGAGAAGAGAGTGTTCTCCACCAGGTGTGCTGTGACAAAAAGCAGGAGAGGGAGGAAGATGGAAGAAAAACAAGCACAGTCCTCTTGGAAAGTCTCCATCAGATTAAATTCCCCATATCCTCACAATGACAGGAGTGGGTTCATTGGTATGCTTGGAGGAAGGGGGTCTTACACACCACCACTGTGCTGGGGACTTTCATTTATTCAACATTCAATAAATAGTTACTGAGTTTCTACTGTGGGTTGGATAGGGTACAGCAGTGAGTAATCAAAGTCACTGCCCACCTGGGTCTTATATTCTAATGGGAGGGGGCATGTATAGACAACTAACCAAGCTAAGTAACTAATATAGAGTATTTTATACAATGCTAATTTTCATAGGGAAAAATAAAGTTAAAAAGTGAGGATTGGGATAGCTAGGGAGTTTGGGATTGATATGTAGACACTGCTATGTTTAAAATGGCTAACCAACAAGGACCTCCTGTATAGCACAGGGAACTCTGTGCTATAACTCAATATTATGTAACAACCTAAATGGGAAAAGAATTTGAAAAAGAATAGATACATGTATATGTATAATTGAATCACTTTGCTGTACAACTAACACAACGTTATTAATCAACTATACTCCAATATAAAATAAAAAGTTAAAAAAAATGTGAGGATTGGGAGTGCCGATACAATCACTCTGAGAGAAAGGTATTCTTATTATATTAATTTTTCAAGTGAGAAAACTGAGGCCAAGAGGAGTTAATTTCCTGAGGTCACACTGCTGAGTGGTAGACCTTCAACTGTAATCCAGGTTTGAAGAAAGCTCATTCTCTCTCTCTTTTTTTTTAAAGTGCCAACTTTTTATTTTAGAGTAAAAGACATTAAAGACAAAACTACCGTCTGTTGTACCATCATTCTATAAAGTTAATAATTAAAAATCTTTAATGTTGTATTGCTCATTCTCTGCTTTATTGCCTTAGCTTCATGTTGAAACAAAGGAAGTCAGGAAAATATAAGACAATCTGTTATTTAGGAGTCTTTTCTAATTGTCTAGTGGGCCGTGACAGAATTCTTTAGCATGTGGTGATGGAGAATTTATGTAGAATATATGGTTCAGTTAAGAAATGCTCTTTCTCCTACTAAGAGCAAAAATGTTTTTGAGGTCAGCGTTTCAGCCTTAGAGCTGAAGATGAACTAGAATGAAAATTCAAAAAATTTAATTTAAGAAAATAATTTGTATTTCCATTGTGTGCAAACCCATGGGAGAGCTTACATTAGGTTCTGCACTTTGCTGTTGACAAGCATTGTTACCAATCAGCAGCCCATTTCCAGCATTGTGGTAATCATTTGATCTTTTATTAAAGAACAGTCTTCCAAAAATATTAATTTAAAAATTAATGTCAACACTCTCTGACATTCCATCCCCGAATGCTGAAGAAGAAAAAAGTTTTAGAGTTTTTTAATAATCTTGGTAAATATTATTTGAACTTTACTTCAAGCCAAAACAAGTTTCACGGGGAAAAAAAATCCTTTCTTCAGCCATGGGCAATAAATTTGGCCAGGAGGGCCTGGAAGCAAGAAACTGAACACGCGAAATACTAAGTGGGCATTCATACTCGCGAACACCGTGATTTTCCGAGACAGTGATTTTATTCCCCTAAAATAAGAAATGTTTTCAAGAAAATCCTCAATTCTTGTCCATCATCTCTTTATCTCCCCAGTGGGTATGTTGATACACCTCATAGGCTTTATTTTATTTTTTTTCAATATCCAGTGGTTAATAAAAAAAAAAACCACTGACTGGACACATTATCCAGTGTTCTTCATGTTCGGTGGAAAGAGGAAAAAAATAAGAGGCTAATGATTCACTCAAAATCCAAACATCTCTCTCCAAGATCAAGGTTTTTTAAGGATTAAGGGGTGTGTGTGCGTGTGCGTGCGGGCACGTGTGTGTGTTTGTAGTGACTGGTGTGTCAACGAAGCTTTCCCTCCTTTCCTGTAAATGGAGCTTTACTTTTCATTTCTTTTTTTTTTTTTAAATAAATTTATTTTATTTATTTATTTTTGGCTGCGATGGGTCTTCGTTGCTGCGCGCAGGCTTTTCTCTGGTTGCGGCGAGCGGGGGCTACTCTTCGTTGTGGTGCGCAAGCTTCTCATTGCGGTGGCTTCTCTTGTTGGAAACATGGGCTCTAGGCTCGCGGGCTTCAGTAGTTGTGGCTCACGGGCTTAGCTGCTCCGCGGCATGTGGGATCTTCACGGACCAGGGCTCGAACCCGTGTCTCCTGCATTGGCAGGCGGATTCTTAACCACTGCGCCACCAGGGAAGCCCCTACTTTTCATTTCTTTTCATTTCTTTTCATTGTGCTTATGAGGAAGATATCTCAGGGCTTGAAGTAGCAGAAAGGATTCCAAGTGGTTCTTTCCCACCAAGAGAATGTGTTTACTTTCTCTTATTTAGTAGCTGCTTGCGTCAGTGGAGGAGAAGGGAAGACAGAGAAACAAAAGCAAAGAAAGGGGGGAAGACGGGGGAAGACATTGGAAGGGGGAAAGGAAAAGCAGTGGGGGGTCCTGGGGGTTCTGGATTGGCTCAGAAGTGGAGAAGAATGAAAACTGCTTCAGGAACTGGACAGTAATCTCTCAACCCCAGGCTCCAGATAAACCTGATGCAAGAAAATAAGGTATAGATGGTGAAATGAATTTAGCCCATTACTTGGTAAAGGATAAAACAAACAACTTTTGTTTTCTCACATAGCAGAAGTTAGATCTATTCACTGTAAAGCTTGGGAGGAGAAGCCATTTAACCTGGCTTCAATCTGACTCTGCTGCTCTTTAGCTGGTGACCTTGGCCAAGCCACTAGGAATCCTCCAACTACAACATGCTGACAGTAATATTCCTTTTCATTCCTAACTCATAGAGTTGCCCAGAGGATCAAATGAAATAATTTATTACATATGCATTCTCTCATTCTACAAGATTTGTTGAGTATCTTCTATGAAGAAATGGACAAACGCTTGCTTCATGAAGCTTACGTTCTAGATATATTCTAAATATATTTCAGAATTTGCTGTAATATATGAAATATACATATACATACACACATATACGTATCATTCTGTGCATATTATAATATACAGAAACATATTTACTTTGTTATGTAAAGATAGTTATTATGTTACTTTCACATGTGGTAGAAGTTCATAAGAGCACCTTCTGGTGGGTCACATACTACATATGTTTGTGTGTAGATGTGTGAATTAAAAATTTAATTGAGCACTTTTGTGGATGATTGGCCTGCCTCTTCCCTGGCAGTTGGTCTCACCTAGCTTTATCTCTATTCATTTAGATTTTCCAACACATAACTGGTGCTGCCAGAAAAAGAACACCTTAAAAAAAGAGCTGGGACTTGGCCAAGTAACCAAAGCAAAAGATATTAACTGCTTCAGTCAGTTTGGACAGGACATTCACACCCAGCTAGGCTCACTGCTCTCAGACTCACGGAGTGGGAGGCGGTAGAGTACTTTTCTTTAGCTGGAACAATACAACCCCTTCCTCAAAGGTCAGAAAACCATTGCTTCAATTGTTAATATCTGAATAAATTGTATTCAGATTTGCTCTTGCTTGAAAAAGCAGAGTTTCTGGAAAAGGATCAAGATTCTTTTTTAGCCTTCTTGCCTCCCATCCTTACCTAGTTCAGTTTTGTTCAGATAGTTTACCACAAGGTAGAGGCAGCCAAGGTCAGGGTTAATGGAAGTTCATCTACCTCCAGAATAGTCACCCTGGGCCCTAACCAGTCCCAGCTGTTGAGAGCGATAAGCTTGAAGATGGGAGAGATGATAGTGGCAGGGATGGAGATTTGGCAAATGGAAAACAGGTCTGTAAATTATTATTACTTCTATTTTATAAAAAGGAAGATGAAAGTCCTGGTTCAAAATCTTAGAGGGGTGATTGCCAAGAGATATGTTCTTATAATAATAATAATTATTTTTTTCTAAGTTCTATTCCTGGAAGTTGTGGTGTGGCTCCTTGGTACTTGTTGCAGGACTTTGTAAGTTTGCTCTCTGAAAGTATTTTCTACCCATCCAATTTCCACTGCCACATCTCTCCCTGGACACCAAAGAGAGAAAATCAACATGTAAAACTGTAGAAATGGAATGAATAGAATGAAGTAGGCATTGATTTTATTTCATTCTGTTTAATTCCATCTGCAGCACTACTACTAATTGTGACAATAATTTGTACCATTTAGTGATTGCTATATACCAGACATTTGCTAATTGCTTAACACACATTATTTAAATTAGTTCACCCAACAATCTCATGAGCTAGATTTGATTATTAGTCCCACTTTACAATTGAGGAAACAAGCCTAAAGAATTGAGTAGCTTGTCCAAGTCACCCAGCTGGAGAACGTGAAAGCCAGGATTTGAAATCATGACTTCATTCCATGTTTTCAATCCCTCACCATTCTGCCTTGCCTTAGATGTTCTCTTTAGCTTCTTTCCTGGCTTTGCATGACTCTTCTTCATTTTCTTCCCTCCACCCCACTCCCCACCTCTAGTCCTTCATTCCCATCAGGTAATTAAAGAAACCAAATGGTAACATTTAAAAACAACAACCAAAAAAAAGTAAACTCTAAGAACACACAGAACATTACTATTTTTTCTCACTCTTCTGTGTTTGGAAACACGTGTTGGTTTCACGATGGCTTGGGAGCAGAGCCAGTCTTTTCCTTCAGGTAGTCTGCACCAAGTCATGTGCAGGTCTAAGTGATAGCATTTCTTGGGCATCCTCAAAGCAGATTTCAGGCATGGCGGAGAACTTGCATTTTATTAGAGGGCTGGTTTCTAAAGCCTTCGCCCTTCCCAAGAGCAGCATTGCAAGACAACTACAGGCCATCGGTGGTCTGTGGCAACCAGAGTGAAAGGGCTCCTTGCTACTCCCCAAGAAGAAAGGCAGCAAATATCTGAAGACTTCCATGAAAAAATTTCAAACTTGATTAAATAAGTAGAAAACAGAGGTGAGTTAGAAAGGTTTACAAAAGTAAAAAGAGCAAATATAAATAACTCTGAAAGAAAGGGATAGAGTGCCCCAAAGAAAACCCTTCATACTTGTTATGAATAGTGTCTCGAGTATTTTTTAAAAGCAGTGGTTCCATTGGGTTGGAGTGCTTCAGCTTGTTCCATTGGAATTGGGGTGGTCTGAGAAAGGAAAGGGCCTCCACATTTCAAAGCTGGATGGGGGTATAAGGAGCATAGCTCCAGTTGAGGGAACAGGCAAAAACAACATGGATTTACAGTGCGCTAATCCTACATATAGACGCTACCCAGATGCCAGGCCTGAATTAAATTAGGATGGAAAATTTTGGTCTGTTCCACTCACTGCAACTCATCTGTGTGGGGCATTTAAAGTATGTGTCTGGCAGATGTATTGGGACTATTATTAAGTTATTTGGTGAATATATAAAATCTATTTATAAAATACTAATACATAATATTTTTGCCAGTAATTCACATATCATCCACTAAACTGCCATGGAGACATGGTATTATATCCTTTACAAGGTCTTTCCCCTTATAGGCTCAGCCAGAGGTTTCTCCACATGTGTACAACGGCCTCCAGACTCCACCGTATGAGTCTGCTCCTTCTCACCTGCATAGTACTTTGGCCAACCTCTGTTTTAGATTCTTGTCTTACTCTCCAACTTGGTGTTGATGCTTTGGATTTTCTTTTGCTTTCTGGTCCATCTTCACTTAGAGAAAACTCTTCAGTTACCATATTCTTTGTGCCTTGCAGCTGAGGGTCAGTTCTGCCTACTCCCAAGATCAGCCAAAGTCCCACAGATCCAGATCTAAAGCAGAAGCCTGGCCTGTCTCCCCAACTCAAATAGGGGAAGAAGCTTCATCATTACACAATGCTTAAAACAGGTAGTTTGTATGAAAGTTCTGTGTATTGATATATGCCCAATTTTCATCTGTTTCTTATCTACAAATTCAGGGTGGGCCCAAGAATCCCCTTACTCCCTAAAATTATAGATAGAGTTCTTTTTTCTTTCTTCTCCATCATCTTCCCTTTTTATTCCCATTGCATAGCAATTTCATTAGCCTGGATTCAATCTGAGGAGATGTCTGGTATTGTGTCTTGGTTTTGGGAAGGAGAAAAAGAAGTGTGAGAAACAGTTTCTCTCAGATACAGCCCTCTCAGTGGTATACTTTCCACGCCAGAGGCAGATTCGTCTCCATACTATCAATGTGTGAACCAGAATAACATCTTCCCACGACTGCGTGTTAAAGTAATTTTCTAATTTACTGAGTCACCACCAGTAATAATGCTTCACTTCATATGTGATTTTCTTACTTAAGGACACAGAGGATGCTAAAGATTGTTGCCAAGTAGCTTCTGAGCACTTGAGCACTTCCCATAATACTCAACGGTGGGCACCCTGCAAGTGTTCAGAAAATGTTGACCCCCTTTCTTTTTTTTTAACATCTCTATTGGAGTTTAATTGCTTTACAATGGTGTGTTAGTTTCTGCTGCATAACAAAGTGAATCAGCTATACATATACATATATCCCCGTATCTCCTCCCTCTTGTGTCTCCCTCCCATCCTCCCTTTCCCACCCCTCTAGGTTGACCCCCTTTCTTGTCTTTCATTTATCTTTTTCTTATTTTCTCATTCCTTTCACCTCCTTTATATCCATTTTTCTTCCTCTCACCAGTTTTCATCTTTTCTCCTTTCCTTCCCATGCTTCCCTTTCTACTGGTGGCTCTCTGGTTTGGAGAGATTCCTTCTATCTAGACCTGTGCTGTCCAGAATGGCAGCCACAGCAACCGTGTGGCTATAGAGCACTGGACACATGGCTAGTTTGCTTTGAGATAAGCTGTCAGTGTGAAATGTACACTAGACTTCAAAGATTTAGTAGGAAAAAAGAATGGTAACTATCTCGCTAATAATTTTTATAATGATTATGTGTTGAAATGATAATATTTGAGATCTATTGGGTTAAATAATATATATTAAAATTAATTTTGTCTGTTTCTGCTTACTGTTGAAATTAAATTAAAAGATTTCTATATGTGTCTCACATTTTATTTCTACTATACAGTGATGATCTAGACTGTGTGTAGGTAGTCTTTTTGGCACTAGAATGATCTACATATTTGGAAGGCAACAGGTTGCGTTGCCCAATCATTGGCAAATGACATACATTTACATAACACTTTTTTTGGCTTATATAGTCCTAGCGTTGGAAAAAGATGCAACATTATTCTCTAAAATGTTGTTGTCGTCACATTTATTTTTTGAGAGAGGGGTAAATACATGTCTACTACAATGTTTTTTTCATTTTGTCTTTGGTGTGTTCCCCCACCCTGAAGATTTTGCTGGTCTTTGCTAACTGTAGTATGTATTAGGAGAACAATAAAAATATTACTTATCCTAAACAGCATATGTCTTCTCACCACCTTGGGTCATCCATTCTTTGGTAATACTTCTTCTAAGTTAAAAGTAAAACAACAACTGGACACAGTCAACAGCTCATGGCTTTTTGTAAGTCACAGTTGCTTTGACAGATCGAAGAGTATCAAAGTTCAAATCTATGGGGCGATATACAACAATAAGCTAGTATGGAGAAAAAAGTACAGTTAGATTGATTAACACAAGTTTCAATTTTTCTTATAAATCCAGATTGCTAGGTCAAAAACGTTAAGATTTAAATGAAAATTTCTCAGAAATAAACTTCATAGAAATTGAGGTATTCAAATGTCTTTGCCACTACTAGTCAGGTGAACTATGGCGTCACAAAATTTAAATCCTTTATGCTATATTATCTGTTTTTAAGTTTTATTTACTTCTTTAAATGGAGGTAATAGCTATTTTATTCAAGGAGAACAATGGATTGAGCAAAATAAACAAACCATTTACAACAGCAATTCAAGGAGGAAAGAAACCATTAAGAGGTAGAAATGCAAGCTATGAACCACAAACTTTGAATTTGTTCTCTGGAGAAGCAACTTTGAAAACTACTGATCTAGGATGATAAGTGGGTGGTGAGAATCAAAAGGAATATTCTGAGTGTGTATGTTGGAGGGGGAGTACAGGTGATGGAGGTGGTTAATAAGGGAAGACTAGCCCTTCCAAGTGTTAAACAGATTTTAAAACAAACATAATTAAGACACTGTGGACCTTCAAGAACATGCAAATCACTGGAACAAATAAATGGCCCAGAAATTAGTCAAACACAGTTCAATAGAGAAAAAATAGTCTTTTTAGCCAATGGTTCTGGGGCAACTGGATATCAACATGCAAAAGAAGGAAGTAGGACTGGTACCTCACACTCTATATAAAAATTAACTCAAAAAACTTAGACCCAAATGAAAGGACTAAAACTATAGAACTCTTAGAAGAAAACATAGGCATAATCTTTGTCACCTTGGATTAGGCAATAGTTTTTTAGAAATGACACCGAAAGCACAAGCAATTAAAGAAAAAAATAGGTAAATTTGTTTTCATTAGAACAAAAAAAACTTTTGTGCTTCAGAAAACACCATCAAGAAGGTGAAAAAACAACCTATAAACTGGGAGGAAATACTGGCAAATCATTTACCTAATAAGGACTTAGACAGAATATGTAAGTAAATCTTCTAACTCAAACACAAAAAGACAAATAACCGAACTGAAAAATAAGTAAAGGATTTGCATAGACATTTCTCCAAAGAAGATATACAAATGGCCAATAAGCACATTAAAAGATGTTCACCATCATTAGTCATTACAGAAGTACAAATCAAAAGCACAATAAAATGCCACTTCACACCCACTTACATGAGTATAATAAAAATGACAGACCATAATAAGTGTTGATGAGGATGTGGAGAAATTGGAACTCTTACAGATTGCTGGTGGGAATGCAAAATTGTGCTGTTGCTTTGGTACACAGTTTTGCAGTTCATTGAAGAGTTAAACAGAGTTACCACATGACCCAGACATTCCACTCCTAGGTATATACCCAAGAGAAAAAAATATGTATATATGTCCACACAAAAACTTGCACATGAATGTTCATAGTTACATTATTCATAATAGCCTAAAAGTGGAAATAACCCAAATGTTCATCAACCAATAAATGGTTAAACAAAATGTGGTATATCCATACATTAGAACATTATTTGGCCATAAAATAGAATGTAATATTGGTACATGTGACAACATGAATGAACATTGAAAACAAGTGAAATAAATCAATCATAAAAGGCCACATATTGTATGATTCTATTTACATGAAATGTCCAGAATAAGAAAATTCATAGAGACAGAAAGTAGATTAGTGGCTACCCAAGGCTGGGGGAGGGGAGGATGAGCAGTCCTGCTAACAAGTGGGTGGTTTCTTTTGGGGCTGATGAAAATGTTCTGGAATTAGGTGGTGATAGTTGCACAACTTTGTGAATACACGAAAACCACTGAATTGTGCACTTTAGTGTGAATTATGTCTCAATAAACTTGTTATTAAAAATTAACTAGTTTATATAAATGACTTTAATATGTAATTGAGTCATTACAGAACAATAAGGAAAGGAGTTTCAATAAATAGTATTGAGACTATCTACAATTTTGAAAAAGTACGAAATTTACATCTATACTGCTTCAAAGTAAATTTCAGAGGGATTAAAAATTTAAATATTAAAATAAAATCATAGAAAAAGCAAAACAAGAAGGTAGCAATAAATATTTATTAGGTATTTATACATGGAAATAAAATAAATTTCTAAACTTAGAAACAACAGAAGAAACCACAAATTAAATGCTCAACATAAAATGGCCACATTAAAAATAAATATGTAAAAATTAAGAACTATATGATATAAATTTAAAAAACACTAATAGGAAGGGAAATAGATTAGCAAAGAACATATTGCAAAGATATGACTAACAAAGGTTAGTACCTTTATTCCAGAAAAAATTAAATAGTTTGTTAAGATATAAAAATAAAAACAGAGCTGAGGATACAAACAAATAACTCACAAAAGAGAAAGTCACACAATTCAAGGCAGGATAAAAGTTGTGTAATAATGTTTGTTGTAAAAAGGTTACATGCTATGGCCTGCAGAGAAAGGAAATATCCATTCAGTTCGGAGGAAAGAAATAGTAAGGGGTAATGTAATTAAAATGTGGAAAAATACTCATCCGTGCGTGTAATCAAAGATGTGTAATTTAAAAACAAATATCGTATATTAACGCATGTATGTGGAATCTAGAAAAATGGTACAGATGAACTGGTTTGCAAGGCAGAAATAGAGACACAGATGTAGAGGACAAACGTGTGGACACCAAGGGGGGAAAGCGGAGGGAGGGGTGGTGGTGGGATGAACTGGGAGACTGGGATTGTCATATATACACTAATATGTATAAAATAGATAACTAATAAGAACCTGCTGTATAAAAAATAAATAAAATAAAATTCAAAAAAAAATAGCAATTACCCTTTCTCCCTCTATCCAATTAGCAAACATTTTAATTCTTGAAGATGGTATGAAGGAAAAGTGAAAGTGATATAGTCTCAAACATAGACAATGTAGTGTCATGAAAATATCACTCCTGGTTTTGGAGTAAGGCAGAATTAACATCAAATGATAATTCTGTCACTTATAAGCTGTGTGATCTTGGGTAACTAATACAATCTCTGAATCTATATTATTAACCATAAAACGGTGATAACTCCCACCTTGTAGCATTGATATGAGGACTAATGATATGTGCAAAGAATCCAGCTGAGTGCTTGGCATATAAGAACAATAACTATTATTACATTACAGTTGGTCATGTAAATTGATAAGAAAGAAATTTAGCAACAAATATCAAGAATCATATTATGCTCATATTAATTTATCAACTAATTTTACTTCTGACAACATAAATTCTAGGGAAATAATCACTAAGAACAAAGGGGGAAAAACTGTGAGCACAAACCTACTTTCATGGCGTTATCTAAAACAGGAAATAATGTCCCATAATAGAGGAATGGTTAAGTCAGTTATGATGCTACCACTCACTGGGTGAAAGGATGGTATGGCTGCCACAGAGAATGATAATTGTGAAGACTACGTAGCTTTCTTTTTAAAAAAAATTGATACTTCTGTTCACCAAAGGACACAATCAACAATGAAAAGGTAACCTATGGAATGGGAGAAAATACTTAAAATCATGTATCTGATAAAAGATTAATTTCCAGAATATATCAAGAACCTCTAAAACGCAACAACAACAGAAAGACAGATAACCTGATTTAAAAATGGGCGAAGGATTGGAATAGACATTTCTCCAAAGATGATATACAGATGGCCAACAAACTTGTGAAAAGATGCTCAACATTGCTAATCATCAGGGAAATGCAAATAAAAAACACAATGACATATGAGTTTATATCTGCCAGAATGACTATCATCAAAAACACAAGAGATAAGTGCTGGCGAGGATGTGGAGAAATTGGAACCTTTGTGCACTGTTGGTGGGAATGTAAAATTGTACAGCTGCTATTGAAAACAGTAGGAAGGTTCTTCAGAAAATTAAAAATAGAACCCACATAAGATCCAGCAATCCTATTTCTGGTTATATATTCCAAAGAACAGGAAGCAAGGTCTTGAAGAGATGTTGGTACCCCCATATTTGTTGCAGCATTAGTCACGATTGCCAAGACATGGAAACAACCTAAATGTTCATCAGTGGATGAATGGATAAAGAAAATGTTATAAACATATATACATATTATATATATATATATATATATAATATACACACACACAGTAGAATATTATTCAGCTTTAAAAAGGAAGAAAATCCTGTCACATGCTACAACATGAATGAAATGTGAGGACATTATGGTAAGTGAAAAAAGCCAGTCACAAAAAGGCAAATACTGTATGATTCTACTTATATGAAGTATCTAAAGTAGGCAAATTGATAGAAACAGAAAGGAAAATTGTGGGCTGAGGGAAGGGAGAAATAAGGAGTTGTTTATTGGGTACAGAGTTTCAGTTTTTCAGGGTGACAAAGTTCTGGAGCTCTGTGGCACTACAGTGTGAATATACTTTACTGAACTGTACACTTAAAACTGTTGAGATGGTAAAGTTTATGCTATTTTTTTTTTTACCACAATTAAAAAATTTTTTTGAGAATAATAAATATGAACTGAGTGCTTTTCACTGTGCTGGTGCTGCAGTCTGATGGGAGACTCTGAGATGTAAAGGCCAGATGGACCATCCAGGGCCGTTTGGAAGGAAAAAGAAGAAGCCACTGACAATTTTAAAGCAGGGATATAGACTTATTCTGTTTACATTTTGAAAATACCGATCTCACCACAGTGTGGAAAATGGACTAGATGAATATAAAATTGTATGTTCACTACAACTATGCAAAAATATGCATATGAAGGAAAAAAACTAAAGGAAATAAGCTAATATGTGACTTTTTCTTCCAATGTAAGAAAATTCTCATTCTTATCTTCTCTAACTCATAAAGGGTGTGACCAGAAAAGCCACAAATTTGAAATGTATAACAGAAGGAGAGGCTTGTTTAATCTCCTTCTATACCTTTCTCTGGCCGGCCTACCCCTCTGGTTATGAATTGGCATAAAGTTCAGTTCAAAGCCTGAGTGTCTCCTGTGCTGCCACCTAGTGGTAACTCTCAGGCTGTCAACAGAATTCAAGATTATGCCAATAACATTTTGTTTCATGTCAAATAATCATAGCACAATCTAGGAATAGGGTTGAAATTATTCTAGAAAATAACCCTAAAATGTCTCTTTGATACTAGTCTTGATCGCAAGTGGTTAGGGAATGAACCTTGTGACCTCTTTAAATTTCTTCCAGGTCTCCTTTATGTGTTTTTAATTGGGAAAAAACAAACAAACAAAAAAACTTTTGAAACTCTGGAAATTTTATATTAACATGGCATAATTATGTTGGTTTGGGTTTTTTTAAATGTCAAATTTAATAATGGTGAAAAGACACTGGAGATTTTATAAAAGAGTGATGGTCTTTAGACATAGATATCATGGCTAAATTTTTTAAGTTGGTAAATTTAATATTTTTTTGCTGATTTGTTACTTTGCAATAAGAAACTTCTTAAAGTAGATGATCAGATAATTCTCAGGGACCAAAAATGTTATATTTTGAGATTCAAAAAATGTAATATTTTAATATAAGAAAATCTGCGGTGCTTGTTACTTCATAACTTTTAAGTAAATAGAGTATAAAATAAGGATATTATCCCATAATTTAAAAACTAGTTTGTAATTAATGGGAAATGTTAATTTTTTTCAGAAGAAAAAATAGACATCAAATTAATGTAAAATATTTCAAAATCTTACCTTATGCATCTGCATTTTTCTCCTTTTTCCTGTTTATCAATTGTAAAGACTATGTAGCAAACTTCTCTGCTTTGTAAATTCCCAAATGATGTCTCAGCTTATGACTGAATCCATATTTTTATGAAAAACAGAGAGGGGCTTTGGACTCAGATTGCCTGCTTCCAATTCTATGACCTTTCTAGGTACACGTTCCTTGGACCAATGACTCCAACTGTACTCATCTGAAAAATGGGATTAAAAACTCTACCGACTCATAAGGGTTTTGAAGAGTAAATGAAATAATGCATACAAGGCACTTATAGTGCCAGGTTCATAAGAAACGCTCAAATAATCTTAGCTACCATTATTACAAATGAAGATAATCTATGCTAGTGAAATAAGTCTATAATTATCAAAGCTTCATTTCTCAAATATTTCCCACCAGATCAGTGGTGTGATTTTATAAAAAACTCTGTGTGTGTTTATGTGTGTGTGTGTGTATGTGTGCGTGTGTGTTGAATGATTGATACCTGCCTCCAGTAACTTTTCCTTAGGAGTTCTTATTTTGAAGAAATGATGATCACATATGGACATCAGGGTCTGTTCTTCCTTAGGTATCGATCCTGTACAGAGGGTTCAGAATAGAAACGAGAAAATGAACTTGACCCAGAGTAAGACATGTTGTAAAGCTTTACTTTAAAAGATGTAAGAATAATTCAAATACTACATAAATTTATTCCTACTCCAAAATATTTAAAACTACTCTTGTATATCAGTGCTTGTTAAGTACCTTTTTAATAACACTTGAATTAAGCATTTTTGGTTAAAAAATTTTTTTAACATCTTTATTGGAGTATAATTGCTTTACATTGTTGTGTTAGTTTCTGCTGTATAACAAAGTGAATCAGCTATAGTATATCCCCTCCCTCTTGTGTCTCCCTCCCACCCTCCCTATCACACCCCTCTAGGTGGTCACAAAGCACCGAGCTGATCTCCCTGTGCTATGCGGCTGCTTACCACTAGCTATCTATTTTATATTTGGTAGTGTATATATGTCCATGCCACTCTCTCACTTCGTCCCAGCTTACCCTTCACCCTCCCTGTGTCCTCAAATCCATTCTCTACATCTGCGTCTTTATCTCTGTCTTGCCCCTAGGTTCTTCAGAACCATTTTTTGTTTGTTTGTTTTGTTTTAGATTCCATATATATGTGTTAGCATACAGTATTTGTTTTTCTCTTTCTGACTTACTTCACTCTGTATGACAGACTCTAGGTGCATCCACCTTACTACAAATAACTCAATTTCGTTTCTTTTTATGGCAGAGTAATTTCCATTGTTTATATGTGCCACATCTTCTTTATCCATTCATCTGTCGATGGACACTTAGGTTGCTTCCATGTCCTGGCTATTGTACATAGTGCTGCAATGAACATTGGGGTACATGACTCTTTTTGAATTATGGTTTTCTTAGGGTATATGTCCAGTAGTGGGATTGCTGGGTCGTATGGTAGTTCTATTTTTAGTTTTTTAAGGAACCTCCATACTGTTCTCCATAGTGGCTGTATCAATTTACATTCCCACCAACAGTGCAAGAGGGTTTCCTTTTCTCCACATCCTCTCCAGCATTTATTGTTTGTAGATTTTTTGATGATGGCCATTCTGACTGGTGTGAGGTGATACCTCATTGTAGTTTTGATTTGCATTTCTCTAATGATTAGAGATGTTGAGCATCCTTTCATGTGTTTGTTGGCAATCTGTATATCTTCTTTGGAGAAATGTCTATTTAGGTCTTCTGCCCACTTTTGGATTGGGTTGGTTTTTTTTTGACATTGAGCTGCGTGAGCTGCTTGTACATTTTGGAGATTAATCCTTTGTCAGTTGCTTCGTTCGCAAATATTTTCTCCCATTCTGAGGGTTGTCTTTTCATCTTGTTTATGGTTTCCTTTGCTGTGCAAAAGCTTTTAAGGTTCATTAGGTCCCATTTTTTAATTTTTGTTTTTATTTCCATTTCTCTAGGAGGTGGGTCAAAAAGGATCTTGCTGTGATTTATGTCATGGAGTGTTCGGCCTATGTTTTCCTCTAAGAGTTTGATAGTGTCTGGCCTTACATTTAGGTCTTTAATCCATTTTGAGTTTATTTTTGTGTATGGTGTTAGGTTGTGTTCTAATTTCATTCTTTTACATGTAGCTGTCCAGTTTTCCCAGCACCACTTATTGAAGAGGCTGTCTTTTCTCCAGTGTATACTCTTGCCTCCTTTATCAAAGATGAGGTGACCATATGTGCATGGGTTTATCTCTGGGCTTTCTATCCTGTTGCATTGATGTATATTTCTGTTTTTGTGCCAGTACCATACTATCTTGATTACTGTAGCTTTGTAGTGTAGTCTAAAGTCAGGGAGACTGGTTCCTCCAACTCTGTTTTTCTTTCTCAAGATTGCTTTGGCTATTCAGGGTCTTTTGTGTTTCCATACAAATTGTAAAATTTTTTGTTCCAGTTCTGTGGAAAATGCCATTGGTAGTTTGATAGGTATTGCATTGAATCTGTAGATTGCTTTGGGTAGTATAGTCATTTTCACAATGTTGATTCTTCCAATCCAAGAACACGGTTTTTGGTTAAAATTTAAAAATTATTTTAATAAGTCTTCTAAATGCCATTTAAGGTTTCTTAAAGCATTGATTGTTGCTCACCCTGTTGTTTAACTGGGGAAACAGAACAACTGAAGAATCTTTGATGCTGTGACGTACCAGAAGTCAAAATATGTATGGTACAAATTAAGCACAAAAATCAGAGGCATGCAGAGAACAGCTCAGAGTCAGAAGTAGAGTGAGGAAGTCATCTATGGAATGTTCTGGAAGGTGATATGTTGGTGAAGTTCTGGATTGTTGGAGAGACTGTTATGGACTGTCAGGAACTGGGTGAGACTGTGACCAAGGGTCAGGCTGGTCAGAGTAGGCTTGATGGACAGAAAAGAAGATGTCTCTGCTGGACATTGAAAAATAGAGAAAGGAGGTCAGAGTACCCAAGCAGGGGAGATGGAATGGGCAGAAATGCAGAATCTGAAATATACATGGTGTGGTTTGGCTGAAGAAAGAGTACCCGGATGGTGACTCTGCTAAACATCAGAACTGTCTCATCCAAGTGTTCTGACCTAGCTTTGGTGCTCCTGAAGTCAGGGATGCCCTGCTTATGGAGAGAGTGGCTATGTTCCACTCATCAAGTTGACACATGCTTATTTAGCTTATTATGTAGCAGAAACCACTCCAAACATTAAGGAACATGACATAGTTCTTGCCTCAAGGAGCTTGGTGGGTGACAGTTATGGGACCTTGCAATTACAGCACAGTGTGATAAGTGCTAGATCAGCAATATAGCCGAAGGCTTAGAGCAAGGGTTTTGGCATCATCTGGATCCTGTTCTTGCAGTGTAACCTTGGGTGAGTTGCTTGATCTTTCTAAGCCTCAGTTCCTTGCCCATAAAATGGAGGCATGAACAAAACCCACTGCATTTGGGTTGTTATGAGATTTACATGATACGATTCCAGCCAAGATCTTAGCATAATCGTGGCTCATGGGGAGTACCTAATAAATGTTAGCTATTGGGAGGAAAGACAGAGGAATGGGATATATAGGAAACAGTCCAATTATGAGGGAGCCAAAGAAGTAATAGAAGAGGCAACATAAGGCAAGACCCAAAAAAGTTAGTCTGATAAAGGTAGGGGGCTTGGGGAGAGGGAGAGAAGGAGTAGTTCTAGAGAAGAAGAATTCTAGAGGTGAGAGAATGAAAGCCATGCTGAAGGAACTAAAAATAATGGATGGGGCTTCCCTGGTGGCGCAGTGGTTGAGAATCTGCCTGCCAATTCAGGGGACACGGGTTTGAGCCCTGGTCTGGGAAGATCCCACATGCCGCGGAGCAACTAGGCCCGTGAGCCACAATTACTGAACCTGCGCGTCTGGAGCCTGTGCTCCGCAACAAGAGAGGCCACGATAGTGAGAGGCCTGCGCACCGCGATGAAGGGTGGCCCCCGCTCACCGCAACTAGAGAAAGCCCTCGCACAGAAACGAAGACCCAACACAGCCATAAACAAATAAATAAATTAAAAAAAATAATAATGGATAAATGAACATAAAGTGGAGTCTGGGGAGATGCACAGGGCTTTGATTGTGTGGGGTCGTATATGTTGTAGAGTTCTTCAAACTGGCCAAGCACACCTGCCTCATAGGCAATGGTTTGATGTTCCTTCTGCCTGGGGTGCTATTCTTCCAGAAACCCTCATGCCTATCTCTCTTACTTCCTTCAGGGCTTTGCTCAAATGTCTCCATACTGGGGAGGTCTTCCTTGACCACACTGCGTAAAATGGGGCTTATGCAGTACAGGGTACTGGTAAAACAGAGATTCAGGAGTCAGGCTGCTGTGATCGGCATCCCAGCTCTGCCTCTTCCCTCCATCAAGTTACTTAATTTCTTTATGCTTCCATTTCCTCATGTGTAAGATGTGAATAATAATAGTGCTGATGCAGAGGGTTGATTAAACGAATTGATAGGAGTAGAGCCCTGAAAAGAATGATCGACACACAGTAAGTACTCTGTAAGGATCTGCTGCTGTTATTGTTACTGTTATAATTATCATTGTTCCAAATAATAATCGAGCTGTGAAGTAGAGGCCATTCCACCGTTAAAGTCAGCACCCTTTCACTGCTTTGTTTTGGAGAAGCTGCTGGAAGCTAGATTTCCATCAGGGGGATAATTTTTTTATTTTTGTTTCTGTTTTTGTAATTAGGAAATATATCAAGCACATCAAAAAGTATATAGAATTCTATTGTGAATACCTGTACACCCACCACCCAGCTTAATGATTAAAATATTACAAATACAATTGAAGCATCTTAAGGTGTTTTGGTCCTGATTTCTTTGTTATTGTTACACCACCTTTTCCCAAGTGAGTCACTTGCAAGCTACTTCTGTGGAGTGTGATGTGGGGAGAAAGTTGGGAGATCGGGTTCCAATTCGTTTGGGAAGTACTGGGTTTTTACAAAATAAAATAAGGTTATTTTCTGTGGGATTACTCAAAGCTTCCCAAATTGAACACAGACGCCCCCCACCCCCTTTTTATGTCAGGTCTTTTGGGACTATGTTTCACATGAAACTTTTTTGAAAACACTATAGCATCAACTCCAAAAAGTACTAGTAACCTGATCATTTTCATGTCATTCAGAGGATGGATTAATTTTAAATATTAAGTAAAAAAAAAAAGAGGGCTTGATGAATAATCTGAGTGCCAAAATCAGAGCTAAATGGGCAATTCAGCTTTACTAACCATGGAGGACTCTATGGCCTGATTATTTATGTTCCAGTTTTCTCTGTCATCTTGCTATTTTATTCTATCCACATTTTCCTCGATCTTGATGTTTAATTTTAATTGTCATTGTTTGCCATGTGTTGTTGTAATCTCAAATCCCATGGAACAAGGCAGGGAATAGATTTATTAAACTCAAATGAAATATACCTAACTGTCTTCACCACAAAATGCTAAATTTTACAGTGTTGATTTAATGACTATTGAACATTTCTTTTGGTTCTTTCCAAATTTAACATTGATTAATACTGAGATTAAACCATTAGTATTGACGTAAGCCAAAAGTTGGACTACAGCCACACCATACTTATAAATTCAGTCATTTCAAGGTTATGCTGTGGTGGAAGTCAGGGTCAGTGATGAGTTGATGGATTGGAAGATGGGTGGGAAAAAACTCCTTGGAGCAGTTGGTCCTTGAGCTGTGATTTAAAGAGAAGAAACTTGTGGTTTGGTTGTTTTTCCATAGATATGGAAAAAATTGAACAAAGGCTCACAGCCAGGAGAGGAAGAACCAGTGGAAGGAACCACATGACAATAAATTTAGTTAGTCTGGAAGGTGAAGACAAGGTTAGAGCAGGAGATGAAAACAGTCAGAGGGTGGGTCAAGCCAGTAGAAGCCTTTGAAAGAAACACTCAGAAATTTGTGTTTGACTTAAAGGGTGATAGGAAATCAAGGTAAGGCTGCAATTCACTAGAGGATATGGTCAAAACGATGAACAAGGAAAACATAAAGAGAAAAGAAATGACCTTAGAAACTGTAGCCCTATGAGCATAATTTATGTACCAGTAAATATTTATTATACACTCTATTTGAAAGCAAGTAAACCATGTTTGTTGAATGGTGAGTAAACAAATGGTTATGCTGATGTGGGTGGGCAATTCAGTTTACAGAACCCAAGTCATAAGGTAAGCGCCCATAATCAGGAGGGTGGTTTGTCACAGACTTCCTGGGAGAAAGTCAAGAGAAATAATTATAGTAATAATAATAATAATATAATAAACTATAATACACACACATATATTTCTGTGTTTTGGGCACTGCTCTGACAAATATACAATAAAAGAGGTAAGGTAGATAAGATCCTCATGTAGAGGTAATGTATTCATGCCTGTTCAACAAATTCTTACTGAATACCTAATATTGGCCAAGCTATGCCATACACTAGTGATGGAACAAAAGATACAGTCATCATGGAATTTACAGTCTACCAGGATATAGAGAAGTAGCTGGGCAATTAAAATACAGTGTAAAAAGAATGTCTGTAGGAAAAATACAGAGAGCCAGAGCTAGACTGAAGGGGTGGATAGCTGTGCAGGGTGTTAAAACATCATTGAATGTGTACAGAATGGAGCAAGTTGTGTTTCCAAAACTTGGGGGACTATGACTGTGATTGAAGGACTATTTTGATTAACATCTTGGAGTGGGGTCAGTGAGGCACCCAAGGGGCACGCTTAAATAACAACAATGAATCACTAAATTGCATTCTAAGGAGGTTGAGGCTGGTTATCTTCAAAGCTTTCCTTTTGCTAAACTGGGAATTGCAAATCTGATGTTACAGGGGAACTGTTGATGGGCAGTAGAAGAGAGGCTAATTGCTGGCTACCTCAAGAGTTTTCCCCTCTCTACTCTTCCCTCACATAGCATATGGCTTCTCCTTTATAAAAATATTTTAAATATTTATGGATTTTAAGAGGTACTCCTTGTTGGCTCATTTTCTTGGTCTTGATTCTGTTCTGCAGTGTGCTGTAGCAGGAAAGTGGGCCACTGTGATGGTTACTTGTCTGTGTCGATGCAACTGGGCTCTGAGGTGTCCATATACTGTTCAACATGATTTCTGAGTGTGTCTGTGAGAGTGTTTCTGGATGAGACTAACATTTGAGTCAGTAGACTGGGTAAAGCAGATTACTCTTCCTGTGTGGGTGGGCCTTATCCAACCTGTTGAAGGACTGAATAGAATAAAAGGCTGATAAGAATCCTTTTTCTCTGCCTATTTTCAACCTGGGATATTGGTCTTCTCCTTCCTTTGGACTTGGACTGGAACTTACACCATTGGCTCTCCTGGTTCTTAGGTCTTTGATCTTAAACTGGAACTATACCATCAGTTCTCTTGGGTCCCTAGACGCTGACTGCAGATCTTGAACTTAGCCTCCATAATTAAACAAGCCTGTTTCTTATAGTAGTAAATCAATCTCTCTCTCCCTCTCTCTCTTTCTCCCCCCTCTCTCCTATTGGTTCTGTTTCTCTGGAGAGCCCAGACTACTACAGGTACCCCATATTGTTGGGTTGGGGAAGAGAGGTGGACAGTGCTTGAACATGTAGGTGGTCTGGGATTAGAAAAAAATAAAAGAACTATGAACTCAGGGCTCAGGTACCAGAGGAAGTTATTGCAGCTTTGGAAGGTGTGTGGCAACAAGAAACCCTAGGAAAGACTGCCTACTGCTTTAAGCCTGTCTTAATATGAGTAGTGTGTTACTCCTTCTTTATCTCAGTTACCTCTGTGGTCTTAAAATGATCTGTTATTGTAGCTTAGCTGCTCAAAGACATTCTCTGCAGTAGATATAAGGCTGTTGGAAAAGAGGGAAAAATCAAGAAAGTCAGAAGTCAGGCTTGTTTTTCAGAACCCTTTAGATCCAAGTGACAGAACCTAACAAAACTAGTTTAAGAAAAAGGAGATTGCTCCTCCTCTCCCCCACTCCACAGCCCCTTACCATATGACTAAAAACTTTAGGAATGGGTGGATCCAAGGCACAAACCATGGTGTCAGCGTTGTCTTTTTTCATTTCTTGTCTCTGATTTTCTTTGTAAGTTGGATTCTTTCCCTCCTGTACTGGACAGCTTCTTTTATGCATCTGGGGAAGACGAACACACAAAAAATGTAGACATTTTTCTTACAACCCAAGAATGCAAAAGAAGCAAGAACATAATTCCCATAATGCACGGCAGAAAAGTTCAAGGGAACTCTGATTGGCTATTTTTGATCATGTGCCCATCCCTAAGCCAATCAGGGATAATGGAGTTCTCTATTTGACAAAGTTTGGGTCATTTGCTCACTCCGCCGACTAGAAGGTTGTGTTAACCCTCCAGCCCTCCAAAACACATGGAATGGAGAAAGGGTGGATCCCTCAAGTGGAAGATACTGTTGTTACAAGATAATTTAAAAAAAAGAAAAAAAAAAAAGTCTGGTGTAGATATGTAAATGAACATGTGCTACAGATTTATTCTACACACTAATCAATGAGAGGGAAAGACAGATTATACCACATTCAAAAAAGATTGAAATGAATGTGCCAATGGAGGCAAAACTATTTTTTCCAAGGCTGGGGCTGTTGGGAAGAAGTTAATTGAACCTCTACAGGACAAAATTATAGACAAGAATTATTTTGTCTTGCTACTGGTCACTTACAATTCAGAGAATTATAAAACAACTCCCACAGAATCAGAATCTGATAACCCAGAGAGGTTTTGCCTAGAATCTAGTTGCATAGTTTTCAACTGGAAGCACAAATATTTTCCCTTCCCTGGGAAGACAAACAACATGTGTTCACTAAACAAGGGATTCAGTATTTGAAGCAGAAATATTTCTCCTCCTAATTCCAGGTGGTACCAGCAGAAAGCTTACCAGAGTTCAACTGCAGGAGGTAATCTATTGGGTCCTTGAAACAGGGACTGTGCCTCAGTTGTCTCTATGTCCTCTGGGCCTAACTCATGAGAAATGTTTATTAAGTGTGTGGAATGAATGTTGAAGAGGGCACCTGCTGAGTGGACTTCTTCTGGAACAATAGAAAAGCACCCTAGAACCATTCTCGAGCTCTTCTCACCTATCAGAAAAGCCCTATCATTTTATTACTATAAAATACATTGCATGTACTTAAAACACTCAAAGTTTGAATTTTTATTATAGATTACTCAAGGTTGACTTGGTTCTCTGTAGATGTTATTTCTGTGGTGGTTGACTACAGAAACACTAAACAGTTGTAAGGGATTATTATTATTGTCACCATTGTAACTACAGTAAGATGATTGAAACTGTCCAGGATTTGTATTAAGCTACAGTTTGTGTTGAATACAAGGAAGTGCAACTTCCAACCCTGATGAAAAAGATGTTTCCAGGGGACCCAGTCACTCCCAACTAACAAGATATGTATTTACTAGGCAATAGGCTGCTGCTAGGCCAACCCTCAAAGAAAAGCATAAACTCAATAGGAAATAATGGCTAAAAACATATTTGGTATAAGAAAAGATAAAATAAGCAATTGCAGATTCAGCATGGCATCCAGAAAGGCCAAGTAGTCTATGAGCTGCAGGCCCAACAATCAAATCAGTTTCACACAGTCTGTTTTGACATTGACTTTTCAAGCTAATTGCCTCTTGATCGTGACACCAGAGGAGCAGGTGATATCAGGACAGAGTCAACCAGAAAACTACTTATCTGTAGGAAAGGACAGAATTGACTCTGCCTTTAGGTTCACAGAATAGCTGTCATTGTCATCACTCAGGCATATGAATCTATGTGATTCTTGGAAAATGTGGGACGAGGAGGTCTGTCATGAGAGCTATAGCCAATTGGAGGGACACGGTCTAATAGTCCAACACAGTAAAAGGTAAAGATATGGTTTTTTTTCCCCCTAACCGGTGAATTAATAAAGTATGTGTAGCCATTACCCTAAGACTTGTGTGTCCCTCTGGGAATAAAATATGTATTTAGTTGTATCTCTTTAGAAGATTCACTTAGTGTAAAATAGACAGCTCTGATTAGGGCAGGATTCTTCACAATTAGATCGAGAGCTATAAAAGTAGAAGGATAAATTTGACTAAAAAAGGTAGGGAATTTCAGACTCTCGGAAGGAAATGTGGGGAGATTTCAAGAGGCTGGGGTATTAGAACCCAAGTCAAGACAGCACCTCCAGGAGCTGGTGTGTGATCTTCACCTTCATCCCCAGGCTGATTTCCAATAGAAAGAAGCTGAAACCCAAATCACGCCGGGCTCTGTTCCTTCACAGCGCCCTCCCGCGACCAACGGCATTCTTCTTCCCTAAACCAAGGTGATCTCAATGGAAACTTTTTCCTTCCTCTTTTCCAGGTAATTTAAAAAGAAATAAATAAGTAGCCAAAAGCCAACCTAGAGAGGAAAACCCTTTGGAAAGAAAGGATGCTGGCTCACTCATTGTCTCCCCGTGTGGGCAGTGGACTGCCGGGCACACAGGCTGGGCACGTGCATCTGTTTAGCTGGGGAAAGAATTAACTGCGGAGATTGGGCGATCGTTTGTGACTCCTAAATGCAGCTGCTCTGCAATGTGCGAAGCGTTCACACAGAAAATCAGCAAACTCCAGGGAAGGGGGAGGGGGAGGGACACTTGGAAAAACTGAATATTGGAGTGTTGGAGCAGGTTGAGAGGTAACAGGAGGGGGAAGATTTCATCTCTGAGGTGGTCCCATTTTAAATATGCTTTTAGCCTTCTTACAGAAAGTGGCTCTCTGTATAGTTTACACACCGCCTGCCAGCCAGTGCTCCCTGGCCTCCTCCGCCACCTTCCTTTTAAAGCAACAGCTGCTCATTCATGGGACTGTGCAAACACCTGGGCTTCTTGCCTGTGTGTGTGTGTGTGTGTGTGTGTGTGTGTGTGAGAGAGAGAGAGAGAGCGAGCAGTTTATGAGCTTTGTGAAATAGAAGGCTGTAGTCAGCCTTAGAAGATGCCAAGGAGGAAAGGAGGAGAGAGGCTGGTAAGGGGTGCCCTCCCAGACAGTAGAGAGCGGAGGAAAATAGGATCATCTCAAACCTATGATCTCACTGAACTCACTGAAAGCAAGACCAAAATAGTTTTGTCTCAAAGATGCTTGTTCTGACCAAGCTTTACTGCAACGCCGTAGCAATGGCGCACAGAGTCCAGACTCAGGAGTCAGATGGCCCTGGCTTTGAGTCCCTTCTCTGCCCTGTGACCTCTGCTTGTTCTTGGGCAAGTTGTCTAATCCGTCTCAGGCAAAACTGCATCACCTGTGAAATGGAGACAACGAGCCTCTACCTCATGAGATGCTTGGAAAGATTAGAGTGTAAATTAGGTTAGTGCAACCTGGGCATAATAAGCTAGTAGAAAACAAGTATTAGCTCTATTATATTAGGCAATGTGTTTGGCTAACTTATTCTTTATGACATACTAGTTGTTATAATGTCATAAAATGTTGTTATGGAATAAAATTTCTAGTTCTTGAGGAATTAAGAACCTCTCACTCTGTCATCCGAAGAGAAAAAAATTCTCCTTAAGACAACATGCGTGTTTTCTAGTTTCTTTCACCTATAGATAGCCATGATACAACACTTCAATGTATTGTTTGTATTCTACATTGACTCAAGCGTTCTACTAAAACTCACGATGAGTGAAAGAAAGAGTAATGTGAATACAGAATCACTAAATCCAACATGGCGCAGTTTGGAATTGTTTTGCTTTCATTTCGTAGAACATGGAGCAGCTCAGCAGAGCTCTCTCCCAGCAGTTCTGCAGTGACAAGCCAGTGAGCTCAAGTGCAAGATGGATGGGTGATTTTGCTTTCCAGGCCCCAAAGCAAAGTAGACTTGGCAAGGAGTAGGGGTCACCATTAAAAGAATCCATGTTTTCAGGGGTGACACATTTTGTCATTTGTAAACGTCTTCCAGTTTGGAGGAAAATGTAAGGAAATTCTCTGGAAGATGTTTTGAAGTTTAATTAAAATGCAGTTTGAAAACATATCCCTTGTGCTTTGCACTTGTAAATATGAGCGTATCAGGAACTTGCACAGAGATGTGAATGTTCTCATCCTGATGTTGGGTAGCTCTGGTTGGGAACTGTGTCTATTAATCTTCCGACAAAATAGCAGTGTGCCCCTTTGTGCACAACTGGACCTTGTGGGTAACGTCTGTGCAGTATATTCATAGGATGGAAACCTGATATTTTAAATTCTCCTCACTTCCTCTGGGAGGTTGCTGTATACTCAGCACAAACCCTTGCTTCTTGTACTTTCAGGGCTGGAAAAGTTCCTAGTAAACCAGAAGCTGAAAAACAAAGGTCACTCTGGTGAACGGTTGATAACTTGGAGCAGTTAGTCATTCTCTGAGCTTCTTGTTATTGGAATAAGAGAATGGCATGACACGGGAGTCTGAAATACTCAAAACTCTGATCCATCTCCTACGTCCAGCAGACTTTTTGCTTAACTCTGCTTTTCAGTTCATTCATCCAGAAACTGAAAGAACTTTTAAGTTCTTTTCAATGAATATTTCTTGAGCACCTGCTATGTACTAATGCTGTTATCTAGTGTTGGATGATATACATTGACTAAGACAAGGTTCCTGCCCTCAATAAGTTCACAAAATAATTAGGGAAGTAACATTGGCAACTTGGAAGTAACAGTACTTCTCTTAAGGAGTTGCCCCAGGACACATGATAATATACTTCAGTGAAGTAATACCTTCAGCCTTTGGAATCTTCGTAGCTACCAGTATTTAACACCTCCTCTGAATTGTTTGATTGAGTCCTTAGGAGGAGCTTAGCATGTGGCCATGTTTTGCTAACTGTATGATAGAATCTTTGATAGTAGTCTTACTGTTAACACCTTCTGGGTTATTAAATAAAAAGAAGTGGCCAGTATTTGTGCTTGGGATGTCTTTTACCCTTTGTTTAAGGAATGAACGATGGCTCTACTGGGAATACCTCCTGGGAACACTTAGAACTCTCAAAAGTGCACCCTGTTACAGAAGATGAACCCTCTGAACTTCAACATATTGTTTCTGTCCCCAGCTTGTTCTGTTTTTCCATGAACTTTGTGGCCAAAGGGAGAAATAGCAGTTAAACTGTAAGATACTCTAGAATTAAACCCTAGATTATCCTAAAGTTAATGCTCTGTGATGGTTTAAGTATATCAGAATTTCTTGCAAAAGGCATTAACTTGTGTTCTTTAAGTACTTTGAGCATCTATTAAACCATATTTCAGGATTTATTAATGAATTGACTATAAGATAAAATCAAAGTAATTCTTGACTTTGTTCTTCTTGTTGGGTCCATTATATATAGTATATTAAAGAACTTTTTGAATTTTAAAAAGATTGACTCCCTTTGTCCTTGTATGGTAGTTATAGAAAGTTAACTAACTACTTTGCTCAACGGGTACTAAGGTTAGGTAATGGAAAATTAAAACAAAATTCTTAACCATCAAGGTGTATAATTATGCTATCTCCTAAGAAAAGCTTTAATTTCTCCTTATTTCTCAGATTGATGCTGCCTGCATTCCCAATTTTTGTAACAAGGAAGCGAGATGCCAATATTGATTTTAGGTATTTTCAGGACCAATAATGTCAACACTGATCTGGGTTCATCACTAATGTAGCCCTGCACCTGTTTTACAACGATGGCTAAGAAAACACAGAGGCAAGGAATAGGGTCTTCACACATAAGTACCACTCCTTGTCTTTTGTAGTTGGACTTCCCAAAGTCCATAAATATGTCTTAGGTATCTAATTATATACCAAATTTCTGTCTGAATAAAATTTGTGGAAGGCAATAGTGAGTTAGCAGATTAGGTTTTATTTTTTAATTCCAGAATACTTAGTCCAACTTGCGTCTATTTAAATCATTACTGCTTTATAAACATTACTTAAGTCAAGCATGAGCCGTATTCACTTAGACTGTAATTTGCTAAGAGTTTATTTACATTCAAACACTTATTATCTTAAATTATATATTTCAGTTTTTCTTTCATAGAAAATAACAATGTCAGAAAAAATGACTTTTTCCCCCAACGGTGTTTTGCTTCCTTCATCTTCCCATCCCATCCCTTATCCTATGATTTTACTCCTATCACTGCTTGAAGACAAAGGATATGACTGAAGGTAATAATGGCATTAATAATGTTTTGGTCAGAACTGATAACTATAAATTCCCCCTTTTCATTTCAGGAGTAGACAATTTGTGAAGAAAAGCCTAAAGATGACTTGAATCTGATGCTTCCCTGCCGTAATGTCCAGGTATTTACCACATTAGTGTTTAAAAAACACTTTTCATGTGAACAACACGTAAGGATTTGGTGCAGTCTTAAGATTTAGAGTTTCAGATGGAGTTTTGCAAAATGTGGTTATATCTGGTTTTAAGGCTCTCCAAGTTAGTTGTTTTATACAGGTTTAATGTATTGGTCTTAACTTCTGCGTATTCCTTAGATATAAAAACCATATGCAACAAATTCACAAGTGAAGCTAAGCACAAATTCTCATGTTTGCTTACTAAAATAGATTCAACATTCTTACCCAAAATAGTAAAATGGGTGCTGTTTGAAGGCTATGGGACTTAAGTGAAACTATGAATAAGCTCAATCTTGGAATATTCCTCCCAGAAACATTATCTTACTCACATCCAACTCAGCCTAATCTCTCCCTATGTGATTTCCCCCCCGTTTTTAAATGTTCATAGAATTTTGGATTATTTCAGTTTCTTGAATACAGCGTTTAGTTGTTTCATGTATATATATGTATACTCTTGAGGGCATTTACAGAATTTTTTTAAAAAATTTATTTATTTATTTGCCTGTGCCGGGTCTTAGCTACGGCACATGGGATCTTCGTTGTGGCATGAGGACTCTTAGTTGCAGCATGCATGTGGGATCTAGTTCCCTGACCAGGGATCGAACCCGGGTTTCCTGCATTGGAAGCATAGCGTCTTAACCACTGGACCACCAGGGAAGTCCCCATTTACAGAAGTTTGCTTCCTGTGCATCCTCCAAACATCTAACAGATTCCAAACATGATACTGAGCCTAAACAAAGTATATGTCCGAAATATGTGCTTGCTTGATTCATAGGCTTTTTGTTTTCTTGTGTTGGATTTTTACTGATGAGTTCTCAGCTGTAAAGAAAAAGATTCTGTAGAAGGAAGATGTTTGTGTTTTCATCTGAACATAGAGGTAGGAACAACCAGGATGATATGCAAAATGGAAAGGGGATTGCATGTGGCATTACATCCATGCTGTTTGCAAACTTGGTCCCTGGAACTGGTATGTCTCACGAAAGCTATCTTCACCGGTGACAGCTTTTTGAATTGCTACACACCTCCCAAACCTGAGTCTCTCTCCTTTCTCTGGTAGGAAATGTTAACAGGTAGAATTCTCAAGTAGCTCTTTTACGCTTATTATGTGACCAATAGGGGCAAGCTCTCTCAAATTAAACTTTACATTGATTAAACTTACCCCTGGCCTTAAAGTTCCTGATCTGCCTCTCTTCCTGTTTTTCAACTCTGGCTAACTCTCTGGACTAAGTTTCTTTAATTTTTTTTCTCCTGACTTTTCTCTGCTTTTTTTCTGCCCTCTCCACTCTTCACTTTGAATTGGATGTACTTCATAAAATGATGTCTAGATAATTCAGCCATTCTGCTGAATTGAACTTAAATATCGGACAAAATACATTTTAAGTGGTTTTAAACTAATGTGAAAATGTTGGAATTTGTACAATATAAACATATTAAACTTAAGACCATATTCAAATACAGTTAAAAGTCACATCATGTTTCTTCTACTAGAAATCTTAAAGGATATATCTATATACACATAAAATTCACCTTCTGAGTCATGGTGTAATTTAGATTATATTTTATTAGACATTCTTTACAAATTTAAAATACTGCTATTTTTACATGCGCAGAGGAAAATCAGTTTGGATAATTATTTAGGCATTCATTAAAATCAACCACAATATAGAGACACTTAATTGTGTCATTTATCAACATACTTGATATGTATATCTAAAGTGCATTATGTTACAAAAAATATAGAAATTCAGCAGCACCAAGACACATTTACAAAATAAATACATCAGTTGACAAAATAAATTATGGTAAATGTGATAATAATAATTGGATTAGCCTTGGCAAAAAAAAAAATTCACAATGACCAATGTGCAGTTTCATAGAGCAATGGGGGAGACAGTTTTATTCCAATGCATTTACAGTATTTACAGACAATAAATATTTCTAATACTTTCCATATGTTTATTATTACAGAATCCTGCAATATGTCTTCTGAACGTCTCTGCTGAAAATTTCAATGCCTCCTGTAAAGAGAAAGAAGGGAAAGAAGAGGAGAAAACAGGTTAATTCTCTTTACAAATGAAGAGACATAAAATAAAGGATGTAAATTAAGGAACATAGAATCACAATAGAAAGAGATTCAGGGGACTGCTTGTAAATATCTTTTACAGAAGGTGATTGTGGGATCCACCTGACTTTCTAGAACTCTGCTACAGGCCTGGTCTTTAATCTGATCAAATGGTCAGCGTAGAGCAGAAAGGAAAATGGGTAAGGGACAAACTTGAGAATTCAGAAATAAGGCCAGGTTGTGCAATACATCATTAAATACACCTTGCTTAGAAGTTTATTCCCCGGTGATGCCCAACAGAGGTGATGCAAAGGTTGCTTATTCTGTTCAGGTTCTCATTTGGCCAATCTCTCACTAAGATAATGGGCTGTTGTGAGGGTAGAGTGTGTGATTTGGAGTAAAGGTTAGAAGGATGTGTAATTAAACAAAGTATGTTTGGTTGATGATTTGATGATATCTGTCCTTCTCTAGCTGTCCTTAAACACTAATGAATAAAACTATCATTGGATTTTAGTTTTTGAAGCCAAAACTAGGATAGAATTGCTGCTAGTTTTTTGACTGAATCTTGCATTAGATATTGGGAAAGCCCATTTTAAATTAGAGAATAAGAATCAATTAATTTAAAAGTATAAAATAACAATATTTCACATCACTGTGTTTGTTTTATTACCCAGAATAAGTTACCACTTGGGATTGACACCTTTTCGAACCCTTCTAAACACTGTAATGACAGTATTTTAAGATGGGCTAGTGACTTTTTCCTCTACTTTTCTCTCTCCTTTTCTCTTCTCTCTGTGTGGTCTATTTCAGGGAATACATATTGGTGTCAAGGAAACAACTACGGAATGGAATCTGATTGGCTGTGTCACTGCATTAACAGCCAGAGTTTTACATGGCAGACCTGCATGGTTGTGAGACCTACCAAGAAGCAAACTCTTGACAATTTAGGAATTTTATGTGCAGCTTGAAGAATGAAAAGCAAGTTTAGCATTTAGGGCGTTTTAATGTCTTAAGGAATTGACCTCTTCACCAAGAGTCTTGTTTGGAATGATAAAATAGCTCCTAGTTACACAGAAAAAAAATAGTTTATGATTAAAATTTTAAATGGTGGGCAGATATGGATGGATGCTATGAATAAAGTCCAAAAGGAAACTGTCAAAGTCAATAATTTGTGTACTGTACTGATTTTTAAATGTCTTGGTACTAAATGGTATTTAGTGAATTGAGTTTCAGAGTAACACAAGCAAGGAGGGAATGAATAGTCTCGAACAATTATTTCCTCAGAGGGAAAGAAAAAGGAAATAAATTAAAGGACCAAGGAAAAGATCTTTTAATTAAGTTTCACCCTGCCCAGCCAGTTTGCTTGCTATCTTTCCTTCTGATTTCCCTTTAACAAAGGCATGTAGTGGAACAGTCAGGTAAAATATATACCATGACCTAAAAGTATATGTATGTTTATTACACATATGAGTATGACAACACTTTAGACCTCTAGCTCTTCTGAGTACTGAAAAGCTTTTATATTATTTCTAAATCAGTGTTTACCAAGGCAAATTATATGGTCTCAATTAAATGAGTTCTACTGTAACTGGACATCTCATTTGCAACATCAAAAATTCCAAAATGTAATTTCCAAAATTTAAAGCTCTGTATTTTCCACTGAATGGTTCACGTGAGAGGATCCAGACAGTGTTAGCACAATAGTTTCTTTTAAGAAATACCACCACTATTATATATTAGAATAAGGTCCGTGCTTGCCATGTCATCAGGCCTCTTAGATCATCGTATAATAATGCAAAGAGATTAAAGAGAGGACATTAATAAAAGGTTGGTTGCTTACAAATCTTTAAAATAGTTATTCTGAAAAGATTCTAGTTGGATTACAAAATTTGCATGACCCCATATGTTCTCATCAGTACACTCCTGAATTTCCCCACTTTTCCCTACACCTCTATTGCGTTGTATTGGGAGAATGCCAACATCTGGCTGCCAAATGAGCAGTGCTTTCCATGAACATCCCTCAGAACCAGGGAACAGAAAGGAAAAGCAGAAGTATTCTACTTGTTTCAGTCCTAGGTCTGGATTTGATTAGGGCACTGCCTAATTTTTACTAAATCTATTTTTTTAAATATCTTTATTGGAGTATAATTGCTTTACAATGTTGTGTTAGTTTCTGCTTTACAACAAAGGGAATCGGCTATATGTATACATGTATCCCCACATCCCCTCCCTCCTGAGCCTCCCTCCCACCCTCCCTATCCCACCCCTCTAGGTGGTCACAAAGCATCTCCCTGTGCTATGCAGCTGCTTCCCACTAGCTAGCTATTTTACATTTGGTAGTGTATATATGTCAGTGCTACTCTCTCACTTCGCCCCAGCTTCCCCTTCCCCTTTGTGTCCTCAAGTCCATTCTCTACGTCTGCGTCTTTATTCCTGTCCTGCCCCTAGGTTCTTCAGTACCATTGTTTTAAATTCCATATATGTGCGTTAGCATATGGTTACTAAATCTGCTTTAACTTAGAGACACCTTTGGGATAAGAATTGACAAGGGCTGGTTTTCAATTCTCCAGATATTTAAGAGCATTGCAAATTTTAAATGAATAGAATTCATTAAAAAGTATTTCTACTTCTGTTTTTATAACATATATATTATATATATATATATTATATATATATATAATGGACAAAAATAGGTTCTGGCAATAAAGTAAAACCCTTGCATTAGTTATACATATGTACAATTAGGATCATATCTTAAAATACACTGAATATGTGCATTAAGCCAAGATTTATGGGGTTTGTTACCCCTTATAGATCCATTAGATATCTGCAGAATAGATCATTCACTATAATGAAGATTCCTCTAGTGGCACTGCCCATTGATTACTGAAGCTGTACTACTTAGCCAGTATAACTATTATTTATATGCTATTTAATGATGGGTTTTGTCAACGTAACTCAAAGAGAGATGAGATGGTAAAAAGGTTCAAAATCCCCTTTGAAACATCACTCTGTCATTCTTTCTCTACCAGTCAGGGGAAAGGATTGGAGAAGTAACGGGGGACTCTTTAAATAATGAGATCATTACTGCATATGATGCATTCTTGTGTTGTTTTCCTCTTTCTTTCAAACCCCACAGAAGGGCTGTACTGAAAAGTAAAAACCAAAAAAGATCCTATCAGCGGAAATGCAGGGGTAAAGAGCAGCTCTAACACGGCGCTGGCCTAAGCGTCAGGAAATGAAATAAAGGCAGTTCTGAGGACGACCTATCCCAGTTCCCAGGTCTGCTCAGTTGCCTTAACTGTGGAAAGCCTTCGTTTTCTATTTTATAAAATGAGATTAATACTTGCCCCGTTTTTGCCTCACAGAAACACACATAGGTAGATAGATAGATAGATAGATAGATGGATGGTACAACCAGAACGAAATCTAAAAGCACCCAAATAATAATTCCATGTAATCTCACTTAATCTTCACCTGACCCAGTGAGGTTGGCACAAGTACTATCTTTATTTCACCGAAGAGGGGAGTTAGTCTTAGAAAGACCAAGGAACTTGCCCAACGTTATGAGCTTTAATAAGTTTAGACCCAAGACTTGAACCTAAGGGTTTTGGCTCCAAAGTCTGTGCATATGAGCATCTGTGAGCTAAGAATAAACAAGCCACATAGATGTGGTTTTATTATTCCTACTATAATACCCTAGAGGAAGTATTTCAACTTGCAGTGGACAGATAGATACATGAGAAAAACTTATATCTTATAACCAAGTCTATACTTGAAAATTTTCAGAAATCATGATTTTTGTTTCATGAACTGGTAGAAACCAGAGTTAAATTTAATTAAATAAATTTAAAGTCTGTGTTTAAAATTTTAAATTTAATTAAATGAAAATATATTTAAATTTTAAATAAATTTAAATTAAAAAATGTGGACGGCTGAGAACTGTTTATGGTAAGATATTTTTCTGTAGTGTTTGTAGGTCATATCAAAGCCTTCTGCGTTCTCCCTTGGAGTGAAAAAAAGAGAGAAAGAAAGAAAAAACAATCATAAAGTTTGACCTGGTGTGAGTGGGGGAAACAAATACGTTTCTCTAACAAATGGTGAAGGTGCGCTAGCTTCTAAAGCTTGAGTGAAAAAATGAAAGGGGTTAGTAGAGCACTAAAGGATTGGTGTCGGGGTTTGTTGGTGGAGAAAGAAGCAGGGTGATTAAACCCCCGTGGGTGTTGAAGGGCCAGGAGCACACTGCTTTAAGGCAGGCCGTATCCTGAGCCATCTTGGTTTTGTAAGCTTTTAAATTGTGGACCCATTGATGGAGGGACAGATAGGGAGGAGATTCTAGGTCTGTGCAAGCCAAAGCAGAATAGAGGCTCCACACCCCACCTGGGGGCACGGAGGAGGGGCTGGGGCCCCGGGGGAGCAGGTTACCGTGAATTGAGCTCCAGCGATGTCGCGGAGATGTCAGACAGGTGGTCCCCTTCCAGCCAACACCCAGCCACGCCCGAGTTCAGCCAGGCCGATCGAGTTCGCCGCTTCTTCTTTTCCTGCTCCTTGCGTTTTCCAGGCTTGCTTTTCTTTTTCTTGCCGGGTGTCTTCAGTGGCTGCTCTTTGTACGTCTCCACCTTGTTGGTTTCCTGAGTCAAGTATCTGCCCTCATCGTCAGTCCCAAATCGGACGGGGTGGTTCTTGGTGTTGGGAGCAGGCTTGGAGTTGGGGGACACCTCCGAGGTAGCTCTGATTTCAGCTGTGTGGATTTCCGCAATCAGATGGTGAAGGAAGAATCGTCGCCGTAAGTCTTGGATGGACTTCCCCTTGTCATGGAGAAGCTGGTGTTCAGACACAGCCCTTTTGCTTTAAGGGAAAAAGAACAGGAGGGGAAGGAAACAATGACATTTTAGTAGATGGCGGAGACCACAAAGACTCGAGGAAAGCCCTTTAAATTGTCTAGTTGAGCCGATACAGGATACAAACTAAGCTGGAAGAGCTGCAAGCCGACTGAGCAGGGAAGGGGCGAGAGCGGAAGGGAAGAGCCGGCCGTTAGGAGGCTCCAGCTCCAGCCTCAGCTGTGCGGCTCCCTAGGTCTGTGACCTTGGTGAGAACATGAACATTATTGGGCCTCATCTGTTTAAAAGGAAAGGATCAGACTCTGAGATTTCTATGCTGTCTTCTCAATTTAAAATATTATGATTCAGTTATTCAAAGAAATGGACAGAAACCTCTGGGCTTTTTTCCCCACATTTTTCAGAGTTGTGTTGGGGAAATAAATCCAGGTGTCCTAGTCTGGGAAACAAAAAGGTGGCTGATTTCACCTGAGTACTCGCCCCAGGCATACTTGTGCATGAACAGGCGTGCATGCACGCATACTGCTCCCCACTTGAGAGAATAATAATAATACTGAATCTCAAAGAACAGCAAGCTCTACTAGTAAAAGCAAACAAAGACTGAAAGATGAAGTGAGCTGTGAAGCCTGTCTAGGAAACCACCTGACTAACAGACTGAATGTGAACATGATTGATATTAGACTATGGGCTACCAAGAACCTATATTTGAAGGCCAGCTGTCAGAGAGAGCATGCATAATTTTCTGTAAAGTAGTGGGTGGTCTCTTTAAAATGACTTTGAGTGTTTAAATTAAGTGAGATCATTCTATTTCATCTGTGCGTCTTTTTTTTTTTTTAATTTAGAATTTCAGAGGGTAATATCCTTAGTACTTAACTGAGAAATTCACTATTCTATTTGTTCTTTGTCTTAAAAATATCCCTAGAAACAAATATGATTTTTCTATTTAAACAACACTCTAATGAAAATATAGTGAAAAAGAATAAACTAATTCGCTATCAATTCTTTTAGATAACACCCCGACTCTTGCTTAAATGTCCATTCATGTATTCTTGTATTATTCTGTGTGTATTTGTTAACCAAATCTAAGTATTGCATACATGAATCAGTCATATTATGTCTGCTACAACTATGCTGCACCTAACTCCAATTTCTACCACTGAAACAACTCTCCAAATTGGCTCATTTTCAAAAGTATCTGAAGGGGCCTTCCCTGGTGGTGCAGTGGTTAAGAATTCGCCTGCCAATGCAGGGGACACGGGTTCGAGCCCTGGTCCGGGAAGATCCCACATGCTGCGTAGCAACTAAGCCCGTGCGCCACAACTACTGAGCCTGCACTCTAGAGCCCGTGAGCCACAACTACTGAGCCTGTGTGCCTAGAGCCCGTGCTCCGCAACAAGAGAAGCCACCACAATGAGAAGCCCACGCACTGCAATGAAGAGTAGCCCCCGCTCGCCGCAAATAGAAAAGAGAAAAGAGAAAGAGAAAGCAAAGAGAAAGCCCGTGCGCAGCAACGAAGACCCAATGCAGCCAAAAACTAAAAAAAATTAAATTAAAAAAAAGTATCTGAAGGTATTTCACAGGGCTGCATCCCACATATTGTCGTTCCCCTGACACTACGATAGATTTATCTGGTCTCTTAGTATTTTCATTAATACAACTTTAACTCCTCAGAGAAACACGACAATAATAAATAGCACTCTCCTCATTTTACAGATGTGGAAAGTGAGGTTCAGAGAGATTAAAGGCCTCACACTTGCTCACATGATGAGAACAGGCAGAACCAGGTTCCAAAGACGAAGTCTTTTGATTCTAAAACCAAGATTGTGTTATGACTTCCTCAACCCTTTCTCTTGCTGAAGCTGAAGTGTATGTTGAGGAAACAAGAAAGGAAGGGCATAAAGAGCCTGTGGTAGGACCCATGGCAAGGGGCACATGGACAGCAATTTATCAGTTTCCTTGAAGACCAAGCTTGTCCCAAGAAGTACATTTTCATCTCCAGAATAACGAACCAGGATTCCTAGAGTCTGAATTATCACTGGGGGAATGAGAGATTGTCTAGTTATATTGTGAGTCCCAGAAGGGTAAGGCATGAAAACACAGTCATTATTTCTCTGGACCTGATAGCCAGAATACCAGCTTCCTTTCAGCATTTTAGCGTGCGCACTGACTTTAAGCCATGAAGCTTGTGCAAAAAAGACATGACTTAATGGAAAGGAATTTAACAGGAACCTGGTTTAAATGAGGCTTGAAGGAGTCTCTCTTCCTTTTTGAAGGTGCCACATGTGACTAGATTAAAATTCACTTACTTTGTGGCAGTAGTTAGTATCCTGGAAACTTTTAATAACCTACAAATTGGAGGCTTTGCTGCAACAGATTTATATTGTCTAATAACATTTTTAAAGAATAGGACTGATATACTTGCAAGTATTATAAGTATTGCAGTTTAATAAGTATCTTTTAGCAAAATGTCACGTTAAAGAACGAAGTTCTTAGGCGTGATCAATTATACTATTTGGAGCTTTTATTACTTTCTCAATTCCTGGCAGATAGCCACCCATCTGTATTGTTCTCCAAATGTATAATACAGCCTATTCTAGCTTAACTCGGGGTCAAAGCTTTTAACAGTTGGTCTGTTCTAATCAAGCCACTGTTGCTCATGCCTCCTCTGACTGGCATATATGCCTGTCATCCTGGCTAGCCTGTCAACTGTGAGTCATGGTGCCTTCCTAACTCAGGCACTGCTCTTTCCCAGGATGGTTCTCATGGGAAATGGAGCGATCATTCTATCCTCTGTTTTATAAAAAGCCTACAATATGGCACAACTTTGTCCAGATTAAAATAGTACATCTTTCATGGGGTACAAAGATTCTTTCTGCCTTTTAGGGGTAATTATTAATATATTAGAAAACACAGATGTTCTTAAATGTTCAATCTGAAATGCTGTTACGTAATTTACTTACTAGCTCAAAGATGTCTGCATTTAAAATATTGTGAAGAATGAATTTCTGATTGAGCTACTACATTAGAGGATCAGGAATATAATAGTATCTTTATTGTCAACAAGAAATAAGGTCCATGGAGTGTTCTATTTATTTTCCAAATAAGACATTAACTGAGCCAAGGGGAAGTGACTAGCATGTACAAACTAGATGTACACGGGTGGTGGGCAACACGTTCCAAGTAGGGAGGCTTTCACTTTAGATAATTCTGAACTACTTAAGTTGTAAATATGGCCTCAGTAACAGTCTGTTACTTTATATGTCTGTAAACATTGCATAGCACAATGGTTCACATGACATTTATTACATACCCAACATGGAAAAACAAGTATGCTATGTTCATGGTCTCCTTCGATTATTATTAAAAAATGCAAAAATGTGGAGGAAATGCTTAACACAGATAACTCTGAATTCAGTCAAAATACAGCTCTTCTGCCTTAAAAAAAAATCACTCTCAAGGGAGTTTTCAGGGAAGAAGATTAAATTTCTAAGGCGCTCTCATGGAGCATAGGGAATAGCTGGAGCGATGGGAATTCCGTTTTCAGCACAGGAAGAGATGGCATGCTCGTGCTGATGCTAGGCTCCTAAGGAAGGCATCTGGGTTTGAGAAGAAAAGTTCTGTGGTACATGGAAGAGTCAGGGTTAGGGTGTTCGAGTTAAGATGACTCACCAGAAGTCCCTTCCAACCCAAATGACTCAGTCGAAAGTTATGCTTTTCACTAAGTGGAATAGACCCAGTCTGGCTCCCAAGCAAATCAGTCAATGATGTTTTAGGTTTCTGAATCTGCTGGGGTTTTCTTTCTAAGTTAAACACAAAGACCGCCACCTGCCGAAAGCCACGTAAATCTGGACAAGAATGTCCGCAGGTCTCCAACTTACTCACGCTCTAGACTCATTAAGTAAAGTCCTTTTGGACCCACAGGTCCAGAAGGTTCACAACCTACATTGCCATGGCCTGGGAAGTGTTATTGTTGTAGTAATTTCCTCTCCCTTAAAAGTTAGCCCTTAGCTAGAAAACATCTAAAGCAGTTTCCCTAATACTTGGTATGAAAAGTAATCGGGGAGTAATATGATTTGATTACATGTTAAAATTTCTTTCAAGAAACTAGGTTGATCTGTCGCAATAGTAGACTAATGTTTTGTCTAGCACACAAAATTTACTGTTACTTGGCAATAATGCAAAAATAATGACTTGTTTTTTTAAACTCCATTTGGCTGCAATAATTTGATGAAACCTTTTTATCTGCTGATGATTTCAGCCTCCATGAAAAACCATGGCTGTAATATGATGATCTATTAGCCATTAACTATAAGAATGTTCTGTGGTAGTTTTATAACCATCTGCTGAGTGTGAGTGTTTAACTGCAATATTGTATTTCACCCACAAACAAAACTATAACAGAGTCTCTGGCTGCTAAATGGTTTCTGATGTGTCTTTTGCAAGGTGCAACAAGGAAAGAGTTAAAAATAGCCTTTAGGACTAACTTAGCACTATTTTTATGCCATAACTGTAGATTTAATCATGGCCCATTTACTGTTTCTCAAAAGAGAAAGCAGGTATTTCTTAAGCAACTTTAAAGAAAAAAATTGGCTCTGTTCCAAGACAGTATTTTTTGACCAAATAAATACAGCATTTAAGTGTGCTTTTAAAAATTTAGTCTTCATCTATATTTATATATGGATTTTACATAACTGAATTAAATACAAGTTTCAAAATGAGCAAAAAGTCAATACAATTTCCAGAAATACATCAGCAAAATGTTGATTTGAAGAATACAATGCAACTTTATCTTCAGCACAATGTTCTACACAATTTGCCTTAGGAGATTCATAATAGATTTTCATTTTGGTGCCAAGGTTCAGACATGTCTAAAGTAATTTCATTTAAGGATTTTCTGCTTTAATAATAATAGACCAAGGACACATATAAAAAGTTGCCTTTTTGTACACCCTTGGGAATTTCCAAGGAAGCACCAGGAACTTGATTGTAAGTATTAGATATTGCTATTTTTATTGTTAGTGTAAAAGTTCTCCTTAATTCCTTCACCAGAGGCAAACTTGTCTCAGTTCTCAAACTTTATGGTTTTCCCATCCTGAACACCGAGAGCGCAGCTTAAAGATCACCCAAAGATGGTCTTACACACATTAATGAACTGCTAGGTCCAACGGATTATTAAGCTAGTGTACTCGCCCACTCTTCTAACTTTTCAGTCACACAACATGGTGTTATTTCTCTGGTGTGCTTTGAGGTATGATTAGTTTAAAGTCAAAATTATCACCAAATGAAAAGTCAAAGAATTTTAAAGTCAAAGAATCACCAAATGAAAATGCCAAGATACAAGTTTTCAGTCTACAGTGCAAATATTTGACTCCAGATTAAAGAGCTGTTAGCAATAATTCCAAGGGGGAAAAAAAGTTTCCACACCTAATATTCATTTTGGAATCAAGCACTCTAGCGTTCTTGAACGGTATCAATACCAATGTTGGAGTTGTGCCATTGCAAAGTTGTTACTACTTCATTATATAATATGCCTACATTATGTAATGTGGTCCATTTTATATGCTTAAAATTAAGTCATTCATAATAAAATTAGATGTAAAGTTTTTGCTTTTCACACAAAACCTGCCACCCACATGCAGTATGTACGTATATATATACAAGTGCACACAGACATATGTCGCCTGGATCCCTCAGCTTCCTCCGAGTTATCTAAGTCTCTTGCAATCCTCACAGTTTCAATATCTTCCCAGGTCCTGAAAGTAACCCTTTTTTTTTTTTTTCACTAAAGGAGATTTTGCCTGGAGGAGATTCTGTAAAACGCTCCCTCTCATGGAAACACAAAAAATTTGTCTCTTGCCTGTTTCCCCTTGAGGTTCAACCAGTTCTCCCGCCGGGTTTGAGAAGCCGGGCTCAGCCCCGGGCAGGTAGCGGATCTCTCCGCTCTCTAACCCGGGCGAGGAGCATCAGTGACCGCGGCGAGCCCTGGGCAGCGCCCCAGCCTGGTGGCCTCTCCCCCTGGACTCCCCAGCCCTCACCCGGCGCCCTGGGGACGACCGGGCACTTACAGTCGGCGGCCGAGCTCCTCCACCGAGCGCCCGCAGGAGGGCACCGAGTAGCTCAGCAGGAACACCGCGACGCTCCACTGCTGAACCAGCCTCCACAGCATCGTATCCTCTCTCTCTGGGGACCTGCAACGGAGAGCAAAGGGGCCCGAAGTGTCAGTGCGGCATCTCCATCTCCCCGCACCACCCCGCTGCGCCCCGTCAGCCTGCTCTCAAATAGCCTCTTCAAGGGCATCTCCCAAGTTGCAAAGAGGAAGAAAAAAACTTTCTCTGGAGCCTCTCGGCACTTACTTATTTAGGAACAAACTACTGTGCTTTCTCCAAACCACACAGGCAAAAAGGGACCAAAAAGAGGAAGAAAAAAAGAGAAAAATCAGAGGCGCCTCCTCCGAAATAATAACCAAAATGAAATGGGTTTATATATGTATCTATGATGAGCAGCGTGTTTACACGTCTCCCATAGCAATGTCTAATTAATCTGGCCGGCAGTATCTTGCGTTCGGGGAGCAGGGCTAACCCCTTGTTAAAAAAAAAAGAAAGTTTCCCCTTCCGAAGTCTGCTTCTTTGCGAACTAGGCCGTCTTGTTCCAGAGCCACTTGCAGCGAGACCCACATATATATACCTAGCTGTCTGTCTACCTCCTCTGGTGGGCTGGTTGCTTCCGGAAAGTTGATTCCACACACCCTGGGAACCAGTTTCAAGTGCGTGTGTCGTCGATCAGGAGGGCCAGGTGGCGGCGAGGGCGGGTTAACAGCGGCGCGGAGGGGCGGCGGCGGCCTGAGCGAGCGGCAGGGCAGCAGCGGCCCCGCTTCACGGCCGGGGAGTCATGCTGGCCGGGCGGCGCAGGTTGGAGGAGAGTTGAAAGCCGAGCAGGGGAATGTTCACACGCTCGCAGGCAAACCTGCCGGAGAAGTGAGCGAGTCGCAAAGAGGTGGCGCCCTAGGAACGCGCGCGGGGCGAGCGAGGGCGCGGGCGCGCGGGGGGCGGGGGAGGCGACGGGCGGCCGGAGCGACCGGAGGGGAGCCCCGAGCCGGGAACGTCCCGCCGGCCACGGGGAGCACCCCTCCCTCCCCGCGGCCCCCGGCGCTGCCCGGAGCTCCCCCGAGCCCCACCCCGGAGCGCTGGCCCCGCCGCGCCAGCCCGGGGCCGGGGGCGTGGGCGGATCCGCATGTTCCCGCCGGGCCCCTCCGGCCCCGGACCGCTCCGCGGATCTGCGAGCCGAGGTGCCGAGGGCGTGCGGACCGCCCGGAGCAGCCACGACCCCCGTCGCGCAGCTGCAGCCGAGCCCCGCGGGACGCGCGGGCGCCCAGGCCGCCGGGGGCGGTCGGCAAGGAGGAGGCCGAGGAGCCGGGGCGGAGAGCCCGGGCGCCCGGCATCCTCGGCGGGGAGGTCGCGGGCCTTTGGCTAGTGCCTTTTAGGAGCCTTAAGCCCGCTTTGGGAGCTCCGGGAGCGTGATGGGAACCCTCCTCCCTGGCCCTTTCCTGGGACAATCTGAGTGGGGAGTGTTGACTAGGCAGGGGGGAATCCTTCGCAAAGAAGAGTAAAAACGGTTTCAGACTTCAGGTCGAGATGGCATTTCTTGCTGTCTCAGAACAGCTGAGGACATCTGGAGCCTGTCCAAGAAAGCCCGCGCACAGGATGGAGACCCCCTTTTGAATTGCAGAGGGGGACCGAAAACTCCTGGGGAGCGCACACGGCCCTTCCGCCCATAGACAGGAGTCTAACCCACTCTTTTCCCCGATAACCTACTCTGTTCCCCGCCCCCCTCCCCACCCCGCGTCCCCTGTTACATATTCAAGGATGACTCTATCCTTGTCGCTTCAGCCTGCAGAAGCAGCGGAACTATCGCTCTAAGCTGCTCTGCCTCAGAGAAGCGAAGGGAAAGCAGGGGTTTTTCCCAAAACTGTTGGGCGGGGAAGCAAGACTGCTCTGAATTACTGGGCAGTATCGTCTAGGGAGGGCTTGCAGCGGATGTGAACGCCCGCCCCACGGACTTCTCTATCTTTCGGAAATGAACCCGGGTGGTTGGGAACCATTCAAGAGATGTTCGTCTTCTAGACAGACAATCCCACTGGTAGGTTTCAGTACTCTGTAGAAGGCTAGTATGATTTAGAGATTTGAGATGATTAAGGGAGCCTGACCTTTATCAAGCCTGGTTTCTGGCTGATGCTCCACAGATTTTACCAAGATTGGGTGAAATAGCGCCCTCTCACCGACCCTCGCTCATCTCGGCTCCCTTTTCCCATTGTTAGCTGCTTAGCTAACTAGCTTTAGCTAACGTTTGCTGCTTAGTTTGGGTGGGTGTCACCCCTTCTCAGAAGCTGCTATCTCCCTCATTTGCTTGCTTTAAACTTCACACTTAAAAAAAAAAAAGTAAGCAAAAACCAAAACTTGGCTTCCTCCAACTTAAAAAGAAATCTGGGAATTTCCACAACTTCCCTTGAACGTTTAAGAATCTCTAAATGTTAGACCTGTTTGCATGGCGAAAAGACAAAGTATCAGCACTCAGAAATGTCAATCTTTGAACCTCTAACACTTTCTGATTTATAATAAATTCTTTCCAAAAAGACGCAGGAGCCTTAATGTAATCGTTAGAGCTGAAGGGGGGAATCTGTAAAAAAGTAAATCACAAATGAGCCATTTAATACTTGCAAGTTGTTTAACATTAAAATGATAATATTTGCTTCCACAATGAAAAACCCAAAGGTACTTAGCCAAGTTTCAAACTACCCAGGCTTTAGAAAGTCAACCCTCCCCCAATAAAAGGTTAAAACAAAAAGCAGATTGAAAATATTAAATCACTTACACTGTAAATAAATTCATTATATTCTCAGAACATTATAAATTAAAGACTGGCCTCAATAGACTGCTTTGATTTATGTTGCTTTTTCTACTAATTAAACAAAATTGACCCCCTCTCCCTCCCTCCTTTCTTTCCCCCCACACACTTTTCTGATGTTAATGGCAAAACATCTATCAAATATTTTTAGAATTTCCTCTCCTCCACAAAAAGAGAAAATATAGACACAGGAAAAATAAATAGTCTTTATATACTTGGAATACTGAAGCTTTCCTCATAATTTATTACTTCACCTTTTCCTTGATTTACAGTCTTCTCTGCTCTTCTGGCCAAAGGAGGGAGATCTTCTCAGCAGTCTCTTCCAGAAATAATTTTTTTTTTTCAAAAAAGTAAAATTAAGTCTTAAATGAATTAAAAATTTCCTGTAAGGAGCCTTCTGTTCCCACCCAAGGCAATTATTAGAAAGCAGGTCCCTCTTCTAAAGCCGCCCTGTTTATTACTTTCAGTAGAAATTCTCCTCAAATATACCCTCAATATATACTTTTCTGAAAAGGGTATTTTCTGACATCATAATCTAGTTCTCAGTATAATTAAGTAACCTCTGTGATAATGCTGAGGACACATGACTGCAAATGAGATGACTCCACACTAGGAGGCTTTCTTCTTTTCTTTTCTTTTTTTTTTTCTTTTTATTTTTTGAGGCTTAGGAATAGAAAAAGTGCCAACAGAGCCTGAATGTTTGCTTAGGCCTTGCTATCACATAAATGCACCTTAGCAAAGGAGGATTTGAAGACCTGCCTTTAATCTGAAGTCTTGCCATATGAAGACAGATTAGCATTGTGAGATCTACTCCTACACGAATGCCTAACCCATGAGCAAGCCCCAGACTTCCATCTTCCCATCCCCAATGACAGAATTATATCCCAATTTTAAAAAGAGATGTTCTAAATTTCTAAGCGCACTTTTACTCTTAAATTCATGTTTATATAACCAGTTGATGTCTATCTCCAGGGATATCTCCTCTTGCAATTTAGGAAAAAAAAAACCAAAAAACCCTAGCATTTATGTTTAACTTCCTCATCTTTCTCCCTTTTCCCCTCCTTGTCTCAAACAACAAGCAAGCAAGCATACAAATGAAAAAAAACACCTACAACTCTTTAAACAGTGCACCTGGACTCAGAAATTCCCTTATCTTATTACAAATAAACATCCAAATTTAACATTTGCCAATCTGTAGGTCTAAGCTCTATCTCTAAAATCCCATGAGACCAAGCAACAAAACTCATCCCTTCTCTTCTCCGATCTTTTTCTTTGTTTGCATAATTAGCTCATGTAAAGTTATCGTTTGATTACATTAGAACATGGTTCAAATCACTTTGAACCATTGCCTGGATTGGGACTTGTGAGCTGACCTCGAGGTAGCAAAAAAAAGGAAGTAATGCCTTTAAATCCCACATAGGGGCACGAAAAGGGTGTGTTTCATTATTAAATCTCTTTATAGTTAGATGAGGATAAGACTCAAACTGGGGCTGTCTTCTCTAGGAACAGGACTGGCTGCTGACCGGTGGAGGGGCTGCCTCTGGGAGGAGCGCCTAGATACCATCAAGCTGAGGGGATTCTTTTATTGGCAAAGTGGGTCTCATACCCTCCTGACCCTTCCCTACTTTCTGGGCAATGTTCAGCTTTCCCCAAACAGGACCAGAAAGCCCACAGGTGAGGCAGTTTTCCTGGAGGGCCCAAGCCAATGTGAGATGAGAAGGTCTTTAAGAAAGGGGGGTCTCCAACAAGTTGTCCAAGGTCAAGCAGTGGTGTAACCTCTCAAACCTGTGAACATCAAAACATGACTGAGAAGGAGTCTTCTGGCCAGGGATGGAGCCCCTGTATGTGTGTGTGTGTGTGTGTGTGTGTGTGTGTGTGTGTGCGTGTGTGTGACAGAGAGAGAGAGAAAATGGTTGTGTAGTGCAAGAGTCCTGATCTCCTGGACTGATGCCCGCTGGATGCCCTTGGCCGGGCCCAGTTCCTGGCTCCCTGAAGTAGGCAGCTCTGGACTTGTGCGAGACCACAGGGAGAGTTCCAAGTCCCACCTGGCTCAGACGACAACCCCTCCATCTGAAACTGATCTCGGGCATGTCACGCAGCCTTCCTGGCAGGGACCCAGCTCTCCTGTGAGCAGAGTCGTCCTTTCTTAAAATTTGAGCCCTGTTGTCTGGAAGGCGCTGCCCCCGGGAATCGGCAGGACCTCGGAAGCAGCTTACATCCCTAACACCATCCCCCGCCCCTTCAAACTGGGCTAGCTCTCAGCTCTGCACAAGGCAGCACCGGACTAGGGTACCCATCCTCTCAGGCAGAAAGGCATCCAGACACCCACACTTCGCCGGGGTGTGTGTATTTAGCTTGAGCTTGTGATTACGATGTGTTCGGGCCCTGCCTTCCCTTACTGGGATTCCTGTCAGAAATAAGGCCAGGGGAGAGCAAACGTGAAAGCCGCGCTCTTCCCTCTCTGGGGTCTCCCGGCCTGGTAGTTGCGCTCTGGGCGCAGGAAGGGGAGGCGTGTGTCTCCTAATGGCAGGGGGTCCGGATCTTGGAAGAGGCGTGAGACGACAGGACCATCTTTATCAGCCCTCCTCTCCCACTACAGATTTAGGTCGCCCTTGCGAATACGGTACCCGAGGAGGCTTGGTTCCCGGGGACCTTAGACTTGATGGAAAATTTAGAGGCCTGGGAGGCCCTCGGAGGGTCTAGCTACGTTCCCTGGGTTCTTGGGCTTCTCTTTCTCAGCATCTGGACTCCGATTGCAGCACAGAATCCTTCTGTCCGCAGCGGTAGAATTGAGGCCTTCGCGCTCCGCCCCTCCCGCTAGGTTTACTGCTTGGCTTCGCACCCGGTACAGAGATGCCCGCGCAGCTCGCCCCCTCCTCCCAGAAGGGCCCTGCTTCTGGCTGCAGGGGAAAGGAAGCTTCGGGAACAGTGTGACCCGAGGACAGGGTCCGAGGCACTAGCGAAATTCCTCCTAGCAGGGCTCTCTCCTCCCTTCTCCCTCCTGGGCAATCTATGACTCAGACTTGACATCAGCCCCTGGCAGACAGTGACAATAAGTTCCCAGTGGGGGTGGCGCAGCTGTACCCCACCCCCGGCCTGTCCCGGTCCAGGTCCGGTCTCCAGGGGACTGTGCAGGCTCAACCTCTCCTCCTGGAGGCCCCGGGACTCGCTGTCCTCGGGCCCGCCTCCCGCGTGTCTGTCCAGTTCGGCGCGGCCAGAGCCCCGGAGCCCGTCTGCTTTATTTCATTTAACACGATCGGCAAAGCCAAGGCGGGGTGAGGGGCGGCGCGGGCCCGAGGGAGGAAATGAAGGGACGTGGAACAAAGTTCTCTCTGCCAAGTCTCTCCGTCGGATTCTTAGAATCCGGTGGCACCTTAAAGGCCTGATGTGAGGGCAAGGAGACGGGTTATTAATTCTTGAAGCCCGCTCTATCTATATATAGCTGCTCAGTGGTTGCTGTTGGCGATCGCGGGGGGGGGGGGGCAGACCGTGGAACACGTGGCACCTCTCCAGCGCTTAGAAATCAACCTAGCTGGTGGCTCCCGCGGAGTTCGGGAGCAGCGCGGCTCAGGCTCCGGGAAGCCAGTGAGCTGTCCATGGTGTTTAAGGCTCCTTGACGTGCGTCCTGGGCCGTCTGGGCGAGGCGCAGACCCCCGCGCCGGGGGCCGCCACACCTCCAGCCGCAGCCTGCCGGCCACCGAGCCGGTGTGCGCCGGGCACCGGCGGGACGTGTTCGTGTGCACAACTCTGGGACGCGCTCTCGCAGGGGCATAATTCCAGAGATAGACGGAAAAAACCTCCTGAGTCCAAACTGTGGGTTTCCTTTTAGCTCCTTCCTGAAGGTGTCTTTCCCCCTCGGGCAGCACTTCTCGCACTTTAAGAAACGTCGGTCCAGCCAGCGCCTACCTCCCTTCCCTACACTAAGGTTCTAGTCTCAAAAGAGCGAGAAGCAAGTCACCGATCTTATTATGCTTCTCATAATGGTTAAAAGCATCTACGAGCTGACCATCGCTTTGGGACCGTGTGGTATCGCTGGGGTGACGCTCGCCGCTTCTATTGAGTGGCGAAGGCGCTGGGAGATTGTCAGGGGTCTCAGGGATTTCGGTCAGTTCCTTTCCGAGGGGTGGTTGGGGTCCTTTGTAGAATATTATTGTTCAGAGGAGCGACTGCTTTATTATTCCCCAGAGCCCTGAGCAGTGTCTGATTGCCATTCTTAGGGAAGGAGGAAACAAATAAATTGTCATGTAATATTACAATGTTGTAGGTCCATTCTCTGTGAAGTACAGTTCTGCCTGGTTCTTGTGACCTGGTCTTAGGAAGAAATCTTTATGAACTGAATTAAGCTCTTATACATGTTTAAGACAGAGAATGTTTTGCCTTTTTAATTATCACCACATTTTACCTTTTTGTCTTTTAATTTCTCTTGGCAATTTCCCCCCTACTTATCTCTATTAGAGATCCCATCTCCATTTGAGTAACAAACTTCTTTAAATACTACAAAAAGTTAAGAAAAAGATTGTAAACATTTATAACTCTTATTTGAGTTTTGTGCCTTTACTTATGGGGATATTTAATTAACATCTAGAACATAATGGAACCTTTTATGTTTCTGAACAAGACATCAGATTGGAACACATCATTGCTTGCTGCTTTGACCCTTCTTTCTTATCGTAGTGTGGTACTTAAAAAAAAGAGTGTGTGTGCTTATTAATAACTCTGAGAATGCCTGATATAAAATAGAAAGTATTATGATTCAATAATTTTCATAGTTTTGCATTTATAAAATAAAGATAATTAGTGAGGGAAAATGGGATATTTCTTTATATCAATAAAATTGATATTAACATTTTACTTTCCTTTTCTGTATTTATAAAAATTAATAAAATAAGGCTTGAATGTGTACCTAGTTCCTTGAAAAGTATGAAATACACTCGACTAATAATATTTTATTATTATTGTTTTGCAGTTTAGAAGTTTAGTTTCGTTCTATGAATTCTTTGGTAGCTAGTCTTCCTCTATATATCCCTTTACTCTCTTTTCTATGAAAGGAGAAGAAAATAGAATGATAAAAATAGACTTCATTCTTTTATTCTTTATCTGCTCCTATAACTTAGGAAGCTATCCTCCCCAACTCCACCTCCACTGGTAGCTTAGCATTTTCCTTTGTCCCATATTGATACCAATTGAGAGTTTCCCCTTTAAAGTTCGTCCAATTTCTTTCAGTTTCATTATTTTTTAAAAAATTAGCTTTCCCCAACAGCTTGTTAGATTTTAAAGATCTCATTCTTTTATCCATTTATTAGAGAGGATATCAATCCTTCCCACCAGCAGTTCTGTTAAAACTGCCAGACATTTTTTTCTGCTTCCAAGAGGAAAGTATTCAATCAGTATAATTGTTTATGAGCCAGAAAAGAAAAAAGAAAAAATCCATCGATCTCTTGTTTGTGTTCTGCTTACTCTCCCAATGTGCTCAGCACTGCTTTGAGCCCAGAGGAGGTCTTCTGAAGATATCTGTGGAATCAAATTGAATTGTAGTTCTTTCTACCTGCACTTTTGAGAAATGAAAGCATATTTTAAAAATTATTTTAGATCTACTTCCCAAAATTCATACATAAAGCTCATTTCTCTGCAGCTGAAAACTTTGTGTAAGGCATTTTCTTTTAAAAATCACAGTGGATTTGGGGGAGGCATCCTGTGTGTTATTCTATCTCAAAAGTCTCTCTTTCCTTAATGTTTGGTGCATGGTATTGCTTTCCTGAAGATATTTCTGTCTTCATTTCATTTGTGCTTCACTTCCCAGAGACTGGTAAATGAGGAGGGAAATGTGGACTCATGATGCATCATAATATATTGAGATCAATTATTATGTGGGAGTACTTACGTTAAGAAAATTTAAACTGACCTTAGCATTATTTTGTTGCACTTTGCTCCTTTACTTCTCATCCTGCTAAGCTGTTAATTGTACATAGAACTGCCAAGGTACTTTTCACGGTTAAAAAAAAGGAAGCTGCTTTTTGTGGAAAGGATAATTTTTTTTTTTTTTTTTGTCCCGTAAACACAGGTCACATTCTTTGTAAAGCTGTTTTTAGCAGGCAAAAGTGTACATGCCTCTAGCAGTTAAACTTGCTCTTTAAAAGACCTAGCATGTCCTTAAATGCAGCAGCAACTCAAGTGTGGTTGATATGGTTCCCAAAACCCCACGTTTTAAAAGGGTTTCATTGTCGAGGTGCACCAGGATGTACTTTTAGGTCTATAATACACAGTCTGGGCATCACAACTACATATTTCCCTCATCTCATTCCAACCCCGGTGTGGTGAAACCAAAGAGACTCCAGATGAAGGAGAGTCAGGATTTGTGGAGAAAGGGCTGTGTAAGTACAGTGAGTACAAATCTTTAAGACCTTCCCCAGACTTCTAAACAGTTGAGAAGGTAGCTTGTTTGCTAAGTGGGGCAAAGTGTCTCAAGGTCTATCGCTGGAGCTGCTGACATAATTAATGATTTCATTCGGAGCCTGAAAGAAGGTACTTGTATTCCTTCTGGCATGGGCAGGCCAAGTTCATGTCCAAACTCTAACACTTTGGGTTGATTTTAGCCAACAAGACTGTTGGTCCTCTTGTTGCATACCCAAAACTTGAAAGTCAAATATTATATTAGGCTATGATACTTCCCAGCCTTGAGGAGGTTGACACATGCTAAATATATAAACAGACACTATTATCTAAAGATGAATTACATTCTGGTTAGAGATTCCTTATTCCTAGGTCAAACCGGGAAAACTAAAAACCATATACAACCCACCACCACCAACAACCACACAGCAAACTACTTTAAAAATCAACATTTTCCGCTAAACCTTATATGCAAAAATTTTCTTGTCCCATTTTACACTATGAGGTTAGTGGCGATCCTTGAAAATTAATTATGGTACTGAAAAAGACTTTAATAACATTTCTGCTAAAAATAAACTGGAGGCAGTGTAGCGCCCTGGATTCATGATTGCTTACATCTGGTTTCTATTTTTGTGAGTTTCATCTGGTTCTCAGAGAGTTCATTCACAGTCATCACAGGTTTAGTTTCCTGTTCTCCAGTGGGAGAACTTGTCTTGATGACCCATCTATTTTTCATCTGAATGCTGCACTTTTTTACATTAGGGAATGTGGAAAAGGAGAATGAAAAATATGTCAGGTCTAATCAAGCAAACTGAAGTCTGAACAACGTCTTTTAGCACCTGATTTATCCTGAATCCAGTGGTGAATAACAATGAGGAAATCACTCTGTTTTAGACCCTTGTAGAAGCAGGTAGGAAAGAAAAGAGAAAATAGATGGAAAGAAGAGGAAGGGAAGATGGAAGGAAAGGAAGGAAAGGGGAGTATGGAAGAAAGAAAGAAATTAAAGAAGGGCTTCTTGGTCAATAAGAATACCCATGCCCACCCCATTATATTCCCATTGCCCGTAAGACATGGTAATGTATTTTTCTTCCTTTCCATGTTAACTTTCAGACCTTTTTCAAAGAAAGGAAGGAGCTGTATTGTATGCTTGTTGAAAACAAGGTCTTGGACTCCTTCCCACACTTAGTGAGGGAGGGGCAGGATGCCATAGGAGCCTTAGTCCTTGCTGATCTGGACTTGGGTAGACCAGTTTGACTCTAGTTTATAAGTTATCCTATCTAATATCTTTTTTTCACCATCTAAAACTTCCCAGTGGTTCTCCTCTGTGTAAGCAACACCATCCCCTTTTTGAGATGACTACTTTATCTAAAGATCCTATCTAGTTCATATTCCAAAGTCTCATGAAGCCTATTCTTTTCACTTCACCATATGATTTTCCTAAATTTCCTTCCTGCTGATATCCCAGAAATCAAGACTCCAAAATATCCTAGATGCTATCTACATTTAATAACAGTAGTTACAAATATTATTGAGCTCCTATACCTAGGACTGTGATGACTTCAAAGAGCATTATTTCATTCACAATAGATTGCAGAATTACCTTTCTTAACTAGGGTAAACAATTACTAGAACTGAGATTTGAATTTGGTTTTGACTGACACTATGGGCCTCTCTAGTATGACACAGGATCTGACTGCCACATCTCATATCCACTGATCTATAAGGGTTGATTTGGCTAATGTGACTGGCTAGGCAACTGTTATCTTCTCTCACCCATCCATGTAGGTTCCTGAAAGCTGTGCACTTAGTTGAAGAGGTTGAGAAGGACCATTTTTCCATCAAGGGTTATTGAGACACTGAGCATCTTCACTGGAAAGCAAACTGTAGGATGCTCTAACTCTACAGACCAAAATGAAAAGAAGAGCATTCTTTTTTTTCCCCCCTGCTGATTACATGCTCTTTTTACACACTACAGAAATTGTTCAAGAATCAACCTTATCTGATGGTCTTATGCCAACATTTATTGAGGTTCTACTTTATGCTAAGTTCTATTCTTAGAACTTTAAAGAAAGCCACATGCATTGGATTATTGCTCTGGTGCCCATAGAATTGCCTTATTCAAGATAATTTCTTTCCCTTTCCTTTCAACATCATATTTGGACTTGCCAATTTCAGTTTTTGTTAAGGGGCATGATATATATTTTTGAAAGTCATGTGAAAAATATGTATGTATCTTTTGGGAAATTGCTATCAAATATAATTTCATTTAAGCTATTTATCACCTACTATGTCCAAGCCGTGTATTTTTTTAAAAAAACTATACGCCATGACTACATTTCTTCCTCTATTGCTTGGGCTACTTTCTTTCCCTTTTTGTTGTAAGTTACTTCAAATCTTTTTTGGAAGTAAGCAGGTAAAAAAGAAAATCTAGTACAAAGTTGAGATATAGTGTCAGGGCTATTTTCAGAGAACATGAAGTCTGTTCATTTGTTCATTCAGTCATTCAATAAATATTTCTTAAATGTCTACTAGGTCAGGCACTTTGCTAGGTGCTGGGGTTACACTGATGACATGGAATGGGCAATCTCTTCAGAACTGTGAATCTCTTACTTCTTGTTTACTAAACATTTGACAGTTTTATTATAAATCTTTGAATTTTGACATAGGAAATATTTTACTCACATTGTTTATTGTCTGTCTTCTTCCAGTGGAATAAATGCAAACTCTGTGAAGGCCAAGATCTTTGTCTGTTTTTGTTGTACCTCCAGAATCTAGAGCAACGCTTGCACGTAGTAAGAAGTCAATAAATATTTCAAAGAGTGAAAGAATAAATGAAGATTAAAAGGTACAAATACTTTTCCCCTAAATACACATCCTGGTACATATACATATATGCATATTTCTTTGATAAGACAGATTTCTACCCTGTGTTGGCAATTTTCTTCACTATTGCCACACACTTATTAGTATCTTATATCAATGTACTAAAGGATTACTGATAAATGGAAATAATGTCAGTTTAAACACAATAATCTTTTAAAATATCCTATGTAATAATAAGTTAGACTTGCCCAGAAATGAATTAGTTTTACCACCAAAGGCAGGTCCTACTTTCATTTCTGTGTGCATTCATTTTACCTCCCAAACTATAACACAATTAGAATAGTCTCTATCATCAGATCATGCAGCCAAAGTGGAGAATGTTGTTTTACCACACCCAAGTAAGGATTCCTACTAATGGGAAAGACTGGCTATTGTCCTTTAGGTGGTTCCATCATAGCTGAATCATTAATCAACCAAAGCCTTAAGGATGTTGAATTTGTCTTTTTTTCCTACAGTAAGTAAATACATGTTATTGTCATGGCAGATGAGCTGGGCAGATTAGAATCATACCTGAGTCAGTTCCCCACTCCTTTCCCTGACTGCCACATCCAATTGTATAATAATGCCTATGAATGCATTTTTCAGTCATTTTTAAAAACCACATTTTCCCCTCAAATGACCTGGCATGGCTGTGGTTTAAGTGCTACATTTTCCTTGCAATAGCTTTGAGCAATAGCCTTCCACTTCACCGTGGAGTTTTGAGCTTAATATACTTGCTACATTAATTCAGTAGAATGAAGAATTATATTAAAAACCTAAAATAAATCTGATCTACAAATCCTATCTCTTATAATCCTACATATTACCTCTCACTGGAGTTTCAGACATCTGTGAATGCATGAAACCTTATTATTGAGTTATTTTTCAATCCCATCAAGAAAGGCTACTGCATGGCCCAATAGGTTAAAACCTAAAATGCAAGCCACATTGCCTGTTAAAAACAGATCATTGGATAGGACTTGAAAATCATAGTTGCTGTCTTGCTCAGTCATCATAGATCTTGGCCTAGAGTTCTTGGCAGGAACAGTGTTTGAATGGGGCCTATCTCAAGCTCTAATAGAAGCGTTGAAAGAATAAAAGGTGGCAAAATTTTTGGCAGAGAAGCAAGGATAGTAGAAATTACTTTCATATTATAAACTGGAGATAATAGAACCTCGTGACCTTAAGTATTGCTTTTAAAAGAGACATCAGACGACCTTATGTTTAATAAGGTGTCATATTCTTGATTTAAAGGATGAAGCTCAAATAATTAGAACATCATTGAAATATAAATATTGAAACTCAGGGGAGAAGTTGAGTGCTATAGCAATTTCAAGAGGAGAAAGTTCCTTGGTGTCACTCAGTCAGCCTTCAGCATATTGTACTGTGCAAGTCTCCTTGGGAACATTGCTCATTCATTAGGTTCTACTAAATGCTCCTCAAAGAAACCTCATTGTTATCTAACATTAAACCAAAGAGAAACAGACAAAGGCAAAGCCACAGGCTCCATATAAAGGAAGGAGCTCTGAATTACAATCTGTTGGCTTCCAATTTTTGCTACATTTGCTTAGGCAATGAGGGCTATATTCATCTGTATTTGTCCTGAATGTATATTGGCAATATGGGCAGTGGAAAAAGTGAGTCAAAGACCTAGAATTTAGTCCTGGCTCTTCCTTTCACCAGCTAGTCTTGTAAACTTAGAAAAGGCACAGAACCTCTCAGAGTTAGTTTATTCACCTATGAAATGTAGATAGCATTAGCACATACTTCACAGGGCTGTCATAATGATTAAATGAAATAATACAGGTAAAGTTAAATCCTTATCAAGATATTTAATTAAATGCATATATTACATTTGACCATTATTCTATACAGAAATACATAGATCTTAATCTGAATTATTCCCTCCTCAGGCATTCAGATAAGTATTTGATAACACATCAGGACAATTAGACAGTGAAAATGACTTTAAGATTGAGAGTTTTTGTTTGACTTTTTACTCTCTCAATATTTTCCTTCCTTTACCTGATAAATATTAGCATTGTGTAAATCATCTCAGGAAATACCACTCTCCTCAATTCCCAGCATGAATACCATACTGAATATTTTTAAAATAAGGGGTAGCTAATTGATTTGTAACAGGGGTTGGTCTTTTTCAATAGCTGCTGTTATCTGAGCATCTTTGTTTGGACAGCTATTTCAGCTGTGGCTATTACAATCCCTGTGGCATCCCATGAATCAGCAGCGTTCAGTTTTGGGGAGAGTCAGTTTGACCCCTTGTGTAACCGTGGTATCTAAGGACTTCTCAGACATAACAACAAACTTCGAGGTTGGGGTCAGAATAGAGAGATAAGAATTGGAAGTCAAGGAATAAGAACCAAAGGGCAGGAATCAGTATATTCAGCAAATACACTGTGTTACAAGAAAAGGGGAAAAACCTAAATCTTTTAACTGGGGAGATTAAATAAGGGAGCAGGATGGTAAGGAGAAAAAGCGAAAAATCTCAAATCATTAGAGAATTTCATTTGAACTTACTATTTGTGTATACATCTGTCTGAACTTGTTGAGGTTCTGATATTCCCTCCCAGGGGATTTTCAACCCACTAATTCTTAGTAAGGAAGATCCAGGTGATGGGCAAAGCTGAAACGAAATGGATTGGTAAGGTCTGATCAAAGTCTGAATTTCTCCAGAGAGTGCTTGCCTGATTTAAGAACTGTAATTTTTTTCCCACCGAAGCCCATACCATAACCATAAAGAGCGTTAGAATTGCAGCTTGAAAGTCCCTGCTGCTGGGTGATCTTTGTGGCTGGAGTCATGGAGAAGAAAGTATCCTAAAGCCAAAGGATCTCTGCTAATGCACACAGGACGGATATGGACCCCACCTAGCTTGGAGCCTTAACTCTGGTTGTCATAAAGGCTTATGTTAATCCTGGAAAGAATTAATGAGATTAACAATTCAATTCATCATTTATTTATTGAACTGAGTTCCTACTGTATGAGGCTAGCTCTACAGGAGATATAAATATGAAAAAAGACACCATCTATTCCCTTGAGGGATTTACAGACTTGTATGTGTAAGGATTAGGCCTGTGTAAAATCTTTAAGCCCTCCATTTTCACTTCTTTTCTATCAGAGGAATAACGTGAATAAAAATAATTCAATCATATGCAGTGTCATTTCTCCAATAAGAAAGAAAGAACATACAAAAGCCTCCATTTCCTTTTGATGGCATCAGGCTTCTGATGGACCAAAAAAAGGCCCAGTGTACTGCAGCACAATAAAGCTTATTCCTAAAGAGGAGGGCAGAGTCCTGTCGCTATGAGTGTTCTTTCATCAGTAATGATTGCTGTGTACCATTTCTATGAAAAATTAATATCTTAGAGAGATTACTTACTTAGTAGATACCATTGGTTACCTAATGTCTTTTCTCACACATCCTTCCTCCTTCTTATAGGTCCCTGATTTTATTCAGGCATTTAACCCTCTCTGTGTGACCACATTCTTTAAGGTGGGCAAGCCCCAGCCCTGACCCGGGCCTAGGGATACGTCCTGGTGGGTCTAAACCCATTGTAGTGGGTCTATCCCTTTGCCAGTGATTGGTTAGGTATAAGCATGTGATCCAGTTCTGTTCAGTAAAGTCTACAGAGTGAGCATCATTGGGAAATTCTGGAAAGAGTTTCTTTGCTTCTAAGAGAAACAGGGAGAGTCATCTCTACCTTCTGTAGACACGGGTTGCATCTGGATATGTTACCTGGATCTGTGTCACCCATCTTGCTCTCAGTCTCAGGATGAAGCTAACCTACAGAGGAAGGCAGACCGAAGAGGGTCTTAGAGGAGCAGAGTCAAGGTCACTCTTGTGACACCTAGAGAACTTTGTGTAGGAGAGATAATAAATGTTAAAATATCAAGCCAATCTGAGTTGAGTTTTCTGTTATTTGCAACTAAGAAATTTCTAACAGATATAGTCACTGTTTGAGGGAACCATAGCTCACACTATGTGTTCTCTAGTTTGGGAGAACTACTTTCACCCTTGCCCATACCCAAAGCCCATCTTTTACACCATGAGATTGAGCAGAGGTGAACGCCAGTGTTGATCTAATTGAAGCCCAGGGTACACCTTGAGATAGAGAACTCAGAAAGCAACCAAATGTCGGATTTTATCTTCTGGAAGTGTTTTCCTGAAGGAAAAGTTGGAGTTGGTCTGGGAGACTTGAGAGGCATGACGGACATGGGAATCTAAGTTTTAAGGTGTCTTCCCTAATGTTCACTAGGGAAGAAAGTCCCTGCTTTCATATTTTTTGTATGAAAGTCCAAATCAGCTAAAATTACATCTTTTGCCCCTCCCTTCTGAGACTGCTTATTTTAATCCCTCAGTAAATTACTTAGAATACGTGTCATAGTCTTATGTGTTAGGCTGGTGGAAACTCTAGGACAGGTGGCCAGGGGTAGAGGTATCTGCTTTATTTTATGGTGTTTTTGGCACTACCAACAAGTTTTTCATTGGACGGACTATAACATATCATAACAAGGGAGAGTGACAAACAACCTTGGGATCACCAGTGGGGAGAACATACTTCATTTTTTCTAAGACAATTGTTCCCCCTAGCATACTTACATCTCTGAAATTGGACTGCATTTCACAATTGCTCTTAGCCAAGTGGCAGTCATGATGTGGCCTGTCATTGCTTGTTCACACACATCAACACTCGTAGAATTGGCTCTAGTGACTTAGAAGAAATTCCTAGAGACAATAGTGGAGCACTGTCTTAAGAAATGCTGCATCACGAACAGTCTAGATGACGCAAGGGTTGATATTGTGTGCCAAAACATGGACATGGTTGATTCTGAGTCTGAAAGTTATTCAGAAAGTCATTCATAAAATATATGGGTAAAGTTATTAGACAGTCAATAACTTAACCAATATATTTTATGAAAAAACCCGTCATATATGCCAATATGTCTAACGCATTTCTCAATAAGTATAAAATAAAAATCCTAAGTTATAAGAACACATTCTATCCTAGCTTTATTGGCAGAGTTAAAAATATTTTAGAGGCGCATGAAATAATGATGTTGATAACATCTTAGATTCAATGAAAGATGGTTCCTGGACAGTCAAATCGCACTGTCACTGAAGAACCAGACACTTCTTCTACTGCACTTGTCAGAAGGTTCCTTCCTCTGAGCACAGTCACCTCTCTTGTTGTTCTTTTTTGAATCAATGCATCAAGTGGGTACTCCTGATTGGCTAGACTCAGTCACGTGACTTCTTCTAACTAGAAAGAAATCTGAGGATGTGATCTCTAATTTCTGTTGTGGGAAGATGAGACTCAGGACATGAGAATATCCCAGATTGTAGGAAAATAGTCATACTTCAATAAAGAAATGACATTTGAGATGGATGTCAAAGGTTATGTGCTGCTTGTAACAAGTAGAGAAGAGTGGGGAAGATGTTCTTAGCAGAACAGTTACTATGGAGGCAGGAAAGCATTGCTTATGTTTGGGGAAAATGGGAGAGTATTGCACATTTACGGGGATTATAGGAAAGGTACATGGGAGCTTGACAGTGGAAGGTCTTTGGTTTCAGGCTTAGGAGTTTGTGTGTATTTCAGGGGCCTTATGGAATTATTAGCATGGGAAGTGGAAGATGCTGTGGTTTCTTTAGTCTTAAATAATCCATGGTCTCCAGCATACTCCCAGAAGGACAGAATTTGTTCAAGGATACTTCTAGGTATTTAGAAGTGATCTGTGTTCAGACTTAATTTTTCTATGCAAATAGATTTTCTAAGGTGCCAAAAAGTACATACTTAATTAGATACCTCAGCTCCTGCACAACTTTCTTTACAAAATGTTCAGATTATATAATTATTTTCTAAAATAATCATTGTGGGATTTGGTATGGATATGGGTTCTATCCTTTATGCATTTCCCTATCTTTTCATCCTCCCTTTAGCAAGAGAATTTGAAGTGGTTTGAGGTTTGGAAGAAAGGTTGGAAGACATGTGCTCCAGCATGCCAGTCTTCAATATTGAATGAGTGTTGACATAACATTCTATTCCTTTTTTCTTTGTTTTTTTCTCCTCTTGGACTTCAAAGCATAATTCTTATTTCATGCTATGAAAACTGTAAGTGAAGTTCCATTGTAATGGGAAATGAATATAAGTAAAGGGTTGTATCCAAACTTGAAAGAGCTGAGTCCAGTCATTTTAAGAAGAGCTGCCTCATATATTCTCATTACCAGCTCAGCTCTCTATGAAGGATGCACTGGGAGAGGTAGTGAATCACAAGGTTTTTGTTATAAATAAATCAAGCAGTTGATGCCTCTGTAGCTATTTGTGATTTTTCTGCTACTACTTTCAAAAACAAGTCACTAAACATAAAATTTATTATGTGCATTTTCTTCTTTTTTAAATATACCACTAATGGCAACTACCAGCTCTGAGACTATAACACAGAAAGCTGATGTGATTAGCAATCTACATGCCATGCAGAATCTTTTCATTCCTTAGTTTTGCTGCTACTCACAATGGCTGCTGCTATTTGCAAATAGTAGCTTAGCTTCATGATCTGCCTGATTCTTTTGCTTCCAAGCTCACTCATTGTGTCAGTTAGTTTTTGCGATAGACAAACCACCTAAAACCTAGTGGCTTAAAACAACAACCACTTATTTTTACTCATGAGTGACAAGTCATTTGGGTGCTTCTGCAGATCTGAAGCACACATGTGAGTAGCTAGGCTCCCCAATGTCTGTGGTCTCCTGGCGACTTGGCTGGGGGCTGTGTGTGAGTGAAGATGGCCTCCCTCATGTGTCTGGTGGATGTCTATTAGTGAGAAAAATGGGGATGCCTAGGCCACATACCTCTCACCATCCAACAGTCTGAAAGCTGTCAGGCCTGTGGAGGCTCAGGTGCAAAACTTTCATGTTTTAATTTCCTCCACATTTTATCAGTCATGGTAAGTCACAAGGGCAGCCCACATTCAAGGGGTAGGGAAACAGACTTCACCTTTTGATGGAGGAGCTACAAAGTACTGTGAGCATTTTTGCAACCTATTACAATCACTTTCTCTCAAGATAGAGTGACTGGCTGGTATGTCTTCCCTTATAATCTTCTAGTTGCAAGAGTCTATGCTATGCAAAGTTGTTTTCCCTCTGTTCACCTTGCTTATTAATTATCTCTGGTTATAGATTGCAAATTTTGCTGTCTTGCCTTCTCCTTAAAGACTCAAATAAATATATCCTGACCCAACCAGCATAGGTAGTGAAAAGAGCACTAAGGCTTTGTTTTCATTTTGATGTGTCAAGAGGCAATGGGAGAGTTCTTGCAAGTAAAGCCTCTGCTACAATTTTAGAAAGTATGCTCTGCATAAGGTTACCTAGTTTAGGTAGAATGTGCACTCAACTCAGCTGATCAGCATCCCAGCTGCTTCCCCCCAGAGGGAGGGTCATTTTTCTCTAATTCATACAAAGGTACCATATATGCCAGTGGCATCCTGATTAAAAGCTCTGAGTCCTAATTTCATCAACTGAAAACTGAGCAGAAGGAACTCTCAATTCAATACCCTTTTATGACAAAAACTTTAAACAAGCTAGACATAGAAGGAATTTATCTCAATATAATAAGTCCACATATGAAGAGCCCACAGCTAACATCGTACTCAGTGGTGAAAAGCTGAAAGATTTTCCTCTAAGATCAGGAACAAGGCAAGGGTGCACACTGTCACCACTTCTTTTCAACATAGTGCTAGAAGTCCTAGCTAGAGCAATTAGGCAAGGGAAAGAAATAAAACTCATCTAACTTGGAAAGGAAGAAGTAAAATAATCTTTGCTTGAAGATGAGATGATCTTATACGTAGAAAACCCTAACAACTTTGCAAATAAAACTGTTAGAACTAATAAATGAATTCAGTAAAATTGCTGGATATGAAATAAACATACAAAAATAATTTCCATATACTAACAACAAACTATCTGAAAGGGAAACCAAGAAAATAATCCCATAATGTTAAAAAGAATAACATACTTAGGAATAAACAAACTTAAACCAAGGAGATGAAAGACTTGTATACTAAAAAGTACAAAACATTGATATATTAAAGAAGACACAAATAAGTGGGAAGTTATTATGTCTTCATAGATTGGAAGACTTCATATTGTTAAACTGTCCGTACTACTCAAAGTGATCTACAGATTCAATGCAATCCTTTATCAAAACCCCAATGTTATTTTTCACAGAAATTAAAAAAAATCATATAGAAGCACAAAAGACTGTGAATAGCCAAAGTAATCTTGAAAAAGAAGAACAAACCTGGAGGCATCACATCTCCTGATTTCAAAATATATTACAAAGCTACAGTAATTAAAATGATGTGGTACTGGCTTAAAGATAGACATATAGACCAATGGAACAGAACAGAGATACCAGAAATAAGGCCATGCAAATACAGCTAACTGATCTTTGACAAGGGTCCCAAGAATACACAATGGGGAAAGGGTAATCTCTTCAACAAATGGTGTTGGGAAAACTGGATATCCACATGCAAAAAATGAAACTGGACCCTTGTCTTACACCATGCACAAAAATCAGCACAAAATGAATTAAAGATTTAAACATAAGACCAGAAACTATAAAGCTACTAGATGAAAACATAAGGGAAAAGCTTTATGACATAGCTCTTGGTAGTGAATTTTTGGATATGACACCAAAAAAGTACAGGCAACAAAAGCAAAAATAGACAAGTGAGATTACATCAAACTCAAGGAAACAATCAATGGAGTAAAAAGGGAAACTGTAGAATGAAAGAAAATATTAGCAAACCCAATATCTGATACGGGATTAATATCCAGAATATACAAGGAACTCCTAAACTCAATATCCTAAATAAATAAATAAATAACCTGATTAAAAATGGGTAAGTACTTGAGTAGACATTTCTCCAAAGAAAACATACAAATGGCTAACAGATATATGACAAGATGTTAAGCATAACTAATCATCAGGGAAATGCAAATCAAAACCACAACAAGATATCGCCTCACACTTGTTGGTATGGTTATTATCAAAAAAACCCCACAAAAGATAACAAGTGTTGACAAAGGATGTGAGAAATTGAAACTTTTGTACACTGTTGATGAGAATGTAAAATAGACTGCAACCAGTATGGAAAACAGTATAGAGTTTCCTTAAAAAAATAAAAATAGAATTACCATATAATCCAGCAATCCCACTTCTGGGCATATATCCAAAATAACTGAAATCAGTATCTTGAAGAAATATCTGCATTCCCACGTTCACTGCAGCATTATTCACAATAGCCAAGATATGGAAAAAACCTAAATTTTCATTTACAGGTGAATGGATAAAGAAAGCGTGGTATATACATAAAATGGAATATTATTCAGCCTTAAAAAAGAAAGAAATCCTGCCATATGCAGCAATATGAATGAACCTAGAGGACATGCTAAGTGAAATAAGCCAGTCATTGAAGAACAAATACTGTATGATTCCATTCATACAAGGTATCTAAAATAGTCAAAGAAACAGAAAGTAAAAAGGCAGTTGCCAGGGGTCAGGGGTTGGGGGTAGTAGAGAGTTGCTGTTCAAAAGTATATAGTTTCAGTTATGCAAGATGAATAATTTTCAGAGATCTGCTGTACAGCTTGGTTCCTATAGTTAACAATACTGTATTGTGCACTTAAAAATTTGTCAAGAGTATGGATCTGATGTTGTGTTCTTACTACACTAATAATAATAATAATAAACGAAAACAAAAACCATCTTTCCAACTGTTGTCATAAGGTTGTTCTGGGGATTCAATGATACAATTCCCATGGAATCTTTAAAAATTATAAAGTGCAGTAAAACTACTTGGGTGCTATCCTTATCGATATTTTAATACTGTTTAATACTGATGGATGGCTTATATTTTAGAATCTCTTAGTAATAACTGTGCCTTTGCCATTTTAAGGATCATTCATCATGATCAATGAAACCATCTAGGAAGACAGTATGAAGTGTTTATTGCCATTATTTAGCCAAACAACTATTAGCTAAGCTTCTATTGTGTATTTAGCAAAATTCTAGGCACTGTGGGAAATAAAAGTATTAGATGGACATCATCCTTCTCTTTAAGTAGTTTAACGATCTAGTTAGGAAAATGAAGCTATCACATACAAGACAATTAGCAAGGAATGAAACAGTAATGAATCAAGAACCAAGTAATATGTAGTCTCAGACCCAGTTGAAGTTCAGACAAGAGGAAGATCCTGGAGGTGTGAGCACTCCATGACATCTTCTTGGAAAAGGCGAGGCATCAAAGAGTTAGGAGAGAAACAATCGCAGTTGCTATGGCTGCTCTATTGGTACCATCCTGCTTTTTAGGGTCTCCAAAACTGTAAGGACCTTCTTGATTCAGTTGTCAATTATTAGACAGTGTGTGGTTTAAAAACAGAATTCTTCCTCTAGCTTGGAAAGAAATTTCTCCCCACATGTCAGGTTTCCTTGATACAAGCTTGAGCATGACCTTGGCTCTTTTTAGATTATAGAAAGTTTTTGTAGAATCTTCACAGCCAGCATCATTTCTGACAGGAGGATATCTCTGATGTTGATGATAATCATCAGAAATTTACATTGTTTTATTATGCTTTCAGAGGATGTGAAGTTACTAAGTAGATTCATCAGGAGATACACATCAATCAGCAAGCAAATTAATTGGCATACTCATTTCATAGTGTTTCTTTCAACAGTTCCTTCAACAGTTCCTTATTGCATTGTTTCTCAAAGTGTGGTCTGTGGGCAACCTACACCAGAATCCACTGGGTGTGGTAATTAAAAATTCAGGTTTCTGAAACACATCCCAGGCCTACTGAATCAGAATCTTTGGGGAGAGTCCAAGAATCCACATTTGTGTGAGCTTCCCAGACGATCTTTTGCACGGCAATGTTTAACGATCATGCCTTAATGCTTGCTGAACTTATAAACATCCCAATGTCCCCTCCACCTCCCACCTCTGCACCCCCAATCAAATCAGATCTCTAATGTTGGGACCCAGGCATCAGAGTTTTTAAAACTTCAAAGCAATTCCAATGTGCAGCCACAGTTGATGACCATTGGCTTACAGCAGTACTTCTCAAGCTTTAACGTGTACATGAGCTACCTAGGGACTTTATTAAAATGTGATTCTGATTTAGGAAGTCTGAAGTAAGGCCTTAAATTCTGCATTTCTAATAAGTTCCCAGGTGATGTAGACGCTGCTGGTCCAAGGACCCCAATTTGAGTAGCACAGGCTTAGAAAAAAATACATTTAATTGTTTAACTGCCCCATTCTTCATTGACACAATCTTCTGCATAATTTATGTACGATCAAACCTAATTCCACACTAACTAATTTATGGCATAGTATCTCTTATCTCTGTTCCAAAGAATCCTTTTTCCAGCTTCGCATAAAAATAGTATAATATTTCTTCCAGACTTCTTATACTGGCCAACAAACCCTGCGTTTCTACTTCGACCTCTTTTCTTACCTCTCCCTCTAAACATGCCTTCTTTATGTTCCTCACATATAACAGCTCATTTCTGCTCAAGGCCTTTGCCTTGTGGCTTCCATGCAGACTCTTCTCCCAGTTCACTGTAAGGTTGGCTCTCTCTGTCCTTTCAGGATTAAGTTTCAATGTCATCTCTTTTGTGGGAATTTCCCTGTCTTCCTCCATCCCATTCCAAATATATTTTCTCTATTACATCATCATGTTTTGTTTTCTTTATAGAACTTACAATCTGAAACTCCTATTGATTTATTCCTTTCCTTTTAAATTGTCTATCTCCCCACTCCACCGCCACCACCATGGCGGCCACACAGGGGTTAAGGCCTGGTCTACCTTGTTCACAGCTAGCCCAGTGCCTGAGACAATGCCTGATATACGGTGATTGATCAATAGATGTTGTTGGGACCTCCCTGGTGGCACAGTGGTTAAGAATCTGCCTGCCAATGCAGGGGACACGGGAAGACCCCACGTGCCGCAGAGCAACGAAACCCATGAGCTACAACTACTGAGCCTGCACTTTAGAGCCCTTGAGCCACAACTACTGAGCCCACGTGCCACAACCACTGAAGCCTGTGCACCTAGAGCCTGTGCTCCGCAACAAGAGAAGCCACCGCAGTGAGAAGCACGTGCACCACAACAAAGAGTAGCCCTGCTCACTGCAACTAGAGAAAACCTGTGCGCAGCAACGAAGACCCAGTGCAGCCAAAAATAAATAAATAAAAATAAATAAATTTATTTAAAAAATTAAAAAATAAATATTGTTGAAGGAATGAATGGTAGTCTGTAACATCATCTGCTGGGTGTTTGTTTACAATACCAATTCCTGGCTCCCAGCCTCAGAATATCCATTTCAGTAGTCCTGGGATGGGCTCCAAAGACCCTAGGTTGAGAAACAAAGTCCTAAAGTGTGTGTTCCTTTCTTGATTGACTGAATATTCTTGGATGATAGCTATGGATATTAGAATTCCTAACTTCTTTTAGAAAGGGAATATGTCACAAAAAATAGGATATATTTCTCTTGCCTTTTAAGCTAGGGTAGATTTACTATGAGTACCACATCAGACCACACCTCTTATCTACTGAAGCAATATTTCTGGGTAACAGTTCTAGTAATTTTTATTTCTTAAAAGATCTCCAGGTGATTCTGCTAAGTATTCAGTTTTGTGCAGCACTGGAGTGTGAGGGACTCATTATTAGAACTGATGGGACACAAAACAAACATTGATGTTAATTCTCCACAAGCATATACATAAAACCTCTGAATAACATGCTGTATCTGATAGAAATGCTTTTGGGGCAAGCAAAGACAAAAAAATCTGATTAACAGTAGATTAAACAACGGGTGAGTTTTCCTCTTTCATAACGAGGAATCCGAAGTTAGGTGTTTACTGGCATTGGTTCAGCAGCTCTGCTCAAGGATTCAGATTATTTCCACCTTTATCTTCCAACCATCTTCATACACTTGCTTTCTTCCTCATGCTTGTAACTTTGTTTGCATAAAAGCCCACACAGGTTCAGGTGTCACGTTCATGTTCAAGGCAAGAAAGAAAGAAAAGTCTCTCCCAGGAGTTCCCTCAGAAGACATATTGTTTTTCCTCAGCCAGAACTTGGCATTCTACCCTAGCTGCAACAAAGTCTGAGGATGTGAGTAGAGAGCTTTCCAGACCATACTGGGGGGGAGGTGGCCAGTGAGAAAGGGATTGGGAATGGTCTTTACGTAGCCAAGGAACAACATCTGCCACATATGCCTGTTGTGGAAACAGGATTTAGCCCAAGATGATGTCCAAAGGGAGACTTTCACCCTCTTCTGCTCCATTCAATCTATGCTTTTCTAGGATTATTTTTTTCTTTGCCTAGAGAATTTTCACCAATTGACTGATTGTCACTTCTGAAGTCTTTTTTAAAAATTGAGACATAATTGACATATATATTATATTGTTAGTTTCAGATGCACAACATCATGATTTAATACTTGTATACATTGAGAAATGACTACCACAATTAGTCTAGATAACATCCTTATCACTTCACATAGTTACAAATCTTTTCTTGTGATGAGAACTTTTTGATCTACTCTCTTAGCAACTTTCTAATATACAGTACAGTATTATTAACTATACTCCCCAGACTGTATGTTATGTCGCCAGGACTTATTTATTTTATAACTGGAAGTTTGTACCTTTTGACTCCCTTCACCCATTTCACTCACCCCCCATCCGCTGCCTCTGTGAACCACCAATCTCTTCTCTGTATCCATGAGTTTGGACTTTCTGTTTGTTTGCTTTTTTTTTAGATTCTGCATATAAGCAAATCACACAGTATTTGTCTTTCTCTGACTTATTTCACTTAGCATAATGTCCTCTAGTTTCATCTATATTGTTGCAAACGGCAAGATTTCCTTCTTCTTTTTAAGGCTGAATAATATTCTATTACCTATATCCATATCTATCTATCTATTTATATCTATATCTACGTAGATCTATCACATTTTCTCTATCCATTCATCTATCTTTATCCATTCATCTATTTATGGACACTTAGGTTGCTTCCATGTCTTGGTTATAGTAAATAATGCTTCAATGAACACGGGGGTACATATATCTTTTTATGTTAGTGCTTTGTTTTCCTTCAGGTAAATACTCAGAAGTGGAATTGCTGGATCATATGGTAGCTCTAATTTTAATTTTTTGAGGAAACTCCATACCCTTTTCCACAGTGGCTGCACCAATTTACATTCCTACCAACAGTGCACAAGGGTTCCCTTTTCTCCACATCCTTGGCAACACTTGATATTTCTAGTTTTTTGGTACCAGCCATTCTAACAGGTATGAGGTGATATTTCATTGTGGTTTTGATTTGCATTTCCCTGATAATTACCAAATACTTGATTTACCTTTGGCAGTAACAACGACAACTTATATGTTCCAGGCATTATCTATAAGTACTTTACATATATTAACTATTTAATCTTCATGAAAAACTTATGTAGTAGATCCAATTATTATCCCCAGTTAACAGATGAGGAAACTGGGTTATAGAGAAGTTAAGTAATTTGCCCAAGGTCACTCAGCTGGTGATTGGTAGAGTGGGATTCAAACCCAGGCAATTTGCTTCTAGAGTCCATGTTCTTAACCATAATACTATACTGAACTCCCTTCCACGGGTACTTAGGTTAAAGTTCGCTGACTAAAGGAACATAACTTAGTCAAACAAAGTTAGTCTTCCTTAGTTGTGGCAGGAAGGGAAACACACATCAGGGGAATAGTGAGGAACCTCAAAAGGGGAAACCAAGTAAGGGTACTTAAAGGGTCTGGGGGGCAAGAGTTAGTCATAGGAAGGGCTTAGCAAGGATAGCTCAAGAATTTGTAGACTAGATGAGTTACTAGAACACTCAGTGGTCTTTGAACACAAGTTGATGTGGAATTACTATTAGAACAATTAGGTCTGAAGGAGCTGGGGTTAAGAGAGTTTGAGCTTAGTTAGTTAATCTTCATGTCATGTCATCTGTTTTGTGAGTTGCACAGTTTTGCAAGTAGTGATTTATGTTTCCGTTCTTAGTGCCCTCCTCACCAGCTAGCTGCCTGCCAGCAGGTCCATTTTTCATCTATTAGTCTCTCTTTCTCGTCATTCTTCAGTCTAAGTGGAAGGATAGGCTATTGTCTTTCAGGGAACTGATGAATCCAGATTAGTACCACTGTTCAATTGGTCGTGATTGTGTTTGCTATCTCAAGTGACAGGCCTTCTGATTCTTTTCTGTTGGATAATTATTTGTGGAATCTTCTGGAGTGAAAGTGGCTCTGGAGTTATTTGGCTGCAACATAGAAACACTGAGACAGGAAATTACTTAAGTGGAACATAATCCATGTGTACCTTATGCTACTTAAATCCTGTGATAACCAGGTGGCTTTTTCTTTGATTTAATGTAGGTACTTCATCTTTCCCCACATCTGGAGGATGAATCTTATTTCTAATAATTATTGGGAGCAAGAATATCCGGAGTACCATGATGAAAGGATAAGAGTGTCTACTAATAATTTAGATTCTTGAACCAGCACAGAAGGAAGAAACTAACCAAAAGGATAAAGAACAAAAACTTGCAAAGAAGCATGTGGTAATCAGTGGCTTTGGGAATCTGGGGTATTGGGCATAAGCCATCTACTTAACGTTGTCTTCAGCTTCTGGACCAAAACAGCCCTGTAAATGTTGACTCACTCACAGATGAATGTCCAAAGTGATGAGGGCAATGGTATACATAAATTTATTCTCTGTGGTATCAATGGTCTTTTACTGAGATTCTCTAGATTTTTTTTTTTTCCCCCAGAAAACTCATTTCCTCAATATTTCAGTCAGTACTCTTAAAGCTACATGTTTTGGACAAGAGAGAGGGGAACTCCATCACAAGTACCAAGAAAAGGCTCTGAGTTCATGTTCTGTGTACTTAAGGTCAGAAGTACATCAGTGCAAACATATTTGAATATAAAACATAAAAGGGCAATCCGTCATTAATTTCCCCTAAAACACTTGCACCTGCAGACTTCCTGTAGGTTCTCTTTTTTTTTCTTTATGAGGAGTGTCTTGAAGTACAGGGACTCTCAAGCACCTGGAGGCCAACAACTGCAGATGTCCGCCTGAAGGCAAAGATTTGATCGGGTTGATGAAACTATCATGGTATGTCCTAGCAAAACAATGATCTACCGATTACAAAGCTTGAAGTAGTTTTAATTCTGAAGATATGCAAATCCTATGCCTGCAAAAGGGGTGGGAGATTCTGCAACAAAAGTCTGGAATGATTTCCAAATGTGTACCATCAAGAACTAGAATTTTTGTTGACATTAAGAGTTTTATTTCATGCAGATTAATTCTATGTTGTTTGAACATAGTTAGTGGTTGTCTCAAATATGGCTTCAGTAGAAAAGAAAGGAAGGTTCTTTATTGCCTTGTATTCAGGGTCTGTTTTTGTTAATGGTCCAACGTGGGACTCTGAACTTTTCCCAGAATTTAAACTAAGTGTTAGTTTTTAAAATAAAAAAGATATCAATATTTACTCTAAAGAAAACTCTAAAATCTTTTTGGCCACCTAAAATATATTAAAGACCAATATTTGGAATAAGAATAATTAAGCAGGGCTTCCCTGGTGGCACAGTGGTTAAGAAATCGCCTGCCAATGCAGGGGACACGGGTTCGAGTCCTGGTCCAGGAAGATCCCATATGCTGTGGGGCAACTAAGCCCGTGCGCCACAACTACTGAGCCTGCACTTCAGACCCTGTGAGCCACAACTACTGAAGCCCGCAGGCTTAGAGCCCGGGCTCCGTAACAAAAGAAGCCACCACCCGCGCAAGGCAAGGAAGACCCACCAGCCAAAAATAAATAAATTAAATAAATAAAAAAATTAAAAAAAGAACAATTAAGCAAATTTCCTTTGATTAATAAATTATCTTCCATTTAAAACAAAAGAAAGCAAAACTGCTTAGAGTTCAATCAGTCAAGATGCTTGTTTGAAAAGCTGTTGGGTTTGCCTATCCCTGGCTATTCTTTCTGATTCACATAGAGGCCTGTACTATTGCTCACAAACCTGACTATTTTGCATAGTTACTACAGTTACACTGCTCCAAGTGAGATTTTTTAAGGTACTTATGGTACTGTGTAAAAATTAAGCATTTCACAGGCTTGGTCATACCACGTAATTGCAAAGGTTCTTAAGTCCAAGTCAACTTGAGCAAGCTTGTTCTTGATTTATGTGCTACTTCCAAAATATACAATGAGATATCATCTCACACCGGTCAGAATGGCCATCATCAAAAAATCTAGAAACAGTAAATGCTGGAGAGGGTGTGGAGAAAAGGGAACCCTCTTGCACTGTTGGTGGGAATGTAAATTGATACAGCCACTATGGAGAACAGTATGGAGGTTCCTTAAAAAACTACAAATAGAACTACCATACGACCCAGCAATCCCACTACTGGGCATATACCCTAAGAAAACCATAATTCAAAAAGAGTCATGTACCAAAATGTTCATTGCAGCTCTATTTACAATAGCCAGGACATGGAAGCAACCTAAGTGTCCATCATCGGATGAATGGATAAAGAAGATGTGGCACATATATACAATGGAATATTACTCAGCCATAAAAAGAAACGAAATGGAGGTAGTTGTAGTGAGGTGGATGGAGTTAGAGTCTGTCATACAGAGTGAAGTAAGTCAGAAAGAGAAAAACAAATACCGTATGCTAACACATATATATGGAATCTAAGGGAAAAAAAAAAAAGGTCATGAAGAACCTAGTGGCAAGACGGGAATAAAGACACAGACCTACTAGAGAATGGACTTGAGGATATGGGGAGGGGGAGGGGTAAGATGTGACAGGGTGAGAGAGTGGCATGGACATATATACACTACCAAATGTAAAATAGATAGCTAGTGGGAAGCAGCCGCATAGCACAGGGAGATCAGCTCGGTGCTTTGTGACCACCTAGAGGGGTGGGATAGGGAGGGTGGGAGGGAGGGAGACGTAAGAGGGAAGAAATATGGGAACATATGTATATGTATAACTGACTCACTTTGTTATACAGCAGAAACTAACACACCATTGTAAAGCAATCATACTCCAATAAAGATGTTAAAAAAAAAACAATAAAAAAAATATGTCAAGGTATTTATTTCCTTTTGCAGAGGAGCAGTGAGGCAAACATAAGTTGTTATTGGAGATTGCACCCTCACCTGGAACTATAGGACCCAATTTTAGGACTTTGGTCGCACCAATTTTAAAAATTTAACTCTTGTGATCATTTACTCCTTACTGATATCCTCTTCTCAACTTTGTTCTAAACAATTTTCTGCCTTTTTTGAGCCTAAGAGCCAAGAGACCAAAACCTTCCACTCCTCTTACCGGTTAAATGCAGGCAATTAGGTGGAAATGCCCCTTTAAACACAGGTTTGAGCACACCAGGTGTAATTCTCAACCTTACCTGGATCCAAGGGTTAACCTCAAGAATCTCTTGACTCATGCTATAAATTTTTCAGAAATATTTACTGGAAAAAAGTACAAACTCATAATCTTTCCCATCATTTAAATTGTACATTTTGAAGCCATCATACTATTCACAGTAGTAGTGTGATACAATATAGGACTGATGGATAATTACTTATGTTATTTACCTTCAGGAATACTAAGAGGTATCTCACATTGGAAGAGTCAATTTTTTTTTGTTGTGATTTCTAAACATTATTTCAGACAGATTTATCCTACTGTCAATAGTGCTTTCAGTTAACTCCAGAGAATGAATACATATCTCCCCCAAAATACATCAACATATTCAAAAAGGGTGCTATTTTTTTTTCAAGAACTTGGTGTATCCTCCCAGATTCATCTGAAAGTTGATAAAATGGTCAATCAACAAATGCAAAGATGCAAGTGGAGATTATTAAATAACAGTTCCAGGCTCTCTTTTCTCCTCCAGCTGTATTGATCAGCTGTTGTTTCTCTAGGGGGTGGAGTGGCGCTGACATTTGCCCCTTCATTGTGCCTTGTGATGAGAAGAAACCGTCTTTGCGGGGGCGGGGGGAAGATGAGCTGATTGGATCCCTTTTAGACCAGTTACGAGAGAACACATACCCTGCTCACCTCCCCAGAGTGGGTAGGGGAGTCAGTTTCATACACGACTCACCTTACCGATGGCTTTTCATATCAACCCTGAAACTGTTACTAAGAAAAGCCAAGAATTAACTGCATATAACCAATTGAAGCCATAAGTGGACTGAGGGTCAGTCCGCTGACACTTTTTTCCTGAACATTTGATTGCTGAGCAACCAGAAATAGAATAGTCTTGAATAGAAGACTAGACAAGTTGTGTTTTAACTAGGATTTTGGAAAAAGTGTCTTTTAAAGTTGTTTTTTTAAAATAAATTTATTTATTTTATTTATTTATTTTTGGCTGCATTGGGTCTTCCCCAAGAAGTTGGCCGTGAGGGCTTTCTCTAGCTGTGGCGAGCCGGGGCTACTCTTCGCTGCAGTGTGCGGGCTTCTCATTGCGGTGGCTTCTCTTGTTGCAGAGCACGGGCTCTAGGCGCCCGGGCTTCAGGAGTTGTGGCTCACGGGCTCTAGAGCACAGGCTCAATAGTTGTGGCGCACGGGCTTTGTTGCTCCGCAACATGTGGGATCTTCCCGGACCAGGGCTTGATCCCGTGTCCGCTGCATTGGCAGGCAGATTCTTAACCACTGAGCCACCAGGGAAGACCTCTTTTAAAGTTTATTTTCAAGTATGAACAATGATTAAACCATATAGATCTGCTATAGAATCAGCCTCTCCCAAAGTCAGAGGAAACCTAATGATAAGAACTTAAACACCCCCCCAACTCCCGCCAGCCTCTTTTCCCTCCCCATTTCAATCTCTCCTCCACTCTTCTGTCACAGTTCTCTTCTCTACACTTCCAATCTAACCCATGCTATTTTTCAGCCTAAAAATCTTTGATGGATCCCCATTCCCTTAGAAAATAAAGTCCAACCCCCTCATCTAGGCACTAGAGGTCTTTCATAATCTGGTCCCAGTCAAAGATTCTAGACTCTTCTCTTTTGACCCAGCTTGTCCTCAGCCACACTAAGCTTTTCACTGTTTCCTGACCATGCTGACTCTCCTATGTGGTTCTCTCTACCTGGAATGCCCTTTCCCCACTAAGGTCTACGCGTCCCAGATAGCAACTTAGCTCTTCCTATTCTTCCCTCAAAGGAGAAACAATGCCTGGGCTCTGAACTTATCACATGGCATTTTTGGTTGTTAGTTACATACTCATGAGTCTGTCCTACCAAGTTGTGAATTCCTTGCTGGAAAAGATAATGTATTATTCATCTTTATTCCCCCATTTTCTTGTGTAAATGTGGTGCATAACACATCTTCAATAGTTGTTGAATTTCAGAGTGTTTGTTGAATAGCAAATTTGGGCAGGATATGCTGCAGATGTGTGATAATAGTTTTAAAATATTGACTTATTTATTTTTGGTTCCCATTACTTGTTCTGCTAGAGCAGTGCTGCCCAATATAAATATAATGTAAGCCACAGATGCAAGCCACATATATAATTTAAAATTTTCTAGTAGCCACATTAAAAAAGTAAAAAGAAACAGGTAAAATTAATTTTCATAGTCTTTTTTTTAATCAAATGTGTCTAAAATATTATTATTTCAACATGGTATTAACATAAAAGATAATTAATGGGATAGTTTACATTTTTTAAGACGTCTTGGAAATCCAGGATGTATTTTTCACATCTCAGTTTGGACTAGCCACATCCAAGTGCTCAATAGCCTCACGTGGCTTGTAGCTACCATATTGGACAGCACAGCTCTAGAGGTTTCTACTACTTCCATTCAGGAAGTTGCTGGGGCTCTATAATAACTGCTACAAGAAAGGCATGAAAAACCAGAAAGCCAGGAAGAAGAACTTCATATCCTGGCTTTTGAGTTTCAAAAGTCTAGGTTGCTGTGGGGAAAGGATAGCTTCATGCAGAGGAAGTGAAATAGACTTGAGAGAAAGCTTATGATGTGAAAAGAAGGCATCCTGTGGCCTTCTCCCCCAAAGTACACACATGAGCAAACAATCCCTAGACCAGGCAGTGAGGGAATATTTAAGGGGCAGTAGAAAGTGAACAGACAGTGTGCGTTCTTGAGAAAAAAAGACGCTTACCTCTCTTTCTCTCTCAGGTTCAGAGTAAGAGGACAACTGAAACTCAAGTTGGCTGAGGTTTTGAGAGCAGTAGAGGCCTGGGTCCCTTTTTTCCAAGAAGGGCTTAGGAAGGTGGCAAGTAGAAAAGCTGCTCTATAGTGTGTCCAAGCTGATGGACGTGAGATGGCCTCACAGAATTCCCACGTGCCCCAGAGCTTTATAGTTAGCCTCGTGCACCCAAGAATAGCTCTGACACAATTACCACTTATCAATAATCCCATTGAGTTTCCTGGAGCTCACCCTTCTGTAAGAGAAGCAGGAGGATCCCATGCACCAGAAGGAGAGAAGCATGGATATTAGCAGAGAGAGACATAAACAGACAGACAGATATAAACAGATATAGACAGACAAACAGAAAGATTCAACACATAGACATGGAGGAGCCCTGTGGATAGGAAGAGAGAACAACTGAGCAGTGACCTATGTGGACATGGAGTCAAAGACCAGATAGAAACAGGACAGCTGGACAGATGTCACCACACACAGGTGAAGACTCTGATAAAATGACACCACTCTCAGGCTTGGGTACCACATATGACTTCCTGGAAATTAGACACACCTCCAAGGAGAGAACAACAGGCCTAAATTAACCGGGCTTCAATTTCTCCTACCTGAAACATGAAGGCTTATAATTAAAATGAAGTTCAGTCATGAAAACTACAGGAAGTTCCATCTCTTACACAGCTGACATTGTGAACTGAGATTCATGACCACCATTCAAAGGATATTACGGACTCCTGGTAACTTGGTCGTATATTTTTAACAGTATTTAGAATAAAGTCTCCTCTCACCCTTAAAAATTTTTATTCAGGAAGGCCTTAAAGTCACAGAAAGAACCTCTAAATGTTTTCAACTGCACATTATAATTAACTATAAGTAACTAAGCATCTAGGAGATTCAGAGCATCTAAAAATTGGAAGACAGATGTCTCTGCATGTAGTCAATGAAGGAGAGAAATTAAAATATAGATGATGCTGAGAAATGCAGGCTCAGTGAAATTAATAATTGTCACTATTGCTGTACAGAAGTGCTAGTCATGAAGAGTATCATCTTTCTATAGGGCTGCAGTGTACCCTGCTGCTTTCCTAATTTTTAAGAATTATTGGAGAGAGAAGGGAGGAAAATCGAAGCTGTGTGAAAATGAGAATTCTTTCATAGATTTCTCATAAGGAAGAATCATTGGGCCTGAATTCCCAAGGTGTAGGTGAGTGCCCTTTGCATATATGTATATAAAATCTATGCTCTGAGAGGGCAGACAGCAGAAGCAAGAAGAACAACAATCCTGCAGCCTGTGGAACAAAAAACCACATTCATGGAAGATGAAAAGGCAGAGAACTATGTACCAGATGAAGGAACAAGATAAAACCCCAGAAAAACAACTAAATGAAGTGGAGATAGGCAACCTTCCAGAAAAAGAATTCAGAATAATGAGAGTGAAGATGATCCAGGATATCGGAGCAGGAATGCAGGCAAAGATCGAGAAGATGCAAGAAATGTTTAACAAAGACCTAGAAGAATTAAAGAACAAACAAACAGAGATGAACAATACAATAACTGAAATGAAAACTACACTACAAGGAATCAACAGCAGAATAACTGAGGCAGAAGAACAGATAAGTGACCTGGAAGACAGAATGGTGGAATTCACTGCTGCAGAACAGAATAAAGAAAAAAGAAAGAAAAGAAATGAAGACAGCCTAAGAGACCTCTGGGACAACATTAAACGCAACAGCATTCACATTATAGGGTCCCAGAAGGAGAAGAGAGAGAGAAAGGACCAGAGAAAATATTTGAAGAGATTATAGTTGAAAACTTCCCTAACATGGGAAAGGTAATAGCCACCCAAGTCCAGGAAGCACAGCAAGTCCCATACAGGATAAACCCAAGGAGAAACACGCTGAGATACATAGTAATAAAATTGGCAAAAATTAAAGACAAAGAAAAACTATTGAAAGCAACAAGGGAAAACAACAAATAACATACAAGTGAACTCCCATAAGGTTAACAGCTGATTTCTCAGCAGACACTCTACAAGCCAGGAGGGAGTCGCATGATATACTTAAAGTAATGAAAGGGAAGAACTTACAACCAAGATTACTGTACCTGGCAAGGATCTCATTCAGATTCGATGGAGAAATCAAAAGCTTTACAGACAAGCAAAAGCTAAGAGAATTCAGCACCACCAAACCAGCTCTACAGCAAATGCTAAAGGAACTTTGCTAAGTGGGAAACACAAGAGAGGAAAAGGACCTACAAATACAAACCAAAAACAATTAAGAAAATGGTAATAGGAACATACATATCAATAATTACCTTAAATGTGAATGGATTAAATGCTACAACCAACAGACACAGGCTTGCTGAATGGATACAAAAACAAGACCCTTATATATCCTGTCTACAAGAGACCCACTTCAGACCTAGGGACACATACAGACTGAAAGTGAGGGGATGGAAAAAGATATTCCATGCAAATGGAAATCAAAAGAAATCTGGAGTAGCAATACTCATATCAGATAAAATAGACTTTAAAATAAAGAATGTTACAAGAGACAAGGAAGGACACTACATAACGATCAAGGGATCAATCCAAGAAGAAGATATAACAATTATAAATATATATGCACCCAACATAGGAGCACCTCAATACATAAGACAACTGCTAACAGCTATAAAAGAGGAAATCAACAGTAACACAATAATAGTGGGAGACTTTAACACCTCACTTACACCAATGGACAGATTATCCAAACAGAAAATTAATAAGGAAACAGAAGCTTTAAATGACACAATAGACCAGACAGATTTAATTGGATATTTATAGGACATTCCTTCCAAAAACAGCAGATTACACTTTCTTCTCAAGTGCACACGGAACATTCTCCAGGATAGATCACATCTTGGGTCACACATCAAGCCTCAGTAAAGTTAAGAAAATTGAAATCATATCAAGCATTTTTTCTGACCACAATGCTATGAGATTGGAAATGAATTACAGGGAAAAAACCGTAAAAATCACAAACACATGGAGGCTAAACCATACATTACTAAATAACTAAGAGATCACTGAAGAAATCAAAGAGGAAATCAAAAAATACCTAGAGACAAATGACAATGGAAACACGACGATCCAAAACCTATGGGATACAGCAAATGCAGTTCTAAGAGGGAAGTTTATAGCTATAAAAGCCTACCTCAAGAAACAAGAAAAATCTCAAATAAACAATCTAACCTTGCACCTAAAGGAACTAGAGAAAGAAGAACAAACAAAACCCAAAGTTAGCAGAAGGAAAGAAATCATAAAGATCAGAGCAGAAATAAATGAAATAGAAACAAAGAAAACAATAGCAAAGATCAATAAAACTAAAAGCTGGTTCTTTGAGAAGATAAACAAAATTGATAAACCATTAGCCAGACTCATCCAGAAAAGAAGGAGAGGACTCAAATCAATAAAATTAGAAATGAAAAAGGAGAAGTTACAGCAGACACCGCAGAAATACAAAGCATCCTAAGAGACTACTACAAGCAACTTGATGCCAATAAAATGGACAACCTGGAAGAAATGGACAAATTTTTAGAAAGGTATAACCTTCCAAGACTGAACCAGGAAGAAATAGAAAATATGAACAGACCAATCACAAGTAATGAAATTAAAACTGTGATTAAAAATCATTCAACAAACAAAAGTCCAGGACCAGATGGCTTCACAGGTGAATTCTATCAAACATTTAGAGAAGAGCTAACACCCATCCTTCTCAAACTCTTCCAAAAAACTACAGAGGAAGGAACACTCCCAAACTCATTCTATGAGGCCACCATCACCCTGATACCAGAACCAGACAAAGATACTAAAAAAAAAGAAAATTACAGACCAATATCACTGATGAATATAGATGCAAAAATCCTCAACAAAACACTAACGAACAGAATCCAACAACCATTAAAAGGATCATACACCATGATCAAGTGGGATTTATCCCATGGCTGCAAGGATTCTTCAATATATGCAAATCAATCAATGTGATACACCATATTAACAAACTGAAGAATAAAAACCATATGATCATCTCAATAGATGCAGAAAAAGCTTTTGACAAAATTCAACACCCATTTATGATAAAAACTCTCCAGAAAGTGGGCATAGAGGGAACCTACCTCAACATAATAAAGGCCATATATGACAAACCCACAGCAAACATCATTCTTAATGGTGAAAAACTGAAAGCATTTCCTCTAAGATCAGGAATGAGCCAAGGATGTCCACTCTCACCACTACTATTCAACATAGTTTTGGAAGTCCTAGCCACAGCAATCAGAGAAGAAAAAGAAATAAAAGGAATACAAATTGGAAAAGAAGAAGTAAAACTGTCACTGTTTGCAGATGACATGATACTATACATAGAGAATCCTAAAGATGCCACCAGAAGACTACTAGAGCTAATCAATGAATTTGGTAAAGTTGCAGGAAACAAAATTAATGCACAGAAATCTCTTGAATTCCTATACACTAATGATGAAAAATCTGAAAGAGAATTTAAGGAAACTCTCCCATTTACCATTGCAACAAAAAGAATAGAATACCTAGGAATAAACCCACCTAAGGAGACAAAAGACCTGAATGCATAAAACTATAAGACACTGATGAAAGAAATTAAAGATACTAACAGATGGAGAGATATACCATGATCTTGGATTGGAAGAATCAATATTGTGAAAATGACTATACTATCCAAAGCAATCTACAGATTCAATGCAATCCCTATTAAATTACCAATGGCATTTTTTACAGAACTAGAACAAAAAAATGTTAAAATTGGTATGGAGACACAAAAGACCCCGAATAACCAAAGCAGTCTTGAGGGAAAAAAACGGAGCTGGAGGAATCAGACTCCCTGTCTTCAGACTATACTACAAAGCTACAGTAATCAAGACAATATGGTACTGGCACAAAAACAGAAACATAGATCAATGGAACAAGATAGAAAGCCCATAGATAAACCCACGCACCTATGATCAACTAATCTATGACAAAGGAGGCAAGGATATACAATGGAGAAAAGGCAGTGTCTTCAATAATTGGTGCTGGGAAAACTGGACAGCTACATGTAAAAAATGAAATTGAATACTCCCTAACACCATACACAAAGATAAACTCAAAATGAATTAGAGACCTAAATGTAAGACCAGACACTATAAAACTCTTAGAGGAAAACATAGGAAGAACACTCTTTGACATAAATAACAGCAAGATCTTTTTTGATCCACCTCCTAGAGTAATGCAAATAAAAGCAAAAATAAACAAATGGGACCTAATGAAACTTCAAAGCTTTTGCACAGCAAAGGAAACCATAAACAAGACGAAAAGACAACCCTCAGAATGGGAGAAGATATTTGCAAACGAATCAATGGACAAAGGATTCATCTCCAAAATATATAAACAGCTCATGCAGCTCAATAGTAAAAAAACTAACAACTCAATCAAAAAATGGGCAGAAGACCTAAATAGACATTTTTCCAAAGAAGACATGCAGATGGCCAAGAAGCACATGAAAATCTGCTCAACATCACTAATTATTAGAGAAATGCAAATCAAAGCTACAATGAGGTATCACCTCACACCAGTTAGAATGGGCATCATCAGAAAATGTACAAACAACAAATGCTGGAGAGGGTGTGAAGAAAAGGGAACCCTCTTGCACTGTTGGTGGGAATGTAAATTGATACAGCCACTATGGAGAACAGTATGGAGGTTCCTTAAAAAACTAAAAACAGAATTACCATATGACCCAGCAATCCTACTACTGGTCATATACCCAGAGAAAACCATAATTCAAAAAGACACATGCACCCCAATGTTCATTGCAGCACTATTTACAATAGCCAGGTCATGTAAGCAACCTAAATGCCCATTGACAGATGAATGGATAAAGAAGTTGTGGTACATATATACAATGGAATATTACTCAGTCATAAAAAGGAATGAAATTGGGTCATTTGTTGAGACTTGGATGGATCTAGAGACTGTCATACAGAATGAAGTAAGTCAGAAAGAGAAAAACAAATATCATATATTAATGCATATATGTGGAACCTAGAAAAATGGTACAGATGAACTGGTTTACAGGGCAGAAGTTGAGACACAGATGTAGAGAACAAACGTATGGACACCAAGGGGGGAAACCAGTGGGGGCTGGGGGTGGTGGTGTGATGAACTGGGCGATTGGGATTGACATGTATACACTGATGTGTATAAAATTGATGCCTAATAAGAATCTTCTGTATAAAAAAATAAATAAAATAAAATTCAAAATTAAAAAAAAATTACTGAAACACAAAATCACCAAAAAAAAAAAAAAAAAATCTATGCTGTGTGTAACCATCGTAGGTCATTGACGGCTACGATGGGGCTGGGGAGACATGTGGGTAAACTAAGTCTATATTAAGGAAAGAATACATTTAAGAACCAAGATTTGAAGAAGTGAGACATAAACTCTAAAGTTACTTGAATGTTAGCCCCCAAAAGACTTTTAAATACTTTTGACATCCTTTCCTCTTCTAAAACTAAGAGAGAGAAATAATGAAAAGTTCACGAGTTGCAGAGCAAAGATTTTTGACCCACCACTTCTGAAAAAACCTTGATTCTAATCATCCTGGAAATCCACCTGACCCAACTAGTCAAGAAGAAACAGAGATTCAGAACTTTCCAACAAGTTCAGAAAAGTACAAAAGAATTAGCCGTGAGGTGACAAATTGAGAACATTCTAAGAAAACCTACTTCACATCATATGATTTGTCTGGTAGTTAAATGTATTGAAAAAATTTAAAGAAAAAGAGAGACTAAAATACCAAAAAAAAAGAGTCGTCCCTAAATAATGGGGGTGCACATTGCCTCCCAGGCTTGCTTTCTCATTGCCACCATCTCCCACACGAGGGCCTCGCTAAAGGCTCTCTTTTCCCCTTTTTCCTTAGATGAGATAGAGAGGAGAACGCAACTGTTCACCTGTGGGATGGGCCCAAGGAATGCAGAATAATGGACAGGCAATCTCCTTACTTCCTCGTCAGAAATCTTTTAAGAGACCTAGTTTAGTGATGACTATTTGCGGTGGGAATTGCAAATGTTCTTTGGTGTCTCTTGTTTCCTAAAACGTGAAAAATAGTAATTTCCATTCTCTCAGAGGTTTCTTAAAAGCTAGCAGAGGGAAGTTTGTGAGCTAGAACTCACGCAAGCAGATAATATTCCTGAAGATGTTCATTCTGTGCCCATGTCAATATCCTCTCCTTGGGATCCAGTTGGTTTTTACATTGTTGTAGCAGCAGTCCTAGTAGTAGTGGTGGTAGCAGTAGTAAGTGGAGTATTGAACACTTACTGAGATTTTATTATGTGTCAGGCACTGTAGCAAGCACTTAACCTGGAGTAACGAATTCAATTTTCATTATAACTATGGTTATTATTATTAATCCCACTTTAGGGGTGAGAGACTGAGGCTTAGGAAGGTTAAAGAACTTTGTCAAGGTCACATAAATAGCAAGTAGCTGAGCCAGGAGTCAGTCCTTGAGCCTGTTTTTGTCTTTTATCTTAACATGCAACACTGAGTGCCTACTACCCCAAGGACAGGATACATAATTTTCAGGGCCTGTTGCAAAGTAAAAATGTGGGACCCCCCTAGTCAAAAAATATAGGAAAGTCAACATGGTGCCACAGAGCATTGAACCAAACTCAGGGCCCTGAGTGACAGCACAGATCACAGGCCCATGAAGCCGGTCCTGACTGTATCTAACTTTTGGGGATACAGTTATGAATAATATCCAGTTCATGTCCTTAAGGACTGACAGTTTAGTCAGGAGAATAGACATGTAACCAGGAAATTGCTATTACTTATCAGGTAAGATAAGGCCATAGAAGTCAGAGACAAAGCAACCACCGCCCAGCCTGGGGCTTCAGAAAACAATAGTCATTATTATTTGTAGTAAATGCAGTAAGGAAATGACCTCTCTTAATTGTCTTTTCTTTCTCACTTCTTTATTTCCTTCCCCGGTTGAGAAACCTGACGTATGACACTGAGAGACAGAGAATAAATGAAGCCTTAATACTGATGGGAGGAGTGGCTTCAGATGTGTGGCTGAATGGCCTTGCTCCTACACTCTCCTGATTGAAGCACCCAACTCTCTGGTCCCTGTGGGACAATTGGGAGCCCTGCAGGCTGCCCATGTAGGGGGACCTGCCCCACTCAGCCCATGGCACGCAGCGTGTGTGAGTGGCTAACCCAACAGAAATGCTCAAGGTCTTCTCCAAAGGAGCAGGAGGGTGAGTGAGTAGCCGAGAACTGTCAAGAATGGTGTCCAGTAAGGTCCCTCTATCTGCAATCACAGGATGCCAAAATGAGCCTGTCCATCAGCGGGTTTTATAACTTTTGTTTTAGGGTAGATTGGCTCACCTTTTAATCTGAGTACCAACCCTTTACATTCTTGCATTTTGCAGGCCCATCAGGATGGTAGTGGTCTTTTACTAAATCCATTGATCTTTCTTATACTCCTATAATAATTTTTGAGGAATGGGAAAAGAGTCTGTAAACAGAATATTAATCTCCCAATTTTTTTTTTCAGTTCTCAGGGAGTAGGGAAAATCTTTCTCCTCTCTAAATAGTGAGAAGCTTCTGTTTTATCCTTCTGAAGGCAAAAGTTCCATTTTGAATGCTCTGCGTTAGGTTAGAGAATAACAAGGGTGAGTGAATAGAGCTTGATTTGAGTGAGGTAAGTGGATGAAGACACTAAAGCCTTCTTTGTTAGAGGTGTTTATTACCCCGGTAATTGGGAAATTAGGATACAAGGAAATGTTTTAAAATATTGGACTCCGTAGTGGGCTTTCTTTTCCCCCTCTTTTTAAGTGAATGTTGTGAAAGTGTTTCATTTTTGTATACTTGTTTACTAATGGTGTAAGAAAATTCCAAGGACAGTTTCTCTGTGTGCTTGTGTGTGTGTGTGTGTATCTAGGACAGTGCCTCTCAAAATATGATTCTTGATTCTTAGACCAACTGCACCAGAATCACCAGAGAAACTGATTAAAAATGTGCATTCCTAGATTCCACCATACTAAATCTGCAGACATCTACATCTATACCATGCTCCATGAGAGAATCTTTTCCAAACTGAAGTTTCAGAGGCGCAGAAATCCGTTTAAAATGACACATCTCTGACAATATTCAGTAATATATGGTAGATGAGAAGTAGGTCTAGAGGTGATCCTGAATGAGGGTTCGAAGGAGGAAGTGTTCACTTTGGGCTGGGGGGTTGGGTGAGGCTTTGAGCAGAGGGAGGAAAATAGATTTGAACAGAGGAAAAGAAGGATATTTCAAATGTGGAGAGAGCAAAGGCCACGGGGAAAGCTACTGTTAGTCCTCTTCAGGGGATGGGAGATAGGTATTTCCTTTGTGGTCAGGGCAGGAGATGGAGGTGAAGAGCATATGAATCGCTGAGCCTTTCGGCAATTTTCTGTTCCTAACTTAGAGTGGAAAACAGTCGCTCTCTCAAGAGCCTCTGTAATAGTCACTCTTTTGGTCCTACATAGATGGTATTTCGAGAAAGAAATGATGGATGTAGATGCTATCTACAAAGGAAGGTATTACAATGAAGATGTTGACTGATTCCATGGGAGAGATGGAGGCCAGGCTGCATAATATCCCTGGCATGTTGACCAGAAAGCCCCCTATGTCTGCACAGCCAAAGGAAATGAATGAATACATTTATCAGCCTTCTTTGAAGCCATCATTTGGGGCTTTCAAAAGTCTAATTTGGGGATCTACTTTTACTATCAATCTGCACTCCATGTTGACTCCCCTAATGAGTCTTTACTCACATCCCTTGTCACCCCCCAACCGTGAGCACCTGCTTACGGGTGCCCCAACCCTTGGGAAAGCAGAGCCAAGTTTGAGGCCTGTGCTGGGGTTTGCTTAAAGCTGATCTGTAAATCAGCAAAATGAAGTTTGGTAAAATAAACCCATAATCCTATTTTAGAAACACTGTTTAGGGAACTCCTTGGCGGTCCAATGGTTAGGACTTAGTGGGTTCAATCTCTGGTCAGAGAACTAAGATCCCGCAAGCTGCGTGGCATGGCCAAATACATAAATGAATAAATAACTTCAAAGTAGAAACTTTATTTAAAAATAAAATGAAACAAAACACAGTTTAAAATATATTTACAGGATTCTCTGACTATCCCCATGTCATATTTTGCAGCACTTTTCTATTTAAGTTTATAGCATTAAAAAGAGAAGAGTTGTACTCACAACGAGGACTGTTTTTATTTTTAATATTATCTTTAAATACACACAATATTAAATTTCTACAGACTAAGGTGTTGTTTTATTTGTTTTCACACTACATTACAAGCCCAGGACTGAGCTTTAGCCAAAAAGACTTGTGAGCCATCCCAGAGCGCTGCCTTTCCTGCCCAGGCACAGAAAACAAGGGGGCCACTGATGGCTGACCTGGGATGGAGACGGTCTGCCCAACTGTCATCCAACTTACTCTGCATGCCCACCTGTCCCAAGCAACTTCCTTTCTTGCCCTTTCCCTTCTTCGTTGCAATGAAATTTATTTCTTCTGTACTCCAACAGATATAAGAAGAGAGTACGTCAAGGGCACCTCATTTGATCCTGGGGTGGTTCAGGAAGTCCTAAAAGAAATCTAATATTTGGATCCATTCAAGACTTTCCTACCATTGGCTCTGTCCCGGGGTCCTTTGAGACCACCTAAACATTCACTTCTTTCTCCTAAGGCCTGCCTTACCAGAATCCTCTTCTCCCCTCTACTTCTAGAAGTGTGTATACTTGGAGGTGCGGGGCATGGAGGGTAGTGGAAGGTAATGGAGAAAGATCAGAGGTCAGCGAGACACGGGCAGCACATCTTTTAGTAAAGAGAAACCTGTATGTTGAGATGTGATCCTCCCAGGTGATTCATTCTGACTGCTGGGCTGCTGTGGTCAGTGGCAGTTCGGGCCTTAGGCAGAATTGTAGTGCAAGAGACATTTGTTGGAGCGTCCTCTACATTGCTTTACACACCCTTGGCTATACAGAGTTCCCTATATTCTGCGGTGTCTTTTCTCTTCTGACAGACATACCCACAGATCATACAGACCAACACAGTGGCGTTTGCTTTGGATTCTGTAGTCTCCATGTTTCCCCAGCTTGAATGTTTCTCCTGGAGGGCAGCAACCCTCTCTCATATTCTCCTACAACTTGCAGGGCATATGCCACCCACCTAAGCATGTAACTGAGCAATTGCTCAGTAAATATTTGTTCATTGAGAACAAAGTCTTTTTTGAAATCAAAGGATAAAATCTCTCATGGTGAAATTTCAGTTACTGTGATATGATGATGCAAGATATTTTGGGGAAAGAGAAACATTTTTATACTTCCAGTCACCTATATGGTGTTCTTATAGGGTGTGGAGCACCGGAAGCTTCTCAGAACTATAAGGATGTCTGCTGGGGCTGTGATGGCCCAAGCCTCCTTATTGCAACAGTATCAGCAAATATGAAGCTTAGGGACTTCCCTGGTGGCACAGTGGTTAAGAATCCACCTGCCAATGTAGGGGACATGGGTTCGATCCCTGGTCTGGGAAGATCCCACATGCCATGGAGCAACTAAGCCCATGCACCGCAGCTACTTAGCCTACACTCTAAAGCCCGTGAGCCACAACTACTGAGCCCGCATGCCACAACTACTGAAGCCTGCGCGCCTAGAGTCCGTGCTCCACAGCAAGAGAAGCAACCACAATGAGAAGCCCGTGCACCGCAGTGAAGCGGTGGAGCACCCGCTCACCACAGCTAAAGAAAGCCTGCGTGCAGCAACCCAAGACCCAAAGCAGCCAAATATAAATAAATAAATAAATTAATTAATTAAAGAAATAAAATATGAAGCTTAAAGATTGGGTGAAAAATATGGGGAAAGGAGGCTTCAGGTCTTCTGAAGTTATCTGAATTCCTTTCTAAATCTTTAAAAAAAATCTCATCCCACCATCAAAAGATAAGTAGCTTGCTTGGGATCCAAATGTTTATGAATATTTGTGTCCCTATCCATCAGAGCCTCTGAAAAGGAGCACAGGCATGAGGCCTATTTAACAACAGTGCACACTCCACTGTTTAATAACTTATATTAATACTTTTTGGAAAAATGTGACTTTTATAATTATACCAGACTCTAAAATACTTGTTGAAGTGTCATAGTTTCTTAATCCTAATTAGTATAATTATTAGACAATTTTTCCAATGTCGAAGAATTATTTTTATTGCCAGCTAAAATTATTATTTTCGTTTGCATCACAAAACCCTTAAGTGGTTTGGTAAAATATGAAAACATCACAAAACTTCCCTTGAGATGCACTGGATACATACTGGAATAATTTTTATTCCTCTGAGTAAAAGATGGAAAATTTGGCTGTTCTATTAATTCTTACCTCAGCAGATTTTTTTGAACAAGGATAATTGCCTTAACAGAAATGACTTTTCTCATTCTGTAAGGGGCAATTTCTAGTTCAGAGTTCATTCCAGTGTTATTTCTGCTTTACAAAATGCATAGGAAATAGAACCAGAGGTCTTTGGAAATTCCAATATGGTGTAGTAAAGAAAATAGTGATAATAATTTTCTCAAAAATTTGTGCAGTTGTATTTGTCACTGTAAGAGGAAATGCTAATGAAAAAACTAGAATGGGTTAATAAATTGCCTCATTCATATGTGTATATATAGTTTCCTTGTAAGTGTGTAATGTTAATTAAAAATTGAAGGAGAACTTTAATTTTTAGTTATTTTTCATGTATATATAATATATATTTCATTATATACAATATATATTATATATTTCATTATATATTATATATTTCATTTATGTATTATATATAAATATATATATGGTTTCCTTGTAGGTGTGCAATGTCAATTAAAATTTGAAGAATAACTTTAATTTTCAGTTATTTTTCATGGCTTCTAAGTTAAATTTCAAATTACAAGAAGTTCCTCATTTTGATTTGTAGCTCTTCTTGGAACTGGAACATATTTCAATTAGAAAAAAAAAAGTAGGTCGAGTTAGTTAAATAAGAACCAACAATGCCTAATTCAAAGGCTTGAGGCCAATTTATCCCATTGTGCCTCTCATCCCTATCATCCTTGGCCAAGATCCAACTACAGAACTTTTGATCATTTATCTTCTAAATGCACAGCCTAATACTGCACCGTGCTGCTTCTCCTTGATCTATTCTCTTTTTTCTACTATGCCTTCTGGAAACCCATTTCAGAATGTACCAAGAAGAATAAATCTAATTTTTTTTCTTTTAGTGGTACCCCCGTGAAGTGTTTTTTGGGATGAATGCCTTGATGAGCCCACTCAGAGGCTGGGCCTCCTGGGCCTGTGGGTAGACTGATGCCCCGAGAAAACAGGCTCAGAGCTCAGTTGCACTGGATAAGAAAGGGCCATGCAAGATGTAAGGGATATGAAAGTGTCCAGGAAGAGACAATGAGACTCAGCAGCTTGTGACTTCATGAATGGCTTTGAAAGACACCTAATGAGGATCTTTGGAAAGAAATGTTATGTGCTGAGTGATGTATCTACCCATGCTCAATCCCAAATTCTTATGTAAATTTTGTGTGTTGAGCTGGTACTCCATGTAGTAGTTTTTCTTTAAGGGGAGAAGGTGAAGAAGTACAGCATCTTACTTCAAGTCTGACATGAGGCACAAAATAAAGTTGCCCTTGATCTAAAGTGTCCCAGTATGTCTCTCCTTTTGACTTCAGAAATTTCTAGAAAGAATGGTCCACTGCCTATCTCCACTTCCTCAACTCTAGTGTACTTGATGCACTCTCCATGGTCAGGGTAACCCCTGCCTGTGGGTTACACTACTATTAATATCTGATTCTCAAAGTTGTTCTCCAACCTAATCTGCTCCCAGAACTTCAGGCTTAAATATCCTTTTCAACCTGGATGTTCTATAGGCCTGAATTTCATCTTCAAACTTCCAGGGTTTTCATCAAAGTCAGCACGTCACATCTGAACTCCCCATCTTCTTCCCCTTTGTCCTAGACCTACTCCTTCTCAGGCTTTCTGCAACCTATTGTTACCAGGATCAATCAAGCTAGACATCACACTACACTCCCTCTTCAACCATCCTATTCAGTCATCAAACCCTGTTGAATTTACCTTCAACACCTTGATTGAGCCTTTTTAAAATTTCTCTCTTAGAAAACTTACATGAAACTTATGATTCCATTCTTTAAAGGATGGCTTTTGTGTTTATATTCATCACCAGTCTGTGAGTTCCTTGATGACAAAGACTGTCTTACTCATCTCCTTCTTTGTTTATCTCTTTCCCTAGACTCTAGCTCTTAACACAGTGGATCACTTATCGATTGCTACCTAACAAACCACCCCGAAATGTGGAGGCTACAAACAGCAGCTCTTTATTTGCTCGTGCTTCTGTGGGTCAGCAACATGTACAGGGCTCATCTGTGACATCTGGTCTCTGCACTACGGGGTATTGGCTGAGCTCATTCATGCATTTGCAGTCAGTTGGCACATCAGCTGGGGACTGGCTGGTCTTCTTTGGCTTCATGTACATGTCTGGCAGTTGACCGGGGCTGTTGGCTGAGGTACCTTGGTTCTCCTCCACGTGACTTCACGCCTCTAATGGCTCACCCAGGCTTCCTTGTACAGCAATCTCAGAGCAACCAGAGGGGGAGAAGAAGCTGCAAAGTCTCTTGAGGTCTAGTCTCTGAAACCGTATAATGTCACCTCTGCCACATTTTTGTAAAGTCAAAGCAATGGCGAGGTCAGGCCAGATTCAGTGGGTGGAGAAATAAGCTGTATCTCCTGATGGGAAGAACAGCAGACTTACACTGCACAGGAGCATACACATGGGCAGGAATGATTCACTGGGGCCATACATTGCTTCTGGCATGTGGTCAAGCTTCACAAATGCCTGTAGAATAAACTGAATGGATGGCTGGGTGGATGGACAGATGGAAGAGTGAATGAAAGACAGTATGGCATGGCAGCTAGAACACCGGATTAGGAATCTTAGTCCCGCTGCTGCTTGTTACTAATTATTTGACCCTGGGCAAGACACTTTATCTCTCTTACCCATGTTTCCTCACCTATAAAATAAAGGTAGGAGACTAGAAGTAGTCTAAGGTCTTTGTTGAACTAACATTTCTGATTCTGTAGCTATTAATCATATTATTATGCCACAGGTAGCAATAATTACTTGCCACTTGCTTTCTCTAAATGACTTGATTCACCCATGGGAAAGGCACATGGCTAAGGGAAAATCATGTTGGTGCTCATTTCATGGGAACATCCCAAAGGTGTTTCTATTGTTAGTCAGCCCGCTAGAAGCAAGAACATGCACATAATAGGCATTCTCTCAGTTTTATTTTTTTTGTGTTAGTGGTTCCTTTGAAATGACTATCAAGACTTTCTATTTAACACTATTAAAAATGTAATCCCTCTCCTGAAATGCAATGTAGAATGTACAGGCTTCCTCTTCATTCATTCCCCTTAATGGAGGAAGTTGGGAAAATATTGTTGGATACTTAGAAAAGATTAGGTTTGCTTAGAATTGTACTTACTTTGCAAAATATATTCTTTCAACTCTTTCAGCTTTGACTCTGTTTGGTATAAATCAAACATAACATGTCAACCTGTGAGTTTGCAAAGGCTTAATTGCCAGGTATCAAGTAAGTTATTTCCTTTGCACACTGAAAATAATATTTAATCTTTCAAGCCCCTGGAAGATCTTCAAATTACACAGTGGGACATAGTTGAATTATATAAATATTGTGTGAGTTTTACTTTTTCAACTCCTTTGATATGAAACAGCATAACATGCTATTGATTTTTTCAATTTTCTGTTCAATATCAATTCATACCAATGGTGGTAGGATGAATGGGGAAGGCGGAAGGCAGTGCTGATAAGAATCCTATGGGTTCAAGGTCATTGTATCTGCCTCAGTCCATTCAGATAATCAGTCTTTTGATATCTAACTTGAACTAGTCTCCTATACATTTTCAGGCTGGTTTTATTTAGACGGCATTTCTTTTAAAGGAAACTGCGTGGAAAGCAGTGTTAATAGACCTTGAAAAAAATCAGATGTGATGAATTCACATGTATTTTTATATTAGTTTAAGAGCTGTGCTGAAATGAGCAACTTGGTTCTGTGAGTGGAATGGCTTATAAAATGAATAACTGAGTTATGTGAGTCTTGATTTTAGTGAATGACAAAACAGCTGAAAATACAAAGCATTAAAATGGAGCAAGAAGGATTAAAGTACAGGTCATATCCTGAGAGAAAAATGGTTGTGAGGGAGGAAGGGGGTGGTGGCATGGAAGGGAATGGGTGCGGGTAATGTCCAGCTGGAAGCAAATGATGCCACTTGATTCAGCAGGTCATTCATACTTACAGTACATCCTGTGCTAAGGGTAGTTACTGTTGTTACAAGTTTAAAATAAAAAGACATCATGGGTAAGTAATGCAGTGGAGTTCAGTGGAAGGGTGTTAGTTCTTTTGGGGGCAGGGAAGGAAGTAGAAGATCGAAAGAGTAAAGAGTCAGCTTTAATTAGCCGTCAGATGGTTTTTCTAGGCGGCTGATGGAATCTGCCTAATTCTTTGAGTAACGCCTTAGTATTATGTATGGCTTCCTTATTCTATGGCAGTCTCTACTGTTATTTATTTATAAGACTTCTACTTCCAAAAAGGATTTGAAACAGCTTATAACAAAAGGCACAGATATAATGAGCCCCTCAAATCAGTAACAGAAGAGTAAAAGGTAAGAACTAAGTATTAATAGTAGTAGAGGTGGGGGAAATAATTATATAATATTGGAAACAAATGACTAAGGAAGTCACCACAGCTCTGAGCTTCTTAATGGACAAGACAGGAAGTTTTGGTAACTAGGAAAAATTTTTCTTGTCCTCCAAAGAATCTTATGAGCAATTTAGGTCATTTTTTAAGATGAATATAAGCAATAATTAAGTACATTTAAGAAAATTGTGAGATCTGATTAAAGAAAATCTAATCCTGCCACTCTCGCAGAACCATTAACTTTACTTTTTTAAAAAAACACATTAACTTCTAGGTTTTGTCTTTTGCAAACTTTTTTTTTTTGGCCATGCCGTGCGGCTTGCAGGATCTTAGTTCCCCAACCAAGGATTGAACCCGGGCCCTTGGCAGTGAGAGCTCGAGTCCTAACCACTGGACTGCCAGGGAATTCCCCAAACATATTTTAATATTAGGACAATCATACTGTATTTTGTATTCCTTTTTTTTCCATAATGGCTAAATATTTTTCAGGCTACGCTGATGACTGCATATTATTGTTTTTTAGACTGTGAAATAGTCAATCATGTTTTTATAATGCCCTTGCTTAACCATTTCAGTTTTATTGACCTGGTTTCTCATATTTTACTATTGTAAAGAATACCTCTGTGTATATAATTTTTTTCCTCTTCTGATGAGTTATTTCTTCATTCAGTCAATAAATATTTATTGATAAGTTTTTGTGTGTGCCTGTCAGTCTCTGTGTACTGGAGACAGAGAGATCAGTATTTTCCAAGCACAGAGGAAAGGTGTGCTACTCTGCCTGGGCAAGGAGCTGCCAGGGGAGGTTTCACAGAGAATGTGAATATTTAGACAGTCCCTAAGAATAAAAAAAAAAGTGCTTGCCAGATTTCTTTCCATATAGGTTTTGTCAAATCATAATATCGGTATTGTAAAAGGTTTCCTTCTTTCCTACATCTTCAAACTTCTACCGGTATTTGTGTTACCATTAAATTAAAAAACATTTGTGTCTCAATTTGCTTTAGGTTACTTAGATTATATTTGAAGATAATATAGTATATATGTAGATTCTGTTCATAGTCTTCAAGCTTTCACTTACATGGCAGGGAAAGGCAGGAAAAAAATAAGACATTGGAGTCCCATTTGTAAGATGGCTTTGTCACTTATTAGTGATATAAACTGGGGTAAATTACTTAATCTTGCTAAACTACAGTTTTCCCAAAAGCAAAATGAGAATAACAGCTCTTAACTTTGCATGATTGTTGAAAAGATTAAATCAGAGAATGAATAAAGCGCCGGGAATATAGGAAGAGCTTTAGGAGTAACTATTATCGCTTATTGGAATATTGATGTTCTCCTTGTAAGATTCAGGAGTTCTTTACACATGTTAACCCTATGTCGTATTTGGTGGAAATAACTCCCCTACATGTTGCTTTTCTATTTTCAATTCGCGGTTTAAGAATTTTATATTTTAAAATTAAAGTTGGGTAAGTTACTGTTTTGTTAAATATTAGGGTTTCTGATAGTTACACTATTGTAGGATTATATGTAAATCTCTAAACCATTTGGGATCTATTTGAGCATATAAAATTTTAATGTTTGACACAGCAAATATCAATTGAACTTTTATACAAATTTTTGTACAATAAAATCTGTCTCAAAGCATGAGAGTTCAACATCGCTGGTATTTTCTTTTTACTACCTAAAATCACAGATTCCCCAAGTAGGCTACAATAGACATACAGCTTGTTGAAATTGCCTTTTAAGATGAAACCGCACCCTTGATGTGAGATCAATGAAATCATAAGGGCTGAGATAATATTTACAGAATTATTCATGTCGACAAACACTTAGCTCTGCTCATTGTGTATTCACTTGTCGTAGAGCATTACAGAAAAAGGTAAATATTTCTTGGAACTTTCACTATTACAGTCTGAGTCTAAAACCTGAAACAAAAATTGTGGGCAATTACAAGGTCTAACTTCCATAGTCTGTAAATTTAAATTCTATTTTTGACATGATTTTGAAATGGCATCTTATTATTTACATTTAAGAGATGAAAGATAAAGGAAGTGTTTTGGTTAATAGAAGAAAACCTTTTTGCAGTCTGGTCTTATTGATTTATCTAGCCTCAACTCCCACAGCTTAGAAATTTATAACAGAAGCACTCAGATTTGAAGAGCTTTTTCTACCCTATATGCCTTTTCACATTAGTCTTTCTGTCTGCAATGGAATTGCAATTTTTCGAGGCCTGATCGGGTTCTTATCCTTGTAGGCTTAACATAAATACAACTTCTCTGAAACCTTCAGCATCGTTGTTAACTCTCTGCCTTGATCCCCTCTGGAGTTTTTATATACTTTTGCTGTTGCGTGAAACCCATGGCCTGTGCCTGGGAGGCAGTATTCATTGGCTTTAAAGGAAGGACTTTTAAATCAGGCATGGGCTTGAGTCCTTCCTCCTAGCAATGTAGGCTTAAGCAAGTCAGATGACCTCTCTATGTTTTAGTTTTCTCATCTGTAAAATGGGGATAATAATATTATCTCACAGAGTTATTGTGAGAAACAAATGAGATAATGCATGTTAAACATTTAGTCTAGTTTCTGACACATAATAGAGACAATGCATGTTCTCGTTACTTTTGGTTAATATAAATATTTCCCCGCCCCTGTTATCTATTGCTTCATATTGATATCCCAAAATGTGGTGGCTTAAAACAACAAACAGCTATTATTTCGGTTTTTATGGATCAGGAATCTGGGTGCAGCTTAGTTGGGTGATATTATGGCTCAGGGTTTCCCACAGGTTGCACTTAAGATATCAGCTGGGGCTACGGTCATCTGAAGGTTCGACTGGGGAGGTTACACTTCTAAATTCACTCATGTGACGATCGCAGGTGTTAGATCCTTGCTGCTTATGGCCAGAGACATCAGTTCTTTGTTATATGGACCACTCCATAAGGCAGCTCACAAAGTGCCAGTTAGCTTCCCTCAGAGCCAGTGAAAGAATGAGAAGGGATGCCCAAGACAGAAGCTATAGTCTTTTGGTCATCTAATCTTGGAAGTAACAGCCCACCATTTTTGATTTATTCTATTGTTAGAAGTGAGTCTTTAGGTTCAGCCCATACTCAAGGTGAAAAAAATCACACAAAGGCCTGAATACCAGGAGGAGGAAATCATGGGGACCATCTCAGAGGCTGCCTAGCACCAGGAGGGCTGGAGCTTACTTACTGATTTTTGTGTTGTCATGTTTTCAGTGGTATCTCTCTCCATAAACCTTTACCCCTATGGCTAACAACTTTTTCTTAGTTCTGGAAAGTATGAGAGATTCTTACTTATCAGCTACTCACACAGTGTTGTTTTTGTTGTTCTTCCCTAGGGGAAAAGCAATTACCAAAGCATGACACTCATGAAAGGTGGAAGAATATTGGCAGCAGCTTGTTCCATACCATTGTTATAGGAGGGAGGGACTGCCAGATAGCAGGTGTGAAGAGGATGAAAAAAATGGGGGAAATTTACACACATCAGTTATTTATCTAAAAATTTTTCACTGTCATAATCTAGTCCATCTTTAGATTATGGAAAAGAGAAGGCGGTTTGTGTTCTTTCTAAAAATTATTAGATGCTGCTGCATTTAAGGGAAAGAGAAATCGAATTATAATTAACAAGGTAAGACAAATATCTTTTACGATATAGCACCTGGTTGTATACACCTGATTGTAACCATAGTTTGTGTTGATCAACCTCCTACCAGCTGGCTAAATAAATTCCTAACATGCCAGGCTCCTGGGGTGAACCTCCCTTGGAGAAGCCATGGGTCCATGGCTCCTAAGCAGGAATCTTGTTTCCTCTGATGTAACTGAGTGTGGCATGATGCTGCTGGAAAGATGGTGCTTAGCGGTCACGTATTTTTTATTTTAGTCTTCTTACTGGGTAACCCCAAAGTCCTTGTGCAGGCCACTTAGAAAATACTCCTCCAGTCTCAGAAATTTTCATTTTCCCCCATGTTCTTTGGAACATCTTTCATGTTGACAGCTAAAAGTTATTAAAGCAGTCCCCGATCATTATTTTTAAATCTTTAGCCATTGATAGGTAGAGTTCTTTCACAATCTTAGGCGTAGGAATGGTACACGATAGATCTCCAATAAATGAAAGCTACTCTAATGATATTATTACAATGTTTTTCTCAGATCCTCCCTTGGGATTGTTTCACAGCAGCTAATGATCATGGCCTGTTACTTCTGCATTTATGTGGACAGAGAATCTCAGAGTAATAAGCAGGAGACATATTGAATCCCGTCCCTGAATGACTACCCTGTCTGGGGTGCAGACTTTTTTTAGTGTGCACGATTTTGCTTTCTTCTCTTCCTCTCCGTACCTAGCCTCCCATCATTCTGCTAGACTCGCCAACCCGTCTCCCGTTACAGTTCCAGAGCGCTCCTCTTTGCTCCTCCTCATTGCAGCTTTAGATGTGGGGCTGCAAAGACTCTTCCTCCCCTTTTGGAGTCTTGGAGCACCTATAGCCTTCCACCCGCTTATCTATTCCTTCATTTCTTGGTACATTCATTCATTATTTTAAAGGAACAAAGACAGGGTTCTTGGGCTCAAAGAGCTTGTGGTCTAGTAGTGGGTGCTAAGACCTGGCATGCAGAGTGATGCAGAGCAGGATGGGAGAGGCAGTGTGAGGGAGGACCCCATCCCTGGGATTTGGAGAGGGAAGGTCACTGCCACCCAAATTGATCAGAAAAGACTTTGTGGAGACCTTGTGATGGGGAGGATTCTGACAGGTTGAAATGGTGGGGGAGACATCCCACAGGGTGAGGAGAACATGAAGAAAAGTGTGGAGATGATGGGAATACTCTATGAGTGGAAGGTGGCGAGGAGTCCAGTTTGCCTGGGAGCAGAGAGTGGGGGAAAGAGCAGTGGGTCTGAGGTGTGCAGGCTGGGTTTGGGTCCCAGGCCTTCTGGATGAGGAAGAAACCAGTGTCAAACTGGGAGATGGATGCTGAACATATGACTTCATCTTTCCAAATCTGTTTCCTCACCTGAAAAGTGAGGTTGTTTACCACACGGAAGTGTGAGAATCAAAGCAGACAATGAATGCACTGTGGCAAGATAATTAAAAGAACATTAATTGATGATGTCCACCCCCACTTGCCATCATAATTTTCCCCTCTCTGTCCCTCTTCCTGCTCTTTGCCTCGGGGCAAGAATGTGGCAGACCACAAAGAAGAGAAAAAAAGGAGCATCTTCCTATTTCACCCCGAGGGGAATGGAAAGGACTGGAATGGGATTGAAAATATGGGATTATCCAGATTGTTGAGAGTCTGATGAATGTTAGGATTCTTCATGTTGTCACCTGAATCCCCCCGGGAGAGATGGGGTGGGGATAGTGAGGCACTTGGTCACAGATAGCACGTCTCCTCACAACCTCCTTGACTGGTGAGCTGTCAAGCCCAAGAGGACATTTGGGTAGAGTCCCCTGAGGCCATGTGGCCTTAGAAGGGAATGGCTTTGCAATGAGTCTTGGCAAACAGGGACATAGCCCCACAGAGAATCCCACATTCTACCCTGGTAAGAAAGCCACGGAACAATAGTGCTGCTCCAAGGAGTGGCACCTGAAGTGGCCTGGAGACGGGAGCTAGGGCTGTCTCAGGGCTGAGCCAGAGGATCAGTGCTTGAAGGGCCATAGATTACTCAGCAAAGACAGAGCACATAGAGAACCGGGTCCATCCCCAGACCCCACACCAGCTTGATAGCCTATGAACCCTTGGATCTCCCATAAAACCATTGAGAAAAGTGAGTTCCAGCTGAACAAATAATTAAATCTCTGCAGCCCCTAGGAAATAGGAACTCAAAATAGAAATGAAGTTGTTATAGGAAAAAAACTAAATGAAACATTTTCCTTGCTCATCGAGGTTGTGGATTGAGAAGTATATCCATTACAGTAACTTTAAAAACCTTAAACTGACATGCCACATTAAGAACTAAAATGAAAAGAAAGTTGGAAAGCTCGGTGCAGACTGGGGTATGCACAGCCCTGGAATAGCATCCTGGGAGGGCTCTGAAATGGAACCTGGCTGTTAGGATTCTTTAATTCCCTATTTATTCTCAGCCCCAGAACAGTAAAAACTGTGGCACAGCTGTTCTGGTTGTAAAGGGCAGCTATGTAGGGCAGTATTCCCAGAAGCTTTCTTTGCTCCCAAATCAGCTCCATGAAAAAGTAAGTGTTCTAAATATCAGGCATGTCGATACTGACAACCACAGCAAATTCAGTGCCAAACTTTTTTATCTTTGTGGCAGATGGTGGCCTGTTTGTGAAGCAGCACTTCACAGGGCAAGGATGCCCTTCAACACTTGAAATAGCTGAGACCAATTATAATCCTTAAACTCAGAAGAAGCACCAAGCTCTGAAAAACCTCTGGGGCAACTTCATTCTTAGCACCAGCTGCCTGGTGGAAAACCATTGTTCCGTATCTGGCCCTTTCTTTCATTCTGTAGCTGAGCATTGTTCATTGATTCCATTAATTAACATTTATTGAACACCCTCTGGGCTGGACAACATGAGAGGGGCTGGTGATACACCAGTAAAAAGGCAGGACACCTTTCCTCAAGGAACTTCAATAATTACAGTAATATGTGTTTGTTAGTAATAATCGATCTATAAAGTAAGTTGTAGAAGTACCCTCATTCTATAAATAAAGCAACTGAGATTTAGACAGGTTAAGGAACTAGCCCAAGGGCACAGAGCTAGAAAAGGGAAGACCAGAATTCAGATAATTCTGGGTCCAAAGTTCACGCTTCTAACCAGCACATTCTAGCGTCCAGTGAGGAATGAAGGTGAGCAGGTTGGGGGCTACCTATGAGACGGCATGATGGGAGCTCTGATTAGGTGCTCTGTGAGAGCTTGAGAAGGCCCCTTCCCTGTTGCAGAAGGCAGGGCAGGTTCCCAGAGGAAGCCACGTTAACAGAACGATTGTCAAACTGAGCACCTGAATCCGAGGATTTGCTCTGGGTCCTAGCCATGGACATTAGAATCTGTCCCTCATTCTCCTATCTATGAAATTGTCATGCAGAGCCCACATTTTCTCATATTTTTCCTCCGTGGAACAAGGATAGTTGCTTTTCATCGAGCCTGGGTTCTTTATTACCCCCCTCCTTATGCTGCGAATCTAAAGGTGGTCTGTTCCCGTTCACTGGCTGTGGATATAACCTAAGGGGTGAGCTGGAGGAGGGGCCAGCTGGTGCCAAGGCCGCCCTGTGTCTGTGGCTGGAACAGGACCCTGAGTGGGAGGACCAGCCGTCCTGGTCAGCCAGCCTCCAGCTGAGTCGGGTGAGGCCACACCAACCTGAGTGACTCTGGGTCAGCAGGTGACCTCACTGGGTGTCTGTGGGGACTTGAGACACAGCGAGGGAGGAAATGCACTAGAAGAAAGCAGAGTAAGGCAGTAAATGACTGTCATTAGTGTCGCACCTCTGACAGGAAGGAAAAGGAGTGCCTCTGTTCTAAAGTAAAATTTGATAAAGACCCTCTAGTCTTAAGCCCTTGAAAGTGCCCTGGAGTTCCTTTCAGCATTATTATTGCCACCTGCAATCTTGTCTTCTCTTATAAGATCCGTTTTTCCTCAGGCACCAGAATTAAGGATAACTAGGACCAGTTACTTAACTACGTTCTCAATATTGTTTCGTTACAAATGTCCCGAAATGCCTATGTGTACTTACCTTTTTAAAGTATATCTATAAGGTTGAGGTTTAAATACACATCTAACATTTTGAAGGCAATATATGCTACCATATCATTTTCTCTTTTGGATTGCAGATATAGAGTATTTCAGCCATGTGGGGATCAAATACGTTTGAGAAAGGAGATAGTCTGGGAATCTCACCACTATTTGTAATGTTTGTTTCTTTGGAAGATATTAGAAATTAAAGTAACCACTTTATAATCAAATTTTAGTAACACATTAAGTAGGGAATGGCAGGCATATGCTAAAATGGCTATGATTTTCCATTAGTCTGCTTTGTTTGGTATGTATGACAGGTAACCCAGTGACATGGCACCAAATTGATAGTCATTCTTTCTCTGAAGCTATCGATGAAAAGAGGATTCGCTCTAGCTCCCTAGAAGTGAACAGAGTTGTTTAATGCTCAAAGAGGAATGGGGCCACCCTCTGGGCTTTTGAGGCTTGCTTATGATGTTTTAAAGCAGCCTGCCAGGAACAAAACAGGCAATATTTGTGTAATTGTAAACAGATCCTTAGATCCTTTATAGCTGGGATAATCTGTACAAGGAAAGGGGCTGCCTTTATTCTTCATAATAGAACCAGGACCTTGTTCGCTCCCACTGTAACTGCCCATCGAGGCTGTGTAGCGTGCAGCCATGTGTCCTGCAGAGCAAATGGTCATAAAGTGATATGTCTCTAACCAGGAAAGTCTTCCTGAACTAGTGGCATGAATCAGGTATCACAGTAATCTGTTATGAGTATGACTTGGGTCAGGCCTAGAGTCTCTGCAGGAGGCCAAAGTGTGGCAGAGAAAATTCAGAAGGGGGCCTCAGGGAAGCAGGTTCCAGACCTTTTATACTTTACAAACTGCATGGCTTGGCCTAATCCCTTACTTTTTCAGGAGCACGTTTCCTGGGTCTATATAATATATTGGAGCAGTCTTTTAAAACTGAGGTGATTGGTAGTATAAAATTTGGTGGCTAAGAACACAGACTCCGGAACCAGCCCTCCCGAGCTCAAGTCTGGCTGTAGCCCACAGCTCTGCGACCTTCCACAAATCTCTTATCCCAGGGCCTCAGTTTTAGTAAGCAGGGATGCAGGCTACCTCAGCCGGCTGCTGGGAGGAGTAAATGAGTTAGTATTGAGAGTTTAGCACACAGTAAACTCTCTATAAAGACACGTTCCCTATCATGGTAACTGTTGTGCTTTCTGGAATCCAGTTCTGCAAATACATAATTTGAATATCATGCTAAAGTATATGTTTGATTATTAAAAATAACATGCAAACAAAAATAAGCGACATGTCCACATGTAGCTCCGATGACAATCTTTCAATTTGTGCTGCTTGTTTAACTTTTTTCTGTGGAGTCATTGGGACAACGTTTCTCCTGCTAGATCTCATGACTGTATTAATATTGATGAAGAATGCTGGTGTTTCTTAAAATCCAGGTCTGCACATGGGCCCCGTGTGGTACTGTCCAGCATACTGCACTGTGGTAGCACATATACCAGAACCTCAATTAAATGACAAGAAGGTCAGCAAGGTCCAGGCGCTTCAGTGTCTGACGCGGGAGATGAGTAACTGGAGGAGGACCTCTGACAGGTCACATGGTAATCCACATGGTATGATGGAGAGTTTATGCCCTTCACGTGTTTTAGATGCTTCTGATCTGACTTTTGTGTTTGTCATAAAACAACGTGTTAGATATAGTTAGTGATCTGACATGAAAACAAACACACTCTGCTTTTCTTCTTATAAGCTTCTGCATCCGTTAGAAAGAAGCCTGAGCTTATCAGGAGGCCTACTGTAATACCAGTAACAACAAACTATCATTCACAACTCTTTACTTATCCGAATCAGAATTTCCCCTGTACTGAGGAACCAAAACAAGCTCAGAAATAAACTGGGTTCTGAGGCTCATGTAAGCATGCAACTCTCACTCTCAATATTATCTTTTCTTTTTTGGGGTCATTGAAATGGCCTTATTTTTTAATCAACTGGCTTAATGATAAATGAATGTTATGAATTTGTATTTATTAAAAAACATTTATGCTGGCAAAACAGAGCTTTTGTTATTTTACAGTAGGGTGACCACTGTCTCGGTTTGCCTGGGACTGCCCCAGTTTTAGCACTGAATGTCCTTCATCCTAAAACTCCTCAGTTGTCCGGGTCAAAGTGGGATGGCTGGTCACCCTGTCTGTGTATCAGAATTCTGTGTAAGGTTTGGTTTTAAAAAAAGATACTGCTGCTAAAATTGTTTGAAAGTCACTGTGATAGATGATGTAGTATGGTGAATAAATGGTTTGTTATCCAAACGTGGACAGCCTTGGGAGTACCTTCAGATTCTGAAAGGTTAGTATTATTTTTGATTGCAAACGAAATAAAAACCTTTTAGTAGCAATCATCCTGAATATCCCACACCACTCTTCGCTTAAGGATCATTGATCTGAGCCTAAATTCGTACTTTTTATCTGACCATACATATAAAAGATAGACAAGATGAGCCAGATGAGACCTTTACTAATACCTGGTTACACCTTGGGATTGGTTGGCTAAAAAGATTAATCTCCCATATCAAAGTACTTTCTTGTGATTCACTTCATTTCTCATCAAAGCAAATGAAAAGGAAAAATGTTAAAGGTTGTAGCAAGTTAGGCTCCAGTTGACTAAGGCTTTATTTTGTCTAAAACAGTCTCTAGGGTGAATTGTTAACCATTTCATGAATGAACAAAATTCATGTGGTCTGTTACCTCTGGATAAGCTCCAGAAAAAATACTTTAAAAGTCCAGCAACTTGCAAACTTCCTGTCCCCAGAAGGACTGACAGTGAGAGGGAGGCTTGGGGGCATGACAGCCCTGCTCCTCACGGCCACACCAGCTGCTTACAAGGCAGAAGGCGGGATCCAGTCCTCCAGCGAATGTGCTCTGTGCGATCCTGTCCACACACATTTGGCTCTTCACTGACCTTTCTTAAACTGCTTCATTTTAGTGATTCTTATTAACTTAGCTCTGCATCAGCAAACTCCTCCCTGCCCCCCTCCCCCTTTTTCTGGAAGGATGCTCAAAGATCATCCAGTTCACTTCTGTTAAGGTAGAAATAATGCATGATGGCAGTGGATCTGGTGCTGTCACTTCAAAGTAGATGAGATGCTCTTGATGATTCTGGGACATGTGGTCTCTCCCACTTTCAATCTTTCACCCTAAATATGATTAGGGCACTTTTCAGTAAAGGGAAGTCCTTGCTCAGTACTACTTAACAATTTATACTCTTTTTTGTTTATAGCTGTATCTGCCTATTTTCTTCAAATATTTTTAGGAACAAAGAGTCTTTTCTGGTGAATTACATGTTCATGTGATCATTTGGGGATATACTTTACATTTTTAATCTTTTTTTTCATGTTGAACATCAGAAAGTTATATAAATGATGACAACAAGCATCGCACTCAAACCCTTTCCTTAGTGCGTCATTGCTGTCAGCATTTGCATAGATCTGTATCATTACTCTGATTCACTGGCTGATTAATCTGTTCTGTCTCTGGTCTCTTTTCCCCATTTTTCCAACAACCCACTCAGGACTGTTTTAGGTAATTCTAAGACCCATTGTATCCTCTACAGAGAAAGCACTTGCATGAATTTCCTGAAGGGCTGTGGGCTTGAAGAATGTATGTGCAGTTTATATGCAGAATTAAATCTTTGGATTTAAATGATTGATCCATAGATTAATATCAAAATGGATAACTCCATTTTTTTGTATGGCTAGTAATTCAGCTATTGGTAGGACCCTGATGTAAACAGGGAGGAACTTGTTTTAAGTGGTTGCAAATAGGCACGGACATAGATCGAATATGTCTAAGGTCACATTTCTGGCTGAGCAGAGCTTGATCACAGAAAATAAAAATCCCTCATGATTACTGAGTGACCATGCAGACACTGATCAACATACTGTGCTTTATATTTACTACTCACATTATCTTCATAGCATTGTTGAAGTAGGCACTTTATTGCCCCACAGAATTTAGGTAACTTTTGCACGTTTTCCCAGCTGGCAAGTTGTCAATCTAGGGTGACCAAATGTCCTGGTTTTCCCAGGGCTGAGGGTGCTCTCAAAAAATGGAAATTTCAGTGTTAAAATCAGAAAAGTCTCTGGCAAATCAGGACAAATAGGTCTCACTCTTGGTATGGCCAAGAACTGCACCCAGGAAGTTGGGTTTCAGAGGGTGCACTGCTGACTCTCACGTTATTTCACCTCTCTTGGGTGAGTTCAAGAGTAAGTCAGTTTGCAATGGGCGTGCCTCGACTTTTTCCCAAAGTAAATATTCAAGAGCTGAAATAAGCCATTGATATTAGGGTGACCTTGGGAGCATCCTCATTGACAGGCTTCCCTGCTTCTCTTTTTAGTTGCATAAACCTGAACATGTAAAATGTTCTTATGTAAGTAACGCAAAATTACTATTTTCTCTCTTCAGGGTGTAATTTTGTTTGAATCCCTTCTCTTGTTTTTCCTACCTTACAAACCCCAATTCCTAAAGCTTAGCATTTCCAAGCACCACTTTATCTCCACACAAGGAGGGAGCTTTTCTAAAGTTGCCCCATGCTATAGAGCTCTGCTGGGTACAGCAGAGCATTCTGGCTCTACGTGACTTTAATCTCCTGGTTTACGTGATTAAGCGCGCAGAAAATTCCAGGGTTTTCTCCCAAATCCCTGAAAGAAGAGGGCCAAAATGCTTGCTTACTTCTCAGAGTGCTCTTCCGCCTTGGATTCGGAACTCTGAATTGGAGTTAATCTTTCCTTTTCCAAAAGAGGAGTTCCTTGTACAGAGATCCCTAAAGACACACACTTTGCCTGAATATCTTCCATGCCCGGTCATCGGGAGTTCCAGAGGTAACACTTTGTTTTTAGAAAGAACTAATTGTGGCAATAGTGTGGCAAATACTGTGTTGAGATTTGTCCATCTGCAATGTTATGAATTCTATCTCCTGCTTTCTGAAGCAACCAACATAAACTACTTCTGGTTAAGATATATGAAGGCAGCATAAATGTGTCCCTTTAACTTTTTCTTTTCCAGACCAAAGATCCTCGTTTCTTCAATTATTCCCCCATGTCAGTGGTTTTCACGTATTTTTTCAAATGAAATCTTACATTGAAATGAAGGGTGAAACCATTCATGAGTTCAATCAGTGTATAATTATTTTATACGTTTACATTGATAATGTTTCCTTACTATAAAGTCAGTTAAGGATAGTAAAGGGACTACACATTAAAAACCAAAACATATACTCCATATATATAAAAAACTATATATATATAAAACTGAATCACTTCACTGTACACCTGAAACTAACACAACATTGTAAATCAACTATACTTCAATTTAAAAAAAAGAAAAATATTTGATGATCCTAAAACAAATAAACAACAAACAACCCCCCCCTCAAAAAAAAATTGAAATGGAGGCTTATAGATTATTGCCACAAACTTGCATCAGTATCCAGTTATCTTCTGTGTTGAGGAGATCCTGAGTTGCAAGTAGTGTTAGTTTTTTAAAACAATTCTGATTGTAATCTGAGGATTCTCTTTAATTAAACTGATGCAAACGTTTGGAAGAGGATTCATGTGACGTTTTTGTTTCAAAATTGAACAGCTAATAATATCTATCAGCTGCTTGCTTTTCTTATGATGCATACATAAGTCATATAGAAAGCTTATAATATGTGTCAAAACTCTCTCATTATGTCACCATGACTCAACGTAGTACTCATGGTAGTCACTTCTTTTTATACAATTCATTATTATATACACCCTGACAAGGGCATACAATGAATGGGTGTGCCGGAGCCTTACTTGCCATTTATTTGAGCATGGCATACCTGGGTACTGGTCTCTCTGTACAAAAGTACTGCACTCACAATTGTATGTAAGCAGACATATGCAGGACTGCATTTTGTGTGTGTGTTTGTGGTCGGTGATTCTGGGTGATTTTTATTCTCTATTATTTTCTGAATTTTTGACATGTTTCACAATAAGCATATTACATATCAACTTTACTCTCAGAAATTATATATTTATTTTTAATTATCAAGATATGCCTGTCTCAATACTCTAATAATGTAAAAATAATTATAGAACAAGAAACTATAGAGAAATCACAAATATAATTATGGGGTGAGAAAGACTCTTTCTTCCTACTGCTTTTCAAGTTTTCTTATAAGAATATGTCTTTTTTTTTTTTTTTGGTGAGTTTACTAATTTGTATTTAATGGGATAGAGTTAAAAAATTACTACCAAACTTAGACATTTTATTCAGAACTGCATTAAGAAAAAATGACTAGTACAAAGCTGCAGCATTTCTTTTTTTTCCTTTTAAAGGAATCTTGATTTTATTGATATTCACTTTATTTTTTTTTAACATCTTTATTGGAGTATAATTGCTTTACAATGGTGTGTTAGTTTCTGCTTTATAACAAAGTGAATCAGCTATACATATACATACATCCCTGTATCTCCTCCCTCTTGCATCTCCTTCCCTCCCATCCTCCCTATCCCACCCCCTTGGTGGTCACAAAGCACCGAGCTGATCTCCCTGTGCTATGTGGCAGCTGCAGCATTTCTGATAATATTTGCAGGTAATTAAGATACATGCACAGTGATATGAGGAGAAGCTTTGTTCTGAGAACTACACAGTGATGACATTAACACAAGTTATGGAATGAAGGTCTGCAAGGGTCAAATTTTGATACCTAATATATTTGATTATTTTTATTATAGGTTAAAATATTTAAAATATAATTTAAAGTAAAATTCAAATTAAGCAATTGCAGAACCCCCAAATATCACCATATAACCTAAGTAAAAAGCCCATGATCTGTCAATACAGTACAAAATGGCTATTCCATCAAATAACCTAAATTATATTTTATACCTCTAGACATAATTTTAGGTTATAGAGTATATTCGTTTGTTAGGGCTGCCATAGCCAAGTACCACAGACTGGGTGGCTTAAACATCAGAAATTTATTTTCTCACAATTCGGGAGCTAGAAGTCCAAGATTAAGGTATTGATGGGGTTGTTTTCTCTTGAGGCATTTGTCCTCAGCTTGTAGATACCCGCCTTCTCCCTGCATGTTCACACGTTCTCCCTTCTGTACAAGTATCTGTGTCCAAATTTCTTTTTCGTGTAGGGACATCCGTCATACTGGATTAGGGCTCACTCTAATGATTTCATTTTAATACCAAAAACTTCATTTTAACTTAATCACCTCTTCAAAGCCTCTTGTCTCTAATTACCGTCACATTCGGAGGCAACATCACGTGAATTTTGTGAGGGTCACGATTTGGTTCATAACGTGGAGTTTCATGATCTTCTACGTTCTTGTTAAAGAAACTTCTTCCCTTCACAGAAAGCAATACACAACTTTCCCAATTTCTATTTAGTCATGTATTTGTGTGTAGATACATTTATAGAAATAAAATGTAAATGTATTTATGCATCACTTACTTTGCACTCACACAAAATTGTTAAATGTCTTTAAAGAATCATTTGACATTTTAAGAAAAGAAAGCTGTTTTGGGGGTTCTGGAATGATTTCACCTTTGGCTATTTGCAATTATCACACGGACTTGTGTAAACCAACCAGTATCAAGTTAAAAGAAAATCAGATCAATGGTTGGAAAAATCAAAACAGATGCTCATTAGATTCGTCTAAGTCAGAATTAACTCCACCTTTCAAATTTTGTGGGAATTGTGTTTAACATCTGCAGAACAAAGCAAATACATTTAATTCACCACAGCCTTGAGTTTATAGTTCAGATTTGGCCTCTCTGATCTATTATATTTGTGCTAAAAAGCTAAGGAAGTGAGTTATAAAAACAGAGAAACTAGAAATATTAATTTTTCTAGTCCAAGATCATCATCCTGCTTAGGTTTCACTTTTTGTAACTTGGGGAAGTTTTTGGTATTAAAATGGAATATTGTCCATTCTCAACTTACAAACCAGATACATTCCAAAAATTCATTTGAAAGTCAGTTATTAGAGACTTTCAAGAAATTTTCCCATAGAAATAATGTTATTTATGATGGTTACACCCCGAGGCCAGCCCATAAAACCCTGTTTAACTCCCATCGCACAAAGTATGGTATTGATAGTATAGCGCTATGAAACTCCTAACCAAGGAAAACACTGCCTTGATGGAAAAAGAAATAGTGTCAGGAGGATAAGATATATTTTTAAGTCTATCAGCGTGCTTTTCTCGTTTCTATTTCTCTCCAATTTGCCAGAGGTATCCATTTGAATCGGGGGGTTAGGATTGTTGCCGCAGCAATGCGAAGAGTCTGTATTCAGCTTCTGACAACTGGAATAGAATTTTTGAGACTATGGCCTTGAAATTTAGAATTTATCCTGAGAAGAAGCGTTTTTAAATTTCTGAACCACTCATCACATAGCCACACTTCTACAAAGAGTGAGACCTTGAAGGTACGATAAGCCAGGGCTGGAGCGAGCTCAGAGTACCGCAGGAGACACCATCCTGCTGCAGGTAGGGCTGGGTGCAGGGCAGGAGAGACAGACAGGAGGGAGGCAAGCTGTTAGACTAGGATGTTAAAGCCCGGGGGCATTTAGATGAATTGAAGGCAAAGCCAGAGGAAGGGAGGCTGTTTCATGCCACTTATTTTGAGCGCCGGCAAGGAGACAACCATGCTGAGTGGCCTGCCGCAAGGGAAGGCAGCCACCACTGGTCCTCCTGCAGGGCCAGCTGAGCTGAGAGTTCAGACCTCAGGCTCGGCAGGCTCCATCCAACCTGGTACTTCCAGGGACGCGCCCAGAAGTTCTGCAATGGAGAGCCGTGGAAGCCGGAGCTGGACACAGATCCAAGCAAGACCCCTAGAACGCACAAAGTTACTGTCCCTTGAACATGTGTTCTAGTCGTTTTTCTTCGTTCCACCCCATCCCCAGCAGGGTGGGAACTCATCTGGGATATTAGACTAGGCAGAGGAAATAAAGAAGCTTCGTTTTCTTTGCATATCTTTGTACAATACCTTTCATATATTTTTAAGTCATTTATCATTTTAAAAGCAAATGTGTGATTAGCTTCAATTAATCTTTAGCAGAGTCCTAATGAGATAAATATTATACCTTTATCATGGAGGAAATTGAAGTAATTTTGCCCCAGATGACACAGATTTTGCAGGGGAGAGCTGGGATTTGAATCAAGATGAGTCAAGCTCTGGAAAGTCATGCTTCTCCAAAGAATTCAGTTACAGTTTGGAGTATCTGGATCACATATTCTCTTTATCTCCTTTTTTTCTGGGCTGGGAAAAGAGTGGCCTGAGGTGGTGACTCTCAGGGCCTGGGGCTGAGAACAGATGAAAGTCAAGGTGTATGGAGTGAAGAGCAAGGCTGACTACACCTTAGGGGCCAAGGCCTCGGATTGATATAATCTCCTAGTGATGTTTTGGATTCTAGGCTGCTTCCTAGAAACTACCTTCCTTATTTCTTCAGGGATTCACTTATCTGATTTTTGTTTCCACCGTCATCACCTGACTAGGGCCTCTTTCTTCTGTTATTCCTTGAATTCCTAAACTCATTTCCCTTAATCTGCTTTTGCCATGTGGCAGTGTTCTGAAGGGTGTAAAATTCGTAAGGCATTTGATATCTCTTCCTGGAGATTCAAGTTTACTCAATGATAATTGAACCACTTTTTAAAATATTCCAATAAGACACCAAAATAATGAGGGGGAAAGCAAGTTTGGTGTGAAATTTTGAAGTATAGTACAAGATTGCTAGTGAGAGCTGCTTTGGACTACAACACTAGACCCCTGGGGTATACACTTAATTAACTCTGCTGTTTATGGTAGTGTATTTTGATAGAAAAACTTAGAGAATCAGAGTGCTAATGGAAGCATTTTTGAGGTTTTCTTAGAGACTTTTCTGCTAAGAATAGTAGGCAAGCCAGGCTTCCCCCAGAAAAGTAACTGGGGCAGGGATTTACCCCAAGAAACCAAAATATAGAGGGAGAGTGGCAAAAAAATTTAAGCAATCATTTTAAAAACTTAGTACCAAGCTTTTAAATTAGCTAAAACATGAATAATTAGCTAACACAGGAAGTTACCAGATGGCTCAGCCTTGTTATTAAAACCCATCTGTGAGCCACTTTATGAATTGGGCTGCTCATTTGAGGGAGTTTTGTCCTCACATCAGCTGCCCTGCTCCAGCTTCAGAACTGCCAGTGAAGACCCTGCTCCCCTGATCCCTCCGGTCTTAGAGCCCATCCTTTTTCATCTACTCTCCCCCAACCTGGTTTGCTTGAAAGGGTTTTTGAAGAGAGGCTAAATTTGGGACTTTGTATATGCAAAAGAATGAAGCCATTTAGCTGTCACATGCATGATCATTTCTGGATCAGAAGGGAAAATAATCTGGGGGAGAAAGACGGGAAGGTGGTGTATAAAATGGAGGGGTTGGTGATAGTACTTTAACAAGAAGGGTGGGTGGGAGGGTGACAAGAACACAGTGACTTTGTGTGAGTTTACAGAACCTTCCTCGCTCTCTTCCCTTCTTTTGGCAGCCATCCTGCCTTCAGAGGATGGAATGGACGGTCTATAGGAGATCCCTCAGCCAGGCAGCCATGATGCGATGATTAAGTGAAGTGACACGTGGTAGGGTTGCTAGTAACTAGACACACTATCGGATCCTCCTTCAACTAGTATAGGGCCAGCATCCTACTGTGGATCTACCACGTGTTAATTTGTGGACATTAAAATCAGGATTCTAGGAATTTCTAAGCAACTTTATTCTACAAATTTGATAACTCTTACAGCTTTAGGCTCATGTGTCTACATTTACCGGAATGGGCATCTGTTGCATCCCTGTCCTATGTCATCTTTTTTTTTTCCTGGTAATAGAACATGCATTGAGGTTCAGAGAACAGCCCCACCCCCATTGGATTCAGCCTTGCTGACATAATCAAACAAAATGTTTTGATTCTCCCTGGCCAACAGAAAAACACCTTTAGTGTCTGCTCCCCGGAGCCAAAGAACTATCCTGGTTCCTGTTGATTCAGAGATCTGGTTTTTCAGCTTCCCTTTTAATTCTCAGAGTTATTCATTATCCTTCTAATAAATTTCTGTCTTTGCTTATGTTAGCTAGATTTCCTCCATTGGTATATTTAGATGTCCCCTTTTCTAAGAATCTGTTGCAGTATCCTCAAGGCTATTCATACAGAAGATATTAACGTTAAGTGTCCTAATATAGTTGGAAAAATTAGCAACTAGACATAGCTCCAAATCCCCAAAGCAGTGACTTCTTCTTTAAATATCAGGAGGCTGTTACCTAAGGTGAGGTGTGTTTCTTTTGCCAAAAAGACAGCCTACATGGTTAAGTGTATGGGCTGAGTTCAAACCCAGCTTCTGCAACTTAATATGCGTGTGACCTTGGGAAAGTTACCGATGCTCTTCTAATGACTCATCAGAAAATTAACGTGCAAGATAATAAAAGCCAGTTTGGCATATTAATTATTATACTTGTGAGTGTCTTATTCTTCCTATTAGATTATAAACTCTTTTAGAGTAAGTCCTCAGTGTTGTAGAAGACACATGTGCGCCTAACAGTGTCTTGCATGTGTATTAGTCATTGGGTAATATTTACTGATTGAATTAGTTCAAATCCATCACTTGGGTACTCATTGCGCGAGGGATGAAGGACACAAAGGAGCAGAGCATGTCCCTGTGGACAAGGAGCTTACGTTCTGATGGGGAAGATACACACATATTCTATGGTAACACAAATTAGACTCTGGCAAGTACCACCATGGAAATGTGTTTACTCATTCCTTCATCACAATCAATCATTCAGCAAATGATCGTGTAGCATTGACTTGACACCAGGCCCTATGCTAGGAAAGGAGGTATATTAGTGAACAGAGGGATACGGTCCTGGTCCTTACCTTCTAGAAGCTAAGTGCTATGGGAGTACAGATAAGGGAGTCCTCCATTCTGACCTTGATGTTGGAGAAGGATTCCCATAGGAGGTAATGTTGAGAAGTAGAATTTCTTTTGGCAGCGGTAAAGAGGAAAGGGCATTGCAGGAAAGGAGAACAGTCTACAGCACTGTGAGAATAGATGACGTCTTTGAGAAACAGTTAACAGGCTGGTGTTGCCAGCACTCAGGACACTTGGAAAGAGCTCCTATGAGGTTCTTACAGTTCGAGAGACTGTGTTTTTTCCTCCTTGTGGTGGCAGCATTTACTACAGTGCCCAACATATATAGAGGTTCAATATATTTGTTGACTAAATAGTTGAAGTAGGGAAACATAAGATTTGAGTGAAAAAATGAGATGTAGATGGCAAGGTTCTGAGAGTGCCATGCTCACCCATTTGTATTTATCCTGAAGCCACTAGTGGGTTATCAGTGTTTTGAGTAGGAGCGTGAAACTCTCAGATGAATGAAAATACAGAGAGGGAGACAATGTATGTTGAAAAACAGAAGGGAGCCATTCTTCAAACATAAGGGTTGTATATGTTGTACACTGAAAATATTAAAGTGGAAACTAGTCATCTGTTGTGGACATCGTGTAGAAGATTCTTTCACTCTATTGAGTGGGAGTTTGGATCAGACGGCACTTCTACACCCCACACTAAAGACTTCAGTTGGCTTCTGAAGAACTAACTCTTTTCTTAGAGCCACTGGAAATAATCTCATTGTTCTGTAACGTTTTGCACCTTCCTATTTTCTGATGCAATCAAAAGGCACTGATCTTTTTAAAGAATAGAGTCCTTTAAAAATAACATGACTAATGAATTCAGGGAAAGGTTTGTACTGTTTTATGCAAATTAATAGAAAGGCTTATAACAATTGAATGCTCTGTTGGGTAGTGAAATTGGTTCATTTTTCAGGTTACCAGAAAATGGGATGATTTTAGCTCTAAGGATGATACTTTTGTATCAGGAGCCTTGGGCAAGGGCTGGTCAAGTAGAAGGACTGAGCAATGAGCTTTATTGCACCTTATTTTTAAGCCTTATTGTGTCTCACCTGTGCAGGGCCTAGCCTGGAAATTCTGAGCATGAGGTGTCAGCAGCGGCCTTAGCTCCTTCAAGTTCCCTCTTTCTCTCATCCCAACTTCCCTTTCTTCCAATTAACATGTATAGAGAAAACCCTCAAGAATCTGTCTTCTCCACATACCCTTTCTCTGCCCTAGTAAGACTAGGAATTCACAACGAGATGTCATTGTAGATATTTGCTTTTCGCTCAAGACACACAATGCCTGTAATCTCTCACAGGAAGAGGAGCTGACGGAGACCACACAGTCCTTTCAGAACAGAAGACAATGCAGCTCTGACGCAGAGCACCCTTGCTAGTGAAGAAAGGCATCTCATCTAATACTGATGGATTTGTTCACGTAGAAATTGTGAAAATGAACTTCAACTCCCTGTTTCAACTTTTCTCCATTTAGAAATTGTATAAAAAGAAACATATTTACACCAGTGGGGTAGGAAATGTAAATAGCTATGAAAACAGATTAAATACAGATAGAAAAAAACTCCAGCAAACATAGTAAATTTTCCTAATTTAATTTTACTCTACAACATTGAACGAGAGGTAGACAAATGTGAAACTAGAAACAAATTGTGCAGCTTTCCAGTTTAAAACTAAAGACCCTCACTTTTTTCTCCAAGTTATATCTTTCAATTTTACCAGTGTGCATAGTATACAGAGATGCATAGTATATAGAAAATACAGCTTTAGAAATGACTAGAACCAGGTAAATTCAGAGGAGCTTTACTATGTGATTATAAATACATTTCTCTTGGTCTAAAACATCATATTAAAGGAAGATTTAATCTGTGCACTATTATCTTTTTGGTTAAGATTGTTATTTTTAAATGAACTATTTGGGTCTGTGTTGGTGGTGCTTCCAAACAAACTTATTAATGTCACGATGAAAACCATGTCAGGTGGCAATTCAAGACTTACAGGAGTCCTGGCTTAGAACAAAACTGTGGCCTCAATTGTTGCATGCTCATTCCAGGGAAGCCCATTCCTGAGCCTGCCTGGAGTCCTCTGTGCCCCCTCTGTGGCCTCTGCCTGGATGCTGTTCCCCACCCCTCCCACTTCCTTTGGGTGGGAGGGGCTCCTCCTGGCACACTCCCCACAGGAATCCCTGTCCCAGGGAGCAGTGCTTTCCACCTTGGAAACAGCCTTGTTCTTGCGGAGGCTGCTGGCTCTACTCCTCTTACTTTAGGCCAAGAGCCTTGAGCTTTCACCAAGCAACCTGGTAAACTGATGTGATCACAGGTGCTCATGTGTCATCCTCCCAGGTAACCGTATTGGCATTGTAACATGTGCCTCCTAGAAACTTAATTCTGGGAAGTGACTAATGGATGTGGGGAAAGGGTGCTGAGTATCAGCCACTGTGGGGAGATATTTTGGATCAAAAGCCTTCAAATAAAATGTTTCTACCTTTTTTTGCTTGGTTTTAGACCTGTTATTGCCCAAAACCAGACTGAAAAGGAAGTTTCTACAGTGGAATGATCTTTTGTATCTGTGGTCATTCTGTAGTGGACCTTTGGCCATCATCATTCTCAGCTCTAGCGTTGGTGGATATACCTTGCCCTTCTGTCCATCACAAAATGGATTTGTCAACCAAATTATTGGACAGGTATCAACACAAAACCACTGGGGTAACTGCTTTTCATTAACACCCTGGGATGGATTTATATTAGGCTTTTAATGAGGTTAAAAATCCCAGCCTCTGATTACCTATCTCCTGGTGTAACTCTTCCACCTAAATGGATTTCAGTTTTCCTGGGGTTTTATTAAAATTGTTAAGCTTGTATAGCAGCTAATAATTCCAGTTTGTGGGAAGGAATTAAGTGGCTTATGTTGTACCTTGGCAGTAGTACATTTGGAAATAAAAGCAGACTCAAAGCACTCTGATTAATCTAGGAAAACGAGCCTCCTTCCCCAGTTGGTATGCCTTCTGCCTTGGCAGACTTATTCCTGGTGCCAGAGCCTGATCTTAGGGTTTTTTGGGGTTTTTTTTCATCTTTTTTCTCCTTCTTTTGTTGTTGTTTTCTTGGAAGAATGAACTAAGCACTACAGTCATGGCAATTTTCCTGTATTGAATTAGAGTTGTGCTTTCGTTCTTTCTGAGCTCCTTTGATCTGGATGTTTTGGCTGCCCTTGGGGTAAGGGCTGAGTAGCCGCAGCACACAGAGCAGTGCTCTGTGGGGTGCTACCTGTCCCTGCACCGCCTTGCTCACTCTTCCTGGGATATGAATGTACGCTTAGCATGGGAACCACACTCTTAAGCTCACTATGAGGAAGAAGACATAGTCATCATAGAGCAGTACAAGCTGAGCCTATTCCGAGCAGCATGGTAATTTAGACTGCAGCTGCTACAGTTATGGCTAAACCTTACCAGATGACAGGAGAAAAACTAAGTTAAAATAAATAGACTTGAGCCCACGGATCCTTGCTGAGAATAATGGATTACACAAGGGGCGCTATTTACGGACTCGAAATGCTAAAATTTTAGCTACAAGCGTGGTACTTCCTTAGTTCATTTCGGTCGTGAATTTGTACTCTTTGCAAATCTTTGTATGAATTACAATAAATAGAAAGGCCAGTTCTTAAGAGAGCAACATTACACATCATATCAGGAGACTTGAGGGATTAGCAGAACTTCTGTTTAGAAAATGACTTTGTAGTTTGGAAAACAGTCACCAAGTCTTTCATGAATAGGTCATCAGTGTAAATTCAGCACAGCCAGTGGTGGGTAAATGTCACTACCCATACGGCTTGAGTCTTTTGGACATGTCTCTCACTTCTAGCCTTAGAGGCAAGTACACATTGGCTACGATGTGCTGTAGTGCCAGGGTTGCAAGGAACAGGAAGGGAAAAACTAACTTTGGTTCTAGTAATCGAGCCACCTTCCCTTCATAGCTTTCATCTGATTTGAAAAACACATTAACATTACCTTATCATCACCACTTTATAGATAAAGAAGATGCACTCCAAAGAGATTAAGCAACATTCCCAAGTTCACGTAGCTACCTGGCACAGACACAGTCAAACCTGAGGTCCCCAGATGCCTACCTTGGTTCTGTCCAAATCAAGTGGCGTATAGTGTTTCTTCCCCTGTTCTAAACTTTTCATCTTATGGGTTGATCCAAATCTATGAAAACCCTAGTGCTATTATCAGGAATCTATGAATCCATTGGTGTACCAATCATGCCTATGGCTTGAAAATCTCTTCCTCATATACGCATTGTTATTTTTCAAATGTATATAGATGTTTTTATGATTAGTTAAAATAGAAATTCATTTAAATGTTTCTTCATACCTAGTAGTAGCATCTGATTGTATATTTTCCTAAATAACACACATTGAAAGTACAGCCACAACTGTGCATCGGGGAAGGGAGTGTGTGTTCTTGACTGATTTTTAAATGAAAAAATGGTCTTCATATGCAAAAACATTGAGGATCACTGATCTAGTATAGCAGTGTTAGAACTGGAAACTAGGTTATTTTGTTGCATCTTTTTCTTTCTCTTTGTTTCTCAAATTAGTGGATTATATATTGCAAGGAGGAGGTTGCATTTCTTTCATCCTCCTTTCGTACAAATTCCCCCCAATGAACAATGACTAATCAGTCATTCTACAAGTGTGGGAGAGGAACTAGGAAAGAGACGATGAAAGAGAAAATTCTCCATGTCCCTTGTTAGCAACCAGAAAGATCTGCTGGAGGAAGTATACACCAGACAAAAACTCACAGTATCTTTCAACATTCTCAGTCACCAAGTGTCTTCATACCTGAGCATCAAGTCCCACCCTGCAGCCTCTGATCACAAACAGGAAACAGAAGGAGGGCCCAAGAGAGATGCAAACAATCTCTGAAACAAATAAATAGCAACTTAATAGGTAGGGAGATAAATAATTTATGAACATATGCCGGAGTGACTTGGTGAGGCTATTTTCCCATATTAAAGTTTTGTAACTTGTCCATGTTGGGCAGTCATGAAAAAATAAAACAAGGCATTGAGTCCCTTAACTTTGAAGTATTGGAAGGCCAAAAAAATCTTTCTTAAAAAAAAATCCAACATTTTGAAGCCAGGAACTCTATGTGGTAATTTGGGTGTGTTGCATTGGACAAAGATGGGAGAAACCTGCTACACCCAGAAATCAGCTTAAAACATGCCTAAGGACACCCACATATATAAAAGACATCAAGAAAATCTCTGAGGAAAAGCGACAGTGTTCTCCAAGACTGTTGGAAGAAATAACTACACTTTCTGATATTCCTCTTCAGTTGGATATGGCATCTTTTAGATCCAAGTCCATAAGTGGGTGAGAGGGAAAAAGAAACCAACCAACCCATTACCTTGCATCGGGGGTTTAAACCGCCATCCAACCTGGAGCCTCTTTTTACTTAAATACCACTCTGATTTGAACTTGCTTCCTTATCTCAACACAATATTTCACTGGACACTACCTTTCAGCAAATGATGGTGTGGTGGTTTGTTCCTCTATCCCTGGCATAAAGGGGCAAAAAGACTTTGAAGTTCATGGGAATTTCAGATACAAGGATGTTGGTCTTTTAAGAACATTTCTCGTTTGTTTTCTTTTAAGACTGCAGGGTACTGTCAGGCTTGCTCACTGCTTAATCCCCAGCACCCAGAAGACTTGCCAGGCCCTGGTATATACTAGGCATTCAATAAATGCTTTGTTGAGTGGATGAATGAATCCATCTCAGTCACACATCTCTTAAAAATGTGGGGGAGGCCTGGCAATAATTTTGAGAATGGGCTGGCTTCCGCTGGCATCCTCTTCAGCTGCAGAAAAGATAACTACTTGCCAACACTGCTTGATTCATATCAGCCTTTCATCATGAAAACTGTCATCTTGCCTCTTTTGCCAGGGATCAAATTACATGAGAGTAATTAATCAAACAGTTGTGAAGTGAATATTAGGTGTCTGATATGGGGCTCTCATGAGCTCTCACATCTAATCTCTTGCCTTGGTTGGCTTGAAGAGACAGCCCAAAAGAATCTGAGTTTGATTCTGTACTGAAAATGTTTGTGTAGAACTAAAGTCATGATTTTCTTGTATTTAGATATATCTGCCAAATCAAAACCATCCCATCAATTATGGATAACTTAATTTACTCTTATATTTCGTTATCTTTTCTAAATTAGTTTTATCATGGGTGTATTTTTCTAATCAGAAAAAAAAGTGAAAACATTACCCACTCCACCTTGAATTTCAAATAGGATGTGGCATTTGGAAGGCATGACCTAATTCTCTTTTTTCAGGGCTTGAATAGCATATCCGGCTATATCTAAGGGAAGTAAAACAACATGCCTTGTGAATGAAAGCAAGAAATGTGATCACTTTAGCAATTGGCCTGAATTGGCATTTGTGACAATTGTTCTGGCTTCCAAATCTGTCAGGCCACACTAGCCATTTTAGTAAAGGAAAAAAATGCTGTATTTTATAGAAGCTCCAAGTTGTAGAAAAAATGCCTGAGACCAGATACAGTATAACACCTGACTACATAAAGTACATTTCCAAGGCATTATGGTGTTAGTGAAAAGAGTAAGGTTTCTGGGAGCATGTGTTTGAACCCTGACTTTCTCATTTACCACTCTGTGACTTTGGGTAACAGTTATTTTAGCTTAAGTGTACTCATCTGAAGAGAGAGCATACTATTACTTTCTTTGCATAATTATAAGGATGAGATGCAATAATACACATGAAATACCTATGACAAAACTTGGACTGCTGTAGGCACTCAATATATGTTCATTCTTTTTGACTCTATAAGCGTGTTCCAGATCCCAGGGGAGACGTACCTGGGTTGTATGATGCCTCCCTAAGGAGGGCAGATAATTGGAAAGGAAATATCCTAAAATCTTTGCCTTCATTTAGTAACTTGAAAACTAACACTAAAAACTGACTAAGGTATTTTGAAGCCTCATCTCTGTGTATGTGAAAGAGATATTCAGTAATGGTTCAAATGGAACACATTAGTTTTTCATTTCTCCTCAAGACTACTCTAATTAACCTTTAATTAATAAAGACCTAAGCTTTAATTACAGGAGAAGGACCAGCCCACAGTTTCAGCTTCCACCTCTACTAGACTGAGGAGGAGATGCATAGGAAAACCTGATAATCCTGTACGCTCTGCCAGGAAAATGCAAAGGAAGAGATCAATTAACTTAGTTTCTAATTAGATACGTTTATTCTTGCTCTTTAGCCCGTTGACATGATGCTAAGTGGAAGAAAGTTCACAAATATTTTAGTAAGCTAAGACCAAAAAACTCTTCCTATTTTCAAGTGAACTCAAAAGGGAATAAAAGATATTATAAAAATTGGTGGGGGAGGAACTGAGTGAATAAATCTGGGGTGTCAAAAATATGAGTTTATGAGAAAGTTCAATCAAAGAGGCAATTGTTTAAAAGTAAGATTATTTTCAATTTGCAAATGAATCAGAAATAGAATTTCTCAATTTTAGTTCTCTTTAAGTTTTTTAATGTGTTGGCATTTGTTTTTGTTCCTCAGAATCTAGACCCCTTCTGGTCAGGGTGCAGATTTCAAGGGTTGAAACATCTGACTGAGGCCCAGCCACTGGATCCCCCATGGGGACCCTGAATTTTGAAGGGGAGGTGCAAAGACCCAAAAAGAGTTTAGAAAGTATTCCCAGGGGCCGTAGTTGCTGTTGTCTAGTGTAGTGGTGTCCAGCTGTAGCCGTGGTGGAGGTATCTGTGGAGATGTTTTACACAGATTCTTCACCTGGATTGCTTCATGGGTTTCCATGGTTCTAACTTCCTTGGTTCTGGCCTTTTCCCCCCAAACTTTTGTTGTCCAGCCTTTCTATTGATTGTGGCCTCTAAATTATATATACTTCTGTAATTTCCTTTCTTGCTTAACTAAGTCAGAATGTATTTTTATTGTTTGAAACCAAGACCTGACTAATACATATTGAGGTTTTGAAAATTACATTTACACCCAACTTTTTAAGAATACATGTTTTGTGAGGAAAATCCACTTATGTTTAAGTATTAAGGGGATATAAAGAGAGCAGACAGAATGAAGTGAAGTTCACCTGTAAGGACTTGCCAGATGTACATTGTAAAAGAGTTTGGAAGGCACCAGTAGGTATGGATTAGCCTGGAGAGGGTGGGAAGGCAGGGCAGGTTGTAGGCATATCAGTTATAGCCAGCCTGACTCTAACTCATGAGGACATGAGACTTCTGTAAAAGGAGCAACTCTTTTAAAAGAGAAATGAGAACATCTGTATGTCCTCAGAAAGAGATCTCCAGTCTGACTGGTTGGGTGTCATTTCCTACTCAGCTGTCTTTGCAATAATCTCACCAACTACCACTCAATTTCAAACCTCCCATCCCTGGGAAACACAATAGAAGGCGGAAGTTGGCCAACTCAAAAGAAACACCTGGAGACCAACAACATCTTTTTTCAATTATGCTTTTGACTTGGACAGGGAGTGAAAATTCCACTGAGGGCCCAACAGGTGATCTCCTCTGGGCTATGGACAAAGGCCACATGCTCGTGCAACTAGTTCAGCTACCTGTTTTGTGTCCCAGCCAAACATAATACGCTACCTATCTGAATAGAATACGGTGAGTCATGCAACCTCAGAACACAGAGACGATGTGTATCTGTGCCTGTGTGTGTAATCTGTCCATGATCACAAAATACTATTACTCGCTTTCTGAAAGGTAATTAAGCATCATGTCCCTAAGGGCTTGGGAGAATCCCTCAAAACTGCTAGGAGAAATCATCAAGTATCAGGCCTTACAGTGCCACTAAGGAATGAGAATTTCTATAGATGGCTAAAACACTGGACCTCCCTGGCTCTTTAGCAGTGGGGGTACATAGAGCCATCTGGAGAGCACTAGGCTTGCTTCCTCCTTGGCGTTTGTGTTGTGGTCCTCAGCAGCTGTCAATACCTTGAGTCAAGCTGCTTAGGACTGGGAACAAAGGATTTTTGTTTGAATCTTAAGATTTTTAAGATATAGAAATGGTAACTTCAAGTGATGACAGGGCACGCGATTGCTGTTGAAAGTCAACAGGAAACTTCGAGAGCATACACTAGAGTCTTTGCTTTCCTGTTTCTCTTCACTATGTATCCTGTTAACGGGTGGATGAAATCTTTGATGTCAAGGTATTCAGGAGTGTTTAAGCATACAATAGGCTGTGTGTTTAAGAAATTGGTTAGTTCCTCTACTCTGTGTTAAGTTTCTCTAAACTTTTACTTTGTTATAATTTCAAAATTATATAAAAGTTGCAAAAAATAGTATAAGGAACTCATATAGACCCTTATCCAGATTCACTGATTGTTTATATTTTGTCCTGTTTGGTTTATCATTCTCTCTGTGTCTTTCCTCTCTCTACATGTATGTATGTATTTATATGTTTATATGCAGAGAAAAAAATACATACACATACATACACAGAGAGAGAGAGAGAGAGAATAATTTTATTTATTGATTTATACCTATCCCTATTTATTTCCTAAAGTATTTGAAAGCAAGTTGGAGGCATTATGCCTTTTTAAGCCTAACTATTTCAGGGTGTAAGAAGAATATATCCTATATAATCATAATACAGTTATCAAGTTCAGGAAAATTAACATTAATATTAAACTTTTATCTAATCTACTACCCATATTCCAATTTTTAATTGTCCCGTTAGTATCCTTTACAGTATTTTTGCCTACCATACAGAATCCAGTCCAGCATCATGTATACAGCACTTAGTGTCCCGTGTCTTTAGTCTCCTTTAATCTGTAATCATTTTGCAGGTTTTATCTTTCTCGACCTGGATATATTTGAAGAACCTCTGCATTACTCTTAAAAGTAGGTGCACCTACTTCTGTTCTCTTCATGTCTCCAATTCTCATTGCTAAGTTCCTGCTGCATATTTCAACCATTGACCCTTTGGCTCCCTTATCTCTATTAATCTTTTTGATTTCCTATTTCTTCCTTCTCTCCATCCTGTAATCAGATTTTCTGCACTCCTAATAGAAAGAGAGGAAATTGTTCCATCCGGGTACTAAAATACAATAGCAGACTGCAAAACAGTCCATGAGCTTACGTGGAACAATTGTCTTACTCTCTTCCTTTAATGGATCAAATGACTTAAGGTACAGTAGTTCTTTAAAGTACAGAAGTTTATCTATCAAGAAAATCTAGCACAGTTTGTACAGAAGCCTGGCTTTCTCTCTAAGATGCCACCCATTTGTAAAGATTTCAACAATTAGACACGTTAGAGATGTGTATTCCAAAAATTATTTAGGATTCAATTGGGATAAATTTCTAAATATCAGGTAAATGCAACCACCCAGACATTCTGGATCTTCACTTCTTTACACTGAATAAATAAGGCAAGGCTCCTGACTTAGTTCCCATGAGTTTTCTCCTGAAGCAATTTCTCTTCTTGAAAACACTTGAGAGAAGGGACAGCTCTATCTCATCCGGGTCCAAACGATCAGCATTTGGCATTTCTCATCCTCACTCCATATTTTCTCGAGTACAGTGATAACTCTGGCAGTTGGTTCTTGGCAATATGCAGGATTCAATTCACCATTCCAGGGTCGGTAAATGGGAGAATCATACATAGAGATAAACTCTTAATAATTACCCTTGTTTCTGTGAAATTTGAGTGAGATCAAGATGTTCAGGGTCAAATTAAAAGCTCTTCAGCATTCACTACAGTCTCTGTGAGAAGTGGCACTCAGTGCTCTGCATGGGGAGCCCTGATTTCTACTCAAGACCGAAACTTTCTGAGTAGTCTGGGCAAGTTACTTTTCCCCCTTAATTTCTTCCTCTGTAAAATGGGAATAATTATATCACAGAGATAATCTATGAAACGGCTAGAAAAGTGGCAGCAAAGATCCAAGCACAGCAATCATAAATATCCAATCAGGGCTGTCGATCATTTATGAGTTTTACTGCGAACCACTGACCCTGTTTCACAGAGAATGGTTTACTGTTCACCTCTGTTTATTTAAAACAACCTCGGAAAGAGATGATAATGGACAATGCCTCTAGGTTTTTGCTGTCAAAGATCCTGGGTTAAGCAGCAGTATTCAGAGTACAGACTGGCATTGTGATGAAACTGGCCTCTTTGCTGTTTGGTAAAAAGATGAGACTTACAAGCACTCAGCACAGAGAGGAGGCTTGTCTGGGCTGGCATATGCTGTCTCCTCCTCTCCCCAGCCTGCAAATGTGATTCTTGGTTGCATTGCACATGGTGGGAGGGCACACATGCACATGCATGTCACACACACGCACACACACATTCACTCCATTCACCACGTACCAAATATGGCCTTTCATTCAGTCCCTCATTGCATCTCCTCCCCACTGCCCCAGCCCACCCACCACCCATTCTGCCTCCCTCTGTGCCCACAAGCTGTCTAGTAGCAACCATGTGTGAGCCTTCCCCTCTTCTCTCTCCAATTAAACATAGCCAGCTTCAGTCTTACCCCTGCAGAGTCTTCTTCCAGAAGATTCTAAACTAATCTGTTCCAATGAAATTATGAACAATATTGGCTTTATGTGTTTCCCCTTCTCTTGCCTTATTTCAACAAGATTTTCTTGCTGTCAGTGCCTTTAAGTATCATAGCAGAACCACTCAGGAATACTTTTGGCAGGTGGAACTTCCTTTTGTTTTTAAATCACACTGCTTGGGGTGGTGGTCCACAAGGTGCTAGCTCTCAGTCATTGCACTTGGTTGCTAATTAAGGAAACATTGTGATTTAAGGCAATTCCTGAAATAGGGCGAGTCCCACCATTCTTGGCAAAGGAGAACTTGGAATTCAAGGCCAAAATGTTGGAGAGTGACAGTGATGCACTTTGTTTCTGAGCTCCCAGGTGTAGAAGTTTCTAGAAGATGCTCTATTGCTCATCAAGGGTAATGTTCACGTCTTACAAGGGTAAAAGTACCTACTAATCCAGGCACTCACTAAAATGTCAGTAATTAGGTCAGAATGAGTTGTTCTTTTGATATTATGAAAAAAATGACGAGGTGAAATAGCTAATTTGAGCTGTTGAGGGTTTTTAGAATTTCTCTATATAGTGACCATTTGTCATCAATTTTCAGGCTTAGAAAGTAGAATCATTTTCTTCATTCAATTAAATTTCCCTGTATCATCGCCTTCTTTCCTTAATAAATACTTCACTTTCCCTTCTCATTTTCGCTCACATGCATTTTCCTTATATCACTCCTTCCCCCTCTTTATGTTCCTTTCTTCCCTTTCCGCAATCATCCTTTTTCCTTTTTAAGAATGCTTGCCCACCTTTTTAGCTGATTCCCTGATTCTTTTATCTTGCAGGTGCTGGCTCTTCTAGCGAATTTAAATGCATCTTCCAGACCCACAGAGGGTGGGGTACGCTCTCCTCTGCCTCATTATAACCGGCTGTCACTGAGACAGGAAATGGCACAATCGGTTCTGTGTTGGCATGAGCCTCACCTTCACCAGCCTCTCCGGGCCCATCACTGAATACATCCTTCTAGAATAAAGTTGCCCTGATCAGCACGCTGGCCATAGAGGGCATTCCTAATTCACACCATGGCTACCTCCTTGCCTTTGCGCAACTGTGTCCAGACTCACTTATCCACGTACACACATTTACTTTTATAAATGGGATTTGATATAGACTTTAATTTGCAGTTTGCCTTCAAGCAATTTCCTTGAAGTGCTTTCAGATATGCTCCCTCAACTGAATCAGTTTTAATAAAACATAAATTAGTGGAGGGGGGCTTAAATTTGCCAATCCAGATAAAGCGTACAGGATCATTGTAACGTGAGCTTTCTGAATAAGAATTTGCTGGAATAAATACAATGCCTTGGGGAAAAGTTGGCAATATGATCAACTAATTAAGGAGAAAGAAACAGTGACAGCACCTTTGGAAGGAATCTAAGATGCCATATAATTCTACTTTATTCTTGGGAAACCTTGATTACTATGACACAGGAGATCCAGATAAAACATTAATTTCAAGACCTTGAGGAAGGGAGAAATTGACTTGTTTTTCAGTTCCAGAGCATATCAGTGGAGGCATCAGGACTTGATCCCAGTTCTTGGCAATTTACAATACAGAAATTTGGAATTTCTTTTTCCCTGAGAATGTTACCTTAAAGTTACTATGAAATCCTTTATTCTTAAAAAAGTTTCCATGCAATCTCAGAAGAGAAGCATCTTTATGGTAGCTCTTTGGCCACCCAAACTCTAGTATTCACTGAGATTAATTTGTATGAATGCACACAGTAGGAAATAAACCACTTGGAACAATTTGATCTGACACTGTTAGCATATTGATGACATGGACTTTTTTATTTCGGGCAACTCATTCTTGCTGGGCTTGATACTTCTTCAACTTTTGCTGGAAGGAGAATAACAACTTTATTTTGAAGTTGGGCAAAAGTTCACCGGCCTGGAAATTATTAAGCGGTTTGTCTCCTACTTACTTGGTGAGAAATCATGTATATAAAGGTAGTGATAATAGGAAGTTTCCTACAGCAAATGTACAGGATGCTATAATTTAGGCTCATTGGTTCATATTTGTGTGTTTTTAAAGGTTTGGGGCAAATTCAGGCAGATTATAGCAAGCCTTAGATTGACTTATTAGGCCACCCTAAGAATTTCATGAGTATTAACAATTATAAGTACAAGAGTGAAAAGCAGAATTTAGAGCAAGAAGGGAGCTCATGTTCATGTGGCTTGACCCCTCTTAAGGATGCTGAGGCCAAGAGAGCGTGCGTGAGGTCTTCTGACTGAGACTCACACTCTTCTCTCTGTTGCCTGGTAAGAATATGTTGGGGAATAAATAAAATTTTCCTGACATCAGGAGGATACTAGTAATTGCTTTTTCAGAGCTGAACAGAATTTTTTTTTTTCCCCTCAAGTCTTTCTTTGAAAGAGGACTAACATTTGCTGGCGAATTGGGACAAGATATACCGGATATGGCCGTAGAACAAGGAGTATTTCCTGTGCAGAGTTTACTGGCTTAAACAAAAACTGCATCCTTGATTTCATATTCAGTTGACAGTTAAGTTTTCCCACAACTTGGCCTGTAGGGCCACATATCTATTAAACACTTGATATCCATGAAAATGGGCAAGAGATAGACATACTCTAGGAAAAGAAGAAACACAAATGACTTCGTGTTTGGCTTTTAAATGCACTGAATCTGAAAAATCCACAAGATTAGACTGATTTTCAAGTCCAAAGAAAATCTTTACACCATTCTATTTATAAACATAGCTAGAACCATATGAAATTGCCTTTTTGGTAGGTCAAAAATGGTCAATATTAGCCATGTCTTACAGATTGACCTAATATTATGTAATAAACATCTGTAGGTAACTAGACTATGTCTATACATTTCAAATAACTAGGTTTTTTTGCATTCATATTGGTCTCCTTAGAAATTAATTGGACTATTACAGGCTTTACTTGGCTGCAGTGAATTGATTGTGATCCTGAAAATGGGAGAAAATGGATAAGCCATGTCCTGGTCTGTCCTTCACATGTGTCTACACCTGTGTCATTGCATGTCTGTACCTTTACCAAAGCATTCATTTCTTAAGATAATCTTATGGTATTGCAAGGAAGCCTGCTGCCTACTTCAGAAGGAATCATGCCGCTGTTTCCAGGCAGTGTGTCTCCCCTCATGCCTTGTCTTTCAGCCCCTCTTTCCTCCTCTGCTCTCTCACTGATGTGCCCCTAGAAATGCTCCTTTTTCTCTTTGTTCCTACTTGCTCTGACACTTCTGCTGAGCTAAATGATGGCTAATAGCAGGGGGATAGCCTGCCAGCTATTATGGGTGCTTTGTGTGGAGCCCATCTGACCTTTTTATTATATAAAGGTGTTAAGCTAGTTATTAAGGAAGAGAAACTGAAAAGAAACCATATGAAGAAAAAAAGTGGCAAAGCAAACCTACTTATAAACCTGCCAACCTTTAATTACCTCGGAAGCAAGAGCTTCCTCATTATGAATGATGGAAGAAAAGAAAGTTGAAGACTTATCACCTAATGATAACCCTGTGTTGGCATCAATTACAGGTTTTCAGGATTAATGTATCAGGATGTTGATTTCAGGAGCTCAGACCAGACTTTAGTGGTCAAGAAAGAGATTTACTCAGAGTGATACAGAAAAGCTGATTCAAATGTGGACTTGGCTGCAAAGGGCAATACTATTTGGTAATTCAGGTCTTGATCTTAAATCAAACAGGTGATGTAACCTCAGACAGTACAAGAGCTGACATGTATTTGAAAACGTCTAGATTCTACTTAAGTGCTTTAAGCTCCCCCCGCCAAAAGTTAAATTCTAAACTGTGCTTGCTTTTATCTCTTTCCCTTTCCTTTACTTATTCAATATATAGTAAAAATTTTGTTTGAAAAATACCAACCTTGTTTTGGCAAAGGATAAGAAAAACTTGTTTGGACTTTTCAAAATGTATCTTGCCCCTACTCTCTGAGCCTTCACTCAAAGCACTCACTAAACCAAACATTTTTTGAGGTTTGAAAGTGTCTGGTTCACTTTTTTTTAATTATTATTTTTCCTTTGGGCACACCTCTGCATTTCAAGATATATTATTATAAATATTATCATTTCCAAGCCAAACACAGGCAAAAAGTCCTGGTAGAACACAATTTTGCAGACTAAAGATTTTCAGAAAAAATTGGATAATCTGTGCATAAGCATCTAAATTTTGGGGTGCTTAAAATAGAAAGTATCAAAATGTATCACTAACCCAAATCCTCATCTGAACCAGATCTTTTCATGGTTATAGACCTTGAAGGTTGCCCTCCATTAGTCTGTCAAAGATGCCCCATATTCTATTCAACATTGATTTCTTGGTTTTATAAAATACAAGGGTCAATTTCTCTAAGGAAGCTGCTGTTTATTTGTTAAGCCTTACTAATCCTTTTCCATTATAACAAAAAGACAATACAGTTTATCAAAGAAGTAAAAACAGACTGTTGCCAGATATTTTCACATGGTAACTGGCACTAGAGTCTTGCACATTTTGTTTTCATGAGATATCTAGGTTACATGAATAATACACTGAGGGGTTTTGGTGATTTCTCAAACATTATTTTTGGTAGTTACAGAAACCAAACCCAAGAAGAGTGTATATGTTTGTGAACATTTAATTAAATTTCTATGGGCATAGAGAAGGAAACATCATTGAATCAATACTTGAAAACACCTTGTTAGGATACAGCTAACCCGTGGTCTGTTCGTTTTGAATCAGGTCCTTGTTAAGCTTTTTAACCTTTTTGATACTGTCATTCAAAAATATTTTGTATTCTTTTCTCTTTCTATTTATCTGATTTGACTCCAATCCATTTTGTGGTGTTAGCTGGGTTTTTGGTTTGAGTCAAATTTTCCATACAACCCCAAACTCCTTTGCTCTCTCTCTGAGAATGTTCCTTAAATCAAGAATAAGAGAGTTGAGGAAGAGCTTGTATTAACCTGCCTGGGAAGCAAGTTTGGGTCTTTTTCTTCTCCGTTCCCCCCGGCCCCACCCCCACTCTTTTAATAAAACTAATAACCAGAGGTCTTAGTTGAAATAATGGAGATGTTGAAAGTGGATATGAAAATTCATAGTAGCTACTAATCATGCTAAACTTTCTAATGGCTCGCTTGCCTGATGCTTTCTAATTGATGGAACAGACGTGCTGGGTGTTTGGAGATGAACTGATACATGCCTGGATTTATGTGGCCCCGAGGCTAAGTCTGTACTTGTTAGCCAGCAGGAGAGCAGAGGGGTCTCCTTCAGCTGAGGCTGGGGCTGAACTGCTGCTGTGAAGTTCATGAAAGGAGAAAAATCAGTTTCCAAAGGGCAGTTCAATCTGTAGTACAACCGCAACTTTCTGTCCTCTGGTACCCCAAATGCAGAACCCATGTAATTATCTGGGTAAATCAAACCACAGAGTGTTTCATCCTCCAAGGTCACCGTGAAAGGTTATTGATGGTGAGCCCATGCACTTCCTTTTCTTGCCATAAGCCTTCTGTTGCCCCAGACCTCATCTTTGTAAGTTCCCCCCCTTTTCCTAAAAAAATGTACAATCTGCTTGCGGTTCCTTTCCCACAGCCTCTTAGGGGCATGTGAATTTGGTGGACTTACTGCCTCACCCTTCTCCGCAAATGTGTAGTCTTCTTTAAAACAACATTAAACTAACTGACCCCTGTATTTTAATTTATTAATGTAAAAGAGGAGTAACTAGTAGAAGAGAATAAAAAGAGGGAAAAAAGCGAAAGGGGAACTGACATTTCGTGAGTGATTGCCATGAGTCAGGTATTTTATGAACCTCATCTCATAAACTTCTATAATGTAGTTAAGACATTGTACGTTTAAATCATTAGGATAATTATCTCTATTTTCTATCTCAGTTTAAGAAGTGGATACAGCCTCATGCTTTTGGTCCTCCTCTGCATGGCGTTCTATGGATTAGACTCCTTGAGACAAACAAACATTAACTTGTAGCTATCATAAGTAAAACCAGTTTTTAAACTACCCTGCACACACAAACTTAGCAAACTTAATAGTTTATGGAGGCAGTATATCATGGTGCGTAGCAGGGAGAAAGGCCTGAATTCTGTTCAGAACTTTGGTACTGACTAGCTGTGTGAGTTGTTCAACCTCTCTACCCTTCTGTTTCTCATAGTACCTATCTCATGCGGTTGTTGTGAAAATTAAATGGCACCCAATACGTGGTAGGCATTTTTATCACTAATTATCTAACTCAATGGCATAAGCAGATAATGGTTCTTAGGATAGAAAGCTAACAGTGGATATAAGCAAGGTTATAAAATCAAAGAAATGGGTTTTGGGAAGGACTACCTACAGAAGGGACAAATGCGTCATGGAATTTCCTTTAGCAGTCTCAGATTTCTTCTTTCCTTTCTACTCCCACAGTTAGCTGAAGGTTTACCCCCTTATATCTGAATCAGATTATGTCTAGCTATACCGATAATTTCTCAGTTTTATTCACTTTTCTTATCATCCTAAAATGTACCCTTTGTTGTGTCATTCTCCCTACTAAAATTCCACGTATCATTTCCCTTCTGCCTTTCTGTTGAAGCCCACATTTCTCAGTATAGTGGTAAAAATTGACTGTATTTTCCAATTATTCTGACTCTATTCTCCAATTATTCTGATTCCCGTGATCTCTAGCACAAAACTCCTGTTTCACTTGGCTTGTAGCTTTAATATGCCAACTTCATCCTTCTCTCAGCCCCACAGCATACATCTACAACATTACATCATTTCCTTGCTTGAAATTCTTTTCCCTTTCCTCTTTGTCTCTCCGAATTCTATACATCTTCCAAGGCCCATATCTTTTGTGTTATTCCCTAACTGCTGAGATAATGGAGTGAGTGTGGACAGGATCTGTGAAAATCTTGCGAAAGTCACTTCCTTGATTAAGTTATATTATATTCAAAAGTAATGGGATAGTCATTCCTGTGATAGTGTTACACGGATTAAGACTCCTTAATAGACTGGCTTGAGAGATTTGAAGCAAGAGAAATGCCTACCTGCTGGCCTTGAAGAAGCAAACTGCCATGTTGTAGAGAGGGCTGCGTGACAAGAAACTGAGGGTGGGCCGTAGGATCTGAGAGCAGTGCCCAGCTGACAGCCAGCAAGAAAGAGGGGACCTCAGTCCTGCAGCTACAAGGAATTGAATTCTGCCAACAACCAGTAAGCTCAGAAGAAGACCCATTTCCAGGCTTTTTATTCTGGCCTATTGATTTATCAGAAGAGATCAGGATCCCAGCAGACACCTTGATTTCAGCCTTATGAGACTCTGAGCAGAAGACCCAGCTAAAACATGCCAGGCTCCTGCTCCACATAAGCTGTGAGTTAGTAAATTATAATGGTTTAGGCCACCAAGTTTGTGGCAATTTGGTACACAGCAGTAGAAAACTAATACAGTGGGTGACTGAAGGTTCCCTAGACCATGTTTGTGAGTTTTTGGCCATGCCGCACGGCATGTGGGATCTTAGTTCCACAACCAGGGATGGAACCCACGCCCCCTGCATTAGAAGTGCGGAGTCTTAACCACTGGACCGCCAGGAAAGTCCCATGTTTGTGAGTTTTGATGTTTAATTCTTGGAAGCACAAATGACTAGCTCATTGACTCTTTTGTATATTTTCCCATGTGTAATAAGGGCATTGTTTTGGTCTAGGAAACCATTTGGAGCAGCAGAGCAGCTAAGAGTGTTACGAAATAAAGGACTTATTATAGGAATCATACTTCCTGTGAGAGGAGCTGGGGAAATTAAGGTCCAGAAGGGAGACTTGGAGAATTAGAGAATTAAGTCACTAACTAGTCCTGAAGCACTGAGCAGGGCAGACTTCTTTCTTAGTGATAAAAGGGGCCAAAGAGAGCAACTTGTTCACCTTGGAACTCTAAAAATTTTGCTGAGGTGGAAGGCTCAGATTTTTTTTTTAAAGCAACTTTATTGAAGTACAATTAAATACAATAAATTATACCCATTTTGGTGTACAGTTTAGTAAGTTTTGATGAATGTATATACTTGAGTAACCAACATCACAGTCAAGATATAGAACATTTCCATTATCCTAAAAAGTTCCCTTGTGTCCCTTTGCAGTTGATAATTCCCCACCCCTTGGTCTAGGCAACTGTAATCTTCTTTTGGTCAGTAAAAATTAGTTTTCCCTGTTTTAGAATTTCACATATATGCAATCAAACCCTATGCCCTCTTTTATAACTGGCTTCTTTCATTCATCCATAAGGATTTTGTATTCTTCCATGTTGTTGCTTGTAACAAGTTTGTTACATAATATTCCATCATGCGGATGTACCACAATTAGTTTATTCATTCAGCATTTGATGAACAGTTGGGTTTCAGGGTTTTTTTGATATTATGAATAGAGTTTCTATGAACATTCATTCACACTTTTTTTTTTTTTTTTGTAAGTGAACACTTAGTTGGAATGGCTGGGTACTATGAAAAGTGTATGTTTAATTTAGAAGAAACTGCTAAACATCTTTTCAAAGTGATTATACAAGTTTACACTTTCATCAGCAAAATATGAGAGTTCCAGTTGCTCCATTTCCTAGCCAAAATTTGGTATTGTCAGTCTTTTTAATATTAGTCTCAGTAGATATAAAATAGTATCTCATGGTTTTCATCTTTATTTCCATAGTAACTAATGATACTGAGTATCTTTTAATGTACTTACTGGCCATTTATGTAACTTCTTATGTAATGCATTTTTTTTCCCAAATCTTTTCCCTATTTAAAAAATTAGATTGTTTGTCTTATTTTGAGTTGTGAGAATTTTTTTGTGTATTTTAGACCTAAGTCCTTTGCACTGCAAGCATTTTCTCCTGGTATGTGGCTTTGCTTTTCAAGTTCTTAATGGTGTCTTTCAAAGACATGTTTTTAAATTTGATGAAGTGTAATTTTTCAGTAATTTTTATATGATTAGTGCTTTGTGGGATGTCTCTAAGAAATCTTTGTCTATTCCAAGGTTGCAAAGATTTTTTTATGATTTCTTTTAGAACTTAGTTTTAGCCTCTATAATTGGTCTATGGTCAAAGCAAGAGATGAAGAGACAATCCTTTCTCTGTTGAATTACTTTGGTAAGTTTGTCAAACATCAATTGACTATATATTTATATTTGGATCCATTTCCAGGCCTTTTATTTTGTCCTATTGATTTATCTATATGTCTAACCATATGCCAATATTGCACTATCTTGATTACTTTAGCTTTACAATAAATCTTGAAATCAGGTACAGTGAGTCTTCCAAATTTGTTCTTTTCCAAAACTGTTTTGGCTAATATAGGTTCTTTTGAATTTTCTATAAATTTTAGAACCAGATTGCTAATACCTAAAAAACAGCCTTCCATTTGGGGTTTTGACTGAGATTACATTGTATCTGAAATTTTTATTTGCACAGAATGACAGCTTAGCAATACTGAGTCTTTGAATTCGTGGTCATGATATATCTCTCCATTTCTTTAGGTCTCCTTTAATTTCTCTCAACATTTTTTTGTGGTTTTCAGGGTACAATGAATCTACACATTTTGTTAAATGTACCCTAATTATTTAACGTCTTGAGTGTTAAAGTAAGTAATATTATTTTAATTCTGTATTTAACTTTTTACTACTAGTATATAGAAATATAATTGGTTTTGGTATATTGACCTTGTATACGGAAACTTTGTTAAAATCACTTGTAACATTAAAAAAATTTTCTTATGATTTCTACATAAACAGTCATTCAAATGAAGACTTTTTTTTTGCTTCCTTTCCACATTTATTACTTTCACTCATTTTTCTTGCCTTATTGCATGGCTAGGACCTCCAATACAGTGCTGAATATAAATGGTGAGAATGTACGTCCTCATCTCATTTCTGATGGGGGAAAGCATTTATTCTCATCTCATTCTCATTGTTATGATCTTAGCAGTAGGTTTTTTTGTAGATGCCCTTTGTCATATGGAAGATGGCTTCTACTCCTAACTTGCTCAGAGTTATTATCATAAACGGATGTTGAAATTTTTCAAACGCTCTTTTGTATCTACTTGATTATTAATATAGTGATTTTTAAAAGTTAAACTAACCTTGTATTCTTGAGATATATCCCAGTTGGTCATGATGTATTATCCTTTCTTAATGCAGCTGGATTATATTTATTTATAGTTAATTAAGAAACTCTTTGTCTATGTTCATGAGCAATATTGGACTTGAACTTCTTTTCTTATAAAGACTTTGGTTTTGGTATCAGAGAATTCTGGCTTCACACAACATAAAGAATTTTCTAAAAGAGTTTGTGTAGGATTGTTATTATTTCTGCCTTAAATATTTGATAGAATTCACCACTGAAACAAACTGGGCTTGGAATTTTCTTTGTTGAAAGACTTTTAGTTTCATACTCAGTTTCTGCAATATTCTTCCTGTTATTGATTTCTAATTTATTTCATTGTGGTCAAAGATCACATATGATTTTAATAATTTTAATTATGTTGAGACTATTAATGACCCAGAATATGGTCTATTTTAGTGATTATTCCATGTCCATTTGTTATGGGTATGCACTCTGCCACTGTTGGATGTAGTGTTATCTACGTGTTAAGTCAAATTGGTTGACAGTGTTCAAGTTTTCTCTGTCTTTACCGATTTTCTGTCTGCCTGTTCTATCAATTGCTGAGAGAGGAGTATTGAAGTCTCCAGCTAAAATTGTTGCTTTGTCTATTTCCCTTGTCAGTTTTTGCATCATATATTTTAAGGTTCTGAAATCAGTTACACACATATTGGGATTATTGAGTTTTCTTTATGAATTGACTAATTTATTATCATGAAATGTCCTTCTTTATCTCTGGTAATATTTCTCATATAATTTATCAGGTAAAATCACTACAGCTTTCTTATGATTAGTGTTTTCATGGCATATTACTTAACATTCTTTTACTTTAAATCTACCTATGTCTTTATATTTCAAGTGAGTTTGTTATAGACAGCATATAGCTGGATCTTACTTTTTAGTTTAAAAACTACTGCCTTTCAGTTGATACTTTTAGTACATTTACATTAAACATAATTAACGATATGGTTATAGCTAAGTTTAAATCTATCATCTTACTATCTCTTTTTTGTTAGCTTTTTTTTTTTCATTTTTTCCTGCCTTCGTTTGGCTTAATTGAATTATTTTGGAATTCTTTTTATCTCTTTTATTGGCATATCAGCTATTCCTTTTTGCTTTATTTTTTAGTGTGTGTTCAAAGATTTAAAATATGCACCTTTAACTTACCACAATCTACCTTTTAAGAGTATTATACCACTTCATGTATAATTTAGGAAGCTTAAGAGCGTATACTTCCACTTTCCCCATTTTTAAAAATGTTATTGTTATCACACAGTTTACGTCTATGGTATGTTATCATCCCCCAATACATTGCTAATATTTTTTACTTCAAAATTTCAATTAACCTCTAGGAAGTGAAAAATGAGATAATATGTGTTTTATTTCACTTATATATTAACAATGTTGCTTCTCTTCTTTCCCCTCTATGTAAACTGAGTTTCCATATGTTTTTTTTTCCTTTAGCTTAAAGAACTCTTTTTAATATTTCTTATGACGCACAGCTGTTGATGACAAATTCTCTCAACTTTGTTAAAAAACTATATTTTTCCTTCATTTTCAAGAGACAGTTTCACAGGATATAAAATTGACTTTTTTTTCTTTCTCGAGATTCTTTTAAAAGATGTCATTCCTTTGTCTCCAGTCTTGCATCTCTTTAAACAGAGAACTCAGCACAAATCATTATCTTTGTTCTTCTATATGTAATGTTTCTTCATACCCCCTGCCCCCGGCTGCTTTTAACATTTTTATCTTTATCACTGGTTTTCAAAAATTTGATTATGATATGTCTTGGTGTGGTTTTCTTTGTGTTTATCTTGTTTGGGCTTGTTGAGATTCTTGGGTATGTGGGTTTATAGTTCACAAAAAATTTGGAAAAAATCTTCAAATATTTTTTCTGCTCCTTTCTTCTCTTTCTGGGACTTTAACTACATATATATTTATATAATCACTTGATACTGTCTCACACACTGAGGCTTTGTTAATTTCTTTCAGTCTTTTTTCTCCATTGTGTTTAGGTTTCCATTCTCCAGTAGATAATCTGATACAGTCATAATTATAATTATACAGTTACAATCTGCTAATCTAGTTGGATTAGTTTCCTATGGCTGCCATAACAAAGTACCACAAACTGGATGGCTTGAAACCATAGACATTTATTGTCTCACAGTTCTGGAGAACTGAAATCAAGATGTCAAGAGGGCTACGCTCCCGCTGAAATCTGTGGAGAATCCCTTGTCTTTTTAGCTCCTGGTGTTTGCTGACAGTTCTTGGCATTCCTTGTCTTATAGATGCATTCCTTCGATTTCTACCTCCACTGTTGACTGACCAACTTCTCCCTGTGTGTCTCTTGCCTCTCCTTTTAAGAGTACTAGGCATATTGGATTAAGGGCCCATTTTACTCCAGGATGATCTCATCTTAAGTATTTACATGTGCAGTAACCCTATTTCCCAATTAAGTCACATTCCTAGGTACTGGGGCTTAGGACTTCTACATTATCTTCTTGGGAAATACAGTTCAACCAGTCAAGTGTTCATTTAGATAGTATGGTTTTTCACCTCTAGAAGTTCCTGTTCCTTTTTATAAAAATATGTATTTTCCATTTCTCTCCTCATATTTACAGTAGCTATTTTAAAGTCATTGTCTGCTAATTCCAACAGCTCTAACATTTCTTGTTCTGTTTCTGTTGACTGATTTTTTTTTTCCCCCTTGGAAATAGGTCATGTTTTCCTGCTTCTTCCTGATTGGATATCAGGCACTGTGAATATTCTGTTGTCCAGTGCTAGTTTGGTTGTCTTTCAGTTTATTGGGCTTTGATCTTGGAGGCAGGTAGATTACTTATGGATTAGCTTAATCCCCTTTTAAGCTTTTTAAAGCATGGGCCAAGATAGCCATTAGGCAGGAGCAGGTTTAACCTCACTACTAACATGTGACTCTTCCGGAGTCTCTATTGAATGCTCCCAGTATTCAGCGAGGTCTCTCTCCTGTGGTCAGAACATGAATGGCTCCCCACCCTGTGTGAGAACTGGGGATTGTTCATCCTATTGCTCTCTAATAGTTCCTCTTTGCTTGGGCTCATGGATTCAATCTACACACGTATAACTTATTAATCAGCAGAAGACTCAAGGGGATCTAGAGTCAGGTTTCTAGAGCTCTCTCTCTCTCTGCATAGCTCCCTTCTCTCTGGCACTTAATGTCACAAATTCCAGCTGCCTCATCCTCCTTAAATTCAAATTTCTGTCTTCTCAACTCAGCAAGACCACTATGTTCTGTGCTGCAGGCTGCAAAGTGCTTCCAGGCAGAAATCCAGGGCAATGCTGGGTCTTACCTTGCATGTTCTCTTAGGGAACTGCCTGCTGTCCCAACGTCTGAACACTGTTGAGCTGATTATGGTGGCAGAAGGGCAAATTTTATACAAATTACTTTGTCCTAGGCCCCTAAGTTTTGTGGGTTTTATATCACATCTTCCAGGTGTTACCAAGGTTTCCAGAGTAATTGTTACTTCTTGCTCACCACATCCAATCAGCATGCTATCTTCAATATATTAGGGAAGCATTTGTTCTGTGGAATGGAGAGGTGACCAAAGTCCTGTGGACTAAGTTATGATGGAGTCAAGAGAGTTAATGTAGCTCTGAACAGTGAAAGAACATTGAGTATATATTGCTGACCCTTCAAGTTAAAAGGAAAAAGCTTCTGGTGATCTTTACTAACAAGTTAAAAACAAAAAAAAACAACAAAAAACAAACAAACAAACATTCACCAGATGTGCTGATTTGTTCCAGGAAAGAAACTACATTTGTAACAGCAAAGTACAATTTGAGTCACCACTTGATTAAGTTTATGATCATACAGTCATTCTCCAGAATTTGTCTGTCTTATGTACAGGTTTAAGAGGTTATTTGAATAAGGATGTGTTAAGAATCACCACCTAGGCATCATTCAAGTCCTTGATGATGGCACTAATCTCTACAGTCCTTCCAGGAATGTGGTATTGCTTTTGGTTTAATAGTTTGGTAGGTGGAGGAAAAGTTCTAGGGGTTTCCACTTGGCCTTTCTTACCATAATGTCCCTCACCCCATAGATCAGAGAATCAGTATAGGGGTTCTTCCAGTTCCAACTATGCCTTCTGGAATTTTGAAAATAACCATGAGGTCTTTTTAGGGACCACTGGTCCATTGTGAAACATACCTGAGCTAAAATTACATTGATCACTTTGTAACTGAGCAGGACCCTATGGGGCCCTCCTGGGACCGACCCCTCCCTCCATGTCCTCTGCTTTAGTTCCTCTCTGAAGTGTCTATATAATAGTATCTGATGCACATTTCCTGAGTTTTTTTACAGATGCTAAAACCCCCACAAATGGGAGAAGTTAACTGCCTGAGGACCAAGGGGACATAGCCCAGAGACTACTGGAACCTGAACATTGATGATATTAACCCCTTTGACACCCACCCCTGTAACCTCACCATCAACCAATCAGAGAATTGTGCATGAGCTGATCACATACCCTTCGACTCCCCTCCCTCACCTTGCCTTTAAAAATACCTCCCTGAAGCCCACTGGGGAGTTTGATGTTTTGAGCATGAGCTGCCCCAGACTCCCTGTCTGGCAGCTGCAGTAAACGCTGCACTTTCCTTCACCACAACCCAGTGTCAGTAGATTGGCTTTACTGCACGGGTGAGTGGACGCAAGTTTGGTTCGGTCACAGCTGCACCTCCATTAGCCCTGACGGCTGAGTCAGTGTCTTTAGGTCACAGGAATTAGTGTCAGTTCAGAGTCAGTGCCCAATAATTTCCCCCCAAAACTGGCTATTTTCCCTTCCTCGGTGTACAGTCACTGTGATAAATGGCTGTGGGGATGTGGGGAAAGCCAGGAAAAAGAATTACAGTATAAACAGTTGGCAGCATATCAGGGTCCTTCCTCCAGCTGAGTGCTAGCTTCTCCTGGAAGCATGCAGTGTCCCCAGCCTACCTTCATCCCTGGTGCCTTCATGCCTGTATTGATATTTCTATTTGCTGTACCCCAGCCAAGCTCCTTTTTCAAGGTGGGAGACAATGGTGAAATGCAATTATTTGAGTCTGACCTCTTCACCTACACCATCATTTCTTCTCTTCCAATTCTTCCAAACTAGCTGATGCAGGCTTTCTGCTTTCTTTTCCTCCAGCATATTTATCTCTAGTTGGCATCTAACCCTTCTCCTCTCTCTAATCTATAAAAGTTGATGAAAAACAATACAGATGGGCTTACCTATCAGGAAAGATGCAATAATACTATTCCCATTGCAACTTTATTAAAGCTTTTACTGCACTTTATTTTGATTTAAACTGGACTATGTACTCAAAAGCAAAGATTCCTTATTTCATCCTAGTATCCTTATACCTACTAAAATTTGCTCACACGATATGCACTAATTAAATTTTGTTGAAAGCAGAGCATGAATGCTTGACCACAAATGTAAACTAGTGTTATTATCAGCAAAAAGCTTAAGTTCTAACTGTAAAATTAGGATGATTATCCTGGGTTTGTAGTGATTGTGGGACACTGCATTGAAAAGGTTTTTCTACGGAACTAACCAAATCAAGAATCCTTCAGTATAGCCCAAGAAAGAAGGTCCTGATACACTGAAACCAATTATGTGAAGAAAGAGTTACCAGAGTTATTAAAACAAAGGTAGCCTGACACCCCTGGCATTTGTAGGACAGAACTCAGAGAAGCACTAAGAAGCGCTAATAGTTTTAATGATTCCATGTTTGAAGTCTGAAGTTCTGAGAAAGATTCACCCTTAGCATATTTAAATGTATTAACTCCATTGCTTCTGGCAATTTATTTTTGGAAGCATTTTCCTTCTGATCCAGTTGGGGAGTCTGGTACACAAGTATACAGCCAGGTCAGAGTTCTAGGATCAAAGGGAAATGTAAGAAAGAACTGACTTCCTCTCCTGTGTCTATTTCCCACTCATCCTACACACCTTCTTCTGTGAGTGGTTCAATTCCTACCGAGGAAAGGAACTTCAAAGTTGTTCCTTTCAGGAAAGAGAGAAGGAATATGGGAGGAATGTGTAGGGAATATGGCAGAGCCAGGGTTTGCCTTGTATAGTTATAAAATGTCTACCAATTAGGAAAATTACATCCTTTTTTCATCTGAATTTCATCCAAGGCAGAGGAATGAGACACTAGCAGGAAAGAGATCGAGGTTCCCCCCAAAAGGGAAAATAAAATCCTACTGCAGTGTTTCCATTATCGTGCCTCAGATCTTTCACTCTTTGTCTGCTTCAGGGTGTTCAGTCCAAAGCGTCCATGACAGCATGGAACATGCGCATCTTACTCACCATTTATCACCACAACCTTGTTCATATAAACCAAATTTCAATATATTTATTCAATTTAAAAATTTAAATAAAACATAGTACATGCACTTTTTAAAAGGCAAGCAGTACAGAAGAGTATAAAATGCAAGGTATTTTTTCACTTCCTTAACACCCTCATCATTCCTGTGCCCCCCAAAACCAGCAAACAATTCCTGGTTTTATTTCTTCTGGTGATTGCCTTCCTATTTATTGATTTATCAGTTATATGTAATATCTTTGACTCTGCATCATAAAAGATGATGAGTTTATTTCACTTATACGATCTCCCAACCCTCCCTATCAGGTCTCAGTTATTTATTTATTTATTTATTTATTTATTTATTTATGGCTGCATTGGGTCTTCGTTGCTGCACGTGGGCTTTCTCTAGTTGTGGTGAGCAGGGGCTACTCTTCTTTGTGGTGCAAAGGCTTCTAATTGCAGTCGCTTCTCTTGTTGCGGAGCACAGGCTCTAGGAGCGCGGGCTTCAGTAGTTGTGTCACACTGGCTCAGTAGTTGTGGCTCGCGGGCTCCAGAGCACAGGCTCAGTAGCTGTGGCACACGGGCTTAGTTGCTCCACGGCATGTGGGATCTTCCCAGACCAGGGCTCGAACCCGTGGCCCCTGCATTGGCAGGCGGATTTTTAACCATTGAGCCACCAGGGAAATCCCTAGGTCTCAGTTTTTATAGTTATGTTACTATATTTGGACAACAAATGTTTGTTGAATGGGTGAATGCAATCCAGTTTCTTCCTTCATTTCTTTACCCAAACAATGGTACCCGCATTTCTAAACCACTGGAAGCCAGCCTTCTGCCAAACAGTGAAAGAGCTTGCCATGCTGGGCCATTTGGCTTTTGGTTGGTAAGTCCTCTCTAACATGCTCAGGGATCTTTGGATTAATTGTAAAACATTATCCTTCTCAGAAGCATCTGAGTTTTAGCAGGTCCTAAAGCCATTAGCTGAAGGCAGAAGTCCTGACACTGGAGCTTTAAAACCTTCAAGCTTGCTCTTTAAATCCTCCAGGATGTCCTGTAGCTTCTTAGCGAGCTGCAGATTTGAACTGGGCAAAACTAAGACAGTGGAACGTATGCTTAGGGACTATGGATCATCAACTGTTTTTATTATGTCTGTGTTCTGAGGCTTTCTCTTTGGCTGTTGTCAGATGTATCAAAGCAAAACATCTCCAGGAAAAAAAATATCAAAGGACCTAAAATTAATGTGTTATTTCAGATTTCTTCTGAGCCAGCAAAAGAATGTCCCTCTCCGACTAACGTCTGATAATACAAGCCTCGCAGGCCAGCCCCTTTAACGTGCTGATTTAGGGCTCATGCCCGTTTTCCTCTCTCCTCTTTTCATCTTTGTCTCTCTGATGCAATCAGCATGCTGGCCTTAGGCTCACCTCGGTTTTGTTTTATTTTTTAAGGCAAAAAAACCCTTTTGGTTTTTCAATTGAATTTAAAATTAAACTCTTCTCTCCTTTTACAGCAGATTCCCTAAATCTTAGAGTTTGAAAGTTTTTATTTAAATCTTGCCTTTGAGTGAGTGGGTCAGAGAGAGGCAAATTCTCATCAATGATCCACTTTGGTAGCGCTGTTTGATTCTTAGCTGTGGAGTTCTGGGAGAAGCATTCGGTTCAGAATTGAAAAGCCTTGCTGGAATCCTTGATGTGTTGTTTACCTGCTGTGTGACTGTGGGTAGGTCACCTCAACTCTCCGAGCCACAGTCATCTCAAAGGAAAAGTGAAGATAGTAATGCAGGACTTAGCTCACAGAGCTGTGGTGCTGGTGCATGATGGGAGCTCAATGAACTTGACTCATCTCAAGCTGACAGTGTCTAAAATCAAATTTCTGATCTTCCTCAACCCTACACCATCTTCAGTTTTTCCCATCCCAGTTGATAGCAACCCCAATCTTCTAGTTCCTCATGTCATGCTTGACACTTTCTCTCTCACCTCACATCCATGACATCAGCAAATCCACCTGGTTCTGCTTTAAAAAAATATGTTCTCAGTCTGCTACCTTGTGCTTCGTCCCCAACTGCCACCGCTGTCCAAGCCACCATCAACTCTCACCTGGTGACTACAGTAGCCACCTAATGGGTCTCTCTATTTTTACCCTTGCCTCTCTAGGCTCTATTCTCAACACTTCAGCCAGAGCAATCCTTTAAAAAGTGAGTCCAATCTTGGCCCTCCTCCACTCAGACTCAGCTGTGGTTTCTTGTTAGGGTTGATCTCCAACTGGCTTACATTGGAATTGGGGTACCAGTTGTTAAAATATTGAAAGCCTTCTGTCCTTATTAGTAGATGGCCCATCCCCACAATCCCCTTCCTCTGAAATTCCCCTGGAATCCACAGGAGATCTCTCCACAATGCGCCAACTCAGGGGTAATGCTTGGCACTTCAGGGAGGCTTCTAGGACTCTGCTGTTATGCTGTGGCCAGACATCCATGCTGATGGGTTGGTATCTGTGATGTATTTGATGTTAAGTATTTTGAATAACACCTGTGTTTATCATCTCATTCAAAATAAGAGCCAAGTCCCCATGTTGATAAGATTCTTTCCTACATTTTTGACTATATCTCCTGCTACTCCTACATGTAATCATTTCATACAAGCCACGAGTGCTTCTTGGAATTTCCTCAGTCAAGCAAAGTATGTGTCTGCCTTAGGGCCTTTGCACTTGCTCTTTCCTCTGTTAGCAATACCCCTGCACCAGATACCCATCTGACCTGCTCTTTTACCTCTGGCAGCTATCTGTTCAAAAATTACCGTCTCAACAAGACGCTTCCTGAGTACCCTAGGTAAATAGAAACGCTTTCCCCTTCTTCATTGGTACACTTTCATCACTGTACTCAATCATAATTTTTCTCCATAACATTTATCTGACATGCTATATATTTCACCTGCATATTCATTTATTGTCTCCCTTCTCCTCACCAACTAGAAGGCAAGTTCCCCCAGGGCAGGAATTTTGTCTGCTTTGCTTACTGCTTTATCTCCAGTGCCTAGAACAGTGTCTGACATATTGTAGGCCCTCAATAAATATTCAGTGAATGAATGAACTACTCAGAGCCCAGTTTTCTCAGCTGAACCACAAGGAAAATAAGACATCCCAGATAAATTATGAAGATTAAATAAACAATGAGAAAGCACCTTGTAGGCTATGAGGTCCCAAATAAAGGTCAGCTGTCATCAGTCTCCCCTTGTTGATAAATAGTTGCGGACCGCAGGCACCAACCTTCGACACTACTGCCCATGAGCATCTCCACGTTTAATGGAACTGCTAAATATTCTGCCCTGGTGTCCTGGGTGCCACAGCCCCGAATGGCCCTTGCTACTGCTTGTGCCCTGAACCCTGAGTGAACCAGAGAGGCTTCTCAAGGTGCCAGGACAAGTGTGAGGGTCAGCACCATGCATGGCACGTTCTCGCTAGCTCTTCTCCTGTGGGCTCGTGCAGAGGTGGGGCTGGCGTCTAGTCATTTGTGCTCTGGTATTCTCATCAATAAGCCTCATAAAGGGAAGATACAGTGAAAGAGGAAGGAGGAGACACCTGCTTTATCCTCCACTTCTGAAGTGGAGTCCAACAGTAATAAAAGGTTGAGCATATGGCAGTGTCTATATAACTTCTCAGGAATGTTTTTAAAATTTAAAGATTTGCTTCAGGAGACCTCTTGGAGACATGACTAAGGGTCATGGGAAAGGCAGGGAAAAGCATGCAGGGAGCTTTGGGTAGCACAACATCCAAAACTACTGAATCCCTATATCATAGTTTCCACCAAGCTCTATTATCCATTCTCGTCTCTTAAAAAACAAACAAATGAACACAAACACATACAGTGAGGAGTCTAAACTGCCAGGCTTGCTCTCAAGGTAAACCTAGTCGAGACACGTTGTCCATCCCCCTCAAAGCCCCACCCTCTCTACACCTCTCACCCCCTTGAACTCACTGGAGAGTTGGCGTCTTTACTATCTGCTTAGAGTAAAAAGGGAAAGATAAAGCACTCTTACCCAAGTTATTGGGAGCAGCCTCCCTTGTTATAGAATCCTTTGTCCCTCTGTACCTGAGGAAATGAGAGATTTTGGAATCTGCCCTGGATCAGTCATGAGAATGTGGTAAAAACAATGTGATCTGGAGATTGGCAGGCATTCTGCTTTCCCGAGCATTTATTACAGGGACTAGACCCCGTCACTCCCCTGCACTCGTGCACATTTGCGATAGGTATCCTTTCGCCAGTTATAGAATAAATGTTTGATTCTGCAAGGGTAGGAGTCTTTAGGTTTGCACAATGCTACATAGCTTTAAGTTAGTGGAAAATAATTTTGGAAAGCGGATCTTAGTTTCCATGTCATAAAAATATTTCGCTCTAGTATTTTGTCCTGACAGCTCAAACAAATATAATATGAGAATACTACCTGTGGCTTATTTTTTTTCTCTTTTGGTTTCTAATGCTGAATTTATAATCTCCTCTAACTTGTGTGACCACACATATTTAAAATTCCTGTATCAATCTGATTCACTGCCACATTTCCTTGTGTGTAGAAAAGGAAGTTACAGACCTCAAATGGCTTTTACATTGTCTGGATGATAGGTGCCCTATACATGTGGAATATCAGATGCTGTTTCAAGGCTGCTCTTGACATTACCGCTGTTAATAACTCTTCCATTTGAGAATATTTCCATTCTGTACCAAAAATCTATCTAAGGGGTGAGGGAAAGTGGTGAAAATGGGCACCACGCAGATGCCAGCAAGTTTCCCAGTGGGTTATGATCACCAAATTATTCCAAAAGGGATGACTGGGGGTGGGGGGAAGGGGGGGAGGGAGATAGAAAAACAAATTTTGGCAGAACCAAGTTTAGAAGAAAAACAATACTTTCACTGAATTTAGCCTCTGCTCTCTGTCATAGAAAATTATAATAAGTACAAGAGAATTGCATTCAATTTTGGTCAAGTATTATTCTTGGAATATGCATTAGTCAGAATTGGCCTCATTAGGAGGGCACTTTTTGAACAGCTATGTAGTGATTCTCAAAGCATGCAGACTCCTGAGAGGGTGTGATGCGAAGTTTAGCAAGCTGATTTCACGTTCGATATCATTTACATTTCAAACCAGGACGCAAACCACGGCTTATACTGAACCTTTAAGTGACAAGATGTGGAGCGAAATACATTTACATATAAACGTGCAATAACATTATTAGAATTGCCACAGCCCGTTAATTACAAACATAGACCTACCTATTGACAATACGGCTTGGGCTCTGGGCCTCTTTTTGTAAGGCCTCTTTCCCCTTCTTGTAAGTCCACATCTTCCATTAAACCTACAGATGCGTTGAATTTACATACCAGTCTACACTGAGGCACATGTTTTTATTTTGCTTCCCTATTTATAATCTTTATTTTGAAAACAACAATTGTGATTTACCTTGGGGCTGGATTTTACACATGTATAGGCTCATAATATTTTTTTTCTGGAGGTTTTTAAATCATTTTTAGCTATATTTTCTGATTTGCCATCATCCCATCAGTACGAAGAAGTAGATACAGCGTACATTTCCAAACACATTTAATTGATGAAGAAAATGAGTTAGAAGATTAGGTAGCAAAGGAAAATTTTAGGGGTATTTGACTGAGCTGAAACTGGGCTAAGAGAGGCAGAGAGGAAAATCTTGCTTACTTTTTACCCAGAGCAGAGACTGAGCAAATTGAAACTTTAACATATCCTGTATCTTGATACTAATGTTAATTCAGAAATTCGGTAACCCAGAGCAGAGAAGCCAAAAGCTCAGAAAATATCAAATCTGTTTACCTGGAAGAGGTGCTCTGGGGAGGACTCGGCAGCCCTCACATATGAGCAAAGGCATTTCCGGTTGGTTTGGGCTTCTCCCTAAAAACACTGCTGTTGCCCTTTTCCTCTACCAGGTAAACAAACAAACGCTTATGCTGGCTGCTGGCCATTTATGTCTTCAAAACTGGTGCCGATTCCAACCCTAGCACCGAAAGACTTTCTTTGGTGACTACTTACAGGAAAAAGATTGACCTACTTGAAATCACTAGAGCTTGTGTCCAGATTTGAGGAGTGTATGGAAGCTTCCTTAAAGCTTTTTGGGTCTCTCTGAGGTAGCAGAGAGAACACCATTGAAGCTGGGTTACTTTCCTGGTGCTGCCTTCCAAATCGGTCTTTCTCACTGGATTCTAGCATTTTCGCTTCTGGCCTAAGCCAGGAAGTGTCCAGGTGTGTGTAACTCTACTGAAATTAAAATCTACGAACTTTTTTTCATCTCTTGTATGTTGAAGTTCAATTTTATTTGGCAACTAGGTTTCAGACAGGTTCTTATTTCTTTTGACCCAGGTCATCTAGCCTCTATTTTTCATCGAAGAGTCTCGGTTAACTTTGATTTTGAATTCTCAGACACCCAACTCTCTGAACCACCCATCCTGCCTCAGTGCCCTGCTCTTTTCTTCCATATAAGGCCTTGAAGTGTACTCACCTTACTCAGTGAAAAGCCCTCAGGGATGGGGAGCTGCCAGCACATTAGAAATGTGATCTAGAGTCGCTCGGCTCGAGGCTGGTCACGTCCAGGTTAGAAGATATCAGGTATAAAATGAGAAAAAAATATTATCTCACAGCACTTATCAGACCATCTTCTTATAAGTCTTTTTCTTGTTTCGCTTTTTAGTTCATTTCTTGGTTTTTCTGGAAAAAATGCTGCAGTTATGTTGCTCACGCAGCCAAAAATCTGCACTTAATTGGGCACATAAAAAAATAGCAGACAGGAAGTCTATTTCCTCACAGAGAGATATTGTGGTTTATGGACTCTGCTTTCATACTGCCAAGCCAATGCATTATTTTATTTTTTAATACACTCCTGGTAAGATGTCCCTGGCAACCAAAAAGCTGTTTAGGTGCCCATGAGAATCAGTATCAGCCCAGGTAGAGGTCCTTGATTACAAAATATTAGTTTAATCTGGGTTTGATTTTGAATCAATATTGAGTTCTTGACGTTTTCTGGATACTAGAGAACTAGAGAATTTAATATTTGGGTATGCACTGAAAAAGTTATACATATTTGTGCAAGAGACGGCTGCATCCCACAAGTAGGGCTGTGTGGACTATCCATGGGTTCTGGGAAAACATTTAAATTGCCTGTGTAACTTCCCCTGCACACACCCTCAACTCACTCCCCTCTGAGACGAGCCGGAGAGTTTCCTGAGGGCTATCGAGTTACAAAGGGGAAGGAAGCCTTTATCAAAAGATTGAAGATGCTTACTTTTCCAGTGGTCTTTCCATCTCTTTAGCTTTATCCTTTACGTTCTTCCTCTTGTCATTTATACCTCCCGTATTTGAGTCATAATAATTACATTCCCAAGAATACGAACTCAAGAGTTTTAGAGCCCAGCTTCTCATTTATAGATGAGGAAAGGGAGACAAAAAGTAGTTTTCATGATTTTTTTCCCCAAGAACATGCAACTCCAGTGGCATTGACAGGACTAAAATCCGATTCTTCACTGACACCGCACTGCCTTTCTGTGTGAGTGGAAAAACAAAAATGAAACTACTGTTCTCTTGTCACTTGGTTTGAGCCGTAAGACCGGGTACATTTGGTTCTAGGCCTTTTCTATCTGCTTGTCTTGGGCATAATGCCTCATAATTTGGAAAAATTGTATAAGCCCCCAATTTTTCCTAGGGAGTGTGAGAAACTGCCCTTTGTTTTTAGCAACCTAGTGTCATAAAGTTAGTGTGGGCCTAATCCCACTGAAAAGTTAAATGAGAGCTTTGTGTAATTGCTTTGCCGTTTAATTCAGACTAAGCCACAGGTAATCAAGTCTTTCCCTAATACCCTGGGCTTTATAGAAACTAAAACCCATCTGGTTTGTACAGGTATCTCTGGCCTCAAACTGGAATTTTCTAAGGCTCATGGTCAACTCAATCCATGGAGGGGATTTATGTCATGCAAGTGTTTTTGCATAGCCCTTTGTCTGGGTCTAATTTTGACTCTTTCCCTGCCAGAGAGGATAAAACTTAGGGTCTTTCTCCAGTTGCTGCCCAATCCAGACAGTGGGTTGGAAACTTGATCAAGGAATCAGAGAGCTTAGACTCAGTCTCCGTTTCTCAAACTTGTCTCTGTCTCTTTGGCTCAGTCTTCAAAGGAATAAGCCAAACAGGAAAAAAACTGTTGCACATGGTCGTCGTGTCTGGCTGTATTTTGATTGGGGGAACAGTTCCTATCCTCTGGTTGTTCTATAGGGGAATCACGGGTGGGGCTGAATATCTCCACCCGCTGATTTGGGGGTTTGAGGGTGTGGGCAATAGCTCCTCTCTTATTTCTACAGGAATGACTGGATTTTCTTGGTGTTGGCTTGGTATCAACTAGCTCACACAGAAAGGGAAAAATAAGGATAAATATTATCATTTATCGTCAACTTCCTACCATGCATCAGGGTTGGTTTCAGAGTCTTCATCTATATTATCTTATCTTCTAAATCACTGAATAATGTAGGATTTATTATCCTTATTTTATAGGTGATGGGGAAAATATCAAGTTCTTTCCATCACCTTCAGGATAAAGTCCAAACCTCTTAACAGGAAGAGGCAGGAAAGTGTAGCATTTAAGGGTATGAAGTGTACAACTAAGCTGCCCAGCTTCAATCCCAGATCTGCCACTTACTAGCTGTACAAACTTAGGCAAGTTCCTTAAGTTTTCTGTGCCTCAGTTTCTGCATCTGTAAAATGCAGACACAACTTTATATGGTTGTTAGAGTGTTAAACATTTAGTAAATTTAAAGTGCTTAAAGCAATGCCTGGCACATAGTTCTAAATATTAGCTAATATTGCTATTATTGCCATTATTCTTATTATTAGTGATAGAATGTTGAATGAGATTTTCATGATCTCAGATTTCAGCTAAAGCCTCTAAGTTGGCAACACTGGATGACAAATCCCCCCACAATTTAAAAAACAATAGTAGATACAATTCTGCAAGACTTACTAAAATGTAGCTAAGTGGTCCTGATTCCATCATCCACTACCACTTATACAGAGAAAAGACTAAAAATTCAAGAATCCTTTGAAGTAGAGAATTCATAAGATTAGTACGTTCTCAGTCTAGTGGGCAGTGCTGTGGCATTTCCCCAAGACAAATAAGAGGCTCTGAACATTGGGTGTCTCTGGAAGGAGAAACTGGGACCTCGTCCTAACCTGGAGGTTTTCCATATTGGGGCATCTGTAGGCTGCTCTGGTGTTTCCCCTGGAGCAGAGTGTGGAGAGAGAGTTCTGGGACGTCTGACAGCCTGGTGAACAGAGAGGTTCATGCTTGCTTCTTCCCTGGTGGATTGTTATGGAGAAGCCCTTGCTGGCTGGGTGAGGAAAGAGGACTAGAATGGCCCAGCTTGCACTCCCACTGTTTCATGTGGGGAGGATCTATGAGCTTCCTGTGGGTAGGTGGATGCTTTGAAAGCCAGGTGGGCTTGGACCATATGAAGATATCTTGCCCTAGAGGGAAGACTATCTACAGTGGGAGACGAGGTCCATGGCCAAGGGCAAGGAACTGGGAAAGGGTGACAGGAGGCAGGCTGGAAAGATCATTAGTCATGTGAACTGTGCCTTATGGAGTCTCCTGAAGAACCTACATCTCTGTCCCACAAGAGAGCCAGCGTCTGAACACCCGTGACAGGCAGCTTGTCCACACTGGTGTTCCCTGTAAAGGAACTGCAACAGCAGGAGCAGTTAGGTTAAAAATAGACCTTTATCTGTATTTTCTATACTCCTATTCCTCTTCCCTGGGAGGGGAACAGACAGAGAGGGAAAGAAAAGACCATGATACCTTATCCGATGCAGATGCCCAAGCCACAGCTCAGGCCACTTTGAGATTGAGGTTTTAATTTAGATTTAATAAGTCTTTTTCCTATCTAAGAGTTAGCCCTAATTAATGAAATTAGATTTTTCTTTCAGATATACGTCATCTAAATGCCGTGGACTCTGCTTGCAATATCGAAGAGCAGGGAAGGGGTATTCCACACAAAGTGTTTGAGTTCTTAAAGTGAGCAATTAAATATTTTTAGTAACTTACCCAAGACTACACAGCTTAAATGGCAGAGTTTGAATGTGAACTCACATCTGATTACCCATGCCATGGTATTTTTACTACATGGAATTTCCCTTAAAATTTTATGATGGAATTAACCAGAAGAATTCTTCTAAAATGTGCTGTAACTCTTGTAGAGGGCTTGTTAAATTTGCATAACATATTCAAATACCATATAGGAATAAATAGGACTGAAGAGAGAGTATTTTGACAACCCCTTAACATTTGAGGCATGGTAACTTAAGGAGGACTATCTACCCTAGAGGAAGAGTTATAAGGATACTAGAATTAAGATATATATATATATATATATATATATATATATATATATATATATATATATATATATGCCTAAGTATAAGAAACTAGACCTAAAGAGGTGAAGCCAATTCTTACAATCTCAAGAGAGCAAGTGGTAAAGTCTTTTCTTTATTCCAAGTGTCTTAATGCCCTGCCCAGCTCAGGGAATTACTTCCCTGTTTCCTGCAGCTTAGGGTGCTGGGCAGAGCCAGAGCAGATATGTTTCTAGGCAAGAAGCACAAAAGAACCCCTTTCTAAAGTTCTGCGTGTGACCTCTGCACCTTCAGGTGCTTTCGTGGACAACCTTGAGAAACAGCATCCTTTATCAGAGGCTTAGGGAAAGGAAACAGACTCTGCTGAAGATTTGGGCTAAAAGAGTGATCATTCTTGGCCAGCTCAGGCTGAGCGCTGACACATGCCTGCAGGCCTACGGACAACTTGGAAGACCTCGGCCCTAGAACCAGGAGCTGAGGCTGTGGCTAGGATTAAGTGGATCACCCACAAGAACTCCTGTGACAGACGAATAGGCTATGATTTAACACTCTTGTCAACATGGGGCAGAAAAGTGGGAGAGAGCCTCCACTATAAACCAATCTTCCCTTTGAAATTCTAAGTGACACTGAGGTCCTTATAAAGACCAGAACCCTTAGTCTTAAAAATCTATATCAAGACCAGAGCCTTAGCTGTGATTACTCACACATGGAACTGAGCAGAAACAAATGGCCTGGAAGGCATTCTTATAATTATAAAGGAATTGTATTGCCAAAGAAGCCAGAAAACCGGTCTGCCAAAACCTGTGACAAATCAGCCCGACTCCTAGATCTATAAATCGACATCGGCAAGAAGCGGAGTGTGAAAGGTGTGGTGGCTCCGAGAAAGTGTCCTCGCCGGTGCCTGCTTCACATGTGGCAGTGGGAGACAATGGACAAAAGAAACCCTCCCAGGAGCTAAAGCCACAGCTGCCAGATGGGCTGACCAGAGGACTTACAGTACCAGCGGGGTCAGAGCTTCCACAGTTCCTTTCCAGCAGGACTCGATAATTCTGATAGATTGATGATAGCTGTGTGTTTCCCATTTTCCCGGTTCCAATGGGAGTTTTAATTTCGGTCGTCCTGTCCCTACTCATTTTATGTTGGGTGTTCATGGGCAGATTACTTGTTTGTTAGTTTATAGGCCACTGTATTACAAAGAGCCAACTTGGGGCCTGATGTAAAGGGCTGGTCTCACTCAGAGAACCTTCCACCTTGATCTAGTTGCAAGAAATGAATGAAGCTTTGCGACTGGATTCCTTGGGAAGGGAATAACCGTATTCTCTGTGGAGAATGAATGATGCAAACACAGCCAAAAAAATGAAATGTGGCCAAGACTATTTGCTGTCCCTCCGGATCTGCCTGCTGCTTCTTGATTTTAGGTGGACACAAGGACACTCAGAATAAAATATTTCCCAGGCTCCCTTGCAGATGGGACGGCTATGTGAAGTTCCACCTAATGGGCTGTGCAGAGAAGGGAAGAACATAATTTCTTATCCATGCCTCCCGTAATGGAGGGGACATATTTTTCCTCCTTCCTCCAACCCATTGCTTGGAATGTGGATGTGGTGAGAGCTACCCAGGATCTTGCAGACAGACAATAGATACCCCAGCAATGGTGGCGCTAGAAGACAGAACGACCTGACTGTCCATCTTTGGACAATTACATGAGAAGGAATTTTCTATCATCTTTAGGCAAAAGCTATTTGAAGCCTTTGTTGCATTCAGCCAATTTTTTTTTCTTTTAATAAATTTATTTATTTATTTATTTATTTTTGGCTGTGTTGGGTCTTCGTTTCTGTGCGAGGCCTTTCTCTAGTTGCGGTGAGTGGGGTCCACTCTTCATCGCGGGGCGTGGGCCTCTCACTGTCGCGGCTTCTCTTGTTGCGGAGCACAGGCTCCAGACGCGCAGGCTCAGTAGTTGTGGCTCATGGGCCCAGTTGCTCCGCGGCATGTGGGATCTTCCCAGACCAGGGCTCGAACCCGTGTCCCCTGCATTGGCAGGCAGATTCTCAACCACTGCGCCACCAGGGAAGCCCCTCAGCCAATTCTTTATCCTTTCCTTCATACTGTCTTTAATACGATCTTTAATACATACCGTCAAGTTTATAATCCAGACCTTTCTTTCAATCTCTAAACATTAAGATTAGCTCCCTATATAAACAGTATAGCACTAAAATGTAAAGATCAAGACCTAGCCTGTCTTGTCCTCCACTGTATTCCTGGTACTTAGTAGGCACTCAGTCTTTGTTTCTTTGCTCCATGCTAGTAACTGGTCATTTAGTTAACCAATTCAGAAATGTTGATTTAGTACCCAGTATGTGTAAGATTCTGTGCTTAGAAATAGCAACAAAAAGCATTCATCAAACACGTACTGAGTACTAGGCATCACCGCAAGTGTTTTACCTGCACAGTATTTATTCATTTCATCCTCACCGTAAACCCATGAAGCAGATTCTACTATCATCTCCATGTACATATGAAGAAACTGAGGCACTGAGAAGTTCAGTGACTTTCCCAAGGTCACACAGGTAATAAAAGGAGTATCTGGGACTAGAACCCTGGCAGCCTGCCCTAGAGTCTCCCCTTCTAAGCACAGCCCTCAACTGCCTTTCCAAAGATTACTAGGCATCCATCTTCCTATTCAACAGTTAATTGAATCTCAAAAGACCACAGTTTCTCCAGTGCATGTTCTAGAAAAATGAAAGTTCATATTTGAAAATCACAATGCCTATTTTAGACAAAATGTATTCTGTGTTTGGTTAAAATGGCAATTATTTTGTCAGATAGTAATAGAACTCCCCAAAAGACTAATTTTAAGGCAATGGAATTAACTTTCTAGTACACAGACTTATTTTCTAATTTTACAAACCAGACAATTCAATTTCCTGGTCATTAAAAAAAGGAAAGTTTAGAGTCGTTACTAATTGTTTAATAATACTTTTGGCAAAAATAGAATAGCACTTTTTCCTTTAATAACTACTGTTTATATAAACCAAGTAAAGGAACAATTAAGTCCTATCCGAAAACGATTGTCCAAAATGATATAAAAAGGCATGTAATTGCTCTTCTTTAATAAATTAAAAATGATTTATTTTAAAAAGATAAATATAGTTATTCAAAGGACAATTCTCACATGAAAGGCTAGCTGCTAAATATAAAACAGCTTATAAGTTAGACGGAATAAAAAGGAAGTAGAAGACACAGTGCTTATATTCAGAATGCTTAAACCAACTGGACAATTTCCATTGTGTCAACGCTCTCACCAAAGTGAAATTTCAAGCTACTAAGGCAAGGTCATAGGACACGGAGTTTGGAAGTGATGTCCACAGTCTGCCCTCCAGAGCTCACCTGAGCAACCCCAGCACACCCCTGGCTCACAGTCAACCAGCCACGGATACTAACATGGGTGCCTACTGTGGGTCTGGAGTTGTGCTCGATGTTTTAACGGGGATGGCAGCTAGGATGTACCCAGGACTCTAAGAGTGAGAGTGTCTCGTGCAAGTTCAGAGAAGCATCTCCTGAGCAGACGGATGCTGAAGAAAAGGAAAGCAGTCTGGGTTTTCCAGGAATTTAGGAGGACAAAATGAGCATACACAAAACATTGCAAGTGCCACTTGCAGAAAGTATTAATTAGCCGTGCCGATTGTACATTATAGGTATTCAATCATATGCCTTGTAGCCCAAGACACATATGAAATGCAAGTTCTATTCCTTTTTGCATAGGGATGCCAAACATCTTTGGCATTAAAAATAGAAAGCATAATAAAAAAATAGAAAACACAGTTTTCAGTTTTAGATTTTGTAAGTGCCTATCTTAGTTTAGTATAGTTGTCCTTGCCGTGTTAGAACTTGTGCTATTATTTCTTTCATCTATGTTCTCTCACTCCAAAGGTAGCAAAACTGATTAGAAGAAGCTTCCTGATCCTGGTTTAGAGAAACAAAATCTAGATCCGTATAGCCTGGGCTTGGGACTTGCCATCTGAGTCAGTCCTGGCACTTAACAGTGATACATGCTACCTTCAATGTGAAAACTGAGGTGGAGACTACTGAGAGACTCAGAAGGATGACAGTTGTGATTTGCAAAACGTTTTCAGATAACGTTTCAACATTACACTTGGATTTACACATAGAAGTAAATGCTACTCTTAGTTTAGCAATGTAATATTTTGTGTGCAGCAAACGGGAAAGGAGTAATATGTCATAGCTATTCCCATGTATAAGGATTCTGTGGTTTCCCCAAGTCTCTTCTTGCTCCATTTCTATAAGGTTTCCTTCTGACTCTGTAGGAAAGGATGATGAGAAGACAAAAACAACAGAGGCGACAGCAACCTACCTCCCTTCTTAAAACAAAACTCAGAACCTCTGCCCCTAACTTTTCAGTTAGTCTTGTGTGAGAACAACTCATGGGCTTAATAACCATATCTTTTGAAATAATCTCCATGTTTTCATGAAAGGGAGTGTTCAGTTCTACCGGGCAGACTACTGAGAGACTCACAGAGGAAGAGTGAAGGCCAGGGAGGAAGACTAGGAGCCGCTTGATCAGCTGCCTCTTTCCACCTGAGATTTTCCTTCCAAAGTCAACCTTGGAAAGTCATGGATACAGTTTCACTTAAAGATAGCCCCTGCCATCATCAAATTAGCCAACCACTGGGGACCTTCAATTCTTTTCCACTATCTTGATGGAGAAGTGAACAGAATCCTTGTCTTCTCAGTTCATTAGAGACAAGATCAAACTTTTTCAAAGAGTACTTGCATAGTAATCTTCTGCCTACCCCAACAGAAAAATCTATTAGAAAATTTAAAATTCATCAAAACATGAGTTTACTGGTACAAATTATCAAAACGTATTTCAGGTCCCAGTTTCACTTTAGTTTGGCTGGAATAGCTATTGGGGCACTCAGGCTTTAACTCCTTCCTCAACTTGAATTTGCCAGCAGTTTGGACAGTAGACAACCTTACACACCTGATGGTGAGGAATCTTCCAACTAAACCAACTGCGTATAGTTTTGGTGGGACCCTCCCTCCTGCTAAGAGCAGCTTCCAGCTTTCTCTTCTCTACATTTGACTCCTGGGCAGTTACCTTAGTGCCCAGGATTCTCTGCACTTCTGACTCCTCAGGGGTCTGTGAGCCCTTCTGACTCACTGGTACAGAGGACTCCTGGATTTTTCCTCAAAGATTTCCCTCATGTGCTTTGTCCACTCTTATCCCATGCTGTGGATCTTTACTTTGCTGTCCCCTGACAACCCCTTTCACCTTCCCCATCTCCTGCAAAAAATTCTTCTTCTTCTCCTCCTCCTTCTGTTTCTCCCCTCCTTCCCCCCTCTTATTCTTCTTCCTCTTTCTCTCTTGAAACATTCATAATTTATTTGTAGAAAGGACACTTTGATATAAAAAAATTAGAAAGTGTTTGTGAGAGAAATATACAATAGCAGGTGTAGTGAGTTGCTTATTAAACTAAAGAACAATCCTGCCCAGTGCCCTTCTCTATAGCCAGAGGTCTAAATGAATACTTTCTGGAACCACAGTTGCTACATGAAGAAAGTTCTTATTCTTTTTAGTGTGTCTTCATAATAATTATCTTACTTCAGCCACTCAGGGAACTTATGAAGAAAGACAGGTACTCTACAGTTTTAGAGATGATAAAATTGAAGCACAAAGAGACTGATGGACTTGTTCAAGGTTAGATGGACTTTTAATTTCAGAGCATGATATTGCATTTAAAGAATTCTTCTTATCACTGACTGTCTCGCTGTACTATTCAGGAGGTTGTCTGAGGCCTAGTCGCAAACTTTATATCTGGGCTGCTTCTATTCTTGAGTCAAGCCAATCTAGTCTCTGGGACTGGTCTGTCTACCATCCAAGTGGTCTTAAAGGCAGGCATCATTTTCTGGGATCCTTTCTGTTTCACATCTCCCCCCAACCTCTGGGATTAACCAAAGACCATCAACTCTACACCTATCAAAGGTCTTCACCCCAGTGACTCTTCCACTTAACAATCCTTTTAGTTCCTGTTTCCAGTTTGTTTTTTGACTTTCTTAGCTCAGGTTATCAGCCTCATCAAATAAACCAGCACTCTAATCATTGCATTTTTTGCCTTTTTTGCTTTTTATTTTCTTATAACAGTAAGAAAATTTAAAATAGAGAGGAAAAGAATTTTCATGTACAGTAATGACAATATATTACATATAGTAGTAGATGTCAACTTTCACAATGGATGAAATAATTTAAATTTTAACAAATTATTTCATAATGTTTTAACATAAATTATATAAAATAATTTAAATTTTTAATAATATTTTAAAATTTTGGTAGTGCCTTGCAAGCAACTGAAAATCTAATCCAATAACAGTAAATGGTTAGGTCTGAGAATATAGATCTGGAAGCATATATATATATATATATATATATATATATATATATATATATATATATATATATACATATATACAAGAGGCAGTTGAAACTAAATGGGCAATGAGTTCACTAGTGCAAATAAAAAATAAAAAGAGCAGTTTAAAAAAAGGCCAGTGTTAAATGATATAATAATTTCTAGCTTAGATAACTTCCATTTTTAGTTATCACCATTCTAATATTTGTTGTAATATATATAAGGTGATACAGCCTATTATACTCATTTAGAACACATTTCACAGTGAATAGTGAATAGATTTTTAAGTCAAACAGATCTGGATTTATAAATAAACCAGTTTTATCTTTGGCTAGATGTGTGAACACAGGCAAGTCAGCCTCAGTTTCCCCAACTGTAAGTACGGGTAATAATAATGCCTATATTGAAAAATTTAGATTAAAGTAAATTAAATGATACAACATGAGTACAATGCCTAGGAGAGTGCCTAACACATAATAACACTTAATAAATAATAGATGCTGTATTTAAAGATAACTAATGATGTAAATATTTGTAGTCCAGATCTTTCCATATATTTTTCAAGACTTTTTGTCTCTATAATCCTGTATTTCATTGTTTACTACAAGTTTTCTTCCTACTCAAATAAGTGGTTGGGGGAAGAGAAAGAAGTCAAACATATTATTTCCTAAGATCTCATTAGTCTGATGAATATGCTGAATTATTCAAGTGATTTTCAGTCTACTGAATATTAAGATCCATACTCATTGATGTTTTTATAGTATGTAAATTATGGTATATTTTCCCTGATCATGGAGTAATTTATTCTCTTCAAAATATATAGATATTAAGTTAGAGTTTAAATACAAATTTTGATTAATATTAAAACATTGATAATTTTACTTAATATTTCTTAAGGATAATATAAGACCAAAGTTTATTGCGTCATCTTCCTGAAAATTGAAGAATTGACAATATTAAGAGGCATTTATTCCTGGAAGCCAGATCTATCCTTCTGAAGTATGAATCAATAATTATTTGCTAAGTGTGGTAAATATAGACAAATGATATGAGTAATTCAGTTTCCAAGTTGAGGAGAGGATGATGGAATACAAAGAAACAAGATGGAGCAGGCCTTTTAGATTGTAGGTATTAATCAATTTTTCCTTACCTAAATAATTCAAAATGACTATTTACACTAGAAGTATTCATTTAAAATATTTCTGTAGTTAAAGACTCAGTGACTGAAAAATTAAAATATACTCATCCTTGTAAGTAGGTACTCTGCCGTTAGTTAGGAATATGTAAGGATTTATGCTGGGTAAGGGAAATGCCGATTTATTTTGCTAATGCTTCCTTATCTTGAGGTAAGAAGACTGCTAAAAATTTTAATGGAATGATAAATGTACTACACTCCTTTTTAATGGGAGTAGTTGCCAGTTTCTTATGGCCTAGTTTTCTCAATGACTGTATTTGAGTATAATAGGGTTTTGCTGTATCACTCTTTTTCAGGTCTCATGCCACAAAAATGTATTATAGATGAAACCATGTTCTAGCAGTTTTCTTTTGGCACTTACAATAACTGAATCTCTTTGGATGGGACCCGAGAATCTAACTTTGCTCTACCAAACTTCACACCATGGTGGGTTGTGTTATAACGAGACTCTGATGTTCACACAATATTTTTCTTTGATGATCGTTTATGAGAAGCTCTTGATCCCTGGTGAGTAAATTCATTGTCAAATCACTCCCCCTTTGAAAGATTCTGAATTTATTTCTTGTCTCAGAGGATCATTTCCAGCCCCAAAGGTAAGTTTTTACATGACTATTTGAAAGTTAAATTAATCTTTTCCTCCCTGCCCCACCCCACGCCAATAGGAGAAATTGATTCTCAGAGAATTTTCAGGTCTGCGGATTAGTCATTCATTATACCTCTGGAAACATATAGTGGTGTGAGTACTGTCATTTCCATTTAGAAAGAAGGAGAGGGAGGAGAAAGCTAATAAAGAAAAACGGGTGGCAAAGTATTACCCCTGCAAGTTATATCTTGTGTTGGTTACTTCAGTCAATTTTGTCAGGCAAGAGATTTTTCACTGTTTGAAATTGCTAGGTTACTTCATTTAAATCGCTAAAATATGCCACAGGGCCATTATTTTTATTTTGCATTTTTGTTTTTTAGAAAAGAACAAATTAGCCATTAATCTCTAGTGGCCTCTCAGTATACTGTACTCCTTCAAAATTGTCCACACTGGATCAGAATTCTAGTTGATTTTTTTTTCCTTCTCTCAAAACAGGGATGTGAACACATCAAATGACTTAGTGGTTCATCTGGCACAAGTAACTGAAAATTTGAATGCTTATCTGAACTTTATCTGAACTATCCTGAGTTTTCTTGGGTCTGTAAAATTGGAACTGAAATCTCATGGAAACTGGCTTTCTCAAGAGACTTTTGGTGAGCCAGAAATACTGTAAGAGCAGCCTTTCCCGTGGTGTTTTGGCAATTTTTACTTTGGCGCCAGACAGAACCAGGAAGTTCAGAGGTAAATGAGATTGAAAAATAATGAAATGGTAACTGATCTTTTTTTTTTTTTTGTACTTCAGAAAAGTTTAGCTCAAAATTCTTTTAAGAATGTATTGAGTTAGTCTTAACAATGATAGACCTCGTAATATGCATCAGGAGAGATTTGGGATGCTATTAATAATTCAGCCCATCTGTAGTAAGAAGGAGGAAATTAGAAATGATCATTTCTTCTTGTTTTTCACACTGTTTTACTACAGATTCTATAGAATTATTGGTCAGTTTAATTAGCATATTTTCCCTGACATTAATGACATCATGGCAGATATTTTAATAAATTCACATCAACTTTCCTTACCATCACTTAATTTAAATTCTTACCATCAGGGAGATTGCATTTCCATGTATTTTCATATACAGAGGTTTAGAACCTATCATTAGAGTTTATTAGAGATTATAGTGAATGGATTATCATAGATTATCCTGCATATCAATTTTCTATTTATAAGCCATACATCTAAATGATGCATGAATTATATTCACAGAAGCATCCTGAAGGAGAGGGGGATTCTTGTATATTAAGACAGTAGTTCTCAAAACTTCGTTGACCTGTAGCACTTTTAAATAGGGATGCCCTGGTCCAACCCCAGTCAACCCTACCAGGTCGCTGATGGCGGAGCCCACAGTGCTGTGTTTTTATCAGTTCCACTGGTAATTTTGATGTGTATCAAAGTCACCTCATGCACCATTGGCAAGTGCTCACTTAGGTGTCATGAGCTTTTCACCAGATTGTAAAAAACAATTCACAATGCCATATTATATTTATATAAGCCTTGACTACTTCATTTCATACATTCTAATCTTCATTCCTCACTAAAACTATGTAAGGACGCTCTTGATATCATTCTCATTCTCATCATTTTATGCTTGAAGGGACTGAGGCTCAGAGTTTCAATACTTTTCCCAGTTATTAAGTGATGGAGTTGAAAGTCGGATCCTGTTCTTTTGCCTTGGAGCTCGATTTTTTCCACTATAACACTAATGTACTACAGGCAGAGAAAGGAGAAACACCTGTTTCTACTGCTTAAAAAGATTAAAAAGAGATGTAGTTTTCTGAGAATGACATGCCATTATAAACAATAACAGCACCAATTCTTTGACAGACAATTTATTTCTAAATGACTTCATTACCAAAAGAGACAGAAAGGTAGTTGAGACAGAGTCTACAGGTAACTCCTCTCAGATACTTTTTCCAATCTGTGAGTGCTCAATAAATCCTTGATAAGCCAATAGACTATTGACTTGAAGATTTTTTTCTCTCTGTGAACCTTTGCAAAACATAGCAAGGAAAGTGCTAATCAGCAATTCTGAGGCTGTGTTGTCAGCCACTGGAAAGGATCCATCTGTCTTGTTAACCACTCCATGAATTCTATCTTCATTTTTGTACAGAGGCTTGGACAAAAAAGGAGATCAGAAACCAGGCTGAGTTATTTTATTTTAAATTGATAATATATACTTCCTGTAGCATTCTAAAAAGCCAAAGTTTATAAAAAGTTTCTGAAATTTTTCAAAAAGTGTGTTGAAATTAATGCCCCGCCAAGATTCTTACTTCATTGTTTTTGCTGGTCGTGTTTAAAAGCCATTCACCCTCAGTGAACTGAAGGACTGGGCTTTGAATAACTGATGTCCTTTGGATCAGTTGTGCCTGCCTTGTAATTTGTGCAGGATTTGCATCCGTCAGCCTGGCCTTCATCTCAGGCATTCATTGGGAATACAGTCACCGAGGATAGGGCTGGGGTAGGTGGACATGAGGGCAGAGAGAAGTGATTTCCAAGCTCAAAGACAGTCAGGGAGAGAAATCAATCCCAAGAGGAAACGAGTAAGTGGAGTTTGTATGTGACTAAATGTGTGTAAGTTTCCTGAAGAACACCAAAGTGTATGTAAGCACAACAAAGCGCCCTTAGGCAGGTTTAATGAGTGCAATTGGCATCCTTACAAAAGATAACCTAACTTGACACTAACCCTGCCAGTAGTTCAGGGATAATATTTTCACTAAAATGAACTGCTCTTGAACTGTTTCTGTAATTTATTTGGTGCAGATAGGCTTTCCTTCAACATCAGACATGCATGTCTTATGGCCACCACTTGTTTATTGTAAAAACATATTTATTATAGCCAATGCAAGCAAAACCCTCCTTCCCACTGGTGTTTTAATTCCCCTGAAGCCTTCTCAGACTGTGTACCACAGTCTTCATGATGAAGTACATGCAAACTTGTTCCAAACAATGTCCCATGTTTTCTTTGGACTTACCTTCAAAATCTATTGCTAAAGAGCAACTCCTAGTGTTTTATGACCTTTTACCATGGAGGTGCTTATCCTTTGGACTTGAAATGATTTTCTTTTTCTTGATGAAAATGTCAAGTGTGCCTGAGGATCTAGTCAGAAAGTGGACATTGAGCTAAGCGGAAAGAAAGGAGACCAGCTGACTGGATATAATAGAACAGACATGTTTCATAAAACCACAGGAGTGTCGTAAAAATCAGTTGGTAGAATCTAGGTAAAGTTCTACAATGTGTTACCAGTTTCATCATCATCATTCTCAGTAATATTATTTATCCTACACGAAGTCATCAAAACTTAGCTTCTAGACTAATTCTGAAAATAAAGGCGGTCTTGGATGATTCTAGAGATGATGGCTTCTATGGACATTAATTCATTCCAGAAATATTTTCTTAAGTGTTTACTATGGCAGTAAACAATCCAGAAAAAAATTTCTTTTGCCAAATCCAATTATTCTTCTTCTATTTGGAGCTACCCAATCCCCATCTTGAATTGGTAAAGCAAATTGTTTTGGGTTCATTCCCAAACTTTTGGATGTCAACCATCTTTTAGGATACCAAAAGACTCCAAGGACCTAATGGGCATTTTAAATTTCATTTATGAGCATGATAAGAAAAGTAATAAAGCATGATTCATCTATTCCCCTGGTGAAGTAATGCCTTGGGTAGAGGTGAAAGGATTCTACAAAAGAATTAACACTTCTTTTTAATAATATATGTTAGGACTGTTGCTAGCACATATGACACCTCTGTGCAAAGTAGGAAAAAGTGCCCCTTCTTCATGACTCTACTTCAATAGGGAATATTATTATAATAAATATACAAATCCATGACATTTATGTCATCATGTTGGATGCGCTTTCTTGTGCAGTGCCCAATTTGCTCAACCATACACAGTGGCTCTATATAGCAACTATCTCAGACAGTTTGGAGGGACTACAAACAAACTGGAACAACACATCAATATTAATGTGTGTCCTCCTAACAATGACCAACTGCTGATAATATTCTATCACCAAACATTTCTAATAACTCCTTCTATATAGTTCTGTTTCAAACACATTTCAGTTGGGAATTTGAGTTTATCACTAGCACTTAAACAAAAGCTATTTTCTACCCTTTCTCAGTAGTCATTTTTTTTTGTTTTCTGTGAATTTCCCTAGATTTTTTTCTCAATTGAAAGCTCTACTCCTCCAATTAATCTAATCTAATTTTACTTTGCTACTCATGGATTACAACCCATCCATGTTTCTGGTTAACTACTTTTAAAGGTACCTTTCTCAAAATCAAATGGATGAAAAAGTCCATGAATTACCTGACAATGCAGTTCTAAATCACTGAACTATATATATGAGCAGTGTGCCATGGAAATTCTAGAATCCCCCAAGCCTAAACTACAAAATGTAAATTAATTTTCTTGCACTTGTCCTAAGTGTACTTTCCATGTTATGTACTTACATGGCAGAAAGAGGAAAGTGAATGCAATATAAATTAGTGAGTGTCTCATTTATTTTTCTAGAGTCAACATCTAGTGAACAGAAAACTCTGTCTAAAACTTTAGGTTGCTTTTATACTCAGGCACTCATCTCATGGATTTTGGTAAAACAAAATTGAACTGTGGACCTAATTAAGCTGAAAAACTTTTGCACAGCAAAGGAAGCCATTGACAAAGCAAAAAGACAACCTACTGAATGGGAGAAAATATTTGCAAATGATATGACCAATAAGGGGTTAGTATCCAAAATATAGTAACAGCTCATATAACTCAACATCAAAAAAACAAACAATCCAATTCAAAACTGTGCAGAAGATCTGAATAGGCATTTTTCCAAAGAGGACATGCAGATAGTCAACAGGCATATGAAAAAATGCTCAACATCATTAATCATCAGAGAAATGCAAATTAAAACCACCATGAGATATCACCTCACACCTGTCAGAATGACTATCATCAAAAAGAACACAGAAAACAAACGTTGGCAAGGATGCGGAGAAAAGGGGACCCTCCTACACTGTTGGTGGGAATGTAATTTGGTGCAGCCGCTGTGGAAAAAGGTATGGAAGTTCCTCAAAAAACTAAAAGTAGAACTGCCACATTCTACTCCAGGGCATATATCCAAAAAAAATGAAAACACTAATTTGAAAAGACATATGCACCTCAGTGTTCATAGCAGCATTATTTACAATTGCCCAGATATGGCCACAACCTAAGTGCCCATCAACAGATGAATGGATAAAGAAGATGTGGTGTATATATATATATACACACACACACACACACACACACACACACACACACACACATACATACATACACATATATACACATATAAATATGTATATATATAATGGAATACTCCTCAGCCATAAAAAAGAATGAAATTTTGTCATTTGCAGCAACATGGATGGACTTGGAGGGTATTATGCTAGGTCAGAAATAAGAAGAAATAAGAAAAAGAAATAAGAAATAAGTCAGATAGAAAAAGACAAATACTGTATGATATTACTTATACGTGGAATCTAAAAAATAAAACAAAATAATGAATATAATAAAAACAAACAAACTTACAGTTATAGAGAAGAAACTAGTGATTATAAGTGGGAAGACGGAAGGGGGGGATGGCTAAATTAGGGGTAGGGTATTAAGAGGTACAAACTATTATGTATAAAATAAGCTATAAGGATGTATTGTACAATGCAGGGAATATAGCCAATATTTTATAATGACTATAAACAGAGTATAACCTTTAAAAGTTGTGAATCACTATGTTGTACACCTGTAAGTTATATAATATTGTACAGCAACTATACTTCAATAAAGAAATCCAAACAACAACAACAATAACAACAAAAAACCTGAACTGGTCTCTCTCAGAATTTGGTTGATTTCAGAGGGTCAGCTTCTAAAAATTTCAGCTTATCTCATATTTATGTCAATCCAAGACCTATCTGGAATGCCCTAATGTATATAATGCTCCTACTAAATATATGAATCCTTCAAATGTCTAGCGTCCCATAGTACCCATCGGTTGACATTGTCATTTGGAGGAGACTTTTGAGGGACAAAACTGGCAAAAATTCTCAAAAAATTTTATCCACTGGAGTTTGTACTTGGAAAGTTTGGTTTGTTTATCTATCAACCATCAATTGATTAGTTCTGTAATATCATGGGAAAGAAACTTTACCACCTACCAGCCTTCACTCCTTCTTTTCTACCTTTTGTTTACCTCTCATTTATTTCTACTTTAAAATCAGAGTCTATCTGTTCTTTCTTTTTTCTCTTTTTCAACCTCTTTCAGATTGAGTTTATTTTTATGGTTCCACTTTATTTACTTTACTGGCTTATTACCTCTAATTGTTTTATTATTTTAGTGGTTATATTATGGTTTAATGCATACACTTTTAACTTATCACAGTCTACATTCAGGTGGTTTTATATCAATTCAGGTATGATATAACAAGCTTGTAAGAGTGCACTTTAATTTCTCCTCTCCCAACCTCAGTACTCTTGTCACACATTTTACTTATATTTATGTTATAAAATCCATACGACTCTGTTATTTTTTTTGTTTATGTAGTCAATTACCTTTTAAACTGATTTAAATGATAATGAAAAATAATACATTTTTACACATGTAATTATCATTTCCAATGCTTCTCTTTGTTTTGTACACATCCATATTTCTCTCTGGTATCGTTTTTCTTCTATCTGAAGGACTTACTTTAACATTTCTCTTGGTGAGCTATGTTGATGATTAATTCTTACAGCTTTTTTAAATCTGAAAAAAGTCTTTATTTCACCTTTATTTTTGAAAAATATTTTTGCTGAGTATTGAATTGTTGGCAAGCTCAGGGTCACAATGGTAGCCACAGCTAGAGATCTAAAAGATATATGTAGTATAGATTTTGTGTAATAATCCTATTTGTCTCATTTTTTTCTACTCTCATTTTCCTTGTCTTCTTATGTTTTATTTTGTTGTTTCTTACAATATGTATTAAAGGGAAGACTTTTTTTTAAATTTTAATTTCAGATAACGAATACTTTTTAATTTATTTATTTTTGCTTTTTTTATTTTTGGCTGTGTTGGGTCTTCGTTTCTGTGCGAGGGCTTTCTCTAGTTGTGGCAAGCAGGGGCCACTCTTCATCGCGGTGCGTGGGCCTCTCACTGTCACGGCCTCTTTTGTTGTGGAGCACAGGCTCCAGATACGCAGGCTCAGTAGTTGTGGCTCATGGGCCTAGTTGCTCCACAGCATGTGGGATCTTCCCAGACCAGGGCTTGAACCTGCGTCCCCTGCATTAGCAGGCAGATTCGTAACCACTGCGCCACCAGGGAAGCCCCAGGGAAGACATTTTTTAAAGGCAGGATATATTTAGTCATTCCCAAATAATCTTGTAGGTTAAATGTTTCCATCTACTTTCAAGGAAACCTGCACAAGCCTCTTACATAGCCTCATCCACGAGAGGACAAACAACAGAAGCAACAATAACTACAATCCTGCAACCTGTGGAAAAAAACCACATTCACAGAAAGATAGACAAGATGAAAAGTCAGAGGGCTATGTACCAGATGAAAGAACAAGATAAAACACCAGAAAGACAACTAAATGAAGTGGAGATAGGCAACCTTCCAGAAAAAGAATTCAGAATAATGATAGTGAAGATGATGAAGGACCTCGGAAAAACAATGGAGGCAAAGATCGAGAAGATGCAAGAAATGCTTAACAAAGACCTAGAAGAATTAAAGAACAAACAAACAGAGATGACCAATACAATAACTGAAATGAAAACTACACTACAAGGAATCAATAGCAGAATAACTGAGGCAGAAGAACGGATAAGTGACCTGGAAGACAGAATGGTGGAATTCACTGCTGCGGAACAGAATAAAGGAAAAAGAAAGAAAAGAAATGAAGACAGCCTAAGAGACCTCTGGGACAACATTAAACGCAACAACATTTGCATTATAGGGGTCCCAGAAGGAGAAGAGAGAGAGAAAGGACCCGAGAAAATATCTGAAGAGATTATAGTAGAAAACTTCCCTAACATGGGAAAGGAAAGAGCCACCCAAGTCCAGGAAGCACAGTGAGTCCCATACAGGATAAACCCAAGGAGAAACATGCCAAGACACATAGTAATCAAATTGGCAAAAATTAAAGACAAAGAAAAATTAATGAAAGCAGCAAGGGAAAAATGACAAATAACATACAAGGGAACTCCCATAAGGTTAACAGCTGATTTCTCAGCAGACACTCTACAAGCCAGAAGGGAGTGGCATGATATATTTAAAGTGATGAAAGGGAAGAACCTACAACCAAGATTACTCTACCTGGCAAGGATCTCATTCAGATTCGATGGAGAAATCAAAAGCTTTACAGACAAGGAAAAGCTAAGAGAATTCAGCACCACCAAACCAGCTCTACAACAAATGCTAATGGAACTTCTCTAAGTGGGAAACCAAGAGAAGAAAAGGACCTACAAAAACAAACCCAAAATAATTAAGAAAATGGTCATAGGCATGTATACACTGAGGTGTATAAAATTGATGACTAATAAGAACCTGCAGTATAAAACAAACAAACAAACAAAAAACAACTAATATTAAACTTTCTTTGGGTTATTTGTATAGAAATATGTTAATATAAATGTTTCAGACATTACATGAAATTTCTAAAAATCTTATATGTTCTGGTAAAATGTTATAAGTCATAATTCTAGTTATTACTTTAAAATGTGTATATCTCAGGAATAACTAAATTTCCTTGTCAATTGCATAATTATGAACTTTCATCAAATCTTTAACCGTGGTCATTTTAAAGTTTTTTGTCATTTACAGACAGTTTTGGGTGTACTCTGTTTCTTTTGCAAATATGTTCCTATAAAAGGGTTTCATCTTCAAGGAATTCATGGAAAAGACTCTGACAAGTACAGGTTTCTGGTAACTGACTATACTGCTGAACTGAATGAATAACCGTTTTCAGAACTCTAATGGAAAACTGATGAATTCATGAAAGTGCTAACAAAAGATCAAGATGAAAAAGAAAATTAATTACATGGGACTGAGTGAACTGATGAGGATGATTATAATTTTTGTGACTTTCTGTTTGAATAAAGAAAAAAATTCCCACAAGGACTCAGAGGCAAAAAATATACAAATCAATTTTCACTGCAAAGTAAAGGAGATGTTACAGTGGAGGATTACTGGACTGAGTGTCAAAATTACGACATAGTATGAGTGTGTTTCATGTTTGGTAATTGCAATCATTCTTGCTTTTGTTGTGGTCATCCATTTACAATGGTTGGTGTCAGTTTATTTATCTCTTATAAAAATAAAATACAGTGTGTGTGTGTGTGTGTGTGTGTGGAAAGAAAAAGGATTTTACTGTAGTTTTAAATAAGTAAGAGGCCATATTACTGACCTATTAAAAAAGTAACATGTGAACATTAAGAAAAAAAAAGAAAAGAAAATGGTCATAGGAACATAGATATTGATAATTACCTTAAACATGAATGGATTAAATGCTCCAACCAAAAGACACAGGCTTACTGAATGGATACAAAAACAAGACACATCTATATGCTGTCTACAAGAGACCCACTTCAGACCTAGGGACACATACAGACTGAAAGTGAGGGGATGGAAAAAGATAACCATGCAAATGGAAATCAAAAGAAAGCTGGAGTAGCAATACTCATATCAGATAAAATTGACTTTAAAATAAAGAATGTTACAAGAGACAAGGAAGGACACTACATAATGATCAAGGGATCAATCCAAGAAGATATAACAATTATAAATATATATGCACCCAACATAGGAGCACCTCAATACATAAGGCAACTGCTAACAGCTGTAAAAGAGGAAATCGACAGTAACACAATAATAGTGGGGGACTTTAACACCTCACTTACACCAATGGACAGATCATCCAAAATGAAAAAAATAAGGAAACAGAAGCTTTAAATGACGTAATAGACCAGATAGATTTAATTGATATTTATAGGACATTCCATCCAAAAACAGCAGATTACACTTTCTTCTCAAGTGCACACGGAACATTCTCCAGGAGAGATCACATCTTGAGTCACAAATCTAGCCTCAGTAAGTTTAAGAAAATTGAAATCATATCAGGCATCTTTTCTGACCACAACGCTATGAGATTAGAAATGAATTATAGGGGAAAAAACATAAAAAACACAAACACATGGAGGCTAAACGCTATGTTACTAAATAACCAAGAGATCACTGAAGAAATCAAAGAGGAAATCAAAAAATACCTAGAGACAAATGACAATGAAAACACGACAATCCAAAACCTATTGGATGTGGGAAAAGCAGTTCTAAGAGGGAAGTTTATAGCTATACAAGCCTACCTCAAGAAACAAGAAAAATCTCAAATAAATAATCTAACCTTACACCTAAAGGAACTAGAGAAAGAAGAACAAACAAAACCCAAAGTTAGCAGAAGGAAAGAAATCATAAAGATCAGAGCAGAAATAAACGAAGTAGAAACAAAGAAAACAATAGCAAAGATCAATAAAACTATAAGCTGGTTCTTTGGGAAGATAAACAAAATTGATAAACCATTAGCCAGACTCATCCAGAAAAAGAGGGAGAGGACTCAAATCAATAAAATCAGAAATGAAAAAGGAGAAGTTACAACAGACACCGCAGAAATACAAAGCATCCTAAGAGACTACTACAAGCAACTTGATGCCAATAAAATGGACAACCTGGAAGAAATGGACAAATTCTTAGAAAGGTATAACCTTCCAAGACTGAGCCAGGAAGAAATAGAAAATATGAACAGACCAATCACAAGTAATGAAATTGAAACTGTGATTAAAAATCTTCCAACAAACAAAAGTCCAGGACCAGATGGCTTCACAGGTGAATTCTATCAAACATTTAGAGAAGAGCTAACACCCATCCTTCTCAAACTCTTCCAAAAAACTACAGAGGAAGGAACACTCCCAAACTCATTCTATGAGGCCACCATCACCCTGATACCAAAACCAGACAAAGATAATACAAAAAAAAAAAAAAAATTACAGACCAATATCACTGATGAATATAGATGCAATAATCCTCAACAAAATACTAGCAAACAGAATCCAACAACACATTAAAAGGATCATACACCATGATCAAGTGCGATTTATCCCAGGGCCGCAAGGATTCTTCAATATACGCAAATCAATCAATGTGATACACCATATTAACAAATTGAAGAATAAAAACTATATGATCATCTCAATAGATGCAGAAAAAGCTTTTGAGAAAATTCATCACCCATTTATGATAAAAACTCTCCAGAAAGTGGGCATAGGGGAAACCTACCTCTACATAATAAAGGCCATATATGACAATCCCACAGCAAACATCATTCTCAATGGTGAAAAACTGAAAGCATTTCCTCTAAGATCAGGAACAAGACAAGGATGTCCACTCTCACTGCTATTATTCAACATAGTTTTGGAAGTCCTAGCCTCAGCAATCAAAGAAGAAAAAGAAATAAAAGGAATACAAATTGGAAAAGAAGAAGTAAAACTGTCACTGTTTGCAGATGACATGATACTATACATAGAGAATCCTAAGGATGCCACCAGAAAGCTACTAGAACTAATCAATGAATCTGGTAAAGTTGCAGGATACAAAATTAATGCACAGAAATCTCTTGCATTCCTGTACACTAATGATGAAATATCTGAAAAAGAAATTAAAGCACTCCCATTTACCATTGCAACAAAAAGAATAAAATACCTAGCAACAAACCTACCTAAGGAGACAAAAGACCTGTATGCAGAAAACTATAATACACTGATGAAAGAAATTAAAGATGATACCAACAGATGGAGAGATATACCATGTTTTTGGATTGGAAGAATCAATATTGTGAAAATGACTATACTACCCAAAGCAATCTACAGATTCAATGCAATCCCTTTCAAATTATCAATGGCATTTTTTACGGAAAGAGAACAAAAAAATCTTAAAACTTGTATGGAGACACAAAAGACCCCGAATAGCCAAAGCAGTCTTGAGGGAAAAAAACGTAGCTGGAGGAATCAGACTCCCTGACTTCAGACTATACTACAAAGCTACAGTAATCAAGACAATATGGTACTGGCACAAAAACAGAAACCAAGATCAATGGAACAAGATAGAAAGCCCAGAGATAAACCCACACACCTATGGTCAACTAATCTATGACAAAGGAGGTGAGGATATACAGTGGAGAAAAGACACTCTCTTCAATAAGTGGTGCTGGGAAAACTGGACAGCTACATGTAAAAGAAGGAAATTAGAACACTCCTGAACACCATACACAAAAATAAACTCATAATGGATTAAAGACCTAAATGTAAGACTGGACACTATAAAACTCTTAGTGGAAAACATAGGAAGAACACTCTTTGACATAAATTACAGCAAGATATTTTTTGATCCACCTCCTGGAGTAATGGAAATAAAAACAAGAAATCAAAAAAGATATTAAAAAATAAAAATAAATAAAAAAATAAAATCATAGTCTAGTCTGTGGCACAGCCATTCCAACACATATGGCAGGAAGCTGCTACTTCTCAAAGGCTAGTATACATTAAATATATCTGTTTTCAATTATTCAGACAAAATAAAGTTATCTATGTATACAGTAGGGACTAAGAGAATTTCTTTTTTGCCCCTGAGCTCTGCTCTCAAAATGGCAAGACCATCCATAGAAGAAACTTAAGCATCACAAGGAGTTAAGTTCTAGCAGGACAGATTCATGGCATCCCATTCCCATTTCAATTGTAAGAGCTCTCCTTTTATGTGTCTAATAACTCTGACTTACATATAAGGAAGGAAGGATTCAATAACTGCAACAAATTAAAAACCCATTTGCTTTGGAAATGCATTGGCATATAATCCTTAAGTAATTACTGTATATCTTCTCCATTCTAACCTTTCCTCCATCTAGATCCTCATTTCCTCAAGGGCAAGCACTGTGTCATAATCAACTCTTTGACTGTCAAGTTACTTCTTAAATTAACAGGTACATAGTAAAGCCATTAAAATAATCTTATTCACATACACTGAAAGCAAAGTAGCCATCATATTTTTAATAGAATTTATAGGGATATCAGTTAGATTGAGACTGACAAAGATTGGTCAGAAAAGAATAGAGCAATCATAATTATAAAGTGAATAATTTTCAAAGAACAATTGTTTTTAAAAACTTTAATGAATGCCTAGCATGTCTCCATGGCATTGTCCTAAAATGGTATTTCATGTCCTGAAACACTGAATGACTCCAAAAGCAATAATTCTTTATTACTTAATTACACTTCTATTTCCTTTTACATTGGTGTCCAGGTGTCCTTATTTTTTTGTCATCTGAGAGAAAAAGGAAATAGCTTTGCTTTTCATGTTTTGTAGAACATAGTCTGAAAAAAATGTTCTTACACATCAAATGTTACCTGTTTAAAAAAAATAGAAAATGGTATACATTGTATTCAAAACTACTAATCTCCAGTATCCATCCCCTTGAAACCAGGCAGAGTCATGTGACTTGCTTTTACTGCTGGCATGTGACAGGAAGTTGCATGTGTTCCTTCCATGTGGAAGGTTTAAGGGACAATGTGTGCTTCCCTCTTCTCCCTTTCTTCTATGACATTTACGTCTGTCCTCGAGCGAGGCTGATCATGAGGAGCAGAGACCCAGCTGACCACCATAGGCATGTGGTGTGAGCAGGAAACACAACAACAACAACTTTGACGTTTTAAGCATAGGAGTGAGAGTGAAAAAGTGGTTTGGGGATGTATATTTTTATTTTTACATGTGGAGTCTGAGTCCAAATGTGTTATCAGACTCTTTAGTGGTCTTCCTGTGAGTCTGGGCCAAATCACGATGTATAAAAACAAACCACACTGGTTTCCAGTCTCCCCCAAAAATCAGAGAAGGGGGAGATAGACCTGGTGCAGCTGTGACAACAACCTTATTGTTAGAGAACAGGGCATCTAATTTATAAGTGTCTGGGAAGTTTGAATACGAAAAAAGAAGCTATGCATACCAGAGCAGGGAATTTTTCATTTAGACGGAAAGCTTTCTTACGGATATTTGTTGATGAGTTATGTTGTATTAAAAAATCTGCATATAAGTTTAAATCTCTCATTTTTACTAATTTAAGTAGAATTATTAAATTCTAGAGTCCAGATTTAAAGCTACCTTGGACCAAGTTCCTTTAATCATCTGGGGACCTAGCATTCAACCCTTTTCAACCAACAGATTACGTGTGGGCTTTGTGATGGAGAATGGCTAATTGTTCTTCTTGTAAGCATTAATCGCACCCTCATTGCCTCCCATGGAAAACTTGCCAGGAACCCAAACCAGTATTTAGACTATTGACATTAATTCTATCTCTCTTCTTCTCTAAGGTGATATATAGTAACTTCTAAGATCAAATTGTTAGACAAACAAAAACATTTTCAAATTTCAGATATTTTATCTTTCATTTTATGCCACAGACATAAATTTACATCCAGCATTTGCTGCAATCACATGGCCCTCCACAGCTACCTAAGCAAGCTGCCAGCAGAAACAGAAAGTTTAATAAAACCCTATATTTCCATAAAAATGTAGCCTGAAATGTGTCATAGACCTCAGCCTCCCTCTACCAAACTGATAAACTAACATTTTATTTTTAAAAGTGGCTTATTACTCTAAATATATTTGATTATTTAAGAGACTAAAGGAAAAGACACTTCCAATAGTTGCAGTCTTTGATATGAAAATGTGTATGGACATGCTTTTTCATCATTAATTGACATACTATTTCAAAATAATTCCTTTTTATATCTGTTTACCAATTTCAAATAAAGCATAACTTTTGTATAATGTTCTTTATGGTAATGTGTATATTTTGGAATGAACTGTGACATGTTATCTGTATATTATACATCATCATACTTTTTGTTTATCAGAGAGAAAAAATTTCACTGTGATCTTTTTATAAGAAGTGATAATTTATAAAAATAATATGATCCTGAAATATATGCCAGAGATTGTATGCAAGGCTGTAAAGTAAGCTGCTCTTTGTTTTTTAAGGACTATGCTCTTATTTCTAAAATTTAATTGAACAAGATTGAAAATAAATTGTAGATAGTCACAAAGAAAGGAATGAATGCGACTAAAGAGTTACAAATAAAAGCAGTGAAGAAATTCAAAGGGAGTGTTAAAAGTTATTAAGTCATAGAAATGCTTTAAAATTTAAATGCAGAATTTGCAGTTTGAAAATGGGTGAAATAAAGAAGATATTTTCATTTTCAGCTTTAGAAATTGCACAAATAAATAAGAAGAACAAAAAATAGAAACATAAAACTCATGTTCCATGACACTATGAGATACCTTTAACTCTGTATCCTGACATGTGAGGAAGGCTGCCAAATATTTTGAAGTAAAATGGGGATGTAGAAAGATGCTGAGAGAGAGCTCCAGATGCTGTGGATTTAATCAAGGCTGGCAAAGCCCAACTCTTCTTTGTCTGTGACGATATAGTTAGATAAATTGTCTAACAGCAAAAGCTTCCTTAGACAGAGTTTGGTAAAAAGAAGAAGAGGCAGGAGGGGCTAAATGAGGAAATACAAACCCAAAGATAAGCTATATTGTCAGAAGCAGTCTGTTGGTGAGGCAGGGTAGAAGAGAAAGAACACATTGTGAGAAGCCCTGAAATATCACTCTATTAGCTGGGGAGAAATAACTCATTAATATCCCAAATTTATATTTTAAGGAGAATTCTTGGAGGTCTAGAATATAGTCCTAGTCCTTCTCTTAACATATCACTCAACAGACAACTAGTTCAGGAAGAAGTAACCTTATTCAAACAGGAGTATTCTTTAAAAAAAGAAAAGAAAAGAACTGCCATAGAACTATTCAAGTATATTCTAAGGGGAAAAAAGGAAAAAGAATGGCAGGGAATAAACCCTCACTAGATAAATATTATAATACAGCTGTTAAAAAACTGTGAACAAGTATTTGCCATGAATTTTAGAATGTTAAGAAGTTATTGCTTCTTTTAAATAGGAATTCTAATTATAGACATGAGAGTGCAGGAATAATAGAATGAAGTAGCATAATACAAGGAAACTTGAATTGCCAAACTCAAAAGAAGTGGAAGAGAAGACAAAACCATCACAGAAATAAAGGCCATAGACAAGCCTCTTAGATAGCCTCATCCACCAGAGGGCAGACAGTAGAAGCAAGAACTACAATCCTGCAGCCTGTGAAACGAAAACCACATTCACAGAAAGACAAAATGAAAAGGCAGAGGAATATGTACCAGATGAAGGAACAAGACAAAACACCAGAAAAACAACTAAATGAAGTGGAGATAGGCAACCTTCCAGAAAAATAATTCAGAATAATGATAGTGAAGATGATCCAGGACCTAGGAAAAGAATGAAGGCAAACATCGAGAAGTAAGAAATGTTTAACAAAGGCCTAGAAGAATGAAAGAACAAACACCTAGAAGAATTGAAGAACAAACAGAGAGGAACAATACAATAACTGAAATGAAGAATACACTAGAAGGCATCAATAGCAGAATAACTGAGGCATAAGAACAGATAAATGACCTGGAAGACAGAATGGTGGAATTCATTGCTGGGGAAATGAAGACAGCCTAAGAGACCTCTGGGACAACATTAAATGCAACAACATTCACACTATAGGGGTCCCAGAAGAAGTGAGAGAGAAAGGACGTGAGAAAATATTTGAAGAGATTATAGTTGAAAACTTCCCTAACATGAGAAAGGAAATAGCGGCTCAAGTCCAGGAAGCGCAGGGAGTCTCAGGCAGGAAAAACCCAAGGAGAAACACGCCAAGACACATAGTAATCAAATGACAAAAATTAAAGACAAAGAAAAATTATTGAAAGCACCAAGGGAAAAATGACAAATAACATACAAGGGAACTCCCATAAGGTTAACAGCTGATTTCTTAGCAGACACTCTACAAGCCAGAAGGGAGTGGGGTGATATATTTAAAGTGATGAAAGGGAAGAACCTACAACCCAGATTACTCTACCCGGCAAGGATCTCATTCAGATTTGACAGAGAAATCAAAAGCTTTACAGACAAGCAAAAGCTAAGAGAATTCAGCACCACGAAACCAGCTCTACAACAATGCTAAAGGAACTTCTCTAAGTGGGAATCACAAGAGAAGAAAATGACCTACAAAAACAAACCCAAAACAATTAAGAAAATGGTAAGAGGAGCATATACATCAAAAATTACCTTAAATGTGAATGGATTAAATGCTACAGCCAAAAGACACAGGCTCACTGGATGGATAAAAAAACATGACCCATCTATATGCTGTCTACAAGAGACCCACTTCAGACCTAGGGACAAATACAGACTGAAAGTGAGAGGATGGAAAAAGATATTCCATGCGAATTGAAATCAAAAGAAAGCTGGAGTACAAATACTCATATCAGATAAAATAGACTTTAAACTAAAGAATGTTACAAGAGACAAGGAAGGACACTACATAATGATCAAGGGATCAATCCAAGAAGAAAATATCTATCTATCTATCTATCTATCTATCTATCTATCTATCTATCTATTTATCTATCTATATATATGCACCCAACATAGGAGGACATCAATACATAAGGCAAACGTTAACAGCTATAAAAGAGGAAATTCACAGTAACACAATAATAGTGGGGGACTTTAACACCTCATTTACACCAATGGACAGATCATCCAGACAGAATATTAATAAGGAAACACAAGCTTTAAATGACACAATAGACCAGATAGATTTAGTTGATATTTATAGGACATTCCATCCAAACACACCAGATTACACTTTCTTCTCAAGTGCACACGGAACATTCTCCAGGATAGATCGTATCTTGAGTCACAAATCAAGCCTCAGAAAATTTAAGAAAATTGAAATCATATCAAGCATCTTTTCTGACCACAACGCTATGTGATTAGAAATTAAATACAGGGAAAAAAACGTAAAAAACATAAACATATGGAGGCTAAACAATACATTACTAAATAACCAAGAGATCACTGAAGAAATCAAAGAGGAAATCAAAAAATACCTAGAGACCAATGACAACAAAAACATGATGATCCAAAACCTATGGGATGCAGCAAAAACAATTCTAAGAAGGAAGTTTATAGCAATACAATCCTACTTCAAGAAACAAGAAAAATCTCAAATAAACCATCTAACTTTACACCTAAAGGAACTAGAGAAAGAACAAAAAAACCCCAAAGTTAGTAGAAGGAAAGAAATCATAAAGATCAGAGCAGAAATAAACGAAGTAGAAACAAAGAAAACAATAGCAAAGATCAATAAAACTAAAAGCTGGTTCTTTGAGAAGATAAACAAAATTGATAAACCTTTAGCCAGACTCATCAAGAAAAAATGGAGAGGACTCAAATCAATAAAATGAGAAATGAAAAAGGAGAAGTTACATTGGACACCACAGAAATACAAAGCATCCTAAGAGACTACTGCAAGCAACTCGATGCCAATAAAATGGACAACGTGGAGTAAATGGATAAATTGTTAGAAAGGTATAACCTTCCAAGACTGAACCAGGAAGAAATAGAAAAGATGAACAGACCAATCACAAGTAATGAAATTGAAACTGTGATTAAAAATCTTCCAACAAAAAAAGTCCAGGACCAGATGGCTTCACAGGTGTATTCTATCAAACATTCAGAGAAGACCTAACACCCACCCTTCTCAAACTCTTCCAAAAAATTGCAGAGGAAGGAACACTCTCAAACTCATTCTACCAGGCCACCATCACCCTGATACAAAAAACAGGCAGGGATATTACAAAAAAGAAAATTACAGACCAAGATCACTGATGAATATAGAGGCAAAAATCCTCAACAAAATACTAGCAAACAGAATCCAACAACACATTAAAAGGTTCACACACCATGACCAAGTGGGATTTATCACAGGGATGCTAGGATTCTTCAATATACGCAAATCAATCAATGTGATACACCATATTAACAAAATGAAGAATAAAAACCATATGATCATCTCAATAGATGCAGAAAAACCTTGTGACAAAATTCAACACCCATTTATGATAAAAACCCTCTGGAAAGTGGGCATAAAGGGAAGCTACCTCAATATAATAAAGGCCATATATGAGAAACCCACAGCAAACATCATTCTCAATGGTGAAAAACTGAAAGCATTTCCTCTAAGATCAGGAGCAAGACAAGGATGTCCACTGTCGCCACTATTATTCAATATAGTTTTGGAAGTCCTAGCCATGGAAATGAGAGAAGAAAAAGAAATAAAAGGAATACAAATTGGAAAGGAAGAGGTAAAACTGTCACTGTTTGCAGATGACATGATACTCTACATAGAGAATCCTAAAGATGCCACCAGAAAACTACTAGAGCTAATCAGTGAATTTGATAAAATTTCAGGATACAAAATTACTGCACAGAAATCTCTTGCATTCCTATACACTAACAATGAAAGATCAGAAAGAGAAATTAAGGAAACAATCCCATTCATGACTGCAACAAAAAGAATAAAATACCTAGGAATAAACCTACCTAAGGAGGTAAAAGAGTTGTACTCAGAAAACTATGAGACACAAATGAAAGAAGTCAAAAATAGCACAAACAGATGGATAGATATACCATGTTCTTGGATTGGAAGAATCAATATTGTGAAAATGACTATACTACCCAAAGCAATCTACAGATTCAATGCAATCCCTATCAAATTACCAATGGCATTTTTTACAGAACTAGAACAAAAAAATCTTAAAATTTTTATGAAGACACGAAGGACCCTGAATAGCCAAAGCAATTTTGAGGGAAAAAAATAGAGCTGGAGGAATCACACTCCCTGACTTCAAACTATACTACAAAGCTACAGTAATCAAGACAATATGGTAGGCACAAAAACAGAAATATAGATCAGTGGAACAGGATAGAAAGCCCAGAGATAAATCCACACACTTATGATCAACTAATTTATGGCAAAGGAGGCAAGGATAGACAATGGAGAAAAGACAGTCTCTTCAATAAGTGGTGCTGGGAAAACTGGACAGCTACATGTAAAAGAAGGAAATTGAAACACTAACTAACACCATACACAGAAATAAACTCAAAATGGATTAAAGACCTAAATGTAAGACAAGACACTATAAAACTCTTAGAGGAAAACATAGGAAGAACACTCTTTGACATAAATCACAGCAAGATCTTTTTTGACCCACCTCCTAGAGTAATGGAAATAAAAACAAAAATAAAAAAATGGGACCTAATGAACCTTAAAAGCTTTTGCACAGCAAAGGAAACTATAAACAAGACGAAAAGATGACCCTCAGAATGGGAGAAAATATTTGCAAATGAATCAATGGACAAAGGATTAATCTCCAAAATATACAAGCAGCTCATGCAGCTCAATATCAAAAAAAGAAACAAGCCAATCCAAAAATGGGCAGAAGACCTAAATAGACATTTCTCCAAGGAAGACATACAGATGACCAGGAAGCACATGAAAAGCTGTTCAGTATCAGTAATTATTAGAGAAATGCAAATCAAAACTACAATGAGGTATCACCTCACACCAGTTAGAATGGGCATCATCAGAAAATCTACAAACAACAAATGCTGGAGAGGGTGTGGAGAAAAGGGAACCCTCTTGCACTGTTGGTGGGAATGTAAATTGATATAGCCACTATGGAGAACAGTATGGATGTTCTTTAAAAAACGAAAAATAGAATATCCATATGACCCAGCAATCCCACTACTGGGCATATACCCAGAGAAAACCATAATTCAAAAAGACACATGCACCCGAATGTTCATTGCAGCACTATTTACAATAGCCAGGTCATGGAAGCAACCTAAATGCCCGTCAACAGACGAATGGATAAAGAGGATGTGGTACATATATACAATGGAATATTAACCATAAAAAGGAACGAAATTGGGTCATTTGTAGAGATGTGGATGGACCTAGAGATTGTCATACAGAGTGAAGTAAGTCAGAAAGAGAAAAACAAATATCGTATATTAAAGCATATATGTGGAATCTAGAAAAATGGTACAGATGAACCAGTTTGCAAGGCAGAAATAGAGACACAGATGTAGAGAACAAACGTATGGACACCAAGAGGGGAAAGCAGGGGTGGTGGTGGTGGGATGAATTGGAAGATTGGGCTTGACATATATACACTAATATGTATAAAATAAATAACTAATAAGAAGCTGCTCCATTAAAAAAGAAAAAAGAAAGAAAGGCCACATTGGGGGCAGCACAAAGAATAGATTGTACTAAAATCACTGTAAGGAATATGAAATATTGTAAAGGTAGCAAACACAGAAGACTTGAATGGTCAAAGCGATCCCGAGAAAAAAGAATAAAGCCGGAGGCATCACATTTCCTGATTTCAAACTACATTACAAGGCTATAGTAATCAAAACAGTATGATAGTGGTGTAAAAGCAGACATATAGACCAACGGAACAGAATTGGGAGCCCAGAAATAAACTCATGCATATTAGGTCAACTAGTATTTGACAAGGGGGCCAAGAATACTCAATGGGGAAAGGGTAGTCTCTTCAATAAATGGTGTTGGGGAAACCAGATATTCACATGCAAAAGAATGAAACTGGACGACAATATTACACCACTCACAAAAATTAACTTGAAATAGATTAAAGACTTAAATGTAAGACCTGAAACCATTATAACTTCTAGGAAAAAAAAACAACAACAGAGAATAAGCTCTTTGGCATTATTCTTGGCAATGATTTTTTCCAATATGACACCAAAAGCACAAGCAATAAAAGCAAACATTAATAAGTGGGACTATATCAATCTAAAAAGCTTCTTCACAGCAAAAGAAACAATGCAAAAATGAAAAGGCAACCTACCGAATGGAAGAAAACATTTTCAAACCATATATCTGATAATAGGTTAATCAAAATATACAAAGAACACATACAACTCAATAGCAAAAAATAAAACAAGCAAAACACCAAATAGTTTGATTAAAATATGAGCAGAGGGCCTGAATCTATATTTTTTCCAAAGAAGTCATACAAATGGCCAACAGAGACATGAAAGGTACTCAACATCACAGATCATCAAATGCAAATCAAAACCAGAATGAGCTATCACCTCACATTTGTTAGAATGACTATCATCAAAAAGATGACAAGGGTTGGTGAGTATGTGGAGAAAAGGGAACCCTTATGCATTGTTGGTGGGAATGTAAATTGGTGCAGCCATTTTGGAAAACAGTATGGTGATCACTCAAAAAATTAAAAATAGAACTGCCATATGATCCAGCAATCTCACTTCTGGTACATATCCAAAAGAAATGAAAACAGGACAGGGTCTTGAAGAGATATCTGCATTGCCATGTTCATTGCAGTATTATTCGCAGTAGCCAAGACATGGAAACAACCTAAATGTCAATTAATGGATAAATGGATAAATAAATGGATAAATATGTAATATTATTCAACCATAAAAAAGAAGGAATTCCTACCATTTGTGACACTACGGATAAATCTTGAGGCCATTGCGCAAAGTGAAGTGTCAGGTAGAGAAACACAAATACTGTATGATCTCACCTATCTGTGGAATCTAAAAAATGTTAAACTCATAGAAACATGGAGTAGATTGGTGGTTCCCAGAGATTGGGAGATGGGGGAAATGGGTAGATTTTGGTCAAAGGGTACAAACTTACAGTTATAAGATGAATAAGTTCTGGACATCTAATGTACAGCATAGGAACTATAGTTAACAATACCGTTTGTATACTGGAAGATTGCTAAGAGAGTAGATCTTAAATGTTTTCATTACACATACACACAAAAAGTAACTATGTGAGGTGATGGATGTGTTAACTAACCTTATTGTGGTAATCATTTCACAATATATATGTATATAAAATTATCACATTGTATACATTACACAATGTTATATGTCAATTATATCTCAATAAAACTGCAAAAACATAAATTTAACTTTCAAAAATAGGGAAAAGAAATGAAAATTAAAGCAGTGATATATCTTTTTTACTTATCAGATTAACAAAGGTCAAAGAATTTGAAACTATATAATTGGTGAGAATGTATGGGAATTAGAAATTTTCCTACGTGGTTTTTGGGAGTATAGCTTATCTATCCTCTGTGGAAAACAACTGTACAATAGCTATCCATAAATTGGGAAGTACCTATAATCTTTGGCCTAACAATTCCATTGTTAGGAATTTATTCCACAAATATACGTCAATATTTCTAAACTATTTATGTACAGGGTATTTATTTCAATATTATTGGTAACAGAGAAAAATATTGGAAATAACCTGTGTCCATCTATATGAGACTAATTTACACCTGAAACATGTACAATGAAATACCATGCAGCCATTAAACCTAATGAGGGAGCTCTGTACATATGAAGCCATCTCCGAGAATATTGTTAAGCAAGATATAGAACAGGTCAAAAGTGCATGGCAATGATACAGAAAAAACAATAAGAGAAAGATAAAAAGACATAAAGAGTAGCAAACACAGGATAAACATCTCTGTGAAAAAGAAACTCAATAGAAGGATATTGAAGACATGCGCCTCCTGGGTTCCGAGATTGGAAGCACATTCCAGGAGACAGCATAGTTGAGAATTCGGGCTTCGGTGTAAGATTTCCTGGGGTCAAATTGCAGAGTTTTAGCTGCATGACCTGGAGCAAGAGAAGTCTCATAACTCCTTTATGCCATGAATTGACGATATGGTAAAAGAGAGACCATACAAATGTTAAGCAAAAGAAGGCTACTGTATTAATATTAATATCAGATAAGATAGATTTGAAAGCAAAAAGCATTGCTAGAAATGAAAGTATACATCACATGGTAATAAAAGTAATGTTCCATGAAGAATGTATATCATGAACTTCTAGACACTTAACTTCAAATTATACTCAATAGACGAAAAACAAAAGGAATATATAGAAGCTTTAAATAAAGAACTTTATATAGCTCTAAATCCCCCAAAAATAAAAACATACATTCCTTAATTCCATAAATTCCATAAATATGGAATATTTGTCCTTTTAAAAAATTGTGTGCTCAGCCACCAAAGATATCTTAATGAATTCAAGAAATTAATACTATGTAGACCACATTTTCTGATGACAATGCAATTAAATACATAATCAACATTAAAAAGTAGTTTGAAAGAACCCATATATGTTTGGCTTTTAAAATATATTTCATATGTCAGGAAAATATTTAAATATAAATAACAATGAAATTAACAGTATACATAACATTTTAGGGATATAGCAAAAATGGGTACATGGCTGCAAAAGCAGAGCCTTTAACATGTTTAAAATAAAGAAAGATTTAAAACAAATCAATTAAGTGTTTAACTCAGGAAGCTAGGGGGAAATAAAGAAAGGAAACAAAAAAAGTATATCTAATTTAAGGACATAATAAAGATAAGAGCACAAATTAAAAAGTAGAAAATAAAGAGATGATACAGAGGATTAATAGGCCTATAAGCTAAAGCTCTGATAAAAATTTTTAAAAATAAAGAGCACATATAATTAGCAATGAAAAGGAGACAAAAGCGTAGACATAATACAGGTATTACAATTGAAAATTTAGGTGAAATGGTAATTTTCTAGAAAAATTAAAATTACTGAAGTTGCCTAGAGAAAAAAATTGAAAACATGAATAAACCAATAACTATTAAAGAAATTAAAAGTCTCTTTCCAAAGACACCAAACCAAAATGTCTTTAGAGGTATTTTTTAACAAACTTCCTAAAAACAAATATCTGTTATTTTATTATAAATTGTTTATGATAAAAGTCAAAGAAGAAAAGCAGACTGGCTCAATTTGTGAGTCCAGTATGCTGTTGATACACAAATTAGGCAAGGATATTATAAATAAAGGAAACTATAGAACAGTTCCAATATGGACATAAAAACAATCCTAAATAAAATATTACAAGTGGAGTTCATCAGTGTATTAAAATGCACACACATCATGTTTAAGTAAGGTTTATTTCCAGGAGAGCAGAGCTGTTTCAATGTCAGAAAATCTTTCAACCCTATTAGCACATAATCAAATCATAGATGCAGGAAAAGGTAATAATATTTATTTATTTAATAAACATTGATTTAGCACCTACTATGTGTTAAGCATTGCCCAAGCAATAGGGATATAACAGATAAATAAAGAGAAAAATGCTCTGCCTCATAGATTTTACGTTCAAGTGGATGAATCACATAATCAAACAGCTAAACTTTATAATGTCATGATGTAATAATTGCTACAAAGAAAAACAAAACAGTATAATGAGATAGAATATGATGCAGAGTGCTGTTTTGAGAAGATACCTGGATGAAGTGAGGTGTGAGACAAAATTTTTAGTGAGAGAACACATAAGGCAGAAGAACTGTGAGTGCAAAGTCTCCAGGGTAGGAATCTGCTTGGATCAAGGATCAAGGAGGAACATTTAGAAGCATGTTTGCCAGGCATAAGGAGAAATAAGGTGCGTGGAGGATCTGAGAAAAAGGTAAGAGATTGAAGAGAATGCTAGAACCCAGATCATGTATGGTTTTATATGCCAAAATAAGGACTTTGGATTTTATTCTAAATGTGATGGGAAGACCTTGAAGGTTGTTCAGAAGATGAGTTACAAGATCTGATTTGTGTTTTAAGTAACCTCTCTGGTTACCATGTAAGGGATAATCTATACTAGGGCAAGTATAACTGATATCAAAACCAGTCAAAAAAGGAAGACCAGTTAGGAGGAAACGATAGTACCCCAGATGACATGACTTGGTGTCTTGTACTAGGGTAATTGCAGTGATGAGAGTGATTAAATCGATTCATGGATAAAATCTGATAGCAAATGAATTGATCAGGGCTTTCCAGAGAAAAAGAACCAATAAAAAGTATATACATTTTATTATAAGGAGTTGGCTTGCCCAGCTATGGAGGCTGACAAGTTTTAAGATCTGCGGTTGGCAAGCTAGAGACCCAGGATAGCTAATAGTGTAGTTCTAGTCCAATCCTAAGTCCTGAGAACCAGGAGAACCTGTAATATAATTCCAGCCTGAAGGCTGGTAAGCTTGAGACCCAGAAAAAGCCAATGTTTCAGTTTAAGCCTGAAGGTAGGAAAAAAATCGATGTCCTATCTCGAAGGTAGGTCAAGCAGGAGGACTTTCCTTTTACTCACTGGAGGGTTCAACTTGTGTTCTCTTCTGGTTTTCAGCTATTGGATGGGGCCACCCACATTAAGGAGTGCAATCTGCTTTACACCCTATCGATTCAAATCTTAATCTTGTCCAGAATAATGGTTGACCAAAGTGTCTAGGCACCCCATGTCCCAGTCAAGTTGACACACAAAATTAACCATGACAGCAAACTAAGACTAGTCCCTAGTAAAGAATATTTATGGAAAACCTATAGATATCACACATAAAGGGGAAATTTTAGAAGTGTTTCCAGCAGCAAGACAAGGATATTGCTATAATCACTTGTCTGTTGAAAGTCTCATTCGGTGCAATAAAAGAAGACAGGTCAAGGTATAAAATTTGAAAAAGAAACAATAAAACTTTCCTTATTTGTAAAAAAATATGATTTTAAACAAAGTAAAGCCAAGAGCTCATAAAGCTACTAGAACTAATAAGAAAGTTCCATAAGTTTACTGGACTCAAATCAGCATACTAAAACCATTGTCATTTCAGCAAAACAATAATAACCAGCTAGAAAATCAAACAGAAAAAAGCACTATAAAATACCTAGTAATAAACCTAGTGTATAATGGTTAAGACTTCTAACGGGAAAACAAAATATATTTGAAAAACAAAAAAGATTTGTATACAGATGTACACTGCTACATTGAAGAATTGTAAAGATGTCAGTTACCCTTCAAAATACTCTATAAACTTAATAAAATTCTAACCAAAATCAAAAAGAGACTATGAAACTTGGCAAGTGAGTATTAAAATTAATATGGAAACACAAAGAATCAAGAATAGCCAAAATAAATTTGAAGAAGAAGATGGGGGAGGGGGAAATTTGCTTGACCAAATATATCAGGAATTTATAGAGCTATAGAGAATGAGACAGTGTGGTATTGGCATAGGAAGAGTCAAATAAACCAAAGGAACATGATAGAGAACCAAGAAACAGATGCTTGTATATGTGGAAACTTGAACTATGACCAAGGTGGCACTACAAATCAATGAGGAAAGGCAGAACTATTCAATAAATGGTACAAGAGCAATTCGTTAACCATATGGGAAAAATTAAGTAATATTGGATCCCATTCTCACACCATATACAAAAATGAATTCCAGATGGATTAGAGATCTAAACATTAAAAACAGCTTTTGGTAGAAAATATAGAACATCTTCATAACATTTAGTTGTGGAAAATTTTCTTAGACAAGATACAAAAAGTAGAGCAAAAGATTGGTAATTTGATGATACCAAGATGAATTTTAAAAACCTCTTATGTTCAACAAAGACACAGAAACAAAGTGAAAAAATAACCACAGCCTGTAAAATACGTATAAATGACAAAGGAATTTGTTATTTTTTCCTAACCAAAGAGAAGAATGAACAAGTCCATTAACAGGAAGCTCAAAGAGAAAGTAACCGAAGTGAATAATAAACATATGAAAAGATGCTCAACCTACTAATAATTTGGGAGGGGGGGGGGAAATAACAGTAAGATATCATCTCAAACAGGCAACATTTAAATTATGACACTATCTAGAGTTTTCATGGTTACAGAGTAACAGTAACTCTCATATACTGCTAGTCAGCATGTGACTTGATGTCATTACTTTGGAGAGCAATTTTGAAATACCTGGTAAAGTTGATGTTCATACTCCTCAACTTAGTAATTCCCCTGCTAGGTATATAACTTGGAGAAAATTTGAGTGCAAGTGAATGGGTGCAAAAATATTTATTTCAGCATGGTCTCTAATGAAAAAATTTAGAAACAGAAATGTTATTCAATAAGAGAGTATATGAATAAATTGTGATATAGTCATATAGTGGAATACTATATAGCATTTTAAAAGAATGCACTAAGATGAACAGTGAAAGCATAGAGTGATGGGGAAAAAAGCAAGTTGCAGAATGATATGTACAGTAGTATACCATTTAAATAAACTTTAAAAACCAGTAAGAATTACCACATCATGTAGTATTATCTACACTGATGAATACATAAATATTGAGTGAAGATATGACTTATGCATGGGACATATAAAACACTAAATCTGTGACTATGGCAGGAAGGCAAACTAATAATGAGATCAAGAAAGGATACTCAAATAACTTCTACTGTATCTATTAAGTTTCAAAATTTTGGAACAAATACAGTCATTTTGATATGCTTTCATAAAGCTGTGTGGTGAATAGGACGTAAAGGTATTTATCTTTTGTTATTTTCCATAGGGCTGCCCTACTTCAGAGAGAACCAGTCACATCATAATCAATATGAAAGGTGTCCCATGGAGCTGTGAGGTCCACAGCTTGTGTGATAATATGAAGCAGTATGTTATCTATATGTCTGAAATGTTTCAAAAGATTTTTAAACATTTAATGAGGTGAGAAAGCAAAGTGCCTACTAGAATGTATAATATCCTATTATTTGTTTTATATATTTATACATTTACAAGCATGACACAGCTCTGGAATAATAACAGGAAAGTGCTCACTGTTGTACTCCCTGCATTTGGGGGACAGGACATGAAAAAGTTGTATTTACTGTGTATTCTTTTGTACCCAATGACTGTACTATTGATTTAAAAATTAAAATAATTTAAGTGGAGGGAGATGGGATCAAGATGGTGGAGGAGAAGGACATGGGGCTCACCTTCTCCCACAAATACATCAAAAATACATCTACATGTGGAATGATTCTCACAGAACATCTACTGAATGCTGGCAGAAGACCTCAGACCTCCAAAAGGGCAAGAAAATCTCCATGTAACTGGGTTGGACAAAAGAAAAAAGAAGAAAAAAGAGAGAGAGAAAGGAATCGGGACAGGACCTGCACCCCTGGGAGGAAGCTGTGTAAGAGGATAGGTTTCTGCACACTGGGAAGTCCTGTCACTGGTGGGGAGATCAGCCAGGACAGAGGGGGAGTTTCAGGGCCTTGGAGGAGAGTTCAGCAACTGGTTTGCAGAGGGCAAAGCAGAGAGAGACCTGCAGAGAGGGTCTGTGCTGCTGCCTGGCACTCCCCAGCTTGAGACACTTGTCTCTGGTGTGGGCAGGGGCTGAGTGCTGAGGCTTAGGCTTCGGAGGTCAGAGCCAAGGAGAGGACTGAGGTTGGCTGCATGGAGACAGCCTGAGGGGGCTGAGGTGTGGTGCACCACAACTGAGGGTATACGGGAAGAAGCCTGGGCCTGCCAGAGAGGAAAGACACCATTGATGGGAGGCACACAAGAGAGGCAGGACCACCATAGGAGCTTTTTTCTTCATGTGTGCTCTCAGGTCTCCAAGGGCAGGTGCGAGCATGCATAACCTGCCAGTGCCATCTCAGATTCCAGGGGAGGGTGTGGGCCACTGCCAAGGGTCCCGCAAGCAGGAGCCAAGCACTGGCCCTGCCTTTGTGGGAGCACACGTAGGCCACAGACTTGCACAACCTCTATCAAGGGGATAACGGCCAGCACATGCTGAGAAAAGAGATGGCAAACATCCAAACTAAAAGCAGCCCTTGTGCCAAAAAATTATTAAACCCACACAAGCTACACAGGGATGTTCCTGAATATAAATAGCCCTCTAAGAATACAGTAGATAATTGATTCTCCTAAACTCACGGAGTAAGAGAAATATAAGTAAAATGAAGAAGCAGAGGAACCACTCCCAGTTAAAAGACCAAGATACTTCCCTGAAGGAACAAACAATAAAACAGACCTCTTCAGTCTAATAGACACTGAGTTCAAAAAGGAGGTAATGAAAATACAGAAGGAATTTAAAAAGGCTATCAACAGAAATGCAGAATACTGTAAAAAGGAACTAGAAACTATAAGAAGGAGCCAAGAAAAATTAGAAAATTCATTTGCTGAGACAAAAGCTGAGCTAAAGGTAATGAATAGCAGAATGAATAATGCAGAAAAAAGTATAAGTGATCTGGAAGATAAAATAATGGAAATTACCCAATCTGAACAGCAAACAGAAAGCCAGATGAAAAAAACAAAAATGAAAACAAAGTGTAAGAGACCTATGGGGTAATATAAAGCATGCCAATCTCCACATAATAGGGATTCCAGAAGGAGAAGAAAGAAAAGGGGATTGAAAATGTATGAAGAAATTATGGCTGAAAACTTCCTGAACATATAAAAAGACACAGATATCCAGATACAGGAAGCACAGAGGGTCCAAAACAAGATGAACCAAAACAGATCTACACCAAGACATATTATAATAAAAATGGCAAAAATTAAAGATAAAGAGAGGATTCTAAGGGCAGCAAGAGAAAAACAAAGAGCTAAATACAAGGGAATCCTCATAAGGCTATCAGCTGATTTCTCTACAGAAACGCTGCAGGCCAGAAGGCAGTGGCAAAATATATTCAAAGTCTTGAAAGGGAAAAATATGCAACCTAGAATACTCTACCCAGCAAGATTATCATTTAGAATAGGAGGAGAGATAAATTCTCAGACAAGCAAAAACTAAAAGAATACAGCAATACTAAACTTATCCAAAAAGAAATATTGAAACGTCTTCTAAATAGAAAAGAGGCAAGAAGATATAGGAAAGAGAAAATCACAACTGGAAAGTTAGTCACTTAAATAAGCCAGTATACAGATCAAAAAAAAAGGAAAAAAAAAAACCCACTTGTGAAAGTGATGATAAACACAAGGAATAGCAAAAGGATAAACATGAAGATGTAAAAGAGAACATCAAAATCATAAAATTTGGGGAAGGAGAGTAAGAAAATGTAGATTCTTTTTTTTTTTTAGAATGGGTTTGAGCCTACATGACTATCAGTCTAAGGCAAGTGGACATAGGAAGGGGTTAATATACTTGAAAAACAGGGTAACCACAAATCAAAAACATACAATAGATTCAAAAAAAACCAAAAAGAAGAGAACATAAGCATAAAATAAAAGGAAATCATCAAACCACAAAAAGGAAAACAAAAAGAAAAAGAAAGGAACAAAGAAGAAACAGAATCAACTCAAAAACAAGGTTTAAAATGGTAATAAATACATATTTATGAATAATTACCTTAAACTTCAGTGGACTAAATGCTCAAATCAAAAGACATAGAGTGGCAGACTGGATAAAAAAAAAAAACAAGAGCCTACAATATGCTGCCTACAAGAGACAAAATTTAGGGCAAAAACACACATAGATTGAAAGTGAGGGGATTGAAAAAGATATTTCATGCAAATGGAAATGACAAGAAACCCAGAGTTGCAATACTCATATCAGACAAAATAGACTTTAAAACAAAGGCCATAAAGAAAGATAATGAAGGACACTATATAATGATAAAAGGATCAAAACAAGAGGATTTTACACTCATCAATGTATGTGCACTTAATATAGGGTCACACAAATACTAAGAGGCATAAAGGGAGAAATTGATAGGAATACAATGATAGTAGGAGACTTTAAAACCCCATTCACATCAATGGACAGATCTTCCAGACAGAGAATTGATAAAGCAACAGAGGTCTTAAATGATACAATAGAACAGTTAAACTTAATTGATATTTTCAGGGCATTACATTAAAAAAACCAGAATACACATTCTTTTCAAGTGCACATGAAACATTCTCTAGGATTGACCACATACTAGGGTAAAAAACAAACCTCAACGCATTTAAGAGTACAGAAATTATTTCAAGCATCTTTTCTGACCACAACAGCATGAAACCAGAAATCAACCACAGGAAAAGAAATGAGAAAACGTGCAGACTAAACAACACATTACAAAAAAAACAAAGGGTCAATGAGGAAATCAAAGAGGAAATTTAAAAATATCTTGAGACAAACGACAATGAAAACACAACTGATACAAAATCGATGGGATGCAGCAAAAACCATTCTTAGAGGGAAGTTCATAGTGATACAGGTCTTCCTCAAAAAACAAGAATAAATAAATAAATAAATAACCTAATCTACAACCTAAAAGAATTTAAAAAAGAAGAACAAACAAAACCTAAAGCCAGCAGAAGGAAGGAAATAACATCAGAGAGGAAATAAGTAAAATAGAGATTAAAAAAAATAGAAAAAAATCAATAAAACCAAGAGCTGGCTCTTTAAAAGGGTAAACAAAATTGACAAACCTCTGGCCAGGCTCACCAAGAAGAAAAGACAGAGAACCCAAATAAACAAAATAAGACATGAAAAGGGAGAAATCTCAACCAATACTGCAGAAATACAAAAACAAAAACAAAACAAAAAACTATAAGAGAATACTATGAAGAATTATATGCCAACAAATTTGATAACTTAAAAGAAATGGACAACTTTCTAGAAACATTCAGCCCATCAGAATTGAATGAAGACGAAATAGATAGTTTGAACAGACTCATCACTAGAAGTGAAACAGAATCCGTCATAAAAAAATCTTCCAACAAGCAAAAGTCATAATGCACCACATTAATAAAAGAAAAGACAAAAAACACATGATCATCTCAATAGATGCAGAAAAAGCATTTGACAAAATTAAACATCCAATCATGGTAAACATTTTTACCAAAGTGGGTAGAGAGGGAACATATCTCAACACAATAAAAGCCATTTATGACAAACCCCCAACCAATATAATTCTCAATGGTGAAAAGCTTAAGGCCTTCCCTGTAAAATCTGGAATAAGACAAGGATGCCCACTCTCACCACTTCTATTCAACATAGTACTGGAAGTCCTAGCCACAGCAATCAGACAAGAAAAAGAAATAAAAGGTATCCAAATTGGAAGGGAAGAGGTAAAACTGTCACTATATGCAGTTGACATGATACTATATATAGAAAACCCTAAGGACTTCACACAAAAATCACCAGAACTGATAAATGAATTCAGCAAAGTAGCAGGCTACAAGATTAACATTCAGAAATTGGTTGCATTTCTTTACACTAACAATGAAATATCAGAAAGGGAATGTAAAAAAAAAAAAATACCCTTTAAATTGCAACAAAAAAACAAAATACTTAGGAATAAATGTGACCAAGGAGGTGAAAGACTTATACACCGAGAACTGTAAGAAATTAATAAAGGAAATTGAAGATGATTCAAAGAAATGGAAAACTATCCCATGCTCTTAGCCCTACTACCCAAAGCAATCTACAGATTTAATGCAATCCCTATTAAATTACCCATGATATTTTTCACAGAACTAGAACAAATAATCCAAAAATGTATATGGAACCACAAAAGACCCTGAATTGCCAAAGCAGTTCTGAGGAAAAAAAAACAAAGCAGAAGTCATAAACCTCCCAGACTTGAGACAATATTACAAAGCTACAGTAATGAAACCAGTGTGGTTTTGGTACAAAAACAGACATATGGATCAATGGAACAGAATAGAGAGCCCAGAAATAAACCCACACACCTACAATCAATTAATCTTTGACAAAGGAGGAAAACATATAAAATGGGAAAAAGACAGTCTCCAGTCTCTTCAGCAGACTGAAGAAATACTGGGAAAGTTGGACAGCTCCATGTAAATCAATGAAGTTAGAACACACCTCCTTACCACACACAAAAATAAACTCAAAATGGCTTAAAGACTTAAACATAAGACACAAAACCATAAAACTCCTAGAAGAGAGCATAGACAAAACATTATCTGACATAAATCCTACCAATGTTTTCTTAGGTCAGTCTCCCAAGGCAATAGAAGTAAAACCAAAAATACTCAAATGGGACCTAATCAAACTTAAAAGATTTGCACAGCAAAGGAAACCATAAACAAAACAAAAAGACAACCTATGGAATGGGAGAAAATATTTGCAAACAATGCAACCAATAAGTGTTTAATCTCCAAAATATACATAAAGCTCATACAACTCAGCAACAACAGAAAAGAAACCTAACTGAAAAATAGGCAGAAGACCTAAATAGATGGTCAACAGGCACATGAAAAGATGCTCAATATCACTAATTGTTAGAGAAATGCAAATCTAGACTACAGTGAGGTACCACCTCACACCAGTCAGAATAGCCATCATTAAAAAGTCTACAAATAACAAATGCTGGAGAGGATGTGCAGAAAAGGGAGCTCTCCTACACTGTTGGTGGGAATGTAAGTTGGTGCATCCACTATAGAAAACAGTATGGAGGTTCCTCAGAAAACTAAAAATAGAATTACCATATGGTCCAGCAATCCCACTCCTGGATATATATCTGGACAAAACTATAGTTCAAAAAGATACATGCACCCCTATGTTCATAGCAGCACAATTCATAATAGCCAAGACATGGAGACAACCTAAATGTCCATTGACAGATGAATGGATAAAGAAGATGTGGTACATATATACAATGGAATACTACTCAGCCATAAAAAAAGAACAAAATAATGCCATTTGCAGCAAGATGGATGAAACTAGAGATTATAATACTAAGTGAAATAAGTCAGAAAGAGAAAGACAAATACTATATGATATCACTTATATGTGGAATCTAAAATATGACAGAAATGAACAGAAAGAGACTTACAGTCATAGAGAACAGATTTGTGGTTGCCAAGGCTGGGGGAGGGAGACAGATGGACTGGGAATTTGGGGTTAGTAGATGCAAACTATTACATTTAGAATGGAGAAACAACAAGGTCTACTGTAGAGCACAGGGAACTATATCCTATCTCCTGGGATAAACCATACTTGAAAAGAATATAAAAAAGAATGTATGTATGTGTATAACTGAGTCACTTTGCTGTACAGCAGAAATTAACACAACATCGTAAATCAACTATACTTCAATTAAAAAAATTATAATTTAAGTGTAAAACCCATTTTTACTATGTATTTTCATATTACACTCTTCCTTAAATCCTTTACCTGGAAGTCACCCCACCTTAAAAAAGAAAGTCACTTCTCTTTCTTTTTCCTCTAGAATCTATTATATGTGCCCATTTTAATAATTAGAGGAAGTGTTTGAGTTGTTTGTTAGTCAGTCAGTTGCATAGTGTACATCTTTATATACACACAAACACACATATCCCATACTACCCTGGGATGGTTTCAAGAAATTGAGAACTGAATTGTGTGGTTTTTAAAGCATACAACACAATAGTCCTACTTCTCAAGCAAATACCACAAACAGTCCCTATCTTCTGGCCCCTCACCTGGCATTTTGGAGGCCAGGATCATTTCATATTTGTCTCTATCCTCAGCACGTGAACAAATGTTTGATGAAAAAGTGAATAAAGAAACACTTTTCAAAGTGTTCTTTATATTTAGAATATGATTGTCCAGGACCTACCATACCTTTCTAGGGTGAATATAAGAATACTTCTGAGAAACCTGAACTATCTTCATGGAAGGCGATTTGTTAGAGAATCAGATACTGTTGTTTTCAAATAAAATATATTTCAGTTAAGATGATTTAAACTGGAAGCACCAAAGCTATAAAACAATTTCCTATGATGGCTATTTCCCTATCAGTTGGGAATAAACTTGGAAGGTAAGGCTTATACTTAAAGTTCTATGGAGAAGTTTCAGTGTCTGAAAATAAATGAGCTGAACAGATTTCCCACTCCCTCAACTACTTAAGACAAGCTACCGCTTTCATAAAGTATGAACTCAATCCTGGAATTCACTGAGTTGGGTTTTTTTGCCCCTGTTTACTGTGTGGCATCAACTTCAGAAGCTTTATTAAAACAGTTGTGTCAGAGGCCTTGATGAGTTAATGCCCAGCTGGGTTTTAAAGTCTTAATTCTTCATTCAAATAGTAATTAAACTCCAAAGCTTAACTCAGTTAAAACTCTTTTTTCTTCCATTGAACGGGTAGCATGCTTGTCATGGCAGGGGGTTCCTAAACTCTCTAAGCCCTGATTAAAATATTTTTTACAAACATAACACACAATCACCTGATATTATGTAGCTGCTTTTTTTTTTTATCTCGTGGTAAAAATGTAAGCTGATAACAGCAAAAATTTTCTTTTCTTTTACACTAATTTATTTAATTCTACCAATTATTTTTACTAAAGATTTATTTCAGTGAATAAGTAATTCATACTTACTAGAAAATTTGGAAAATACAGAAAAATGGAAAGTGAAAAATAAATAAAAGATCTATAATCCTCTCACTTAAAGATAACTCCTATTTAAAGGTTGATGAGTTTTCTTTATTTCCATGTAGTCTTTTCTGCATGCACAAGTTTTTGGTTTGGGTTTTACATCATTATAACATACCACAGGAAGCATCAATTTTTGTTTTCTGTTTTGTTTTGTTTTTAAGAAAGTGATACAAGCTAAATAAAACCTTTCAGGCCAGTATGGCCACCCTTTTTTTTTTAAAATCAAGATCAACTAAATCAAACTTTGGTTGTATTTTCTTTGGCATGATTCTTAATTAGTTTCTTTAGTTCATTCTAAGGAACTTAAAAGCTGTGTGTTGTAACAGAAAGAACAGGGAGTTTGGAATCTCACCAATCAAGGTTTGGATTCTAGTTTCACCTCTTAGTAACTGTATTTCTTAGGTATGTTAAGTTTAAGAAATGTGTTTGTCGTCCATTTTTTTGTTTGTTTGGGTTTCTTTTTTTTTTTTTGTATGACAGACTCTGTTAATCAATATGAAGCAATGTACTTAACCTCTGGGAATCCCCGTTCCTTACTTTGTGAAATGAGAATAATGCACCATTTCTTGCAGGGCCAATGAGAGTAGGAGAGGCAGTATGTGAAAAGGAAGCACCACCAAGTGCAAACTGACAGAATGGAGACTATTTTAGTCACTTAGAAAAATCCTCATAGATTTTTAAACACACTAGCTTCAAATTACACAAACTATTAATGACAGAAATAAAAGTAGTTCATTCCAAAGGAGTTAATTCCCCCTGAAGAAACTGTTTAAAGTAAATCAACAAAAAGGGCTTCTGAAAGATTTCACACTAGCTGTACACTAGCTGCTCTTAGCTCAGAAGATCTGTAGAAGACCAGCAAGTTGAGACAAAGAAGAGGAAGGAGGAGGGGGAGAGTAGGATGAGAAGGAGAAGGAAGCAAGGAAGGAGGGAAGGAACTAGAGAGGGAGGAAAGGAGGGAGGGAGGGAGGGAAGAGGGAAAGAAACGGGGAAGGCAGGAAGGAAAGAAAAATGGGTTTGACTCTGACAGAAAGACTCAAGAAGTATGTGCAGTATGAACTGATTAGAAAAGACACAAGTGTCTGCAAACAGCTGAAGGATGTAAATCCTGAAAGAAGAGGAATTCTGCTATGAATATCAGATGAGAAGGAAATATTAAAGAGTAGTGGTGTGGCTGGTGGCAGTAAAGGATGAATTGGTTTCACAGCTGGTTGGGATAGTCACTGTGATTGTATTCCAAAATACAGACTTTCTGGAACAAAAGCAGACCACAAATTGCCCTCTTCTGACATGAAAATCTGGGAAAAGATTGTGTTACCTCAAGTCCATTGGGTTAATTACCTTCTGGGAATAGTCTGATACTACTGACAGTGTATCTATCATCAAAAAAGTCCTAACATTGGCCAAACTGTCACACATACTATCCACCATCTAATTTTTCCCCCAGAGCATCTTTGAAAGGAAAAGGAGTTAAGGGCAGGTGAGGGAGGAAAGCAATGGTATGCCTTCCTCTCACTGAGGGAGGTAACTAGATTGTAATGAAATAAATAACCTAATTGTTGGGTTTATCTTTCTAATCTTTTAAATAAACACCAACAGAAAAGGAATACACATTTTACAACAAGCTCTATTTTAATCTGGCAATACTAAGTTGCATTAACTTGGCATTTTGTTTTCTTCATTGTTTTTAAAAGAGAGCACTTAGAAGTGTATGTTAAAATGCACGTAGTGTGTAAATACTGGTGAAGAGCTGAAACTATGAGCTTGGGTTTGGAGGCAGACAGAGCGCTGCAGGGATAGGTTTACGGGAATCAGTGGCCAGACAGCCAGCTACACTTCAGCAGCTCCGCTCTGATCCCTCCTCACTAAAGCAATGCCGCTATTATGATAAATAAGTGGAAATTCTTCTGATAAGTTTTTCAACATAATTATTGAAACATATGTGGTAATCTTTTCCTAATTCTCTGGTTTATAAGTTTTTTTTTTAAGGTTTTATCTTTTTTTTTTTTAAACATCTTTATTGGAGTATAATTGCTTTACAATGGTGTGTTAGTTTCTGCTTTATAACAAAGTGAATCAGTTATACATATACATATGTTCCCATATCTCTTCCCTCTTGCATCTCCCTCCCTCCCCCCCTCCCTATCCCACCCCTCTAGGTGGTCACAAAGCACAGAGCTGATCTCCCTGTGCTATGCGGCTGCTTCCCACTAGCTATCTATTTTACATTTGGTAGTGTATATATGTCCATGCCACTCTCTCACCCTCTCACATCTTACCCCTCCCCCTCCCCCTATCCTCAAGTCCATTCTCTAGTAGGTCTGTGTCTTTATTCCTGTCTTGCCACTAGGTTCTTCATGACCTTTTTTTCCCCTTAGATTCCATATATATGTGTTAGCATACTATATTTGTTTTTCTCTTTCTGACTTACTTCACTCTGTATGACAGACTCTAACTCCATCCACCTCACTACAAATACCTCCATTTCACTTCTTTTTATGGCTGAGTAATATTCCATTGTATATATATGTGCCACATCTTCTTTATCCATTTACCTGTCAATGGACACTTAGGTTGCTTCCATGTCCTGGCTATTGTAAATATAGCTGCAATGAACATTTTGGTACATGACTCTTTTTGAAGTATGGTTTTCTCAGGGTATATGCCCAGTAGTGGGATTGCTGGGTCGTAAGGTTTTATCTTTTTAAAGAGAATTGCTAGCTTAGCGTGTTGTCTAGCAAATCAAACGTATCGGCATTTTGACGGCACATTCAAATATGTTCTACATTCCCTCTCCCTTCCTTTGCCCCTCTCAGGTAGGTTTAACTTGGTCTCATGTAAAGAATGGACCGAAATTAGGATTTTTTCCCCCATTCTTTAGCAGCTATAATCAGTACCACTTTTCACCAATTTTACTCCTTTTTTTCTTTTCTTCTGAAATGTGAAAATCTCCATCTTAAAAGAATTTTAATCCGAGGTATCGCTCCCATGTACTGTAGATTATTTCTTTTTTTTTTTTTTTCCCATTTATTTATTTATTTATTTATTTATTTATTTATTTATGGCTGTGTTTGGTCTTCGTTTCTGTGCGAGGGCTTTCTCTAGTTGTGGCAAGCGGGGGCCACTCTTCATCGCGGTACACGAGCCTCTCACTATCGCGGCCTCTCTTGTTGCGGAGCACGGGCTCCAGACGCGCAGGCTCAGCAGTTGTGGCTCACGGGCCCAGTTGCTCCGCGGCATGTGGGATCTTCCCAGACCAGGGCTCGAACCCGTGTCGCCTGCATTGGCAGGCAGACTCTCAACCACTGCGCTACCAGGGAAGCCCCAGATTATTTCTTTTTATGAAATTTGGAAAGAGCTAAACAAAGGCATTGACAGTAAAAAATTGAAAGATACAAAATCATTATACAAAATCTTTACCAGTATTTAAGATAAAATTAGATTAGTAAGAAAGTAACATCAGAAAAGAAAAGCAATTGCTACATGAAGTCATAAACAGTATTTTTTAAAATATTGAAGTAGGAATGGAAACAAAAAAATGAAATAAATGTGTAAGAATTGACTATATTTTGGGAATAATAACTTTGAGAAGAATTATATCCAAGAAGAGGCAAATATCATCACAGTAGTTCTTTGTGATGCTCTATTTCTGAGTGTTTTCTTTAAAAATGAGGTTTTAATTATTAAAGAAATGTTTAAAATGAATCATTATACATATGTATTACTTTAAAAAATCAATTGTGAATACCATGTATCAATCATTTTATACCTTTGAAGTTTATACTCTGACATCTCAAAGCAATGAAGAAAAATCAAATTCAAGCCCCAGGGTATAAACAGTAACAGGGAAAGGTCAGGTTGAATTTTTTTTTCCATGTTAATGATGATGAGAATGGGTTTAATTCTTTATTGCACAGAGTGGACCTTTATTTTGATACAGTTTCTCTCCTTAGAAAATTGCATGAAAACGGCTGACTTACAGCAGACAAGAGAATTTCTTGCTGTAAGGAACAAATGTAATGCTTAATCAAATTTCTCATAGCTTGAGAAGTGCCACAGAAATCCACACAGATATGGTAGAATGCCAACTGGCTTGGGCACAAAGCTCCCAGCTTTGTTGAAAACATCCAAATGCAGTGAAAATATGACACTTTTTAAAATATCTTCCTCTCTCTTTTTTGGTGTATCACAAACATTTTGTTTCTGAGTTTCCCCCCAGTTTCTCCTATTTACTAATAACATCACATATATTATAGTTCTAGATTCCTTGGCTTGTTATAACTGGCATAGCTTGTTTATTCTTCTTCCAAGAAATATTTTATGTCTAACATTTTTTCATATTTCGTGATGCATACTGATAACAAAAGGGTTTCTAGTAGTTTTTGTGTTTCAGATGAGAAAAGAAAAAAAAAAAAAAGATATCACACATCATGTACTGTCCAAAATAAACAAAACTGAAATGCTTTCAAGCATTTGGTTTGCTGTAGCTTTCAAAGTGCTGGGACTTGAAAGGAGATTCTTTCAAAAAGGACTTTAACAATGGAGTATATTAAGGAATTAAGATTAATATTATGAGAAAAAAACTCAACTAAACTTTTTTGAGCATTTTTTTAGTCACATACTCAGTAATTTTTTTCTCCGTTCTTATTTAAAAACTTGTGAATTCTTATTTCAAATAATCAATAATGTTTCTCCTTGATTAATTAAAATCACCCTCTAGATTTGAGGAGGGTAGTAGAATTTATTGTTCTAACACTATGTTTAACTTTCAAGGAAAAATAATAGTCTTAACCATTATGTGGCCCAGAGAATTAGTACAGGCATTTTCCCCATTTCCAAAATATGTTGCCATTTTAATTATGAAGCACTTATAAAATTATTTCTTCCATCCATGTAAGGAAAAATTGCATCATCCAATTTCAAGATTTAGAGATTTTTCACTTTTAGCAGAAATAATTTTGCAACAAAAACTGAAATAAACCAGATCTCATTGTATAGATAAAATTAAAAATATATAAGTGTGTATCAAGAGATCCCTCAAATGTTTTATCTTAATTTTTAAAACCAGTCAGTAAATAACATAGGACTCTTTTGGTAATTACGGGTTCTTCAGATTTTAGTTGCTGATTACTCTGGTTTTTTAGGTTTGCGTAGCTATAATATTGTGATAAGGTGTTCAATTAAGAAGACGAATTTGAGAAGTTTTTATCTTCTAAACATAAAACAAATCTATACTGAATTTTAATGCTATGAGTAATGTGTTCGTTGATTATAATTTTTTATTATTATGTGTAGAAAAATTTTATCTTACTAACTTACAGACACCTTGTTAAGTTTTATGGAGAAATTATCTTTGTATTCCCTATAACACCTAAGTGCAGCCATATACATAATAAATAATTGCTCAATGAATAATTGTTCTTTGACAGAACGTAAAGCCAATATCATTTCACATAAAATGATCTCATGCAAACTTTCCTGTTCACGTCCCAGAAAAAAAAAATTTTATTGAATAACTCTGTCTCTGCCTGGCCTTATTTCAACCATAAACACTTCCCTTGGCAGACGTCAATGTAGATATTTCTCCAACTTCAATCTTTGTTTGCTAATTAATTCACTCGCATTTAATGTTTCATTTATTCGTGCCGCCATGTATTCATCCTCTATTCCTCCCTAAGAGACCATTATGCATGTAAGGATGATTATCTGATTTATACCAGCGATCTAAGGACCAATATCTTTTTACTTTCTTCTGCTTCACTAGCTCTGGAAAAAATTAAAACAAGTATTCTCTAAATGTGATAAAGGCAGAAATTATATATCTGTACTCCTTTCTCCATAATATCTGATTTCTTTCAGAAATGACTAAATGGTTTCAAGTGTAGAAAAGCATGGAATGCCTTAGATCACAACATCTTTGCTTTAAGATAACACCTTTCATTCTAAGAAACTCTAGAATTCTAAATTCTAAAATGCACACATCTTCTGATTTCACCATAGGACAGTGAGAGTAGCATTCTCATTTTTAAAGAAGTATGGAAGTATAAATAAAATAAATAAGCTACAAGGATATATTGTACAACACAGGGAATATAGCCAATATTTTACAATAACCGTAAAAATGGGGTATGACCTTTTAAAATTGTGAATCACTATGTTGTACACCTGAAGCATATAACATTGTACATCAACTATACTTCAATTAAAAAAAAATTTTAACTAAAAAAAAAGAAGTCTGAGAGGGTTTTTCCATCAATTTCCATTTTATTTTTTTTTTTACCTCTAGGGAAACTGTTTCCATGGAGATGTCTGGTCACCTCCTCTCTACCAGTATTAGGCTCAGGGGATTGGCATGTGCAACTTATGCTTACAAAAGACACAGTGGTACAAAGTCCTGTCATCTCATGCTCAATCCTCCCTCCCTTTAAATAGCTACCCCATGAAAAACAGGCTTTTAATAATTACACACCGCATAGCATGCTGATCTGGTAAAGGCCAACGCCACGGAATGAGGCACTCAGAAGATGTTCCCATGTCCGCTTTCCTCTCCACTCCCTGACTCACCTTGCTTTTGTCATTGGCTATTTGGGGCATCCTGCTGTTCAAAGGAAACTGCTAACCAAGGTATTTGCTGACCACCTACCTCACAGAAGTATTGTGAGACTCAGCTATTAAGCTCTTGTAAAGCCGTCAAAAACCATAAAGTGCTACAGAAGCATTAATGGTACTGACTCGGTGAGGAAAGGGAGTATATTGTACATTAAATCACCATAGTTTCCTTCTTTCAGCCTTTCATGGTCATTTCCTGGGGGGGAAAATGTCCTCTTCCAGGACAACGAGGTCTGTGCCTGATCCTGGAAGGGGAGTGATTTTAAAGACCATAAAGCCATGAGCTATATTCCTTTCTTAATTTGGGAAAATTGATTTTTTTAATTAATAGAATTTTTTCCGGGCAGTGTTAAGTTCCCAGAAAAACTGATTGGAAATAGAGGTTCCTACATGCACACACACTCACACACACTCACACACACACACACACACACACACACACACACACACACACAGAGCTTCCCCTATTATTGTGGTACATTTGTTACAGTTAATGAACCAATATTTATCCATTTTTATTAACTAAAGTCCATAGTTTATATTAGGGTTGACACTTTCTGTTGTATGCCTCAAACCCATAGGATGGGTGTGAAAATCGATTTTTTCAATGAGCAAAAGTAGTTGCAATTGAAAACACACACATAATACATGAGGAAACAATGACAAAAGAGACCACAGTCAGTTCTTAGAATGGAGGGTGCTTTACATTATTCACCTACACTGAACATCATTGAATATGTTAGAGAAGAGGGGAAGAGGCTGGAATAAGAATGCATAGCAATCTGATTATACAAATAAGGAACAAAAAAAACACTGATAGAAATTTATATTGAAAGAATATTCTTTTGGGGAGCCTGGAGTTATGCAAAATTTATTTCAAGCAAATGAGATAGGAGAGGTCCTTAAAACTCTCACCTGCAAAAGGTGGGTAAAAGCCTAAAATTAAACTGGGGGTGGGAATTGGAAAAATATCAGGATCACAGAAAAAGAAACTTAAAGCAAATAATATAGTAGGGGAATTTTGAGAGTAATTAGTATCTTTCAAAAATGAGAACTTGAAAATGTTTGAACTGTGACTTCATGAAGCCAAAGGAAATTTTTGAGAAGAGAAACGAAACATTCAACCAGCATGCTGACTTTCTTATTTGGTTACCATTTTTCTTGTACAGCACCAGCCTAAATCAGTCTAGAGAAAACCCTTCACTTATTTCCCTCCTTGTAGTATCAGCTCATGATTTATTATAACTATCAATGAAATATGGAGCATTGTGAATAAAAAGGCGATTTTGTGGGAGTTCTCATTCCTTATTTAAGCCCAAGTAAGGAGCTTGCTTGCTATTAAATAAAAAAACACCCTTGAAGGCTATAATAATGAGATCACACAATAGAGAACAAAGTATCGGGATCCAATGAATCTTAAGAAATCATCGACTGTAAATAGCACTATTATCTTACGTATCACTAGAGAAGAGAAAACTTTCCCAGCTATCATTTTAATAAGAATCTTAATTTAGATGTTCCAATATGAAAAAATGTGCCTTAGAGTTGATGAAATACAGCTTATGGAGTAATCTAGAAGAGGAAGTACTTGATTTTTTCAGACTCCATATAGAAAGGTATTAAATTGTAGGTAACCTATTAAAGAGATCCTTAAATTGTTTCACATTTAATCCTCCATTAGAGAGTTTCTTTCTTCTTGCTGTTATGTTTTGTTCCACTAAATATTAGTTATTGCCAAAAACATTAGTGAGTTTGCTCAATTTCAACTTCTAATTTTGAGATCCTCCTCTTATCAGAAAAAATTTATATTTTGAATCAGTATCAGTTTGATTTAATTTTCAAGTGAGTTCTTAGAACTCACTAAGCCTCAATTTTGTGAACTGTAAAAAGAGTATCATGATAGTGCTTATTTTAAGGGGCTTTTATGAAGGATAAAAGAGCACCATGCCAGGTGTCTCATAAGCGTTGAATAAATATTCAGCTATTATTATTACTTGGCATACAGGAATCATACTGATCTGGGTTTACCTTCTTTCGCTACCATTTTCTAGCCATATTAACTTGAGCAAATTGATTATTCTCTGTACCTTGATTTCTTCATCATAAATGAGGCTAATGACACTGGTCTGTCAGGTTCTTACGAGGATTCAGTGAACTAACTAAAACATATCACCTTCCCTACACTATGTCAGCCATATTCTGCTGATTAACTAAAAATATGATACGAGTACACAAATACTGGTATGTGTGTTCAAACACTCTATACTCATGGACTCCTTGAATCCTCACAGTAATCCTAGGAGGAAGCTAGTGTTATTAGCCTCATTTTACAAACAAGGAAACAGGCCCAGAGTAGCTAAGGAATGGCCACACAGCTTTGGCAAGCTGAACACTGAGCCCAGGCAGCACGGCCCCACACCTTGCATGCTGCTGAAGCTACTTCTTCACTTGCCCTAGCTTTAGCATTAGAAACAATACAAGGGCAGCTTTAGAGAATGAACATGGCCTTCTGCTAGGCCAAAACACTGGGGAAAGAATAATCATCCAAGCTGTGCTTTTCAGTGGAAGGCAAAGGCAGGCCAAGGGACGTGCCTTTAAAGAGGAGGATTGCTCACAGCTACAGTATTTGGCACACACTAGAGTTGAGTCATTGAGAAGTCTCTGCATAGCCACATAAGCTGGGGAATAACATGGAAGGTATTTAACAATCTGTATGAACACGTAAACCCAGTGTAATAATGAGCAATCCGTCTCCCAAGTTAACGAAAAGAGAAATTGTTCTGAGCAAATTTAAACATTTATGAGGATAACCATGTTTAAGGATTAAAGGAATGTAGTACTTGTGCTTGGAAATATTTAATAGACAAGTCAAATGAAGTTCAAGGGAAAGCAGGCAGATCGACTAAAATGGTAGAGGAAAGTGGAAAGATTTAACCATACAGGGCACAGAAAATGACAATAGAACCGGTAGGAATGGAGACAGTATGAAAACCATTTGAAAAATAGCTCATGAACCCTGATCTCCCATTGTACTTGTAAGTAGTAGTGCAGAGTTTTAAGATTTAATTTTTCTCGGTTTCATGTGTGTTTATGTGGGTTCCTAAGCTAGACTGGTGACTGCAGCAATGCAGTGAAAAACACACTAAAATTGGGATCAGAAGAGAGTTGTCTAAGACCTGTCCTGTCTCGCCAGCCAGATGCCTACAGACAAGCCATTTCTTCTCTGTCCAAGTTTCCTCATCTGTGAAATAAAGATAAGAATATCTAATTAAAATAAGAATGTATGTGGAAGAATTTTATAAAATGTATACTGAGACTTAAGTGTAAGGTATTCAGAAGGAAGGGAAAACAGCAGGAGATCAAAAGGAAAAAACTTGAGATTCGAAGACCTGAGATCAAGACTTTGTCACTTACTAGTTTTATGACTGGCACAGAATAATTCGGTGATGCCACTTAACCTCTCTGAATTTTAGTTTCCTTTATCTACACATTGTGTTAGTGATACTCAACCATTTCAGTGGACTTCTGTGCACGACATATCAACCCTGCAAGGTAAGTAGTATCACCCCCTATTTTATAGATAAGATAACTGTGGAATAATGTTTTTTCCTGTCATTGTTATAATGATTCTCATAAGGTCAGTAACAGTTGTTGACATTAAATAAAAACAAATACTTGCTGGTTGATGAATTAAAGTACATAGTTATCATAATGGAAAAAAACCATATGTCAGATAGAGGATCTCTTATCAATCCATGCAGTACATGTTATAAAATGCCTTCATGGATGGTTGGTCCAGATGATCTCTCAGTGTTCCTTTCAGTTATATGGTTCTGGGAAGTCAAGGAGAAACTGAACAAAGAACATAACTGGCAGAAATGAAATTACTGCTTTTCTGGAGACAGTGCTATTTGTCTGAAAATTGTAAAATGTAGATGGGAAGGAGGAAATAATAGGTCTGTGATTCATGATACTAAAAGCTAAGAAAAGGTGGGTTTTCTTTGTGGCTATAAGACAAACAAAAAAAGTACATAAACCCAGTGTTTAAATGTTAATTTGCTACAGCCCATCATATGTTTATAGCAAGAATTTGATGGAAGCATCAGATTAAAAAAACCAAATCTTTCCCATTGCTTCATGCTTATAAAGAAGACACCCAACTGTCTTCAGCAAAGCATATTTACATTTCTGCAGGGAATATCCTGACCTTTTTTGCTGTCATGACCATGAAACAATGCTTCTATAATGGGTAGTATGAAATAGTTCAGAACAAAGCAAAACCTTGTGGTTTCTTAGATAAAGAAAAGGCTACTCTATCTTGCATTTCTTGTACTTGCTGCTATGTACTTGTTTTATCTATTAGACAGTGTACCCTGGGTGCTTTGTAACTGGCCTTCAGACTTGCTCAACTCTCCACATTTTAAAGCAGAAATTTGAAAATAAAAAATGGTTAACATGGTATCCGACATGTTACAGATTTTAGAGGAATTTTGGCAAACAAATTAACAAGGAATTGCTTATTCATCTGAAATAGTATCCAGGCACAGGTCATGTTTCCCCCAACTTTCATTGTCCAAATACACTTTTATCCACTTTGAGTACACCTTATACTGCAGCTTAAATCAAAGAGGAAAAAAGAACTCACAAAATTCCATAGCATTCCATTTGACAAACTGTAATAACTAGGCTGTTCTGTAAAATGTCTGGTCAGGGAAAAGGCTGAGACTACTGACTAAAATGAGGTCTGAGTTTCTTCTGAGAATTAGAATTCCTTGTGCTCTTCCAAGTCCTAGATGACATAGATAATGGAAAATTAATTTTAATGCTAATGATATGCTTAAATTGGCAAAGATCAGTAGTCATTATGGACTGGTTTTTGTTCACATCTTAATTTTGCCATTCTAAACCTTTGAGCAGGTTTTAAAACACTTAATACAGCACTCCAGTGTTTACCTTCCTCCCCAAATCCATCTTTTATTATTTTACTTTCCTTCCACATAGAGAAGTTAAGTATGAAGGTTTTGGAGCAAGACTGTGACTGGATTAAATCCTGAGGTTTTTGCTAAGCTGTGTGACTGTGGGCAAGTTTTTTGACCCCTCTGTAAAATGAGGATACTATCCCATCAGACTGTCGTTTTAGGAGTGAATGAGGATTAAATGAGATAGTATGTATAGAGTGCTCTGCACAGCGACTCGATCCATTTAAGTCTTCTGATAAATGTTAATTATTATTATTCCATCTAGTAAATCAAAGTATGTGAATATTTAAAATGTTTCCTACTCCGTGTCAAATTGCTCTTGAGTTTGGGACTATAATTAAAGTTGGTCCTTTACAACCATGTAAAATTGATAAACTCCACCCAAAGGAAATAGATTATACATGCAAACTAAAAATTTTTAATGGAATTCAAGTCCAACTAACCTTAGTAAAACTTGGGTTTTTAAATTCTTTTGTATCTCTACAAAGCTTGCCTTCAAAAGTCTCAGAGTTAATGTGAGTTTAGAATTGAAACATTGAGCAAGTTACTTAATCCCTTTGTCCTTTAGTTTTCTCAACTTCAAAATGAGGACATTATAGTACCAATCTCATAGTGCTATTATAAAGATAAAATGAGTTAATACATTTGAGAGTAGAACAGTGTCTGACATCTTTAGTCAGTTCTCATTAAATGTTCGCTATTATCATTCATTTATTATTATTATTTTACAAATGAGGAAATCAAAGTCAAGAGAGGAAGTGAATTTCCCAATTTTAGTTAATGGTAAGGGGTAAGGTCTAGTATTTCTGATTTTCAGCCTGCTGTTCTTTCTACTCTGACACCAATTTGTTCTTCGTCTTGGCCTTGCCCCTAGATATGCTTCAATTCTTCCACCCTGGGCAAGAGCTTTGCCCTGTTCATCTACAGCTCAGCCAGTGAAGATGTGAGTTCTGGTCATTGCTGGTATTGCAGAAAGGTTGACTTCAGACAGTGAAAGGGTTAAGTTCTACACTAGATGGAGCTTGAAGCTTCTGCTCAATTTCTATCTCTGGCCTTTTCCTTGATTAATCATGAAATACCCAAAACAAACAAAGTAATGGAACAACAACAAAACTACAGCACAGCAAATGATAAAGATTAAGAAAAATTTTCAAGAAGAAATAAAAAAACTGTAGCTACCCCTCAAAGAATTCATGAGGTTGTTTAGCAGACTAGTTAAGAACTCTCCCAAACCTGCTAAGCCTGGACACACAATAAGAGTATTTTTAGTGCAGCTGAGCTGAAGAAAGGGCCTGTTTACAAAGTTTCCCCTGAGGAATCTTCCCCTGCGGGAAGCAAGAAGCAAAGACAAAGGGAGGCAAGATTGTGTGAGGGAATAAGTTAAACCTCATTTTCTGTTTATCTCTTTGTACATCCCAACTTTACCACCCACTGTAGCCCCTACCTGTTCAATCTCTTGTGTCATAATTCCAGGTGCACTCATAAGCATGCAAAAAAACACATATGAAGGTGGATATATTTGCATGTGAAGATGGATAAATCAAATCTGGGAAAATGGATAATGACATGTGCAAGTCATCAGTTTATGTTTGTAAACAACTTTTCAGTTAGACCTTGGGAACAAGGAACATGAGAGTCTTTCTACAAACTAGTGTGGCTTTCTTATTTGAAGTTAAGTTTTTCGGTTTTGTTTGAAGGAAATGTTCTGAATCTAAAATGTTAGAAATTCGTTGTCTGCTAATAGCAAGTTGCTAGAGCTTGGATGTTCGTGCTTAGATTTCTTTAGGCACAGCTTCTCCAATTTTTCCACCAAAGTAGACCTAACCACAGCCAAGAGTGAAGACCAAAGGTTAGGGACAAAACCTGAGCAGGTCAGCCAGAAGCAGAATTTTTTTCAGGTTTCCCATATGTATGGTGTAGAGGTTAATAATATAGGTTCTTGAAGCCAAATGGTCTGATCTTGAATCCCTGAGCCACCATTTACTAGCTGGGTGACCTTGAACGAGCAGCCTATCCTTCTTCTGCTTCAATTACTTCAATTTGTTAAGTGGGGATAATAATAGTATTATCTCTTTACAGGGCTGTTGTGAGGTTGGAATGAGTTAATTCAAGTGAAGTGCTCACAAGAAGGCCCAGCATATACTGAGGGCTCGATAAATGAGCTCTGATTATTTTGAAGATAATCCCTTACTTCCTATGCTACCATACACCCTGGTTTATTTAAAATAAAAAGAATGGATCCCTACCCCCCCAAAAATTATCAAGTAATTTATCCATTTCTTAAAGAAGAATGTACTGAGGGCATATTGAGGACCTATGTTATGGTAGGCATTGTGAAAGATACAAAGATAAATAAAGCACACAGCTGGCTCTCAGGGAGCTTAAAGTGCTCTAGAGGAAATGCATGAAATGGAGGCTGCTCCAATAATAAAAATAAATACTTATTGACCAAGTGCTATGTACCAAGTTTTATGTAAATTAGTTAAACTCCAAACAATCCTGAAAGGTGGATATTATTTTCACCATGTTACAGTTGTGGAAACACAGGTTCAGGGAGGTCAGGTAACATGCCCAAGTCACAAGATTTGCAGGTAATGGAGCAAGGACTTGAACCCACATCTGTCTGAGTTCACAGCCCATGACCTTACTGCTGTGCTTCCATAATTCCAATTTGTTGAATCTGTGGCCTTGATTTGGAAATTGGAAACCCCAGATAAGGACTGGTAACCAAGGATGGGCAGAAATGTCAAACATTGTGTAAGCATGTTTAGAAAATGAGAGGAAAAAGAGATCTCAAAAAAAACAAACCAACCCCACAAATAATTAGTTCCACATTGGAGAACCTAGGCCTGGGCAAGGACAAAGGAGAGAGGTGGGTTTCATCCCTTGTGCCAACTCTGCCCGGTGGTTGCTGCTGGAAACACCAGGTGGGGAAGCAGTGTTGATCACCTGGACTCAGCAGGGGAAGCTCTTGTTCAATCAGCAATGTCTTCTGTGGGTACAGGGCTGAGTGGCAGCGTGGAATCTGTAAGCCCCAGCCTGGGGTAAACAGTGAGCCAGAAAAGCAATTAAAGCAGAAACAGATGAGGATAATTAGTAGGGATAGCTCGGAAGGGTAGAAGGAGGCAGTGAAACTAAAACAGAGGATTGAGCTATTTCTGTTCATCCCTCGATGTCTGGAAAAACAGCCTTTTCGGTTCAGACTATGGTACCACGCCCTGAAGAAGACTGAAACTGTTCTAAGCCCTGTCCCCCTTGTTCGGATTCCAGTGGCATCTCCTGAATTCTGCTACCAAATTGCCCTGAACAGGACAAAGTCCTATCAGACATCTCCATCTGGATGTTCTGCAGAACTCCACTTCATCAAAAAGAACTCCTGTCTTCCTTCAAAAAGCTGATTCCTCTCCCAGTATTCAACATTATGGTTTAACAGTACCAAATCCATCCACTCATCCAAATTAGAAACTAGTCCTATTTTTTAATGATAAAATGCTTCCTTCAAGCTTTCTGTTTCTGTTTATGTACTACCCCCTCTCTTTTCTTTTCAAATTGTCAAATGAGTCAATTCTTTGAATAAAAATATGTAATCGCCATTATGGAAAGTGTACTATTGGCCTAGAGTCCCCAGGAAAGCCCTGTCAAAGTCAAAGTCATGGGGTTACCAGGGTTAGTGTCCCATAACCTTATAAAAATCTAGGAGGAAACACTGGAAAAGTACATTGTTTTGTGAGAGAAAAGATTGTCAGAAAAATTGGGGACATCTGAAAGGAGGAATGGAAAGGCATTAAGAAAATTAATATTCCCAGTTTGTTACGCTACTCGAAGTTAGTCATAAGGAAATGGGCTTAGAGCTTTTCAATACTGGTTGGGAAAAGGTGAAGACTGAAAAAGCAAATTGGATACTCCACCTTCTTCTTTCATCTTCCATCTTCACTATTTCTTTGGCCTCTTTAGATGTATATCTTCATCAGACATGACAGAGAGTTGATAATTACATCATTTGACATTTCACTAAAGCCGTTGTAAATGTGAACTTTTATTGAGGGAGCCCTAAAGCCTCAGTGCAATATTTATACTGTGAAAGCACTGACATCATTTCATATAATCGTGTTCTTGGCACGCTCAATTCAGAAGAGACCAAAACCTTGGGTGCCGAAGGTCAGGCCTGAAGTACACAGGCAGGGCTGTCTGTGGGAAACTTCTTGGGTGTCCGATCAGGCATAGATTAAAGGTGTTACAAATGTCTAAATTGCACTTGCCCTAAGTTTACTGGAGTTTTTGAAGGATAACTCATATTCACAGGTCAGATGGACACCTGTGATGTAAGTCAATAGATGAAGTGCTCTTTTGAACTACGTTGCTTTACTGAATTGTTTTTCACTCGCCATGCTACCTTGGACAAGTTATGTAAGCTGCTCCAAGCTTTAGATTTCTCACCTGTACAGTAAGGGCAATAATACAGCCTAATTCACTGGACCGTTTGAGGATTAAATTAAGCAATCCTGGCACACAGTGCATGCTCAAATAATGTCGGTGGCCTAATAATAATAATAATTCTACCAATGGACTATTAATTTTGAGAATCCTTGGAAACCTTCTCTACTTCTACTATTACAGGCAGGGATAGGGAACTAATAGCTGCAAAGTACCCTTAACAGAAAAGGTTTGAATTTCATTTGTCTTTCCTAGCCACCCCCTCTTCTATTACTTTTAAATCAAAGTACTGTAGGAACATAATCTAAAAACTCAAACAGCACTAGAGGAATGATTACGGAAAATAGTAGCTACCTCTCCAACCCAAATCCTGCATCCTAGAAGTAATCCTTTAACTCTTCTAGCTATTTCTTCTGGTATTTCTAAATAACATGCTTACGTGATATTTTTTCTTTTCTTTCCTTATATTTCAATATTAGAATGTATTCACTGACTTCCAAATATGGGAGATAAGAATGCTGCTCTTTTATTTCACACACACACACACACACACACACACACACACACACATTTCACCATTTTCCTCCTCTTCTCCTAGGAGAGTTACATTATATTCAGTGTCTAGTTTATCCATTTTGTTCACCACTGAGTCATGATGGGTATTATTACCTTTCCTTTATTGTGTGACTTTTTGGATTTCCTTAGAGGTAACACATACCATGTTTGTTTGTTTGTCTCAATTTCTTTGTTTTCTAGGTATCTATCATTAATGTACACTCAAATTTCTACCTGATCTACCTATAAAACTGCTGTGAATACAATCTCAGACATATCAAGTAACTTAACAATTCCTTTTTTTTTCTTTGAATATACTTTGAATATTCCTCATTTTCAGGAATAACCTCATCCTTACTATTACACCTCTCATGTATGAAAATTTCTTTACTTTCAGACTTGAGTGAAAATTTGGTTCAGTTTAAAATTCTAAGCTGGAAACTATTTAGCCCTCAGAATTTTTGAGGTGCCTTCTAGCTGCCTTCTAGCTTCTAGGATTGTTTAGAAATCTGTTGCTATTTTGATTCCTAATACTTTAGATATGACCTGATTTTTAATGTCTCTCTCTGGAAGCTTTTATAGTCAGTCTGATATTTTATGATGACCCGTTTTGATGAGGAGCATTTTGCATTCCCTGTGGAAGCAATTTGAGGGGACTTTTCAAAATAGAAATTTATATATCTCAGTACTGGGAAACTTTCTTAATTTATTTCTTGGCTAACTTCTTCTCCCTTTTGTATCTATCTCTGGAACTCTTATTACCTGGACTGTTTAAACTGGTCTTTTAAATTTCTTCTATGTTCTTTGATGTTTTCCATCTCTTTATCTTTTGCAAATCTATATTTTTATATGCAACTCTTCTATTGAATTTTTATTTCTTCTATAATATTTTTCATTCACAGTACATTTTTCTTATCCTCTAAATGTATCCTTTTAAAACAGCAACGTATTTTTTCTCTTATTTCCCTAAGCATATTAATAATTTTTAAGTACATTTTTTTCTCCTCCCTGAAATACCTATTCCCTCTGAATGTCTTCTTTTTTTTTCTTTTGTTGAAGTATAGCTGATTTACAACATTGTGTTAGTTTCAGGTATACAGCAAAGTGATTCGGTTTTATATATATTTGTGTGTATATATATATACACACACATAAATTTCAGATTATTTTCCATTACAGGTTTTTACAGGATATTGGGTATAATTCCCTGTGCTATATAGTAAATCCTTGTGGCTTATCTATTTTATGCATAGTAGTTTGTATATGTTAATCCCATACTCCTAAGTTATCCCTCCCTCCCTTTTCCCATTTGGTAATCATAAGTTTGTTTTCTATGTCTGTGAGTCTATTTCTGTTCTGTATATAGATTCATTTGTATTATTTTTTAGACTCCATATATAAGTGATATTATATAATATTTGCCTGTCTGATTTACTTCACTTAGTATGATATTCTCTAAGTCCATCCATGTTGCTACAAATGGCAATATTTCATTCTTTTTTATGCCTGAGTAATATTCCATTGCATATATATATATATATATATATATATATATATACATACATATATATATATATATATATATATATATATATATATATATATATATATACACACACCACATCTTAAACCAATTGTCTGTTGATGGGCATTTGTGTTGTTTCCATGTCTTGGCTATCGTATATAGTGCTGTTATGAACATTGGGGTGCATGTAGCTTTTCCAACTAGAGTTTTCATCTTTTCTGGATATATCCCCAGGAGTGGGATTGCTGGGTCATATGGTAATTCTATTTTTAGTTTTTTAAGGAATCTCCATACTGTTTCCATAGTGGCTTCACCAATTTACATTCCCACCAACAGTGCAGGACGGTTCCCTTTTCTCCACACCCTCTCCAGCATTTATTATTTGTAAACTTTTCAATGATAGCCATTGTGACCACTGTGAGGTGATATCTCATTGTAGTTTTGATTTGCTTTTCTCTAATAATTAAGAATGTTGAGCATCTTTTCATGTGCCTGTTGACTGTATGTTTTCTTTGGAGAAATGTCTATTTAGGTTTTCTGCCCATTTTTCGTTTGGATTGTTTTTTTGATATTGAGTTGTATGAGCTGTTTGTATATTTTGGATATTAACCCCTTGTTTGTTGCATTGTTCACAAATATATTCTCCCATTTCATAGGTTGTCTTTTCATTTTGTTGATGGTTTCCTTTGCTGTGTAAAAAGCTTTTAAGTTTGATTAGGTCCCACCTTCTGAATTTCTTTTTATCTTTGTTTTGTTCTCTTTCATGCTGGAACTTTCTTCAAGTATATATTGTATTTGACCACATGTTCATATTTAAGAGTGATATACAAAAAATCAGATTGGAAAGTCCACATGTGTGTAGGAGGGGGAAAGAGAGGTTCCTCACAGCTCACAATGTAGACTTGTGCTTACATCTCCTATTTTAGGTATATGATGCCTCATGCCTTTCCACCACCTGACATCCTCTCATCCTGAGTTTCTGGTCTGTTTCGAGTCTTTTGTCAATCTTGAAGAGAGCTTATTACCTGGTTACGTGAAGCTGGAGAGTGGACCAGGGATCTAATTTCTTTTATAGGAATTTCAACTGATCCTCACCACCTTGTTTTTCAAATCTACTATCCACTCTCTTCTTCTGGGGTCTCTGGTGCCTCCAATTACTAAGACTTTTCAAGGCTCTGCAGTATGACTTTGTTGGTTTCTGCTGCCATTCCATCTACAGATACTTAGGTTTCAGCTTTCTCTTCTCGATTGTGTCAATTACCTCTTACTTATGTGTTTTCCATTTTTGAAAAAAAAATTTCTTGACATTCCTTGACCCATTCAGTTCATTGACATCATTTTGCCCCTGTCCTTCTAGAGCTTATGTTCTAGAGGAGGAGACAGACAATAAACAAAAATATAAAAGACGTCTAATGGCAATAAATGCTATAAAGAAAAATAAATTAGGATGAGAGAGATGAGTGACGGGAGTGTTATTTTACGTGGCATGTGCAGAGAAGGACTCTTCCGAAAGGTAGCATTTGAACAGAAGCCTGAAGAAAGTTAGGGAAGGAGATAAGCAGATACGGAGACATTCAAATGCAAAGAACCTGAAGCAGGAGCACTAGCTTGTAAGGAACAACAAGGAGGTCAGTGGTGGGAAAGGAGGAGGTGATGTCACAGAATAAAAGTGATGACAGTATTTGTGCAGGGTCTCTGTAGCCTTGGCAAGGACTGTGGACTTTGAGTGAGATGGGAAGACATTGATGAGTTTTGAGTAGGTAGTGATATGGTCAGGCTTGACTTTACACACAGTGTCGTCTCCTCTCCTGTTTTCATGGTCCTTGTGAGCTTTTTATCCATTTACTCTGTTTCGTGTGAGGTTTGGTTACAGTGTGCAAGAGTTCAATCCATGTGTTGGGCCAGAAGTCATTGTTTCCTTATTTTAAGAAATTTTTTTAACAGTTTGAGTTGTTTCAAAAAATGGAATGACCTGCTGTAAAGGTCAGAAGCATGGATGGATAATCACAATCACTCTTAACCAAATAAAATTTTGCTTTCTGTGACTCCTTGTGGATTTTCACAGCTAAAATGAGCTAATGAAACAAAGTAAATTCTTGGAATCTCACAGACCAGTGGTTTTCACTTGGGGTGGAGCCCACCCCTAAGGGGGCATTTGGAAATGTATCCACTCAGTGCAAAGGGGGCATTGGGAAGGTGTCGGGATGCTATAGTTTTCATGCTGAGTTCCCCCTTCTCTCTGCCACTGTTGTGCTACAAAGAATTATACTATCCAATAATCCAATAGCATGGCCATCGAGAAACAGCTTTAAATCTCCCCCCAAGAGGGAATCCAGGATTCCCAAGTGTCTCCATCATGTGAGGATGTGAGTGAGTCTGCGGTGCCTGAGTTTGGTCTAAGCATCTGGTTCCTCAGGTGTATTGATTTACACATGAAGGTAGTTACAACCCTTGAGGTGTACTGGCATTGTTATATTTCACCTACTTTTGAGTTTTGTCTTTACCCTCTAAAGAGGGTAAAGCTTCAGATTATGAAGGTTCTTAAAGGAAAACAAGTGGCTCTTGCATGCATCACAGTTGTGGACACATAGTAGTTTCTAAATAAATACTTGTGGGTAAACCTGAGTTCTGATATTGATTTTGCCATTTGAGGCAGTGCTTGTGGAGCATATATCTTTAACTTTGTCAAGCCAATCTCCTGTAAATTAGCTTTTTTAACAAAAAATTAGTATGGCACATATTACCATAACACACATAGTAATGAAACTTACCTTCTTCCTTGAAACTCTGTGAGGCATGAAATTGCCATACGACTACAAAGCCCCATGAGAGTATGAGATATTATGTCAGAAGGAGGTGAGGTAAGTCATTATTACACAATGCAGTTCTTCCTATCATGGCTTGGCTGTGATGTGGAGAGCCCTGGAACCGAACCACAGAGGGCAGAACGTGTCATCAACACACATCAACTCTGAAGAATGAATACTCACCACTTATAATCATAGATACAGCTGAGCCCACAGGAAATACCTAACTTGCAACCAGTCTCCTCCTCACTGTGGTCTGGCAGGACAGGTGATACTTGTCTTCATGAATTTTTGTGTGGGGAATTCATTTTTGTTTCAGAATTGAAATCACAACCCTTTATAGGCCAGTTGGAAACATGCTGATTGGCTATCATGCTCTTATTTGTTTTTATAGCAGCAGCAGACCATCCACAGCCATTGCTATTTGTTTATATGACAGCATTTTTTCATGTAAAAAGTTATTTTCTTTCAAAACACTTTCAGAATCGTATCTTGCTACTCTTCCAACAATCTTGTGAGGAGGTGATTAAAAATGACCCCTATGACAAATGGAGATCAGAAAGTCCATGGTGCTAACATGGCGAAGTGAATAAATGAAGGGTTAACAAGCTTGGGCTGAACAGCAGTACAAACATCACATTGTTTGTGAGATTTTAGTGCCATTTATTGGCTATGATTCGAATGTTTTGTTTGGTTTGTCAATCTAGCCATTCCCAAAACCCTTATCAAAAGCCTGCAATGTGTCAGACATTATGGTAAACCAAGAGGAGGTTTATGCCATATTTTAAATCACTTTTGAAATAACCATTAATCCCTACATTTTATATGTGGAATATAGGGAAACAGAATAAATACTGTATGTATGATTAAAAGACCCTGCTTACAACTGACTACAAGAAGAAAAGGAAAAAAAGTGTGAGAAAGAATGAGGTAGAACACTATATTTTAATAGCATTAAACAAATAAGAAAAATAAATACAAAATGACTTATTATAGTATCAGTGTAATGCCACTTGGACTTTGTTGAATACTCAGAAATTCAGGTCAAATTATTGTGAAATAATGTTTGCCTTAAATGGAAGCAATAACACCTAAATATATTCCAGATGGATTAAAGATTTAAATGCATATAAGAAATGATAATATTAATAAAAGTAAATTGTGTTATAATTTTGCATCAAGAAAGCCAATCATACAGGACAGGATGAATAGGTAAATGGATAAGCATATAAATTTCTGTAATCAAAAGGAAATCTATACAGACTAATGGCAAACTGCTCACAAGTTTCGTGTTAGCATAATATATAGCAATCATTAATACACCTAAGATATGAGAAGCATTTACAAATTAATAATAAAAATATGTACACCCCAACAGAAAGGTGAGCAAAGACCTTAAACAGGCAACTCACCAAAGTAATGTGTATGATCAATAAATGTATGAATAGACATTCTCCCTTGTTTGTAATCAAAGAAATGCAAACTTCAATGACATTTTTCACATACGTATTAGATTTTCAAAGGTGAAAATGATTGAAAATACCCCCTGTTGATAAAGTTGTGAGAAAGTGGACATGTTCATTGGTGGAAACAAATGAGTGTTTTTTTTCGGACAGTTATCTGACAACAGATTTCAAGTATTCCACATGCCTTCTCTTTACCCTTTCCCTGATCAGGAATTCTGTTTAAGAACAAACAAGTGCACTAAGAGATAGATACATCAATATTGAAATCAGCATTATTCACAATGTTTTTAAAAGAGCAAATGGAGACTACTTTAAAAATTATAGTTGATCCACACAGTATTAAGTAGCTATTAAAATGATTTTCTATATCTATATTCTCCTTTTCCAAAACACAATCTCTTTTTTGTTCCACAAAACTCTCCGCATTCTCAAATCATACAAGAGTGAAGATGCTCCCAACACCCCAATACCCAAAAGCTCCAGAGATAAATCCTATTAACAGACAAACACTCCTTCAAAAGATTTTATATATACATGTAAGTATAGCATTAACATAAATGACAACATATTGAACACTCTGTTCTATAATTTCTTTAAAAAAATTTTTTTTAATTGAAGTATAGCCGATTTACAATGTTGTGCTAATCTCTAATTTCTTTTTTTCCATTTAAAATATGTTATAGACATCTCTTTGACTGAATAGTTGATACTTGGTCATTGGTACAGAGAAATGTTTACAACATAGAGTAAATGAGAAAAAGGATTACAAAGTGGCGTTAGAACAGTAATGCTCAAATGGAGAGGTGGGAATGGTAGGATAATGATAGGCTAAGGTGGGATATATCATTCACTCCTCTCTCCCCTCCCTCATTTTGATTTGCTTTTGCAGGAGTCAGGTTTGAATAAGGTGGGGAATCATGTGTACTTTGAGAAAGATCCCCAGATGGTTCTGAATCACCAGCCACACCACTCCTTTCCTCCCAGACTCTTCCCAAGTCAAGAATCATGTCTGTGTTTTTTTTTTTTTTTTTCCTTTTAGGACAATAATATATCAGAATATGAGCAAAGAAAAAGTATTCAGAAGAAAGTCGACTGCAGTGATCTTTGCAAGGAAGATAGTCAAGTGACTCATTTTCTTTATTATATTTTTTGGAAATTTTTATTTGTTGGATTTTTAATTAATAAAGAGAACCATTATTTTCATTTAAAAAAAAAAGAAAGAAGAAACTGGAAATCCTTGAAAACCACAGCTGGAGAAATCAGGTGACAGCAGCCCAATATGCAACCACAATCAAAACAAGCTAAAAAAGTACATAACAATGGATAGCTTTTGTACTAAACCATAATTATGTGTTTTAACCCAAGAAGCTAGGTAAAGTCAAGTGCATTGCATAAATTATTTGGAGAGCAAAAAAGTTTAAGAATTTTCAGCTTCAGTAATGGTTGTTTCAAAAAAAATAAAAACGTAAATTTCTAAAATTGTGAAGTATAGTGATAATCCTATTAAAATGGGGAACACCCCCATAAAATTTGTTAAACAGGAATTTAGAATAAAAACATATATTTTATACGATGGATGGAAAACTTGAAATTTATTACCTCCGGAAGAGAATGGAGACTACACATATGAATGGATTGAAGAGAGAATTACTGCATAATAAAATTAACATTAGATTATGGAAAGAAAGTGGAGAATTGGGGAGTGCAATTCTAAACACTTTAGTCTGACATTAGAAAATTCAACTCACATTTCCCCATAAAACATCTCTGTAATCAGAGACAGAGACCGGCGTTGCATGAAACTGTGTCTGACCACAAGGCTTTTTTTTTTTTTTCATTATAAATTCCAATGAATGGAATACGAATAATGATAGCTTACCATTTATTATTTGTATTCAGAATCAGCAATTTAAAGATTTAAGTGGAGATTTTAATGGAATAGATTTTTATAGCTTTGCTGAGAAGATTCAAAACAACACAAAGGGGATGCTGCTCTGCTTTTCTCTTTTCTATGCACTTGTCTGTTCATGTAGGACTTGTGGTCGAGCAGAATTTGGCTACGCTTGTCCTAGGACTTCTGGGCTCTGGAAATGGTAAAGTCATCCCTCCCCCCAAGTGAAAAGAAAAAAATTATTAGGGAAGGTACGAACAAGTAGTACAGATAAAGAGAGGAAAGATACGGGGTTTGCCAAGGGAGGAGGAGGAAACAGTATAAACATTATTTAAGAGGCAAAGATTCTGGCCAGGCCTGTGGCTCATGGAAGTTCCCTTATTTCCATTTCCTATTCGGGGAAATATTCTTTCAGCTTGTCAACGTGTTTTCAATCTGACATAACCTACCATCCAAAGAAAGAAATTTCTTAATGTAAATGGAAATGTCTTTTGCAAACTGATCTTCACCTGCACTTTTTTTTTTTTTTTTTTTTTTTTTTATTTTTGGCTGTGTTGGGTCTTCGTTTCTGTGCGAGGGCTTTCTCTAGTTGCGGCAAGCGGGGTTCACTCCTCATTGCGGTGCGCGGGCCTCTCACTATCGCGGCCTCTCTTGTTGCGGAGCACAGGCTCCAGACGCGCAGGCTCAGTAGTTGGTGGCTCACGGGCCCAGTTGCTCCGCGGCATGTGGGATCCTCCCAGACCAGGGCTCGAACCCGTGTGCCCTGCATTGGCAGGCAGATTCTCAACTACTGCGCCACCAGGGAAGCCCCTCACCTGCACTTTTTTTTTTTTTTTAAAGAATTTCTTTTTTTTAATAGTAATCTTTTATTTATTTATTTATTATATTTATTTTTGGCTGTGTTGGGTCTTCGTTTCTGTGCGAGGGCTTCCTCTAGTTGCGGCAAGCGGGGTTCACTCCTCATCGCGGTGCGCGGGCCTCTTCACTATCTCGGCCTCTCTTGTTGCGGAGCACAGGCTCCAGATGCGCAGGCTCAGTAGTTGGTGGCTCACGGGCCCAGTTGCTCCGCGGCATGTGGGATCCTCCCAGACCAGGGCTCGAACCCGCGTCCCCTGCATTGGCAGGCAGATTCTCAACCACTGTGCCACCAGGGAAGCCCCTCACCTGCACTTTTGATTGCTATTCTTCATCCCCTTCTCACGCAAGAGTTAGTAGAAATCTTCCTGAAAAACTCTGTACGTCATTACAATTAACCAGGTATTGGATTAAGTTCATAATTCTTTGCTCCAGTAGTTCCCAGAATGATGACAAGTCATTCTTTTGTTAACATGTTTCTTTCCTTGTTTCCTTTTCACAGGAACACACAAATGACTTTTCTATTTTGAAGTTCACCTGATCTAGGCTCTGTTGCCCCACGGTCTCCACCCCTGTTGAAGTCATAAGTTTCTGCATATGACCTCGTAGTCTAGATGCACTGTTGATGTGTTTATTGTCAGGTACAGGATCTTATAAAATCAGAGACGTGCGTGTAGATGCAGGTCTGCTAGAGGATTTTGCCAGGTAGTTGGTGACGCACTTGTCCAGGTTTTGTTCCCTGGGCGAAAGTGATCCCACAGGCTGTAAGACTGGTTACTCTTTTTCAAATATTTCTAGTGGAAGAATTAACAATGAGAAAGCCAGACGTGATTTCTCTTATTTCAGCAATTAGTAACAAAAGGCAAAATTTCTCCTTTAAATTAGTTCAGATACTTGCTTTGAGTTAAGAAAGCACTTCTTTTTTTATAAAGGAGCTTCATTTTCAAACTTTTGCTGTATTATGCAGTTCTCTGCTTCTCTGAAATTTAGCTTTCAGGAGATTTAAGGAAATTTTTGCATTGTGTTACATATAGTCCAAGTGGCACAGGAAAGGAATGCCAAATACATTCAACAAGCTGCCCCCTCTCTCTAGTCATTTTCTGTGTTTATTCATTTGTCATTCATTCAACCAACATTCACTGAGCACATATTATGCATCAAGCAAACTTAAAACACTGAAATAAAGGTGACTAAGGCATTTCTCAGGGGACTTGAGGACTGATGGGGCCCCCTCGTGTTATAAACTGCTACACGGGGAGAAAAAGGTTAACGCAGGCATGTACCTCTGTGCTTTGGGCGAGAATGGCTGTAGGAAGATGCACACGGAGGGTGATGTTTATGGAATTTTCAGATACTGAGCAGGAATTTGTTAAGTGCCCAAGAAGGAAAGATCATTCCAGGCAAATGCATCAGCCTGTCCAAAAACTGCATGCTTGAGAAACTGCAAGGAGATAGTTAAGGCTGAACCACAAAGAATGAGTAGGGGAAAATGGGGAAATACAATAACAGGGAGGAAGGAGTCAGATCATGAAGGGCCTTTTATGTTCATCAAGGAAAGGAGCTGATTTTTAAAAAATAGGTGATGAAAAGTCATTGAAAGATGTTAAGCAGAGAAGTGCCATGACTAGTTTTGTGCTTTAGATACCAGCGGCAACAATGTAGAACACAGATTCAGGAGGGAGGAAGCGTGAGAAAGCCTGCAGGCAAGGAGATCTGGTCAGAGGCTGCTGCAACAGAATAGGCAAGAAATGCTGAGTCTGAAGGAAGACAGAAACAGTGGGTACGGAGTGGATCCCAGAGACATCCATCGACTCAACCAGATGTAATGAATTTTTAGATAATTGAGTAACGAAGAAGAAGTGATTCTGAAGTTTCTGACTTGGATACTAAGATCTAATGAAGTGGAACAGAATTGGAAAGAGGAGAAAAGAGAATTTAATTTTGGATCAGTTAAGTTTATATCAGTGTTTGTGATATAGCTAGCAGAGAGGTCTATTAGGAGCCTAGAAATACAAATCTGAAGTTCGAGAGAAGGGCCTGTACTAAAGATAAAAAGTCAAGAGTCATAAATACCTGGCACCTGAGAGCACAGGAGTGGCCGAGACTGCCATGAAGAACGTGTAGAGGAGAACAGACAAGTGCAAGGACAAAATCTTGGAGGCAAACCAGAGTGTAGAAGGATGGACTGTAGAAAAAGAAGCTGAAGAAGAAGGAGATAGAACAAATAGAGGTAGAGGAAGATCAAGTCATTGCCACATAAAGTAAGAATGGCAAGCATTTCAAATGAAGTTTGATAAATATTTTGAATTCTATTAAAAATCCGTTGCAATAATAATTAAGTGCCCATCAAATTGTGCTGCTATAGGGCTTTTGGAGACAGCCTCAAAAATAATTTTCTCAGTGTGAAGGGGGGAAAAGACAGATCGCAAGATATTCAAGGAGGGGAGGGGGCAAAATCATGTGGGGGATGACTCCAGAAGTCTGAGTGTGAACACAGGTGGAAGAAAACCAGCTTTCTCTCTCCCCTGCTCTCTTTCTCTTCTTCTCTTTTTCTTTCTCTCTTTCTCTTCTGGTCTCTTCTTTTAGTCTTCTTTGCTCTCTCCTCCTCCTCTTTCTCCTCTTTTGTCTTCTTCTCTTTCTAAGAAAGGAAAGATTTTTAGGCTAAAATAAAGGAAAGAGGTGCTATTCCAAAGAGATGCCCTGATTTTGGAGGCTACTACAAACATCTGCTTTGGGGGACGAGCCTTTCATATACTTTTTTTCCTTCATCTGTAGTTATGTTTTTAGGAGCACAATCTGATATGTGACAGACCAACTTCTACTCTCATAGCCCTTCGTCCTGCAACAAGATTCTATTGCACTCACACAGAAGAGTACATGGAGTGAAACTGCCAGCCAGAAGTTCCAAGAATACTGAAACCGAAAATCACTCAGTGAAATTAAGTCCTTTCAGCCCAGTGTGTAAGGGTGTAATACCGTTCACAGCCCTTTGAATTATTGTCTCTTATTAAGTCCATTTAATAGCTCAAACAATTTAAAAAACTACTCAACAAGCATTTATTTTGCACAATGTTGAAAGTATTATGGATAATTTTATGACAATTATGTACGAATATACTTGAGCCTCTCTCCTCGGGTTCCTTATACATGTAAAAAGAAATGCATAAAGTTCTTAAGCTCAATATGGTTCTTATATTTGGGAAACTTAAAACCTCTTTCAGATATTACCTTAGTAATCCTCACAGCTTTTTAGGTTATTTTTTTTTCCCAAACTCCGTATCATCACCTTGGGTGGAAAGTAAGATATGTGTCATTATGACAAACTCTGCCTTCTATCCCAGGAAATACAGCTTGTGCGGACAGTTTTGGCTGACTACATGGTTTTCGAGTCCCACTAAAATGAACTATCCTGTTAACTGTTTTTCCACTCACAGCCTCTACTTTACAGACGAGAAAACTTAAATGTATAGCATCACAGAATTAAAGGGTAGAGAGGAATCTTGAAGATTAGACGGTTGGTTGCTGATAACTACAAACAGAATGACTGGAACTGGTAATAGGAAGGAGGTCTTGAACCCAGGCCGATTCTATCACTTATCTCTCGTCCCTGCTTTTATCTTCTGTATTTCTCTGTCTCCTAATCAGTTAGGCAGGATATGGCCCAAGTTTATATACTACAACATGAAACATTACATACTGAATCTCTTTCTCTCCACCACAGTTCCATTCCCTGAGGGAGAGACATTGATGGACGCCACTCATGGTCCAATTAGCTGTGGTCCAGAAATGAGGATAACGTGACTTAAAGGAATATATCCCTGTAGTTTGGGATGGGGAGGGGAGGTGGTTAAGGGGATTGTAGGCTAAGCAGATATTCCAAAATGTGTCCCCCAGAAAGGCTACCCCCACCTTGCCCCTACCACCCCACCCAAAAAATACCATTTTATATGTAAGGAAACATCCCCCCAAATAGTAAACTATTTGGTCACAGTTATAAAGTGAGAATTCCCCATCTAGTGCTATTTTCACATGTGATTTAGCTTTCTTGACTGGAGACTGATTAACATTAAATAAACTGTATCAAAACACCGGTTTGCTTCTCTTTATTTCACTCAGAATCCCACAGTTTCCTTTCCCTTACTTTTCTATTTGTTTCTTTCTAGGAAATTAGAGAAAATGCTAAGTAAGCTAGAGAGACAATTTTTCAGAAGATCTTGCCCTGGTAGTGTATTGATTTGTTGATTCTTTTTTATGCTCAACTAGCATGTTTTTATGTATAAAAGTGGAGGAAAGTTATCTCTAGGACATGAAGACAAAAGAATCAAAACCCAAGACCTCTTTTTGACCAAAATAAACTTCCTAGATAACTGAGAAAATAATATAGCCATAAATGAACAAAGTAGAGAGCAAAAGTAATTGTATTGTAATGTAAGCCAAACTGCCTAGAAATCACTGAAGGAATAGAAAATAAAGACTACAGATGGAAATCTTCAGAAAGATGTTCTGAAGGCAAATTTTTAACAGATCTTAATGAAGATAATGGTAATTATAACTCAGAGGTTGCAAATTTCTGGCCCTTGATAAATTAGCTCTACTATGTTTTGTTGGGCCAGGATGGTATTTTGAAAAACAACTTAAATTTGAATGTTTTTACATGAGACCAGCTCTTTCCAATTTAGCCATACTCTGTACCACTCCTTCGTGTTTTTTTTTTTTTTTTCAGATACAGTATTTTATTTACAGAATTTGGAAAATTTTTCAAATTAAATAGAATTTAATGCTCAAAGTAATAAATGAAACTCACCATGGATGTGAGTGAGGAATTATGAATATTTTATAATTATAATGTAACTGCACTACTTTTTTTTTAACATCTTTATTGGAGTATAATTGCTTTACAATGGTGTGTTAGTTTCTGCTATATAACAAAGTGACTCAGCTATATGTAAACGTATATCCCCATATCCCCAGCCTCTTGCGTCTCGCTCCCACTTTCCCTATCCCACCCTTCTAGGTGGTCACAAAGCACCGAGCTGATCTCCCTCTGCTATGCAGCTGCTTCCTACTAGCCATCTATTTTACACTTGATAGTGTTTATATGTCCATGCCACTCTCTCACTTTGTCCAAGCTTACCCTTCCCCCTCCCTGTGTCCTCAAGTCCATTCTCTACATCTGCGTCTTTATTCTTGTCCTGCCCCTAGGTTCTTCAGAAACTTTTTTTTTTTTTAGAGCCCATATATATGTGTTAACATACGGTATTTGTTTTTCTCTTTCTGACTTACTTCACTCTGTATGACAGACTCCAGGTCCATCCACCTCACTATAAATAACTCAATTTTGTTTCTTTTTATGGCTGAGTAATATTCCACTGTATATATGTGTCACATCTTCTTTTACCATTCATCTGTCGATGGACACTTAGGTTGCTCCCATGTCCTGGCTACTGTAAATAGTGCTGTGATGAACATTGTGTTACATGACTTTTTTTGAATTATGGTTTTCTCAGAGTATATGCCCAGTAGTGGGATTGCTGGGTCATATGGTAGTTCTATTTTTAGTTTTTTAAGGAACCTCCATAGTGGAGGTTCTCCATAGTGGCTGTATCAGTTTACATTCCCACCAACAGCGCAAGAGGGTTCCCTTTCCTCCACACCCTCTCCAGCATTTATTGATTGTAGATTTTTTGATGATGCCCATTCTGACCAGTGTGAGGTGATACCCTATTGTAGTTTTGATTTGCATTTCTCTAATGATTAATGATGCTGAGCATCCTTTCATGTGTTTGATGGCAATCTGTATATCTTCTTTGGAGAAATGTCTATTTAAGTCTTCTGCCCATTTTTGGATTGGGTTGTTTGTTTTTTTGACATTGAGCTTCATGAGCTGCTTGTAAATTTTGGAGATTAATCCTTTGTCAGTTGCTTTGTTTGCAAATATTTTCTCCTATTCTGAGGGTTGTCTTTTTGTGTCTTGTTTATGGTTTCCTTTGTTGTGCAAAAGCTTTTAAGTTTCATTAGGTTCCATTTGTTTATTTTTGTGTTTATTTCCATTTCTCTAGGAGGTGGGTCAAAAAGGGTCTTGCTGTGATTTATGTCATAGAGTGTTCTGCCTATGTTGTCCTCTAAGAGTTTGATAGTGTCTGGCCTTACATTTAGGTCTGTAATCCATTTTGAGTTTATTTTTGTGTATGGTGTTAGGGAGTGTTCTAATTTCATTCTTTTACATGTACCTGTCCAGTTTTCCCAGCACCACTTATTGAAGAGGCTGTCTTTTCTCCATTGTATATTCTTGCTTCCTTTATCAAAAATAAGGTGACCATATGTGTGTGGGTTTCTCTGGGCTTTCTATCCTGTTCCATTGATGTATATTTCTGTTTTCGTGCCAGTACCATACTGTCTTGATTACTGTAGCTTTGTAGTATAGTCTGAAGTCAGGGAGCCTGATTCCTCCAGCTCCATTTTTCTTTCTCAAGATTGCTTTGCCTATTCAGGGTCTTTTGTGTTTCCATACAAATTTTGTTCTAGTTCTGTGAAAAATGCCATTGGTAGTTTGATAGGGATTGCATGGAATCTGTAGATTGCTTTGGGTAGTATAGTCATTTTCACAATGTTGAGTCTTCCAATCCAAGAACATGGCATATCTCTCCATCTGTTTGTATCACCTTTAATTTCTTTCATCAGTGTCTTATAGTTTTCTGCATACAGGTCTTTTGTCTCCTTAGGTAGGTTTATTCCTAGGTATTTTATACTTTTTGTTGCAGTGGTAAATGGGAGTGTTTCCTTCATTTCTCGTTCAGAATATTTATCATTAGTGTTTAGGAATGCAAGAGATTTCTGTGCATTAATTTTGTATCCTGCAACTTTACCAAATTCATTGATTAGCTCTAGTAGTTTTCTGGTGGCATCTTCAGGATTCTCTATGTATAGTATCATGTCATCCGCAACAGTGACAGTTTTACTTCTTCTTTTCTGATTTGTATTCCTTTAATTTCTTTTTCTTCTCTGATTTCTGTGGCTAAAACTTCCAAAAGTATGTTGAATAATAGTGGTGAGAGTGGGCAACCTTGTCTTGTTCTTGATCTTAGTGGAAATGTTTTCAGTTTTTTCCATTGAGAATGATGTTGGCTGTGGGTTTGTCATATATGGCCTTTATTATGTTGAGGTAAGTTCCCTCTATGCCCACTTTCTGGAGAGTTTTTATCATAAATGGGTGTTGAGTGTTGTTGAAAGCTTTTTCTGCATCTATTGAGATAATCATATAGTTTTTCTCCTTCAATTTGTTAATATGGTTTATCACATTGATTGATTTGCACATACTGAAGAATCCTTGCATTCCTGGGATAAACGCCACTTGATCACGGTGTATGATCCTTTTAATGTGCTGTTGGATTCTGTTTGCTAGTATTTTGCTGAGGATTTTGGCATCTATATTCATCAGTGATATTGGCCTGTAGTTTTCTTTCTTTGTGACATCTTTGTCTGGTTTTGGTATCAGGGTGGTGGTGGCCTCATAGAATGAGTTTGGGAGAGTCCCTCCCTCTGATATATTTTGGAAGAGTTTGAGAAGGATGGGTGTTAGCTTTTCTCTAAATGTTGGATAGAATTCGCCTGGTCCTGGGCTTCTGTTTGTTGGAAGATTTTTAATCACAATCACAATTTCAGTGCTTGTGATTGGTCTGTTTATATTTTCTATTTCTTCCTGGTTCAGTCTTGGAAGGTTGTGCTTTTCTAGGAATTTGTCCATTTCTTCCAGGTTGTCCATTTTATTGGCATATAGTTGCTTGTGGTAACCTCTCATGATCCTTTGTATTTCTACAGTCAGTTGTTACTTCTCCTTTTTCACTTCTAATTCTGTTGTTTTGAGTCTTTTCCCTTTTTTTCTTGATGAGTCTGGCTAATGGTTTATCAATTTTGTTTATCTTGTCAAAGAACCAGCTTTTAGTTTTATTGACCTTTGCTATGGTGTCCTTCATTTCTTTTTCATTTTTTTCTGATCTGATCATTATGATTTTCTTCCTTCTGATAACTTTGGCGTTTTTTTTTCTTCTTCTTTCTCTAATTGCTTTAGGTGTAAGGTTAGGTTGTTTATTTGAGATGTTCCTTGTTTCTTGAGGTAGGATTGTATTGCTATAAATTTCCCTCTTAGAACTGCTTTGGCTGCATCCCATAGGTTTTTGGTCATTGTGTTTTCATTGTCTTTTGTTTCTAGGTATTTTTTGATTTCTTCAGTGATCTCTTGGTTATTTAGTAGTGTATCATTTAGCCTCCGTGTGTTTGTATTTTCTACAGTTTTTTTCCTGTAATTGATATCTAGTTTCATAGCGTTGCGGTCGGAAAAGATATTTTATATGATTTCAATTTTCTTAAATTTACCAAGCCTTGATTTGTGACTCAAAATATGATCTATCCTGGAGAATGTTCCATGAGCACTTGAGAAGAAAGTGTATTCTGTTGTTTTTGGATGAAATGTCCTATAAATATCAATTAAGTCCATCTTTTTTAATGTGTCATTTAGAGCTTGTGTTTCCTTATTTATTTTCATTTTGCATGGTCTGTCCATTGGTGACAGTGGGGTGTTAAGGTCCCCTACTATGATTGTGTTACTGTCGATTTCCCCTTTTATGGCTGTTAATATTTGCCTTATGTATTGAGGTGCTCCTATGTTGGGTGTATGAATATTTATAATTGTTATTTCTTCTTCTTGGATTGATCCCTTGATCATTATGTAGTGTTCTTATTTGTCTCTTGTAACAATCTTTATTTTAAAGTCATTTTGTCTGATATGAGAATTGCTATGAGCTTTTGATTTCCATTTGGATGGAGTATCTTTTTCCAACCCCTCACTTTCAGTCTGTATGTGTCCCTAGGTCTGAAGTGAGTCTCTTGTAGACAGCATATGTACACGTCCTGTTTTTGTATCCATTCAGCCAGTCTATGTCTTTTGGTTGGAGCATTTAATCCATTTACGTTTAAGGTAATTATTGATATGTATGTTCTTATTACCATTTTCTTAATAGTTTTGTGTTTGTTATTGTAGGTCTTCTTTTCCTTCTCTTGTGTTTCCTGCCTAGAGGAGTTCCTTCAGCCTTTCTTGTAAAGCTGGTTTGGTGGTGCTGAATTCTCTTAGCTTTTGCTTGTCTGTAAACGTTTTAATTTCTCTGCCAAATCTGAATGAGATCCTTGCTGGGTAGAGTAATCTTGGTTGTAGGTTTTTCCCTTTCATCACTTTAAAAATTCCTTGCCACTCCCTCCTGGCTTGCAGAGTTTCTGCTGAAGGATCAGCTGTTAACCTTATGGGTATTCCCTTGTATGTTATTAGTTGCTCTTCCCTTGCCGCTGTTAATATATTTTCACTGTATTTAATTTTTGTTTGTGTGATTAATATCTGTCTCAGTGTGTTTCTCCTTGGGGTTATCCTGTATGGACTCTCTGCACTTAGTGGACTTCATTATTTCCTTTCCCATATCAGGGAAGTTTTCAACTTTAATCTCTTCCAATATTTTCTCAGTCCCTTTCTTATTCTCTTCTTCTTCTGGGATGCCTATAATTCGAATGTTGATATGTTTAATGTTGTCCCAGATGTCTCTGAGACTGTCCTCAATTCTTTTCATTCTTTTTTCTTTATTCTGCTCCTCAGCAGTTATTTACACTATTTTATCTTCCAGATCACTTACCTGTTCTTCTGCCTCAGTTATTTTGCTATTGATTCTAGAGAATTTTTAATTTCATTTATTGTGTTGTTCATCATTGTTTGTTTGCTCTTTAGTTCTTCTAGATCCTTGTTAAACGTTCCTTGTATTTTCTCCATTCTATTTCCAGGATTAGGATCATCTTTACTATCATTACTCTGAATTCTTTTTCAGGTAGACTGCCTATTTCCTCTTCATTTGTTTGGTCTGGTGGGTTTTTGCCTTGCTCCTTCATCTGCTGTGTGTTTCTCTGTCTTCTCATTTTGCTTAACTTACTGTGTTTGAGGCTCCTTTTTGCAGGCTGCAGGTTTGTAGTTCCCATTGTTTTTGGTGTCTGCCCCCAGTGGGTAAGGTTGGTTCAGTGGGTGGTATAGGCTTCATGGTGGAGGGGACTGGTGCCTGTGTTCTGGTGGATGAGGCTGGATCTTGTCTTTCTGGTGGGCAGGACCACGTCTGGTGCTGTGTTTTGGAGTGTCTGTGAACTTATTATGATTTTAGCCAGCCTCTCTGCTAATGGGTGGGGTTGTGTTCCTGTCTTGCTAGTTGTGTGGCATGGGGTGTACCGCACTGGAGTCTTCTGGTTGTTGAGTGGAACTGGCACTTAGCATTGAGACGGTGATCTCTGGGAGAGCTCTCGCCAATTGATTTTACATGGGGTCGGGAGTTCTCTGGTGTCCAATGTCCTGAACTCGGCTCTCCCATCTCAGAGACTCAGCCCTGACACCCGGCCAGAGCACCAAGACCCTGTCAGCCACATGACCACGTACTTGGGGATTTTCTTGCCTTTTGGGAGGCCTGCTATCTTCTGCCAGCATTCAGTAGGTGTTCTGTAGGAGCTGTTCCACATGTAGATGTATTTTTGATTTATTTGTGGGGAGGAAGGTGATCTCCACGTCTTACTCCTCCACCATCTTGAAGGTCCTCCCTCCTTCGTGTTTTGTCCCCTCATTTGCTCTATCATGAGTATGCTGCCTGCCCTGCTCCTGAAGACATCTGAGTTTGCAGCCCCCGGATGTCGACTGTCATGATGAAAGAAGTGGGCATTCATTCATTCTTGGGAGAGTAGCTCATACAATGGCCAAGAGATGTGAGCCATGATTGTGTGTGAATGAAATAGGTATGTAATAGAAGGTGGTCTGTATGGAATTAAGATACTCTAATGGTAGAATTCTAATAGCTGAAAAGGGATAATTTCAGAAGGACTTGGTGATAGAGGCCCATAAGTAACGAGGTCAAAGAATTTAGATTTTCTCCATTAAGCAGTTGTCTGTCACTCTAAGTTCTTTTTTGAGAGTTATTTGAATTGCTTGAGACAAGGCACTTGACTTCTATATAATGGCTAAACTTGAATGAAGAGAAAGATATGAGTTCAAAACCTTCTCAGTAATCTAGGTAGGAGATAACAGTTTGGATAAAGGTGGTAGTTCTGATGATGGAAAGATATAGAAAAGAGAACTGGCAGGTAAGAGAAAATGGGATTAGACAAGAATGATAAAGGAAAAAGAAGTTATGAGATTACTGTTTCCATAGACAGGAAAAGAATTGGAGAGAAATGGCAGAATATGGCATTCTGTTACAAAGGTGATGAAATCAGTCAAAGCTGGTTTTCACGTCAACACAGGGCAGCTCTCCGTCCTGCTCGTCAGTGTATTTCCTGCCTGCACAGTTACTCATGGCTCTAGCTACTTAACCATGCAGCTTGTCAAGAAAAGAACAGGCAGCTGCATGGGGTCTTCTGTATTTTATTCATTACAGCTTTTATTTGTTGTTTTAATGTATTTAATTTACTAAATTATTACAGATGTTTTGTATTACAATGCTAACAAGAAAAATATGAAAAGATGCCCAACTTCTTTTAAGTCTTGTAGAAGTGGAAACATTTTTCCTTCTGCCCGTTCAAGTTTCAGTTGATCCTTTTTGAAAATGCTGACTTAAAATGGATGGACCATACTCATTTTAAATAGAGAGACAGGGGAACAGATTTTTAGTGACATTTTAAAGAAATCATTATGTCTTCTGCTTTGAGAAGGTTTGAGACTTTGAGAATTTGGAAATCTCACAAAGATCATCACGAAGTGCACTACTATTCTTTTCTAGTATCTTTACTATTATTTGAAAATAATATATATACCTACATATATAAGTTGGTATTTATATATATATATATATATATATATATATGGGAAATGCTGATAGCATGCCAGCGTTATTTGGTGTTAGTATTTGCCGGAGTGTGTGAAAATCTTAGAACCAGATTTTGCGGATGGCTTTTGTGGGAAATATACTTCATGTGGAACAAAGGGAAATCATCTCCCCAAGAACTGTATTTATGTGTGATTCATATATGCGGATTAGACCACTTAGGAAAAACTCAACAAAGAAAAGAAACTTTCCCTCCGGGCTTTATGATTTATCTGAGTTAAATTTGTCACTGTTAAGACAGATACAGAAGGCTCACTTAAGGTTGTACTCTCCACATCCTGGGTTGCATTAAAACTTATGATACAGCCACAGGTAACTATGTTAGACTTTCTCTGAACTCGTCCTCTAATTGGAGCCCTGTCACTGCAGAAAGCAGTTGAAATTTAATTAAGGGGTAGGAAACTCCCATCTAATTTTGTCCCTGAGCTGCTCTATGGGTTGTCTCTCAGAACTTCAATAGCTGGTGAGTGAAGGTTTTGGCGCAGATGCTAAATAAAACCTGCCACGGTGAGGCACTTCCCAATCACGATATAACACAATGGCTTCTTTCTAGGCAGGCTAACTCTCCATCTGCATGGATGCATTGTGTTCAGCTGTGAGGCTCCTGCTTGCTTTGATGCAGTTTAAAAAAAAATTTTTTTTTTAATTTTATAGAAGTATAGTTGATTTACAATGTTTTGTTAATTTCTGCTGTACAGCAAAGTGACTTAGTTATGGATATATATATATTCTGTTTCATATTCTTTTCCATTATGGTTTATCACAGGTTATTGAGTATAGTTCCCTGTGCTAGACAGTAGGACCTTGTTGTTTATCCATCCTGTATATACTAATTTGTTGATGCAGTTTTTAAGGGCACCTTCAAATAAGGGTCAAATTTAATCATGATAAAAGTATTTACACAAAGAACTCAATTTTTCTTTCTTCTATTCCAGTTGTAAATTTCCTAGTTGTTTTTGATACTAAATACTCCCCAAATAATCAGCTCATCTGAACCTAGTAGAGAAAGCTGAAATGCAATTAAGCAAATACATGTAAAGAAAGATCTTCACAACGGGGAAAGGTTAGGATATTATCAAAACGCTGTTTCAACAAAAACAGACTTTCCAAAGACACATTTATAAATTTCTGTAAGATTCATGCCAAGAGGATAGCAGAACTCCACTTCTTACATTAGCTCCTTGGAGTAGGCCCAATGTGCTATCTTAGACAGGATTGTATCTTCCCACCAGAATGGATTTCTTCAACCACTCTTCAATGCATGACGAGGATCCTTAACCACCTGATTCGCTTAGATTATGTAGAACATACTGGACATTTAGCAATCCTAAATATGCATCTGCAGGGCAATATACTGTGTAAATATACCTACTGGGCAATGCATCTAGTAATAATAAAAATATGGTGTTCATCTTTTCATTATGTGAAAAACTTAATTGCCAATGAATAATTTCTACTTTATCATATGATCTAATATATACATGACTACTTGCAAGTTGAACTGGACTAAATTTTTGGAATGGCTAAAATCCTGAAGTTTCAATTTGAGGTGATAAAATCATGCAGTGGGCAAAGCCTGGGTCTCAGACCGAGCATGTCAGGATGACCCCTTAGGGATAAAACAAAGATTCTGAGTGCTGCTCTTGTTTGCTTGCCTTCATTAATATGTGGGCTTAAGGATATCAAGTGAAGCAGTTGAAAAATGTAGTATATTACCTCTAACATATAAAGAGAATTCAGACTACTGAAAGGCATTTTGGGTACCAGTGCTGAACTTCTTTAACTGCTTCATTCTTTGGGGAATATAAGGATGGGGAAGTTGGACTGGGAATCATTTTGCCCAGATTGCCTGTGGACACTAGAACTTCATGGTGTGCTGACATGGGTGACTTGTACTACCCATGGATGTTCAGCTATTTTACTGGAAATTATATTTGCATATGGAGGAGATATAAGTAGTAAACATCCCCAAATCATCAATTCTGACCTTTCTAACACTACTGATACCCCTAAAAAACTGGAAACTTTACTTCAAGTGCATAAACATTGGAATAATTCAGTGAATTTTTCACTCTTCTTCCAAATATGTTGTTTTGAGTAAATACAGCTTAAGAATCATTTTGACATATTGTTACCATGTCACCACGTGCTATAAATGCAATAGACGGGTTAAAGACCAAGTCTTAACCACAGTCATGTATTTCCTTTGTTTTATATATTTAGGTCAGATGCTAAACATGGCTTTAACATAGTTTCTTTGTGGTTTAATTTCCTTTGTGATTATTTCTTTTATTTAATGGGAGTGTAAAAATGTCCCAAGGACTAAAAACAAATTGCAGCTTTTTTTAAAAATAGGCATTAAGAGGTACTCTGTTATTTTGCCTACGGGTCAAGATTAAACTTTCAGGATCATTTCAGGTTAAAAATGCAACAGTGAAACATTTACATTTTCTTAACAAAACATAGGGGACTATATTCACGTGGCATTCTTGCGCACCCTCTTGGGCCCAGGTCTTACAACAAACAAGGAATGAGAAAATGTGGGCTCCACAGTGACTCTCAGTGTGTCTCTGGTCCGCGCCTCCTTAGGGATGCCCTGGAGGCGCCTGCTTGCAGCACCACCCCCAGCTCAGAACGACTCCCGGGAGATGAGGAGGGATTCCTGGACATACAAGAAGGAAAGGCAAACTAAATCATCAGGGCAGCACCCCAGGACCACCGTGAACTTCACAGCAGTGCAAAGAGTGATGTGTATCCATCTCCTAAGTGTTAAAGCTGCAAAGGGGTTTTTCATTTCAAATTTACTCTTCAGCCTATTAATGTGTGTTTGCTTCTGGCACTTGATTCAGTTTATACCCCGATAGTGAACAGGTCTGTTTTAATGGCATGTGTAATTCTCATTTCTCAGTAAAGGTGTTGAAATAGTTGCTTCTTAAAAAGGGCAGGAGGTTTTTGTGTTTTTGTTTTTGTTTTTGTTTTAGACATTTACTTACCTGCTTGTTTAGTGAGTAGCAGAAATATATTTTCTTATACTTGGGCCTTTATGGACATAATGTATTCATCAAATCATGAAATGCATCCCTAATAGAATATCCTTTGATATTATCCAGGACTTAATATATTTAACACCTGGTTAAATTTAGAGGTCTTTTGAACTAAATGAAATCACTGAAAATCTGTTACCAGACAGCTGTTAATAGTTTTAACAACTTCTTGCAGTTGCCCAGAGGGAGGAAAATGTGGTCTATTTCAGGTCCTTATATAAAATAGTGAATTACAATGGGAGCAATAATTTAACTTTAATAAAGGGGAGACCTGTTGATTTTAATAGGGCTAGTATTTCAGTTAGTTAAAAAATTAAATATCATCACTTTCTTTGCATTAAAAATAAGAATCCTCTAAGAAATAGAGCCATCAAAAAATTAGTGATGGTTTTCTTCCTATTCTTATTCTCATTATGGGTGTAGAATATATTTTGAAATGATACAGAAAAATGTTTTTCTAAGACTACTTATTATTTGAATAACAAAGTGAAATTTTCCTAAAATGCACTGAAAGTTAATATTATCTTAAATTAGTGGCAAAAATAAACAAATACAGACAATTTTAAACAGTCTCTGTCTTCTTCTAGGAAGACGTAGGATATTTAAGAAAAGGAAGACAATTATTAAATGGATAGTGTTCTAAAAATACAAAAATATCAAAATCAGACAGAAAGATGATTTTTATTTTAATATTAATGAAACTTTCCTAAATTCTTTTTTCTTCACCAAAGAAAGGTATATATAATCCACTAAGCCACTTACCTAATTTGTGAAGATGTGTTTTATTATGTGAACAAATAATTGCATATAAACATGATTATGCAGATTCAATTCAGAGTGTTTAAGACTAACCGTGCTGACTTTAATAAAAATATTTCTCTAAAAAATTGTTATTAGCTAACTTTTTTTTCATGAAACATGTGTTTCCACTACTTCCAAAGATCTGGTAATCGTTCATGCAAATGAAAAAAAACTGTATGTTTTCCATACATACATAAGTTGTTCCACAAACATCTGGTAACGAAACTTTGAAAGCTGCTAGATTCCGAGCCAGTCCAGGTGTTCACTACAACATCTCTAGAACTCAGCAATTGCCTGCAGTAATTTGTTGCAACTCGTATTGGCATTTTTATGGTTATGATGAGGCAAAGGGTGATGACATCATGTACTAATGTTACAAAGATGCTGTGAATTCAGTGTGAAAATTCCATACTGAAATTGACTACATTGGTGGCCATCACATTTTGCCAACTGAAACATCTGGGCACAAGTTAGTAGTGGCACACCTTGTAAATAACTTAATTGAAATTAATTGCCAGGAGTTTGCAGCACCCCAGGTAGTTTATAAGTACCATTTCTTTTTCTTTTGCAATGTTTTGAGCTTAAGAATCTTGTGTTCTCAGATTCTGTTGTAGCAGCTTGTGATGAAAGTGAAAAGTGTAGAAAATATATAAATAAGTAGCAGGACCACAAGGAAATACAAACATTATTTATATATAAGGAAGAAAACATTGCTATCTCCTATATCTACTTTCTTGGATAAAGTATTTTCCTCACAGAAATAGTTTTAAAATTAATGTATCTAAAGCAGTTTAACAAAAGAGGGTAGATGAATAATTAGATATGGGTCTCTATTTCTCCAGAAAGAAATATCTAGTATTCAGCCCATGTTGTAAATATCAAATGTTTATTGTGTTGATAAAAATATTTGAGATTATTGTAGACTATGAAACCACATATTTGAAGAGATTAAGGGGATGTTCTGTGTAAAAATGAAGAGACTGAACAGGAAATATGGGTCCTATTTTTGCTGTACAGATTCTAAATCATTTAGAATAATTTTCTAAATTATTCATAGCTTCATGCATCATAAACAGGGAAAGGTAACCAAAAAATTACAAGGATGCTGTAGTCAACAAATTTTAATGTCAATTCCTTGCTTCTTTCCTCCTTGAATACCCTTACCTTTGAATTTTTGCCTTTTAAGAAAAGTTTTGCAAATGTAAAAATGTTTAAAGGTATTAAATGTTGATAGTTTAAAACCGACATGAAAATCCAGTTAATAAAGTTTGTATTTGCCTTGAAAGTACCACAACTTACTTTTACATATTGCAATATAAACTCCCATAATGTGCTCAATATTTCAAAACTTTTATAAAATCTCTGTTTTTAAAAATAACTGTGATTTTGTTCTGTATGTTCAATATGAAGATGTATCCATATACCTAACTTGTTTTAGAGTTTAAATCAGGGAAGAAGTTTTTCTAACTAATATAATTCTTTTTATTATATTAAGAAACCTGTGCAACTCATATATTCTTTTTTTTTTTTTTTTTTTTTTTTGGCTTGATTACCAAGAAGATTAAAGCTAATTTTTTTGTTAAATCGGTAGTTATCCTGAGTTCGGACTTTCTGGTACAACCAAATTCCTTTTCTTGCCCTTTCTCCTTCTATATTTCTTGGCTTTTGTGCTTTTATACTTGCTTCAATAATCAGTTATATCTGTGTTTTCTGTGCAAATTAAAGTAGATAGGATTAAAATAATAAATACTTTAGAATATCTACAACTATCAGTTGGTATTCTTTCATATAAAATATTTGCAATTTGAAAAGTCCTAGAGCTATGGGGTATTTCATATCTGAATTTTTTTCTCCTTATAGCTCACTATAGCGAAAATAATACTTTATAACAACAGTGTCCTGCTTTGTTTTTGATAACAGAAGCCCCTATGTACACAAATGAGCTTTTGATATAGGAACACAACCTAGCTATTACAATAAAGGATTTGAATTTTTTTCCTGAACTGAAAAAAAAGAATGTATCTTTATACTCATTCAAGAAAGTAATCTTGGTGCTTTGTCGTAATGGACATACAGTTCAGGCAAAGTGAGTTAAATGCACTATCCAAACGTAAGAAAGGATTCCATTTAATCTTTGCTTTTGTTAGAAACAAGCGTGGAGAGTATGGGCAAAGAAGCAGCTTTAACTTATGGTTTTAATCTTAAATGTTTGAATCCCTGTAAGTTTCCTTGAGGTTAATATTTTAATGGTATCAGATCAAATTAAATAAAAAATATATGGAAGGAATGGCAGGCAATTAACAGAGCCATATGAAATCAATGATAGTTGCTTTTTAATCAGATTTCCCCTCAGCTGTTTTTCACTACAAACAAATGTATTTTACAATACAAATATATAAATGTTTGGAGTTATAGATAAGGCTATATGATTTTAGGATATATCTTTATGATTTAAGGAATAAAATAAGTCTTAGTTCTTAAGGATCTTGCTGTTAATAACAACAGCTACATTTAGTAAAGCTATAAAAGAGCCTGAAGTAGAAAAACGAGTCCGGGATTTTGCTAACGAGTTGTAGAATTGAGAGACTTTTTGAGAAGGTTGTTAGGACACAGTCCTGAGCAGAGCTAGAAATAATGAACAGGACGTGATACAAATACTGAAGGAAGAGGCAAGCTTAAAATATCTCTCAGCTAGAAATAAATGAATAGTTTTAATTCTTTGAAAAAGCAATTTTTCCGGCCATACTCCTCCTTTTTTTTTTTCATACACTGTAGTAAGAGAATGATTTCAAGCCAAAACAGTTGCAATGGCCTTGAGAATGTCAAATAAAGTCTGGGGAGTAGAAGGGTTAGAAGCATGACAACTGATTGTGGAGGCTTATTCTTTCATTCAATTAATTTAGTAGCACCTACGATGCTTCAGGCCCCCTGCCAGGGTCTGGGGATGTGGAGACCAATAAGACTACTGCCTTATCCTGTAATTTACACTCATAATAACTATCCTGAATTATTGAAAAATGTTACATTAGATTAGTTACATTTTATTTTAAAATATAGGGAAGTACAGAGACAACATATCTGATTTATGGTGTGTTGGATGTCAAGATGATGTTAATATTGGTGGAAATGGGGGATGGGTAGAGAAAAGAAGGGAACACAAAAGAGGCCTTTGAGATTCTGCTAGTTTGTTTCTTGATCTGCATGTTGGTTACACGCATATGTTCACTTTGTGAATATTCACTGAGCTATAATCTTATGATTTGTACACTGTCCTGAATTTATACCTTAGTAAAATTTACATAAAATTGAACAGGAAAAAAGATAGGGAACTGTTGAATACATATTTAAAAGCTATGTCTTCCTTTCCTTTTTCAAACAAGCTTCCTCAGCTTTTTGTTACTATTCAATCTGCTGCAACATCTCATAGTCTCCACACAACATTTCCAAGATCTAACTCTACAACACTGCCAATGACAGGATCACCATCTCTCAGGGCCCTCTTCAAACTTTATCTGTAATGGCTCTAGTCCCTTGATTCTTTGACCATTCTTTCTAAAACCTTTTCTCTTTTATTTATTTATTTATTTATTTATTTATTTATTTATTTATTGTCACGCCACGTGGCCTGTAGGATCTTAGTTCCCCAACCAGGGATCACACCCAAGCCCTTGGCAGTGAAAGCACGGAGTCCTGACCACTGGACCTGCAGGGAATTCCCTCTTTAACCGTTCTTTACTTTAAAATTTTTCTCTAAGTTAGGATAGCTTAAAAAATTTTTTTTTCTCCTACTTTGGCTTTTGTGACACCACACTCCCCTGGTTCTAATCTTATTACTGAAGTGTTCCTTCTCAGCCCCCTTCACTAGATTTTCTTCTAACCATTCCTTAAATATTGATGTCCTTCTGTTTTCTATCTTCAACCTTTTCTCCTTGCTATACCTTCTTCTTGGGGAATCTAATTCAGAGTCGTGTTTTAAATTACAGTCTATTAATAATGCTCAAATCCATATCTCCACCTTCAAAAACTTGAGATCCAGCTCCATATTTTAAATTGTCTACTTGGCATTTCCACTTGTTTTTCCCCTAAATATCCCCAACTCAGTAAGTTCCAAACTGAAATTATTGTCTAAACTCCAGAAGTCTGATTTTCCTCCTTTATTTCCTGTCTCAGTTAGCAATCTTTAACCCAGCCATCCAAGGTAGTATTTCTGAATAATTCTCTATTCTGTCCTTTCTCTCTCTCAACTCCCACATGAATAAACCACCATGTTTGTTATTAGTATCAATTAACTATTTCTCAGATTGACCCTCTCTTCTCAATTCCATTGAAATAGGTATAGTGTGGACCCTCATTATCTTTTTTTCCCTCAGAGTATTTTTATATCCTCCTAAGTAGTTCCCCTGTCTAAGATGTGAGCATCTCTCTTACCTGTTTTTCACACTGCTGCTGGAGTCATCCCACTGCTATCACTCATATATATAGCACCATTCAAAGGCCACTCTCTGCTTACATGGAAATATGGGTACAACATCTAACTCCTCTATTAAAATCTTCCTTTTAATATGCAAAATGTTTAATCACAGTATCAATGCTGGTATCTATGAAGGAATACGATTCACCTGTCATAAAATTCCAAGGATTTCTATTGGTTATAGTATAAGTGGAGCCATATGGAAGAAAATGACATTTCATCTGTATTTTAAATAAAACTGAAGAGAACCTGATCTCTATAATATAACAGAGGAAAGATCAGAGAGCAAGTCTATAAATTGAGACAAAGGGAGGTAATCTTTAAAAAAAAGGACAAAACTTCAAAGTGGTTGAATTAGAAAAGAGAAAATTTAATAAATCTACAATTCAACAGTTTTTCTGTCTCCATGAGAAAAGAAGCAACATTGCAGAAAATAAAATTAGTATTTAGAGAAAAAGGATAAAAAGACAAAGCGTGGAAGAGAAGATGTTATATCTATGTTTTTTTCTGTTATAAACAAGAGAGAAGACCACTTTTGTATATAAATCTTTGCATGTTATCTGTTTATTCCATAAAGAATTCTAATTTTGGAAATACTGGGTCATAAGGTATGCATTTAGAAAAATTCTAGAATGTGTTATGAAACTGTCTTATTAAGTGATTAGATTTACTTTTACCAACAGTGACTGAAAAAACAAATTGCCTCACATCCAATCTCATATGACTGTTATAAACCTTTTAAAAATCTTTGTGTTGCTATACTGTTTTAAATTCTATTAATGATAGCCCTTAATCTTAGAAAATATTTTATATTAGACCTCTCTTAGGAATGTTTTGACATTTGCATTGGGTTTGCATCAGTAATTCCAACAAATGTTTAAATTTATTTTTTTTTTATACATTTGGTCTTTTTTTTTTTTTTTAGCAGCACCGTGCAGCATGTGTGATCTTAGTTCCCGATTGAACCCACGTCGCCTGCATTGGAAGCACGGAGTCTTAACCACTGGACTGCCAGGGAAGTCCCCAAACGTTTAAATTTACTCATTGCAGAACTGCCGTTGATGCTCCTCTTGATTCTTTTTTATTATCATTTCTCCTCTCTTTTGTTGTTTATCTCTTTTGTTGTTTATTTTGAGGCATTTCCCATTGGCTAGAGGCTTATCTTTGAAAATTTTTTCTTTAAGAATATTTGGGTGGTATTCTTTCTGAGCCTCTGCATATATGAGAATGTCTTTCTGTTGACTTCATATGTAAAGAACGATTTAGCTGAGTTTAGAACTTTTGGTTAAAAAACTTTCTCTCAGAAGGATACTTTGTTTTCTTTCTTTTAAATTTATATTCAAGCCCAAGGCCGATCTGATTTTTACTGCTTTAAAGATAATCTGTGTTAATTGGCTGCCATGTTGTAGAATATTTTTTGCTTTTGAAATTAAAAATTTTCACCCTAATATGTCTAAGTATTAGTACTTTTATATTAATTTATCCCAATTCAGTTATTGAACTATTCCCATTACAAATGTATGTTTATTTAGCTTTAGAAAGTTTATTTTTTTCTATTGGTTAAATTGAGAAGAGCACAGATCAATATTTACTCATAAAATTGGGGGAAATGGGGATTAAAAAAGGTATTGGACCCAGAAGTGTTTGTGAGTTATTTCTAATTATCAAGCAATAGGTAATTCCCATATTAAAATTTAAATTCTTTCAGAATACAGAAAAAGATAACAACCTTCCCAATTCATTTTAGAAAGCAAACATAATCTCGGTAGCAAAATAGGACAAAGATACCACAATACAATTGCAGAACTATCTCATAAATATAACACAATACCCCAGCTGAATAAAATAGAGTTTTAAATTAAATTTGACAGTATATTAAAAAACATACCATGATGAGGTAGGTTTTATTTCAAACATGGCTTAATATTAGAAAACCCAGTAATATAATTCATCACATTAAAAAAACCTATATGCTCTTTACAGTAATGCTCATCTTCATAAATTGGACGGTTCACTTGGCATCACTTCTCTACCCTTTTATTGAGGAGCAGAAGCCACGGACTACCACTCCTAGTCAGAATTTGCCAGTAAGAAGCACTGACATGAGATTTATAGGGTTCAAGAGAAAGAGAGGCCATTATTCTCTGAGGCAGTTGCAAACATGGGATTCATACTGGCTTTCACCAGAGTTCTTGTGAACCACCTACAATCATTATACATATCAAACTTAACAATAATATGTAGGAAGTGCTTAACGAAATCAATAGAACGTTTCTCAGACAAATTTTGAATAAATGAGTGGATATACCTCATTCTTGGATGTCAAAGATTCGATATTATGAAAATATCCAGTCCCTTCAAATTAATTTACACACTTGATATTATTTAAATAAAATTCTAATGAAAATGTTTTTAAAACTTGGTAAAATTCTTGTAGAGCTTTCTTGAAAAAAATCATGAACAAGATTAATTAAATTATTTATGAAAGAAGAACAATATATAAATAATTCACCTACTAAACATTAAAGCAAATTATAAAATTAAAATAATTAAAAATGTGATATGGTGCCATATCACCATAGATAAAGCTCAATAGAAATAGATGATCTTATTTGCAAAGCAGGAAGAGAGACACAGACGTAGAGAACAAAGGTATGGCCAACAAGGGGGGGAAAAGAGGGGGTGGTGGGATGAGTTGGGAGATTGGGATTGACATATATACACTATTGATACTGTGTAGAAAATAGATAACTAATGAGAACCTACCATATAGCTCAGGGAACTCTACTCAGTTCTCTGTGGTGACCTAAGTGGGAAGGAAATCCAAAAAAGAGGGGATATATGTATATGTATAGCTGATTCACTTTGCTGTGCAGTAGAAACTAACACAACATTGTAAAGCAACTATATTCCAATAAAAATTAATTTAAAAAAGGATAAAAAATAAATAGAATAAAAATACATAAACAAAATCTAGTACACATGGAATAATAACAAAGTTGTGTTTTTAAATTTTTCTGCTGTCTCCTCTACTGGTTGTGTTTCAGTTTTTTAATAGATAACTCCAATCCTCACTCATCAATTTCTTGGAATTTGACATCATAAGTGCCTAGAATAAAATGTTCACAGTGCCATTCATCCAATAAATGAGATTTTTAAAACAGCCCTTGTTCTCTGCCTTAAAGATATATTGAAGATTGGAAGACTTAATATAGTTAAGATGTTAATACTACCCAGAGTGATCTATTGATCCAATGCAATCAAAGTCCTATAAAAAATCCCAAAGACTTTTTTTTGGTAGAATTAGAAAAATTCATCCTAAAATTCATATAAATCTCCAGGGACCCTGAGTATCCAAAACAACTTTGAAAAGGAAGAACAAAGTTGGATGACTCACACTTCTTGATTCCAAAGCTTACTATAAAGCTACAGTAATTAAAACTGCATGGTGCATCCTCAAAAAATTAAAAATAGAATTATATGATCCAGCAATTCCACTTCTGAATATATACCCAAAAGAATGGAAAGAGCTTCCTGAAGAGATATTTATACACCCATGCTCACAGCAGCATTATTCACAATAGCTAAATGGTGGAAACAACCCAACTGCCAATGACAGATCACACACACACACACACACACACACACACACAAGAATTATTCAGACTTAAAAAAGGAAGAAAACTCTGACACATGCTAAAACATGGATGAATCTTGAGGACATTATGCTAGGGGAAATAAGCCAGTTACAAAGAAACAAATACTTAATTCCACTTATGAGTTACCTTAAGTAATCTAATTCATAGAGATAGAAAGTAAAATGGTGGTTTCTAGGTGCTGGGGGAAGGAGGAGATGGAGATTTATTGTTAACTGATACAGAGCTTCAGTGTTGCAAGATGAAGAGTTCTGGAGATGGGTGGTGGTGATGGGTGCACAACAATGTGAATGTATGTAATGTCACTGAATACACTTAAAAATGGTGAAGATGGTAAATTCTATACATATTTTACCAAAATATTAATTAATTATATACATACACAAATAAAGGTATTTTGGAGAGATAATCTATGAAAAGAGAGACCAGAACTTTTTTATTCTTTTATGCTTTCTGATCCTTGGATAATAACTATAATCTCTCTTCTGTGGTACCTCCCTTTTCTCCCTTTAGTGGAATACCAGCCAATATCATGGCCTTCCCCCCTGCCAGAAATCTTGTCACTCGCTGACATTTCCATTCCCTTCTTGTTTTCTTTTTGTACACAAGTCGATGAACTCAGAGGGCTTCTTAAATTAGACACCATCCTTCCCTCAGTTGGCTCACATTCCAGTAGGGGTACATAAACAAGAGAAGAGGTGATCACAGCACAATATGGTGGTGTCGATTTCTGAAGCTCACCTAAAGTCCTGATGGTGCTGAATTTAAGAGGGCTTCCTATAGTACCTTAGCCCATCTAGGAGGCCAAGAAAAATAATATTAATGGTAGCATAAAGCCTGGCAGTTCTAATTTAGGACATACACTAAGAAGTATCATGTACAATAGCTTATCAAGATGAAAGGCTTATTTTGTTCTAAATAATTACATAAGTTTGAAGGCAGGGTGGAGAGGACATGATTAACATGTAGAAGAGCTTTACTGGTTTACACAGAAAAAAATTTCAAGCTATAGGTCCACAGGTATGGACAAACAGGTATTTCAAGGGTCAAGAGTGAAAGATAGGATTCTAAAACTCAGTTAAGCAAGGAAAATTTACTAATGGATTTCTTTTTTTAGTGGCCAAGAAAAGAGTCCATGCCACTTATGATGTCATTTATTTAATTTGAGTAGAAAAACTAACAGATGAACTCAAGGCAACTCCAAAAGTTCCTATATGATTGATTGAAAAATTTGCCACAAAAGCAGATGCTTTAACTGGAAAAGTTGCTTTCATAGCTTGATCGCTGGGTTTTGTAACTGTCAACCAAATTGGGGAAAAATATTACAATGTGTTTGAGCAACTGGGACTCCATCACAGTCTTTTCGGTTAATATAACAAACATGTTTGAAAATATTAAAGGAAGTTATATTTTTTCTTTTTGTTTCTTCAACAAGATTATTATTGATTCTTTTAAATATTCTATCATATATTTTTCCATTAGAAAAAATGCATAAAACATGGTTTCTGCATGGATGAAAGCTTGCAATTCTTTCCTTTTCATTAAGCAGAAATTCACTACTTGGTAAAATTAGGGTATTCTTAATTTTTTTTTAACAATAATTAAGTTTTACAAATCTTTTTTTCCTCTGTGGTGGGAGAACACATTGCATTTCCTCCCATTTGACATGATGACATAATTCAAGTCTGTTAACCTGAGCGCACAATAAACTCCTCTTAGACTTTCACATTTAAAAATTTCAAAACATTTCAATAAACAAAAGTTTGCTATTTGAGGGGGCTTTTGAGGGTACCAAGAATAATGGGTTCTCCATATTTATCTGAATTAATTTGGAATAAAGAGAGAAGTATTTAGCTTCACAGAGATTTTGACTAGGATTTTCTATTGAAGATTTTTGGTGGATGTATCCATTTCTTTCCCAAACCTGCTTCTTCTGGGACCTATAATTCAATGAATGAAGTCGTCATCTTTCCACTTCTGCTTAAAACCTCAAACTGTGTTTTGACTTCTTTCTCTCTTCACCCCACCCACAACTACTTAGTTTTAACTTTTATGTACCTCTTGTTTGCCTTCTTTTCAATCACAAAACCCACAAGATATTGAAATAACGTTTTAACTCAACTCCCTACCTTTGGATTCTCACTTATCCAGTCCATCCTGCACCATGCTGCACAATTTTCTTGGTATACAATGCTAATGCTGACTTTATGCTCCTACAACTTCCCACTGCAATTCAGTTTTGGGAGCATGCCTGGTACTCAGCACTCTCAACACTCTACATTCACAATGTAGCTCTCTAGCATTATTTCCCACTACTACCTTTTACATACTCTAAGATCCAAGTATCCATGATATTACCTTTATTTAGGATGTGCTCTCATCACTCTCAATATGTCTAAATGAATTTTGACTTACCTTCAAGACTCAGTTCAGATTCTGAACCCTTCCCAAAAGCCTTCATCTTTCCATCCTCCTAATTCTCATAGTACTTTAAATGTACCACCCATTTTGTATAACTTTGATCATATTTTTCATTTATGCTTTAATGCCTTGATATATTTCAAGCTCCTTTAAACAAGATTTATAGGTGCTTTATCTTGTTATATCCCACACTCCAATTGTTCAATAAATATTCACTGAATTATTTAATCTGTGTGTAATATGGGAAACCCTTGAGAATTCAGGTGTGAGATATATAAAGGAAGGCAATTTACCTACCTTTGGATAATATTATACATTTGTAAGTCTAAAGAGGAGAATTGAGTTCACTAATCCCAAAGCTTCTGCCATAAATTTGAAACTGTGACACAGAATTTATGAAAAACTCAAAAACACTCATTACATCTCATGTGGTGATTGATTAATTTCCAAATATCAAAAATTCCATGTAGGGGGCACAGATACAACAAATATAACAAAACAATTTCCATACTCTATTATCTTGCCTGTTTTCTGGTTCTGATGATCTGACCTTGGCTTTTTCATAGGAGACATCCAATGCAGGAAGCAGTAGAGCTGATTACTGCACACTGCCCTCTGGTGAGCCACAAGGGTAATCTAGAGATGAAAATTCCTGGTTGAGAGCATAATTTACTCTCCATGCCCAGCTGGTGCCAAAGAATGATGTCACATTTTATGATGTGATCACTTCTCTCAATTGTGCCCCCTTGAGTCTACCAATTCTTTCCATGCAGGTCATCAAACGGCCATCAGCGGGTAAAATTTTCCTCTTCACTTAGCCAAAAATGGATCCAGAATAGATGTAATGACTCTTACTAACCCAAGCTTTAAAATAAATATTACTATTACTCCCACCACGACATTTCCCTGCATCTTCAAATACCCCCAAAGCGTTGCATGAAAATAATGGTAAAAAATGTTCTCAGTTTGCAAGGAAAATAGACTCTTAGTAGTTGACATGCTGAATTCTCCTACATCCACATAAACAAGTTGTATTTCATATATAAAAATATAGAGCTTTCTCATTCCTAAAGAGAAGGCCAAAAACCAAATAACCAACCCAATAACATTAGAAGTACTGTTTGACTTGGAAGAATCACAAATATATCTGGCTTTTGACCACATTAAAACAGCCATATTTCTGGGTGATGTTATTCATTTATTCATTACCACCTGACCAAATACCATCCATGACTAAATCAATAATTAAAAGTTTCAGAATAGACATGGAACTACTCAAAACTATTTTTCTAGGAAGGATACACATAACCCCACTTCCAAAGAAGTGTTCCTTTGGCTTCTGTAATCAACTCTATTTTGTACACAAGGACATTTGTTATTTTCTTATCCTATTCCTAATTTTGGGAAACTACATGTTGTAAAAGTGATACCAATAATGGATGATCTTCAAATAAGAGGAAATTTCCTTCCTGAAGGGGAAGAAAAAAAAAGACTTGTAGAAACATCAAATAAGCACCTTCTTATTGTTTAATGAAGTGCTAATGTTGTTTTTTTAAAAGTTCTCTTTTATCAAAATTTTGGCTTTCCTCAATCTCTAAGCAGCTAATATTGCTTCAGAAGGTTCTAACCTTCTAAAATAGAGATGTAAAATTTCCTTATGTAGTAGTTGCAAATCCTTTCTTGACTTTCAGCCTTTTAATTTTCTGAGGCTGTTTACATGCAAACTCAGAAAACTAGTTTTTACTTATGGTTAATTTATTTTACTTTCAAATAAGAAAACCTTCTGTGGGAGGTATAATGCTGGTTTTTGTTCAGTTGTTACTTAAATGTGGGTGAATAGATTCCTGAATTCAGAGAGAAGTTGAGATAAAATAGTATTTAAGATCCTTTAAACTTCAAAATTCTATGTTGCCATTGATATCAATATTTTGGTGAATAATTATTTTAAACCTTTAAATATTAACCATATATGTAATATATACTTAAACTCAATCTTTGTATTGCTGTATATTATATAACTGAAAAAGTACCATAAAGAGAAATGGTATAAATGAAATGTAGTTTTTACCACAGAAATAATGTTATCAGCCTAGATCAAATATCAATTCTATGTCTAGTCAGAATTTACTCAAATAGGATATATCTGTATTTTGTAGTAAATGCTTTTAAAATAAACCAAATATTTATAAATCAAATATGTAAATTAATAGCATTGTATGTGATACAATATTACAATGTATTATATAAAATTCTTCTTTTGCTTTTTCTTATATCTAATTTGTTTTTATGGATGTCAATCAAAAGTGAAAGACAACCACCAAGGTCACAGAATTTAAATGGCTAGTTTATTTTTTTTTAACTTTTTAAGTTTTGAAAATTTTATTGTGGTGAGAACACTTAAAATGAGATCTACCCTTTTTTTTAATTATCACAGTAAGTTTAATGAACATCCATCATCTCATACAGATATAAAATTAAAGAATAGAAAAAAATACATTTTTCTTATGATGAGAACTCAGGATGTACTCTCTTAACAACTTTAATATATAACATACAGCAGGGTTAACTATATTTATCATATTGTACATTACAACGCTAGAACTCATTTATCTTATAACTGGAAGTTTGTACTTTTTGACTGCCTTCCTCCAATTCCTCCTCATTCCACCCCCACTCCCACCCCACATCCCCCACCTCAGGTAACCACAAATCTGATCTCTTATTCTATGAGTTTGTTTGTTTGTTTTTGAAGTACAATTGACCTACAACACAATGTTAGCTCCTGTTATATAAAATAGTGATCTGATATTTCTGTGCATTTTAAAATGATCACCATGATAAGTCTGGTTACAGCCTGTCATCATACAAATATATTACATAGCTATTGACTATATTCCCACACTGTACATTTCAAACCATTACATTTATTTTGCAACCAAAGTTTGTACCTCTTAACCTCCTTCACCTATTTCTTTTTTTTCCCTACTCCCCTCCCCTCTGGCAATCACCTGTTTGTTCTCTGTATCTATAACTCTGTTTCTGTTTTGTTACATTTGTTCATTTGTTTTTAAGATTCTATGTATAAGTAGAATCATATAGTTTTTGTCTTTCTCCAACTAACTTACTTCACTTAGCATAATACCCTCAGGTCCATCCACGTTGTTGCGAATGGAAAGATTCCATTCTTTTTTATGGCTGAGTAATATTCCATTGTGTGTGTGTGTGTGTGTGTGTGTGTGTGTGTGTGTGCATGTGTGTGTGTGTATCTCATATCTTCTATATCCATTCATCTGTTGATGGGAACTTAGGTTGCTTCCATATCTTGGTTATTGTGAGTAATGCTGCAATGAATATAGGGTTGCATATATCTTTTCTAATTAGTGTTTTCATTTTCCTTGTATAAATACCCAAGAGCAGAATTGCTGTATCACATGGTAGTTCTACTTTTAATTTTTTGCAAGAATCTCCATACTGTTTTCCATAGTGGCTGCACCAATTTACATTCCCACCAACAGTGCAAGAGGGTTCCCTTCTCTTCACATCCTTGCCAACACTTGTTATTTGTTGTCTTTTTGATAAAAGCCATTTTGACAAGTATGAAGGGATATCTCATTGTGATTTTGATTTGCATTTCCCAGATGATGAGTGATGTTGAGCATCTTTTCATGTGTCTGTTAGCCATCTGCATATCTTCTTTGGAAAAATGTCTATTTAAGTTCTCTGCTCATTCTTTAATAGAACTGTTTGTTTCTTTGATATTGAGTTATATAAGTTCTTTGAATATTTTGGATATTAACACTTATTGGATATATTATTTGCAAATATCTTCTCCATTCAGTAGGTGGCCTTTTTGTTTTGTTGATAGTTTCTTTAGTTGTGCAAAAGCTTTTTAGTTTGATGTAGTCACGTTTGCTATTTTTTCCTTTTGTTTCCCTTGCCTGAGGAGACATAACCAAAAAAAACATTACTAAGACCTATGTCAGAGAGGTACTGCCTATGTTTTCTTTTAAAAGTTTTATTGTTTCAAGTCTTACATTTAAGTCTTCAATCCATTTTGAATTTATTTTTGTGCTTGGTGTGAGAGAATAGCTCAGTTTGATGCTTTTGCATGTAGCTGACCAGGTTTCCCAACACAATTTATTGAAGATGCTGCCTTTTCCTTGTTATAGATTCTTGCCTACTTTGTTGTAAATTAATTGTTCATGTAAGTGTGGGTTCATTTCTGGGTTCTCTACTCTCTTCCATTGATCTATAAGTCTGTTTTTGTGCCAGTACCATACCGTTTTGATTTCTGTAGCTTTGTAGTATAGTTTGAAATCAGGAAACATTATACCTCCAGCTTTGTTCTCCTTTCTCAAGATTCTTTTAGCTATTTAGGTTCTTTTGTGTTTCCATACAAGTTTTTGAATGATTTGTTCTAGTTCTGTGAAAAATGCTATTTATAGGGATTGCATTAAATCCATAGATTGCCTTGGGTAGTATGGTCATTTTAACAGTATTAATTCTTCCAATCCATGAAACCAGCTTATCTTTTCATCAGTTTGTCTTCTGCAATTTCTTTCAGTGTCTTTTAGTTCTCTACATCCAGAGAACTGGTTAGAATTATTCCTAGGTATTTTATCTATTTTGATGTGATTGTAAATGAGATTGTTTTCTTACTTTCTCTTTCTGGTAGTTCATTGTTGGTGTATAGAATGCAACAGATTTCTGCATATTAATCTTGTATCCTGCAACTTTACCAAATTCATTGATGAGTTCTAGTAGTTTTTTTCGGTGTTGTCTTTAGGATTTTCTATGCATAGTATTATGTTATCTGCAAACAGTGACAGTTGTCCTTCTTCCTTTCCAATTTAGATTTCTTATATTTCTTTTTTCTTGTCTGGTTGCTGTGGCTGGGACTTTCAAAACTATGTTAAATGAAAGTGGCAAGAGTGGGCATTTTTGTCTCATTCCTGATCCTAGAAGGAATGCTTTCAGCTTTTCACCGTTGAACATGCTGTTAGCTGTGGGCTTGTTATATGGTATATAGCCTTCATTATGTTGAACTGTGTTCCCTCTATACCCACTTTGTTGAGAGTTTTTGTTTTTAGCTTAATTCCACTTTTATTTGGAATTCATTAATTGGAATATCCAAAATTTTCATGACAGTATTTTGCTTAGCTTCCCTTAATAGGAACCTATTCAACTGCTGAGGTAAAGGGGAAAATGGAGGGAGGATACCCCCAAACTTATTTCTGATATTTGTAACATATACATATAAAAACTCTATTGGACTCATGTCAATTATAATCTGAATTTTGACATTTCGATTGTTTTTGTAAAAATAATTACACCTTTTAAATTATTTTATGTGTGCAGTCAATAAATTGTTTTGTCTCTAAACATCATATCCCATGCACAGGAGTTAAATGCAGTTCTGCGAAAATGCCATTGGTAATTTGATAAGGATCGCATTGAGGCTGTAGATTGCCTTGGGTAGTATGGTCATTTTAATAATATTGATTATTCCAAACCAAGAACATGGTATATCTTTCCTTCTGCTTGTGTTATCTTCATTCATCAACGTCTTATAGATTTCAGAGTATGGGTCTTTTGCCTCCTTAGGTAGGTTTATTCCTAGGTATTTTATTCTTTTTGATGTGATGGTAAATGGCATTGTTTCCTTAATTTCTCTTTCTGATATTTCATTGTTATTGATAGAAATGCAACAGATTTCTGTATATTAATTTTGTATCCTACAACTTTACCAAATTCATTGTTGAACTCTAGTAGTTTTCTGCTAGCATCTTTAGGGTTTTCTACGTTGTCTGCAAACATGACAGTTTTACTTCTTTTCCAATTTGGATTCCTTTTCTTTCTTTTTCTTCTCTGATTGCTGTGACTAGGACTTCCAAATCTATGTTGAATAGAAGTGGTGAGAGTGGGCATCCTTGTCTTATTCCTGATCTTAGAGGAAATGCTTTAAGCTTTTCACCATTAAGTATGATGTTAGCTGTGTGTTTGTCATATATAGCCTTTATCATGTTGAGGTATGTTCTCCCTATGCCCACATTCTGAAGAATTTTATCATAAATGGATGTTGAATTTTATCAAAAGCTTTTTCTTCATCTATTGAGATCATATGGTTTTTATTCTTCAGTTTGTTAATGTGGTGTATCACACTGACTTATTTGTGGATATTGAAGAATCCTTGCATCCCTGGGATGAATCCCACTTGATCATGGTGTATTATCCTTTTAATGTATTGTTGGATTTGGTTTGCAGTATTTTGTTGAGGATTTTTGCATCTATGTTCATCAGTGATATTGGCCTGGAATTTTGTGTGTGTGTGTGATATCTTTGTCCAGTTTTGGTATCAGGGTGATGTTGGCCTCATAGAATGAGTTTGGAAGTGCTCCTTCCTCTATATTTTTTGGAATAGGTTCAGAAGGATAGGTGCTAACTCTTCTCTAAATCTTTGATAGAATTCACCTCTGAAGCCATCTGGTTCTGGACTTTTGTTTGTTGGGAGTTTTTAAATTACTGATTCAATTTCAGTACTGGTAATTGGTGTGTTCATATTTTCTATTTCTTCCTGGTTCAGTCTTGGGAGATTGTACCTTTCTAAGAATTTGTCCATTTTTTTCTAGATATCTATTTTTATTGGCACAAAATTGCTCATAGTAGTCACTTATGGCACTTTGTATTTCTGTGGTGTTGATTGTAACTTCTCCTTTTTACTTTCTGATTTTATTGAGTTGGGCACTGTCCCTTTTTTTCTTGATGAGCATGGCTAAAGGTTTATTCACTTTGTTTATCTTTTCAAAGAACAGCTTTTAGTTTAATTGATCTTTTCTATTTTTTTAGTCTATTTTATTTATTTATGTTCTGATCTTTATGATTTCTTCCCGTCTACTAACTTTGGGTTTGTTTGTGTTAAAGTTCCCTGATATTATTATTATACTGTGAATTTTCCCCCTTGTATCTGTTAATACTTGTTTATGTAATTAGGTACTCCTATATTGGATGCATATATATTTACAATTGTTATGTCTTCTTCTTTGATTGATCCCTTGATAATTATGTAATGTCCCTCTTTGTCTCTTGTCACAGCCTTTGTTTTTAAAGTCTATCTTGTCTGATATGAGTATTGCTACCTCAGATTTCTTTTCATTTCCATTTGCATTGAATACCTTTCTCAATATTTTCACTTTTGGTCTGTGTCTTTAGATCTGAAGTGAGTCTCTCGTAAGCAACATATATAAGGGTCTTGTTTTTGTATCCATTCAGCCACCCTGTCTGTTGATTGGGACGTTTAGTCCATTTACATTTAAAGTTATTATTTATAGGAATGTACTTATTGTCATTTTGTTAATTATTTGTAGGTTGTTTCTGTAGTTCATTTTTACCCTGTCTCCTTTTTTTGCTTTCTTCCCTTGTGATTTGACGACTATCTTTAGTATTATATTTGGATTCCTTTCTCTTTGGTGTGTGTGTATCTATTACAGATTTTTGGTTTTTTGTTACCATGAGGTTTATATATAGCAATCTATATACATATGTGATCATTTAAGTTGCTGATCTTCTAAGTTCAAATACATTTTAAAAATTGTGTATTTTTACTCCCCCCCCCAAAACATTTCTGTTTTGACATCATATTTTACATCTTTTTGTTCTGTGCATCCCTTAACTACTTATTGTGGATACAGGTGATTTTACTACTTTTGTCTTTTAACATTCTTATTAACTTTATGCATAGTTGATTTACTACCTTTTCTGTATATTTGCCTTTACTAATGAGATTTTTCCTTTCAAATTTTTCATACTCCTAGTTCTGATGTTTTCTTTTCCTCTTAGAGAAGTCCCTTTAACATTTATTGTAAAGCTGCTTTCATGGTGCTTACCTCTCTTAGTTTTTACTTGTCTGTAAAACTTTTGATCTCTCCTTCAAATCTGAATGAAAGCCTTGCTGAGTAGCGAATTCTTGGTTGCAGTTTTTTCCCTTTCATCATTTTAAATATATAGTACCACTTCCTTCTGGTCTTCAGAGTTTTTGCTGAAAAGTTAGCTGATCACTTTATGGTAGTTCTCTTGTATGTAACTTATTGGTTTTACCTTGGTGCTTTAATATTCTCTCTTATCTTTCATTTTTGGCATTTTAATTTTAATGAGTGTGTTTTGGTGTGGCCCTCTTTGGATTCATCCTGTTTGCGACTCTCTGTGCTTCCTGGAGCTGGATGTCTCTTTCCTTTCCCAGGTTAGGGAAGTTTTCAGCTATTACATCTTCATATATGTTCTCTGCCCCTTTCTCTCTTTTCTCCTTCTGGAATCCTTATAATGCGAATGTTAGCATGATTCATGTTATCCCAGAGGTCTCTTAAACTGTCTTCATTTCTTTTTTTTTCTTCTCTATTTTTTTCTCTTCAGGTTGGGTGATTTCCATTACTCTGTCTTCTAGCTCTCTGGGATCCATTCCTTTGCATCATCTAATCTACTGTTGATTCTTTCTAGTGTGTTTTTCATTTCATTTATTGTATTCTTCATCTCTGTTTGGTTCTTCTTTAAATTTTCTAACTCTCTGTTAAAAACTTCTAATTTTTCATTCTGCTCATCCAATCTTCTCCCAAGTTCTTTGAGCATCTTTATGATCATTACCTTGAACTCTTTATCAGGTAGATTTCTTATCTCCACTTAGTTCTTCTTCTAGGATTTTATCTTGTTCCTTTGTTTGGGATATACTCCTCTGTCACCTTATTTTGCCTAACTTGCTGTTTTTATTTCAATGTATTAAGTATGTTGTTTACATTTCCCAAGCTTGGATAACTGGTCTTTTGTAGGAGATATCCTATGTTTTGTAGTGGTGCACTCCTTTCTGGTCATCAGAGATATATGCTTTAGGGGTGCCCTCTATGTGGGCTGTGTGGGTCCTTTTCTTGTGGTGGGCTGGCCACTATGGGTGGTCTGGTAGGTGTGACTGGCCCCCAGTCTGCCTGGTTGCTAGACCCTGCCTTGTGTGGAATCTGCTGGCTGCTGGTGAGCAGGGCTGGATCACAAGGCAACTGGTTGCAGAGACCCAAGGGGTCATGAGGCTAGTGCTAGACCACTGGTGGGCACAGCCATGTTCTGTGGTAGGTGGTTGTGCTGCCAAGGGTCCCAGATATAGTGTCAGCCTATTTGTGGGTGGGGCTGGTTCTTGACATGGCTGGCTGCAGTGTAGGGGGTGTCCCAAAGCTGGTGTCCACCCGCTGGTGAGAGGGGCTGGATCCCAGGGTGGCTGGCTGTGGGGTCCAAGGTGTCTTGGAGCTGGTGCTGGCCTGCTGGGGGCTGGGGGCGGGGCTTAGATTGGTCCTAGGGTTGGTGCTGGCCTGATGGTAGGTGGGCTGGTTCCTGACACAGCAAGTTGTGGGGCTGCAGTGGTCCTGGGGCTGCTGTCCATACACTAGTGGGCAAGGCTGGGGCCCAGGGCATCATGGGGCTGGCGCCCACCCTCTGGTGGATTAGGCCAGGTCTTGGGGCTTGTGCTGGTCCACTAGTGGGCAGAGCTGTGTCCTGGAGTCTCTGGCTGCAGGGCCTGGAGGTCCTGGAATTCGTATTGGCCTGTTGGTGGGTGGGGCTGGAGCTCAGGTTGTCCTAGGGCTAGCACCTGCCCAGTGGTGGGTGAGGCTGTTTCCAGGGTAGTGCTGGCCCACTGGTGTTCTCTGGCTTCAGGGCGCTGGGAGTCTTGGAATTGGTGTCAGCACACTGGTGAGCAAAGCTGGGCCCTGACGGCTGGCTGTAGGGCCCCAGGGCATTCTGGTACTAGTGCCGGCACACTTGTGTGCAAGGCGTGGTCTTGAGCCCTCTGGTGGACAGGGTTGGTGCCCAGGGTGGCTGTGGGTTCAGGGTGTCTTTAACAGCAGTACCAGCAGCTGGCTTGCTGGTGCTTGGCATGAGGCGTCCCAGTACTGGTACTGACAGACTCCTGGTGCTAATAAACTAGAGGATGGGTTCCAAAGTGGTGCTTGCCAGCACCAGTGTCCTCCTGGTAGAACAAACTCCCCAAAATGGCTGCCCCCAGTGTCTATGTCCCCAGGGTGAGCTCAGGTTTCCTTGAGGCTCTCCGAGATCAGCATGTGGGTCTGACGGAGGTGCCTTTCAAATGACTGTTTCTGCCCTGGGTCCTGAAGCATGTGAAATTTTGTGTGCACCCTTTAAGAATGAAGTCTTTATTTCCCACAGCCCTCTGACTTTCATGAAAGTAAGCCCCCTGGTCTTCACAGCCATGTTTTGGGGGTTCGCCTTCCTGGTAGGGGATCCTTACGTGGGGCTTGGACCCTTCTCTCCTTTGGGAAAAACTCTGCAATTGTAATTATTCTCCCGTTTGTGTGTTGTCCACCCAGGTGTATGGGCTTTTACTGTACTGCATCTCATTGTTCCTTCTTTATGTCTTCGGTTGTAGAAGATTTTTTCTGCTAGTCTTCCTGTCTTTCTCATCAATAGTTTGTCCCTAAATAGTTGTAATTTTGGTGTGCCCATCTGAGTAAATTAGCTCAGGGTCTTCCTACTATGCCGTCTTGGCCACTCCTCTAAATGGCTTACTTAAAAGTGACTTTTATCACGAGTTCATTTATGATGTTAACACCTTATCTTCATGTAGGGCTTTCCAATTTTTTGATATTAATAGACTTTATTCTTCAGAGCAGTTCTAGGTTCATAGCAAAACTGAGTGCAACATACAGAGTTACTATATCCTCTTTCTCCTACGTGTTTCACCTCTGCCACTATCAACATCCCACACCAGAGTGGTATATTGGTTACACTGAATGAACCTGCAGAGACACATCCTCATACTCAAAGCCCATAGCTTACATTAGGGGTCTCTCTTGGTGCTGCACATTTTATGGGTTTTGACAAATGTATAATGACCTGTATCCACCATTAGAGTAACATACAGAGTATTTTTACTGCCCTAAAAATCCTCTGTGCTCTACCTATTCATTCCTTCCTCTCTCCTACCCCCTGACAATCACTAAACTTTTTACTGTCTCCATAGTTTTGCCTTTCCTTCATATCTTTTCATGGCTCTGTAGCTCATTTCTTTTTAGTACTGAATAACATGCTCTTGCCTGGATGTACCACAGTTTATCTACTCACCTTCTGCAGGGCATCCTGGTGGATTTCAAGTTTTAGCTACTGTCAATATAGCTGCTATAAACATCTGTACACCAGTTTTTTGTGTGAATAGAAATTTTCATTTGGGTAAATACCAAGGAGTTCAATTACTGGAATGTGTGGTAAGAGTATGTTTAGTTTTTTAAGAAACTGCCAAACTGTCTTCTAAAGTGGCCGGGCCATTTTGCATTCCCAGCAGCAATGAATGAGAGTTCCTCTTGCTCTACATCCTTGCCAACATTTGGAGTTGTCCTTGTTGTGGATTTTGACTATTCTAATGGGTGTGTAGGTGTATCTCTTTGTTCTTTTAATTTGCAATTCCCTAATGACATAAGATGTTAAACATCTTGTCATGTGCTTACTTGTCTTTGGTACTTCTTCTTTGGTGAGGTGTCATTAAAGTTTTTGGCTAATTTTTTAATTGAATTGTTCATTTTATTATTCTTGCATTTAAGAGTTCTTTGTATATTTTGGATAACAGTTCTTTATCCGATGCGTCTTTGTAAATATTTTCTCCCAGACTGGGTATTGTCTTTTCATTCTCTTGATGTTGTCTTCTGCAGAGCTTTTGATTTTCAGGAAGTCCAGCTTCTCAATTATTTTTCTTTTATTTGTGGATTATGCCTTTGGTGTTATACATAAAAGTCATCTAAAAGTCATCCCCAAGGTTATCTATGTTATTTTCTAGGAAATTTATAGTTCTGATTATATATTTATGTCTGTGATCCATTTTGAGTTAATTTTTTTGTGAAGGGTGTAATGTCCATGTCTCAATTCATTTTTTTTGCATGTGGGTATCCAGTTGTTCCAGCATCATTTGTTGAAAAGACTATCTTTGCTCCATTGTATTGCCTTTGCTCCTGTCAAGGACCAATTGACTAGATTTATGTGGGTCTATTTCTGGGCTCTCTGTCCTGTTCCATTGATCTGTTTGTTTCTTCTTTGCTAATACTACACTGTCTTGGTTATTGTAGCTTTATAGTAAGTCTTGAAACTGGGTAGTGTCAGTCCTCTGGCTTTGTTCTTCTTCAATATTAGTGTTGGCTATTTTGGGTCTTCTGCCTCTCTCTATATACTTTTCATTTTGCCAGTATACACAAAATAACTTGCTGGAATTTTGCTTGAAATTGCATTGAATCTATAGAGCAAGTTGGGAAGAATTGACATCTTGACAATATTGAGTCTTTTCATCCATGAACATGAAATATCTCTTCATTTATTTAGTTCTTCTTTGATATCTTTCATCAGAGTTTTGTAGTTTTCTTCATATGTATCTTGTGCATATATTGTTAGAGTTCTACCTAAGTATTTCGTTTTGGGGGATGCTAATGTAAGTGGCAATGAGTTTTTAATTTCAAATTCCACTTGTTCATTACTGGTATATAGGAAAGCAATTGACTTTTGTATAGTAACCTTTTATTTTGTAATCTTGCTATTAGTTCCAGGGATTTCTTGGTTGATCTGTTCAGATTTTCTACATAGACAATCATGTCATTTGCAAATAAAGACAGTTTTATTTCTTTATTCCCAATCTGCATACCTTTTATTTTATTTTCTTGTCTTATTTCATTAGTTAGACCTTCCAGTGTGATGTTGAAAAGCAGTGATGGGAGGGGACATCCTTGCCCTGTTTCTGATCTTGGCAGAAAACCTTCATCTCTCACCATTTACTATGGTGATATCTGGGGAAGTGTGGTAAAGCATGGATTTTAAAGGAATAAGACTGAAGACAGGGAGATCACTTAAGAATTTGTCCAGAAAGTTGGAGAAGTACCTGAATTGGCCGTAAGTATTAGGAAAAAGGAGAAGTCAGAAAGGAGAAGACATAGCTGAAATCATTTAGAACATTAAGTAATTAGGATCTGAGGAACATGGACAATGAAGGTAAAAAGAGTTTAGGGAGGCTCTCAGTTTTCTAGCTGGGGTGAATAGGTAGCACCATCAAGCAAGAGAGAGAATATAGAAGAAAGAGCAGGTTGGGGGATAGAAAATGATGTATGCTCTTTGGGGTATGTTGATATGTTGAGTCTGAGGTGCCTTGGGACAGTCAGAAAAAAATGTCCATCAGGCAGTAAGATATATGAATGCAAGGCTTGGGGAAGTAGTCTGAAATGAGTATATAGTTTCCAATGTTATTACTTAGTCTGTCATTAATCTTGAATTGTGTAAAAATGAAATAAGAAAAATGAAAGAGTCATTTCAGGAATCTTTTGGGGTCTAATTTTTATAAAGGAGATTAAAAAAAGGGATAGGCTAAAAACAAACAAGGCTTCTCATTTATTCAGGAAATATTTATTTATTGAATATTTCTTTTTTTATCTTTTTTTATTGGGGTATAGTTGTTTTACAATGTTGTGTTACTTTCTACTGTACAGTGAAGTGGAGTTCCCTGTGCTCTACAGCAGGTTCTCATTTGTTATCTATTTTAAACATATTAGTGTATATATGTCAGTCCTAATCTCCCAATTCATCCCACCCCCCTCCTTTCCCTCCTTGGTGTCCATACGTTTGTTCTCTACATCTTTGTCTCTATTTCTGCCTTGCAAGCCAGTTCATCTGTACCATTTTTCTAGATTCCACATATATGCATTAATATATGATATTTGTTTTTAGCTTTCTGACTTACTTCACTCTGTGTGACAGTCTCTAGGTCCAACCACGTCTCTACAAATGACCCCATTTCGTTCCTTTTTTATGGATGAGTAATATTCCACTGTATATATGTACCACATCCTCTTTATCCATTTGTCTGTTGATGGGCATTTAGGTTGCTTCCATGACCTGGCTATTGTAAATAGTGCCACAATGAACATTGGGGTACATGTGTCTTTTTGAGTTATGGTTTTCTATGGGTATATGCCCAGTAGTTGGATTGCTGGTAATTAATTAATTACCAATTAATGGTAATATTTTTTTAGGTTTTTAGGTAACTGCCATACTGTTCTCCATAGTGGCTGTATCAATTTACATTCCCACCAACAGTGCAAGAGGGTTCCCTTTTCTCCACACCCTCTCCAGCATTTATCGTTTGTAGATTTTCTGTTGATGGCCAATCTGACTGGTGTGAGGTGATACCTCATTGTAGTTTTGAAGATTAATCTCCAAAATATACAAACAGCTCATGCAGCTCAATATCAAAAAAACCAAACAACCCAATTAAAAAATGAGCCTAAATAGACATTTCTCCAAAGAAGACCTATAGATGGCCAAGAGGCACATGAAAAAATGCTCAACATCACTAATTATTGGAAAAATGCAAATCAAAACTACAATGAGGTACTGAAAATTTCTTATATGAAATACACTGCTTTAGATGTTGCATATACGAAAATGAAACAGATAATCCATGTCTTCAAGGAGTTCACAATATATTGGGCAAAAGGTATAAGCAAATTATTACAATATAGCTTGAGAATGACTAAGATAATGGTATAAATAATATGTGATCAGGCCTCAGAGATTGGGCAAGTGATATAGCCTGGGAAATTCAGAGGAGATTTCCAGAAGGAAGAGGAAGCCTGGAAGAGGAAACAGCATGTTCAAATGCACAAAAATGAGACTGTTTCAGCCACAGCCAATGTTGCAAGTGTTTTAATGTGCTAGATACAGAGATGTACCACCAGATTCCCCTTCAAGAAGGACTTCCTCCTCAGCTGCAGGAAGTACAGTCGGCATTCTACAGCTGGCATCTCTTTAGGATCTGCTCAGGTATAGAGAATTGACTTCCCAAAAGTCATACCCTTCCCAGGGCAATTTGCATCTGGTGACTGAGAGAAGTGGTAGTACAAAGATCTGGTCATTTTGACCTGATGCAGGACTCTGAAAGGCATATTTGTTCCAGAGTTTTCTGATGGGTTAGCTGAAGCTATGTTGCATCTGCATCACAGTTCAGCTTCTCCCTCTGCCTGATCCTGTTTCCTTTTCCCTTCCTATTAAGGGTTTTACCCCTAATATACATCTTGCACCCAAAATTCTGTCTCAGCTTCTGCTTCCTGAGAACATAACCTGTGCATTTTGTTAAGGAGTGGTCCAAGAGAGTAGGTTCTAAGATAGGATTTTGTCTTCTGGCAATGAAAACTTTATCATTTGTGGCACATGGGACACAGATAGCCCCTGGCACAAGATAGTGGTCCAGTTGTTAACATTTTCACTGTTGGTGAATTGGCCAAATGAGTCAGATATTTGAGATGTATGGAGAATATCATATCTATAAAGATAATGGGATTGGATGGCTATTGCTAAGCAGCACTGATGGTCTACAGAAGGATAATGAACCATGGAATCACTCAGCATGCACCAGCAGAAGGACACAAGGATGGATAACTGGGAGGCTGAGAGTGGCCACCACAATAAAATTGCCATTATCTCTTGCCCACGTTATGGATCTGAGCCAATTTTCAGACCCAGAACCCATTCATTGCAGTGGTAGGTCCTCACAGGGATGGACCCTGTTATGACCATGGCAAGTATAGGGTTATGATTCCCAGTCCTTTTCAAAAGGGACCAAAGGCCACTTACATTTTAGAAACAGATGGGCACGGAGCCTTAGTCAACACTGAAACCAGGAAACCTAACACAACATCAGGACCCTCCAGTAAGAGTGGGAGAATATAAAGGGCAGTTTAAAAATGGAGTTCTGTCCAAGGTTTAGTTTACCATGGGTCCACTGGTTGCAACAGAAACTACATGGCCTGCAAAGCCTAAAATAGTATCTGGCCCTTTACAGAATAAGTTTGCTGACCTCAGATGTAAAGGTGGTTGTCCCTATCTTATCTCCATTTGATTCACTCCTCTGGCTCCTGAAAACACTGGATGGATCCTGTGAGATGACTATAGACTGTCTCAAGCTCAACCAAGTAGTATCCCTGATCACAGCTACTGTGTCAGATGCGGTAGCTTTGTTAGAGGTAATCCACTTTGTTAGACTGAATTAATTCAGGTTTAGGAACAAGGTATGTAACCATCAGTTTGATGAATGCATTCTTTTCTACCCCACTCAGATTACAGGATCAGAAACCATTCAGTGTACATTCACATGAAAAGAATAAATATATATTTAACAAGGCAGTAGCAGTAGTGAAATATCAGAGAGTGTATGTGAGAGAGATCAACACTTCTTCCCCAGTGTATATTATCACCTTCCTCTTTAGTAGTAGAATCTCTGAGTTTCAGCAGGCCACAAAGCTGCAGCTGAAGAGGACATTTCCCAGCTTCCCTTGTAGCTAGGCATGGCTAAGTGGCAAAGTTCTGACCAGTGGGATGTGAATTGAAGTGATATGTGTACCTTCTGTGCCCACCCTTAAAAAGAAGAGGCATTCCCTTCACTTCCCCCTTTCCCTGTTCTGCCAGTTAGAATGCAGATGTGATGGCGTGAGCTGGAGCATGTATCTTAGACCTTGAAAAGGAAGCTACGTGTTCAAAATGGGAGAACCACGAGATGTAAGGAGGCTGGGTTGGGTATCCATGGAGCCCTGGTTGCCTATTCTTATGTTTTTATGTGAGATATGTCATACTTTTCTTGTTTATGCCACTAGTATTTTCCAGCCTTGGTTAAAGGAGCTGAAACTAGAGTCTTAACTAATGCAGGTGCTTATGAAAGCAACTGAGTGAAGATGGTTAGGTTTAGGGGAGAACAGATAATGAGTTTCTTCTGGAACATGTAAGTTGCCTGTGGGACATTTAGGGGCATATCTAGCAGGCAAGCTATAAAGTCTATTTTGAACTTAAGAAAGAATACTGGGCTAGAGAGTTAAAAAAAACTTCCATGGGATCATAAAATGTGGATACAGAGAATGGAATTTGGGTGGTCATGTGGAGTATAATAATGTAGGTTGAGAGAAGATTTTATTCAAAAGACACCTGTGGATTCCAGAATCATTTGTATTAAGGACATAAAGTCTGTGGTGAGAAGAAAAAACTACCCACAGAGAATGGCTAAACCTGAGCTAGAAGAGAACAAAGGCTGAAAACTCGCAGAATAGCTACACTGAAGTAGAGGGTGGAGGAAAGGGATCTTTTGAATTGGATAAAGAATAGTCTGAAGTCAGAGAATCAAGAGAGAGTAATTTTGTTCAGATTGATCGGGGAGTGAATTTCTGTAAAGAGACAGTAACTCAGTCACAAATGCTTGTATATTTTAGTGAGTAAACATAATTGGGAGATAATACACACACATATATATCTTATATATAGTGATGTAAAGCATATTCACATCACTACAGATTGTTAACAATAAGCCTTTATGCTATTATTATAAAGTTGGGGGAAATGTTGCCTGTGCACCTTAATCACATGGTGATCAAGGATTCACAGCAATTTACCAGAAAACTAAGAGCATACAATTATTCATACTCTTTTTTTTTTTTTTAAAGTACCTCCTCTTCTTTTCTTTTAATAAATTTATTTATTTATTTATTTATTTTTGGCTGTGTTGGGTCTTTGTTTCTGTGCGTGGGCTTCCTCTATTTGCGGCGAGCAGGGGCCACTCTTCATTGCGGTGCACGGGGCTCTCACTATCGTGGCCTCTCTTGTTGCGGAGCACAGGCTCCAGACGCGCAGGCTCAGTAGTTGTGGCTCACGGGCCCAGCTGCTCCGCGGCATGTGGGATCTTCCCAGACCAGGGCTCGAACCCGTGTCCCCTGCATTGGCAGGCGGATTCTCAACCACTGCACCACCAGGGAAGCCCCTATTCATACTCTTTATAACAGGACTCACATAATCCATATGTTACTCAGAAGTCTCATTATCAAATATTTCTATAAAATCCTAGATTTGGGGTATCTCATAAATCTAATTTTACTTAAAAAATAACTTCATTAATGTAAAAGCTAATTTTATTGTCAATCTCTCGGCATTATTATCTAAAGGCATTACTGGCATTTGTTAAATTGTTTGGTAGAAAAATTAGGCAAATTACTATATGATGCTGGGGTTTAAGATACACATCTTAAGCAAAGATTCTGATAAATGTATTAAAATAATGTAAAAACTTATAATATGAATAATGGTTAAAACAATGCCTTAGCTGTTAGTAAACTCTCCACTATCCCCAAAAAAGCAGTGGGTTTGTGGCTTATTGCCAGAAACGGATTTAGACACTGCGGGTTAAATACACTCTGTGTCTTTATATCCTTAAAACTATGCTTTCAAATAGTTTCAGATAGTTTCCTTAAAACTATGCTGACAATTCTTAGATATTGTCATCAAAGAAAAAACTGATTAGAGTTTTATTTATAATTTAAATTGTAAGCCAGGTATTCCTGAATGACAGTACAACACATATGCAGGTAGAGCTGGTCTCCAACAGGGATAATTTTCTTTCAGATGTTGGATGATTTTTTTTTTTCTATGCTAGGTTAAAGTTTGACATATGACACAAAATTCTCTTTATCATTAGAAACATTTAGTATCCCAAACTGAAAGAAATAAATGGAAGGGCCTTCCACTGTTCATATATAATACTTTGCTTTTTCTGGTCAACTTAAAAGAGTGATCAGACTCTCAGGAGAATGCTGCTTGGGGTTCCACCATGTTCTTTCAAACTCCATTTTTCAAACTTCAGAGTTTTTTCATGATGTGTTAATTCTGTGGTGCACCAAAATTTTTGAAGAAGTTTAATTCAGACTCAATTTATCTTAGTTGTAGCAGCTCTCGCATGGCTTTCTGCCCAGAGTATTGCTTGCTCCATCTGCAAAAGTGGTAGAGTGAGTTCTAAGGAAGCAATATGATAGTTTCATATAGATGCAAAACCTAGGTCACGTTTGGATTTTTCAACATGCATCACAAAAAGTAGTGTTTAGGTACGAGATTTGACATTTAATTAAGCACTGGGAATTATGTGAATAATTTAGGAGTTAGAATTAACCCAGAAGATAAAAAAAATTTTCATCATTTTTAATGTTAGAAATTTCATTCCATAGATACAAGTCAATGTCTTTTAATGAGGAGCAAAGGAAATAGAGTGGACGTGTGTGTTTTCTATCTACAGTGGCCACATTTCTGTGTTATTATTTGGAGATCATAGTTAAAGGCAACTCATCGGGTAAATAAGTGTTTATTAATTTATTATAATGATTACATGAATGAAATGATGGCTTCTCTTGTTTCGTTTTCTGCCTTGGGCCTTCTTTTGTGTATTAGGCCCTGAGGTAATAATAGAAGCAATTCATATTTTCAAACATTAGGGAGTGATTCTTGCCCAGTTATAAATCAAGCTAAACTGTCAAAACCAAATGGTGACCAATAAAAATTTACAAAAGAGTGAGAAGTTAGGGTTCACATATCTCCTATAGAATGAAGTTTTTATTAATGGGTTACATCCTGTACAGAATTCAAAGGAGACCTGATTGGAGGAAGGGCCAGAAAAGTGCTTATGTAAAGCTTTCACAGTTTATTCTTTATATACTTCATATATAATGTTACAAATCAATATTTGAAGTAGTTTCCCATTGGTTTAATGTGAAAGCTGAGTATCACATGAAGGTGAAAGAACTGCTCTCAGGGACAGTAGCTCATTTTCAGTCTCACTCTGGTATGAGCATGTTCAAACGGAAGAAGGAAAATAAGGCTCTTTTCCATTTTAAGAAAATGACAATTTATTTTCTGACATTTAAAATGAAGATAGAGATACAGAATCTTTCTGCCAGTTAAAACACCTGGGATTGAAAGTAACAGAAAACCTAATTCAAAATGGATTAAATAAAAAGTGGAAATTGTTTACATAAATTAAAAGTCCCATGGAGATGAAGGAAGCTTTAGAACTGATTTAATCAAAGTTTCGGCTCCATTTCTCCAATTTATATCAGGTTTGTTCTGCAATCTGTATCTGCTTTTATCCTCAGACAGGTCTCCTTCACGGTCACAAGATGATTGTTGAAAGCAATGGGAATTACATGCTTCTTCACTTATCTCCTCAGGAAGAGAGAAAGTTCCTTCCAACAATCATTGAGCACTTGTCCTGAGGTTTGTGCTTGTTGGATGATCCCTGAAACAATTCATATGGTTAGGGCAATGCAATGATTGACTTGATTTCTCACCCCCCCACCCCCAAATAAACTGTGGCAAGGGGGTTGGGAGTAACTTCTGGTTTACACCAATCAGGACTAACCAAGGTTAGGGTCAATTTCATCCAATATACCTGAATGCTGCACCATGGGGAAAGATTGGATAATTGTAGTATACCCTTTTGCTGCCCAATCACTTTATTTATTTATTTATTTATTTATTTGGCTGTGTTGGGTCTTCGTTGCTGTGTGCGGGCTTTCTCTAGTTGCAGCAAGCGAGGGTTACTCTTTGTTGCAGTGCGCAGGCTTCTCATTGCAGTGGCCTCTCTTGTTGCAGAGCATGGACACCATGTGCGCGGGCTTCAGTAGTTGCAGCATGCAGGCTCAGTAGTTGCAGTGCGTGGGCTCAGTAGTTGTGGCGCATGGGCTCAGTAGTTGTGGCATGAGGGCTCAGAAGTTGTGGCTCGCGGGCTCTAGAGCTCAGGCTCAGTAGTTGTGGTGCACAGGCTTAGTTGCTCTGCGGCATGTGGGATCTTCCCGGACCAGGGATCGAACCCATGTTCCCTGCATTGGCAGGTGGATTCTTAACCACTGTGCCACCAGGAAGTCCTACCCAATCACTTTAATTAGCAAATGTTTTCTGTCTGTCTCTCCAAAGTGTGTTAGCTTCACCTGGGGTTCCTCATGGTCTAGCAATCAGTGACAAGTTATTTAGTCCCAATGAATGCAAAATGCAATGGAAGAGAAAGGATGAAGTCATTGCAATAGAAACTCCCTATTAAAAAGAGGATATTTGGAAACATTGCACAGTGGTCACTGTTTTTTGTCATATTCTGAAGAAAGGAGTAGTGAGGATTCCTGGCTGGCTGTGGTGTGTGTTCTTTAGGCAGGTGCTGCTTTGTTCTCTGTGTCCTTTATGTGGCCCTGAGAGGGTCATCGGGGAAGATGCTCTTTTCAGGAAGTTACACTATTTTGGCACCTCATTTCCTATTAGATGGAGTACGGAATTCTGAGGATCATCCTAACATTCCGTAGTCACAGGCTATTATCAGTCAGGCTTGGGGGTTATTTAATGATATATTCTCCCTTTAATATTAGGTTTTTGAACAATATGCTTCTTGTTATTTCTGTAGGCAAGTGACCACGGCCAGAAATGATATGTAGTTCAAATTTTTATATCTTGGAATTTCTACTTCCTAGTAGATCTTCAGGCTTTACTAGTCTGAATTTAGTTTAATGGCCTATCCTGAGATCTCAGTTTAATGGCACCTGCATTGGGGATATTCCAAAGATGAATGGGGGGAGAGGAGGGAAAGGCATCAATAATTTATTCCTTGTCTCCATCATGTTTCCTGTCATCTCTGTAATGAGCGTGATTCTTCCTTTAGCTAAGTAGAAATTAAACTGTTCCACCTTTGGCATGCTTAAGATTATTAGGATTTCAGACATTTAAGTTTGAGGTCTGAAGGCTGTTGTTCCTAAAAGTGTCGACTACAGAGCTTCTTATAATCTTGGTCATGAAAGGTAGGGACTGTCTCTGAAATATTTTAACCAATCTATGAGAGTCAATTTATAACATCCATCGTGCTTATCAACAAACCCTTAATTTCACCCATGAAAACCCATTTATAGCATTCATTTTATTGATTAGCATAGTCTCAAGTGTTAACGGAAGACAATGATAGCTGAAGCACTTATCCTTGCTATGTTTGGAATGCAACCTTTCTGATTAAACACCAGCTGAATACTTCGAAAGTATGAACTCTAGATTATGGCAACTGACAATCATTAGAAGATAAAGTAAATTAAGTAAAGTACATGCACACTTATATCACATTACCTACACTAAAGTATTTTGAGGTAAAGTATAACAAGCAAATTCACACTGACTTAACATTCAATACAATATTCAACATTCAATATTCAATACTGAGGATCAGTAGCAGAAAAATCAAACTCTATATTGATTTGAATTGAAGGCTCACATAAATGAACAATGAATATAGGAAAAGGAAGGGGCTAGAAGAGTGCTTATTTAAAAGTTTCACAGTTTGTTCCTTACATCCTTTCGCCTATGTATCCATAGTGTATATGCTGTTGCAGTCACCCATAGAAGTGAGACGAACACCCACCTAAAATTTGGTTCAGATTTCAACCATACATATGCCAAGGGGTATAAGAAAGCTTATTGCTCACATGAGGAGACTTTCTAGAAAGAGCAGGGCAGGCTTCCCAAGCAGGTCCAAAATGGCTTTATAGGAGGGTTGGAGGAGAACACACAATGAGAGACTGGCCTTGGGCATTTTATGGTGGCTAGGGCATGGCACTAGGGTGAACATTCCCCCTGGCACCGGAGAAGGGAGAACTCAGGCTTTCATATCAGCCTGTCCAGATGCGGGGCAAGAGGGAATGGGTGAGGCTTGAAAATTGTCAAAGGTCAAACATCAAAAATAGAATCAGAGTCTTTGTTACATATGCTTAGAGTTAGTTTTTTTCTTTTTTTTTTTTTTTTTTACTCCAACAAAGAAAATAATATAGTTGTTACATATTTATATGCTTTGAAAATAATTGTAGTAGACACTTGGCATTTATTTCACTCTCCCCACATTGTGCAGCACACACCTGAGAAGTTTAGGTGGAACTAACCTCACTCTTATTCTCAAACTAACCCAATTGGGATCATCTAATCCTGACCTATGGTGTTCCCCTGTCCATAAGAAATAGTTTGAGAGTGAGCACCAACCACAGGACTTTTGCCCAGAATTGTGTGATGTGGCCCCCTTTCCCCCATCCCCCTACCCTTGATTTGAATGAGAAAGCACATGATCCTTGTTGCTGAAGGCAGTCATCTTGTGACCAAGAAAATGAAGGGGACATGGAGCTGGAACCCTGATCAAATAAACAAAGATCTGTAGCATTGTACAATACAACAGTAATAAGCTGTGGTGTTTCATTCTTCATATCAGCAAGTGTACCATCTTCTTCTTGAATCCCTTTCTTCTTTGAATAGCACCAGAAACTTGGGCGACATCTTTAGTTCTTTCTTAATATTTTTTTGCTGCCCACATACCTTTCAAATCCTCTGACAATTTCATGGCTACTACCTCAACTCAGACTTTCATAATTTCTCATTCTAGTTATTTCATCAGTCTTCTAACTGGTTTCTCTGTTTCTCCAGTCTTGGCCATCTCTTCCCTGTCTAATAATCCATCCCCCATACTGCTCCTGAAGTAATTCTCCCTGAACCTTGCCTAAATAACCCATTAGTTTTCCATTACCTGCAGGATATATAGCAAACTCCTTAGTGGTTTACAAAACTCTCCATTCATCTTGCCTCATCTACCTTTCCCCTTTATCCTGCCACATTTCCACACATCCTCACCTTTGCTTCACTATACCTACACACTATACAATACTTACCTCAACAGTTCATAGGCAAGGAAATACATATACAGGTACATTTTCCTTTATCTGGAGCACACTTTCTTCTCTTCTTAGCTTGGCCAATTCCTACTGATTCTTCAAGACTCATCTTGAGCTTTACATTTTATGAGAAGTACTTCCTGTTTAGTACAGGGTGAATGAGGTGCTCCTCCACCACATTTCAACAATAAACAAACATGATTTCAGTGCTTATCATTCTATTTCATTTGATTCTCCATATCAGCTCCAAATTTATCTTCTTGAGGGCAGGAACCATGTTTCTCATCTCAGAAGGTTACAATCTATTAGCATGGTGGGTCTGCAGACACATACATAGCAAAGGTAGCTAACAATAAAAAAAGATGGCTTATGGAAAGTACCCTGACAAGGAATAGAGCCATAAATTCTAGAGGAGATAAGAAGACTCGTACATTGCAAATGGGAATGAAAAAAATGGTACAGCCACTTTGGAAAACAGTCCGATAGTTCCTCAAAAGGTTAAACATAGAGTTACCATATGACCCAGCAATTCCACTCCTAGGTATATACCCAAGAGAAATGAAAACATATGCTGACACAAAAACTTGTATATGTTCATAGAAGCACTATTCATAATAGCCAAAAAGTGGGAACAACCCAAATATCCATCAACTGAAGAGTGGATCAACAAACTTTGTCAAGATGGTGTGAAGTAAAAGAAGTCAGTTACAAAAGACTACATATTGCATGATTCCTTTCATATGAAATGTGCAGAATAGGCAAATCTATAGAGACAAAAAGTGGATTAATGCTTGTCTAGGGCTGGGAGGAGCAGGGAACAGTAGGAACGGGGAGTGACTGAAAAAGGGTATGAGGTTTCTTTTTGGGGTGATGAAAATGTTCTAAAGTTGATGGTGGTGATGGTTGCACAACTTAGTGAATATACCAACAACCATTGAACTGTACTTAATAAAAGGAGAGAAAGACATCTTGGAGGTGGAGAGATTTGGGTTCACAAACAAATGATGCGAAAAGCAGAGGCAGTGTGTTGTAGTGAATCAACAAATCCTTTCGTTGGGCACAGCTGACTTTGAATCCTGTTCTGCCGCTTGGTCAAGTTACCCTCCCTAAGTCTGTATCCTCACCTAAAAAGTGAATATATTAATATACTTATTCCAGAGGATTAGTGTGATGACACATTAAATAATACGTTTAAAATATTTAGCCCAATTCCAGGCACATAGCAAGTGCTCAATAAATACTTAGTTTTTATAAATCTGTTTAATACTGAATATTGGATTAAGTGGGACAGAGGTAGCATGTAGATATATCAATGAAAACTCTCAGAAACTCATCTGAAGTTTCTAGCAGAAAGAGATGAGACACACAATGATACAAAGATAATTGTTATGTATTCAGTTTAAGAAACATTTATTAAATTCTTTCTTCTAATCACTAGACACTGTGCTAGGTTGCAGGATATACTAAGATAAAGGAGAAGTAGACTAAAACATATAAAATGACTTGGAACAGAACTCGCTTGTATGTAGGTGACTTACTGTATAATAAATCAGTGATCTAGTAAAAAAAGAAAAAAAAAAAGATATATAACTGAGAAGTGGTCCTTGACTTGGTGGTCTAGTAGACAGGTAAACAAATATGTGTAAGAAAGCATCAGATTTCCTATAATAGAAATCTGTTTGCTATGCACACAAAGAAGATGGTGGACAGGAAAAAAGGGTGTAGAAGAGGTGACATTCATGCTCAATATTGAAACTGTTCATTAATCACTTGAGCCTGCACTTACTGGAGAACTGATTGTTAGGATTCCTTGCTGACATATTCCACCTCCAGTACAGAGCAGAGATGATTACAGACTTGAGCCACTTTTGTTCAGTGGAAAGATGAGAAAAATAATGTCTAAAATGTTAAAGTTCAGAACGTTAAAGAATGCCTGTTATACAATGAACATGAATATTCCAGAGACTAATGCTCAAATTCTCAGGTTACTTGTCTGTCTTTCTTACTAGACTGTTAACTCCTTGAAGGCAAAGATCTTGAGTGTATCCTGTGCACTCTTGGATTGTCCCAACTTGGCTCAGTAGGGACAGTAAAAAATTGTTATATAAATTGTTAAATAGATGTTCCCCAAATCCCTCCCATGTCAAAAATGGAAAAATCTTTAACAAATGTCCTGGTGATTGTTTTTCTTTCACATCTGTGGACAGTCTCAAATGGACCAAAAACAAAAAACAAACAAAAAAAACTACATAACCATGTCTGCTTTCAAATAAAACAGTCAGTTTTGTCATTCTCTCTTTTCTTTAGGAGAAATTATTTGAAGGTTTGGAAGAAAGGGGGTGTCTCTGTAGCGGATAATTGATTCTCTCTGAAACAGAGATGGCATCTACAAATTGCTGTGATCTGGAGATGAAGACAAGATCATACGTAACTCTAGAGCAGAGCTCTTTGGCTGAAGTCATACAGCAGTGGTCTGGAAAGGCTCTGGGCTTGGGTGCATCCTGGTGCTTTGAGAGTTCCGATACGTCAAGAGGAGATGGAGCAGTTGTCTACTCCACTTTCTTGAGCACACGTCAGCATTTAACTGAGTTCCAGTATTTAGGGAACTCTGCTTGGAGGTGGTGAAGAGGATTGTTCCTCTTCTCTGGAACAATCCTACAAAGTCCCGGATGGCAGTGCCAACTTGGGGATGGTTTGATTTGCATGGATTAGGCATAGAAAAAGGGCCTGTCATTCAAGGAGAATTAGAAGCTGTAACCACCAGGAAGTAGCGCCTGAGTCAATCTCTTTCCCAGGGCAGCGCTCCGAAGACCACTCGAGCCAGGGGTGGCGGGTCTCTGAAGATGGGGCCCCCGGGCTCGGCCTCAGCATAGGCACACATGACGCGCGTGTGGGCGTTGAGTGACAGGCGCGGTCTTGGGCGGGCATTGGCGGAAATCAACTTCCGGGGGCAGAGGTGCTGGAAGCCGGGTGGTGCGTGGTACGTGGGCTACCCCAACTCGTGCAGCCGGGGCCCTGCTTCCCCAGGTCAGGGTCGCGCCCGCGTGCACAAGTGCGGGGCTGTGTCCTGGGGGTGGCTCACCTGGCGGCGTGGGGGAGCGGCGCGGCGGCGGCGGCGGCGGCGGCGGCGGCGGCGAGAGCCGGGGCGCAGGTAAACGGACGCTCGCCTTTCGGGTCTGGGGCCCGGACCGCGCGAGGCCGGCCGCGCGCCCGGAGGCGGCCTGGGCGCGGGCGGGCAGCGCGGCCGGGCTTCCGCCTGGGCCTGGCCCCGGGAGGTCGGTCGCGGTGCCTGAGAGTCAGGGGGCGTGACCTGCCTCCCTTGGCGGGCGGTGCCGACCAGAGCTTGCCCTCGCCGACAGGTTTCGGCCCCTGCGCTTTGCAGAATCGAATGTTTTTGAAAGCCTACGCACAAGTACACGTGACTGTTGTCACCGAAGCTCCCACTGAACGTTGACTTTGATCCTTGCCGAGTTTTCACCGATCGCGCCTGGTTTATGTTTCTCCTTCGACTTGGCCAGGTACACCAGGGTAAAAGCTCTACAACGGCCGTCAGTCACATTTCCTTGCTGTTACTTTGGGCCATAGGTTGCAATAAAAGTGGCGTTTCGGGGTGAAAGCAGCAGCCAGTAACTTTCCTAGTGGTGAGGCATCTTTCATCCTCTTAAGTGCGCCCCCTCTCTCCTCAAAGATGTTTCTTCCATCTGCCCTTGTTGCGTAGTGAGGAGCAAAGCTTTGGACATGAAGCCTATTTTTGTCTTCGCTTGAAGGAGTGGGAACTCTTAAAAGCAGCGCTGAGTGGGTTTTCTTTTTGGTAGGATGATGTTGCTGCTGCTACTCTCACTTGCTTCCCTGATGAGAGTTGGGGCAGAGGCTGATTTCCAGGAGGGTACAGTTCTGGCCATGGCTATAGGTGATTCAGTGGCACCTTAAGAATTCCGGCTCTTTTCCTTCTCTCCCCCTCTGAACTGTGCAGATACTGATGCCCACCTTACTCTCCAAATATTTATCTGGGCGGTAGTTGGATGATGGCTTTTGGACGCAGTTTGGATGTTGCATGGTACTAGAGATTGGGGTGGACTGACGTTACATCTTGTCACTGGGGTGGGCTAACATTTCACCCCACAATTTAAGACAAAATACCCAGAATATTTAGTTGGGTGGGGTGACAGGGAGTGGCAATAAATTCGCGTTGTTCTCTGCCATCAGAGAGCTGAACATTTCATATCATTTACCTCCTGCTACAATTTCTGTTGCATTAAGGGGATTCGCTGTACTGTACCTGTAAGGTTAATGCAGCGGGGGGATGCCAGGGAGAGTGCACCTGTATGGTGCTGGCTAGCCAGTAAATTGTGTGGTAGAGAATTGCCCTGGTTACAGAGTTTGGTATCCTCCAGGCTGGCTAGGAGGTTGTTCTGTGGGCTGGGAAATCTTATTATGAACAGGTTTCCTAGCAACAGTACAAGCCAAATGGAATAAACATAAAGAAAACAAAGTGATGAAAGTGACAATTTACCTCTTAACTTTTATTAAATGGAAAAATGTATCTTATTGGAGTGATCAGCTCAAACCTTCTGAGAGATTTCTGTTTATTTTAATCATCTTGATACTTAATAACAGACAAAAAGAAACTTCAGAAAGTCATCACAGAGACAGCTTTTTTTTTTTTGGTGGCAGTTAAAAAAAAAAAAAAAAAAAAGAAGAAGAAGAAAAGAAAGATGGTTACCAAATAGCTGGTCTGAAGCTTAAATGGAAAAATAGGAATTTGCCTAGTTAGAGGCATTTTATCTTGCACCCCTAGCTATAGATGTAAGATTTGTAAAGTACATAGGATTGTTATGAATAAAGAAAACTATTTGAAGGTTTATTATCTTGCCCTTCATAGCAGAAATTGGGGTGGAAGTACATTAGGGTGGATGGGACTCTTTTAATTAGTAAATTGAAAAGGGCATGTTTAGGTGAGTTGTTTCCAAATTTTAGTTTGTAATCACTGTGCCTCCTTTATCAGTCTTGTTACTTGTGACTTTTGGTCTTTCTTGAAACTCATCAAATTTTGTTATTTTCTGTCTTAACAATGAGAACAATAAAAAAGGCAACTCTCTTTAGAGTAACTCTTTGTATCAATGTGTTTCTTCTTATTTACTACTGATAAATCAATATTTTGATTTCCAGTATTTCTGATATTTTTGTTTCCCCACTGTTTCTCCCCCACCCAAATACCCATTTAGCTGGGTTTAGCTTATTTAATTTGATGCATATTTTCCAAAAGGGCATGTCCTGTGTCTTTTAAAATGTGGGTTTATTGAGGTATACTTTACAAGTAAAAAAAATCTCGTCTAGTATCTTGTTATTTAAATTCTAACAAATGCATAATAGTCACGTAACCACTACCACAAACTAGACAAAGAACATTTCTATCATTCCAAAAAGTTCCCTCATTGCTCCTCTGTAAGTTCGTTTTCTCCCCTTAACAGTAGATCTGGCCACCAGTGATTTGTTCACTGTTGCTATAGCTTTGTCTTTTCTGGACTGTCATATAAATGGACTCCTACAGTGTATAGACCTTGTTTTCTGGTTTCTTTCACTTAATGCTTTTGTGATTCATCCATTTTGGTGCATGTATCAGTGCTTTGTTCTTTTTTTATTGCCGAGTGCTATTTCATTGTATGGCTATATCACAATTTGTTTATCTATTCACCAGTTGGACATTTAGGTTGTTTCCAGTTTTTGGCATTTAGGAATGATGCTGCTGTAAACATTCATGTACAGTTCTTTGTACATTCATCTACCGGTCTTTGTGTAGAAATATGCTTTCATTTCTTGTTAAGTAGGAGTAGGATTCTTTGATCATGTGGCAAATGTTTGTTTAACTTCATAAGAAATTACCAAACTATTTTCCAAGATAGCTGTTTCATTTTACATCCTTACCAGCAATGTTTGATGGTTCCATTTGCTCCACATCCTGGTCAGCATTTGTCATTTTACTTTTAATCTTAGCTATTCTAATAGGTATTTAGTGCTATCTCATTGTTGTTTTAATTTAAATTTTCCTATCGACTAATATGTTGAGCATCTTTTCATGTGCTCATTTGCTATCATTTGCTATCTGTATGTCTTCTTTGGTGAAGTTATCTGTTCAAATCTTTGGTCTATTTTCTTAGTGAGTTGTAAGAGTTTTGTATAGTCTGGATACAATTCCTTTATCATATATATGTTCACAAATATTTTCTTTCAGTCTGTGCTTTGTTTTTAGTTTCTTAACAGTATCTTTCAAAGAGCTGAAGTTGTAAATTTTGAAGAAGTCCAGTTTATCATTTTTTTCTTTTATGATTTGTGCTTTTGGGTCCTATCTAGAAAATTTTGACTAACCCAAAGATATAAAGATTTTTTTTTTAAACTGTGTTTTCTTCTAGAACTTTTATAGTCTTAGATTTTACCTTTAGGTCTGTGATCTATTTTGATCAATTATTTCTTCATTTTTGTATGTGGTGCAAGATATGGGTCAAAGTTCTTTTTCTCTTTCCCTTTCTTTTTTTGTGTATTGACACCCAATTTGTCCAGCACCACTTATTGAAAGGACTATCCTTACTATCCTTTCTTCAGTAAATTTTCTTGGCACCTTTGTAAAAAATCAATTGACTATGTGTAGATCTGTTCCTGGACTCTCAATTCTCTTCCATTGTTCTATGTATCTCTCCTTTGGTTAAAACGACAATGTCTTCATTAATGTAAATTAAAAAAAAATAAATTTATTTATTTATTGTTTATTTTTGGCTGCATTGGGTCTTCGTTGCTGCACATGGGCTTTCTCTAGTTGCAGCAAGAGGGGGTTACTCTTCGTTGCCATGTGCGGGCTTTTCATCGCAGTGGCTTCTCTTGTTGCAGAGCACGGGCTCTAGGCATGCGGGCTTCAGTAGTTGGTGGCACGCAGGCTCAGTAGTTGTGGCACACGGGCTTATTTGCTCCACAGCATATGGGATCTTCCCGGACCAGGGCTCGAACCGTGTCCCCCTGCATTGGCAGGTGGATTCTTAACCCCTGCACCACCAGGGAAGTCCCTATTAATGTAATTTTATAGTATGTCTTGAAATTAGGAAGTCTGAGTCTTCCAGCTTACTTTCTGTGTGTGTTTGTTTTGGGTATACTAGCTCCTTTTCTTTCCATGTACATTTTTAGAATCAGCCTATTCTATAAAAAAGCATTCTGGGATTTTGACTGTGGATGCACTGAAGTTATAGTTTTATATGGAGAGAATTGACATCTTAATGTTGTTAAGATGTTAATAAAGTCTTTGATTTTTCTCATTAACGTTTTAAAGCTTTCAGCATAATAATTATGCACATATTTGTGCAAAATGTTATATTTATGTCTAAGTGCTTCATGTTATTTGGTGCTGTTGTAAATGGTAATCTTTTAAAAAATTTCAGTTTCCAATTATTTATATAAATAAATTGATATTTTATATTGACCTTGGATTCTCAACCTTGTTAATAAATTCAATTACCCTAGTAGCTTTTGTAGACTCATTGGGATTTTCTATGTAGACAGTCTTGTCTGCCAGTAGAGACAGTTTTAGTTCATATTTTCCTATTTGCCTTTTATTTAATTTATTTCATTTTCTTGTCTCGTTACACTGGCTAGGACCTTCAGTGTGATGTTAAACAGAACAAGTAAGAGCTGACATCCTTGCCTTGTTTGTCTTCTTAGTGGGGAAGGCATGTAATCTTTTACCATTAAGTAGTTAGCTATAGGTTTTTTTGAAAGTACAGTTCTCATCAGATTGAGGAAGTTTTCTTTAGCTTCTTGTTCACTGAGCATTTTTTAAAAATCATAAATGAATACTGTATTGTTTTTTGATTGTGGAAATCATAGTTGATTACAGTAGAAAATTGGGAAATAATCCTATAAAGAAAAGAGTTAATCCATTTCCTTTAATATGAGATAATTCCTGCTATATTTTGCTGGCTTTTTTTTTTTTTGCGAACATTTAAAAAACAAAATTGTAAATATTGTCTTACAGTTTTTTCTTTTTGCTAGGCTTACACTGAGTGCTTACTGCATCATGAATTTTTGGAAAACTTGATTTGTATGTTCTTGATTTGTAGTTAGGATAGTTGTTTTCCTCAGAATTAATATTAAATCTTTGTGTGTAACTCTGATAAAATTTTTTTAATTGATTTTTAAAAAAGTGGTTATTACTCAAAGTGTATGAAATATTTTCAGATTCTTAATATACACTGCCTTCTTGTTTTATTTTATATTCCTAGAATTTGTCCTCCAGACCATGTATTTGTAAAAAATTTTAGAGCAAAATGTGGCAGTCAATATCATTGACTTTTTGTGCATCACTTTATGGTAGAATCCTAGAATTTCAGAAACTCAGTTCCTTAGATTTTGTCCAGTTTAAATCATTTATTTTATAGGTTTAGCATGTGGAATAAATAAATGGCTTTTCCATCCACATTATTATTTTGCTGTCAGTGATCTAGATAGAATTCCTGATGCATTTTGTGTAATGGAAAATAGTCATGTTTTTCTTTTGATAAGGATTGTAGAAATCTTTGTGTCCAGCATCATGCAGAAACCCTTTATGTATGTTGTTTTACTGAATTCCAACCAGAACCTTTTGAGGTAGGTAGTATTTTTCCCATTTCATAGATGAGGAAACTGAATCTCAGACAAGTGAGCAAAGTTATTTATGGTTGTATTAACAGTGAGTGATAGAGCTGGAGTTTGATCACAAGTCTTCTTGAATCTGCTTTTATTTGTAAGCTATAATGCCATTATAGAGTTCACGTAAGCATTTTGTATGTAGTCTGCTTACTCTGGATCTGTCTTCTAATTTTAATTCTTAGAATAAACTCATTAAGCAATTTAATAAATCAACATGAGACAGTATCAGTTAATTCTAAAATTTTACCCAAATTTCTGTTCTTTTATATTGTCTAAGTTTAAATTATTTTAGATATTTCTTGACCTGTATCCTCTTCCCTTCCCTGTCAAATCCCCAGTAAGTGGTACGAAGACTGTTGTTAGCTATATGCTGTAGAGTTTTACTTAAAGAATTAGAGACACATTTATTGTCACTAGCAGAGAATACAATAATTTTAAAATTTTGAAATTAGAAGACTTTAAAAAAATTACAGGTTTAATAGATGAAGATCAGAAATAACGTTAGCTACTTTAAAATGCAGCATGTTATAATTCTAGTAAACCTTTTTACCTTAGAAGAGTATGAACATTCTGGTATTTATGTAATGCAGTTGAACACATATATAGATTAACTGTATCAGTGAAATAAGCGCTATTTTGTAAAGTGTGGAATCACTTTTTCCTGGTATTCAGAGAAGACTGACTTTCTTCTCCCTTTGCCAGCCTTGCTAACATAGACCATGTGCATCTCCTACCAAAAGTAGGCATAGATAACGAAGAGGCCAGCCAAATTGCCTTTTATTTTGTGTTCCATCTTGTGGTGAAAGAGGGTCTACATGATCATTTCAAGATGCTTTACTTTTGTATTATAAGAATTCAGAACATCTGCAACTGTAGTAAAGACAGTGCTGCAGTATTATGCAAGATGCATTCATCTATAAGTATGCATCACTGATAGGGGCTTATATGAATATTACTAAAAAACTACATTTTGGATGAATGAAAATCAGATTTTTGACTGACTTACAGACTTTTATAAAATGGATGCTCCAAACCTTGGGTTGTTATAGTATACCATTCTGCATATTGATTATGAAATATTCAGTTATCCTTGATACAATACTGGTGTGCAATATTTTACTTGTGTCTTTGAATCTAAGGCATGTCGTGTAGTCAGTGCCTAGTTGGATCATGCTTTTTATTCATTCTGCAAATTTCTGCCTTTTGATTAGAGTGTTTAACCCCTGTGTATTTAATATAATTGCTGATACTTGTTGAGTTTCTTGGATGTGTAGGTTAATGTTTTTCATCAAATTTGTGAAAATTTCTGGCATTCTTTCTTTTATTTATTTATTTTTAAATTTGTTTATTCCTTTTGGCTGCATTGGGTCTTTGTTGCTGTGCGTGGGCTTTCTCTAGTTGTGGTGAACAGGGGCTACTCTTCGTTGTGGTGCATGGGCTTCTCATTGTGGTGACTTCTCTTGTTGGGGAGCATGGGCTCTAGGAGCGTGGGCTTCAATAGTTGTGGCACGTGGGCTCAATAGTTGTGACTTGCGGGCTCTAGAGCACAGGCTCAGTAGTTGTGGCACACAGGCTTAGTTGCTCCACGGCATGTGGGATCTTCCCAGACCAGGGCTTGAACCCGTGTCCCCTGCATTGGCAGGTGGATTCTTAACCACTGTGCCACCAGGGAAGCCCCTCTAGCATTATTTCTTGAAGTAGTTATTCTGCCCCTTTTTTTCTCTCCTCTTTTTCTGGAACTCTCATTATGCTTATGCATATGTTGGTATTCCTGACAGTTATCCACAGGTTTTGATACTTTGTTTATTTTTGTTTATCTTTTTTCTTTCTGTTCCTCAAACTGGATAATCTCAATTGACCTATCTTCAGATTCTCTGGTTCTTTCTTCTGTCAGCTCAGAATTTGCTGTTGAGGCCTTCTAGTGAATTTTTAATTTCAGTCAGTGTACTTTTCAACTCCAGATTTTATATATTTTATTTTTATAATTCCTATCTTTTCATTAGTACTCTATATTTTATGAGACTGTTATTATACTTTAGTTATTTAGGCATAGTTTTCTTTAGTGATTTGAGACTATATGTTTGAACATATTTAAAGTAGTTGATTTTAACGTCTTTGTCTAAGTCTAATGTCTGAGTTTCCTCACGAGCAGATTTTTATTGACTGCCTTTTTTCCCCTCTGTGTGTGGGCTATACTTTCTTGTTTCTTTGCACGTCTCATAATTTCTTTTGAAAACTAGATATTTGTAAATATATGTGTATATATATAATTTTAGTATATTTTATATGTAACATGGCAACTCTGGAAATCAGAAATTCCTTTCCTCCCCAGGGTTTTTTATTGTTGCTGTTTTTGTTGCTATTTTTGCTGTCTTGTTGAGTGACTTGGTGAACTCTTTATGTAAACTCTGTATTCTTTGTCTTGTGTGGCCACTTGGAATTATTAGCTTTTATATTATGCCAGTTCATCTCATATAATTGGGTCGGTTTACGTAGAGGAAATCTTTAGGGCTTGTGAATTATGATTAAAAAGTTCATTGATTATCAAAATGATTACAAAAAGTAAGAAAACATTTATTGACTGCTTACCATGTGCTATGCCTGAACACATTACTTGGTTAATGGGATTATCAGACAACCAGAAGCCCAGGTTTTTTGTTTTTTGTTTTTTTTAATTTGGTGAAAATCTCTAGACTTGTACTTGTGGGGTTTTAATGCCTTAGTAATCAAAGGTAGCTGGACTTATTTTTTTCCCTAGCATTTAACTTGCTGGCTTAGCATCTTGCCATCTTGTACTACCTGAGAATCATAATTGAGAATATTATTTTCAGTGCTGTAGAAGAGATTGGGATGATTCAAACAGTTGATAAGAACATGGGGTTAAAATGTAGAAATACTTATACACAACTAATGGAACTTAAGTAAATAAGATTTACTGTGTCAGTGCCATCACCTAATAGCTAGCATTTTTTGGATTTGGTTATATATTTACTCAGTAGAGAAATAGTGTCAGTTGACATTTCTGTAGGATCCTGGCACTATGGCATATAAAAAAGTTGGGAGTGCTTGGATTGCCTTGTGGGAAAACTTTAGATTTTTAGCTAATGGCTTAGTTAATCTTCATAATAGTGCAGAGGAAAAGTCTTTCAAATATTGCTCAGAAGTGGTCAGATTTGTCAGGAATGTACCCAATAATAGAGGGAGAGGAGAACTTTGTGTGCTTCAGATATGCTTTTTTCTTTTTTTTCCCCCACATGCACATTTAACTATGTTTTGGAAGAATTAGAGTCTATATACGTTAGAAATCTTTTACAGATAAAATTGGTAGTCAATTACTTATTATGTATGGAAGTGAAAAAAAATAAATTACAAGTGAGGATCAGATGAAAAAAATGATCCTGCTGAGGATACTGGTACTTTACTTCAGGAAGAAATGAAAATTAGTGGTTAGGACAGTTTTATATTATCTTAGAAAAATGTGAGCAAGCAAGTCCTTTATGTGTTTCTCTGGTAAACAAGTCTGTTTCCTGTTAAAGGGCACTATTAGCAGGTGAAGACCTTTGATAGGTGCATAAACAAGGATTTAATAACTGTCAAACTAAGTTAATGAAAGTAAAATAATGGACAACTGAACTATGGTGCGAAGCAAAATTCAATTCAATAGAAATCTATATTTCAGGTTCCTATGCTAGGCACTGGAGGATACAGAAATAAATGTCACTTGGTTTTCAAGGGCCTCACAGCCAAGTAGGTGAGAGCTGTATAAACTGATACATCATAGGGAGAGCGCTGATTGGGAAGGAATGGGATCCTGAAAGTTAGGAGTGTGTGGGAAGAGATGAAGCTAGAGGCATCGAGCCCCTGAATTTTGATGAGTATTTTTTGCCGGTGGGAGCATCCTTCCCACCCTCAGTGGCAGTGGCCTCTCTACCCACAGTGGTAGCTACTTCCTCACTGCCAGTGGGAGTAGCCTCTGCACCCCTGTCTGAGATCTGAGGGGATTAATTCTACATTAGTGGCAGCCCCTGAGGCAGTTGCCAGGCAAGACAATGCTGATCTCCTCAGGACCTGCCCCCAACACTCTTCTTTGCTTCTAGATCTATGACTAGACTGAAATCCCAGCAGGCTTCTAAAGGTGAGGTACAAAGTGTGACTCATGGGGAAATGTACTGTACTCCAAAAGAACTACTTGAGCTTTCTAATTTATACCGACAAATCCAGGGAACATGTGTGGGAATGGATACTAAAGGTGCAGCATAATCATGAAAAGAACATAAAGTTGGACCAGGCAGAATTTATTGATATGGGCTCACTAAGCAGAGATTCTGCATTTAGTGTAGTTGTTTGGCTGAAATATGGACCAAAAGGTGGCGCACAGTGAGTGAGCTGGAAATGCTGGGCCTACCTGTCTTGGTTTACTGTAGAGGAAGGGAGTCAAAGGCTTAGGGAGATGGGAATGTTAGAGTGGATTTGTCATTTAGGAAGTGCTCACCCAAACTGGGAGGGTCCAGAAGACATAGCTTTCACCAATATTATGAGAGATAAATCGTGAGGGGAGTCCTGGCATCCTTGAAGAACTCTGTGATTGCTTCAGTAGGCATGCAGTCGCTGAACTGGGAAACCTAAATGCAATGGGAGTAAATGAATTCCAGGGTGGCAGGGGCCGAGTAATGACATCCATCTGTCAAAGGCAAGGTGAGCGTGGTTTGGGCAGCAGAGTCAAAGCGGCAATTAGAATAGTCTGATTTAGGCAGAACAGTGGTGTTGGCTAGTTGATCATGGTGTCCCTAGAAGTGAAATAGATAGGAAGCCTACTAAATTCTTACTTGATCTGTATAAGCAGAAAAGTTCTAGGTCAAGTGAACAGAAGTCTAGCCTGAATCAGAAAAAACAGAGAGTCATGACCCATCCATCAATTCTGAGACTTGAATTTTTACAGACCTAGAACCCCTTGAATGAAGAGGAGGCAGGGTTCCCTTGAGGAAGGACCCTGGTACATTGTCAAAATTTATTGTCACTCTTTCTGTCAGCCCTTCCTAAAGGGTTCTGTGGCCTTTCATCATGGTAATTGTGCATTGGGGAAAAGGAAATAATCACATCTTTCAAGGACTGCTGGATACTGGCTCTGAATTGACGCTAGTTCCATGAGACCCAGGTTGTCCCTTTGGTCCATCGTCAGAATAGGGGCTTATGGAGGTCAGGTAATCAATGAAGTTTTAGCTCAGGTCTGTCTCACAGTGGGCCCAGTGTGTCCTCCAATCCATCCTGTAGTTATATCTCCAGTTCCAGAATGCATAATTGGAATAGATACAGTCAGCAGCTATCACAGTCCCCACATTGGTTATCTGACCAGTGGAGTGAAGGTGATTATGGTGAGAAAGGTCAAATGGGAGCCACTAGAATTGCTTCAACCTAAGAAAAGAGTAAACCAAAAGCAATACCTCATATCTAAGGGGATTACAGATATTAGTGTCACCATCAAGAACATGAAACATGCAGGGTTGGTGATTCCCACCACTTCTGCATTCATCTGATCTGTTTGGCCTGTGCAGAAGACAGATGGATCTTGGAGAATGACAGTTGATTATCGTAAGCTTAACCAGGTGGTGATTCCAATTGCAGCTGCTGTACCATATATAGTTTTATTGCTTGAGTAGATTAACACATCCCCTGATGACTTGTGTGCAGCTATTGGTCTGGCGGATGCTTTTGTCTCCATCTCTGTCAGCAAGGTCCAACTGAAATAGTTTGCTTTCAGCTGGCAAGGCCAGCAGTACACCTTCACTGTCCTACGTCAGGGGTAGGGCTCTCCAGCCCTACGTCGTAATTTAGTTTGTGTGAAAGTTTCTCTTTCACAAGATATCATCACACTGGTCCATTAAATTGAGGACATTTTGTTGATTGGACCTAGTGAGCAAGAAGCAGCAACTTCTCTAGACTTAGTAGTAAGACATTTTAGTGTCAGAGAGTAGGAAACAAATCTGATAAAAGTTAAAGGGCCTTCTACCTCAGTGAAATTTCTGGGGGTCTAGCGGTATGAGGTATCTTGAGATATCCCTTCTAAGGTTAAGACAAGGATAAGTTGTTGCATCTGGGCCTTCCTGCAACCAAGAAAGAGGCACAGCATCTAGTGGGTCTCTTTGGATTTTAGAGACAACATATTCCTCATTTGGGGTGTGTTACTCTGGCACATTTACCGAGTGACTCAAAAAGCTGCTAGTTTTGAGTGGGACCCAGAATAAGAGAAGACTCTGCCACAGGTCCAGGCTGCTGTGCAAGCTGCTCTGTCACTTGGGCCATATGTTCCAGCAGATCTAGCGGTCCTTGAAGTGTCAGTGGCAGATAGGGATGCTGTTTGGAGCTTTTGGCAGGTTCCTTTAGGAGAATCAGAGTGTAGGCCCTTAGGATTTTGGACCAAAGCCCTGCCATCCTCTGTGGATAACTGCGCCTCTTGAGAAGCAGCTGTTGGCCTACACTTGGGCCTTAGAGACTGATTGCATAACCATGGGCCACCAAGTTACCAGGTGACCTTAGCTGCCCATCATGAAGTCAGTGTTATCTGACCACCAAGCCATAAAGTTGGGCATGTGACACAGCAGCACTCCATCATCAAGTGGAAGCGGTATATATCTGATCAGGCCTGAGCAGGCCCTGGAGGCACAGATAAGTTGAAGAAGTGGCCCAAATGCCCATGGGCCCTACTCTGCTACAGTGTCTCCTTTTTCCAGATTGCACCTGTGGCCTCATGGGAAGTTTGCTAAGATCAGTTCACAGAAGAGAAGACTCAGGCCTGTTATATAGATGGTTTTGTATGATATGCAGGCAGCACCGGAAAGTGAATGGCTGCAGCCCTACAGCCCCTTTCTGGGACATCCTTGAAGGACAGTGGTGAAGGGAAATCCTCCCAGTGGGCAGAACTTCAGGCAGTGCACCTGGTTGTTCACTTTGCTTGGAAGGTCAAATGGCCAGACATACAATTGTATACTGATTCATGGCTTATGACCAATGGTTTGGCTGGATGGTTAGGGACTTGGGAGAAACATGAATGGAAAATTGGTGACAAGGAAGTTTGGGGAAAAGGTGTGGATAGACCTCTTTGAATGGGCAAAAAATGTGAAGATACTTGTGTACCATGTGAATGCTCACTGAAGAGTGATCTCAGCAGAGAAAGATTTTAATAATCAAGCGGATAGGATGACTCACTCATTCTGTGGATACCAGTCAGCCTCTTTCCCCTGTCACCCCTGTCATTGCCTCGTGGGCTCATAAGCAAAGTGGCCATGCTGGCAGCGATGGAGGTTACACATAGGCTAAGCAACAGACTTCCACTCATCAAGGCCAGCCTGGCTATGGCCACTGCTGAGTGCCCAATCTGTCATCAGCAGAGACTGACACTGAATCCTTGATATGGCACCATCCTTTGGGGTGATTAGCCAGCTAAGTGGAGGCAGGTTGGTTATACTAAACTGCTCCCATAATTGAAGTGGCAGCAATTTATTCTTACTGCAGTAGATGTTTACTTTGGATATGGACTTGCCTTCCCTATGTGCAGTGCTTCTGCCAAAACTGTCATCTCTGGACTTATAGACTGCCTCATTCACCACATAGTATTCCACATAGCATTTCTTCTGGTCAAGGGACTCACTTCACAGCAAGAGAAGTGCAGGAGTGGGCCCATGTTCATGGAATTCATTGGTCTTATCTTGTTTCCCACCATCCTGAAGCAGCTGGCTTGACAGAATGGTGGAATGGTCTTTTGAAGACTAAGTTATGGTGCCAGCAAGGTGTCAGTATCTTGCAGGACTGCTGCAAGGTTCTCCACAAGGTTGTATATACTTTGAATTAGCATACAGTATATGGTGCTGTTTCTTCTATAGCCAGGGTCACAGGTCCAAGAATCAAGGGGTGGTAATGGGAGTGGCACCATTCACTATTACCCCTAGTGAGCCACTGGCAAAATTTTGGTTCCTGTTTCTGTGACTTTATGCTCTGCTGGCCTATAGGTCTTAGTTCCAAAGGGAGGAATGCTTCCACCAGAAGACACAATGATTCCATTGAATTGGAAATTAAGACTACTGCCCAGCCACTTTGGACTCCTCATGCCTCTGAATCAACAGGCAAAGAAGGGGGTTGCTGTACTGGCTGGGGTGACTGATCCTGACTACCAAGGGGATATTGGACTACTATTCCACAATGGAGGTAAGGAAGAGTGTGTCTGAAATATAGGAGATTTTTTTAGGGCATCTCAATATTATCATGCCCTGTAATTAAAGTCAATGGAAAACTAAAACAACCCAATTGAGGGAGGACTACTGATGGCCCAGACCCCTCAGGAATGAGGGTTTGGATCACTCCACCAGGTAAAGAACCATGACCAGCTGAAGTGCTTGCTGAAGACAAAAGGAATACAGAATGGGTAATGGAAGAAGGCAGTTATAAATACCAGCTACAACCATTTGACCAGATACAGAAATGAGGACTGTAATAGTCATGAGTATTTCTTCCTTATTTTGCTATGAATATGTGTGTGTGTGTGTGTGTGTGTGTGTGTGCACACGCGTGTGTGTATGGCAATATATATGTAAATTATCTTTGCTTTTTTTCCTCTCTTAACCACTTATCATGTAACATAAAATGCATTAGGTGTATATCATAGTATTTTAAGTATTATTAATTTTACAGCATAGTATTTAAATTTTGGGATATCAAGGAGAAGAGTAAATATCACTCAAGGACTTTACCTCCTCTTCTGGAGAAGAGGTTAGTGTGTTTCCAGTTGTACACAGGATAGCTATATCACATTTTATGACCTTGGTATAAAAGAATTATGTCCTTATTTGGAGATTTAGTATGGTTTAAGAGATGAGTATGGGTGCCAAGTTGACAAGGGGTAGACTTGTGATGGTTAATTTTAGGACCATGGGTTGCCCAGATAGTTGATCAAACTTTATTCTGAATGTGTTTGTGAGATTAGCATTCGAATTACTAGACAGAGTAAAGCAGATTGCCCTCATCCAATCATTTGAAGACCTGAATAGAACAAAAAGCTGAGTAAGAGGGAACTTCTGCCTGATTGCTTGACTGGGACATTGGTCTTCTCCTGCACTTGGACTGGGACTTTTTGGATGCAGACTGGAACCGCACCATGCGTTCTTCTGGGTTTCCAGCTTGCCAACTGCAGATCTTGGGACTTCTTAGCCTCCATAATCTTACAAGCCAGTTCCTATTAATCTAGTTCCCTCCCTCCCTCTCTCTCTCTCTCTCTCTCTCTCTCTCTCTGTCTCTTTATATGTATATACGTGTGTATATATGTATGTACGTATATATGTACATATATAAAAAGTATATATAAAATATAAAATTATTAAAATTATATACTATTATAAAAATAATAGTTACAAAGCTAATCAAAACAGTACGGTACTGGCACAAAAACAGAAACATAGATCAGTGGGACAGGTTAGAAAGCCCAGAAATAAATCCACACACCTGTGGTCAATTAATCTACAACAAAGGAGGCAAGAATATACAAGAAAAGACAGTCTCTTCATTAAGTGGTGCTGGGAAAACTGGACAACTGCATGTAAAAGAATGAAATTAGAACATTCTTTAACACCATATACAAAAATAAACTCAAAATGGATTAAAGACCTAAATGTAAGGCTGGATACTATAAAACAGAGGAAAACGTAGGCAGAACACTCTTTGACATAAATCGCAGTAGTATCTTTTTGGATCCACCTCCAAAAAGTAATGAAAATAAAAACAAAAATAAACAAATGGAACCTAATTAAACTCAAAAGCTTTTGTACAGCAAAGAAAACCGTAAGCAAAACGAAAAGACAACCCACATAATGGGAGAAAATATTGCAAATGATGCGACTGACAAGGGATTAATCTCCAAAATACACAAACAGATCATGAAGCTTAATATCAAAAAAAAACCCAATCAAAAAATGGGCAGAAGACCTAATAGACATTTCTCCAAAGAAGATATACAAATGGCCAAAAAGCACATGGAAAGATGCTCAACATTGCTAATTATTAGAGAAATTCAAATCAAAACTACAATGAGGTATCACCTCACATGGGTCAGAATGGCCATCATCAAAAAGTCTACAAACAGTAAATGCTGGAGAGGGTGTGGAGAAAAGGGAACCCTCCTACACTGTTGGTGGTAATGTAAATTGTACAACCACTGTGGAGAACAGTATGGAGGTTCCTTAAAAAGCTAAAAATAGAACTACCATATGATCCAGCAATCCCACTCCTGGACATATATCCAGAGGAAACCATAATTTGAAAAGGTACATGCACCCCAGTGCTCGTTGCAGCACTATTTACAATTGCCAAGACATGGAAGCAGCCTAAATAAATGTCCATCAACAGAGGAATGGATAAAGAAAATGTGGTACATATATGCAATGTGATATTATTCAGCCATAAAAAATGAAATAATGCCATTTGCAGCAATATGGATGGCCTAGAGATTATCATACTAAGTGAAGTAAGTCAGACAGAGAAAGACAAATATCATATGATATCACATATGAGGAATCTAAAAAAAAAATGATACAAGTGAACTTATTTACAAAACAGAAACTGACTCACAGACTTCGAAAACAAACTTATGGTTACCAAAGGGGAAAGGTGGGGGGAGGGATAAATTAGGAGTTTGGGATTAACATATACACACTACTATATATAAAATAGATAATCAACAAGGACCTACTGTATAGCACAGGGAACTCTGCTCAATATTCTGTAATAACCTATATGGGAAAAGAATCCAAAAAAGAATGGATATATGTATATGTATAACTGAATCACTTTGCTGTACACCTGAGACTAGCACAACATTGTAAATCAACTATACTCCAATTTATAATAACAAAGTAAATGTATCTAAATATTAAAAATAAATGTATCTAAATATTAAAAATAAAATATATTATAAAAATAATAATTATATATATATAATTATTATTTTTTGTACAGCTGATCCTTGAAAAATATGGGGGTTGGGTGCTGAACCTTGCGTAGTCTATTATCTGACTATAGTTTTCTAGTTGGCCTGCTGTATCTGTGGTTCTGCATCCGTGGCTTCTACCAACCATAAATCATGTAGTATTGCAGTAAGTATTTATTTGAAAAAAAATTTGCATATAAGCGGACCCATGCAGTTCAAACCCGTGTTGTTCAGGGGTCAACTGCGTTTATCTGGAGGACCCTGACTAATACACTCACCATAGAAATAAAAAATTAATTGACTATTTCCTCTTCCAGTACAACAAACAGGGTGTCTTTGGCAAGGTGGAATGTAAAATATGGAGCCAATAAAAAGTTTTAAAGAATACATGGTCATCTTACCACTGTATGAAGAAGAGTGACCTTGCAGTTTGCTTCATAAATTGCTTTCATTCCTTACAGTATTCCAAATCTCACATGATAAAGAAATGACTATGAGATACTGAGTTCTAGTATAAGGATAATTTATAGTAAAACTCTTAGAAATCATGGCTAAGATCCCAGAATTAATTAGTCTCAGACACAGTCAAACAGTGTACCTGTATCACCAAGTATATTGACATTTAACAACAGTCTATAATGATCATTGACAGGTATATACTTTTGACTTAAATGTATTTGGTAAAACTCAGTTACTATTATTGCTATTGTTCTTTGACCTTTTATTTTTACCACAGTCTCAGATTATGGAAAATAGTCATTATGCTAAGAAGTTAATCACATATGCTGGAGAGAGATTTAATGAATATAGTAAAATGGAATCATCTATTTACTTAAATAAAAAAGAGAGGGAAAAAAATCTGTGAATAGCAGTACCCAGTACTTAGTTTGTTTTCATTTTTTAAAAAGTAAAGTAAACTGAAGGAGCAATCATAAAGTCTACAGGATTTCCCGTTTTGTAAAAAGTTCTTAGGGAAAAAGAATGATTGGATACTTTCAGCATTTAAAGCTGGTTAATTACCACACATTCTTTCCATTGTGATTGTGTAGCAGTGCTGAGGTCCAGAATCATGCAAAAAAAATTTTTTTTTTTTTAAATCGACTCTCAGTAGACTTGTTTCTCCGTGTCTATGATGTTGGATTACATAGCAAGCGTTTGTTGGTTCTCAGGCTTGGAAAATGTGTAGTGGTTTTCTAAGCAAATCTTCATTCCTCTGCCATTCAGTTACTTTAACGTGGTGTCAATAATTAAAAGAAAATATATATTCTGCCTCAAAAATATCACAGAACTAGATATTCTAATCAAGACAGGTGTACATCTTTTTGGGAGCTTATATGTAATGAACTGTGGATGTTGCCAATTTTCAAGGAAGAAGGAAACCATAACAGTTGAATGAAACACCACTAATTGGTTGTATGTGTGGAGAAGTTGGGGCATACGTTTCTGTGTGTGGGAACTGTAGCATTCTTTCATGTAGTTATCTGTTCTTACCCATTCTTAAAAGAACATAATGAGCAATTGTTCAGAGCAATGTTGTTATAATTATAATATAATAAACAGAAAATGCTGTTCATCTATGAAATTGAAACTGAAATATGTTGATGACTTCCAGTGTATATGTGTGTGTTGAGAGAGAAAGTCATTGTGAGGCATATAAATAGAATGTTGCTTTTACTTTATGATATTCTTTGTTTTGACCTTTTAGAATATCATGAAGCTATCAGGGAATATCGTAAACATCAAGGAATCAGTCGTAATGATGGTGAAGGAACCAACGCTTAGGAGAATTACTCCTTTGTTCACATCACTACCATTGCTTTCATTGTTACCCATAGTGTGTAAACCTTTTTCTCATAAGAAAATTATGGCCCAGAATAAGCCCTTAACATATTATCAGGTAACATATTATCAGGGAATACGCAAAAATGAACTAGATGGTTGTGTTGTGGTACTGACAGCAGAGATGCTAGCACAGAATAGGACACATAGTTGAATATATATGTATATTAACACACATATGTCCATATGTATATGTTTCACATTAAGTTGCTTGGGAATATTGAAATCCTTCAATTCATCGTATTCTTTAAATATTATAGTAGTAGTTTACACATAATCAATTTTGTGCATACTTGAGTTGTGTGTAGCTCTTGGAGAATTTTTAGGAAAATTTCGCAAATAGCAATTTTGAACTGACTGCTTAATCTTATATTAATAGTTGTAGGGGGCTTCCCTGGTGGCGCAGTGGTTAAGAATCTGCCTGCCAATGCAGGGGACACGGGTTCGAGCCCTGGTCTGGGAAGATCCCACATGCCGCGGAGCAACTAAGCCCGTGAGCCACAACTACTGAGCCTGCGCGTCTGGCGCCTGTGCTCCGCAACGGGAGAGGCCGCGACAGTGAAGAGACCCGCGCACCGCGATGAAGAGTGGCCCCCGCTTGCCGCAACTAGAGAAAGCCCTCACACAGAAACGAAGACCCAACACAGCCAAAAATAAATAAATTAATTAAAAAAAAAGTTACTTTAATAGTTGTAGGCATGCTTTGGATTTTTTCTTGTTTTATTTGAGAAGTTGAAGTCAGTAAAGTCAATCAAAAATAATAAGTGTTTATTAATGAACTATTGTTCTGTGTAAGAAAAAAATTGCAAACTTCAGAATGGCTGTAAGAGGCAGAAGATGAGACTGGAAATGTAAATTTGAGCCAGATCATTAAGGGACTCTAGGATCTCTAGGGATAGATTACCAACAGCAGAATGGGGAAAAGTGTAAGCAAGGGCATGATGAAGTCAACCCTGGGCAGGCTGGGATAATGCTTTTACTTGTTGATTGCTTGGGAAAAAAATCAAAACTGTATGTAAACATTTTGTTATTTAACAATCTGAAAAAATAAAGCTTTTCTGGGGACAAAGGGTGGTGGTATGACTGAAAGTTTAAAAGTAAGACAAACCGACAGAAAGCTGATTATAATTTGGGTATGCCTGGTAACTTCTCCAGTCTCAGGCAGCCTAGCTTACTGCAGAGAGCTTTAAAAAGCCTGATGTAGATAACATCCCATATTTCACTTAACATCTAAGGCTGTCTTCCTGTTTTCCTAATACATCTGTCCCCTCCCACTCCAGTCTCCTTGATTTTCCAGTTTGGTGACTCCATGATCTGTTCTCACTTCCTCCATCCTATGTTTGATCTTTTGGATACCCTATTTCAAGCTTACCTACATTAAACACCCTGAGGCATTTTACATACTGCATGTCTTTTTCCTCTAATTCTCAATCCCTCCCCCCTTTTATTTTGCTAGCAACGGTAGTTCTGCCTAAGAGATAATCTTTCCTCTTGCCTCAATTTCAAGAAATGCTTATTAGCTGGCCTGTTTGCCTAATGTGCTCTTTCTACTTCCACCCCTGCTAGAGGAAGGGACTTAGCACTAGTGATAAGCAGTGAGGCTGTGATAAAAGTTTCAAACAGAATATTCTTTTCCACTATTTATTCTGTATTCTGTGGTGGTTTAAGAAAACAATTTTCTTGAGATATAACATTTATACAGTTAAAACAACCAATAATAAATACAATAATATTAAAATATTAAAAAATAAATAAAAATCACCCATAATTTGATGACTTTTGACAAATATTTACATATGAGAAACTTCTACCACATTCATGATATAGAACATTTCCATCAGTCTGAAATATTCCCCCGAGTCTCTTTATAGTTGATCCCGTGTTACCACTCTTGGTCCCTGGCAACTACTGATTTGCTTTTGGTTACTAAAGCTTTGCATTTTTAGGAATTTAATATAAAAGGAACATTATAGGTTTTGTGTGTGTGTGTGTGTGTGTGTATGGTAGGCTTCTTTCACTTGATATAATGAAGATTCATCCATGTTGTTGCATATATAAGTAAGTTGTTACTTTTTATTGCTGAGTAGTATTCCACTCTATGGATGTACCACAATTCTTTTATCCATTTACTAGTTGATAGGCATTTTAGTTGTTTCTGTTTTTTTTTTTACTATTATGAATAAGGCGGCTGTAAACATTCACTGACAGGCTTTTATGTGGACATACGTATTCATTTCTCTTGGATAAATAGCTAGGAGTGGGAATCCTGGGTTATGTAGCAAGTTGTATGTTTAACTTTATACACTAGTGTCAAAATGTTTTTCAAGTGTCTGTAGCATTTTGCGTTCTTACCAGAACTGTATGGAAGCAGGTGCTCCATATCCTGGCCAACACTTGATATTTTACGTCTTTTTAATTTTAGCCACTTTAGTAGATGTGACCAGTACCTGCATTTTGGTTTTAATTTGCATTTTTCTAAAGGCTAATGATGTTAAGCATCTTTTCATGTGCCATTTTTATACATTCTTTTATGAAATGTTTATTCATTCTTTTGTCATTTAAAAAATAGAGTTGTTCATCTTATTTTTTAGTTATAAGGGTTCTGTTTATATTCTGGATATAAGACCTTTACCAGATATGTTTTTTAAATATTTTGTCCCAATCTGTGGCTTACCTTTTTTATTCTTAACAATACATATATTTTAAAAATTTTAAAATTGTCATAAAATATATATAACATAAAATTTATTATTCTAATCTAACTGTACAGTTCAGTGGCATTAAGTACGTTGATATTGTTGTGCAACTATCACCACTCTCCATCTACAGAACTTTTTCATCATCCTAAACTGAAACTCTGTATCCATAAAACAATAAATCACCATTATCCCCCACCCCCAGTCCTTGGTAACCACTATTCTGCTTTCTCTCTCTAAGAATTTGACTATTTCAGTACCTTATATAAGTGGAATTTGCTCTTTTGTTTGTGGCTTATTTCACTTAACATAGTGTCTTTGGGTTCATCTATGTTGTGGCATGTATTAGAATTTCATTTCTTTTTAAGGCCGAATTATATTTCATTGTATGTACATACCACATGTTTATCTGTTCATCTACAGATGGACATTTGGGTTATTTTCAGTTTTTGGCTATTGTGAATAATGCTGCTATGAATATGAGTGTATGATTATCTGCTTTCAGATAATCATGAGTGTATGAGTATATGAGTCTCTACTTTCAGTTCTTTTGGGTATATACCCACAAATGGAACGCTGGATCATATTGTAATTCTATGTTTAATCTTTTAAGGAACCACCATTCTGTTTTCCTAGACTCACTGTATTTTAAAGTCTGTTTCCTTTCCGCCTTGGTTCAGTGAATATGCTTAGTCATTTTAGACAATGAACCACTGGGAAAGAGCTACTAGTACAGGAAGAATAGTAGCCAAAAAATCTGCAGGCTTGCATGCTTTCTCCCTTATTTCCATAAAAGCCATCACTTTCGTTAATGCATTGATCTGAAAGTTAGTGTTTCTCTGAAAGTGGTCCAGCAACCACTGGCATCAAAAATAACTCGTTTTACATTCAGATTCCTGAATGTCACCCTGATTCAGACTCTCTGGAAGTGAGAGCACGCAAACATGCTTTTTGAACAGAGGTGTTTAATTTTGATGATCTTTATTTTTTATTTGTTTCTTTTATGGTTTGTAGTTTTTTGTTTTATTTAAGAAATCTTTGCCTAACCTGTGGTCTGAAAGATTCTCTCCAGTGTTTTCCTCTAGAAATTATGTAGTTTTAGATTTTAGTTTTAGGCTTATTATCTGTTTCAAGTTCGTGGTTTTTTTGCGTGATACAGTGTAAATGTCAAGGTTCATTATTTTGCATGTTAATATCCACCTAGTCAAAAGACTATTCTTTCCCCATTGTATTATCTTTGGAGTTTTGTGGCATATATGTGTGCCTGTTTCTGGACTCTCTGCTTATCGCACTATCTTGATTTACTTTAGCTTTCTAGTAAGAATCATAATCATGTAGTGTGAGTCTTTCAAATTTGTTCTTCATTTTCAAACTGTATTGGCTGTTTAGGTTCTTTTCATTTTCATGCATATCTTAGGAATAGCTTGACAATTTTTAAAGTAAAGCCTGATGGAATTTTGATTAGGAAAATATTAAATTTATATCTTAATTTGAAGAGAAGTAGCAGCAATATTGAATTGTCTGACTCATGTATATGTCTTGTACACATTTTGTTAAATTTATCCTTAAGTATTTCAAACTTTTGATGATACTCTAATTGGTATTGTTTATTTTAATTTTCAATTATTAGTTTCTAGAATATAAAATACAATTGATTTTTTATCTTGACTTTGTGTTATTCAAGTAATATTTTAGTAGATTCCTTAGGATTTCCTATAGAGATAAATCATGTTTACTGTGAATGAAGATAGTTTTACATCTTTTCCAGTCTATATATTTTTAATTTCAGTTTCTTGTCTTATTACACTAGCTAGGACCTCTGGTGAGATCACACATCTCTGAGCTCTTCAGGATCTTAAGGTAAAGGTATTGAGTCTTTGACCTTTAAATATGTTAGCTGTGAGTTTCTTTTTGTTTTTGTAAATAGCCTTCATCAAGTTGAAGACATCTTCTTTGTATACTGAATGGGTTTTGAGTTTTGTCACATTTTTTTTCCTACATTTATTGAGATGATATATGGTTTTTCTTTAGGGTGAATTAAGTTTATTTATTTTGGGGTATTCAACCAAACTTGCATTCCTGAGATAAACCTTATTTTTCATGATATATTATCTTCATATATTGGTGGATTTGAGTTGTTAAAACTTTTTTAAGGTTTTTTTTTTTTTCATCTATATTGATATGGGATGTTATTTCATATTTTACTCTCTGGTCTTTGGTTTTGGTATCAAAGCAATACCAAATACCAGTTTACTTCTCTATTTTCTTAAAGAGTTCATAAAAAATTTCTATTTCTTTTTTGAATCTCATAGAATTCTCCAGTAAAGCCTTCTATGCCTAAAGGTTTCATTGTAGGTTTTTAACTATGAAATCAACTTCTTTAATAGATCTGGGTGTAGTCAGTTTGTTTATTTTTCTGGAGTGACTTTTGGAAGTTTTTCATATTTCAAGAAATTTTTCCATTTCATGTAAATATTTGAAATTATTGGCAAAAATTTTTTTATAATGTTCCCTTATTATTTTAATACCTGTATGTTTCTAGAAATGTCCTAATATTGAAAAATTCTTCCATTCCTGATATTGGTAATTTGTGTCATTTCTTTGTTTTTGTTATCAATTTCATTGATATTTGGGAAGAATCATCTTTTGTTTTCTGTAATTTTGTCTGTTTTTGTATTTTCTATTTTATTAATTACTGTTCTTTGTTACTTTCTTTTTTGTGCTTTCTTTGAGTTTAATATGCTCTACATTTTTAGGTTTCTTAAGGAGATTGATCAGTTATTTGACTCCTTTCTTGTTTTCTAAATATAAGTATATAATGTTTATAAACTTCCCTCAAAGCACTGTTGTAGCTGCATCCCCAAAATTTAGATATGTAGTATTTTCAGTTATATTCACCTCAAAATATTTCTCAGTTTCTCTTGTGATATATAATGGGTTATTTAGAATTGTGTTGTTTAATTATCAGGTATTTGGGGGAATTTCCAGATTTCTTTCTTACATTGCTTTTTAATATGTTTCTTCTGTGCTTAGAGAAGATACTTTGTATGATTTCAGTATTTTTAAATCTATTGAGACTTGTTTTATGGCTCAGAATGCATTTATCTTTAAATGTTTCATGTGCACTTGAAAAGAATGTCTAATGTTCACCTGTTATGTAGAGTTTTTCAGATGTGTTGGTTAGATCAAAGTGATTGGTAATATTGTTCAATTCATCTACATATCCACTGATTTTCTTTCTACTTATTTCATCAGTTACTTAGAGTGTCAAAATCTCCACCTTAACGGTTTTTAGTTTATCTGTCATTTCAGTTTTATCACTCATTGCTTCATGTATTTTAAAATCTGTTCTTAGATGCATTTATATTTAGTATTGTTATGTCTGCTTGATGAATTGTCTTCTTTATCATTATGAAATCTCTTTTAATATACTTTTTGTTCTGTTTTAGACAATACATTTTAAACTAAACATTTGTAGTACATGGTGTTTGGAATAATAAATCACATTATGAAGGTATCCCCCATTAATTTAAGAAAATTATCCATTCATTCATTCAGCAAATATTTGTGCACATACAATGTACCAGGCCCTGGAAATACGTGAGTGAACCAAACAGACAAAAGAATCTCTGCCTATAGTAATTATTAGTTACTATTTTAAATGTGGTTTAACTTGGGCAAAGTTTCTCCAGTGACCTCTACCAAATTTCTCATTTTGTAAATCTACAATGGGAGAATGTAAATATATTGATACTTTTCTCCAATTTCCAATTTGTATTTTGCAAGCATCTGCTGCTTTTATTTTTTAAAAAAATTTTATTGAAGTATAGTTGATTTACAATATTAGTAACAGGCGTACAACATAGTAATTCAATATTTTTATAGATTATACATCACTCAAAGTTATTACACAATAATGGTTATATTTTCCTGTGCTGTACAAGATATCCTTGTTGCTTATTTATTTTATATATAATAGTTTGTGTCTCCTAATCCCATAACCGTATCTTGCCCCTTCCCCCTCCCCTCTCCCCACTGGTAACCACTAGTTTGTTCTCTGTATCTGTGAGTCTGTTTCTGTTTTGTTATGTACATTTGTTTGTTTTATTTTTCAGATTCCACATATAAGTGATAACCTAGGGTATTTGTCTTTCTTTGTCTGACTTATTTCACTAAGCATAATACCCTCTAGGTTCATCCACATTACTGCAAATGGCAGAATTTCATTTGTTTTTATGGTTGAGTAATATTCCGTTGTGTGTGTATGTATATATATATATATATATATATATATATATATATATAGCATATCTTCTTTATACATTATCTGTTGATGGACACTTAGGTTGCTTCCATATCTTGGCTATTGTAAATAATGTTGCTGTGAACATTGGGGTCTGTGTATATTTTTCAAATTAGTGTTTTCATTTTTTTTTGATATATAGCTAGCAGTGGAATTGCTGGATTATATAATAGTTCTATTTTTAGCTTTTTTGAGGAACCTCCATACTGTTTTCTATAGTGACTACACCAGTTTACATTCCCACCAACAGTGTACTAAGGTTCCGTCTTCTCCACATCCTTGCTGACATTTGTTATTTCTAGACTTTTTGATGATAACCATTCTGACAGGTGTGAGGTGCTATCTCTTTGTTGTTTTGATTTGCATTTCTCTGATGATTAGTGATGTTGAGAGTCTTTATGTACCTGTTGGCCATCTGTGTATCTTCCTTGGAAAAGTGTATATTTGGGTCTTATGCTCATTTTTTGATTGTTTTTTTTTTTTGATATTGTGTTTTATGAGCTGTTTATATATTTTGGATATTAACTCCTTATTAGTTGTATCATTTGCAAATATATTCTTTCGTTAAGTAGATTGTCTTTTTGTCAGTGGTTTCCTTTGCTATGCAAAAGTTGTTAAGTTTAATTCGGTTTCATTTGTTTATTTTTGCTTTTGTTTCTTTTGCCTTAGGAGACAGATCCAAAACAATATTGCTATGATTTATGTCAAAGCATGTTCTGCCTATGTTATCTTCTAGGACTTTTATGGTTTCAGGTCTTACATTTAGGTTTTTAATCCACGTTGAGTTTATTTTTGTGTATGGTGTGAAGAAATTTTCTAATTTCATTCTCTTACATGTAGCTGTCCAGTTTTCCCAGCACCACTTGTTGAAGAGTTTGTCTTTTTTGCATTGCATATTCTTGCCTCCTTTGTCATAGATTAATTGACCATAAGTGCGTGGGTTTATTTCTGGGCCCTCTATTCTTTTGCATTGACCTTTGTGTCTATTCTTATGTCAATACCATGGTGTTTTGATTACTATAGCTTTGTAATATAGACTGAAGTTAGGGAGCATGATACCTCCAGCTTTGTTCTTTCTCAAGATTGCTGTGATAGTTTGGGGTCTTTTGTTGTTCCATATAAATTTTAGGATTATTTGTTCTAGTTCTGTAAAAAATTTCATGGGTATTTTGATAGGGATTGTATTACATCTCTAAATTGCTTTGGGGATTATGGCCATTTTAGCAATATTAATTTTTCCAGTTTAAGAACACTGGATGTCTTTCTATTTCTTTGTATCATCTTCAGTTTCCTTCATCAGTGTTCTGTAATTTTCAGAGTATAGGTCTTTCATCTTCTTGGTTAAGTTTTATCCTTATGAATTTTATTCTTTTCGATGCAATTTTTTTTTTTTTTTTTTTTTTTTTTTTGCTGCATTGCATGACTTGTGGGATCTAAGTTCCCCGACTAGAGAGTGAACCCAGCCCCTTGCAGTGAAAGCGTGAAGTCCTAACCACTGGACAACCAGGGAATTCCCTGATGTAATTTTGAATGGAATTGTTTTCTTGCTTTCTCTTTCTCATAGTTAATTTTTACTGTATTGAAAGGAAAAATATCTCTGTATATCTTGTATCCTACAACTTTGCTGAATTATTTATTATTTCTAATAGCTTTTTGTTGGAGACTTTAGGGTTTTTTGTACACAGTATTATGTCAACTGCAAAGAGTGACAGTTTTACTTCTTCCCTTCCAATTTACGTTTTATTTCTTTTTCTTGTCATATTGTCGTGGCTTGGAATTCCAGTACTATGTTAAATACAGGTGGCAAGAGTGGCCATCCTTGTCTTGTTCCCGATCTTAGAGGAAGGTTTTCAGCTTTTTACCTTGGAGTATGATGTTAGGTGTGGGTTTGCCATAAATGACCTTTATTATGTTGAAATATGTTCCCTCTGTACCTGTTTTAAACAGATAATCATTTAAGTTTAAACATATCCTAAAATATCTGCATTTTTTACTCCTCTCTGCTACATTTTGTGTTTTTGATGTGATATTTTACAACTTGATGTTTATCCATTTACTGATTATTGTAACTATACTTCAATTTACAGTATTTCTTCTTTTAATCTTCATTCTAGTTTATGTCTTTACTATGTATTTGCCTTTATTAGTGGGATTTTTCCTTTTCTATAGATTCTTACTTCTTGTTATAACCTTTTCTTTTGCACTTAGAGAAGACCCTTTAACATTGGTTTTAGGGTAGGTTTAGTATTGATGAACTCTTTTAGTTTTTGCCTGTATGAGAAGATATTAATTAATTAATTAATTAATTTTAATGTCTCCTTCAATTGTAAATGATAATGTTGCTGGGTAGAGTATCCTAGGTTCCAGGTTTTTCCCTCTCAGCACTTTGAGTTTATCATGCCACTCCCTTCTGGTCTGCAAAGTTTTTGCAGAAAAATCAGCTGATAGCCTAATGGAGTTTCCCTTGTATATGGCTCTTTGGTTGTCTTTTGCTGCCTTTATCTTTATCTGCCTTTCTCTATCTTTAACTTTTGCCATTTTAATTATGATATGTCTTGGTTTGAGTCGCTTTGGGTTCAACTTGTTTGGGACCCTTTGTGCTCCCTATATCTGGATATCTGTTTACTTCTTTAGATTTGGTAAGTTTTCAGCCACAGTTTTATCAAATACAATTTTGACCCCCTTCTCTTTCTCTTCTCTTCTGGCAGTCCTATAATGTGAATGTTGGTATGCTTGATGTTGTCCTAGAGATCCCTTACACTGTTCTTATTTCTTAAATTTTTTTTGTTTTTGCTTTTCTGATTGAGTGATTTCTCTTATTCTTTCAGACCACTTATACATTCTTCTTTATCACCTAGTCTGCTGTTAATTCCTTCTAGTATGTTTTTCATTTCAGTTATTGTATTCCTCATTCTGACTGGTTCTTTTCTATAATTTCTATTTAGCTTCTTGTTAAATTTCTCACTGTTTTCATCTATTCTCTTTTCTAATTCAGTTAGCATTCTTGATACTAATGATTTGAACTCTATATCTGATAAACTGTTTATTTCTGTTTCATTAGTTGCTTTTTCATTTTGTTTCCTCTTTCTCTTTCAATTGAAACAACTTCCTCTGTCTTCTCATTTTGCTTACTTTCTCTGTCTCTATGAAAGTAGGTGAAGCAGTTACCTATTTCTGTCTTGTAGGGGTGTCTTTGTTTGGGAGTTTCCCTGTACAGTCCACATGTGCCCAGTGGCTCCAGTAGGATAGCTGGATCTGACGTGAACACAAGTTACATCTTTTCCCTGGGTTGTGCTGGCAGCTATCACCTTGATAGGAGGTAGTAGGTGCTAGGGCCAGAGCCAGGTGTGGGCCAGGGCTTCTTCTCTGCTCATTGGCTGCCACCACCGATTGGGATTGGGTCTCAAGTTGCTGGAGCAGAAGCTGTGAGGGTTGGGTCTAAGCTTGCTCTGTCCCATTTAAGTATGTGCTCTATCCCCTCTCAGCACCAGCACCCTTGCCACAGATGGGAGTAGTGCTGGAGCAAGAGGGGCTGATGCAGGCACTAGGTGTCAGTTTGGGCATAGGCTGTGGTGGTCAGGCCACAGTCAGAGACCCAGACTGCTCCTGATGCTCTGCCTGTATAAGCACCGGTAATGGCTGTCCCCACCCTGTTCTGTTGTCTGCCCTAGTCTGAATAGCCTTTGTCCCTCACAGCTGAACTCTCCCCTTAGCTGCATCAGCCCTCACCCCATAGTGGAGCTCTGTTGTAAAGCAAGCCGGGTTGGAACCGTTGCTTGGTTCAGGCTGGGGTGCGCACCAGGGCAGTCACAGCAAACTGGCAAGCAACCTGCACAGTTTCAGTCTGCCCTCTCTGCCCTGTTGCAGGAATAAGCAAGCGTGTGCAAGGTCCTCACAAGCAGAGCACAGGCTTTCCACAGGTCTCCTGCTAGTCCCACCAGCCCTCCAACTGAAAAGAGGACTACTGTTTCTGGTGTCAGACCCTAGGGCTGGGCGCCTAATATGTGGCTCAAATCACTTACTTCTCAGGTAGGATCTCTACCCATGTAATCTGTCTTCCCTTCTGAGTCCCCTCCCATGAGCACAAGCCTCGACCTGATTGCTTCTCTTTCCTCCCTACCCAGTTCTGTGTGGATCTTTCTTACAGGCTTGCTTGTAAAGTGTCTTTCTGCCAGTCTCCAGTTAGTTTTCAGTGAGAATTGTTTCACTGTAAATGTATTTTTGATGTGTTCATGGGGGAAGGTGAGTTCCTCATCCTTCTACTCCAACATATTGATCTCTTCTCCTAAATTTCTTACTTGCAGACAGTGCTGGAGGTGGTTTATCTTAGCATGCAGAGCCCAGGGTACAGAATCATAGCTTCTTTCTGCTTCTTCTGGCTTCACAAATTAGAAAACTGACTCTCAGCCTTGGCTGCCTGAAATCTCTTTCTTTATCACCTGTAATATTTTTTGACCTGAAGTCTAATTTTTCTGATACTAATATAGCCACTTCAGCTTTATTTTTATTATTGATTGTATGGTTTGTCTTTTTCAGCTGTTTAGCTTTATTTTTTTTTGTCTTCATAGCCAAAATGAATTTTTCATGGCATGTAGTTAGGTCTTGATTTTTATTTAACGTGACAGTCTCTGCTTTTTAATTTAGTTCTTTAGATCCACTATATTTAATGTACTTAACAATATGGTCGAGTTTAAATATATTATTTTGCTGTTTGTTTTCCACTTTCCATTTCTTTTTCCCTATTTTCTCTAAGTTATTTTAGATTTGAGAGTTTTTTAAAAATTTAATTTAATTTTATGCTTACTAGGTGTATATTTTTGCCAATTAATTCATTGCTTTACGATCTACAATATGTATCTTTTACTTATTAGTCTAATCTTAAATAATGTCATTCCATTTCATGTACAGTGTAAGAACTTTACAACAGTATAATTCCATTTCCTCTCATCATTTGCGGTATTGATATCATTTAGTTTACTTTTACATATTCTATAAAGCCAACAATTCATTGTTATTATTTTTGCTCTGTGTAGTCAGGTATCTTTAAAATTTTTAAAAATTTAAAAATTTTATAGGGGTATAGTTGCTTTACAATGTTGTGTTAGTTTCTGTTGTACAGCAAAGTGAACCAGCTATATGTATACGTATATCCCCTCTTTTTTGGATTTCCTTCCCATTTAGGTCAACACAGAGCACTGAGTAGAGTTGCCTGTGCTATACAGTAGGTTCTCATTAGTTATCTATTTTATACATAGTATCAATAGTGTATATATGTCAATCCCAATCTGCCAATTTATCCCCCCCTTACTCCTTGGTATCCATACGTTTGTTCTCTACGTCTGTTTCTATTTCTGCTTTGTAAATAAGATCGTTTATACCAGTTTTTTCAGATTCCACATATGTGCGTTAATATACATTATTTGTTTTTCTCTTTCTGACATACTTCACTCTGTATGACAGTCTCTAGGTTCATCCACGTCTCAACAAATGACCCAATTTTGTTTCTTTTTATGGCTGAGTAATACTCCATTGTATATATGTACCACATCTTCTTTATTCATTCCTCTGTTAATGGACATTTAGGTTGTTTCCATGTCCTGGCTATTGTAAATAGTGCTACAGTGAACATTGGGGTGCATGTATCATGGTTTCCTCTGGGTATATGCCCAGTGGTGGGATTGCTGGGTCATATGGTAGTTCTTTTTTTAGTTTTTTAAGGAACCTCCATACTGTTCTACATAGTGGCTGTATCAATTTACATTCCCATCAGCAATGCAAGAGTGTTCCCTTTTCTCCATACCGTCTCCAGCATTTAATGTTTGTAGACTTTGATGATGGCCATTCTGACCGGTGTGAGGTGATACCTCATTGCAGTTTTGATTTGCACTTCTCTAATAATTAGGGATGTTGAGCATCTTTTCATGTGCCTCTTAGCCATCTGTATGTCATCCTTGGAGAAATGTCTATTTAGGTCTTCGGCCCATTTTTGGATTGGGTTGTTTGTTTTTTTGATATTGAGCTGCATGAGCTGTTTGTATATTTTGGAGACTAATCCTTTGTCAGTTGCTTCATTTACAAATATTTTCTCCCATTCTGAGGGTTGTCTTTTTGTCTTGCTTATGGTTTCCTTTGCTGTGCAAAAGCTTTTAAGTTGCATTAGGTCCCATTTGTTTATTTCTGTTTTTATTCTATTTAGGAGGTGGGTCAAAAAAGATCTTGCTGCGATTAATGTCAAAGAGTGTTCAAACTATGTTGTCCTCTAAGAGTTTTATAGTGCCTGGCCTTACATTTAGGTCTTTAATCCATTTTGAGTTTATTTTTGTGTATGGTGTTAGGCAGTGTTCTAATTTCATTCTTGTAGCTGTCCACTTTTCCCAGCACCACTTACTGAAGAGGCTGTCTTTGCTCCATTGTATATTTTGGCCTCTGTTGTTATAGATTGAGTGACTGTAGGTGTGTGGTTTTATCTCTGGGCTTTCTATCCTGTTCCATTGATCTATATTTCTGTTTTTGTGCTAGTACCATACTGTCTTGATTACTGTAGCCCTGTAGTATAGTCTGAAGTCAGGGAGCCTGATTTCTCCAGCTCCGTTTTTTTTTTTTTTTTTCTCAAGATTGCTTTTGCTATTCGAGGTCTTTTGTGTTTCCCTACAAATTGTAAAATTTTTTGTTCTAGTTCTGTGAAAAATGCCAGTGGTAATTTGATAGGGATTGCATTGAACCTGTAGATTGCTTTGGGTAGTACAGTGATATTCACAATATTGATTCTTCCAATCCAGGAGCATGGTATGTCTCTCCATCTGTTTCTGTCACCTTTGATTTCTTTCATCAGTGTTTTATAGTTTTCTGAGTACAGTTCTTTTGCCTCCTTAGGAAGGTTTATTTTTTGTTCTTTTTGTTGCAGTGGTAAATGGGATTGTTTCCTTCATTTCTCTTTCTGATCTTTTGTTAGTGTATAGGAAAGCAAGAGATTTCTGTGCATTAATTTTGTATCCTGCAACCTTACCAAATTCATTGATTAGTTCTAGTAGTGTTCTGGTGGCATCTTTAGGATTTTCTATGTATAGTACCATATCATCAGCAAACAGTGACAGTTTTACTTATTTTTTTACAATTTGGATTCCTTTTATTTCTTTTTCTTCTCTCATTGCTGTGGCCAGGACTTCCAAAACTATGTTGAGTAATAGTGGCAAGAGCGGACATCCTTGTCTTGCTCCTGATCTTAGAGGAAATGCTTTCAGTTTTTCACCATTGAGAATGAAGTTTGCTGTGGGTTTGTTGTATATGGCTTTTATTATGTTGAGGTAGGTTCCTTCTATACCCACTTTCTGGAGAGTTTTTATCATAAATGGGTGTTGAATTTTGTCAAAAGCTTTTTCTGCATCTATTGAGGTGATCATGTTTTTTATTCTTCAGTTTGTTAATATGGTGTATCACATTGATTGATTTAACTATATTGAAGAATCCTTGCATTCCTTGGGATAAATCTCACTTGATCTTGGTGTCCTTTTAATGTGTTGTTGGATTTGGTTTGCTAGTATTTTGCTGAGGATTTTTGTATCTATGTTCATCAGTGGTATTGGCCTGTAATTTTCTTTTTTTGTGATATCTTTGTCTGGTTTTGGTATCAGGGTGATGGGGGCCTCATAGAATAAGTTTGGGAGTGTTCCTCCCTCTGCAGTTTTTTGAGAGTTTGAGAAGGATGAGTGTTAGCTCTTCTCTAAGTATTTGATAGAATTCACCTGTGAAGGTATCTGGTCCTGAACTTTTGCTTTTTGGAAGATTTTTAATCATAGTTTCAATTTCATTACTTGTGATTTGTTTGTTCATGTTTTCTATTTCTTCCTGGTTCAGTCTTGGAATGTTTTACCTTTCTAAGAATTTGTCCATTTCTTTCAGGTTGTCCATTTTACTGGCACGTAGTTGCATGTACTAGTCTCTTATGATTCTTTGTATTTCTGCATTGTGAGTTGTAACTTCTCCATTTCATTTCTAATTTTATTGATTTGAGTCCTCTCCCTTTTTTTCTTGATGAGTCTGACTAAAGGTTTATCAATTTGGTTTATCTTCTCAAAGAGCCAGCTTTTAGTATTATTGATCTTTGCTATTGTTCTTTTCATTTCTATTTCATTTCTTTCTGCTCTGACCTTTATGATTTCTTTCCTTTACTAATTTTGGGTTTTGTTTGTTCTTCTTTCTCTAGTTGCAAGGTTACATTGTTTATTTGAGATTTTTCTTGTTTCTTGAGGTAGGATTGTACTGCTGTAAAATTACCTCTTAGAACGGCTTTTGCTGCATCCCATAGGCTTTGGGTCGTCGAGTTTTCATTGTCATTTGTTTCTCAGTATATTTTGGTTTCCTCTTTGATTCTTTCAGTGGTCCCTAGGTTATTTGGTAGCATGTGTCTAGTCTCCATGTGCTTGTGTTTTTTTTAGTTTTTTTTTTCCCTGTAATTGATTTCTAATCTCATATCATTGTGGTTGGAAAAGATGCTTAATATGATTTCAATTTTCTTAAACCTACAGAGGCTTGATTTGTGACCCAAGTTGTGATCTATCCTGGAGAATGTTCCATGTGCACTTGAGAAGAAAGTGTATTCTGCTGCTTTCAGATGGAATGTCCTATAAATGTCAATTAAATCTATCTGGTCTGATGTATCATTTAAGGCTTGTGTTTTCTTATTAATTTTCTGTCAGGATGATCTATACGTTGGTGTAAGTGGAGTGTTAAAGTGCCCCAGTATTATTGTGTTACTGTCGATTTCTGCTTTTATGGGTGTTAGCATTTGTTTTATGTATTGAGGTGCTCCTGTGTTGGGTGCATAAATATTTACAGTTGCTATATCTTCTTCTCGGATTGATCCCTTGATCATTATGTAGTGACCTTTCTTGTCTCTTTTTTTTTTTTTTTTTAATGTCTGAAACATTTATATTAACATATTTCCATACATATTTCCATACACATACAAATATAAGATTTTTAGAAATTTCATGTAATGTCTGAAACATTTATATTAACATATTTCCATACAAATAACCCAATGAAAGTTTAGTATTAGTTGTTTTGTTTGTTTTTTTATACTGCAGGTTCTTATTAGGCATCAATTTTATACACATCAGTGTATACATGTCAATCCCAATCGCCCAATTCAGCACACCACCATCCCCACCCCACCGCAGTTTTCCCCCCTTGGTGTCCATATGTCCATTCTCTACATCTGTGTCTCAACTTCTGCCCTGCAAACTGGCTCATCTGTACCATTTTTCTAGGTTCCACATACATGCATTAATATACGATATTTGTTTTTCTCTTTCTGACTTACTTCACTCTGTATGACAGTCTCTAGATCCATCCACGTCTCAACAAATGACTCAATTTCGTTCCTTTTTATGGCTGAGTAATATTCCATTGTATATATGTACCACACCTTCTTTATCCATTCGTCTGTTGATGGGCATTTAGGTTGCTTCCATGACCTGGCTATTGTAAATAGTGCTGCAATGAACATTCGGGTGCATGTGTCTTTTTGAATTACGGTTTTCTCTGGGTATATGCCCAGTAGTGGGATTGCTGGGTCATATGGTAATTCTATTTTTAGTTTTTTAAGGAACCTCCATATTGTTCTCCATAGTGGCTGTATCAATTTACATTCCCACCAACAGTGCAAGAGGGTTCCCTTTTCTCCACACCCTCTCCAGCATTTGTTGTTTGTAGATTTTCTGATGGCGCCCATTCTAACAGGAGTGAGGTGATACCTCATTGTAGTTTTGATTTGCATTTCTCTAATAATTAGTGATGTTGAGCATCTTTTCACGTGCTTCGTGGCCATCTGTATGTCTTCTTTGGAGAAATGTCTATTTAGGTCTTCTGCCCATTTATGGATTGGGGTGTTTGTTTCTTTAATATTGAGCTGAATGAGCTGTTTATATATTTTGGAGATTAATCCTTTGTCCGTTGATTCATTTGCAAATATTTTCTCCCATTCTGAGGGTTGTCTTTTCGTCTTGTTTATGGTTTCCTTTGCTGTGCAAAAGCTTTGAAGTTTCATTAGGTCCCACTTGTTTATTTTTGTCTTTATTTCCATTACTCTAGGAGGTGGATCAAAAAAGATCTTGCTGTGATTTATGTCAAAGAGTGTTCTTCCTATGTTTTCCTCTAAGAGTTTTATAGTGTCCAGTCTTATATTTAGGTCTCTAATCCATTTTGAGTTTATTTTTGTGTATGGTGTTAGGGAGTATTCTAATTTCATTCTTTTACATGTAGCTGACCAGTTTTCCCAGCACCACTTATTGAAGAGACTGTCTTTTCTCCATTGTATATCTTTGCCTCCTTTGTCATAGATTAGTTGACCATAGGTGCGTGGGTTAATCTCTGGGCTTTCTATCTTGTTCCATTGATCTATGTTTCTGCTTTTGTGCCAGTACCATATTGTCTTGATTACTGTAGCTTTGTAGTATAGTCTGAAGTCAGGGGGTCTGATTCCTCCAGCTCCATTTTTTTGCCTCAAGACTACTTTGGCTATTCGGGGTCTTTTGTGTCTCCATACAAATTTTAAGACGATTTGTTCTAGCTCCGTAAAAAATGCCATTGGTAATTTGATAGGGATTGCATTGAATCTGTAGATTGCTTTCGGTAGTGTACTCATTTTCACAATGTTGATTCTTCCAATCCAAGAACATGGTATATCTCTCCATCTGTTGGTATCATGTTTAATTTCTTTCATCAGTGTCTTATAGTTTTCTGCATACAGGTCTTTTGTCTCCCTAGGTAGGTTTATTCCTAGGTATTTTATTCTTTTTGTTGCAATGGTAAATGGGAGTGTTTCCTTAATTTCTCTTTCAGATTTTTCATCATTAGTGTACAGGAATGCAAGAGATTTCTGTGCATTAATTTTGTATCCTGCTGCTTTACCAGATTCATTGATTTGCTCTAGTAGTTTTCTAGTAGCATGTTGAGGATTTTCTGTATAGTATCATATTATCTGCAAACAGTGACAGTTTTACTTTTTCTTTTCCGATTTGTATTCCTTTAATTTCTTTTTCTTCTCTGATTTCTGTGGCTAAAACTTCCAAAAGTATGTTGAATAATAGTGGTGAGAGTGGGCCACCTGGTGTTCCTGATCTTAGTGGAAATGGTTTCAGTTTTTCTCCATTGAGAACGATGTTGGCTGTGGGTGTGTCATATGTGGCCTTTATTATGTTGAGGTAGGTTCCCTCTATGCCCACTTTCTGGAGAGTTTTTATCAGAAATGGGTGTTGAATTTTGTCAAAAGCTTTTTCTGCATCTATTGAGATGATCATATGGTTTTTATTCTTCAATTTGTTAATATGGTGTATCACATTGATTGATTTGCATATATTGAAGAATCCTTGCATCCCTGGGATAAATCCCACTTGATCGTGGTGTATGATCCTTTTAATGTGTTGTTGGATTCTGTTTGCTAGTATTTTGTTGAGGATTTTTGCATCTATATTCATCAGTGATATTGGTCTGTAATTTTCTTTTTTTGTAGTGTCTTTGTCTGGTTTTGGTATCAGGGTGATAGTGGCCTCATAGAATGAGTTTGGGAGTGTTCCTTCCTCTGCAATTTTTTGGAAGAGTTTGAGAAGGATGGGTGTTAGCTCTTCTCTAAATGTTTGATAGAATTCACCTGTGAAGCCATCTGGTCCTGGACTTTTGTTTGTTGGAAGATTTTTAATCACAGTTTCAATTTCATTACTTGTGATTGGTCTGTTCATATTTTCTGTTTATTCCTGGTTCAGTCTTGGAAGGTTATACCTTTCTAAGAATTTGTCCATTTCTTCCAGGTTGTCCATTTTATTGGCATAAAGTTGCTTGTAGTAGTCTCTTAGGATGCTTTGTATTTCTGTGGTGTCCAATGTAACTTCTCCTTTTTCATTTCTGATTTTATTGATTTGAGTCCTCTCCCTCTTTTTCTTGATGAGTCTGGCTAATGGCTTATCAATTTTGTTTATCTTCTCAAAAAACCAACTTTTAGTTTTATTGATCTTTCTATTGTTTTCTTTGTTTCTATTTCATTTATTTCTGCTCTGATCTTTATGATTTCTTTCCTTCTGCTAACTTTGGGTTTTGTTTGTTCTTCTTTCTCTAGTTTCTTTAGGTGTAAGGTTAGATTGTTTACTTGAGATTTTTCTTGTTTCTTTAAGTAGGCTTGTATAGCTATAAACTTCCCTCTTAGAACTGCTTTTGCTGCATCCCATAGGTTTTGGGTCGTCGTGTTTTCATTGTCATTTGTCTCTAGGTATTTTTTGATTTCCTCTTTGATTTCTTCAGTGATCTCTTGGTTATTTAGTAACGTATTGTTTAGCCTCCATGTGTTTACCTTTTTTACGTTTTTTTCCCTGTAATTCATTTCTAATCTCATAGCGTTGTGGTCAGAAAAGATGCTTGATATGATTTCAATTTTCTTATATTTACTGAGGCTTGATTTGTGACCCATGATGTGATCTATCCTGGAGAATGTTCCGTGCGCACTTGAGAAGAACGTGTAATCTGCTGTTTTTGGATGGAATGTCCTATATATATCAATTAAATCTATCTGTTCTATTGTGTCATTTAAAGCTTCTGTTTCCTTATTTATCTTCATTTTGGATGATCTGTCCTTTGGTGTAAGTGAGGTGTTAAAGTCCCCCACTATTACTGTGTTACTGTTGATTTCCTCTTTTATAGCTGTTAGCAGTTGCCTTATGTATTGAGGTGCTCCTATGTTGGGTGCATATATATTTATAATTGTTATATCTTCTTCTTGGATTGATCCCTTGATCATTATGTGGTGTCCTTCCTTGTCTCTTGTAACATTCTTCATTTTAAAGTCTATTTTATCTGATATGAGTATAGCTACTCCAGCTTTCTTTTGATTTCCATTTGCATGGAATATCTTTTTCCATCCCCTCACTTTCAGTCTGTATGTGTCCCTAGGTCTAAAGTGGGTCTCTTGTAGACAGCATATATATGGGTCTTGTTTTTGTATCCATTCAGCCAGTCTATGTCTTTTGGTTAGGGCATTTAATCCATTCACGTTTAAGGTAATTATCGATATGTATGTTCCTATGACCTTTTTCTTAATTGTTTTGGGTTTGTTTTTGTAGGTCCTTTTCTTCTCTTGTGTTTCCCACTTAGAGAAGTTCCTTTAGCATTTGTTGTAGAGCTGGTTTGGTGGTGCTGAATTCTCTTAGCTTTTGCTTGTCTGTAAAGCTTTTGATTTCTCCATCCAATCTAAATGAGATCCTTGCCGGGTAGAGTAATCTTGGTTGTAGGTTCTTCCCTTTCATCACTTTAAGTATATCATGCCACTCCCTTCTGGCTTGTAGAGTTTCTGCTGAGAAATCAGCTGTTAACCTTATGGGAGTTCCCTTGTATGTTATTTGTCGTTTTTCCCTTGCTGCTTTCAATAATTTTTCTTTGTCTTTAATTTTTGCCATTTTGATTACTATGTGTCTCGGCGTGTTTCTCCTTGGGTTTATTCTGTATGGGACTCTCTGCGCTTCCTGGACTTGGGTGGCTATTTCCTTTCCCATGTTAGGGAAGTTTTCGACTATAATCTCTTCAAATATTTTCTCTGGTCCTTTCTCTCTCTCTTCTCCTTCTGGGACCCCTATAATGCGAATGTTGTTGCGTTTAATGTTGTCCCAGAGGTCTCTTAGGCTGTCTTCATTTCTTTTCATTCTTTTTTCTTTAGTCTGTTCTGCAGCAGTGAATTCCACCATTCTGTCTTCCAGGTCACTTATCCGTTCTTCTGCCTCAGTTATTCTGCTATTGATTCCTTCTAGTGTAGTTTTCATTTCAGTTATTGTATTGGTCATCTCTGTTTGTTCTTTAATTCTTCTAGGTCTTTGTTAATCATTTCTTGCATCTTCTCAATCTTTGCCTCCATTCTTATTCCGAGGTCCTGGATCATCTTCACTATCATTATTCTGGATTCTTTTTCTGGAAGGTTGCCTATCTCCACTTCATTTAGTTGTTTTTCTGGGGTTTTTTCTTGTTCCTTCATCTGGTACATAGCCCTCTGCCTTTTCATCTTGTCTATCTTTCTGTAACCTTCCTTGTCTCTTATGACAGACTTTATTTTAAAATCTATTTTGTCTGATATGAGTATTGCTACTCCAGCTTTCTTTTGATTTCCATTTGTATGGAATATATTTTTCCATACCCTCACTTTCTATCTGTATGTGTCCTTATATCTGAAGTGGGTCTCTTGAAGACAATATATATATGGGTCTTGTTTTTGTATCCATTCAGCCAGTCTGTGTCTTTTGGTTGGAGTATTTAATCCATTTACCTTTAAGGTAATTATCGACATGTATGTTCCTGTTACCATTTTCTTAATTGTTTTGGGTTCGTTTTTGTAGGTCTTTTCTTCTCCTGTGTTTCCTGCCTAGAGAAGTTCTTTTAGCGTTTGTTGCAAAGCTGGTTCGGTGGTGCTGAATTTTCTTAGCTTTTGCTTGTCTGTAAAGCCTTTGACTTCTCCATTGATTCTGAATGAGATCCTTGCTGGGTAGAGTAATCTTGGTTATAGGATTTTCTCTTTAATCACTTTAAATATATCCTTCCACTCCATTTTGGCCTGCAGAATTTCTGCTGAAAGATCAGCTGATAACCTTATGGGCATTTCCTTGTATGTCATTTGTTGCTTTTCTCTTGCTGCATTTTTTAATACTTTTCCCTTGTATTTAAGTTTTGTTTGTGTTTCATATGTGTCTTGGCCTGTTTCTCCTTGGGTTTATCCTGAATGGGACTCTCTGCGCTTCCTGGACTTGATTGACTATTTCATTTCCCATGTTAGGGAAGTTTTTGACTATAATCTCTTCAAATGTTTTCTCAGACCCTGTATATTTCTCTTCTTATTCTGGGACCCCTATAATTTGAATGTCAGTGCATTTAACGTTGTCCCAGAGGTCTCTGAGATTGTCCTCAATTCTTTTCATTCTTTTTTCTTTTTTTTGCTCCTTGGCAGTTACTTCCACCATTCTGTCTTCCAGCTCACTTATCTGTTCTTCTGCCTTAGTTATTCTGCTATTGATTCTTCCTAGTGTATTTTTAATTTCACTTATTGTGGTGTTTATCACTTTTTTTTTTAGTTCTTCAAGGTCCTTGTTAAACATTTCTTGTATTTTCTGCATTCTACTTCTGAGATTTTGGGTCATCTTTACTATCATTACTCTGAATCCTTTTTCAAGTAGATTACCTATTTCTTATTCATTTATTTCATCTTGTGGGTTTTTACCTTGCGCGCTCGTTGGAACATATTTCTTTGTCTTCTAATTTTGTCTAACTTATTGTGTTTGAGGTTTCCTTTCCACAGGCTGCAGGCTCATAGTTCCTCTTGCTTTTGGTGTCTGCCCCTAGTGGGTGAGGTTAGTCCAGTGGCTTGTGTAGGCTTCCTGATGGGTGGAACTGGTGCCTGCGTTCTGGTGGGTGGAGCTGTATCTTTTCCCTCTGATGGGCAGGGCCGCGTCAGGTGTTATGTTTTGGGGTGTCTGTGGGCTTTATGACTTTAGGTAGTCTATCTGCTGATGGGTGGGTTTGTGGTCCTGTCTTGCTTGTCGTTTGGCGTGTGGCATTCAGCACTGGAGCCTGCAGACAGTTGGGTGGAGCTGGGTCTTGGAGTTGAGACAGAGACCTCCAGGAGAGGTCTTGCTGATTATTATTCCCTAGGGTCAGTAATTCTCTGGCATTCCAGCATCCTGGACTTGGCACTCCCACCCCAGAGGCTCAGGCCTGATTCCTGGCCTGGGACCCAAGGCCCCGCAAGCCACAGGGCTTCACTGTCCTTGAATTTCTTGATTTACACTATTTCATGCGTTTACTGCCTTAACTCTGCCTCTTCTATCCACATTCCTTTGACACCTGGTAAGGCTGTCTTTCCTTTCTCTCTTTTTTTTTTTTTTCCCCTTTCTCTTTTAATTCTGAAAGGAATTTTCCCTATGAAGAGGCATTCACACTAATGTCTTACCTTGTGTCTGCATTTAAGTAGTATTTCATAGGCTCCTTCACCTCCACCCCCAATGATCTCAGATTTATTCATCACGTTACCAATGTTAGGAATCTTCATGAAGAGAAACTCCTCTTTTGATGCAAGCCACAGAGCATGGCATCAAAAAAGAACTTCTAAGAAAATTATGCAGTAAGTAGAACAAAAAATGTCCGAAGTAAGAAATTCTCATGGGTTGGCAGGAACTTTCACATATTTGTCCTAATGTGAAGTATTAAATGATTCCCCCACCTAGTTCCCTACCTGCAGCCAGGGACCCCATAGCTTCTGAGGGTGCCGTTGCTGCTTTCCGTCTTTAAATTTTTGTATTTGTCCTCATATTTATCATTTCTGGCACTCCCAGTTCCTTTTGTGCAGATCTAAATTCCAATCTAGTTTCATTTTTCTTGTCTCTGAAGAATTTTCTTTAACATTTCTTTTAGTGTTGGACTGCTGGCAAATAATTCTCTCAGCTTTTGTTTGTCTTGGAAAATGTCTTGTTTTCCCCTTCAGTTTTTCATGATATTTTCTCTGGGTAAAGAATTGTATGCTGCCATATATTTTTTTCCTTTCAGTACTTTAAAAATATTTACCTATTGTCTTTTGGCTTACCTGGTTTCTGACAAGAAGTTTGCTTTTATTCTTATTTTAGTTCTTTTGTAGGTAATGTGTCCCTTTTTTTGGCTTGTTTAAAAATTTTTCTCTTTTCTTAGTTTTTCACAAAAGAATATGATGTGCATTGCTATGATTTCTTTATGTTTGTTCTGCTTAGCTGTTTAGATCTTTGGATCTCTGGGTTTATAGTTTTCATGAAATGTAGAAAATTTTCAGCTGTATTTCTTCATATATTTTGTTCCACACCCTTTCCTTTCTTTTCTGAACCTCCAATTACACATGTTTTAGACTACTTGATATTATTCCAGTTTTTCTCAGTATTCTTTCTTTTTGTACTTCATTTTGAATAATTACTGATGTAATTTTTAAGCTTCATGATCTTGTCTTCTGTAGTGTTTAATCTGCTGTTAATCTCATCCTCTGTATTTTTTGTTTTAGAAGTTCTCCTCTGGAAGTTCCATTTGAGTTTTTTTACATCTTCCATGTTTCTTATCACCATGATCATTTTTTCTTCTAGTTTCTTAAACATATGAAACATGTTTATAACAGCTGTTCTCATGTCTTTGCTTATTGCATCATCTTGTTAATTTCTGTTTTTATTGAGTGATTTTTTTCTTGGTTATAGGTCCTATTTTCCTAATTTTTTTGTGTGCCTGTTAGTTTTTGATTGGATTAAGACATTTTGAATTTTATCTTGTTGATTGCTGAATTTTGTTGTATTATTTCAAATAGTGCTGTATTTTGTTCTGGCTCTAAGTTATATTACGTGGATTCAGTTGGATTATTTTGAGGTACATTTTAAGATTTGTTAGTGTGGGTCCAAGAAAGCCTTTTGTTGTGTCTAATTTAGCCTCATTGCTAAGGAGATGCCCTCCAGAGGATTCACCTGAATGCTCTATGTATTAAGAGGTTTATCCACTCTGACTGATAGGAATACAAACTATTGCCAGCTTGTATGAGCTCCAGATGTTGTTCTGCTTACTTTTGTTTTTCTTTTTCTTTCATTGTGTAGTTTTCTCTCATGTGTATAGAGGTTAGTACTCCGCCCAAGACTTGAGCAGAACTTTCTATCTCTAGAGTTCTTATTTGGTGTAGTTCTCTCTTCTCAAGTTCTTGGCCCTGGAAATTCTAGCTACCTTATAAACTTCTAACTCTGTCTCCTCAACTCAGTGAGAGGCTTGGATTTCCCCACCATATACTCCGGCTTGTAAACTGACTCCAGTTTGTAAACTGGTCATTTATAATGCTTACCTTGTTTGTTTCCTTTCCCTCAGGAATTATAATTCTCTGCTGTCTGTTATCCAGTATCTAAAAGCAATTGTTTCATATATTTTGTTCAGTTTTGTAGTTCTTTCAGTTGGGACGTTAAATGTGGTCTGTGTGTCTCCATTTTGATTGAAAGTAGAATGCTATCTGTATACTTTACGGATATAGTTTAAACTTTTCTCCAAACTTTATCATACTTTTACTTTGAAGTAACCATAGTACAGAAATAATAGATACTCCAGTGGTGTGTGGTAGTAAAGATGTTTGTGAGTAAACTTCTGGTGATATTTAGAAAATGTTTTTTTTTGTTTTCATTTATTCTTTTATCTTTTATTCTATGTTACATTTTATAAATATAACAAGGTATAAAGTATACTTTGTTATTTACTGTGAAAAGTAAAGTTTTGCCTTTTAACCTGTCATTAAATCTTTGGGTAGAATTTACACACCAGAAATGTGCACCGTATTTTTTGGTCGTTTCCTATATCTTAGACATATCACTTCCTACTCTTAGTAAACCTTAAGAAACCAGACATTTCTCATTTCTGCATCTATAATAGATCATTTTACTCAACAGCTATTTAGAAAACACCCAGTTATTTTACTATAATGTGAAGGATTTTGGTGTACAAATTTTATGCTGTTTGTTTAATTAGAGATCCTCAGTATAGTTATAGGACTTCCCTGTTCATTTTCTGAAATGAGTCAGATCTAATCTTTCTTCAGATATGTTTTCTTTCTGACTAGGTAACAATCCCAGGGCTTTCCATCCTTGGTATTATTACCTTTTTCATTGTCTTCAAACTATACTAAGATAGCTACAGTTGTACTTGGATGGCTTCAATGCTTTGGTCTTTTTAGGATTCATGCATGTGGTAACAAATACCACCAGTAACATCATTTCTAAAGCATGAGGGCTATAGATATACACAATTTAAAATTGTTTCTTTTGGAAACTCATCTATTTTTCCATTCTTTCTTTATTTCTTCTGGAAATTATATGTGTTTTTCAAGGTTATGCAAGCTTTGACAAACTGAGTTTTGCCAGCCTATCCAAGGGAAAAGTAAGCACCTTACATAGAGCCAAAGTAGAGGGGGAAAAAATCCCCAATTTTTATGGCACTGTATCAGGAAATTGAAAGCCCTGTGAAGAATATGTGTGCAGATATATGTAAACTTGTAGCTCTTGCATTTCTGCCTGGTTTTTATTGTGTTCTCTTTATGTCCTTTACAAACTATATAATATAGGCCATGGCAACTCCCCCTTTTTTTCCTACTTATTTAAAGGTGTGGGTGAATTTTTAGTGATGTTGAGGGTCAAGATTAACTTTCTGTTTTCTGTTAATATATCTAGTACCTATCTGATATTTCTATACATAAGTGGAATTTTTATGTAGTCTTTGCACTTTACCCTAGGCAGTGCTTTGTGCTAGACTGTATTTGGCTCTGGTTTCATTTGGCTTCCTTTTTCTGGACCTCATACCTATTTAATGTACCCAGCTTAGCTTCTAGGGTTCCAGTGCAACTATATGCAACCCATATAGTTTGCCTGTCTCCTGAGCAATATCCCTTCCTCTATATTTATTCCTTTCTCTTTTGAAATGTACCTCTCTGGTATACTATTTCACTAGGGTATTATTACATAATTGGATAAATTGAGTATTCCTCACATATTAATGATATTGCTACTGATAGTACAGAGTGGTGCTTCCAGGAGGATTTAATTTATGTGTCATTAATATTATAATGTTAAGTACTTTGAGATTTGTTTTACTTTATTTTATTTTATTTTGAGGAGTTTTTAAGCTTTATATAAATTCTTACTGTGAGGAAACAAAAAATGTCTTCTTAAAACAAGGAAGTGGTCTCTTAAAACTGTTAGGCTCTCCTTGGAGAAAGTTATTTCTCTTGAAACTCAGGCCAGTGCAGGTATGTTTGCACTGTTTTCTTGGTAGGTCCAAATCAGGTGTTTTCATGGATGTTCTGCTTGTCCCGGAAAGAGAGGCTAAAGCTGAGTCTTTCACTTGGGGAGTGCTTAAATGCTCTTCTACAAATCAGTGACCAGAATCGTTTCATTTTGTGCCCATGTGGTTTCTGTGGGTGGTTTGTTGTTTTAAAAACTGTTTCAAAGAAGTGCATTTTTTTTTTTTTCCTGGCAATCATGTGTATCCTGTGTAAGTATTTTTCACTATTAATAATTTTGAGAAGAACCAACTCCGGGTCATAATGAAGTTGGCTTAAGTCATGGGGTTTTATCAAGTCATCCCATATGATTTTTGTCTGGTTTGCCAAGATTCATTAATTTGAGGTTCCCAAAGGACAGGGTAATGGTTTCCTCTCCTGTTTCTCACTGTCATCAACCTGTTTTTGGAAATTATTTCTATCAAGTTTATCTAAATAATAGTCTTTGAAAGAAATTCATGAGACATTTAATTTCTTTTAGGTCTATATGTTGGTTTTACTTTTGGGGATTATTTCCCCCCTATTTCTTATTCTATATAGAATTCCTATTTCTGATTATGACTTGAATTCCAGCTTTCTCATTGTGCTTTGATTTTCATCTTCTTCATTTTAGGCTTAGTGGTTAGATACCTTGTCTTTAATTGAATTTCAAAGTGGTTACGTTTTTGTCGTTTTCCATTCCCTGTCCAACAGTGACAGTTTGCTTCTGTAGGTGTACTGAAACTTTTCAATAGTGAATTTGGGTTTAAAGAGAAGTTAAACGGAATTTTTGAGTTATTTCAGAAATTGTAACATCATGCTATTTGCATTGCTGGCAATGGTGAAGATTTTCGTAAAGTGAAGTTTTATAGGAAAAGCTTCATGTCATTGGCTTGTATGTAGCCTTGGAAGGCATCTTGAGTATTTGGCTAGCCCAGATTTACAACTTTAAATAGTCTGCGTAAATATTCTAGTTAACAAGTGAATATTATTTATAACTAGGAATTAACTAGAAAGAAGATTTGGAGATGACCTGAACTTTCTACTTTAACAGAAGGGAAAACTGAAACCGACATAGATCAGGTGACCATCTGTGATAGTACTGTAATTTAGTGGAAGAGTTAGGGCTGCAGCCCAGGGCTCTTAGTGCTCTTTCTACTACCTTAGGATCTCTTAACATCTTATCTCCAACAAAATAACAATTTTGAAGAGTGAAATGGTATCAAGTCCCTGGTTTTAAAATACCCAAACACATTTTATTTTTCTGATACAAATTTGAGTGATAAGAGAAATTTTACAAAGTCATACCACATTTTTCCTTTTGACCTATAAAACAGTACTGACTGTCTCTGAGGTTGTCACTTGGTTATTTGAAGAAGGAAATTATTTGGCCATTATTTTATTGAAGCGTATTTTCATCGTATTAAAGGAATTTTAAAAACTTCCCCAAAGGTAGGAAATTATGCAAATAAGAGCCTCCTGTATTGGCTAAGTGTTGATTGCGTGTTTAGCATTATTCCTCTCCTATCTACCTTTCTAACAGAACCTGTGTTCAGGTATCTAACCCTCCTTCACGTGACTCAGAGAAAGGAGTTTTCCTTCACTCGACTCAGAGAAAAGAGTCTTCATTCCGAGTTCCAGAATTAATTCTAGTAAGTCTAAGTGAAACATGGTACTTCCCTTTCTTTGCTAGTGATAGGTTCAAAGATGAGCAGATCACAGTCTCAAACTATTTTGCTTTTACCTCCAGCCTGTGGATGAAGTTACACATAGGAGGTCAGGTCCAAGGGAATTACAGAGAATTTCTGAAGCTCTAACTTGAAGTGTTTAGAGCCTGCTCTACCCATACTTCTTGTCATATGAGATAATGGTTATGCATTTCCTTATTTAAGCCAGTTTGCTTTTGGAATTTTCTGTTACTTCCAGGTTAAAGTATGCTATCTGATGCATCTCCTAATACTTTTCACTGTGAAAGAAGATTGAATAAGAATTATGTTTCGGTGACTAAACTGATGTGAATTCAGGGAAAAAGGAACACTTGCAATAGAATTGAAACCAGGAGAATCTTTTAAGAGATTTTTGACTGAGAATATCATAAAATTGTGGCTCATAAGCAACATAAAGCACTGTTATTTACCTTTCATTCTTGCATCTCCACTGAACCTTTCTTTTACCCGTGACCTTCTATATCCAGTGGTTTGTATTCATTCCTTATCTTCTTTGACCTCTATTTTTTATACCTATTTTTATTCTTGTACACTTTTTTCTTATGACTTTTAAGGCATCATTCTATCTTTCTATATGGTCATTCCTTTTAAATTTCTTTTGCTGATTTATTTTCCTCTATGTATTTCTTGAATAGTAATGGTTTTCTTCTTGGCCTGATTTTAAAGAAAAACTTCATTATTTAGAATAGACTTATAGAAAAATTGTGAAGATAATACAGAGAGTTCTCATATACTCCATATTCAGTTTTTCCTATTATGAATAACTTACACTATTAATGCTACATTCGTTAAAATTAACGAACCAATATTCATACATAATTATTAACTGAAGTCCATACTTTATTCAGATTTTTGTAGTTTTTGTCTACTGCCCTTTTTCTATTCCAGATTTTCATAAAGGATACTGAGGCAGGAGATAGATGGGCCCCAGGCTGAATAGCTGGAATCTGTACCCTGTGGACAAATACTCTAAGATAAAGATAAGAGCAAGAGCAAGGAGGAGCTGAGTCCTGCTTGGATAAAAGATAAAGAGATCACATATGGCTCATTCTTGAGGTCAAGGAGACCTCCCCGGCTCTACATGCGCAGAAAGTCTCCTTGGGGGCCAAGGGTGGGGGGTGCCACCCCATAATAGGTGGTGTCAACCTCCCCATAGGCCTCTGCACTTGAATTCATCTTGGCAAAAAGATGCGCACACATGTCAGGGAGGGCCCTAGGACAGGTCAGATGTGGAAAAGAAATGAGATAATTGACCTAAGGTAAACAAAGACCGGGAAGAACCCTCACATATAAGTGATTTGAATCACCTTTCTGGTGCACTCCTCCTCATTGGGGAGGATGCCCACACCCTTTCTCTCCCGGTGTGTATCTCTACCTTGCTTCTGTTTTAAATAAACAAACTGTTTCTCTGTGTGCTCTCCCACTTGTTGTGCTGTGTCTTTAATAGTAAACTTTGTACCTGTTTTTACAGTTTTTGCTTCCTTGAGAAATTCATTTTTCAATGGGGACAAGAGCCAGGGCAACTTTGCTTCTAGCCTCTAGCTCCTGGTGGACTGGTGGCTAGGATTTGTGGTTTTCACCCAGGCTACCCAGGTTCAATTCCTGGGCAGGGCACTAAGATCTTGTTTCAAGCCACCGCTCACTGCTGTCTTCTCGAGATCAATACCGTATTACATTTAGTGGTCATGTGTCCTTAGGTTCTTCTTATGCTGTTTTTTTTTAAACTTTACTTGTTTTTGATGACCATGACAGCTTGTTTTGAGAAGCACTGGTCACATATTTTGTAGATTGTCCCTCAGTTGGGGTTGTGGTTTTTCTCATGTTTAGAAAGGGTTATGGGTTTTGGGCATAAAGACTAAGAGGTAAAGTGCCATTTTTATCATGATGTATCAAGGGTACATACTATCATCATGAGTTATTGTTGATATTGACTTGGATCATCTGGCTGAGGTGGTTTTTGTCAGGCTTCTCTGTTTTAAAGTTATTCTTATTTTTCCTCCTTTCTGTATTGTACTCTCCAGAAGGAAGTCACTATCTGCAGCCTATACTTAAGGGGTGAGGAGTTCCACCTCCGTGAGGGTACAGTATCTATATAAATGATTTGGAATTCTTCAGAAAGGAAAATTAATCAATTTCCCACTACTTACTTACATATTTATTTATTTAATATCAGTATGGACTCGTGGATATTTTCTACTTTGCTTGGCCTAATTTTTTAACTGCTCTATGTATATTGATAATTTCTAAATATACTTATTCTAGCCAGTCTTCCCACCTGTCTTCAGAAAGAACTCTTTTTAGTTAACTTCCTATTGGACCTTTTCCCTTTGCTTTTTTTTATTGAAACCTCAAAACTAAATGTGTCCATATTGCCTAAGCTCAATCTAATCATTTTATACCTTGTCTCCTCATTTTCTGCCTCATTTCTTCCACCCAAACTTGCTTTTCTACCTGCTTGCTCAAGCTAGAAACCAGTGAAATCCTTTAGTATTTTCCCCTTATTCCCACTGCCTCGGTAGCGCTCATTTGGATTATATTTGTCTGTTGCATTTCCCTAAAACTAACCTATCCTACTTCTACCCCATTATCCACATTGCCTCATAGCTGTTTTTCTAAAATACATATCACTTATTCAAACACCTCCATATTACACATCCCTTCTCAGAATTCTTCAGTAAATTTTCTTTCTGACACTAATGTAACTGTGATTTTAGTCAAATTACTTGGGCTGTCTCTAGCTTAAGTTTCCTTATTTAAACAGTGTAGATAATGATAGGGATCTTGTGAGAATTGAAACTGCTAGAGTGTCTAAAGAGTTTAGGTGTCTGTCTGGAACAAAATAGAACACTCTAAGATAGTTATTTTTATTATTCTATGGCTCTTTCCGAACTCCTTGGTATGACCCCTTATATTTTGGCTCCTAGCCACTTATCCAGCAGCTTCATTTGTGGATATTCTCTCACCATAGGCCACTTATCATCCTCAGATTCCACATTATTTGTTGTATTTTGGGTTTGTTGTACTGTGTACTTTCTATCTGTGTCCCTTCTCATGTGTTCTTTGTTAGGAATGCTCTCATCTTTCTTGCATAACAGGAAAAATGACTTTTACTTATCCCTCAGTATTCAACTTAAATATTCCCACCTATGCAGTTAATTACCACATTCCTCTGCTGTCACTGGACCATGTATATAGAGATGTATACTATATAAATGTTTGCACGTGTGTCTTTCTGGTCTGTTAAATTGTGATCTCCACGGGGACAAGGACTAAACTTACCATTATATCCCTAGGACGTGGTATCACTCAGTTAACATTTGATACATAGACTACCTCACAAGTGCAGAAATCATGTCTAAGTATCCTTTACTAATGGTTATCAGGCTTCTACTTGAACCTGTCTAGTAATGGGAAATTTATAATTGGAGAGGAAGTGATTACTTTTAGATAGGTCTAAATTTTAGAAAGTTATTTTTGATGTAGATTTGAAATCTGTCTACCTTTAGCTTTTACTTGTTCTCTGGAGCCATAAAGAATATCTGTGCATTCATCATTTTACAAGCATTTGAGCATCAAATGTGTGTTAAGTACATTTCAGAAGTCTCTTGGTTAGAAATGAAAGAAACCTGAAACGTTCTAGCTTAAGAAAAACAAATTTGCTCATTAACAATAATAGTTTCCTGACTTTTTCAATTGTTCACCTCTATTAGGTATCAGATGTACATCCAGTATGGGTATATTTATCTGTACATTGTGTATATGTATGACTGTAATGTATTCTGTACATTATAAAACAAAGGATAATACAAAATCCATTTTAAATGTAGTATTGCTTCTCACATTCTGATGGATCGTCTTACATACCCCCTAGTCCTCCCCAGCGTGGTATGTGCACACCCTTTTAAAGTCCTCTGCTATACATAATCAAACTGTAGTATGGGCAGGGTTGGAGCTGGTCTTTGGAATGACTGAAGTGACTCAGGTGCCTCAAGGAGTTCTACTTTGTTTTCTTTTTGTCTCTTTCCTTAGTGGCTTCATTCTTTCAGACTGGCTTTTCCATGGGGATAAGACCATGGCTGTTGGCTTTGGGCTCATTTCTTCACAGTTTTCACTTATTCAACAAATTATGAATGGAGTGTATAGTTTGTGCCAGGCACTGTTCTAGGTGTTGGAGATACAGCAGTGAGTATTAAAAAGAAGGATATTAAAGTGGTAAGTGCTATGCAGAGGATTAAAATAAGGTGATATGACAGTGATTAAGTGGCTGCTTACTAATGCCTTTGTCCACAGGGGGCATTAAAGCTGAGATCTGACTCACAAGAAATAGCCAGCCATGCAAATATCTGGAGGAAGAGTACTCTAGGGAATAGCTCAGGCAGAATTTCTAAAGTGGGACTGAACCTGCATGCCGAGGAGTAAGTTAAGGCATTGGGTTTAGAACTTAGAAGATGAGGAGAGTTTTGTGATGTATGGGATTTTCCCTTCTATTTCTAGTTGCAAATATCCTGAGGAAAGATAGATTGATCCAGCTGGAGTCAGTTTCTTATCCTTAGGAATAATTATTATGGCTGAGATATGTAGCTTGGCGTGGATTGTCTACCCTTGTGGCTAGAAGAAACATGAAGGGAAGAGTGTGGGTTGGCAAAATGACTATAGGCCTTGTGGGTCAAGAGCATCTCATTTCGTTAGCTGAGAGTTCTGTCTTAATATATTTGAAGATACCTATTGTGTCTTATCTTTGTTGACTTTTTATCAAGGCTAAACTTTTATAGTTTTCTTTGTATCTGTTCGTTCTTTTCTGAAATGAGTATCTAACAACATGTATTGCTTTAACATTGCATGGTAGTGGTGAGGATGAAAAGTGGAAAGAGAAGATGGAACTCTCACTGCATCCTATGAAAAAATCTATTTCATTCCCTGAATAGTTCATGTGTAAAGGATATACGTAATTTGAGGACTCTCTATACTTTATTTCCTAAGGCAGGGAAATTGGCCAGTGTATTTTATAAAGTATTTCTTAAGTTGAAAACAAAAGGAGTTTCCAGATGTATCTTCATAACTGAGAAAACTTTAACCCATATTGTTTCACCTTCCAAATATCCCAAGTGTTTTTTGAGTAATACTTTTGCTTATTGGTTTTTGGTAATGTTGAAAACATCAATATGACAGTGAGGGTTGCATGGTTTGAATTCCGTATAGCAGTGAGAGACTATAGTATTGACTCAAAGTGGTATTCACTATTACGGGCAAAGCTCGGTACTAGATTCTGATGTTTCTGAAGTGATGCAGCTGCAACACATCAGCTCTCTGTGATGCTGCATGACAGTCTTAATTCTTGAAGTCACATGTAGTAGGTGCCTATAAAGAAGCACAAGACTAATTTCCGTTTAAAATTGAGTATGAAATATACTGTTAATAAACCATGAAATAATTATAGAATTTGATATCATGTTCATATTAAGCAATCATGGCATTATTATTCAATTTTCAGTGTTTGAGCTAGGTTAGGTTTGATTCATAACCTAAAACAGCTCTTACATTAGAGTTCCAAGGTGAGCCTTGTATGTTTGAAATACTTAATTTAGATGTTGAAGTGTTGGATATTATGAATACAGAGGCTTTAAAAAATTCCCAAGAAAAGAACTCTGTGGTGAACTATTTTGCTTTACTGTTATTACAGAATTTTAACAATGCTTTTCTATGTTGCGATTTTGGGTTTTGTACATGCAGGTTGTGAGAAATAAACTAGAAATCCTGTCTCTGTGGGTTGGAATCTAGTGTGGCTTCAAACGGCAAACAAGATATTTTAGCATGTATGTGCCAGGTAAAATTTTAAATGGACTTTCCATAGGGTACAAACTTCTAAAGCCAACTGATGTAAAGTGATTTTATAGTTGCAGACAGACTTCTGTTGACTTACATTTGTTTTTTTTACCTTATGGTGGGAAATCAGTAGCTGATTAAACAAACAACTAAAGAAATATCTCTGTACATCCTTAGTACAGCTTGTTCCTGTTCACTTGTGACGAATTGTTTGGGGAAGAGTTCTGAGGTGACATACCAAGACTTAATATCCTAAGAGTCTAATAGGGTTTTTTCTTTATATTTTTAAAATGACAAGTGTATTTCAAGATCTAGAATTTCTTGACTTGTTTAAAGGACTTTATGTAGAAGAACTGAAATGAGTAATTTAAGGTTTTTAATTGTACTTAAAGAAGATATGTATGTTTTCTTCTTTCCTTTCTCCTAATTTATTTCAGAACTTTAGGAAAGGGACATTATAGCACCATTAGGGTGGCCAAATTTAGAAAGGTCTAGGTGAATTGATTGTCTTTCAGCTTGCATTATTCTTATTTATATGAGTGGCTAGAGATGTCACATGTAATTTGAGGTCTACATCTGGTTTTATGTTAAGTGAATCTGATCCAAGCTCAGCTATCTTCAATGGTGATTTTCCCAGCTGTAAATTAGGAACTTGGCATTGAAAATCATGTGGTTTTGTGTAAGTAGAATTCAGATTGTGATGTTTTCTGTCACTTCATAATTCTAATTTTAGAGTTTTCGTTTTTAAAGCAGAATAATTCACTCCAGAAAAGTCTGCAATCTATGATTTTCCATATATCGCCAGGAACGATGGTCAATGGTTTGAATGAAACTGAATATCTTTTATTAGAAATATGGTGGAGCCTTTTACTCATGCACTCATAGAATTTTAACCATGAATTTTCTATCTTTTATGTATAAAAATATAGGAGAGCCTTTGTATTTGCATTCTTAAATTTCTTGGAAACACAGAGATATTTATGGAATTTTCCTGCACTGGTAATAAAAAGGGGTAGAGTAGGGAATAAACCTAGAGGACGAGCTACTTAGTGCTCTTTTGCCTTACTTAAAAAAAAAAAATCACCTTTCAAAATATTGGTCTGAATTGCACAGGGTTTCAATTTGAATATTGCGGGTATCATGAAGTCTTTTCTTGTAGCTGTTATCTATTGTTTAATGCCATCTAGTAGATTGTAAGTGCCTTGGGGGGGTCGAGGTTACTATATATTCATCTTTGTATTACCTTATAATACTTAACTCCTCACATAATATGTTACACAGAGTAGGTATAACAGGTTTGTTGAATTAAATTGGATTGACTTGAAGTAGAAGGGAGGAATTAGGCAGATGGAAAAACATAGAAAGGGATAAAGAAAGAAAGCTGAGTCTTGTAGTCTTTCTAGATATGTTGTTTTAGTTTAAGTAATCAAGAATGGTGATATCTTATTTACATTTAAAAACGTTTATGACTGACTAGTCAGAAATTGTAGCATGTCTTTGTTCTGTACCAACTAGTGATTTACCTTTCAATGAGCTGCTCTGTGTAATAATTCTCGTGGTTAAAAAATACCATTATTTTGTTTCAGGAGATAACTCTTATGAATTAAATTCTAGACTAATTTCTTCAGTCTTTCTGCCCCAGCCCCAATACCTCCATTAAAAAAAATCAGTGTGTAATTTGCATATATTGTGAAACGAACAGATCAGAGGTGTATATTTTCTTGGGTTCTGACATATATGTAACTGTGTAACTATACTCTGATCAAGATACACAACATTTTCATTTCCCCAGAAAGTTCTTTAATTCCACATGTACTCTTTCTATACCACTCTATCCCTGTTCCCTGACCCACTACAATATGAACTGTTTGTTACTGGCTTAATTTGCCCAACGTAATGTTTTTGATTTCTTTTTGATTATTATTATGAAGTCTATTCACTTCAGTCTTTTTGACACCTAACATAAAATTTACCGTCTTTACCATTATAAAGTGTATAATTCAGTGGCATAAAGTGCAGTCACATTGTTGTACTACCCTTACCACTACCATTCATCCTCTTTTCATCTTGTAAAACTGAAACTTCATCCTTATTTCTTAATTTAAAGAACACTTTAAAAAAGAATTTATAGTACAGGCTCCTATATCCAACTTAGTTGGCCTGGTAATTTTAAGTTTATAAAATTTTTTTTTGGACAAAGTGGGTAGTCATAAAGATGATCTGTACATACCTTAAAACATAATATATATTTATAGTTCAGTCTTTTGATGTTGGGCCCACATCTTTTCTGTGAGCATAGATCTCCTGATTGGAGTTCATCATGGACTTTCTTAAATCGGATAAATGTATGTGTATAGCTGATTCACTTTGTTGTAAAGCAGAAACTAACACACCATTGTAAAGCAATTATACTCCAATAAAGATGTTAAAAAAACAAAACAAAACAAAAAACTTTAAAACATTATCTTCAATTCCTAGTTTCAATTTCCTTTTAAGTGTACTGAGACAGTTAAAAATGGTCCCAGTGGTTATTATACTAAATGTTTATAAATAGTCTTGCCTCTTGACAGTATTTCTTTTTAAAGCAATTAATTAGCCTTTATCAATTTGTTATAAAGTGTTCAATTTATTCATGGGAACAATTACTTCTAGTTCTTATAGATTTTAAAAAATATTTAACCAGATTATGTAATTATATTAACAGATAAAACTGAGATTAAAAATGTACAAAAACAACGAATTCTTGATAGTGTACAATTCAGCTGATGGGAGCACAGGTTCGGGGTCATGTCCTTGTAACCTTGACACTTTCCTTCACACTGTGAGAATCAAAAGTAGTTGAGAACATTGGTTTACCTCATGATTTACTCATGAGTTAGTTAATGGAAGACAATTAAGAGAACTTTCGCAGATAGTAAGTTGATAATTTAAAAGTTTTTAAAAATTTCATTGCATTATACCTATAAATTGGCAGTCTGCTTTCTTTTCTGTTGTTATGGTGAGTTTATACATGCCATAAAATGAAATTATAGTTTTTGTTTTTCTGTTGTACAGCAAACAACATCAAAATTTAATTAGTTTTGTTCACTATGTTGTGGGTCAGGAATTTGGGGAGGATTTTGCTGGTTTATATTGTTCTAGTCAGGTGGTGGCTAAGTGCTGGGGTCGTCTGAAGGCCTCTTCATTTACATATCTAGTATCGAAGCAAACTTTACTTGAAGAGTGGGAGGAGATTCATTAGGTATTTTTCTCCTCATGTGAGCTCTCCACATGTCCGTTTTGCGTTACCTTACAGGATGTGGTCTCAGGATAATCAAATTTCTTCTGTGGAGGGTGGTTTCCTCCAGAAAGAGTGTTCTGAAAGACAGTAGGTGAAAGCTGTCATTTTCGTAAAGTCTAGGCCCAGAAAATAATACAATGTCATTTCTGCCACATACTGCTGGTCAAAGCAATCAGTCACAGAGCCCATTCACATTTAAGGGGAGGAGACATAGACTCTACTTCTCCATAGGAGGCATATCAAAGAATTTGTGGCCATTTTTAATCTGCCACAGGTTTAAATGGTGTATATAATTAATGACATTTTTACTTCAAAAAGTCGAGAATATTTCTGGTGGATGTCAACATTGAGGTCTATGGAAGAAAACATGGGTTTATGTTTAACTGATTCGAATTATAAATGAAACATTTGGAAAGAGTAAAACTGATGAAGACTAGAATGCTGGTGGCGACTTCATTATAATAATGGCTATTGTAAAGTTCTTATTTATCAATACAGCTCCTGGTCCAGCATTAGGTTTGAGTTACAGTGCCTCATAGCATTAAAAAAAGGGGAAGAAAACAACGCTCAATAAAGTATATAGATGAATTTAAGTTTTAATCTCTTGGCAGGCTGCAAATCCCATTTGGTATCTGCGTAACAGACATTTTAGACAACAGTGTGAGTTGACTTTAAGTGGACTAGGTCTGAGTTCCATGTCTTAGAAGGCAGCATTTTAAGATGAATTTAACATTTATAAATATTCTTTCTTCTTTGTTATATAAGCTGGATGTAGTGTCATTTTTGTATGTAAGTTGGTAAAATTTACCTTTGATTTTAAATGTAATATTTTTCATCATCTTTAACAATGAAGGACAATCAGATATTATGAGTAACATATTTTTCAATGACACACTGTGGTCTTTTTTGATGACCCATTGGTCATTAAACAGTGAAGAAACAGGGAAGAATTTCTAAAATGGTCATTAGAAATAATTTATTTCACTAGGTTTTGCTACGTAATATTACTTTTATTAAGATCAGCCCACATTTGAATATGTGTTACGTTTAGTTCGATGCTGAGAATATATAGATCAAAGAAATTTGATCTATATATTCTTATTTAATCGATATCAAATTAATATAATTAATACTGGTGTTGAATTAATTTTTGAATAAAGCAAGAATGGAAATGGTCTTTCTGCTTGTGATTGTTTGGTACTGGCACCTGTTTCCATGATGGTGCCAAGAGGAATTACTTTCAGATTTCAATTCCGCTATAATTTTAAGTCATTCTTCTCTTTAGACAAAGGCTGGTTATTTCCAGTGACGTGTGAAACAGTGTTATTAGAAATGACTCATTAAATTTCTTATGTACTTCGGTTCTGTTACATAATTTATAGAAATAAATTAATAATTTTTGTAGTTATTAACTTTGTTTAAAAATAAAACAAATTTTGTTCATTTATTTTTTATTGAAGTATAATTGACTTACAATATTATATTAGTTTCAGTTGTACCACATAGTGACTTGATATTTTTATACATTATAAAATGATCACTATGATAAGTCTAGTACTATCTGTCATTATGCAAATTATTACAATATTTTTGAGTGTATTCCCTAAGTTGTATATTACATCCTTGTGACATTTGTTTTATAAATGGAAGTTAGTACCTCTTAATCTTGCTTACCTATTTCACTTATCCCCTGACTCTCCTTCCCTCTGGTAAATACCTTTTTGTTTTCTGTATCTGTGACTCTGTTTCTGTTTTGTTATGTTTGTTCATTTGTTTTTAGATTTCACATATAAATGAAATCATAATGATACTGTCTTTCTCTGTGTAACTTATTTCACTTAGCATAATGCTCTCTAGGTCTTTTTTATGGCTGAGTAATATGCCATTGACTATCTATACCACATCTTCTTTATTTTTTCATCTATTGATGGTCACTTAGGTGGCTTCCATATCTTGGCTATTGTAAATAATGTTGCAGTGAACATAAGGGTGCCACATATATCTTTTTGAATTGGTATTTTTGGTTTTTTTGGAAAAAATACCCAGAAGTAGAATTGCTGGACCACATAATAGCTCTATTTTTAAGTTTTTGAGGAAACTTCATAATGTTTTTCATAGTGGATGCACCAATTTTCACTGTGAAAATTATATGAGGGTTCCCTTTTCTGTATGTCCTTGCCAAGACTTGTTATTTTTGTCTTTTTGGTAATAGGCATTGTGACAGGTGTGAGGTGATACCTCATTACGTTTTTGATCTGCATATTCTTGTTGATTAGTGATATTGAGCATCTTTTCACATGTCTGTTGCCATCTGTCTGTCTTCTTTGGAAGAATGTTCAGGTCCTCTGTCCATTTTTTAATCAGATTATTTATTTTTTTTATGTCAAGTTTTATGTGTTCTTTGTATATTTCAGATGTTAACCATTAGCAGATATAGTGTTTGCAAATGTCTTATCCCTTTCAGTAGGCTGCCTTTACATTTTGTTGACAGTTTCCTTTATGGTGCAAAAGCTTTTGTTTGATGTAGTCCCATTTGTTTATTTTTGCTTTTGTTTCTTGCCTGAGGAGACATATCCAAAAACATAGCTAAGACTGATGTCAAAGAGGTTACTGCCTATGTTTTCTTCTAGGAGTTTATGGTTTTAGATCTTACATTTAGGTCTTTAATCCATTTTGAGTTTGTTTTTGTATATGGTATGAGAAAATGGTCCAGTTTGATTCTTTTGCATGCAGCTGTCCAGTTTTCCCAACACTATTTATTGAAGAGCCTGTCTCATTGTGTATTTTGGCCTACTTTCTAGTAGATTAGTTGACCATATAAGCATGGGTTTATTTCTGGGATCTCTATTCTGTTCCATTGATCTATGTGTCTGTTTTTATGCTTATACTGTATTGTTTTGATTACTATAGTTTTGTAGTATGATTTGAACTCAGGTAGTGTGATACCTCCAGTTTAGTTCTTTTTTCTCAATATTATTTTGGCTGTCTAGGGTCTTCTGTGTTTCTATACAAATTTTTGAATTGTTTGTTCTAATTATGTGAAAAATGCTATTGGTATGTTGATAGGGATTGCATTGAATCCATAGATTTCCTTGGCTAGTATGGTCATTTTAACAATAATTCTTCCAATTCATGAATACGGTATATCTTTTCCTCTGGTTGTGTCATCTTCAATTTCTTTCAGTGTCTTTTAGTTCTCTGAGTCCAGGTCTTTTTCTTCCTTGGTTAGATTTATTCCTAGGTATTTTATCCTTTTTGATGTAATTATAAATGGACTTGTTTTCTTAATTTCTCTTTCTGATAGTTCATTGTTAGTGTATAGAAATGCAACAGATTTCTATATATTAATTTTCTGTCCTGCAACTTTACCAAATTCATTGATGAGTTCTAGTAGTTTTCTTAGTGGCATCTTAAGGATTTTCTACATATGGTATGTCATCTGCAAACAGTGACAATTTTCCTTCTTCCTTTCTAATTTGTATTCCTTTAATTTCTTTTTCTTGTCTGATTGTTGTAGCTAGGACTTTCAGTACTATGTAGAATAAAAGCTAGGAGAGTGGGCCTCCTTGTCTTGTACCTGATCTTAGAAGAAATACTTTCAGCTTTTCCCTGTTTGAGTGTGATGTTGGCTGTGGGTTTGTCATATATGGCCTTTATTATGTGGGGCATGTTCCCTCTATACCCACTTTGTTGAGAGTTTTTTTTATCATAAATGGATGTTGAGTTTTGTCAGCTTTTTTGTGTGTGTCTGTTGAGATGCTCATATGATTTTTATTCATTCTTTAATTTATTAATGTGGCTTATCACATTGACTGCTTTCTGGATATTGAACCCTCCTTGCACCCATGGGATAAAGTCCACTTGATCATGGTGCATGGTCCTTTTAATGTATTGTTGAATTTGGTTTGCTAATATTTTATTGAGGGTTTTTGCATCTATGTTCATCAGTGATATTGGCCTGTAATTTTCTTTTTTTGGTTATGTCTGTCTGATTTTGGTATCAGGGTGATGCTTGCCTCCTAGAATGGGTTCAGGAACATTCCATCCTCTGTAAATTATTGGAATAGTTTAAGAAGGATAGATGATAACTTAAAAAAAACGTTTCATAGAATTCACCTGTGAAGCCATCCGACCCTGGACTTTTTTGGGGGGAATTTTTTTTTTTATTACTGATTCAGTTTTATTACTGGTGATTGGTCTGTTCAGTTTTTCTGTTTCTTCCTTATTCAGTCTTGGGAGGTTATACGTTTCTAGGAATTTACGCATTTCTTCTTGGTTGTCCATTTTATTGGTGTGTGCTTTTTCTTAGTAATCTCTTATCATTCTATTTCTATAGTCTTGGTTGTAACTACTTTTCTTTCATATCTGATTTTATCTGTTTGGATCCTCTCTTTTTTTTTCTTGATGAGTTTGGCTAAAGGTTTATCAATTTGTTTATATTTTGAAGAATCAGCTCTTTGTTTCATTGATCTTTTCCAGTTTTTTTAGTCACTAATCCTTTTATTTCTGCTCTGAGCTTTATGATTTATTTCCCTGTACTAAATTTGGGTTTTGTTTATTCTTCTTTTCCTAGTTCCTTGAAGTGTAAGGTTAGGTTCTTTAATTGCAATTTTTCTTGTTTTCTGTGATAGGTTTGTACTGCTATAAACTTCTCTCCTAGAACTGCTTTCACTGTGTCACAGAGATTTTGTATCATTATGTTTCCATGTTCATTTATGTCCAGATGTTCTTTGATTTCCTCTATGATTTACTCAGTGACCAGTTGGTTGTTTAGTGGCCTCTACATGTTCGTGTTTTTTGCAGTTGTTTTTCTTGTAGTTGATTCCTAGTCTTAGTATTACAGTCAGAAAAGATGCTTGATATGATTTCAGTCTTATTAAATTTTTTGAGACTTGTTTTGTGGCCTAGCATATGACCTATCCTAGAGAATGTTCGATGTACAGTTGAAAAGCATGTGTATTCTGCTGCTTTTGGATGGAATGTTCTGTATATGTCTATTGAGTCCATCTGGTCTAACGTCTCGGTTAAGGCCAGTGTTACCTTATTTCCTGTTTGAATGATCTGTCCATTGATATAAGTGGAATGTTAAAGTCCCCTACTGTTACTGTGTTACTGTCCATTTCTCCCTTTATGTCTGTTAATATTTGCTTTACATAATTAGGTGTTCCTATGTTGGGTGCATATATATTTACAATTGTTATGTATTATTGTTGGATTGATCCTTTTATCATTATGTAATGTCCTTTGTCTCTTGTTACAGTCCTTGTTTTTTTTTAATTAAAATTTTTTTAAAAAATATCTTTATTGGAGTATAATTGCTTTACATTGTTGTGTTAGTTGCTGCTGTACAACAAAGTGAATCAGCTATATGTATACACATATACCCATATCTCCTCCCTCTTGCGTCTGCCTCCCATCCCCCCTATCCTACCCCTCTAGGTGGTCACAAAGCACTGAGCTGATCTCCGTGTGCTATGCGGCTACTTCCCACTAGCAATCTGTTTTACATTTGGTAATGTATATATGTCAGTGTCACGCTCTTACTTCCTTTCAGCTTACCCTACCCTCTCCCCGTGTCCTCACGTCCATTCTCTATGTCTACATCTTTAGTCCTGTCCTGCCCCTAGGTTCTTCAGAACCATTTTTTTTTCTTTCTTTAGATTCCATATATATGTGTTAGCATACGGTATTTGTTTTTCTAACTCAATTTCGTTTCTTTTTCTGGCTGAGTAATATTCCATTGTATATATGTGCCACATCTTTTTTTTTTTTAACATCTTTATTGGAGTATAATTCCTTTACAGTGGTGTGTTAGTTTCTGCTTTATAACAAAGTGAATCAGTTATACATATACATATGTTCCCATATCTCTTCCCTCTTGCATCTCCTTCCCTCCCGCCCTCCCTATCCCATACCTCTAGGTGGTCACAAAGCACAGAGCTTATCTCCCTGTGCTATGCGGTTGCTTCCCACTAGCTATCTATTTTACGTTTGGTAGTGTATATATGTCCATGCCACTTTCTCTCTTTGTCACATCTTACCCTTCCCACTCCCCATATCCTCAAATCCATTCTATAGTAGGTCTATGTCTTTATTCCCATCTTGCCACTAGGTTCTTCATGACCTTTTTTTTTTTTCCCCTTAGATTCCATATATGTGTGTTAGCATACAGTATTTGTTTTTCTCTTTCTGACTTACTTCACTCTGTATGACAGACTCTAACTCCATCCACCTCACTACAAATCATTCCATTTCGTTTCTTTTTATGGCTGAGTAATATTCCATTGTATATATGTGCCACATCTTCTTTATGCATTCATCTGTCGATGGACACTTAGGTTGCTTCCGTGTCCTGGCTATTGTAAGTAGAGCTGCAATGAACATTGTGGTACATGACTCTTTTTGAATTATGGTTTTCTCAGGGTATATGCCCAGTAGTGGGATTGCTGGGTCGTATGGTAGTACCATTTTTAGTTTTTTGAGGAACCTCCATACTGTTCTCCATAGTGGCTGTATCAATTTACATTCCCACCAACAGTGCAAGAGGGTTCCCTTTTCTCCACACCCTCTCCAGCCTTTACTGTTTGTAGATTTTTTGATGATGGTCATTCTGACCCGTGTGAGGTGATACCTCATTGTAGTTTTGATTTGCGATTAGTGATGTTGAGCATCCTTTCATGTGTTTGTTGGCAGTCTGTATATCTTCTTTTGGAGAAATGTCTGTTTAGGTCTTCTGCCCATTTTTGGACTGGGTTGTTTGTTTTTTTGATATTGAGCTTCATGAGCTGCTTGTATATTTTGGAGATAATCATTTGTTAGTTGCTTCGTTTGCAAATATTTTCTCCCATTCTGAGGGTTGTCTTTTCATCTTGTTTTTGGTTTCCTTTGCTGTGCAAAAGCTTTTACGTTTCATTAGGCTCCATTTGTTTATTTTTGTTTTTAATTCCATTTGTTTAGGAGGTGGGTCAAAAAGGATCTTGCTGTGATTTATGTCATAGAGTATTCTGCCTATGGTTTCCTCCAAGAGTTTTATAGTGTCTGGCCTTACATTTAGGTCTCTAATCCACTTTGAGTTTATTTTTGTGTTTGGTATTAGGGAGTGTTCTAACTTCATTCTTTTCCACGTAGCTGTCCAGTTTTCCCAGCACCACTTATTGAAGAGGCTGTCTTTTCTCCACCGTATATTATTGCATCCTTTATCAAAGATAAGGTAACCATATGTATGTGGGTTTATATCTGGGCTTTCTATCCTGTTCCATTGATCTGTATTTCTGTTTTTGTGCCAGTACCATATTGTCCTGATTACTGTAGCTTTGTAGTATAGTCTGAAGTCTGGGAGCCTGATTCCTCCAGCTCTGGTTTTCTTTCTCCAGATTGCTTTGGCTATTCGGGGTCTTTTGTGTTTCCATGTAGATTATGAAATATTTTGTTCCAATTCTGTGAAAAATACCATTGGTAATTTGATAGGGATTGCATTGAATCTGTAGATTGCTGTGAGTAGTATAGTCATTTTCACGATATTGATTCTTCCAATCCAAGAACATGGTATATCTCTCCATCTGTTGGTATCATCTTTAATTTCTTTCATCAGTGTCCTTTAGTTTTCTGCATACAGGTCTTTTGTCTCCCTTGGTAGGTTTATTCCTAGGTATTTTATTGTTTTTGTTGCAGTGGTAAATGGGAGTGTTTCCTTAATTTCTCTTTCAGATTTTTCATCATTAGTGTACAGGAATGCAAGAGATTTCTGTGCATTAATTTTGTATCCTGCTCCTTTACCAGATTCATTGATTTGCTCTAGTAGTTTTCTGGTAGCATGTTGAGGATTCTCTGTATAGTATCATATTATCTGCAAACAGTGACAGTTTTACTTTTTCTTTTCCGATTTGTATTCCTTTAATTTCTTTTTCTTCTCTGATTTCTGTCACTAAAACTTCCAAAACTATGTTGAATAATAGTGGTGAGAGTGGGCCACCTGGTGTTCCTGATCTTAGTGGAAATGGTTTCAGTTTTTCTCCATTGAGAACGATGTTGGCTGTGGGTGTGTCATATGTGGCCTTTATTATGTTGAGGTAAGTTCGCTCTGCCTGCTTACTGGAGGGTTTTTATCATAAATGGGTGTTGGATTTTGTCAAAAGCTTTTTCTGCATCTATTGAGATTATCATATGATTCTTATCCTTCGGTTTGTTAATATGGTGTATCACATTGATTGATTTGCATATATTGAAGAATCCTTGCATTCCTGGGATAAACCCCACTTGATCATGGTGTATGATCCTTTTAATGTGCTGTTGGGTCTGTTTCTTAGTATCTTGTTGAGTATTTTTGCATGTATGTTCATTAGAGATGTTGGCCTGTAGTTTTCTTTTTTCTGACATCTTTGTCTGGTTTTGGTATCAGGGTGATGGTGGCCTCGTAGAATGAGTTTGGGAGTGTTCCTCTCTCTGCTATGTTTTGAAAGAGTTTGAGAAGGATAGGTGTTAGCGCTTCCCTAAATGTTTGATAGAATTCTCCTGTGAAGCCATCTGTTACTGGGCTTTTGTTTGTTGGAAGATTTTAAATTAAGGTTTCAATTTCAGTGCTTTTGATTAGTCTGTTTATATTTTCTTTTTGTTCCTAGTTCAGTCTTGGAAGGTTGTGCTTTTCCAAGAATTTGTCCATTTCTTCTAGGTTATCCATTTTATTGGCATATAGTTGCTTGTAGTAATCTGTCATGATCCCTTGTATTTCTGCAGTGTCAGTTATTACTTCTCCTTTTTCATTTCTAATTCTGTTGATTTGAGTGTTTTCCCTTTTTTCTTGATGAGCCTGTCTAATGGTTTATCAATTTTGTTTATTTTCTCAAAGAACCAGCTTTTAGTTTTGTTGATCTTTGCTATTTTTTCCTTTATTTCTTTTTCATTTATTTCTGATCTGATTTTTATGATTTCTTACTTTTTGCTAACTTTGGGTTTTCCTTTATTCTTCTTTCTCTAATTGCTTTAGGTGTAAGGGTAGGTTGTTTATTTGAGATGTTTCTTGTATCTTGTGGTAGGATTGTATTGCTATAAACTTCCCTTTTAGAACTGCTTTTGCTGCATCCCATAGGTTTTGGGCCATCGTCCTTTCATTGTCATTTGTTTCTAAGTATTTCTTGATTTCATTAGTGATCTCTTGGTTATTTAGTAGTGTATCGTTTAGCCTCCATGTGTTTGTATTTTTTACATTTTTTTTTTGTAATTGATGCCTAGTCTCATAGCGTTGTGGCCAGAAAAGATACTTGATACGATTTCAATTTTATTAAATTTACCAAGGCTTGATTTGTGACCCAAGATATGATCTATCTTGGAGAATGTTCCATGAGCACTTGACAAGAATGTGTATTCTGTTGTTTTTGGATGGAATGTCCTATAAATATCAATTAAGTCCATCTTGTTTAATGTATCATTTAAAGCTTGTGTTTCCTAATTTATTTTCATTTTGGATGATCTGTCCATTGGTGAAAGTGGGGTGTTAAAGTCCCCTACTATGTTTGTGTTACTGTCGATTTCCCCTTTTATGGCTGTTAGTATTTGCCTTATGTATTGAGGTGCTCCTATGTTGGGTGCATAAATATTTACAATTGTTATATCTTCTTCTTGGATCGATCCCTTGATCATTATGTAGTGTCCTTCTTTGTCTCTTGTAATAGTCTTTATTTTAAAGTCTATTTTGCCTGATATGAGAATTGCTACTCCAGCTCTCTTTTGATTTCCATTTGCATGGAATATCTTTTTCCATCCCCTCACTTTCAGTCTGTATGTGTCTCTAGGTCTGAAGTGGGTCTCTTGTAGACAGCATATATACAGGTCTTGTTTTTGTATCCATTCAGCCAGTCTGTGTCTTTTGGTGGGCACATTTAATCCATTTACATTTAAGGTAATTAGTGATATGTATATTCCTATTACCATTTTCTTAATTGTTTGCAGTTTGTTGTTGTAGGTCTTTTTCTTGTCTTGTGTTTCCTGCCTAGAGAAGTTCCTTTAGCGTTTGTTGTAAAGCTGGTTTGGTGGTGCTGAATTCCCTTAGCTTTTGCTTGTCTGTAAAGGTTTTAATTTCTCCATGGAATCTGAATGAGATCCTTGTTCAGTAGAGTAATCTTGGTTGTAAGTGTTTCCCTTCCATCACTTTAAATATGTCCTGCCACTCCCTTCTGGCCTGCAGAGTTTCTGCTGAAAGATCAGCTGTTAACCTTATGGGGATTCCCCTGTATGTTATTTGTTGCTGTTCCCTTGCTGCTTTTAATGTTTTTTCTCTGTATTTAATTTTTGATCGTTTGATTAATATGTGTCTTGACGTGTTTCTCCTTGGATTTATCCTGTATGGGACTCTCTGCCCTTCTTGGACTGGACTATTTCCTTTCCCATATTAGGGAAGTTTTCAACTATAATCTTTTCAAATATTTTCTCTGTCCCTTTGTTTTTCTGTTCTTCATCAGAGACCCCTATAATTAGGATGTTGGTGCATTTAATGTTGTCCCAGAGGTCTCTGAGTCTGTCCTCAATTCTTTTCATTCTTTTTTCTTTATTCTTATCTGTGGTAGTTATTTCCACTGTTTTGTCTTCCAGGTCACTTATGTGTTCTTCTGCCTCAGTTTTTCTGCTATTGATTCCTTCTATAGAATTTTTAATTTCATTTATTGTGTAGTTCATCGTTTGTGTGATCATTACTTCTTCTACGTCCTTGTTAAACGTTTCTTGTATTTTCTACATTCTATTTCTAAGATTAGGATCATCTTTACTATCATTACTCTGAATTCTTTTTCAGGTAGGCTGCCTATTTCCTCTTCATTTGTTTGATCTGATGGGTTTTTACATTGCTCCTTCATGTGCTGCATATTTTTTTGTCTTCTCATTTTGCTTAACTTACTGTGTTTGTGGTCTCCTTTTCGCAGGCTGCTGGATCGTAGATCTCATTGTTTTTGGTGTCTGCTCCCAGTGGGTAAGGTTGGAGCAGTGGGTTGTGTAGGCTTCCTGGTGGGGGAGACTGGTGCCTGTTTCCTGGTGCATGAGGCTGGATTTTGCCTTTCTGGTGGGCAGGGCCACTTCTGGTGGTGTGTTTTGGGGTTTCTGTGAACTTAGTATGATTTTAGGCAGCCTCTCTGGTAATGGGTGGGGTTGTGTTCCTGTCTTGCTAGTTGTTTTGCATGGGGCGTCCAGTCCTGGTACTTGCTGGTCTTTGAGTGGAGCTGTGTCTTAGCGTTGAGACAGAGATCTCTGGGAGAGCTCTCACCCGTTGATATTACATGAGACCGGGAGGTCTCTGGTGTTCTAATGTCCTGAAGTCTGTTCTCCCACCTCAGAGGCTCAGACCTGACACCAGGCCGGAGCACCAAGACCTTAGCAGTGAATGTGGCTGTCTCTGTTATGAAGTCACATTATGAGGGTTTACCATAGCTGTTTAGCTAGAACAGGCTGACTTGGTAGCAATTTGTGTACGAGGCTGTCTGCAGCAGCTGGTGGCTAAAAGAGTAGGTGTCCACATGTGCTGCTAGAATCTTCAACGTTTATATAGAGGTCTTCACTGGGTTCAGTCACGGATTCGGTACAGATGGTCTCAAGAACACCTTACTCTCTCAAGGTGGTTTGCTTGAAATAGCTCCTAAGCCTGAGGGTCTACAAGCTGCAGGAAGACGTGACCCCCCAGGGCAGCCTGCAAGCCGAGATTCTTACCATGAACCCTGCTGCAGCCATCGTGGAATCTGGCTTTCCCTGCTGCTCTGCAATGAGTTCAGTGAAGCTTTCTCTCTTTGCAGGTGAGATTCATGCTACCTGAGTTTCCCAAAGCCATAGAGTGCTTAAATGTTGGGCCTGGGGTACGAACCCAGCAAATCTGGCTCCAAGGTCTGTGTTACCTCACCCAACAAGAGTGGGAAGGCCATGCTCCTGAACGCCTCACCCCCGTGAGCTGCCTCCTCAAATCCACACTGCTGCAGGAAGAGTCTCAGTCTTTGTTTCAAAATCTATTTTGTCTGATATAAGCATTGCTACTCCAGTTCTCTTTTTAACATTTGCATGAAATACATTTTCCATCCTCTCACTTTCAGCCTGTATGTTTCTTTGGATCTGAAGTAAGTCTCTTTCAGGCGGCAAATATATGGGTCATTTTTTTTGTAACAATTCAGCCAGTCTGTGTCTTTTGATTGAATTATTTAGTTCACATACATTTAAAGTAATTATTGATAGGTATGTAGTTATTGCTGCTGTGTTGATTGTATTCTGGTTGCTTTTGTATTTTTTTTTCTGTTCCCTTCTTTGCTCCACTCCTTGGTGATTTAATGAGTATTTTTGTGTTATGTTTGTATTCATTTCTCTTTTTTTTAGCTTGTATTTTTTATAGATTTTTAGTTTATAGTTACCATGAGTTTTATATACAAGAATATGCATACACATACGTGCATACATATGATTTTTTTAAGGTTGATAATCTCTTAAATTCAAATACTTTCTAATAATTTTGCAATTTTACGCCCCCCCCCTACATTTAATGTTTTTTACATCATATTTTACATCTTTTTGTTTTGTGTACTCTTTAACTAGTTACTGGCCTCTTAAAGTATCTGCATTTTAAAAAACTTTCTCTCTCTACTTTTTAGTTCAATTTGAGTGACTTCCACTACTCTGTCTTCCAGGTTGCTAGTCTGTTTCTCTGTATTATTTAACCTACTGTTGATTTCTTCTATTGTATTTTAAAATTCTGTTATTGTACTTTTCAGTTCCATTTGGTTCTCGTTTATATTTTCTCCCTCTTAAACTCTCACAGTGTTCATCTATTCTTTTCCTGAGTTCATTAAGTGTCTTTATGATCATTACCTTGAACTCTTTGTTGGGTAGATTGCTTATCTCCACTTTGCTTAGTTCTTCTTCTCAGGTTTTGTCTTATTCCTTCATTTGAAACATATTTCTCTATGTCATCATTTTGCCTAATTCTCTTTGTTTATTTCTGATATATTAGGTAGGTTGGTTACATTTTCCAGTCACGGAGATGTGGCCTTATGTAGGTGTCCTGAGGGTCTCAGCAGCATACTTTCCTGTGGTTACCAAAACTATAATGCTCTAGGGGTGCTACCTAGGTGTGCTGCATGGGCTCTTCTTTTGTGGTGGGGCTGATTGTTGTGGGCCTGTTGTTAGGTAGGGCTCGGCTCTGGCCCTGTAGGCTGCCGGGTCCTGTCTCATGCAGTGATTGCTGGCTTGCTGGTGTGTGGACTGGGTCCTGGGGTTGCTGGCTATATGGCCTGGGGGTCAGGGGCTGGTGCTGGCCTGTTCATGTGCAGGTAAACCCCTAGAGCTAATAGGCTAGAAGGAGGACTCCAAATTGCCAACACCAATGTCTTCATGGTTGAATGATATTCCAGAAATGGCTGCCCACATTATCTGTGTCCCCAGCAGGAGTCCCAATTGCCTTCTGCTTCTCTAGAGGCTTTCCAAGATCAGTAAATGGGTCTGACTCATCTCCTTTCAAAGTACTGCTTCTGCACTGGGATGTGGAATTTGTACGATTTTGTTTGTGCCCATTAAGATTGGAGTCTGTTTCCTACAATCCTCCAGCTCTCCTGTACACAAGCCCTGCTGGCCTTCAAAGCCAGATGTTCTGGAGGTTTGTCTTCTGGTGCAGGTCCCCTGGGCTGGGGAGTTCAGTGTTGGACTGAGACCCCTGGCTCCTTGAGGAGAAGCTCTGCAATTGTGATTATCCTCATGTTTGTGGGTCACCTACGTGGGAGTGTGGGTCTTGACTATACTGAATCTCTGTCCCTCTCATTGTGGCTCCTTCTTTATATATGTAGTTGTGGAAATTTTTTTCTACTAGTCTTCAGGTTGTTCTCATAGGTAGTTGCTCTGTAAATAGTTGTAGTTTTGGTGTGCTTGTGTGGGGAGCTGAGCTCGGTGTCTTCTTGCTCTTCTATCTTGTCCACACCGTGCTCCCAGTTATTTTAATATGTATTCTTTGTATGTTGATGTATAGTTTTCTCATATAAAGTAATAATACTTTTGAGACTGCGGTATCTAAAACTCTACATATCAAAATTTATATTTTACATTAAAACATGGTTCAGATCATATAAAGTGATGTGTAATCATTGTTACCTTAAAATTAGTCATTGGTTAAATACAGTCATCCCTTGGTATCCAAGGGGGATTGGTTTCAGCATCCCCTGCAGATGCTTAAGTCCCTTACAGTTGGCCCTTTTATATCCACAGGTTCCACATCAGTGGATACGGAGGTCTGATTCTTTGAGAGCCTTTTTTTAGTAACTAGGGTATCTTTAAATGCTGTAAAATACAGGTGAGACACAATTTAGGACCACATGAAATTTGAAAATCTGATTTTTAAAAACAGATTAGGACTTACTTTCATTATGAAATGTTTTTTTCCCAAAGTTTGTTGAAAAATCTACTTTATTGTATAATTTAGGTGTGTGATATGTATAATGCTTGTATAGTTAAGTATTTTTCAGTACTTAAAAACACTTAATTTTTACATAAACAATAATAATAAATTTTAAATAAAAAATTGCTCTCAGCTCCATCATGCTAACAAAGCTGTACATTTATTCCCTTTTTCATTTTAATGTAGTAGGTATGGTTTTTAGAGATTTCTTTCATTGAAAAGCAGTAAGTAGAAGTATATATTAGTGGAAATTGAAATTTAGTAAATTTTTGTTTGTATGTTTTGTATTTTAAGTGATTGAATTATTTTCTTTTTCATGTAACTTTAAACATGTCTGTCACTAATAGTTGTTAATCTCTCTCAGTTTTGTTAATGTATTTTAAAAGTTGCTATGTGATAAGCAGAATAATGTTCTTCAAAGATAACAGGTCCTAATCCTGGAAGCTGTAAATGCTTTCTTATTTGGAAAAAGGGTTTGCAATGAGTAGATTATTCTGGATTATCTAGGTGGGCTTCAAATGGTATCACAAGTATCCTAGAAGACAGAAACAAAGCAACATTTTACAGACATACGGAGGAACAGGTGATGTGACAGAGGAGCAGAGAGTGATTTGAAGATGTTGGCCTTGATGATTAGAATGATATGGCTACAAGTCAGGGAATACTGGCAGCCACCAGAAGCTGGGGAAGTCAAGGAATGGATTCTCACCTAAAGCCTGCTGAGGGAAGCAGCCTTGCTAACTTCTTAATTTCCACCAGTGATACTGATTTCAGACTTCTGGCCTCCAGAATCATGAGAAAATAAATTTCTGTTGTTTTCAGCCACCAGATTTTCGGTAATTTGTTATGGCATCCACAAGAAACTAATATGTGAGTATATGTTTCTATAATCAATGAAAGACTTAATCATAGAGTAGGAAGGGACCCCAGACTTAAGCAATCTGCTCCTCTCTTCTTGTGACCTGGACATGTTCACATTTGCACTTCCCTTCTTACTGCTAGCCACTTGTCTTTTGTGTTGCAGCTTAAATGTCAGCCCATCAAATGAGCCTTATTTTTCTACCCAGTTCTTTACTTTTTCTCCTTATTTTAGTCTTTTTAATTATCTGTGTCATTCATTAAAATTGACAAATATTTTGTTTACTTGTTCTTTGATAAGTGTCACATTAGAAAGACTTCCTGAGGGCAGAGAGAATTGTCCTATTCTGTACTCATAGTACAGTGCCTAGTACATAGTATGTTCTCAGTAAGTAAAAATTGTTGGTATTTTTCAATTACTTATGGGATAAATTTCCTAGTTTTTTAAAAAAAATTGTTCATTCTAGTATCTGACAGTCTCATTGACTGTATGCAGTATTCTTAGTTTATCTACAGTGTGATGGTATATTCTGATCTGACTTTTAACTTTCAATTTCATTTGTCCTGTTTAGGAGACCAGTTTGTTCAGTCCCAGTGATGTCTATTTAGGTCTGTCACTGATCTAGTCATTCTTAGTATATTTTGCTTTTTGATAATGTGACTTTTTGCCTTTATCAGTTGTTACTGTGTTTTATGATATTTAATTTTGCTGACCAGATTTCTTTACATTTCTCTGAATCGCTTATATAGACTTCTAATAAAGAGAAGGAAAAATATGAGAATATTTAGAATAGAGAGCCCAAGTTTTATTAACTCATTTATTTTTAAACCTTTAAGTATGTGTAGGTCATTTTACTTTTAAGGGCTTTTGGTGTTCAGTACAAAAAACAAATCAGGCAGCTGGTTTTCCAGTTCTTGGATACTACTTGCAAAGCAGTGTATTGGGTAATATGGGGGTGTATAATGACAGGGTTGAAAGATGGACTCTATCCTCATGGGAGCTGTGTAGTCCATTAGGGAAAATTACACAAGTATAATACAAATTTTAAGGGAGATATTACTCTGTGATTGGGGAAAAAAAAAGTTATAGTACTTCAAAGAAGTCAACCCTGGTAGCTATGCTTGTTTTCGGCTAAAGGAGAGGATGAGAAGGGAAAATAAAGATTGTAAAATGTTATGAACTTAATGATAGTGTAAGACTTGATTATTTGAATATTAAGCTGTATTCGGTCATGTTTCTTTTGGTCAGTTCAAATGGGATTTTATTTTAAAGATGTGCCTTACACTGCCATCTTGCTTATTAAGGTTGATATAAGGGAGAGGTTTTCTTGTGGCTAGATAATTCTAGATTTTTCCCTTCAGATGTGTGACATAAGATAGATGTATTAGTAAATATTGATGTTGAAAATTTTGTAAAAGGTTTTGTTTTTGGATTGGCCTGCCCGTCTGTCCTCTCTTCCACCTACCCTCCTAGTCTTGTTCTTGAAGGATGAATGTGAGCTTATCAGGTAGATAACGTCCTTCATGAAAGGGCATTGCAGGAAGGAGACGTGTGTAAGGAGATGGCATATACTATGTACCCATTAAATGTTAGTTGGTTTTTTAAATAAACTTTTATTTTTTATTTTTTATTTTATTTTATTTTTTTTAAACATCTTTATTGAAGTACAATTGCCTTACAATGGTGTGTTAGCTTCTGCTTTATAACAAAGTTAATCAGTTATACATATACAATATGTTCCCATATCTCTTCCCTCTTGCATCTCCCTCCCTCCCACCCTCCGCATCCCACCCCTCTAGGTGGTCACAAAGCACCGAGCTGATCTCCCTGTGCTATGCAGCTGCTTCCCACCAGCTATCCATCTTACATTTGGTAGTGTATATATGTCCATGACACTCTCTCACCCTGTCACATCTCACCCCACCCCCTCCCCATATCCTCAAGTCCATTCTCTAGTAGGTCTGTGTTTTTATTCCTGTCTTGCCACTAGGTTCTTCATGGCCTTTTTTTTCCCTTAGATTCCGTATATATGTGTTAGCATACTGTATTTGTTTTTCTCTTTCCGACTCACCTCACTCCGTATGACAGACTCTAACTCCATCCACCTCATTACAAATACCTCCATTTCATTTCTTTTTATGGCTGAGTAATATTCCATTGTATATATGTGCCACATCTTCTTTATCCATTCATCTGTCGATGGACATTTAGGTTGCTTCCATGTCCTGGCTATTGTAAATAGAGCTGCAATGAACATTTTGGTACATGACTCTTTTTGACCTATGGTTTTCTCAGGGTATATGCCCAGTAGTGGGATTGCTGGGTCGTATGGTAGTTCTATTTTTAGTTTTTTAAGGAACCTCCATACTGGCTGTATCAATTTACATTCCCACCAACAGTGCAAGAGAGTTCCCTTTCCTCCACACCCTCTCCAGCATTTATTGTTTCTAGATTTTTTGATGATGGCCATTCTGACCGGTGTGAGATGATATCTCATTGTAGTTTTGATTTGCATTTCTCTAATGATTAATGATGTTGAGCATTCTTTCATGTGTCTGTTGGCCATCTGTATATCTTCTTTGGAGAAATGTCTATTTAGGTCTTCTGCCCATTTATGGATTGGGTTGTTCGTTTTTTTGTTATTGAGCTGCATGAGCTGCTTGTAAATCTTGGAGATTAATCCTTTGTCAGTTGCTTCATTTGCAAATATTTTCTCCCATTCTGATGGTTGTCTTTTGGTCTTGTTTATGGTTTCCTTTGCTGTGCAAAAGCTTTTAAGTTTCATTAGGTCCCATTTGTTTATTTGTGTTCTTATTTCCATTTCTCTGGGAGCTGGGTCAAAAAGAATCTTACTGTGATGTATGTCATAGAGTGTTCTGCCTATGTTTTCCTCTAAGAGTTCGATAGTGTCTGGTCTTACACTTAGGTCTTTAATCCATTTTGAGTTTATTTTTGTGCATGGTGTCAGGGAGTGTTCTAATTTCATACTTTTACATGTACCTGTCCAATTTTCCCAGCACCACTTATTGAAGAGGCTGTCTTTTCTCCACTGTATATGCTTGCCTCCTTTATCAAAGATAAGGTGACTATATGTGCGTGGGTTTATCTCTGGGCTTTCTATCCTGTTCCATTGATCTATATTTCTGTTTTTGTGCCAGTACCAAACTGTCTTGATTACTGTAGCTTTGTAATATAGTCTGAAGTCAGGGAGCCTGATTCCCCCAGCTCCATTTTTCATTCTCAAGATTGCTTTGGCTATTCGGGGTCTTTTGTGTTTCCATACAAATTGTGAAATTTTTTGTTCTAGTTCTGTGAAAAATGCCAGTGGTAGTTTGATAGGGATTGCATTGAATCTGTAGATTGCTTTGGGTAGTAGACTCATTTTCACAATGTTGATTCTTCCAATCCAGGAACATGGTATATCTCTCCATCTGTTTGTATCATCTTTAATTTCTTTCATCAGTGTCTTATAATTTTCTGCATACAGGTCTTTTGTCTCCTTAGGTAGGTTTATTCCTAGATATTTTATTCTTTTTGTTGCAATGGTAAACGGGAGTGTTTTCTTAATTTCACTTTCAGATTTTTTGTCATTAGTGTATAGAAATGCAAGAGATTTCTGTGCATTAATTTTGTATCCTGCTACTTTACCAAATTCATTGATTAGCTCTAGGAGTTTTCTGGTAGCATCTTTAGGATTCTCTATGTATAGTATCATGTCATCTGCAAACAGTGACAGCTTTACTTCTTCTTTTCCGATTTGGATTCCTTTTATTTCTTTGTCTTCTCTGATTGCTGTGGCTAACACTTCCAAAACTATGTTGAATAATAGTGGTGAGAGTGGGCAACCTTGTCTTGTTCCTGATCTTAGTGGAAATGGTTTCAGTTTTTCACCATTGAGGACAATGTTGGCTGTGGGTTTGTCATATATGGCCTTTATTATGTTGAGGAAAGTTCCCTCTATGCCTACTTTCTGCAGGGCTTTTATCATAAATGGGTGTTGAATTTTGTCGAAAGCTTTCTCTGCATCTATTGAGATGATCATATGGTTTTTCTCCTTCAATTTGTTAATATGGTGTATCACATTGATTGATTTACGTATATTGAAGAATCCTCGCATTCCTGGGATAAACCCCACTTGATCATGGTGTATGATCCTTTTAATGTGCTGTTGGATTCTGTTTGCGAGTATTTTGTTGAGGATTTTTGCATCTATGTTCATCAGTGATATTGGCCTGTAGTTTTCTTTCTTTGTGACATCTTTGTCTGGTTTTGGTATCAGGGTGATGGTGGCCTCGTAGAATGAGTTGTGGAGTGTTCCTCCCTCTGCAATATTTTGGAAGAGTTTGAGAAGGATAGGTGTTAGCTCTTCTCTAAATGTTTGATAGAATTCACCTGTGAAGCCATCTGGTCCTGGGCTTTTGTTTGTTGGAAGGTTTTTAATCACAGTTTCAATTTCAGTGCTTGTGATTGGTCTGTTCATATTTTCTATTTCTTCCTGGTTCAGTCTCGGCAGTTTGTGCATTTCTAAGAATCTGTCCATTTCTTCCAGGTTGTCCATTTTATTGGCGTAGAGTTGCTTGTAGTAATCTCTCATGATCTTTTGTATTTCTGCAGTGTCAGTGGTTACTTCTCCTTTTTCATTTCTAATTCTATTGATTTGAGTCTTCTCCCTTTTTCTCTTGATGAGTCTGGCTAATGGTTTATCAATTTTGTTTATCTTCTCAAAGAACCAGCTTTTAGTTTTATTGATTTTTGCTATTGTTTCCTTCATTTCTTTTTCATTTATTTCTGACCTGATCTTTATGATTTCTTTCCTTCTGCTAGCTTTGGGGTTTTTTTGTTCTTCTTTCTCTAATTGCTTTAGGTGCAAGGTTAGGTTGTTTATTCGAGATGTTTCCTGTTTCTTGAGGTAGGCTTGTATTGCTATAAACTTCCCTCTTAGCACTGCTTTTGCTGCGTCCCATAGGTTTTGGGTCGTCGTATCTCCATTGTCATTTGTTTCTAGGTATTTTTTGATTTCCCCTTTGATTTCTTCAGTGATCACTTCATTATTAAGTAGTGTATTGTGTAGCCTCCATGTGTTTGTATTTTTTACAGATCTTTTCCTGTAATTGATATCTAGTCTCATAGCGTTGTGGTCAGAAAAGATACTTGATACGATTTCAATTTTCTTAAATTTACCAAGGCTTGATTTGTGACCCAAGATATGATCTATCCTGGAGAATGTTCCATGCGCACTTGAGAAAAATGTGTATTCTGTTGTTTTTGGGTGGAATGTCCTATAAATATCAATTAAGTTCATCTTGTTTAATGTATCATTTAAAGCTTGTGTTTCCTTATTTATTTTCATTTTGGAGGATCTGTCCATTGGTGAAAGTGGGGTGTTAAAGTCCCCTACTATGATTGTGTTGCTGTCGATTTCCCCTTTTATGGCTGTTAGTATTTGCCTTATGTATTGAGGTGCTCCTATGTTGGGTGCATAAATATTTACAATTGTTATACCTTCCTCTTGGATCGATCCCTTGATCATTATATAGTGTCCTTCTTTGTCTCTTATAATATTCTTTATTTTAAAGTCTATTTTGTCTGATATAAGAATTGCTACTCCAGCTTTCTTTTGATTTCCATTTGCATGGAATATCTTTTTCCATCCCCTCACTTTCAGTCTGTATGTGTCTCTAGGTCTGAAGTGGGTCTCTTGTAGACAGCATATATATGGGTCTTGTTTTTGTATCCATTCAGCCAGCCTGTGTCTTTTGGTGGGAGCATTTAATCCATTTACATTCAAGGTAATTATCGATATGCATGTTCCCATTCCCATTTTTTTAAATGTTTTGGGTTTGTTATTGTAGGTGTTTTCCTTCTCTTGTGTTTCCTGCCTAGAGAAGTTCCTTTAGCATTTGTTGTAAAGCTGGTTTTGTGGTGCTGAACTCTCTCAGCTTTTGCTTGTCTGTAAAGGTTTTAATTTCTCCATCAAATCTGAATGAGATCCTTGCTGGGTAGAGTAACCTTGGTTGTAGGTTTTTCTACTTCATCACTTTAAGTATATCCTGCCACTCCCTTCTGGCTTGCAGAGTTTCTGCTGAAAGATCAGATGTTAACCTTATGGGGATTCCCTTGTGTGTTATTTGTTGTTTTTCCCTTGCTGCTTTTAATATGTTTTCTTTATATTTAATTTTTGACAGTTTGATTAATATGTGTCTTGGCGTGTTTCTCCTTGGGTTTATCCTGTATGGGACTCTCTGTGCTTCCTGGACTTGATTAACTATTTCCTTTCCCATATTAGGGAAGTTTTCAACTATAATCTCTTCAAATATTTTCTCAGTCCCTTTCTTTTTCTCTTCTTCTTCTGGGACCCCTATAATTCGAATGTTGGTGCGTTTAATGTTGTCCCAGAGGTCTCTGAGACTGTCCTCAGTTCTTTTCATTCTTTTTTCTTTATCCTGCTCTGCAGTAGTTATTTCCACCATTTTATCTTCCAGGTCACTTATCCTTTCTTCTGCCTCAGTTATTCTGCTATTGATCCCATCTAGAGTATTTTTAATTTCATTTATTGTGTTTTTCATCGTTGCTTGGTTCCTCTTTAGTTCTTCTACGTCCTTGTTAAATGTTTCTTGCATTTTGTCTATTCTATTTCCAAGATTTTGGATCATCCTTACTATCATTATTCTGAATTCTTTTTCAGGTAGACCACCTATTTCCTCTTCATTTGTTAGGTCTGGTGTGTTTTGACCCTGCTCCTTCAACTGCTGTGTGTTTTTCTGTCGTCTCATTTTGCTTATCTTACTGTGTTTGGGGTCTCCTTTTCACAGGCTGCAGGTTCGTAGTTCCCGTTGTTTTTGGTATCTGTCCCCAGTGGGTAAGGTTGGTTCAGTGGGTTGTGTAGGCTTCCTGGTGGAGGGGACTATTGCCTGTGTTCTGGTGGATGAGGTTGAATCTTGTCTTTCTGGTGGGCACGTCCACGTCTGGTGGTGTGTTTTGGGGTGTCTGTGGCCTTATGATTTTAGGCAGCCTCCCTGCTAATGGATGGGGCTGTGTTCCTGTCTTGCTACTTGTTTGGCATAGGGTGTCCAGCCCTGTAGCTTGCTGGTCGTTGAGTGAAGCTGGGTCTTGATGTTGAGATGGAGATCTCTGAGAGATTTTTGCCGTTTGGTATTACGTGGAGCTGGTAGGTCTCTTGTGGACCAGTGTCCTGAAGTTGGCTCTCCCACCTCAGAGGCACAGCCCTGATGCCTGGCTGGAGCACCAAGAGCCTTTCATCCACACAGCTCAGAATATAAGGGAGAAAAAAATAGAAAGATAAAAAGAGGATAAAATAAAATAAAGCTATTATAATAAAAAATAAGAAAAAAAATTATTAAGAGTAAATGTATTCAGAAAAAATTTTTTTTTAATTTTTAGAAACAGATTTATTAATTTTTTATAGTAAAAAATAAGAAAAAGATTTTTAAGAAAAAAATTTATTAAGAAAAAAAATTTTAATTTTTTAAAATAAAAAATATGAAAAAACTTATTAAAAAATTTTTTAATTTCTAAAAATAGAAAATACGGAAAAAATTATTAAGAAAGCATATATTAGGAAAAAAAAATTTTTTTAAGTTAAAAAAAAAAAAAAAAAAAAATGGACGGACCTAACCCTAGGACTGATGGTGAAAGCAAAGCTATACAGACAAAATCTCACCCAGAAGCATACACATATACACTCACAAAAAAAGGAAAAGGGGAAATTAATATATCCTGCTCCTAAAGTCCACCTTTTGAATTTGGGATGATTCGTTGTCTATTCAGGTATTCAACAGATGCAGGCACATCAAGTTGTTTGTGGAGCTTTAATCAGCTGCTTCTGAGGCTGCTGGGGGAGATTTCCCTTTCTCTTCTTTGTTCATACAGCTCCCAGCGTTCAGCTTTGGATTTGGACCCGCCTCTGCATGTACGTTGTCTGAGGGCATCCGTTCCCCGCCCAGACAGAACGGGGTTAAAGGAGCAGCTGCTTCGGGGGCTCTGGCTCACTCAGGCCGGGGGAGGGAGCGGTACGGAGGAGGCGGGGCGAGCCTGCGGCGTCAGAGGCGTCGTTGCAGCAGCCTGAGGCGCGCCGTGTGTTCTCCAGGGGAAGTTGTCCCTGGATCACGGGAGCCTGGCAGTGGCGAGCTGCACCGGCTCCCGGGAGGGGCAGTGTGGAGAGTGACCTGGGCTCGCACACGGGCTTCTTGGTGGCGGCAGCAGCAGCCTTAGCGTTTCCTACCAGTCTCTGGGGTCCGCGCTGTTAGCCGCGGCTCGCGCCCACCTCTGGAGTTCGTCTAGGCGGCGCTCTGAATCCCCTCTCCTTGCGCGCCGTGAAACAAAGAGGCAAGAAAAAGTCTCTTGCCTCCTCGGCGGCTGCAGACCTCCTCTCCGGCTCCCTCCCGGCTCGCCGCGGCACGCCAACCCCTTCAGGCTGTGTTCACGCCTCCAACCCCAGTCCTCTCCCTGCGATCCGACCGAAGCCCGCACCTCAGCTCCCAGCCCCGCCTGCCCCAGCGGGTGAGCAGACAAGCCTCTCGGGCTGGTGAGCGCTGCTCGGCGCTGAGCCTCTGTGCGGGAATCTCTCCATTTTTCCCTCTGCGCCCCTGTTGCTGTGGGATCCGCGCTGATAGCCGCGGCTCGCACCCGTCTCTGGATTTCGTTTAGGCAGCGCTCTGAATCCCCTCTCCTTGCGCGCCGCGAAACAAAGAGGCAAGAAAAAGTCTCTTGCCTCTTCGGCAGCTGCAGACTTTTTCCCGGACTCCCTCCCGGCTCGCACCAAAGCCCGAGCCTCAGCTCCCAGCCCCCGCCCGCCCCGGCGAGTGAGCAGACAAGCCTCTCGGGCTGGTGAGTGCTGGTTGGCGCCGAGCCTCTGTGCGGGAGTCTCTCCGCTTTGCCCTCTGCACCCCTGTGGCTGCGCTCTCCTCCGTGGCTCCGAAGCTTCCCCCCTCTGCCACCCGCAGTCTCTGCCCGCAAAGGGGCTTCCTAGTGCCTGGAAACCTTTCCTCCTTCATGGCTCCCTCCCACTGGCGCAGGTCCCGTCCCTATTCTTTTGTCTCTGTTATTTCTTTTTTCTTTTACCCTACCCAATTACGTGGGGATTTTCTTGCCTTTTGGGAGGTCTGACGTCTTCTGCCAGCGTTCAGTGGGTGTTCTGTAGAAGCAGTTCCACGTGTAGATGTATTTCTGCTGTATCTGTGGGAAGGAAGGTGATCTCCGCGTCTTACTCTTCCGCCATCTTGCCCCTACCTCCAAACTTTTATTTTAAAATAGTTTTAGATTCACATAAATACTTCAAGATAGTACAGAGTTCCTTTATATCCCACTCGTATTTTCTTTTATTATTATCATTTTATATTGATATGGTATATTTGTTATAATTCATGAAGCAATATTGATACATAATTATTAACTAAAGTCCATACTTTACTCAGATTTCCATAATTTTTACCTACTGTCCCTTTTCTATTTTAGAATCCTGTCCATGATATACACTGAATTTAGTGGTCATGTCTCCTTAGGCCCCTCTTAACTGTGATGGTTTCTTAAACTTTGCTTGTTTTTGATGACAATGATAGTTTTGAGGAGTATTGGGCAGTTATTTTGTAGATTTTCCTTCATTTGAGATTTGTCTAATGCGTCACTCATGATTAGACTGGAGTTATGGGTTTTGGGGAGGAAGACCACAGAGGTAAAGTGTCATTTTCATCACATCATATTAAGGATACATATTGTCAATCTGATTTATCACTGTTGATATTGAACCATGATCATTTGGCAGAACGAGTGTTTGTCAGATTTCTCCGCTATAAAATTATTCTCCTTCTTCCCTTTCCATACTGTTCTTTTAAGAATAGGGAGTTATGCTTTACATCTTTGAGAGTGGAGTATCTACATAAATTATTTGAAATTTTTCTACATGGAAGTTTTGTCTATTTTTCCTTATTTATTCATTCAAGTATTTATATCAGTATGAACTCATGGATATTTATTTTATATACTTTGAATTATAATCCAAGTACTTAATTTTGTTGGACAAATTCTAGCTTTGGCCGATGGGAGATCTTTCAGTTGACTCTCTTTAACCATCATTTTGTGGTGTGTGTGTGTGTGTGTGTGTGTGTGTGTATGTTAGTACTTACTTTCCAACACTACAAGAAGATTCTCCAGGCTCATCTTTATGCTTCCTGCCCAACTCTTAGAATCAGACATTTTCTCAAAGAGGTCTGTATTCTTCTATTAGAGAATGGTATTTGAAACCATCGTTTGGGTGCTAGGTGTTCTCATTGCTATCAGGGTGTGGATGCTTGTAGACTTTCTCAGCTGACAGAGAAAGAAAACACGTGAGTATAAATATTTCTGTACGTAACCATCTTTATCTATATTGAACTAACCATGGCTTCATATTGGTGTTTTCATCTCTAACCCATTACTGCCAGTATCATTCCTGCTTCCTCCTCGCTTATTTGAAACCTTCTCTCCAGCAGTGAGAGATCTGGCTTCCATCATCTGCCATTCGTGGACTTTATTGTTCAATTCCAGTATATACATGTATAGTAGTTTCAGAATGATACTTGAGTACAGTGCTTGTGTACAGTTCCATTTGTTTTTAGTGTTACAGACTACTTATTTCCAAAGATACTTAGCTCCTTTCTCTCCTCAGTGAGCATGTTTTGTACATTTGTAATGCAATTAGATTATTTGATCACATTTTACATTCTATTCTGAGATCTCTCAATTTCTAAATTATTTTAAAATTTTGCATACAGTAAGGTTCATTCTGTGTTATAAAGTTCTGTGGGTTTTGATAGTGTCATGTATGCACTGTTACAGTATCATGCAAAATAGCTTTACTTCCTTAAAAAAATCTCCTATGCTTCACCTATTCAACATTCCCCACCTTTACCCCTAGCAACCATTGATCTGTTTACCATCTCTCTAGTTTTGCTTTTTTCAGAGTGTCATATAATTGTAGTCATGCAGTATATAACCTTCTCAGACTGGCTTCTTTCACTTAGTACTGTTCATTTAAGATTGATCCTTGTCTTTTTGTGGCTTGACGGCTCATTCCTCTTTATCACTGTCAAGTATTCCATTGTGTGGATGTATCTCAGTTTGTTATTCTTTTCCATATTGAAGGACTTCTTGGTTGTTTCCAGTTTTTGGTGATTGTGAATAAAACTTATATGAACATTCTCCTGCAAGTTTTTGTGTATATATATATTATTTTTAATATCTTAGAGTCCATGTTAGTTATACTGTACATAAATAATATATTAAGTTTGTACTTAGTAGACCTTATCCTATTCTGAGATATAATTTTTGAAAAATAAATTGGTTTTAGTTTTAATGTTTAGAATAGAACCAGTCACATACTCTAAATAGACAGGCTTCAATAATATTTGGTTATTTATAATTGTTAGTTAATAACCTTGGCATTATAAATAAATATGATTTGTAGGCAAAATTTATAGTAACATGGTAGTAAGACTCCATTAACCCTAAGGGGAGTACCCAGTTGGACTCTAGGGATTCAACAGGGTTAATGAACTTTAGGAAACAAAACAATTTCTTACTAGGGTCCAATCAGAATCAACTTTATTATTATTTGTTTAATTATGAAATATTTATATTCTGCTGTATGTGGGGAATACAAATGGGAGCAAGACAGAAACTTAGGCAGAAAATAGAGTAGGTGCTGTTGTTAAGCGGCTACAGATAAAAAAATTCATTTTTAAAATAAAGTTTATTCATTCAGCAAATAATGATTGAGCAATTATAGTATGTCAGCCATTGTCGATGGGGATATGATGATGACCAAGAGAAGGGTATTTGATGAATAGTATTGAAAAGCTTTGAATTAAAATAATTCAGGTAAACAAAATAGAGGACCTGGCAGTAGATCCCTGTACGTACAACAATGTTATATATGAAAATTCAATTTAGGAGAATGGAGGTAGGTTATTTAATAACTAGTTCTGGCACATCTGGTTATCCCATTTTAGGGAAATAAAATTGGATCCCTATCTTATACAATATACAAAAATAAATTCCACATGGAAAGCATAATAAAAATTGTGCACTAAATATAGGAGATTACATGTGTATTCTTGGGGTGAGGGAGACATTAACCACCATTAAAAATCTATAAACTATAAAGAAAGAAAGCTATATTTGACTTTATGAAACAACTTTTGAATGAGAAAATATAGCATACGAACAGTGGATTTGATAAAAATATTTACAGTGCAGAGGAAGGGCAAAATGGATATCTCTTACATGAAATAACTACTTAGATATTGCCAAAAAGGGAGCAAACAACAATACAGGAAAATTAGTACAAGATATGAAGGAAATCCAAATGTCCAACAACATATAAAAAAATGTTCATACTCACTAGTAGAGTAATGCAAATTAAGGTAACAATGTAATATAACTTTATATCTATCAAACTGCCTCCTCAGCCCCTACCCTTCATGGAAAAGGAAAAAGAAAAAGAGAAAAGGACCAACAATAATCTTTTGCTGGCAGGAAACTAAGGGAAAAAGCTATTTTTATACTTTGTTGGTAGAAAGATGGATTAATGGAGCCTTTTTGGAAGATGATCTGACAACATCTATTAAAATTAAAAATATACTGTATATACTAGTTGACCTAGCAATCTCATGATTTGGAATCTAGCCCATAGAAAAATACCTCCACATATAAAAGTTTCTGTACAAGCATTTGTTTGTAGTGGCAAAAAACCAGAAACAAAGTACATATCTATTGGTAGAGGAATGGCTGAATAAATATGTATTTATTATATATCTAAAGGATGGAATCTTAGTAGCAGTTAAAAAGAATGAATCAGATATATACCACCAGTAGACTAGGAGGGATTTCCATTGGGTATTATGATGTGAGAAAAAATAAGGTAATGAAAAATGTGTGTGACATCCTATATTTTAAAGAAAATGCAATGACAATACCATTATGTATGTAGATGTGTATATGAGAATACATAATTGGATATGATTATATGAGAATAGAGATACAGGCTAGATACATATTAGGTTGTTTACTTGGACTGTCTGGGTCAGTAGATGGGTGGCACTGTTGTGTGTGAAAGGAAGGAAGGTATATGTGAGATAGGGGACCACGTTCATAAAGGAAAAAGAAAGATTGGATTAAAAACAACAGTTTTATGATGGTATGATCATACTTATGCTCTAAAGTTAAAATTATATATTTACGTATTTATATCTATAAACGACTTTTTAAAAACTGCATGTAGTGGTGTTAATTAGTATACCTCCTTTGGAAAGTGATTCAACAAACTTCATCAAGCAGTGTTCATAGTCTTTGAGCTAATCATTCTGTATCTGGGAGTTTATACTAAGGCCTAAAACAATAAAAAGTTAATGCATAACGAAGTCATTGTGTTGTTGGCTCTATATTAGGGAATATGTTAGATAAACTTTAATGTTTAAAAATAGGAAAATGGTTAAATTGTCATGTTGATGGACTATTATGGAGGCATAAGTAATACAGTCATGAAGAGTACAGTTACAAAGCCAGTAATGACTTAGAACTATATTAATGGTGTAATATATGAAAAAGAAATTTATAATTTCATGTGTAATTTAAACACATGTATATATTTGAGTACTGGAAGTGAATAGGATAAAATGAAAACAGTATGTAGGGCATCATAGTGAATTGTTTTTATCTTGTTTTGACAATAAAATTCTCGAGAAAAGTATAGTTCAAATATTGCAAAGCAAAATTTAGAAGAAATACTCATTAAAAATTAATATCTAGCCCTATAATAGGTGTTCCTAGTGATAAAATAATTTTTAAGTATGCTTTAGGCATTTGCAGACTGCTTAACTTTGGAGTTAATTGAGCATCTTTATCAATATCCTAAAAATTTCAGTCTCTTCATGATTTACTAATGAGAAATCTTTGGTTTCATGTACCATATTTCTTACTAGGAGAAAAATGTTGAGTATTTGGAAATAACATAGTTTCATACTTCTAAACTTATAGTATTGATATAGATTCAGACAGCCAATTCTGTAACAGCTTAGCTATTGTATTTTATTCAATTATTTGATGACTGAAACCTTTAACTTTTTTTTCAGATTTGAAGAGTATGTATGAGGAGTAAGTAGCTGAGATGTTTATTACATATTAGAGGAGAAAGATAATTTGCTTTTAATTTCCTATCCTATTTTGAGGGATCTTTCCAAATCTCTCATATGCTTTACTTTTTTGTGTGTTTGTGTGTATCTTACCTCACATTAGGTTTTATGAGAGTTTGTGTACTTTATTTATCTGGTGTGGGTTCTCTGAATTTTCTTGGTTTGTGTTTGTTGTCTTTAATTAATTTTGAAAAACTCTCAGCCAATATCTCTTTAAATATTTCTCTCTGTTTTCTCTTTTCTTTTGCAATTTTAATTACACATATGATAGGGCCTCTGACACTGTCCTGCAGTTCAAGGATGGATACTTTTTTCTCAATATATGTTTGTATGTGTTTCAATTTGGATAATTTCTGTTGATCTATTTTCAAGGTCACTGCTTTTTTTTTTCTGTTCTGTGCATTATGATGATAACCCCATAAAAGATATTTCCCTCTCTGATACTGTGTTTTTCATTACCAGCGTTTCCATTTTACTCTTTTTAATAGTTTCCATCTGTCTGTTGATAGCCACGGTATGCATGTTTTCTAGCTTTCCACTGTATTCTTACATTAATCACAGTTGCTTTTTTTTTTTTTTTTTTTTTAATTCCTGTCATCTGGATCATCTCCTGGTCTCCTGGCCTGGTTTTGTTGATCTCTTTGTCTCTTGACAATTTTCTTTCTTTTTTGTTTGTCTCATAATTTTTGTTGCTGTTTATAAAAGACTGAGGTAAATAGTATTTATGCCTCAAAATGGGCACACCTCTTCTGTCAAGTCACTGGTGTTGGTGTTTCTAAAACGTACTAAATTAATGCATTATGAACCTAAGGCAGTTACGTGATAAATTGGTGAGCCAATTCAAAGGAAAATACAGTATAAGACAAAACATTTTAAAAGAGACACATTTAGATTTTATTTTAGTAAAATACATACTTTAACTTTTTTAAAATGTGTGGATTTAAAAAAAACTTTTCATTTTGAAATGTTTGTAGATTCATAAGAAGTTGCAAAGATAGTACAGAGAAGTCCTGCTTACTTTTCATTCAGTTTCCCAAATGGTTATATTTCATGTAACTGTAGTACAATATCAAAACCAGGAAGTTGATATTGGTACAGTGTGTGTGTGTACAGTTCTGTCATTTTACCACAGAACCAATATCAAATCAAAACACATAACTATTCTGTCACCAATAAGATATCCTTGTGCTACCCTTTTATAGTCAGCCCTACTCCCTCCCTCCCCACCATCCCCAACCTCTAGCAACCACTAATTTGTTCTCCATATTTACAATTTTGTCATTCTAACAATGTTATATAAATGGAATCATACAGTATTTGACCTTTTGAGATTGGCTTTTTTTCACTCAGTATAATGCCCTTGAGATCCATCCAACTTGTTGCGTGTATCAGTAGTTCTTTTCTTTTTAATGCTGACTAATACTACAGTGGCATGGATGTGGCACAGTTCGATTAACCGTTCGCTTATTTTAGGACATTTTGGTGGTTTCCATTTTTTGACTGTTAAAAACAAAGCTATGACAATTGTGTACAGATTTGTGTGTGGACATAAGTTTTCATTTCTTTGGGAAAAATGCCCAGAAGTACAATTGCTAGATCTTTTGGTAAGTGTATATTTAACTTTTAAAGAAACTGACAAATTATTTTCCAGAGTAGCTGTGTCATTTTATATTTCCACTATCAGTGTTTGAAAGATTTAGTTTCTCCACAGAATGGGAGAAAATATTTGCAAACTATATATCTGATAAGGAATTAATATCCAGAATATATAGACAGCTCCTAAAACTCAACAATAAAAAACAAACAAGTAGATTAAAAAACGGGCAAAGGTTTTGAGTAGACATTTTTCCAAAGAAGATGTACAGAATGCAATAAGCTCATGAAAAGATGCTCAACATCATTAATCATCAGGGAAATGCAAAATCAGTTGTAATGAGACACCACCTCACACCCATTAGGATGGCTACTATTAAAAAAAAAAAACCAGAAAATAATAAGTGTTGATGAAGATGTAGAGAAATTGGAACCCTTGAATGGGAATACAGAATGATACAGCTGTTGTGGAAAACAGTATGGCAGTTCCTCCGGAAATTAAAAGTAGTACCACATACTCTAACAATTCCACTTCAGGGTATATATTCAAAATAATTAAAAGCAGGGTCTTGAAAAGATACTCGTACACCCATGTTCACAGCAGTATTCTTCACAATAGCTAAGACATGGAAACAACCCAAATGTCCACTGACAGATGAATGGATAAGCAAAATGTGGTACTTACTTATAATGGAATATTATTCAGTCTTAAAAAGGAAGGGAATTCTGATATATGCTACAGCATGGAAGAGCATTGAGGACATTATGCTCTGTGAAATAAGCCAGTCACAAAAAGACAATTACTGTATTATTCCGCTTACATGAGGCACTTAGAGTAGTCAAAATCATGTAGACAGAAAATAGAGTGATGGTTGTCAAGGACTAGGGAGATGAGAATGGAGAGTTATTGTTTAATGGGTACAGAGTTTTAGTTTGCAAGATGAAAAGATGGATGATGGTGATTTCACAATAATATGAATCTACTTAATACTGCTGAACTGTACACTTAAGCATGGTTAAGATAGTTAATTTTATGTTGTATTTATTTTACCGTAATAAAAAAAACAACCATGATGATACTGTTAACAACTTTATGCAAACTGTTTTTTAAAGACTTAGAAGTAGACACATTTCTAGAAAAATATTACTTACAAAAAATGAGGGAGAAATTAAAAGTCTGAATCATCCTATAATTATAAGAAATTGAATCTTACCACAAAGAAAGCAACAAGTCCAGATGATTTGCTAAGCAAGTTTCTACCAAAATTTTAAGAAATAGGTTATTCCAATCTGATGCAATCTCTTTTTAATTAATAGAAAAAGAGGATGTTGCCCCACCTAGTTCTGAAAGTCCTACGTAACCCTGACATCTAAACCAGATGAAGGCATGACAAGAAATGAAAATTACAGATGTATTTCACTCATGAATGTAGCTGTAGAAATCTCAAACAAAATATTAGCAGATGGAAACCAACATTGTAAAAGAAGAAAAATGCTATCACAAAGTTGGGTTTTTTTCAGGTATGCAAGGATGGTTTACTATTGCATGATCTATAAATGTAAATGATGGCATTAATAGATTAAAAGAGACAAATCATATGGTAATGTCAGTAGGTAGAAAAAAAACATTTGATTATCAGTGTAAGTTCATGGTTAGGATACTTAATAAATTAGGAAAAGAGGGAGATTCTTTAACCTGTTGGGACTATTAACAAAAAAAACCAACAGTCATCAGCAAACATCTTTTTAAATGGAGAAATATTAAAAACATTCCCTTTAAAAACAGGAATGATATAGGCATGGATGTTATAACCCAATCTACTGTTTTTATTGCTACGTAACAAATCATCCCAAACTTAAGGGCATAAAACAACTATTTTATTATACTTATGGATTCTGAGGGTCAGGAACTGGGACACTGCAGAATAGGAAGGTTTGTTACTGCTCCACCCTTTCTAACGCCTCAGTGGGATGACTTAAACACTGGAAGTGGCTTGATAGCTAGAGCCTGGAATCATCTAGAAGTATCTTCATATATCTGGTGGTTTGATTCCAGTTGCTGGCTGGGAACTCAGGCAATCAGTTGGAAAATTTGCACGTGGCTTCTCCGTGTCATCTCTTCAAGTGGGCTGGCTTGACTTTTCTCATAACATGGTAGCTAGGTTACAAGTTGAACAATACAGGGACACAAGACAGAAGTTGCATTTTTATTACCTAACTGAGGAAGTCACACATGTTAATTCTGCTGTGCTGTGTTGGCTGTGGAAGTCATAACGATATACATAGGTTCAAAGGGTGAAGACAGAGACCTTACAGCTCACTGGAAGGAATATCATCGTTTCATTCTTAGGAGAATATGTGAGTTAGGAGGTATTTTTGATACTGTCTTTGAAAAGTATAATCACCACATTACCTCTTCTACGTAGCATTTTATTAGAGGACATAACCAGTGCTTTAAGATAAGAAAAAGAAATTAGAGAATAAGAATTGGAAAGAAATAAAACTGTTGTTATCTGGAGATAATATGATCATTTACATATAAAATCAAAAGATGTAGATAAATTATTAGATATGAGTTTAGCAAAGATGACTGGATATAAGATAAATATACAGAGTTTAATCATATTATACAACAGCAACAGACAACTAGAAAATATAAAAGAAGACATTAATGTATCATAGAATATCAGTATCTAAGAATAAATCTAACAGGAGATATATGCAAGACTTCTTTAGGGAAAATGGTAAGAGTTTATTAATAGGCATTAAAAAAAGATTAACCATGGTATATCTTAGTTATATAACATGTTTACGGACAGGATGGTTCAATATCATAGATTTCATTTCTACTGAAATAATTCAATAGCCAGAAACAGATCCACATATTTATGGAATTTTGGTATGTGATAAAGATGGCATATCAGATTAGTTAGGAAAGAAGTTACTATTCATTGAATGTAATTGGAAAAATTATCTGTTTGGCAAAAAAAAGAAAGAAAGAAATTGGATCTGTGGTTCTACCATATACAAAAATTAAACTGAAGATGGGTTAAGTACTTAAATATAAAATTTTAATTTTATTTGTAGAAAATACAGGTGTGTATATCTTTTTAAACCTAAGGATAGGAAAAGATTTAAAAGATAAGACTATAAACTGATTAGTTATTGTAACAATAGATTTAATTAACATTAAGAATTTTTGTTCATCAAAAGCTGCCTTAAAGAAAGTGAAAGACAGGTTATAAACTAGATGTTTACAATATACACAACTGACAATGATTAATATAAAAAAATCATACAACTCAAAAAGCACAAACAACACAGAAAAATAGTGAAAGACATAAATAGGTATTTGATAAAAGAGAAACTACATGTGATTAATAATCATATGAAGAAATTTCAACTTTGTTAACGATTGGGGAAATCAAATGAAGTACACAATGAGATACCATTTAAAACCAAATGTTGGAAAGTATGTGGCTTTACAATACTTTCATATGTTGCTTCTGCAAGTAGAATTCGAGCAACCATTTTGGAAAATAGTTTTTCATTATCTTGTGGAGCTAAACATAGACAAACCTTAAAACCCAGTGATTTTACTTATAGACATACACCCAAGAGAAATTCTGTGTATATACAAAAGTAGATGTGTTGGAGAATGTTCATAGCAGTTCTGTTTTCAGTAACAAAATATTGTAAGCCACACAACTGTCTACTGACAGGAAAGTGACTGAATAAACTGAGGTATATTATAGTAGTCAAAAGAATGAATGGCAGCTAAAATGATATTAGCAACATAATATTATGTGAAAAAGTTAAGTTCCCTAAATTTATGTCATGGGATATTCTTTAAGAATAGTTAAAATAAAAATAATCTGCTTTTTTTGTAGTATAGATAAAATGGAACTTCATTAACTTGAAAGCAAAGAATGATGAAAAATAAATTTAGGATTGTGAGTCGAGAGGTCCAAGGAGGGGTTATGTGTAATTTCTTGTTTGGATCTTCAGTTTTATGCTTGGTGGTGGGTTTTCATATCCTAATTTTATTTAAAAAAAAAAAAAAAAAAAGAATAAACAATTAAAAAACCCCCCAGACGCCTTGAGGCAGGAGTATGATTGATAGGGAGGATACATGTAGCTAGAACAAAGTGAGTCAGGGGGAGTTATAGTTGAGGTCAGAGAGACACTTGGGGGCCTCTAATTATGTCTAGTAAAAGAGTAAACAAATTCTTAATCAAGAGTGTAAAGCTGTCTATGGTTAAAGTATCTGAACACTGAGACACTGAGTTTATAATTTCACTATTATCTACCTAAGAGTGTCATGCTTATTGTATCAGAACAACCATGTTCCAGTTAGATGAGATTATCAGATATATCTGTCCAGATAAATGAGACCTCACTATAAATAGAAAAAAAATAGACGAGCATATAACACTATGGAAGATATGAAACACTTTATTAGAGAAAATTATATTTGTGATCTTCTGCACTTTATAAAGTTGTCAACACTGATTTTACTGTGTTGTTAACTAACACTTTTCTCTATTGCTTGTTGTATAGAGTACCCTCATAATATTGCCTTAATATTGTGATGTAATTGTAGGCTTTTTTACAGGATACATTTTAACTTCTAATCATTAGTGCCAATGCAATTCACAACTTTGTCTTCATGTTTGCTTTGCTTACATGGTGAGGCTCCAAAGTTTGTGTCCCATGGAGGCATGGATTTGTCACTCTTGTTTTGAAAGATTTGGAGTTGAGATTGATATGATGATAGTTTTAGAGTTTAAAACTTAATTGTTTTAGAAAGAGTTACCCAGTGTGATGAACGGATTGAAGAGAAAAGTGACTGAAAGTGAGTTCTGGTAATTTTCCAGAAATAGTGGTAGATATTTGAATCACAAGGATGGTCACCAGAGGAGAAAGGAAAGAGGAGCGAGGAAACTAATACAGGACTGAATGACATACCTGGCTATAGTGTAAAGTGTAAAAGGTAACACATAGTTTCTGCATTCTGGATAGATTAAAGAATGATAATACTATTGACCGAAAATAACAGATTTAGAATAGAAAGTCTTTTGTGAAGAAGAAAGGAAGTTTATTTTAGCCATAGAATAATATATTTAGAGGATCTCATAATACAGTAATAATAATGATTGCAGTTTATGGATATGCTACAGATGAGGATGGTAGGAACAGCTAGGTTACACAGATTCGTTAGTTCATGTTAAGAATTTTGACTGCATCCAAAAAATGATGAGGAGCCATTGAAAAATTTTAAATAGATGAGTCTTTAGAAGAATCACTTGGGTAGTGGAGTGGAGGATGGAATAGAAAGGAGCAAACTGGAAGCAGAGAACTATTTTGAAGGCTGATACTATAAACCAGATGAAAGATAAAGGTGCCTTAACTAGGAAGAAAGTATTGGTGATTGAGTACATGCATTCTAGAAGTATTTAGGACATAGGATTTGGTGACTGATTGGATGTGTGGAGTGAGAGAAGGAGGACGCAAGGATGACTCCAGGTTTTTGTCTTGGTCAACTGTGTTGTAGATGGCAGTACCAATCACTGGGTAAAGGAATCCTAGAGGAAGAGTTAATTTGAGGTTGATGGGAGAGATCTTGAGTTCAGTTTTGATTGTATTGAATTTGAAGTACCTGTTAGATGAAAGAGAAACTAGTCAATTGTCTGTTGGGTTTATGGATCTGAAGCTCAGGAGATGGATCTGAACTAGAGATTCCTTAACTTGTTTGTAAATGAATCTGAAGGAATGAATGAGGTAATATAGAGAGTTTATTTGAAATGAGATAAAAAGAGGGGCTAGATTGGAGCACTTAGAACACTAACATTTAAAGGGTAGGTAGAAGAAGAACCTGTAAGGGGGATTGGGAAGAAGCAGTCAGAGAAATAGGAAGAAAGGGAAGAAGTATGGTTGTTTTGCAAACCACGGATTGAGAGTGTTTTGAGAAGGAAAGCCTGGTCAAATGCTGTTAGTGTTCAAATAAGACAAGGAATTGAAAGTGTCTTTTTGCATTTAGTGAAAAGGAAGTAATTGGTTGCAGGCATGGGCTGTAAGAATAGAGCATCTATGATGTTGAGTTGTGAAAAGGAGAGGGCTGTGGTTGGAGAAGAATGTAGTTGAGGATGGTTTTGCTTTTGTTTTTGTTTTGTTTCATTTTTAAAGATGTAGGACATAGAACATGTTTCAGTGTTAATAGGAAGGAGCCAAATAAAAGGGGAAAGTTGAATATTTAATAAAGAGAGGGAATGGTTGAGAGAGCCAGGTCTCAGAGCACAGATGAGGAATTAGCCCTAAGTAGGTGGAGGGATTCCTTTTTTTCTTGTGAGCAGAATGAAGTGGAATAGTTGGGTATAGCTGCTGGTAACTATAGTTTTGGTAGAAAAAAGTTAAGGGCCTTCCCTTAAAATGCCTTTTGTTTTCTCTGTTTAGCAGGAGGCTTGGCCATGTGCTTTGATTACTGAAAGGAATAGACAGGTTGGAAGTTTGAGGAGAGCGGAAAATCTTTGAAATAGCTTCGGAGAATGAGGGAAGGAGGCTCAATTAGAGAAAAAGTGGGTGTGGTAGGCTGCACTGTGGACCAGGTTGAAGATGGGAAACCTGCATTTTATAGTGAATCCTTTGATACTTCTCAGCAGAAGACAGGCAGTTGGGTATTGTTGGTGGTTCTTTGTGGGAGCTGTTATCTCTTGCCTTGTAACCACTCCAGATTCTGAAGCTATTGAGATGTAGAACCAAGAGTCATAGGAATCAGAAAAGTGGCTCTAGTCTTAAAAGTTTAATGTAAATGTGGCATGGACTGAGGCTGAAATGAGGTCTCCTGCAAGTTCTCTCCTGAATTAAACATACCCGTAAGCTAAAAAACATATCTTCATACTAAGAAAATGAAGTTTTTCTTTGGTGAGCTTTTCTTATGGGAGCTGGACCAGAGGAAGATTATATTGTTTATGGGCACAAAGTTCCCAGTGAGGAACCCAAAGAACTTGTACTGTGCATGCATGCTGACCTGTATACATTAACCTCACCTGTAGAGAACATATGGATGTCCTGCTCTCATCGTTCTTCTTATTTTTTTCCTAGAGAGAAGTAAAGAAGGTAGAGAAAGGGACTATAGTATTTCTTTAGTCTTGTTTCCTTCTATCCAGAGAAGGCCTTTGTCCTTTTTTAAAATGTGAGAAGAGGTGATGTATGCACCCCTTAAGATTCATTGAGGGTTGAGATTTTGCCAGATAGAAGGAGTGTAATTCACAGAGTGAGAATTTTGAATTGACATCAGGATAACCATATGAAAATATTTATTATTTGGTTGGGAATATATGACTGGCCCCAATGAGGTGGTTAATTCTGGAAAATTTGGGTAAAGCATTAAGATTGAGAGTGAGATATGATCAGAAGACCATCAGCTGAGGGAAAGATTGCTGTTAAGGAGTTGGAGGAGGTAGAAGAATTAACCAGGTTGGAAAGTAGATTAAGTATTTGGAGAATCTAAGTGCTTTTTATTCCTCATCTGCTGGGACATGTTAATTTCCTGAATGAAGGTTGGCAAACACAAAGACTTAATTGATAGCACAGATGAAAATTACATAAAAGAAAATGTTTAGTTATTAGAATTAGTTCTGGTTGGGGTGTTTTCCTATCTCATCATTTATGAGTAGAATATTTTTCAGGTAGTGAATATACATCTCAGTTATTTTTTTTTAACTTGTGATTATATTTTGCCATTGGCAGTATTATTTATAGTATGGTAATAATTCTGCAATTTGGCTTCATATAGGAAGTTTCAAAATTATCATTAGCCACGATAATAATTGGATAAGAGAGTGGAGTGTGGCACTATAATTTCTTTTAAGATATAGACTCTCAGGCTCATGCCTTAATAAAGGTAGAGCTGTTTTAGTGCTCAAACTCCAATGTATTTTTCTTGGAGAAATAAGAGGAAAAGGGAAGTTACGGAGGAGCTATTAGTAACTCATTTGCTTTCATTCAGTCATTTATTCCAAAAGCATTGATTCAAAAATATTTTTTGAGCTCCTAATATGTGCTAGGAACTACATAGTTCAAGGTCCTAGGGAGTAAAAAGAAAGGTTAAGAAATGGTCCTTACATTACCTTGGAAGAGCTATGGAAATTCAGGTAAACAAATAATTTCCTTGAACAGATAAGCTTGAAATTCTGATTTTATATGATTAGACTCTTCCTTTTAGTTCAATCTTAACGACTGTTCATTTTTAACCTTAACTAAGGGTATGTGTGTGTCTGTCTGTGTTTATATGTATTTCCTTTGTTATGTTTCCTCTTACCAATTTATATTTGCTTCAGACTGTCTGAAAAAAAAAAATCACCTGTCTGTTGCTTCTAGGAAACATGGCATGAAATAGTCTCAAATGGAAAAATATTGTGATTATGAGGATGTTGGTGAGCCAGTAGTTTTCCAGATGGGATAGCGATTGAATTAAATGCTGAATGGACAGTGTTAACTAGTAAGGCACTTCGGGCTAATTGAATAATCTGGATAATCTTTGGAGATTGTCTTTTCTGAAGTCAGTTACCTAAATTGTCTGTTTCTCTGTTTGGTGTTTTTTGCATTTTGTTTTGAGCAACTTTGGTGTCTAAGATACACTTTTACATTTCGTATAAATACTTATAATATGGGAACATGTTATAAAGGAGACTAACATGACACATTTTCATTTATTCACTGATTAAATGCTAATTTAAAACATTTAAGCCTTCTTTTATAGTTTGTTCTGAAAAAAAAAAACTTACCTTGAGCTTTCTTTTTCAGAGTAGTATTTTGATGGAAATAATGGGTAGCTGATTCATTGTGCCATGATGTTTTTTATGCTGTCGTTAAAAAAATTCAGTTATGCGTGACCACAGTTTAAAGTTGTAAAAGGCTTGTTATGACCCACAGCCATCTCCTAATGCCCTCTATTCTTTTCCAGCCTCTCCATTTCTTGCTTTCTAGAAGCAAGATGTTCAGCATATATAGCTGATTCTTTTAGTGTTTACCAGTGAATCACAAAATAACATGTTTATTATTGCTACTTCTCGATTTTTAAATTTCATACCCATTGTCTTTCCATTATGGAAGATGAGGCTTTAACTGTCTTTTACCAGCCCCGCTGCCTCATACCACATCCTTCATCTTCTTTCTCTTACCTCCCCAATATGGTTATATTATAATTTTGGTGCAGTTAGTTATTCATTGTTTACATTATTATGACCATGCCAATACTATTCACAGCTGAAAAATATAGTATATAATGTTTACTTTTCCTGTCCAACACATTATTTTCTCACTGTTTTCTTTTGGTTAATTTTCTAATCACTAATTCAAGCCTAAATTTTCCCCCAGTTGTTTAATATTACTCTTATGACGGTAAAACAGAGACAGTCTATTAATTTCATTTCCTTGAATACATCTCCCAGGAGCTTTCTGCTCTGCTCCAATTTAGACTGGTTGCTCTCTCTTCTTGTTACATAGATGTCTTGGGAACTCACTTCATTTTTTCTGGGAGAATTCCCTTTGCCTTTCACTTTAGTTGGATTTCCTTTTTCCTAATCCTATGTCTTCCTCATGTCTTATTCCTTTGGTTTACTCCATAGAGTGGGAATTTTTTTTGAGACTTTGCTGGTGTGAATATGCCTTATGCCTCCCTCAACTTGATTATTTGTTGGTTTGGCTGATTATAAAGTTCTGTGCTGTAGAATTACCCTCACAATTTTAGAAGCATTGCTTCATTGTTTTTTGCCTTCCAGTGATACTCTTGTTAAGTCTAATGCCATTACATATATTCTTTATCCTTTGTATAAAACCTATTTTATCTCTTTAGAAGCTTGTAGGATCTTCTCTTTTTCTCTACTGTGACTTAGTGTGGGTTTTTACTTCTATTTTCTTAGATACATGAGGAACCATTAAATCTGTAAATTGTATACTTTAGTTTTAGAAAATTTCTTTTATTATTATTTTGTTGATGATTTCTTATCTTTTGTTTTCTCTGTTCTGTCTTTCTAGAATTCCTAATAATTAAATATTACATATTCTAGACTGGATCTTGTAATTTTCTTATATTTTTACTCTGATTTTCCATTTCTTTTTCTTTTATACTCTTCTTTTTAAAGGAGATTTTTCTCAGCTCTATTACCCAACCTGAAGTTTTTCATTTCTTTAATCATTTTTAATTTCAAGACCTTGGTCTTGTTTTACACCCTCCCCCCCCGCCAAAAAAAATTAAAGCTTCTTGTTCTTATTTCATGAATGCCCTGTCTTCTGTTCTCAACTCTCTGAAGGTATTAGTTATAGTTTTTATTTTTTAGAAAAATTTCTCTCCTATGTAGTCTTTGTTTATTCCATTTTTTTGGTCTCTATTTTTCATGTTAGATACTTTCTTCATATCTTTGATCGTCCTTGGCAGTCTGCTCATCTGTAAGAGTGAGATACTAATAATAAAGTAGCATACACTTACATAATGATTAAAGTGTGTCAGACATTGTTCTAAGTGCTTCATCTATTTTAACTTATTTAATCCTCATAATGACTTTAGGAATTGGTTACCATTGTTATTATTCCTTTCTGACAGATGAGGAAACTGAGTCTAAAATGTTAAACAACTTGCACAGTGTAACACGGTAGGTAAGTGGCAGAGCTAGGATTTGAGTCCAGGCACCCTGACTCCATTGTCCCTTCTTTTAACCATTATACTTACTTTGTCTCTTATTGAAATAAGGAGCAAATTGGAAATTCTGTGTGTGTGGGTAGGGTTTGTCAAAGTAGTGTTACCTGAGTGAGCTGTTTCTTTGTGGAACTTCTGATGAGGTTCTTTTTCATGGGTTGATTAGATTCACTAGAGAAGAATCTTCTAATTTGCTGTTCAGAGGTTGAAGCCTGGCAAGTGGCAGTTTGGTTGCCAAGTGGTGAAAGAAGACTGAGGAATGCGTCTCAAAATTTAATACAACTTTGACTTAGTCACCTGTCTCTGGTCTTCCAATCCAGAGATTCTTGGTTTTACCCTGTCCAAGGAATAAACCTTCAGTTTTCTTCTGTGATGAGGAATTGTAAATTGCCCAGTTGTGCAGATTCTGGGAGGGGATCTTGGAATATATCTGACTGTGACTCTTATTTTGAGTCTCATCTTTACCCAACTTTCAGTGCTGACCATTCTTGAGCCTTTTGTGGTTTCTGTGATGTAAACGTGATTGATTCTCATTTTCCCCACTGGTAGTGTAAGGTTCATCTTCCTTGTATTTGCTTTCAGTTTTTTTTTTTTTTTTTTTTTTTGCAGTTTTTTTCATTTTACCTACTCTTTGACCCTGTGTTTATGTGAAAGCAAACAATCAAATCTTTGCTTGCTATCTTTTAGGAAAAGACTTGAAAAAGATGGGTGTTCTTCATGTGCCATTTAAAATTCTCTGCTAAGCCTCTTGAAATAAATCTCAAATGTCTCCTTTTACCTGAAGCATTTCATGGTGCTCCAACTAGACATTTCACCTTCTGAAAATCTTTTTCTCCCTCCTTGGATTTTTTTTCTTCTTTCGTTAAGACCCTTTTATATTTCATGTTATATTTGCATGCTTTTCTTGCACACTGCCCTCCCCTCCACACCAGGCCGTAACTCCTTGAGGACCTTGAGTGATCTCTTCTATAGAGTTGCTTAATAAAAATGTTACATTAAGTGTTGTGTATATGTTTTTCTTGGGAAATATCAGCAATATATTGAATACTGAGGATAGTTAAGGAGGGAATTAATATAATAGTGCAACAGAAGAGATTAAATTCAGATGTAAAGAAGCCTGAGAATTGTTAACCCTAGATATTATGAAATCTTTCAACATAACAAAGTATACATCTCACCCCCTGCCATGACACAAAAGAACGAACTGCATGATCTGTCAATTTTTTGGCCAGGCTCATGATTCTATAACTTAGATGACAGATATATTTGGCATTGCTATATTATATTTGCAGTTTAATGGGATAATGTTAAATGCTAGAAATCTTCTAAAAGGTTTACAAATGCACGGTAGATAAAACAGTGTGCTCAATGTATTGGACTAGCTAAATCCATAAAGAAGCCCACATTTGTAATATTTCCTTTTAAAAACTAATTTTTAGTTTTTGTATTTTGTAAAATTGATTTTTACAAATCAGTGTTGTTAATTTTGCTTCCTCCTGCTCTTTAAAATGTTCAGAAGGAAACAGAAACTATTTCAGAATTTGAAACTAAATTATTCAGAGAAAGGCTATTGCTTTAAAATAAAAATGTTTATTTCTCTAGTACTGTATTTTAAGAAACTCAGGACACATTTGTCTTTTAAAATATATTAATATTTCTTTGAAAATAAAGTACAGGAAGACTAATCTGCATTTTAATATGTAATAGTTGCTGGGGTATGGAAAGCATCCATGGTCACTAATACGTTCTTTTGTAGAGCTAAATCACTACTTAGGAAACTGATGGTATTTGGTTCATTACCACAGGCAAACAAGCTGAAATGATTGTTAGGCATGGGTATTTGTTTTTGTTTTCAAATTTCCTGGCACCTTACAAATAACTTATTGGGATATGACTTACGAAAACACACATAGAAGCATTACTCTAAAAATTCCATTATTTTGAAACCATGTTATTTGGGTACAGTGTTTGTAGATGCTAAAAATATCTTTTAATTGTCTCCTGAGATTCGTGGGACACATGTGGAACACACAAACTTGGTGTTTATAGTTTGACTCGGTTAATTCTCAGTATCTATATCACTCTTCTTTCATAATTTCTTCGTGAAAAATGTAATCACATACAGATTTCTATTCGCTTGCAACACAGAATTAATGTGAATTCCATTTCAAACTAACCACCATCAAAAGTTTCTGAAAGTCTGGTTTATATTTTTTAAGTGTATGTGGATGAGTTGCTTAGCTTTGATTTTTGGAGAAGTACATCTTTTAAAAATTTTTCAACAGATTGTTAAATTGTGGGTAATGGTGACAGTACTGGTGTCATATTCTGATTAATTTAATGTAGTCCCTTTTTATAATGTGTTTCTGCCTACATATTCCTTATAGTGTCATTACCTACTGAGTTTCTGTGAAAATAAACTTTCTTTGCCTATTAAAACAAAGCAATCCTTGAGATTGTTTTTTACTGTTTATTTTTCTTTGACTGTCTTTGAGTTTTAGGTTTGAAGGCATTAGTATTAATTTTAGTGACAAGGCAAAGCATGGCTGTAGATAACTACTGCTTTATAACTCAAAGCAAAATGCCTTAGAAAATACCTTTAGAATTAGAGCTTAGCATATGATTTAATTTGCTTAGCTGTTTTTTTTTTTTTTTTTTTAGAAGTTGGAGAAGATTGTTTTTCTGTAATCAAGTCCATTTAGTATTACTGGGTCAAGAACACTATAATTAATATTTGAATATGTTCACTTTTGAAAGATAGAAAAGGAAACCAGTTATTGAACAGAGTATCACTTCACAATTTATTGTGAATTTATTTTTTGTTTTACTGTATATCACCTACCTATTACTCATTTTACCTTTCCAGGTTTTTTAGTTCTTTCACTGTTTGTTAGATAAAAGCATCTCCTTCTTATTCTTTCTTTCTTTCTTTTTCTTTTTTTTTTAAAAGCCCAGGCACTCATGGTTTTATCCTTTTATTTTTATGATGTGCATTAGGACAAAATAAAGCATGTATTATCCCACTGCTTGTGTCTCTTACATACTTTAAGGGTAAAGAAGAGAGGTATTCTGGATATTCGCTTGTGTTTTTCTCTTTCCTGGTCTCCATGAATACATGACTTGATTTATCTTGATCAGCCTAGTAACTTGCTCCACATTTTTCCAAAAGTGCAAAGCAGTTTCAGCTAAAAATACACATATCAAAATGCTCCAGAAGTTGTGGCCACAGCTCAAAAATGCTGATCAATTTTGAAAATCTAAATCAACCTCGGCCATGAAACCGAGGGAAGAACCTTTGTGGTGTGGGACAGATTTCCAAAAATTCACCACAGTCCTGTTCTTAACTGGAGTTTGTGCTGATGTTGCCAGACAACTGAGGAATAGATGCAAAAAGCAGGAAGCATTATTGAATTGAGCCCTAGTGCCAATTTGGGAAAAGCAAATTAAAATGTAAAAGAATATTTTTCCACTCCTGGCGTCTCAACATAAAATGGCAAAATACATGGTTGCTGAAAAAGTCACAGGAATTGTTAATTTTGCCAGAATGGCTAATTTTGCCAAAAAACCTCAGTCTTTTTGTGTTAAAAATACATATGCATATAGTTAAAGTACATTTTTTAACCCAAATGAAATAGTTTTAATTTATAAATCAAAAAAAAAATCAAAATGTATATATACCTTTAAGTGAGAGAAGTGTTTTGACATAAATGACTGTGTGTGTGGGCTTGTTTCAATGTCTTCTGTTTTTCAGGTGCACTTAAAGAATGGATGATGATGATTTTGGTGGTTTTGAGGTATGTGCTGTTATTTACCTTACTTTGCTTATGTAATTGTTTTAATTTTGTGGGATTATAACCGAGTATACTAAATGTATTATTTATCATTGGTGTTCATGATTCTTTCTTGATCATTTTGAATATAACTCTGGAATAAAAAAATGAAATCAAGAAAAATTAAAATATATTCCCTCTGAAAGTTAAAACTGATTTATTGTTATTGAACACTTGGTCATGACCATAAGAATGGTTTAAATTGAGGTAGTTAAGTACTACTAGTGGAAGCAGTAAAGAAGAAGTTTGAGAAATTGTCTGCAGATGATTTTGCTGGGATACATGTCTGTTAGGAAATACTTGTGAGATGAGGGATGAGTATTGAAGATCTGTCACATATTTTCATGCTTACACCTGTAATGAGTTGATTTAGTATATTAAGTACACGGCCTTTTGGTGGCTTATAGAGCTAATTAGTATGTTTGCACTGTTGGATTATTCTCTTAGGTTTTAGTTGGATGCTTTGTAAGGAAATTGTTAGCTGAAGAAGCACTGTCTTTTCCTTAATCCTTTTCAGTGTGTGTTCATTTTATTGAAATATTTTGTAACCCAGTTATTTTTATGGAGCCAGTATAGTCTTGCATGAAAATCTCTGGATTAGGAGTCAGGATGCCTGAGCTCAAGTCCTGGAACTACCATCAAGTGAGCTCTGTGATTTTTGCTTTTTTTTTTTCTAAGAAAGACCTTTACCTAATTTGGAACTTGGTGAAAAGGAGATTGTTAGAGATAGGGACTGTAATTAATGATGTTAATAAGAGAAATGAGATATTAAGTATATATCCAGTGCTCTGAATGTCATGAAAGAATAGTGTGCATTTAGGTTAGGATCATTTTCTCTTCTGTTGATCTTTAATAGCTGTTAATATGGAGATATTTAGAATATGAACGTACCTGTTTTCTTCATTTCATCTAACACTGTGTTTTGTTTAGCACATTTGTATATTTCCTGTATTTGCTTTAGTATTTTGGGTTTTGTTGGGTGACTGAATCTTATTTATGTTACTGAATCTTATTATGTTACTTGATTTATTATATCAGAGAAAAAAGAGTAGATAGTGTTCCTTAGAGTAACAGTTATACTTCAATGTATATTCAGTGGATCTATTCCTTTTAATATTATATAGGTACAAAGTTAACCAGCCATTCCAATTTAATTATGGTTGTTAGGGTTCTTTCTTTCTGCATCCTGTTATAGAAATATGGAAGGTCTCTATCCTTGGGTATATAAACCATGTTTATTTGTCATAGTTTGTGGAGAGTAGCTACTGTATTCTACGTCACTTAGCTCCTGTGGCAGATTGCCCTAATTGACTTCTCCTTGGCTGACAACTCAATGCAGAATCCAAATAGAAATTCTGGCTCTTTTTTTCAATGATAATTTTGCTGTGACCTGAACACTTAAGAGAGAGAAAACTCTGCACTCTTACCCACAAACTCAGCATTCAGTAATTGACTGCCTCATAGTTTTAAAACTGTTTAATAGGAGGCTTTAATTTAAATGTCAGCTTTAGGAATTCTCTAAATGTTGAATGCTAGTAAGTTCAGCTGGTAGATTATTCAAGGATATGGATGAACCCTATTTCTTTAGATTGATCTCTTTTTGGTCTTGTGATAATTAATGAAAAAGATTTAGTCTCTAGACTTTTGAAGAAAAATGGTGTATTTTTCTTATTTACATAGGTAAACGCTGTGGTAGTTAGTTTAGAATACTTAAAGTTCACAAATGAAAATGTGATTAAGGATATATGAAATTAAATTTCATTGGCAGGAGATATACTTGAGAAAGGAAGGAAGAGTTTTACTCAAAGATATAGAGCACAGACACTGGGGGTAGTGACTAGTAGTGGGGGGTGGTAGCACTGAAGACTGAAAAGCAATTGAGTATTCAGAGGAAATTTGAAAATGTGTGGGGTATTACAGAGAATTACATTTGCAGAATTGGGAGGCTTGATTGCTTACATAGCGTTTATACTTTTCAGATTTTCTAAAATAATTTTGCCTTTGTTTTATAGGCTGCAGAGATTTTTGCTGGTGGAAATGGTGAAACCCAAACTACATCTCCTGCCATTCCTTGGGCTGCTTTTCCTACAGGTACTACTATAGAGTAACTAGGAATATTTTTTTCTTATTCAACATTTCTGTTTTGCTTTCTTTTGAAAGCCCCTTTCCTACCTTTGCACTTTGCCTTCTTTGATCTGAAAAATGGAATGACCCAAATTTAACATAGTTTTTTTCCATAACAAATTATGGATTGCGTAACAAATTCTGCAATGGTGGCTTGAGGCATGATTCCAAAAATGATATCATGAACATTAAATAAAATTAAAGTACAATTGACATTTCCAAATTTGTCTTTGTTTTAGGAAGGTGAGGTGCCAACTAATTTTTTTAGAGTGTCCATTTCATTAATTAAAGACTCCTTCTTCTTAATATTCTAAAAATATTATAAAAATGATTTGTCATCCCCAACAGTATTTAAATTTAGAAGTTTTTCTACAGGAAAATCATTCAAAAGTATTAAGAATTAAGCCATCCAGGAAATTAAATACAAAAATAAATTCCATTATTGCGAGGTATTTTATGGAAGACCTAATGTTCAGTATTAATATAATTCTGTCTAAATAATACTTTGCATTTTCTTTTTGTTCTGCCAAATCATTGTATAGTCAGGAGTCGAAGATGAAAATATCATTCTTCAACAGCTCTGCCTCATCTTAGATTATTAGAGTTATTCATTCTACAAATATTTTTCCAACACTTATTATGCATGAGATACTGTGCGGACATGTCCTTTACTTCAAGGGCAGGCACATACATATTTGTAATATGAAGCAGATTTGTGATTTGGGAAGAATGATGATTTCGTCATCCATTCGTTTAGCAAATGTTACTTCATGCCTGGTATGAGTCAAGTACTGTCCTTGAAGCTGCGTATATATCATTGATCAGGGCTTTGAAGGATGCATATAATTTCAATAGGCAGAGATTGGAATGGGGAAAGATTCTGAAGGGAGAAAAATGCTTGGAATAAAGGTGTAGATGTGGGAAAGAGGATGGCACCATTAGGATGCCCATTCTTTTTGAAGGCTTTGTATGTGTTGTTTCCTTTGCCAAGAATTGCTCACCTTGCTTCCCACTGCCACTATCTTCCACTCCCTTATCATATAAACTCGTGTTTGTTTTATGTGTCGTTTCTTACTTTAATGTTTCTTTTTCTGGGAAGCCTTCCCAGAGAACCTTCTCACATCTATGTGCACCTATTTTCTGGCTTTCATGTTAGACTGTAAGTTTTGTAAGGTACTATGTCTGTTTTTCCTATTGTTATGTCTTAAATGCTGAACATAGTGCCTGGCTTATAGTTGGCCCTCAGTAAATTTTGTAGAAAGAATAAAGAAAAAACGAATTAATGAATGAGTGAGTGAATCAGTAACTGAATAAATGACTAGACTAGGGTGACAATGGGAGTGGATAGGAAGACTTGAGATAGTGATATTTATATGATGGTTTAGGATTTTCAGTGTGCTATTATGTTTTGTTTATTGTAGGTAGGGCAACTACATTATTCCTGTCATACAGATGATGAAATGACAGTTTATAAAAAGTTTTGGAGCTTGATACAGATAACTATGTTTAGGAGTGAAAGTTATACTTTCAGATTCTATCTCAGTTTATTTTCAATAACTCTGTTTTTTGAAAAAAGCATCAGCAGGACTATCTGACTGACTGGCTGTGAGGGTGAAGGAGGAGTCAAAATTGATTTTTAATGTTACAAACCTCGGTTCTGGAAGGATGGTATTACCATGAACAGAAATAGAGAATTTAAAAGAGTTGGTTTGGGGCAGTATGAGGCCTTAATGAATTTGTCTTAGACATGACTATTTAAAGTACCTAGAGTTCAGAGAAAGGTGGGCTGGACTTCTCTGTTTGGGAGTTTTTCCATTGATATGACAGTTGAAGTTGTAGGAGATCACTGGGGGAAACAACATGTAGAGATAATAGCCTTAAGTAGAGGAATTTGGATGTCCATAGTTAGAGAACAGGAGGAAGAAAAAGAGACCAGAGACTTGAGAGAGAAGGAGAGTAGGGGCTACTGCAACACAGACATAAGGAGTAGAACATTTCAAAGAAGGCATGGTTGCTGATGTCAAAGGCTGTAGGGAGGTCAGTGAGATTTGAGACTGAGAAAAACCCACAGACAGTCCTAAATGTCCTTGAAGGAAATGGTTTCAGCAGAGTAGAAGTTGAAGCCAGATTGGACTTCTTTACTTTGCATGAAAGCAGGAGGAGTGTTTGTTTTCCTATAGTTATTGTGGCAGTGTATTAAAGCATTGTATATTGTGAGCAACTTATTATTATATGTCACATCTCTATATATCTGTATATTTGTAGGTCAAGTCCTCAAAGCCTAATGAACTAGAATTAAAGAATAACCCCTCTAGTGTACACACACACACACACACACACACACACACACACACATACATTGTCTCTCCCTCACTGGAAAAAATCAGACCTGAAGAAAGTACTCTTTTTGGATTTCCTCAGTGACTTGCAGAAGTGAAGGAAAACAGATCTGGCCAAGAGCTGAAGTTAATGGCATGTTAGGTGTTTGCTCAGCGAAAGCAATCTTTCTCCTTTGTTGAATATAGTTTGTCTTCCTCTGGCTGCTGGATTCTGCCTCTGGTTCAGGTATTTTGAAATTGTTTAGATAAGAGTGATGTGAACAAGCTGATTAGTGTAACAATTTAATCATTTCCGCACTAAATCCAGAAAAGATAGGAACTCTTTAAGAGATCTAAAGCAGATTCTTTCCAGTTTAAGAAGACTAGTATTCTCCTTTTGTCTGTTTTTCTACCTATACTCTAGCTGTCTATAATCTATATGAAAAATATTTTTAAGAGATGACTATTAGCCAAATTTTACCACAGCATAAAATCCAAGAAGATTATTCAGAAACATTTGGTTTAAATTTTTAAAGTGCTTTGGGGAGAATAGAAATGTTCATTCTTGGGGTTAGGATAAATGATTGTGTTAAGTACGGAGTGTAGTGGCTTAGTGTGCCTAGTGATTATCCTGCTTTAGGGCTGGTGGTTAGTTGGAGGATGATTTCATAATAGCAACTGGGATAATTTGTCTCTCAGAATGTCTGTTTTTAGCATTCAATACTGTTAATGAATTGAGGTACCTTGGGACGTGCATTTTTCTGTAATATTAGCATCACTTATGTAGTGGGAACTTTTAAAATACCAGATTATTTGCAATGCTGATAATGAAATTAAAAAATTGCCAGTCAGAATAAGTGAAATGCTCTTGTTGGTTCTTTACACAAATTATTGTCTCTAGGCCCCGCCCTCATCAGAGGTGTGGCATCTAACTTATGATATGTATCTCTACACTTCCTTTATCAAAGGAGTTGGAGAATGTAAGTGATGAATGAATATGAAATTATGAATCTCCTTTTTTCCTCTTTCCTTTACTCTCAATAAAAGTGTGATGATTATTATTTCATTTCAGTGAAAGCTACTCGATGAGAAGAATTGCCTCAATCATTTTCCTCCCTATTTCGTAGCCTTACCCTCTAGCTTGTCTCCATGGCTATTGTTTGAAGCCTGTGAGCCAAACTGTGATCTACATTGTTTCTAGATGATGTCTGTTCCTATCTGTTTGCCATTGCTTCTGGTTGTCACACCTTCCCTCAACTCCAGTCTGCTTACTTGAGTCTTATTTTTTCTTTTAAGAAAAAACATAGTGTTTTCACTGTTTGTTCCATATCTCATAATTGCTCCCTCTTCTGAGCTACTGTATCATTTTTTTCTGCACCATGTGCTTGGCATTTAGCTTATGCCAATTTGTATTTTTTAAAAATTGTGGTAAAATACATATAACATAAAATTTACCATATTAATTAGTTCTTTATTAATTAATTTTTTAATTGGAGTATAGTTTATTTACAATGTTATATTAATTTCTGCTGTACAGCAAAGTCAGTTATACATATACACATATCCACTCTTTTTTAGATTCTTTTCCCATATAAGTCATTACACAGTATTGAATAGAGTTCCCTGTGCTATACAGTAGGTTCTTATTAGTTATCTATTTTATGTATGATAGAGTATTTTATATATAGTATGTAAATATATGTATTATATGTATAGTATTTTATATATAGTCAATCCCAATCTCCCATTTATCCTGCCCCCCCACCATATTAATCAGTTTTAAGTGTACAATTCAGTATTTTTAATTATATTCACATTGTTGTGCAACTAATCTCTAGAACATTTTCATTTGTAAAACTGAAACTCTATAGCCATTAAACAATAACTATCCAATTCCCCCTCCCCCTGTACCTGGCAACTATCATTCTACTTTCTACCTCTATGAATTTGACTACTCTGGATATCTCATATAAATAGAATCATCCAGTATTTTTCTTTTTGTGATTGGTTTATTTTACTTAGCATGATATTCTCAAGGTTCATCCATGTTGTAGCATGTGTCAGAATTTCCTGCCTTTCCTAGCCTGAATAATATTGTATGTACAGACCACATTTTGTTTATCTGTTCGTTCATCCGTGGACACTTGGGTTGCTTCCTTTGGCCACTGTAAATAATGCTGCTATGAACATTGGTGTACTAATTTGTATTTTTAAAGATATGATTTTATCAGTATGACTTCCATCTCTGCATGTCTACTTTAGTCTAAGCCTTGGAGGGCAGAGACCATGTTTTAAACCTTTTTGAATCATAAGTACCTAGTATAACATTGTGCCTTGCTAATCAGTAATTGTTTCTTGATAATTAATAGAGCAGATTTACTTTCAAGTAACTCTTTTTGCTTATTTTAATCTTTTGAGGGTATTTAAATAGTTTTTTAATCACAAGTTAGAGGAAGGCAAACTTAAGCTTTCTTTAAAAATTATAGTAATCTTGGAAATCTTAGATAATTATTCAAAGATGGCTAAGAAGCTATTTTCTCTAGGGCTCAGTTAACTTTCCTGGTCATTCCCAATTCAGACAAATAACCTGAGGATAATGGTTAGTAAGAGTAGTCACAGATTCTCAGAAAGAGAGAACAGCTATTTTGCTATATTTTTCTAATTTTTTCCCTGGTCCTACAGTGTGTCGGCAGATAACAGTAGAGGACAGCAGAGTTTAGACTAAATTTTAGTTCAAAATATTAGGAGTCTAGAAGCAGCAATAATAGTATCCAGTTCTTTTATCTCCTTTTTAAAATATTATTCTTCTAAACACTTTTCCCAAAGAAAAATCATTCCAGATTTTGCATAGCATAAGATATCAGGAAGTTTTTGTATTTGCTTCTCATAGAACTATATTTTTTAGAAAAAAAATTTTTTTTGGCCAAGAAGTCTCTTGTTTTTTCAAAATCATTCTCAAACAATTAACTATCTTTTGTAAATTTTTATAAAACTGGTAATACTCTGCCTTTTAGGAAACTAACTTTTTGAAATGAATGTCTATCTTCTGATATACACGTGTTTATGTACATACAAATGCAAATGTATATATATATATATCAGAATGTAGACATAGATAGATAGATATTCTCATTTCTTCCTTTTTCTCCACTTTTACCTTCCAGTGCAAGTTATCTTTCCTACCATACCCTTTTGAAGGAAGGACTCTATCTTTACTTGACCTTATTAGACTGTTAGTCTTAGTTTGGCTTTAGTACATTTTTGATTATGTTTTCTGATTGCAGCAGACCCAAAGTTTCAGAATCCATGATATTTATTTAAATTAATTATTTAGCTTGTTTGTTCATTCATTCACTAATTCACTCATTTATCACATGTTTGAAAATATACTGTGTATCAGACACTAAGTGCCATGTGCTGTGGACCAACTTATGCCACTTTTGTGATACCGTATGAAACGTGTCATCTCAAATGACAAGGTGTCTCATGAAATGTAATGTTAATACTAGCAAGTACTTTTATCAATAACTTTAGTTTCAAATCTGTGATAGAGGTTGCATGAAAAGTATATTAGGTCAGAAAGTGTTGTCATGTTGCCATTGTATACAGTGTGGGTGGTGCTGTTTTAGAGGCAAATGACTGTTCACTTTTTACTTTAAACTGTATAAATATAAATTGCCTAGAAGGCGAGGTGGGAGGCAAAACCTTGAATACTGTCCTTTCCAATATGTTTCTAAGTTCCTTGCAGCACTACACAGACCACATTAGACTGCATTGACCATCAAAGGGAAAAACAAGTGGTCCAGATAGATACTTTAATCCAAATTAGCTCCTTCAAAACAGCTTATATAGAGGGCAAACTAAACTGTCTTTTCACAAGCCGACCCTTTAGAAGGAATAATGGGAACTGGACCAGCAGATGTTGAACCAAATAACTTAGATGTGGTTCACTTTGCATCTGGAGCTATTTGCATACAAAGCCAACAGGAAAGTTCAAACATTTTTCTCAAGACATTGGCAGAGAGAAACCTGGAAGACAGATGCCTTTTTGATTTCATGGTTCAGTTTTTCCATTCTCCATTCTCCTGGCCAGGAAAACCTAGGACAACAAACCGGCCATTTTATTAATATCCCATTACTCTCCTTGCTAACCCTGTTTTTCCAGTAGAATCTGTTACACATCTATAAGAGCTCAGAACCTGAGTCCACACATTTTGTTTGAGAAAAAATTGTGATTTTTTTTTTCAGATTAATCTGTGGTTCTGTACATAGGGGTAGTAAACATTAACTGAATTCATTGGTCTGATCTATATTTGAGGTAAAATTTGAAGGTGACTTACTCCATATTCACATACTGTATTATAATAGGCAGTATAGGTAATGTTTGAGAACTTTTGTCGCTTCTACTTTGTATCTACATTGGACATTTTTTGCCGGGACATAAACTGGATTTCCATTGTAGTCTAATAATTTTGTAATATTATCACACTGGGTATTTGAATGGAAGATTGCCAGATAGCTTCTTTTTGCTGCTTCTTGTATTTTTTTCTTACCTCCCAGATTTTTAACTCACCTTTATTTTTTCTGTAGCCAGTTTTTATAAATGATGACTAAGATGGTAACTTCTATAAAGCTGTGAGTTATGGCTGTACATGTAAGTATCAGTCCTTATGTGGGTTTTCAGTAATTTATGACAATTTCTGTCTTCATTAATGCATATAATAGGAAATATATTAGTGATATTTATTATGACTTTGAAGATTAGGTTTGTAATGTGGTTTAGAATCAAATATCTCTGACTGTGGAATGAGGAGTTCTGGTTTTTGCCTTCAACTAACTGTGTAACTTCTCTGAAACTCAATTATTTAATCTGTAAATTGAAGGGCTAGACGATATCTAAGCGTTCTTCCAGATTTTGAGTTCCAAGTTTATTTGTAGATTTTTTTCTGATTACAATGTCTGTAATATGAATAGCTTCCACTAGGTGAATCATGGTACCTCATTTTAACTGAATGGTCAAACTGACAGTACTAATCTAATAAATTACATTTAGTCTAAAAACATAGCTGTAAACATAGAACACAAATGTTACTGTGAAGAACTGTAGTACTGAAGAGAAACTTGGTCCTTTTCTATGTATTTTAATTATTATCAATTACTGTTTAAATTCATTTTTTTCTGGTGTTTTATGGTACAGTCTTTATCTCTTTTATCTGATTCTGAACTTGCTTATTAAAAAGACAATGGTTTGATTTTTAGAATATTATAGAATACATGTACAAATTTTTTAAATAGAGCTTTGTAGAGATTTTTGCACATTATTAAAAATGATGAAGTGTTGGCCGTGAATCTTTTTTCTATAAGATGAAGGTAGTGCTCTGATTCTTGATGATCATAGTGCTGAGTTAGCCAACACCACCACCACCACCAAAAACTTAGGCTCTGTCTTGCTCAGTAACAGTATAAGTCATTGTCAAATGTTCTTATAACAATACATAAATTTCTATATAGCTGTCCTTCTGAATTATGCTTCTTTGGCCTCAGAAAATATACTTTTTATTGTTTCTGACAGACAGGCAGACATACTCACATGTAGTACAAAAGGCATGAAAGAAAAGGGAAATAATATTAAAGGTATACAGTGAACATCTCTCTTTTATCCTAGTCCCCTAGTCCTACTCCCCTGATAAAACTTGTTTTCATTTTCTTTTGTAACCCTCCAGATTTCTTCCAGGCATATAAAAATGTGAATGTATCCTCCTCTACTTTTTACACAGATCATAGTATACTGTATATACATGCTAATGCCTCTTGCTTTTTCCCCACGCTAGTAGATGTTGCTATAGGAGTACTTCTAGATCTTCCAGATTCATTTTACTGGTTGCATAGCACTCTTTTGCATGGATGTACCATTATTCATGTAACCAGTTATTTTACTCCCGGTGTTTTGCTGTTACAAGTAACCCTACAGGGAATATTTTTGTATGTATTTTCCGTGAAGCTATTTTAATTTAGATGATAATATTATATTGTTCCTGTGACTTAATGGAAAGATCAGTTAAAATTAACAAATAGTTCATTTATTAATTTTACTAAAATGAGCACAGGACAAACATGTTCTCTAAATAATGTCAAATTTTATGTTTATATGGTCACACATAAGACAATGTTGGCCACATTGAAGGTGATGCTAATTTTATGAATATGTTGAAAATAAAATCTTTAGCTGACTATGAGCAAATTAGCATGGTAGGTTGAAATACTCTTTAGTTGTCATATTGCATTTTTTAATGTGTCAAATCATGTTTATTGCAGCATTGTTTATAATAGCCTAAACTAGAAACAACCCAAATGTCAATCAAAAGTAGAAAGTTTAATATTTTGGGGTATATTTATATAATAGAATACCATACACCTGGAAAATTAACAAACTACCACTGCACATAAAACATGAAGGAATCTCATGAACATATATACTGTTCTCACAGTATCTTTAAAGGATCAGTAAGAGATCTCAGTTGACAAACTGTTCTGTAATTCAGATCCTAGTGCTAAAATCTGATGTCTAGAGTGTCAGCCTCCCTTTGGAGTCATGGAATTCTTGTTCTTCACGAGGATGAGGGCTCCGTGTTTTGGTCAGAGAGCTAGGCTTAAGACCAGTTCATAGTGAACCCCATGTCTGAATCTGCCAAAGGGCAGAAGTCATCATCACCCTGTTTGTTCACTCAGGATGACATGGGGTAAAGAGTGGGAAGTAGACTTTAGATCAGGGAACTGTGGATGAATGGTGCAGTATGTGACTAGGAAAAATTTCTGACTTAAATTCTCTGAATGGAGGTCAGAGGCAAAGGCCAGACCTGAAGTTAACAGAGCTGCCTATGTCCCTCTCCCCCTTTACACCTTTACCTCTGAGATTCTTTTTCTAGACTCCTAGGCCTAGCTCTAGCTGGAAACAGTAAAATCTTCTACTGTGGGAATTTTCAAATGGCCAAACTGAGGATTGAGGGGCCCACGGGAACATGACAGTGACAGGACAATAGGACCAGCATAACCAGAGGTTCTGACAGATGTGCCCTGCTGTACACTTGGCTCGATGTCTCTGGACTGTTGTCTCTCATGAACACTATTGCTAATATGTGTACTTTGTGCTCACTCAGGTTGAGTTTTTGAGCACTTCTTCCTTCTTTCTGAAGTTTGGGTATTTGATGTTCTGGAATAGAGTCTCCAACTCTCTGTGCTATTCTATTCCATAGACGTTGCGTTTCTGGTGCTTCCTCTTTAGGGAGTACCATGATTTCCTGAGACTTTTGAATCTTCTGTTCCCTCCTTGTGGTTTTCTGATCCACAACCCACCCATGAGCAAATACTGTGGGTTCTAAGTTTAATTAAACTTGGGGATCTTTTCACTTCTCTCTGCTTCCCTAGTTACTACTCCAGTCAAAGCCACTATCATGTCTTTTCTAAATGACTTCAGGAGTTTTTTCCCACTCTGAACTCTCTTAACCCCTTTCTTTAAGTGGCACCCAGAGGGCTGGGCTATAGTGAATACTTAGTAAATGTTGGCTATTTGTGGAATTTGATTTTAAAGTTTAGAAGTGTTTGGGATTTTTTCACATTTGTGGATTCCTGAATATCAAAGTATAAAACATATTATTTGACTATAATTTTAGAGATTGTAAATTTGACTTATTATTATAGTGTTTCCCTGAATATTTGTATTATTCTCTACATTGAGAACTAAAGGTTGTGCCTGTTATTAGGATATTATCTTGAATAAGTCATAGAAACTCATTGCAATTAAAAAATTCTGCATGATTTGCACATCATTATTGTGCCTTATCAAGGTATTAATCCCACTCTGATTTCCACAATTAATTTATGTGATACAGCCCATATTTATTAATTTTTTCTTTCTTATTAAAGCATTGCTGAGGTGAGGATTCAATTATTTTTAATAATTTCATTGTGAAAATTTCCTTCATTTAAATTAAAATTGAAAAATCTTTTGAGGTTTGTTTTCTTGAATTGAATGTGATAAAGACTAATTTTATTGTGGACCTCCTCAGATAGATTATTTTGGATAACGTACCTTTAATAATGGCCAAATAATTTTAGGGTAAATGAGACAGAGATTGCTTAAAGTACTTAGAAATTAGAACAGAAAGATGCTTAGGAATATATTTTAGAACTGTAAATACATAGTGCTATTTTAAATACATAGTGCTATTTTTACCTAATCTTAATGCTATAGAAAGTTTGTCTGCTTGACATGAAGGTTTTGATTATTTTGTATCTATCACGTCTGAGGTCAGAATAAAGGAAACTGGGTAAAAGGTGATTCAGCTAATTTGGATAGAAATTTTAATTTAATTTGTCAGACATCACAGAGCTGACAAAATATTGTAATAAAATTTCACATGCAGTTTGGTTATTATGAAACCCTTTACCCAGCTAAATCAACTGTTATTTTCTTCTTCAACCATTCCCTTGACATTTATGAACATACAGCAAGTAAAACAAAAGAAAATTTTTGCTGATAGAATTGCTCATTTGTCTACTGAATAAACAGTTATTGATTTTATCAACCTGTTAGGTTCCTAAAGGAACATTCTGTAGTATTTTAATCCTTGGTCTTATGATCTAAACACACATACTTTGTTTTGATGGAATGTTTGATGAAATTTAAGAATTTCATTTCTCCGAAATTTTTAAAGATAGATTAGATTCTCATTTGATTACCAGTCATTTTGTTTGAAGTCAGGGCATGAGACTATTTACTTTCTACTTCCTTTTGGTTCCACCCCCCCCCCCATTCAATAAGTATTTATTGTGTACCAAGTCCAGGGGGAACAATGGAAAACAAACAGGATAGACAATGCTATGAATTTGTTAAATTAACATTTGTCAAGTAGAGCACAGGCTGCCTCATGGTGAGTTGCATTCAGCAACAGACCGCAAGAGAAAGTGAAATGAAGAAGTTTTTTACCCACAGGTCCTGGAGGAAGTACATGGTATGCCTTGTGGGGCCACATGAGAAGGTCAAGATAGAGTGCAGATGGAGGGTGTGAAAGAATCCAGGGTCTATGCTTTTATTAGGGTCCCAAGGTGGAGGTTTTAGGGGTTCCAGGGCTAAGTCTGGATTGGGTGGTTCATATCAAAAGACAGGGAATAGTAAACTCCATGGGGGTCTTATCAAAGGGGTACAGAAAGAGAAGGCCCTGGGAGGCAGGGGAGACTGTTGATCACAAGGGCTGTTGGGGAAGTCATATTAAGAACTTAAATTTGCTTGTGACTCTGTGAGCTGTTATCTAGGGAGCGTGCTTGCCCAAGAGGGCTAGTGGCAGTGTAAGGTCTCTGCAGGCCACTTGGCCAAACAAAATGGGTGTCGAGGTAGCAATATGGTGGAGTAGCTTAGCTAAACTCTCGACATACAAGATATCTGCCTTCACGAGTCTTGCAAGCTTGTAAGGTGCACAAAAATTAAATAATTACAGATAATTAATTATAACTAAGATATCTTTTTTAAGGGTAGATACAGGGTATCAGGATAGTAGAAACAGAGAGTGAAGTGGACCCTGCATTATAGCTGGGAAGTATATCAGACCACTGTCTGAGTCCAAATAGGGGTCAACAGGGCCCCCCCCCCCCAAAAAAAAAGCCTATAATAGGGAGGCAGGCTTATCTGAACGAGCTGAAAGCTTTGCAGCAGAGAAGAGGGAGATGGAGAGAACGTTTCCAAATACTAACTTTTGGAAATGCCAACATTCTTAATTTTATGTTTATTTTCTGATTTATTAAAATCTCATGATTGTTATTCTCTTTGCTCTATTTTGTTGGGTTTATTTTTGTATTTTTCCTAATTAAAAAAATTTTTTGATGCCTATCTCTTTAATTTTTTTTTAATTAATTAATTTATTTATGGCTGTGTTGGGTCTTCGTTTCTGTGCGAGGGCTTTCTCCAGTTGTGGCAAGCGGGGGCCACTCTTCATCGCGGTGCACGGGCCTCTCACTATCGCGGCCTCTCTTGTTGCGGAGCACAGGCTCCAGACTCGCAGGCTCAGTAATTGTGGCTCACGGGCCTAGTTGCTCACGGGCCTAGTTGCTCCGCGGCATGTGGTATCCTCCCAGGCCAGGGCTCGAACCCGTGTCCCCTGCATTGGCAGGCAGATTCTCAACCCCTGCGCCACCAGGGAAGCCCCCTATCTCTTTAATTTTAACCTTTCTTTTCAAATATAAGGATTCAAGGATATAATTTTCCCTCTGATTATTACTTTAGCTGCATCGTGCCAGTTTTGATTTTTTAAAAAATATCCTCCACTTACATATATTTTCTAATTAGGAGTCTGGATTATTCCTTGAGTTATTTTAAGAGTATTTCTTAATTTCTAAGCATGGGATTTTTCTAGTTATTGTTATTGTTTCTTGATTGCTTTGTTGCTGGAGAAAGTAGTTTAATACAAATTCTTTGTGATTTGATGAGACTTGCTCTGTGGCATAATGCTATCTGAGGATGAGCAGCATTGATATCCCCCAGGTGCTTGTTAAAAATACAGAATCTCAGGCTGCATTCCTGACCTACTGTGACAGAGTGTGTGTTTTAACAAGATCCCCAGTTAATTAATGCTTATGAACATTAAAGTTTGAGAAGCACTGCTGCTCTGGACCTATGTAGATACTGTATTCAACAACTGCAGAGTACACTATATGATAGTTTATCTAAATATTAATTTGTAGGAATGTTGCAGTCTCTTTGTGTTGGTGGATTTATAAACTTCTTGTTGAAGCTCTGTAACTTTTCACTTTTTCTATTTTGAGATTCTGTAACTAGGTACATTCATATTTATAATATCTTTTTGGTATATTGAACTTTTTATTATTATGTAGTCATCTCTTTATATCTGTAGAATTCGTTTGTGCCCCAAATCCATTTTGTCTGATAATAAATACTGCAGCTTTATTTTGATTAGAATTCAACTGGTATTTCTTTTCCCATTCATGTTTTTCCATCTCTTTGTATACTTATGTTTTTAGATATGTCATTCATAAAGAGCATAAAGATAGATTTTGTTTGTTTATCCAGCCTGATAGTCCTTGTCTTTGAATTGGAATATTTAGTACATTTATATTTTAATGTAATTACTGATGTACATATATATATTTTTTTCCTACTATTCCAATTTTGGCTTTCTATTTGTACTGCCATTTTGTGTTTCTTTTTTACTTTTTTTGAATTGATTTTCTTGTTTCTTTTTTCTCATGCTCTACCAGTTTGGAAGTTACATACTCCGCTTCTCTTCTTTTGGTAATTTCCTTGGAAATTTTAACAAGCATTCTTAACTTATTAAAGCCTTAAACAAATGAGTATCTTTATCCTCCTCTTGAAAAGTACAAAAAACTGTGAGACATTTGAACCTCAATGATTTCTTCTTGTTATTATGCTATTTTTTTCTAGTATTTTTTACATATATACTCAGAATCTGCATATATATTTATATATTTAATATATATTTAACTCCACAAGGCATTGTTGTTATTATTAGTGTCTTATGTAGATGAAGTATATTGGATTTGCCTGCATATTTACCATTTTTTCTTTATTTCTTCTTGTAACTTAGACTCTCCATCACAAATCATTTTCCTTATGCTTGAGGTGCATCTTTGAGAATTTTCCAGAGAGAGAGTTATTGTTGGCAAACTCTCAGTATATGCTTGTTTGAAAATGCTTGTCCCTGTCCTTGTTGGATAGTTTCACCTAGACGTTTCTGAGTTGACCGTCATTTTTTTCCTCTGCACAATGTGATTATTACTCCTCTGTCTTCTAATTTCTATAATTGTTGTTGAGAAGTTAGTTGGTTCCATTAGTTACTGCTCCTTTGAGGGTAATTGGTCTTTTCTTTCTGGCTACCTTTATGATTTACTTATTCTTTGTAATTCGTGTTTTGTAGTTTCACTGTGATGTAGCAGGTATGGATATCTTTTTATTTACCTTGCTTAGAATGTGATGGGCTTTTTGAATGTATGGGTTGAACCCATGGATTTAAGAAGCCTGATAAGCTACAGATTCAAGAAGTGCAGCAAATCACTTCTGGAAAATTATTAGCCATTAGCTCTTTCTTTTTTTCTTCATTATTTATTTAATTTATTTTATTTTTGGCTGTGGTGGGTCTTCGTTGCTGCACGCGGGCTTTTCTCTAGTTGTGGAGAGCGGGGGTTACTCTTCGTTGAGGTGCGTGGGCTTCTCATTGCGGTACGTGGGCTTCTCATTGCGGTGGCTTCTCTTGTTGTGGAGCATGGGCTGTAGGCCTGTGGGCTTCAGTAGTTGTGGCATGTGGGCTCAGTAGTTGTGGCTCGCGGGCTCTAGAGCACAGGCTCAGTAGTTGTGCACGGGCTTAGTTGCTCCATGTCATGTGGGACCAGGGCTCAAACCCATGTCCCCTGCACTGGCAGGCGTATTCTTAACCACTGTGCCAGCAGTGAAGCCCTGTCTCTTCCGATATTAGTTTTGTTCCATTTTCTCTTTTCTCTTCTTCTGGAACTCTAAAATTAGATAAATGATAATTTTTTTAAACTCTATCACTGTGTCTGTTAACCTCTTTTTCACATTTTGACTGTGCTGTAGTCTGATTAATTACAGATGTATTTTTCATTTCACTATGCTCTTCATCATCGTCTAAGCTGATACAAAACCTATCCATTGTTTATAATTTCAGTTTTCTTTCTTCCTTCCTTTCCCTTTCTCTTCCTTTCCTCCTTCCTTTCTTCCTTCCCTCCTCCCTCCCTCCCTTCCCTCCTTCCTCCCTCCCTCCCCTCCTTCCTTCCTCTCCTCCCTTCCTCCCTTCCTCCCTCCCTCCCCTCCCTCCTGATAGCTCCTGCTGTGTTTAAATTTCTAAAAAAGAGAATATAATGACATCCACTTTGGGTTTTGGCATATGGCTTTAGATATTTATCTCTAAGAATATGTTGCTATCCTAAGTTTCTTTTTAATAGTATATTCATCATATACTACTGGAACAGTAGTTCCAGGATTTTTTTAATAAAAAGTTCTTTACCCATGTATTCTACTTCTTGATGTCTGGTCTTTGCTAATTTCACTGAAAGTAAAAAAAAAAATATTGACATGAAAAATTAAGCAAATGGGCTAGATTCTAACAATTAGTGTGTACATTTATATATTTTAATGTATTTCAGAGTCTTGTATCATCACTGTAACATATTTGCTATGGCCTAATTAAATATGATGATGTCAAATGTGCTTGTATTAAATTTTTTTTCTTAGATCCATGAACTATATAAATCATAAATCTATATCCCTTGATTATTTAAGAACATTTGGTATCTTTATATTAATTGAATATTTTATATATGCATATATATATATATGATTCTTATAATCTTTGAGTTACATTTCTTTAGAAAGAGAACATATTGTTATTGGTCAAAAAGGTACTGTTTAGAGTTTAAACCTGATGTCATTTTGGACTCATTGGGTGTAAACCAAAGAGATATACTTGTTTCCTAGGTTCTCTTATGGTTAAAGTAAACTAAATAGGCAATCATACTTAACAAGTGTATAATGAAAATAACTAGTATCTTCTTTCTCTTGATGAGATGGATATGAATATACGATTTTTTTACATCTGGAAAATAGTTCACATTTTCATGTTTCTCTTGTACACATTTGTATAGTTCTTTGTGTAGCTCATAAAGTGGTAAACAGCTGGGCTGAGGGACAGACTGTAATTTTTGCTTTACTTAGAGTGCTGACTCCATCTCTTAGGTTTTTGAGCCTGAATCAGTCTTCTTGGGGCAACTGGATTTTAAAGTTTTCATAGAAGGGCAGTGTTTTTAGAAGGAAGTATAGAAGTTTGGTCAAATTTGGTTTAGAAAAGTTCTTCATTGTTTTGCTTATTGAAAATATTAGCTAAGACTTCTTTGTAGATTAAAAAAAATCTTACATAAGAGTCCATACTATAAACTTTTCTGCATTTGTCTGTTGAAATTTATATGTATATTTTTATAGCTTAATATATAGTTATTGCATGTGTAATTTAGAGAAATTTCAGCTTTTTGTTTTTAGATTTTTAATGTTATAATTATATTTTACTTATTTGCTAAGATTTACAGGAAATTGACTTTCAAAGATATGCTATTAGTTTTCCTAAAGGCTAATTGAAGCCATATTTTATAAGCTCATAGCATATACTGATATATGTACAGATTTGGTAAGTAATATAAACATTTCTATGTAAGACCATGTAAAGTATACATTAACATTAATAAATGTTTTGGAACTAAAAAAGCCTTATGTTCAACTATATTTTTATAAGAAGAAGCCGCAAACTCACTTTCTTCATAGTAATTGAAAATTTTAGAGATTTATAAATGACTTACTATGATAAAGGGAATTTCTAATATTCATCACAAGTACTATATATACTATGTCAGTTAAGTTGGAGATTTTTTTTAATGAAGTAATCTGTTTCTGGTATGACAGATGCTCTTTATTTTAGCTTTGTCATGAAATGACATTGCCTTTTCATTAATCCAGTTATTTAACTTCAGCAAAAGCTGAGCACAACTGCACTGGTCAGTGCTATTGGCCAAATTCTTCTGGTTAATGCATCAGCCTCTTTGTCGTTTTCACTTCTATCAAACTAGCTCAGATTTATACAACATCTCATCTGAGCTGTTATAAATATTGTCTTAACTGTCCCCTTTCTCTTATAATTCATCTTATACATGGTTTCCAGAAGTTTTTATATAGTGGCATTCAAATTTCAAGAAATTACTTGCTCTTCTCAGCACATTTTCCCAATGTATTGCTACCTCAGTTCTTTGTTCTAGTTTTGCTTTCCAGCTAAAACATTCCTCTCCATCTCTGCATGTTCAAATCACACCCTTCCTTCAAGGCCTGGTTTAAATATCTTTTTCTCCACTGAGTTTTCCTCAGTAACTTTTTCAACCCCCTCAATTCCTGCCAAATCTGGAAGTGACCTTTCTTTTCTATTAATTACTGTTTTGTTTTATCTGTGGATTTTTCTCTTAAGTATTCTCTCTAAGGTTGATGGTTATGGTGCTGTGTACCCCTGGTTCTTTCCTACTTCTCTAAACCTTCCTTTTGGCTTCTTCACTTTATTATCATCATTTCTCTCCCTTCCTCTTAAAAATTGTTTTCTAGGGTTTTATCCTTGACTTTTTCATTTTTTCACTGATGAAACCTTTTAAGTGAGGATATCCAAGTTTGTGCCTTTAGTCTTGCCCTTCTTTAGCGCTTCAGACTTATATTTTCAACTGGTCTTTCTGACCTCGCTGTCTCCATATGTACCTTAAAGTCAACATGTCTGTAAAATAACCTATCTCCCCTTTTACTTCTTCAAACCTGCACCCTTCTATTTTTTTTTCTCACTTAATAAAATTACCATTCATTCACGTGCACAAGCCAGATATAATTATGCTATTCAAAAGTCTTTTTCTGCATCTATTGAGATGATCATATGGTTTTTATTCTTCAATTTGTTAATATGGTGTATCACATTGATTGACTTGTAAGTGTATAGGATTGCAAGAGATTCCTCTGCATCAATTTTGTATCTTACAACTTTACCAAATTCATTGATTAGCTCTACTAGTTTTCTGGTGGCATCTTTAGGATTCTCTATGTATAGTATCATGTCATCTGCAAACAGTGACAGTTTTACTTCTTCTTTTCCAATTTGGATTCCTTTTATTTCTTTTTCTTCTCTGATTGCCAAGGCTAGGGCTTCTAAGCCTATGTTGAATAATAGTGGTGAGAGTGGACATCCTTGTCTCGTTCCTGATCTTAGAGGAAATGCTTTCAGTTTTTCACCATTGAGAATGATGTTTGCTGTGGGTTTGTCATATATGGCCTTTATTATGTTGAGGTAAGTTCCCTCTATGCCCACTTTCTGGAGAGTTTTTATCATAAATGGGTGTTGAATTTTGTTAAAAGCTTTTTCTGCATCTATTGAGATGATCATATGGTTATTATTCTTCAATTTGTTAATATGGTGTATCACATTGATTGATTTGCGTATATTGAAGAATCCTTGCATCCCTGGGATAAATCCCACTTGATCATGGTGTATGATCCTTTTAACGTGTTGTTGGATTCTATTTGCTAGTATTTTGTTGAGGATTTTTGCATCTATATTCATCAGTGATATTGGTCTGTAGTTTTCTTTTTTTGTAGTGTCTTTGTCTGGGTTTGGTATCAGGGTGATGGTGGCCTCATAGAATGAGTTTGGAAGTGTTCCTTCCTCTGCAGTTTTTTTGAAGAGTTTGAGAAGGATGGGTGTTAGCTCTTCTCTAAATGTTTGATAGAATTCACCTGTGAAGCCATCTGGTCCTGGACTTTTGTTTGTTGGAAGATTTTTAATCACAGTTTCAATTTCGTTACTTGTGATTGGTCTGTTCATATTTTCTATTTCTTCCTGGTTCAGTCTTGGAAAGTTATACCTTTCTAAGAATTTGTCCATTTCTTCCACGTTGTCCATTTTATTGGCATAGAGTTGCTTGTAGTCATGTCTTAGGATGCTTTGTATTTCTGCGGTGTCTGTTGTAACTTCTCCTTTTTCATTTCTCATTTTATTGATTTGAGTCCTCTCCCTGTTTTTCTTGATGAGTCTGGCTAATGGTTTATCAATTTTGTTTATCTTCTCAAATAACCAGCTTTTAGTTTTATTGATCTTTGCTGTTGGTGTCTTTGTTTCTATTTCATTTATTTCTCCTCTGATCTTTATGATTTCTTTCCTTCTGCTAACTTTGGGTTTTGTTTGTTCTTCTTTTTCTAGTTCCTTTAGGTGTAAGCTTAGATTGATTATTTGAGATTTTTCTTGATCCTTGAGATAGGCTTGTAAGCTATAAACTTCCCTCTTAGAACTGCTTTTGCTGCATCCGGTAGGTTTTGGATCGTTGTGTTTTCATTGTCATTTGTCTCTAGGTATTTTTTGATTTCCTCTTTGATTTCTTCAGTGATCTCTTGGTTATTTAGTAACGTATTGTTTAGCCTCCATGTGTTTGCGTTTTTTTCGTTTTTTTCCCTGTAATTCATTTCTAATCTCATAGCATCGTGGTCAGAAAAGATGCTTGATATGATTTCAATTTTCTTAAATTTACTGAGGCTTGATTTGTGACCCAAGATGTGATCTATCCTGGAGGATGTTCCATGCGCACTTGAGAAGAATGTGTAATCTGCTGTTTTTGGATGGAATGTCCTGTAAATATCAATTAACTCTATCTGGTCTATTATGTCATTTAAAGCTTCTGTTGCCTTATTTATTTTCATTTTAGATGATCTGTCCATTGTTGTAAGTGAGGTGTTAAAGTCCCCCACTATTATTGTGTTACTGTCAATTTCCTCTTTTATAGCTGTTAGCAGTTGCCTTATGTATTGAGGTGCTCCTATGTTGGGTGCATATATATTTATAATTGTTATATCTTCTTCTTGGATTGATCCCTTGATCGTTATGTAGTGTCCTTCCTTGTCTCTTGTAACGTTCTTTATTTTAAAGTCTATTTTATCTGATATGAGTATTGCTACTTCAGCTTTCTTTTGATTTCCATTTGCATGGAATATCTTTTTCCATCCCCTCACTTTCAGTCTGTATGTGTCCCTAGGTCTGAAGTGGGTCTCTTGTAGACAGCATATTTATGGGTCTTGTTTTTGTATCCATTCAGCAAGCCTGTGTCTTTTGGTTGGAGCATTTAATCCATTCACATTTAAGGTAATTATCAACATGTATGTTCCTATGACCATTTTCTTAATTGTTTTGGGTTTGTTTTTGTAGGTCCTTTACTTCTCTTGTGTTTCCTGCCTAGAGAAGTTCCTTTAGCATTTGTTGTAAAACTGGTTTGGTGGTGCTGAATTCTCTTAGCTCTTGCGTGTCTGTAAAGCTTTTGATTTCTCCATCGTATCTGAATGAGATCCTTGCTGGGTAGAGTAATCTTGGTTGTACGTTCTTCCCTTTCATCACTTTAAGTATATCATGCCACTCCCTTCTGGCTTGTAGAGTTTCTGCTGAGAAATCAGCTGTTAATCTTATGGGAGTTCCCTTGTATGTTATTTGTCATTTTTTCCTTGCTGCTTTCAGTAATTTTTGTTTGTGTTTAATTTTTGCCAGTTTGATTACTATGTGTCTCGGTGTGCTTCTCTTTGGGTTTACCCTGTATGGGACTCGCTGTGCTTCCTGGACTTGGGTGGGTATTTCCTTTCCCATGTTAGGGAAATTTTCAACTATAATCTCTTCAAATATTTTCTCAGGTCCTTTCTCTCTCTCTTCTCCTTCTGGGGCCCCTATAATGCGAATGTTGTTGTGTTTAATATTGTCCCAGAGGTCTCTTAGGCTGTCTTCATTTCTTTTCATTCTTTTTTCTTTATTCTGTTCTGCAACAGTGAGTTCCACCATTCTGTCTTCCAGGTCACTTATCCGTTCTTCTGCCTCAGTTATTCTGCTGTTGATTCCTTGTAGTGTAGTTTTCATTTCAGTTATTGTATTGTTCATCTCTGTTTGTTCTTTAATTCTTCTAGGTCTTTGTTAAACATTTCTTGCATCATCTCGACCTTTGCCTCCATTGTTTTTCCGAGGTCCTGGATCATGTTCACCATCATTATTCTGAATTCTTTTTCTGGAAGTTTGCCTATCTCCACTTCATTTAGTTGTTTTTCTGGGGTTTTATCTTTTTCCTTCTTGTGGTATATAGCCCTCTGCCTTTTCATCTTTTTCTTTCTGTGAACATGGTTTTTGTTTCACACGCTGCAGGATTATATTTCTTGCTTCTGCTGTCTGCCCTCTTGTAGATGAGGCTATCTCTCAAAATTCTTTTTTTTTTTTTTTCATTTAGTTACAGCTAGTTGATTGGGGCCTCTGTAATAACCATATTTCTTTTGAGCTTTTTACTTTTCAATTATGCTGAAGAAGTTGCTGTTCCCTAAATGCATTATGTGAATTCATGATTCTATACCTTTTTTTTAAAAAAATAAATTTATTTATTTTTGGCTCTATGGGCTTTCTCTAATTGTGGCGAGCAGGAGCTACTCTTCATTGCAGTGTGCAGGCTTCTCATCACAGTGGCTTCTCTTGTTGCAGAGCACGGGCTCTAGGGCGTGTGGGCTTCAGTAGTTGTGGCACGCAGGCTCAGTAGTTGTGTTGCATGGGCTTAGTTGCTCCGCGGCATGTGGGATCTTCCTGGACCAGGGCTTGAACCTGTGTCCCCTGCATTGGCAGGTGGATTCTTAACCACTGCGCCACCAGGATAGTCCCCTATACCTTTTTATATGCTGTTTCATTTGCCTAGAAGGTCCTAAAGTAAGAATTATATAAGTTGTGAATCTCAGCTTCACAATTAATAGCTCTGTGACATTGGCCAAGTTAATAAGCTTTTCAAGTATTTGTTTACTTATCTATAGAATTTTAATGATACATGCACAGAAGAGATATTGTGAAGATCAAGTGACAATACACACATATACATACACATATACAGGCATATGTTGTTTTTATTGCACTTTTTAGATATTGCATTTTTCACAAATTGAAGATTTGTGGCAACCCTGCATCAAGCAAGTGTGTTAGCACAGTTTTTTCGAGAGCATTTGCTCATTTTCTGTCTCTCTGTCACACTTTGGTAATTCTTGCAGCATTTCAGACTTTTTCATTATTATCATATTTGTCATAGTAATCTGTGATCAGTGATCTTTTTTACTATTGTAATTGCTTTGGGGCACCATGAACCACGCTCATATGAGACGGCAAACTTAATTGATAAATGTGGTGTGTGTCCTGACAGCTCCACCGACAGGCCATTCCCCCATCTCTTTCCCTCTCCTCTGGCCTCCCTAATCCCTGAGACACAACAGTATTGAAATCAGGCCAGGTAATAACCCTACAATGGCCTCAAAGTCTTCAAGTGAAAGGAAGAGTCACAGCTGTCTCACTTTAAATCAAAAGCTAGAAATAATTAAACTTAGTGAGGAAGGGATGTTGAAAGACGAGATAGGACGAAATCTAGTCCTCTTGAACTACTTAGCCAAGTTGTGAATGCAAAGGAAAAGTTCTTGAAGGAAGTGAAAAGTGCTACTCCAGTGAGCACAGACGTGATAAGGAAGTGAAAGTTTCTTATTGTTGATATGGAGGAAGTTGTAGTGGTCTGGAGAGAAGATCAAATCAGCTACAACATTCCTCCAAGCCAAGGCTTAGTCCAGAGCATGGCCTTAACTCTCTTCAATTCTGTGAAGGCTGAGAGAGGTGAGGAAGCTGCTGAAGAAAAGTTTGAAGTTAGCAGAGGTTGGTTCATGAGGTTTAAGGAAAGAAGCCTTTTCAGTAACATAAATAAGTGCAAGGTGAAGCAGCATGTTCTGATGTAGACGCTGCAACAAGTTATCCAGAAGATCTAGCTCAGATAATTCATGAAGGCGGCTACACTAAACAACAGATTTTCATTGTAGACAAAACAGCCTTCTATTGGGAGAGATGCCATTGAGGACTTTCATTGCTAAAGAGGAGAAGTCATTGCCTTGGCTTCAAACCTTCAAAGGACAGGCTGACTCTTCTTGTTAGGGGCTAATGCAGCTGGTGACTTTCAGTGGAAGCTGGTGACTTTCAGTGCAAGCTAGTGTTCATTTACCATTCTGAAAATCCTAAGGCTCTTCAGAATTATGCCCGTGTTTTATAAATAGAACAACACAGCCTGGATGACACACAGCACATTTGTTTACAACATAGTTTACATTGGAAAAGGTCAAAATATCAGCATTCATAGGAATTTGGAAGAAATTGATTCCAACCCTCATGGATGACTTTGAGGTTTTAAAACTTGAGTGGAAGAAGTCATTGCAGATGTGGTGGAAGTAGCAAGAGAAGTAGAATTAGAAGAAGAGCCTGAAGATGTGACTGAGTTTGTTGCAGTCTCATAATAAAACTGGAAGGGATGAGGTGTTGCTTCTTTTGGTTTAGCAAAGAAAGTGGTTTCTTGAGATGGAATCTGCTCCTGGTGAAGATGCTGTGAAGATTGTTTAATGACAACGGGTTTAGAATGTTACATAAACTGAGTTGGTAAAGTAACAGCAGGGTTTGAGAGGATTGACTCCAATTTTGGAAGAAGTTCTGCTGTGGGTCAAATGCTATCAAACAGCATTGCATGCTACAGAGAGAAATTAGACAACACATAATTTATTTATCAGGGTCATTTTTTTTATCCATGAGCACTGTTGCCTGGTAACAAGGATGACCTTCTACCTCATCATATTTCCAACTACACACTTTGACTCAAAACTAACAGATCATATGGGGCATCAGATTCACTTATAAGATAGAAACCTAGCATATGCCCTCAACCCAAGTCACAGCTCATATGCAAGTAAACAAGGTCTTCACACACAGGTGAGAGTGAGGCCCACCTTGGCTAAGAAGCCATCCATATCTTCCGCAAGAGTTGTTGTTTCTCTTGAAACAACTTTATAGACACAGCTGTTAGGGTCTCAAAACAGACATATTCAGTTATAAGAATTAACACACTCAGGAAAGTCCAAAACAGTGGCTTCCAACCATTTTCAATTTATTGCAGCCACATGGTTCATTAATTTTAATGCATAAGCTGCTAATAGAATTTCACTTAAATCACATATTTCTTCTGGATTTGGGTCTATAAAATTTCCTGAAGGTAATTCTAAGAGTTTAGGTGTCTAATAGCTCCTGTTGTGTTTAAATTTCTAAAAAAGATAATATAATGACATACACTTTGGGTTTTGGCATATGGCTTTAGATATCTATCTCTAAGAATATGTTGCTATCCTAAGTTTCTTTTTAATAGTATATTCATCATATTGATAAAAAGACTGGTCCGCTGCTGTGAAAAATCACGGTGATTATAAAGTTTATAAAAGCCACGTACATGTATTATACACATAGTCATGTAGATGCTGTATTACTTTAATGGGAGTACTTAAATATACTATCCTATTTGGTATAGTACAGATGCTTCAGACTTAAATGTGGGGAAAATACTCCCCAATCTCTCTAAAGTGAACAGTTCCATTTGTATACAATGATACTCATTTTGTGTAAACTCTGAAAATTATTATGGGGCCATTTATTTCATCTTAGGAGGCTGAACCAACTTCTCGCAAATGGGAGTTATGCCGTGCTCTACCGAAACCTGTCAGTGTGTTGCTCCGAAAAATTTTAGATTGATATTTCTATTTTATGATTTAGATAACAGGAAAAGAAAGACTGTTTTAACTTCAAGAAACATAATGATTACTCAAAAGTGTTAACATACGGTTTAAAAAGATTTGTAGCAAGAGTGGCATGAGCATATAGAAAGAAAATAGTAAGAATAGTAGAAGATCTTTCAGAGAGTAAAAGAAGAAATTTACCATTGGAGAAAGAATAGTACATATAGAAGAAAGAATAGAAAATAATCTCCATCGCTTAAAGAGAAAAGAAATTGTGGCAAGCTTTATAGTGAAGGTTTAAAGAAAGAGGAAAGAAGAAATAATTGTGAATTGCATTTTGCTAATATTCACATACTGTAACTCCTTGGCCATTTGATTAGCTCAAAGAGCAGAAGTGGACTTTAAACTAGTTCTATTTCATTAGTTTTGTATTTCCTTGGCAGTAGGATATAGTTAAGAATTTATTTGAGGACTGCTGGTTTTACTTTATTCTTTTAATTGGCATTGTTAAATTACTGTATGTATGATAGCCAGAACAGTAGCTTCTGTTGTTGGTATCATGTAAGTATATACTTCATTGAGGATATTAGTTTTATTAAATTTTTAAGTTTTCAAGTTTTCATCTCTCTCTTTTTTACTTTATACTTTTACTGTTAGATGGTCTATATTTTGTTTTCTTGTTTTGTAGTTTTCATTGTTTGTTTACATACTAGAAAACACACACAAACCCCAAACCCTACATGATTTTAACTTGTATTTTTAATCGTTTTGGAGTAGAGACTGAGCCTTGGAAGCATATTGACATTAATTCTGATCCTGGAAATCTTCTAGCTGTGAGGTAAGGGACATACTAGTTAAACCTGTGATCTTAGGCTCTTCATTTATAAAATGGTTATTATTTTAAGGATCTAATCAGTTGACACATACAAAATATTTTGCACAATACCTGGAGTTAAGTATGTACGCAGTCAATGACAGTTCTCTCCCCTTTCTTCATTTCACTTAGTTTAACAGAAACTTGATCTCCTGCTTTTGGTCATGTAGAAGAAAAATGTTTTTTTAGTGAAATTATCCATTGTCTACGTTCAGCATAAGTTTCAGGGTTATCTGATTCTAGCCCTGTCCATTGTCTTTGGGCTATTTTATTTTTACAGCTCTTTATATGTTTAGTTAACTGATAGACATGTAAATTCTGTTATGTCTAGTAGAATTTCGATTGACTTCCTTCTCCTCTTTGGAAAAAAATAGTTTCACTTCTGGTTGCATTTCATTTCAGCATTCTTTTACCTCCCATCAATTTGTGCTATTTTGACTTTTCCTTTGAACTGGTTATAACATTTGCCTGGTTCCCTCATTGTATGAGTAGAGTGAAATCTTTCACATGTATTCACTTTATATCTCTATGAGAGTCAAATTTTACCCTTTGTCTTAGAAAATTATCTTTCTTTATTATATTTATGTATTAATATACACTATTTCCAAGAAATGTCTAAATAAATTCTCCAGAATAGATTAGTTTATTAAACACCTAGCATGTGCAGCATACTAGTGTTTTATTTTAATCATTTGATATTTGAGATGTTCCAACAGTGATGTCAACTTTACAAACAATGGCAAGTCTTACTATAAATATTTAACCACTAAGGATTCATTTATTTATTATTTTAATACCAATGTGATATTCTCAGGGTAAATTTTCCAATGCAAAGGATTTGTGTTGTATCTTTCATTGCATAGTGTCTTGAATATAGCGGTACTCTATAATTGTGTTTTGAATGAGTGAATAGATAAATAAAGGAGTCCCAAAAAGACCACAGACACTTTTTTCCCCTTAGGTGTCTCATCATGTTGTAATGAGATTTAAAATAAAGTTTTAAGTTTCTTTTTTATTTTTTATTGAGGTATAATTAACATATAACATTATATTAGTTTCATGCTTATAACATAATGATGTAATATTTGTATATATTGCAAAAGTGATCACAATAAAATCAAGTTACCATCATCATACATAGTTACACTTTTTTTTTCTTGTGATGAGAACCTTTAAGATCTACTCTCTTAACAACTTTCAAATATACCATACAGTATTATTAACTATAGTTACAATGCTGTACATTATATCCCCATGATTATTTATTTTATAACATGAAATTTGTACCTTTTGAACCCCTTCACCCACTTTGTCCACCCCTGACCTCTGCTTCTCTCTATCCATGTGCTCATTTGTTTGTTTTTAGATTCCATATATAAGTGAGAGCATAAGGTATTTGTCTCTGACTAATTTCACTTAGTATAATGCCCTCAAGATCCATCCATGTAGTTGCAAATGACAAGATTTCCTTCTTTTTTTATGGCTGAATAATATTCCATTGTGTGTGTATGTATTATGTTTTCTTTATCCATTCATCCATTGATGGACACTAAGTTTGTTTTCATAGCTTCGATTCTATAAATAATGCTGCAGTGAACATGGGGTGTATATATCTTTTTGAGTTAATATTTTTGTTTTCTTTGGGTAAATACCCAGAAGTAGAATTGCTGGATCATACAGTAGTTCTATTCTTAATTTTTTGAGAAACTTCCATACTGTATTCCATAGTGTCTGCATCAATTTACATTTCCACCAGTGGTTCACAAGGGTCCACTTTTCTTCCTATCCTCACCAACGCTTGTTATTTCTTGTATTTTTGATAATAACCATTGTAACAGGTGATATCTTATTACGGTTTTGATTTGCATTTCCTTAATGATTAGTGATGTTGAGCACCTTTTGGACATACAGATGGCCACTGTGCCTATTGGCCATCTGTGTGTCTTCATTGGAAAAATATCTATTCAGATCCTCTAGCCATTTTTTTAATCAGATTTTTTTTTTTTTTTTGCTGTTGAGTTATATGAGTTCTTTATGTATTTTAGATATTAAGCCCTTTTGAGATGTACGATTTGCAAATGTTTTCTCCCATTTAGTAGGTTTTAGTTTGATGTAGTCCCTCTTGGTTATTTTTGCTTTAGTTGCCTTTGCTTTTGGTATCTAAAAGAAGTCATAAGAGTCCAGTTTACATAGACTGAGGAACCAAAAACTGCCTTAGCATATCACTTTAACATATTACTTTAACTTAAGTTGTGATAGCATTTTTTTCTTCCTCTTGGGAAATTCCTTAGAATTTGCCTATGTTTGCCTATGAGCAAGAGATTAAAAAAAAGAAAATCTCAGATTTTAGATAGTAACTTGGCCTAAAGATATATGATTTTGAAATATTTCTTCCATATTCTTTAAACTTATTAGACTCATTATACAATACTGTCTGTATTTTGTTAGTTTCTGGTTTTATTTTTATTTATTTTTTTGGGTGCTGTGGAATTTTCTTCCTGGTATGATAATAAAGAAGCAGTGGTGATTTAAATAGCACAATTTTTTCTTTTCCTGTTCAAAAGTTATATTTATATCATATGATTTTTTGTTGACCATGCTAGCAATGGATTATGAGGACTTTACCTGCTTCTTTTAGAAATTAAAACATAGTTTCTTTAGTCATTTGTGTAATTCTAAAAATTGCTCACTAAAATTTTTGGTATATAGTGTTGCCTAAACAGCCCTTAGGGAAGCACTATTATTCCTCAAAGAATCAAGTAGAGATGGAGCCTTTATTTGTAGAATACTCTGGAAGGTAATTAAAAATAACTAAAATGGTGGTAATTTAATCAATTATGTGATCCCTCTTTTATTAATAATGTGACCATTTCTGTTTCTTATGATCCTGCCTCAATCTTTTTAAAGCTGTTATATATTTCTCTTTAAATCTCTAACCTAGATATATCTTGAATCCATTAAATTACATTTATCCATTAAATTATTAATCAAAGGGCATTTCCTATAGGGAACCTTTCTTATAGAGAGGTAATACTTTTCTAAACAGTGACTTTTACCCTGTTTTTTGTCAGTTAAAAAAAAATTCTTCCATTTATTTTGTATTTACTAACAGATCTTCATATTTAGATATACTGTTTAGATTTTCTTCAATTCTTACATATTCTTTGTTTTTCATATAAATGAAAGAATGTTGAAAAAGGGAGCCTGTACTAGGTAAGAGAATCTTTAAATGGAAATTAAACATCAAAAATAGTTTCTAAGTTAAAAGTTGTAAAAATCATTATCACTGTATTGGTATTCTCCTGTTGAATTAACTATTAACAGATATAAACAGATTTCTTTGGGTATAGTTAAAAGTACATGGATATTTTCACCTGTTTCTTGTTTAGACTTTGTAAGAGTTATTATGCTTATGTAAACAAAGCAGAGTTGACCACAGGCAGAATTACTGGAAAAAAAGTTGCATACTATTTGGAAACTTGGTGCTTCTTTGCTTGTGTCGTGTTCTGACTTAGTGTGCTTTTTTTGTGTTTTAGAAGAGGTCTGTCAGTGAAAAATGATAAGCCCAATGACTATGCTAATTACCATTTCAAAGTTAGAGATGAAGAACTGCCATTCAGTGTACTTTTAGTTAGCTTTATAGCTCTAAAGGAACATATAGCTCTAAAGGAACCTTGTATCCTCTAAGTCTTAGAAAACCAAGGGTTTCACCTTTGAAATGAAGCAAATTGTGTCTGTACACTTGCTTAAGACTAAAAGCAAGCAAAGAAACAAAATTTTGTAGATTTCTACTTCTTAAAAAGCGTTGGCTAAATTTTTATGGAAATTTGGTGCTGTTGGGTATGCTTGATCTTCTGAATTTAAAGATTTTGGGCATAGACTGACACCAGTCAACTTTTAATAGACCAAAGAATACTGTAGCAGTTTGAAACATTAAAAATTGTAACTCCTCTTCTAGATGAGAAGATAATTATATTTTACATATTGGAATTTGTAATTTTCATTATTAAGCTTAAAAGTTCCCAATGTTAAACAAACATGTATAAACATGTATACCATCTTTATTACTAAATTATATTTAGGATATGTATATGTGGACAATATTTATGAATGTGAATTTTTTTTTTAGGGTGAGTTACTGTTATTGGATAGTGTGACTTCTAGCATAGAGAAAAACTTTAGAGGCTTAACTGAAAAATCTAGTTTCCATTTAGAGGGTAATACATTTATATGTTCTCTTTTCTTTCACAGCACTACTTATTCGTTTTCTCATTTTATTTTTAAAATAGGATGTGAATTATAATATGTTCAGTGAACCTTTATATTATCAAATTTTAAAAAATTCCTGAAAATTTCACTAATGTCTCATAAGTTGAAAGTACATGTAAATTCCAGACATTTTAGGTTCAACTTTCCTTATGTCTGGAATAAGTTTTGTTATGATTAAGGCTTGTACCTCCAAATCTAATATTTACTGGTCTGTTGCAGATTCTTGACATCTTTTCACAAAAGCATCATTTCTTTGAGTACACTGGTTGGTCCCTATTAGTCTTTAGTTTGGATTAGACTTTTTTCCTCTCTTATTTACCCAGAGCAGATTTTGATCAGTGGGATAGTATAGCTCATGGGGTTTGAGTACTACAACCAGGAAGGGCAATGAAACAAGAGGTCTTCAGAATTATATTTTTAAGCATGTGTAATTATTTTTTTGTTATATTTAAAAATTTGCCTCATGAATCTACTATTTAACTTAGGAACTAGAACATGACCAACTCTAATAATCCTCTTCTGTCCTATCCCTGTGTTTTCCCCCAGAGGGAACCTCTGGCTTAAATTTTTGTAATAGCTTCCTTGCTTTTGTAAAAAAAAAATTTGTTGTATATGTGTGTGTATATATATATATATCTAAAGAGTCTTGCTTGTTTATGTGCCTTATAAAAATGGGTTAATACTGTGCAACCACACCTGCAGTTTTCTTTTTTTCACCCAAATTTATGTTTTCAGGACTTACCCGTGTTGTTGCATATACATATATTTCTTTTACTTACACTGACATAAAGTATTCTAATTTATTAATTAGAATATTATTAATATTCCCACAGCTCATTTAATCATTTGACTGTCAGCAGGTATTCAGCTGTTGTCACTTATTTGCTGTTATGGACAGTCCTGCTAGGAGTATTCTTATACATGTTTTCAGTGATACCAAGTCTGTATTCAGCAGTTTTGCATAGGGGAGACTTTTGTTGAGACAAGCTATTTTCCCCCTCATGAGTGATTTCTTTTCTATTTTCTATTTTTCTTTTTTGCTCATTCCTCTTGACTTTTTATTTTGATTTACACAAAAGCTACAAGAAATAGACAAATAATTCCTATGTACCCTTCATCCACTTTCTTCAAATGTTAACATTTTATAATGTTTGCTTTATCTTTATTCTTTCCCTCCTCCTCATTCTCTCCTTTTTTCTTCCCTTTCCTCTTCTGCTTCTCATTATTTATTTAGTGTTCTTTTTGTTCTTTTGCTGAGGCAATATAGCCAAAATACTGTGTTCCAAAGTAACCTAGGTTGGTTCTTGCCCTTCACCTTCCACCCCCATTCCTTAGTTAATGTGATTATATTATTTATTTGAAATATGGTTCAATTGCTGTTCTACGTATTCCATTTTAGGATTCGATTCTCCTATTCCCATGCCTCTTGATTTTATTTTATTGAGTATGTGAAACATTAATGTGGTTCCAAAGCTCAGAACCATATTACAAAACTACACTCAGAGAAGAGATACTTCCCACAATTCATTTCTTCTGTCTTTCCACTTCATTCTACCTCTCCTCCACCTATCAGTCTCCCTAGTTTTGGCTTCATCCTTCCTATGTTTCCTTTATAACAAACAAGTAGATGCATGCATCTGTGTCTTTTCATGTATCTAAGGGCTATTTGTATATTTTCTTTTTGGTGAATTGTCTGTTCACATTTTTTGCCCGTTATTCTATAGGCATATTTTTCAGTCTTTTTCCCCCCAAGTTTTAAATGTTCTTTATATATTAGGACTATTAGTCCTTATCTGTGATATATATTAACGTATCTTTTTTTTTTAGTTTGTCAGTTGTTTTTTGATTTTATTTAAGATAATTTTTGACAGACAAAATGTTTTTATGTATTCTGTAGTCAGATTTGTCAGTCTTTTCTTTTACTGTGTCTGGAATTGAGTCATAGTTAGAAAGGCGTTTCTTATACCCAAGATAATGTACTTACATGATCTCATATTTTTGTTTAGTACTTATATGGTCTTGTTTTTTAATCCAGTTGTAGCTTTTTTTTGGTTTGTTATTAATGTGAGATATGAGTCTAATTTCAGATCTTTCCAAATGGCTAATCAGTTGTTAAGGTACTGTTTATTAACAAGCCCATCTTTGCCTCAGTAATTTGAAATACCACTTTTGTCATATACTTAAGTTTCAGGTATACATGGCTCTACTTCTGGACTTCCTGGTATACTCTTCTGATCTGTTTATTGCTGCACCAAATAAATACACTGTTTTAATTATAAAGGGTTTATTGTTTGTTTTAACATAATTTATTACAGTATATCTTAATAAGGTTAGTAGTATGTTTTACTATAGTTTAGTTTATTTGAATAAGAGGGGTGAGTATCCTTCTTATACTTTTTCTTTTTTACGTTTTTGCATTTTACTTTTTCCATGTGATATTTAATGTCCATTTGTCTAGCTCCATTATAAAAAAAGCTTATTTACTTTTATTGGGATTTTATTATGCCTATAAATTAACTAAGGGAGGATTGGCATTTTTATGATGTTTAGTTGCCCTATCCAATTACAAGGGTCTTTACCTTTGTTCAGGTCTACCATTGAGTCTTTCAGAAATGTTTTAAAGGTTTCCTCATATTTCTTGCTAAATTTATTCTTAAGTATTTTATCTTCTTTGTTGCTATGGAAAATAATATTTTTGCTACCATCATATCTTCTAAATAGTTATTGTTTTTACATATGAATGCTATTGATTTCTGTTCATTAAGTTAATATCCTGCTACTTTACTGAATGTGTTTATTGTTTGAGTTAGTAGGAACATGAGGTGTAGTTTTCCTCCTTTTCTTATTTTTACTCTTCCATTTAATTTCTCTTGCCTAACCACATTGCTTTAGTGAGTGCAGTGTTGAGTGATATGGAGATAGTAGGCATCCTTATCTTATTCCTGATCTTAGAGGAAACACCTATAGAAATTAATTAACATTAATTAACATGCTGACTTTAGGACTGAGGTCTATATGTTTTATCTTAAGAAAGTATGCATCAATTTCTATTTTTCTGAGTTTTTTTTTCTTTAACAGATACAGGTGTTTGATTTTTATCAAAAGCATTTTCAGTCTTAGAGCTAGTTATGCTGTTTTTCTCTTTAAGTCTATTAATATGGAATGTTATATTAATGAATTCCCTAATAGTAAGCCAACCTTGCATTCCTGGAACAAATCTGACTCATTCATTGCATATCATTTTCTCAATATGGTGTTAGATTTTGTTTACTAACATTTTATTTAGAACTTTTACCTAATTATTTTTAAGCAATACTCTAAAAATCTTTAGTTGTTCTGTTTTTGTATTGTCTTTATCAGGCTTAGCTATCAATGTTATGTTCATGTTATGTAATGCTAATGAAGTTTCCCTTCATTTTCAATGCTCTGTAATAATTTTAGAGCATTGGGATTATTCATTTTTTGAATTTTTGTTAGAAATCCTCTTGAAATGCCTTATCTATAGGGTAGTTGCCTCATAATTTTATTTTTTCCCCAAGGAAGTTATATATTTTTAAAGAATATTTTAACTTTAATCCAATCAACTTTTATAAACTATGTTTCTGTGGAGCATTGCCCATTTTATCTAGATTTTTCAAACCTATTTACTTAGACTTCTGTAGAGGATTTATGATTTTAAAAAATTCTTCTGTTTTAATTATTATGTTACCCTTATCACTTAATTTATCTATTTGTACTTTTCTCCTTTTATTGTTAATAAATTAACTAACGTTTTATTTGATTTTCTTAGAAATTCAGGATTTTGATTAATTAGATCTGCTTTTTTTCCCTTAATCTTTGACATCTGCATTATCTTTACTATTTTTTTAATGTGCTTTTAAAGTTTTCTGTGTTATTCGTATTTTAGTTTATGAGATGGAAATTTAAATCATTTTTTAAATTGATTGAAGTGTTCAAGGATCTAGATTTTTTTTTCTAAACTGCTTTAAATGTATCCCATAGATATGTAATGTTTTCATTATTATTTCTTAGAAATCTGTAATATCTTGACAGTGGAAAAGTAAAATTGTATTGTGGTTGGATGGGTAACGGAGTAGGTGAAAAGATTCCTGGAAAAGTTTGTTGGTATTATTTCACCACTTTCAGAAGAGAAAACTGTGGCTTAGAGGGGTTTGTGTAATTTGCTGCATAACAAGTAAGTTGTTATTGTTCAAATTTGAATCCATTTCTGATTCCACAGCTATGGCTTTTACTTAGGCAGTAATACTGTGAGGTCACAGAGGTACTGAACAGTATGGCATAATCAGGGAACAGTAAGTAGCACAATGTGACTGGAGTGAAGTTGGCACTTGGTGGTATCATTTCTGGCTTGGACAAATAGTTCATTGAGATACCGTTAACATGAAGCAAAGCAGGTTTATGTAAGATGATGGGTAAGTCTGATGAATGTACTAGACAGCTAAATGGACTGTCTGGTAGTTAGGTGAGCATATGGATCTGGAGGTCTGTAGAGTGGTTTGTGCTAGAAATGTGAATTTTGGTGTCATTAGCTTATAGGTGATAATTTAAATAATGGGTTCTGAAAGTGGTAAGAATAATGTGAACACTGAGAAGATCAGAGGGTGTAGGAAACAATGAAATTAAAGAATGAGTGGAAAAGAGCCTGAAAAGGAAACAAGAAAAAAAAAGTTAAAATGTTAGGAGGAATTTAGGATATAGTGGCTTATAGGTGCCAAGGGAAGAGTTTCAAGGAAAAGGGAGAGTCATTAGTATTATGCGCTCTGGAGAACTAAAGGAAGATAAAATAAGAAGTGTTCATTTGACTTAATAATACCTGAAAGGAAAATTAATATCATAAAAATTGGGTCTAGTGGCATGATGAGGGTTGGGTGAGGAAGAAGCAGATGGAGGCAAGAAATTTGGTTATGAAGGGAAAGTATGATAGTGGTAACTAGTGGGAAGTGTGAGGGTGAGGGTGCCTCCTCCCATCCCTACTTTCCTCCCTCAACCTCTCCTTTTTCCTTCCCCTTATTTATCTCTTTCCTTTCCTTTCTCTTTCTCTCCCTTCCTTCCTTTATTCTAGCCTCTTTCCCTCTTTCTTTTCCTAATATGGCATACTTGAACATGTAATGTTACAGAATGAGAATTTAACTCATGACAACATGACATCTTGTCTTAGATTATGGCTATAAATGTGAATAACATAAAGAGATGTTAAAATGTTCAGGTGGTGGATCAGAATGATATTTTTAAGAGTTTCTTGAACATAGGATCATAGTCGCACATACCCTTTATGCCTGGAAGTAAAACATACTTGTCCAACAAATCTTAACAATCTCTGAAATAATGATGAAAATAATTTCAGCACAATGCTAAAAGCTTTACATATTTTAGTCATTTAAAACCTCATCAGCACCTCTGTGCCAGTTTTACAGATGAGGAAACTGAAGGAAGTTAAGTAAACTTGCCAGATCTTGTACACTTGCTTTGGCAATATGATTTCAGAGTCTGTGCTCTTAATCATAAGGCTGTATTCCTCTTCACTATACTATAGTACTTATTTTCATTCCTTTAAAAATTAATTAGTAATATTTTTGGTATAATTGTAATTTAGAATTAGAAGTTAGAATATTTTGACATTTTAGGGAAATCTGTTAGCACATAGAATAGTGAAGGTTAGCAAAAATTTCTGAAAAAGATATATAAAGTACAAACATGGGTTGAAATTCCAGTTTTCTGTATTTTAGTTAAGATAGTGAAATGCTTGTGGGAGAAGCTACAATACCTTATCCAGTATGGCACATAGTATTTGAAAAACACAATACTGCTACACAGTGAAAGTGTACATAAGATAATTAAATAATCCTATATGGTACCAATAAAAAATTGATACATTCCTTAGTTTGTTAATACCTAATGACCTTATAAATGTCTTTCTTCAGGGAAAAATGCAATTTCCATTGTGAGCTGCCTTCCAGAATTTATGGTAGAACTTCGCTGACATTGCTACTGATGCCAATGTGGAATAAAGGTCTTTATAATTTAGAAAGTCAAAACGTATAAATGAATTACTGTTAAAAATGATTTAGTTACTCTTCTTAAACTTTAAAACACACAATATAAATGCATTTGAATTTTTAGAAAGAACGTTTGAAAATAAAGTAATATAATCTGTTTATTTTGCCATCATCAATATTTTTGTCTTATTTCATGTTTGGAATTGGCTTTCCTTTCGTGACCTTTGTATTTGAACCCTCATCACAATCTAATAATATTTTGTTGTGAAACTAATTACAGAGTTGCATTTCAACATTATTTGTCTGTGGAAACAAACTAAAATTGACTTTAACATGAAAAATCTTTTGCTGTTGTAAAAGAAGAAATTAACACAGAGACAGTGGATTAGCTATTTTAACGTCATTGTTCTTCCCCTTAGCTCGCTTTATTGTAATAAGTAATTCATTTGACTTGCCTCCTGGGTCATAGGGTCACTGAGTACATGGATGCATGTTCTGCTCATTGCTGTCTCCTCAGTACCTAGTGCCTGTGTTTGGCACTGGTAGGCATGCTAGTGCTTTTTCTTAACTAACTGAATAGGTAAATAATATATTTGAATAATTTCTCTGAGTTGCAAATGCACCCCTTATGCTAATGTGTTAGTATGTAGACATTAAGACATTATTAAGTTGTTTTGTTTGCTTAGGTCTCACATGGAAATTTCCTGTTCAATTTAGAAACACTAGTTTTAGATCTCAGTAAAAATCCCTGAAAAATAGTCATAGAATCCTCATTTTCTATCTCATTGCTTTTGCTTTCCTTACCCCTTTTTCTTTCCCTCCCTCTACTCTCTTTCTTCCCTTCAACCTGTTCTTTATTTTCCCTTTAATGATCCTTTTTTTGTTTTGTTTTGTTTGTTTTCCTTTAGTATCTGGAGTCCATCTTTCTCCAGCCTCTCCTGAGATTGTATTGGACCATGACCACACTTCTCCTTCGGTTGGCTGCCTCTCTTCTGAGCCCATCATTTCATCACCAGAGAATACACATGCAGACAACAGCATTGTCAGTCAAACTTTTCCTAAAGCACAGGTAAAGACAAGCATATTTTTATAGGAACTTTGCCTACTTAAAAAAATTGCATACTGATTTAATTGAAGCTCTCCTGATTTCCTTTTTTTTTTTTCTCCTGTAGATACTCTAACTTTGAGGTTAATATCTAGAATTCTAAAAACTGAATAATATGTTTGTTTTGTGGCACAATTGTAAGGTATTTAAGTAGTGTTAGTTACCAAAACACGGTTTGAAAGCCAAATATGTTTTATTAAAGTTGACTTAGTTTTGCATTGCAGATCGTGAACTTCAAAAAGGAAAATAATTACAAAAAAACTATTTCTCTTTTCAGGGAAGCTTACCATATGTTTTCAAGTATTAGAGTATTCATTTCAATTTTAGAGTAAAACCAAAAACACAGTGGTCATAGCGTTTATTCATTCAAATATTTATCAATTCAGGCCTTGTGCTAGATGCTGGAGTTATTCCAGATTTCCAAAGTGCTGTATACAATCTTGAGTCACCCGTTATCTTTACTAGAAAGTGATGATCAATTAGTGGTTATTGATAAATCTTAAAATCTGATTTATAACTTAGTATATAAACAAATTCTGAGTGTGTGTGTAAATTTAAGAACTGGTATCAGATATGTCTATACTTATTATACACTCTCAAGAAAAAGTTTTAAGTTTTTAGTGCTTTGCTTGGAAAATAATAAATGCTTTAAACTCTGAAGTTTACAGAAAATTTTGTTTCTTATTGCGAAGATTAGGTTGTTGTAACAGTTTGTGGTTTTCTGTTGATTTACTTAAAGGGTGAAATAATTTCAGAACCTTTGCTACAACTTAATTTCCAAATGTGGTTTCTGGTGCCCTTTGGATGTTTTCCTTCTTGGTGCAGTGTAAACTTTCCCCTCTTGTGTTTGTTTGTTTTTTTGTTTTTTTTTTAATGTGGTTTAGATTCAGCAATCAACACACACTCATCTGGATATCTCACTTTTTCCGTTGGGTTTAACTGAGGAGAAAAGTAATGGAACAATTGCTCTTGTGGATGATTCTGAGGATGCTGGAGCCAATGTATCAAACATACAGCTTCAGCAGAAAATTTCAAGTCTGGAGATGAAACTCAAAGTCTCTGAAGAAGAAAAACAGAGAATTAAAAAGGTATATTTGCATTTGCCTAAAAAATAAATGTTTGAATTGCATATACTGGAAATATGGTATAATCCCAACTTCTGATTAAAAATTCAGCAGTGGAAAAGCTATTATGCTCTTTGGCTGTAGGTTTAAATCAGTCATACAAGCTTATCACTTACGAAAGTCTTTGATAAGAAATTTCTAGTTTTAAAGGTGTACTTTTAAAAATATGAACGTCTTTTACTAGATTTTTTTTTTCCACTAATGAATGCTTTCCTTCTGGTTTATTTTTATTTACTTTGAAAGCAGGTAGTATTGTATTTCTTATGTAGGTTAGAAGATTTGTAATATTCATTTGTCCCTATGAGAAGTCAGACATGATGGGATATTTGACAAGATTACTTAGACATACAGCTATTTTAGTAAATTATTTATGTGTTCTCATTTCTGTTTCCTACAAATATCTCTATAAAAAGACCTTAGCAAACTTATAGAAAGTATAGGTAGAGGTAGAGTGTTGTTTACAATTAGTTTAGATGCTTTTATTTATTTATTAGCATGAATAATTTTAGTGTTATAGCAGTGTTAGTGTTATATCAGTGTTTGATATTGGTCTGGGAATGAGAGTGAAGCATACGTTTTATAATATTGTTGGACTTTGAAAACCATACTTCCGGTGGGTTCTTTCCTTACCAAATATTTTCTAATATGTTCATTGAAAAAACTGAATATATTTTATGCCTTTAAATATTACAAAATTTATGCTTGGATTTTTTTTCTTTTAGGATGTGGAATCATTGATGGAAAAACATAGTGTCTTGGAAAAAGATTTCCTTAAAGAAAAAGAGCAAGAGGCCATTTCTTTTCAAGATAGATACAAAGAACTTCAGGTAAAAACAGTGAATTATAAATTTAATATGTAGGCCTTTTGATGAAGCATGTAATATAACTTCAAAAAGTGCTCCATGAATGCTTTATGAATGAAGCAGCAGATACTTGCTTAAATATGTAAAATACTGACTAACATGTATGCAATTAATGATAAATGCCATTTTGAACAGTACGAATCTCTGAGAAGCCATGCAGGTTAGCTGTATGAGACTCAGTCTGGCGAAAAATATTCTGTTTCTGATGATTTTCTCAATTTGGAAATTAGACATTCCAATTTTTCTTATTGTGATTGCATTTGGAAAGAGCTTAGAATCGTATAAACACCAAACTGAGATATTTAACCTTTTTCACAAATTGTTTGTAATCAACATCTCCTCGTCTTCTCCTCAAATTTCCTTAACAAACTTGTTTCTTCTGCAGTCTTCCCCATCCCAGGAAATAGCAGTTCTGTCTTTCTAGTTGCTAAAGCTGAAACCCACACTTATTCCTTTTTGTGCTTATCCCATGTCTGTTCCTTAAGCAAAACCTGTTGGCTCTACCTCCAAAATATCCAGGTTTCGACTGTTTGTCATTATGGTCACTGCTGCCAACCTATTCTAGGCCATCCTTATTTCTGCCTTGGAATACTGAAGTATCTTCTATTCTAATCTTTTTGCTTCTGTCATTGCCCACTTACAGACCATTCTCCACATGGCAGCCACTGTGATCTGTTTAATAGTTAAAGCTACTCATGTCATTTCTCTGCTTGGAAACCTTCAATGGCTTCTCACCTCACCCAAACTAAAAGTCAAGTAAGTCCTTAAAATGGTTTGCAAGGCCCTCCATTTTTTTGTGTCCCTTCTCCCTGTCTTTTCCCTGACTCTTTCTCTTCAATAGTTTTGCTTTATCCCTTTGTCTAGAGCACTCGTCCCTCAATTTTCTGCATTGTTTACTTTTTTATATCATTCAGGTCTCCGTGCAAATATCACCTTATCAAGGGAGACCTTTCCAAACAATGCTGATATCCCCTACCAGCCTTCCCATATTCTGCTTTATTTTTCTCCATAGCACTTTTTACATCTGACAAACTATGTATTTACTTGTTTATTTGCCTAGATCATTTTAATAGTCTCCTAAGTGGCCTTCTAGCTTCTCCCCGTGCTCTTCTCCCTTAATGAGTCTTTATTTCAGCAGGTGGAGCAGTGTTCTTTAAAAATGTGAGTCAAATCATTTCCCAACCTCAATTATCATTCTCCTTTCAGTGTAAATCTTCTGGCTTCTCCAACTTTTCCAGTTCGCCCCCAGCTATTTACTTACACTGAATTCCTAATAAGGTCCAGGTGAATGTGTGAGTCTGTTACTGAGGGCATTCCTTGCCTGTTGGAGTGGTGAGTGGAGGGAAACAGTTTGTGATTCATTCAGTTTCTCTGACTGGAATGCTCTTCCTGCAGATATCTGCATGGCTTTGTTTAAAAAATGTAAAACTTGAAAACAAAGAAAAGGGTGAACAGTATGTTCTTTCAGTGTCCTATGAGGGCATTACTTACTAGACCTACTCAAGGATTATTTAAAAGAATGTAGTACTCACTGTGAATGTGACTCACTGTTTACTATTGATTAAAAGTCTCAGTTGTATTGACATGACACGTTAATTAATTTTTTTCACAGAAGAGGTGCAAATAATATCTCTCTGTTAGAATTTCAAAGAATAGTGTTTATTGCCCTGTAGGACATTCATTAGACATTATCTCCAACTAGCAGTCTTGCTTGGTCTAACACTCTGTTATTTAAATTTTCTATTCGTATGCCTATTCAAATAAATGCTCTTTGAACCAGTCTTAACATCTGATTCCTTCTGTTAACATAAATGATTCTTTTATTAATAAAGAGTAGTATAAGTCTTTGATGTGTTTCATTTATATTTATATGAGTCACATTTTAACTTTTTGAAAATTATACTTTTTAACAACTCTCAGTGAACCCTAGTTTCCTTTAGAAAGTTGCTCAAATGCTACCTTCTCGTGGAAGCTTTCTTTGACTGTGCTATAGAAAATAAGAACCTGTGTACATGCTCAACATTCCCTAGCCCCCTTTCTTTGCTTTTTTTCCCCCCTCCTCAGAGCAATTGTTATTTATTTTGATTTGATTATTTGTTCTTTTACCCTCACCAGAGTGTAAGCTCCATGGGACTGGGAACTTTCCAGTGCCTAGAGCAATACTTGGCATGTAATGTGGGCTCAATTAATACTCTTGAATGAATGAATGAATTCACTAATATAATGCACCCTGCTGCCCAAGGGCTAATTACATTGTGTACAGCCACATTTATAGCCCCATACTTGGAATTAGGGTGCTTATTGGAAGGTTTAGTACTGATTACTGGAACTTTGTGTTTTCTTCTCTCTGCATTGAGTGACTTATTCTGGGCCCGTTAGTGAGACAGATACCTTTGCAAATTCAGTTTCTCAATCTGTTAATGGGAACAATAACATACCTGAGAGACCATCTAACACCTGGTATACAACACTTTGAGCTTTCCATAGTGAAAACCAATATAAACGCCTAGTGACATTATCATTGTTGTTTTATTGCTTTTACTATTAATAGTGGTAATCTAAGAGTAACAACTTGAGTCTTCAAAACTAATATTCAGTTTAAAAATACTTTCCTTTTTCTGGAAACAGTACGTCTCAATAAAACATTTTTTAGGTGATTTTACTTCAGTACCAAAAAGGACCTCTCTCCTTTTTATACTATGTGGAAAAAAGAGTAAACTAACTTAGGGACTATTTTATCATCTTGGCTAAATAAGTGATAGAACAGTGTACTAGGAGGTCTTATAGCCAAATTGAACTCCAAGGCAGGCACACTGTTTAGTTTCTATGTCCCTGCTGGGTGAGGGTAGAAGTCTGGGTTTAGCCTTTTGGACTTTGCTCATAGAGCTGGAGATGGGATCATATTTTTTTCTCCGTGGGGTTTGGCTCTCATAGAGCACTTATTATCTACCAGTTATCTGTTCTGCTAGGTTGCCCCTTTTGTGGACCTTTGGGTGGAGAGGGATAGCTTTTCTTGGGGCTGTTTGTGTTTGTGCCCATTGGCATTTCCTGGTTGCTGGTCATTCCAGTACCCAGTTTGGGATATAGGAGGCTAAAAGAAAACTCACAAAATTTGCTGCTGTGTCATTCCTTGGTTCCTCAAGTCCCCAGGTGGTCTGCTTTCTTGTCCCCCTTTGCAGTCTTCTTACATTTGTTTTAAAGGTAATGTCCAGGTCTTTTAGCTGTACTTCTTGAGAAAAATAGGGAGAAGTGCATCTATTTCATCTTAGTCTAGAAGTGAAATAAAAAGGAACATTTTAAATTTTAAATATTCTTTATTGAAGCTACAGCAGAAAATTAATTCAACCTTAAAATACATTAATTTAGAGCAGGTATTTTGAGTAAAGTTTTTAAGGAAAACAGCTTAAGTAATCAACTCATAGAGTCCTTGTAGATAGAGGAGGGGAAAATAAAAATATGCATAACTCAGTTTGTGAGATAATCCATAAATCTCTATATCTGCTTTATACTTACCAAGTTTGTGCATAAATAGGTATATGTGTTAGACTTTCTGGAAATGTATTTTTAATAAATATATTTAAATTGTATTGTACTTGATCATTAAGAATTTAGAAAATCTTGACCTTCACTGTTTGACCTACTTTATGTAATTTGTTTCTTTCTGGGAATATAGCCTTTTTTAAAAACTGGTACAAAGTTGGTTCTATCTAATGATTTCTTAGGAATAGGAGATGTGATTAAATTTGTGAGTATCAAAGGAGGCCACTCTATGCTAAATATATGTAGGATGAAATTTTAGCAAAAGTGAGTTTTTAAATCATGAAAATATATATTAAATTTCTTGCTTGAATTATGGTCTGCAAGTCATCCTCAGATATTTGAAAGTCAATATATTTATCATGTATTTTCTGTAGATGATGGCAATCCACATTTATTTTATATTAAGGCATATATAGCATACAGGTCTTCTAAATATTTGTGGAGCTTAATGAAATAGAAAAAGTTTTCTTTTCTGCTATATTTTTGATGACAGGGATAATATATTGGTGCCTGCCTCTCTGTGGTATCCTAAATAAAGCAAAATATCCAGGAGTACAAAAGATAGTCCTGATAAGACTGGGTTAAATTGACTGAGAAGCCTTTCTCTCTAAAAAATGTTAGAATGCTTGTATATTTATAAGAATAATAGGTTTATTGTAGAAAAGGTGGACAATACAGAGAAAAAAAAAGCAAACAAAATTCATACCTATTCATCACCATGAAAAATCCAAGTATTTTCACGTGATATCAAAATATAGTGCTCGAATTTTCAATTTTGTAAAGAAATCTGCCTCCGCTTAGACCAGTGTTGGGTGTGCCTTTGTCAAGATTTTAGTCTGACACGAGATGGAGTAATTAATAAATGGAATGTTTGTAAAACCCTTAAAACTTTTTTTAAAGAGCAACATTAACTATTACAGAGAATTCTAACAGTGTGGTTTTATGTGATACGGTCTAATTACCAGGTTAGGTGGAGGGGTGTGAATGTGCCCATAACAAGGAATACCGTGAACTCTGCAGTACAGTGGGGGTGTGCACTTCCTCTCCTTTCCTGTGCTATCCAGGGTGTGAGCCTAAGCAGAGGAAGAAAAGTGAATCATGCTCCATGTGTCAGTGGTAGCTATTTAAAGGACTTTTCATGAAACATGAATAGAGAGCTCATCTTAGTACAACTTGGGTTCCAATCTCTTTTGTCTTTTGTCTCTGACTCTCATAGCAAGTACGTCCACACCTGTGATGAGCACTGAAGAGACTTGGAAGCTTCTCAGACTGTGCATTTCATACTGTGACCACATTTTAACAAGTTTAATTAATAGATGCAGCTGATTGTTAAATTATCATCTCTGATAGTTGTTGGTATTGGTAGCTATGGCTAGTTTTGGGAATTTCCTGTACAGCTTTTTAAAGGTTGGGTCTGTGCTTCCAAATGCCATTTCCTATTGAAATGTCTCTTAGTTAGAGTATGTTGATTATTCAGTTTGAGAATTTAATTTTAAAAAAGTGATGTAAAAACACAGTGTTTCAGAGGACTTTAAATTCATCTCATAAATGGATTTATCCTGCTTCAGAGTATTATCTGTGTTCTGCTGCTGATTTCAAAGGTTACATTACGTCATTTTGAATAGATACTATTCTCAATATTTTTCTGTACTGTTTTAAAGTGAATACTAGTCAGGTGTTGGAAAGTTGGGCCCTTAGCCAGAGACTACTGTAGTAATTATGCTTTATGGCATTAGAGCAATGGCTTGATACCTTGAGCATTTAACTTGATAACCTGGTATGTGAGGAATTAACCAGTTCTGCATAGGTAACCCAAAATGTAGTTGAAGTCCTACTTAGTAGTAGAAAATACTGAAAGAAATACAAATTACGCATAGCTTGAAGATATCCTGTTTATTCACCTATCTTTAAAAATGATTATCCGTATTCTGAAAAAGGGGGAAAAATGAAAGGAAAATAAAGATTTTATGTTTTGGTTTCAAAACTTCAATGGAAGAAGTCACTGTAGATGTGGTGGAAGTAGCAAGAGAAGTAGAATTAGAAGAAGAGCCTGAAGATGTGACTGAATTGTTGCAGTCTCATAATAAAACTTGAAGGGATGAGGTGTTGCTTCTTTTGGTTTAGCAAAAGAAAGTGGTTTCTTGAGATGGAATCTGCTCCTGGTGAAGATGCTGTGAAGACTGTTTAATGACAGCGGGTTTAGAATGTTACATAAACTGAGTTGGTAAAGTAACAGCAGGGTTTGAGAGGATTGACTCCAATTTTGGAAGATGTTCTACTGTGGGTCAAATGCTATCAAACAGCATTGCATGCTACAGAGAAATCATTTGTGAAAGGAAGAGTCAGTCGTTGTGGAATACCTCACTGCTACTTTATTTCAAGAAACTGCCACGGCCGCCCCAGCCTCAGCAAGCACCACCCTGATCAGTCAGCAGCCATCAACACTGAGGCAAGAGCCTCCACCAGCCAAAAGATTAGGACTCACTGAAGACTCAGATGATGGCTAGTATTGTGGGTTTGGAATCAAACCCACAGTATCTCTGAGGCATGCCTGTATACAAATGGTAGTGTACTAAATAAATGCACTTCTGTTATTTATTTAAAAAATTCACCCCCCCTTCCTTTTTGAAGCATATTTCTTGGAGGCCCTTCCATAGTGGTTCATTAAGAGATTCCTTATTCTTTTTTCTTTTTATGGGTATCTAAATGTATTATTCCATTTTCTTTTATTATAAAGTATTGCTTAATTTCATCTACTCTTCTTTTAATTTCTTATTCTTTAAAGTCAAATAATTTTACTGTAATACGTCCTGGTATTGGTCATTCTAGGTTGATTTCCCTAGATTTCCAATGTGTCCTTTAATATACATATATAGTTTCAATTCCTCCTTCTAAATGCCAAGTTTTTATTAATTATAAATTTAATACTTGTTTTATTTTCTTACTATGTTTTATTCGTTCTGGTGAGTCTTATTATGTGTGTATTGGTTACTCTTTGTCTTCCGTATTACCCTTTATTCTTGAATACTTTTCATCTTTCTTCATTTCTTTTTGATCTAAAATGTGTTTCCTCTCTTATTCCAGTTCTCTCAAGGTATTTTCAGTTTAGCTTATTTAATGTTATGTTCTTTTTAGTTTAGTGATCATTTCTGAAATGATTTATTCTGTTATAATTTTTTTCTGAAATTTCTCGCATTTCTGAGTCTTTCTAATTATGATTCATATTGTTCTGTAATCTACTTTATCATTTTCATAATGTCTTTTAACTCACTTTGAAATACAAAGGTAGAATTTAAAACTTCTTTTTAAAATATATATTTCTGCTGTGCTTTTATTTTATGTAGGGCTGTCATTACTGTTCCATCTATCTATCTATCTATATAAAACATTGCATAGCATTTGACATAATTTTCTGTTATTTGTTTTTATATGAAATTAGTTTTCTTGATCTTTTTACCTGGAGGAGTGATTTAAGGCAGTTTTTTTCCCCTTCATGATTGTATAGTGCTCTAATGTTTTTGTCGGATTAAAAGGATGTGGCAACATTTGTAGATTTTCTGACTCTGTTCCCTTCTTTCACTTTGACTTGATCTTCTTTTCCTTCCTTGTTTTGTTGTCTCTGGCTTGGTCAATTTGGACTCTGTTCTCAGCTTTTTCTCCTCAATGTGAGGCTTTCTCTTGAAAGTATTTAGAGTTTATTGGACCCAGTGTATCCTGGGCTATTGATATCTTACTGAGGACCACTTGTACTTATTGGAATGTTAGGCTCCTCTGTCTTACTTGCTGTCCTCATATTGGCCTGCTGACCTCTCTGGTGAGTATCTGTTAGCTATTTTGGAGTTCTCGTGTCTGTCTGATATCCTGTTGCTTTCATCTTTCCTCTTGCCCAGATTCTGATGCCGTGCAGGTCTTGAGACTGTTCTTGGTTTATTTTTACTTGCTTAAATTCTGGCATTCACAGAGATACTGTGACATCTATTTTTGTGATAGATAATGAGTATGAGCTTTTGGTCCTACTTTTTTAGGTGCTCTATGTGTTTTTGTGAGGGAATTTTGAGAGATCTGAAAACTGTGCCATCATTACTGCCATATTCCCAGTATTCTCTCACTGTTAATTGTTATTAAAGGGAATTATCTGGGATAGCAAAGGTTAAACATATGCTTTCCCCAAGGATATTTACCTCTTTATGGAATTAGTACTAGATTGTAGGGAGTTGTAGGTCTCAATATTGCTTAATAAAATTTGAGAGTAAAGACCGTGTCATTCATTTTTACATACTATTGCCTGGTACTTGTAGGTGCCTGTGAGAATTGTTGAAATGAAGAAGAAAATGTCTAGAGAAAAAAAAAAAAAACTACTTGGGAAAACTACTACTTTATTCTTTGTTTTCATCTTCAGTTATATAGAAAGTCAGTTATATTACTTTTTCCTGATTGTCACTGAATTTCACATACTTCATTCCATTTTTTCAAGGGAAGTAAAAAACTTTAAACAACTAATTTGAGGAGGAGGGTGTTTACAAGAGTATCTAAATGGCTACTACTCATTTGATTTTTTTGTCTTACAACATATAACTTGTATTAGTACCTTTTTACCTGTATCTGTAGATACAGATCACCAACATCATGATTGATGTTCCTAATAAGGACCTTAAGTCATTCCCTCCCCCCTGCAAAATATTAATTATCTTGAGAGTAAACACTTAAGTTTTATACTATTTCTCCTCGTTCATTATCTTTATTCCCTAACTTAGGTGTTATAACCTTTCCCTAACTTAGGAGTTAGCAGTTTTTTCTTTTAAATGAGGATCATTCTTAGCAAATAAGAATGATATACTTTTCCAAAATGAAAACAGCTTAAACTCTTGTTTATAAAAACACTAGATTTTTGGATACAATTTAAACAATAACAATACTATAAACATTTTAGGAAAGCAACCCCCCCCCCATTTTATCATCCAAATATGCAGTTTTTAGAAAAACAAAAACATTTTTTTAGTTCTACCAGTGGGAAAAATGTATACTTTAACAATTGGATTATTTGTTCCTAAGTAACAGTAGTAATGAGAAAACTGACCGTTCAGTTTCAAAGAATGCCAAAATTGGGGACATTATTGAGAATTGACAATGTAGGTATACCTTTTGGAAATTTCATGCTGGTTCATATTCTGAAGGTATTATATGATTTTTATCATTCCTGTTCTAATAATTCAGAAAATTAAGTTGTTCTTTTATTTATCGAAACTAAATTGAATAATTTTGAAGTCATTAGAAGAATACCATCTTCAGTTCTACAGGCTAATTGACCATTGTGAAAATGTTTTTCCTCCCTTATACGATAACAGAAATTTAAAATGTTTGCTAGTACCTTCACAAACTTAAGATAACATAGATTTTTAAAGACACATCATCAATTTGATAATAGATTTTTTTTTTTTAAACATCTTTATTGAAGTATAATTGCCTTACAATGGTGTGTTAGCTTCTGCTTTATAACAAAGTGAATCAGTTATACACATACAATATGTTCCCATATCTCTTCCCTCTTGCATCTCCCTCCCTCCCACCCTCCCCATCCCACCCCTGTAGGTGGTCACAAAGCACTGAGCTGATCTCCCTGTGCTATGGGGCTGCTTCCCACTAGCTATCTATTTTACATTTGGTAGTGTATATATGTCCATGACACTCTCTTACCCTGTCACATCTCACCCCACCCCCTCCCCATATCCTCAAGTCCATTCTCTAGTAGGTCTGTGTCTTTATTCCCGTCTTGCCACTAGGTTCTTCATGGCCTTTTTTTTTTTTTTCCTTAGATTCCTTATATATGTGTTAGCATACTGTATTTGTTTTTCTCTTTCTGACTTACTTCACTCTGTATGACAGACTCTAACTCCATCCACCTCATTACAAATACCTCCATTTCATTTCTTTTTATGGCCGAGTAATATTCCATTGTATATATGTGCCACATCTTCTTCATCCATTCATCTGTCGATGGACATTTAGGTTGCTTCCATGTCCTGGCTATTGTAAATAGAGCTGCAATGAACATTTTGGTACATGACTCTTTTTGACCTATGGTTTTCTCAGGGTATATGCCCAGTAGTGGGATTGCTGGGTCGTATGGTAGTTCTATTTGTAGTTTTTTAAGGAACCTCCATACTGTTCTCCATAGTGGCTGTATCAATTTACATTCCCACCAACAGTGCAAGAGTGTTCCCTTTCCTCCACACCCTCTCCAGCATTTATGGTTTCTAGATTTTTTGATGATGGCCATTCTGACCGGTGTGAGATGATATCTCATTGTAGTTTTGATTTGCATTTCTCTAATGATTAATGATGTTGAGCATTCTTTCATGTATCTGTAGGCCATCTGTATATCTTCTTTGGAGAAATGTCTATTTAGGTCTTCTGCCCATTTTTGGATTGGGTTGTTCGTTTTTTTGTTATTGAGCTGCATGAGCTGCTTGTAAATCTTGGAGATTAATCCTTTGTCAGTTACTTCATTTGCAAATATTTTCTCCCATTCTGAAGGTTGTCTTTTGGTCTTGTTTATGGTTTCCTTTGCTGTGCAAAAGCTTTTAAGTTTCATTAGGTCCCATTTGTTTATTTGTGTTATTTCCATTTCTCTAGGAGCTGGGTCAAAAAGAATCTTGCTGTGATGTATGTCATAGAGTGTTCTGCCTATGTTTTCCTCTAAGAGTTTGATAGTGTCTGCCCTTACACTTAGGTCTTTAATCCATTTTGAGTTTATTTTTGTGCATGGTGTCAGGGAGTGTTCTAATTTCATACTTTTACATGTACCTGTCCAATTTTCCCAGCACCACTTATTGAAGAGGCTGTCTTTTCTCCACTGTATATGCTTGCCTCCTTTATCGAAGATAAGGTGACCATATGTGTGTGGGTTTATCTCTGGGCTTTCTATCCTGTTCCATTGATCTATATTTCTGTTTTTGTGCCAGTACCAAACTGTCTTGATTACTGAAGCTTTGTAATATAGTCTGAAGTCAGGGAGCCTGATTCCCCCAGCTCCATTTTTCGTTCTCCAGATTGCTTTGGCTATTCGGGGTCTTTTGTGTTTCCATACAAATTGTGAAATTTTTTGTTCTAGTTCTGTGATAAATGCCAGTGGTAGTTTGATAGGGATTGCATTGAATCTGTAGATTGCTTTGGGTAGTAGAGTCATTTTCACAATGTTGATTCTTCCAATCCAGGAACATGGTATATCTCTCCATCTATTTGTATCATCTTTAATTTCTTTCATCAGTGTCTTATAATTTTCTGCATACAGGTCTTTTGTCTCCTTAGGTAGGTTTATTCCTAGATATTTTATTCTTTTTGTTGCAATGGTAAACGGGAGTGTTTTCTTAATTTCACTTTCAGATTTTTCGTCATTAGTGTATAGAAATGCAAGAGATTTCTGTGCGTTAATTTTGTATCCTGCTACTTTACCAAATTCATTGATTAGCTCTAGGAGTTTTCTGGTAGCATCTTTAGGATTCTCTATGTATAGTATCATGTCATCTGCAAACAGTGACAGCTTTACTTCTTCTTTTCCGATTTGGATTCCTTTTATTTCTTTGTCTTCTCTGATTGCTGTGGCTAACACTTCCAAAACTATGTTGAATAATAGTGGTGAGAGTGGGCAACCTTGTCTTGTTCCTGATCTTAGTGGAAATGGTATCAGTTTTTCACCATTGAGGACAATGTTGGCTGTGGGTTTGTCATATATGGCCTTTATTATGTTGAGGAAAGTTCCCTCTATGCCTACTTTCTGCAGGGCTTTTATCATAAATGGGTGTTGAATTTTGTCGAAAGCTTTCTCTGCATCTATTGAGATGATCATATGGTTTTTCTCCTTCAATTTGTTAATATGGTGTATCACATTGATTGATTTGCGTATATTGAAGAATGCTTGCATTCCTGGGATAAACCCCACTTGATCATGGTGTATGATCCTTTTAATGTGCTGTTGGATTCTGTTTGTTAGTATTTTGTTGAGGATTTTTGCATCTATGTTCATCAGTGATATTGGCCTGTAGTTTTCTTTCTTTGTGACATCTTTGTCTGGTTTTGGTATCAGAGTGATGGTGGCCTCGTAGAATGAGTTTGGGAGTGTTCCTCCCTCTGCAATATTTTGGAAGAGTTTGAGAAGGATAGGTGTTAGCTCTTCTCTAAATGTTTGATAGAATTCGCCTGTGAAGCCATCTGGTCCTGGGCTTTTGTTTGTTGGAAGGTTTTTAATCACAGTTTCAATTTCAGTGCTTGTGAATGGTCTGTTCATATTTTCTATTTCTTCCTGGTTCAGTCTCGGCAGTTTGTGCTTTTCTAAGAATCTGTCCATTTCTTCCAGGTTGTCCATTTTATTGGCATAGAGTTGCTTGTAGTAATCTCTCATGATCTTTTGTATTTCTGCAGTGTCAGTGGTTACTTCTCCTTTTTCATTTCTAATTCTATTGATCTGAGTCTTCTCCTTTTTTCTCTTGATGAGTCTGGCTAATGGTTTATCAATTTTGTTTATCTTCTCAAAGAACCAGCTTTTAGTTTTATTGATTTTTGCTATTGTTTTCATCATTTCTTTTTCATTTATTTCTGACCTGATCTTTATAATTTCTTTCCTTCTGCTGGCTTTGGGGTTTTTTTGTTCTTCTTTCTCTAATTGCTCTAGGTGCAAGGTTAGGTTGTTTATTCGAGATGTTTCCTGTTTCTTGAGGTAGGCTTGTATTGCTATAAACTTCCCTCTTAGCACTGCTTTTGCTGCGTCCCATAGGTTTTGGGTCGTCGTATCTCCATTGTCATTTGTTTCTAGGTATTTTTTGATTTCCCCTTTGATTTCTTCAGTGATCACTTCGTTATTAAGTAATGTATTGTGTAGCCTCCATGTGTTTGTATTTTTTACAGATCTTTTCCTGTAATTGATATCTAGTCTCATAGCGTTGTGGTCGGAAAAGATACTTGATACGATTTCAATTTTCTTAAATTTACCAAGGCTTGATTTGTGACCCAAGATATGATCTATCCTGGAGAATGTTCCATGAGCACTTGAGAAAAATGTGTATTCTGTTGTTTTTGGGTGGAATGTCCTATAAATATCAATTAAGTCCATATTGTTTAATGTATCATTTAAAGCTTGTGTTTCCTTATTTATTTTCGTTTTGGATGATCTGTCCATTGGTGAAAGTGGGGTGTTAAAGTCCCCTACTATGATTGTGTTGCTGTCGATTTCCCCTTTTATGGCTGTTAGTATTTGCCTTATGTATTGAGGTGCTCCTATGTTGGGTGCATAAATATTTACAATTGTTATACCTTCCTCTTGGATCGATCCCTTGATCATTATATAGTGTCCTTCTTTGTTTCTTGTAATAGTCTTTATTTTAAAGTCTATTTTGTCTGATATGAGAATTGCTACTCCAGCTTTCTTTTGATTTCCATTTGCATGGAATATCTTTTTCCATCCCCTGATTTTCAGTCTATATGCGTCCCTAGGTCTGAAGTGGGTCTCTTGTAGACAGCATATATATGGGTCTTGTTTTTGTTTCCATTCAGCCAGCCTGTGTCTTTTGGTGGGAGCATTTAATCCATTTACATTCAAGGTAATTATCGATATGTATGTTCCTATTCCCATTTTCTTAAATGTTTTGGGTTTGTTATTGTAGGTGTTTTCCTTCTCTTGTGTTTCTTGCCTAGAGAAGTTCCTTTAGCATTTGTTGTAAAGCTGGTTTGGTGGTGCTGAACTCTCTCAGCTTTTGCTTGTCTGTAAAGGTTTTAATTTCTCCATCACATCTGAATGAGATCCTTGCTGGGTAGAGTAATCTTGGTTGTAGGTTTTTCTCCTTCATCACTTTAAGTATATCCTGCCACTCCCTTCTGGCTTGCAGAGTTTCTGCTGAAAGATCAGATGTTAACCTTATGGGGATTCCCTTGTGTGTTATTTGTTGTTTTTCCCTTGCTGCCTTTAATATGTTTTCCTTATATTTAATTTTTGACAGTTTGATTAATATGTGTCTTGGCGTGTTTCTCCTTGGGTTTATCCTGTATGGGACTCTCTGTGCTTCCAGGACTTGATTAACTATTTCCTTTCCCATATTAGGGAAGTTTTCAACTATAATCTCTTCAAATATTTTCTCAGTCCCTTTCTTTTTCTCTTCTTCTTCTGGGACCCCTATAATTCGAATGTTGGTGCATTTAATGTTGTCCCAGAGGTCTCTGAGACTGTCCTCAGTTCTTTTCATTCTTTTTTCTTTATCCTGCTCTGCAGTAGTTATTTCCACCATTTTATCTTCCAGGTCACTTATCCTTTCTTCTGCCTCAGTTATTCTGCTATTGATCCCATCTAGAGTATTTTTAATTTCATTTATTGTGTTTTTCATCGTTGCTTGGTTCCTCTTTAGTTCTTCTACGTCCTTGTTAAATGTTTCTTGCATTTTGTCTATTCTATTTCCAAGATTTTGGATCATCCTTACTATCATTATTCTGAATTCTTTTTCAGGTAGACCACCTATTTCCTCTTCATTTGTTAGGTCTGGTGTGTTTTGACCCTGCTCCTTCATCTGCTGTGTGTTTTTCTGTCATCTCATTTTGCTTATCTTACTGTGTTTGGGGTCTCCTTTTCACAGGCTGCAGGTTCGTAGTTCCCGTTGTTTTTGGTATCTGTCCCCAGTGGGTAAGGTTGGTTCAGTGGGTTGTGTAGGCTTCCTGGTGGAGGGGACTATTGCCTGTGTTCTGGTGGATGAGGTTGAATCTTGTCTTTCTGGTGGGCACGTCCACGTCTGGTGGTGTGTTTTGGGGTGTCTGTGGCCTTATGATTTTAGGCAGCCTCCCTGCTAATGGATGGGGCTGTGTTCCTGTCTTGCTAGTTGTTTGGCATAGGGTGTCCAGCCCTGTAGCTTGCTGGTCGTTGAGTGAAGCTGGGTCTTGATGTTGAGATGGAGATCTCTGAGAGATTTTTGCCGTTTGGTATTACGTGGAGCTGGTAGGTCTCTTGTGGACCAGTGTCCTGAAGTTGGCTCTCCCACCTCAGAGGCACAGCCCTGATGCCTGGCTGGAGCACCAAGAGCCTTTCATCCACACAGCTCAGAATATAAGGGAGAAAAAAATAGAAAGAAAAAAAGAGGATAAAATAAAATAAAATAAAGCTATTATAATAAAAAATAAGAAAAAAAATTATTAAGAGTAAATGTATTCAGAAAAAATTTTTTTTTAATTTTTAAAAATAGATTTATTAATTTTTTATAGTAAAAAATAAGAAAAAAATTTTTAAGAAAAAATTTATTAAGAAAAAAAATTTTAATTTTTTAAAATAAAAAATATGAAAAAACTTATTAAAAAATTTTTTAATTTCTAAAAATAGAAAATATGGAAAAAATTATTAAGAAGACATATATTAGGAAAAAAAAATTTTTTTAAGAAAAAAAAAAAAAAATATGGACGAACCTAACCCTAGGACTGATGGTGAAAGCAAAGCTATACAGACAAAATCTCACCTAGAAGCATACACATATACACTCACAGAAAAAGGAAAAGGGGAAATTAATATATCCTGCTCCTAAAGTCCACCTTTTGAATTTGGGATGATTCGTTGTCTATTCAGGTATTCAACAGATGCAGGCACATCAAGTTGTTTGTGGAGCTTTAATCTGCTGCTTCTGAGGCTGCTGGGGGAGATTTCCCTTTCTCTTCTTTGTTTGTACAGCTCCCAGCGTTCAGCTTTGGATTTGGACCCGCCTCTGCATGTACATCGCCTGAGGGCGTCCGTTCCCCGCCCAGACAGAATGGGGTTAAAGGAGCAGCTGCTTCGGGGGCTCTGGCTCACTCAGGCCGGGGGAGGGAGTGGTACGGAGGAGGCGGGGCGAGCCGTTGCAGCAGCCTGAGGCGCTCCGTGTGTTCTCCCGGGGAAGTTGTCCCCGGATCACGGGAGCCTGGCAGTGGCGAGATGCACCGGCTCCCGGGAGGGGCAGTGTGGAGAGTGACCTGTGCTCGCACACAGGCTTCTTGGTGGCGGCAGCAGCAGCCTTAGCGTTTCCTACCAGTCTCTGGGGTCCGCGCTGATGGCCGCGGCTCGCGCCCATCTCTGGGGTCCGCGCTGTTAGCCGCGGCTCGCGCCCACCTCTGGAGTTCGTCTAGGCGGCGCTCTGAATCCCCTCTCCTTGCGCGCTGCAAATCAAAGAGGCAAGAAAAAGTCTCTTGCCTCTTCGGCGGCTGCAGACCTCCTCTCCAGCTCCCTCCCGGCTCGCCGCAGCACACCAGCCCCTTCAGGCTGTGTTCACGCCGCCAACCCCAGTCCTCTCCCTGCAATCGACCGAAGCCCGCGCCTCAGCTCCCAGCCCCGCCTGCCCCAGCGGGTGAGCAGACAAGCCTCTCGGGCTGGTGAGTGCTGGTTGGCGCCGAGCCTCTGTGCGGGAGTCTCTCCGTTTTTCCCTCTGCGCCCCTGTTGCTGTGGGATCCGCGCTGATAGCCGCAGCTCGCACCCGTCTCTGGATTTCGTTTAGGCAGCGCTCTGAATCCCCTCTCCTTGTGCGCCGCGAAACAAAGAGGCAAGAAAAAGTCTCTTGCCTCTTCGGCAGCTGCAGACTTTTTCCCGGACTCCCTCCCGGCTAGCACCAAAGCCCGAGCCTCAGCTCCCAGCCCCCGCCCGCCCCGGCAGGTAAGCAGACAAGCCTCTCGGGCTGGTGAGTGCTGGTTGGCGCCGAGCCTCTGTGCGGGAGTCTCTCCGCTTTGCCCTCCGCACCCCTGTGGCTGCGCTCTCCTCCGCGGCTCCGAAGCTTCCCCCCTCTGCCACCCGCAGTCTCTGCCCGCAAAGGGGCTTCCTAGTGCCTGGAAACCTTTCCTCCTTCACGGCTCCCTCCCACTGGCGCAGGTCCCGTCCCTATTCTTTTGTCTCTGTTATTTCTTTTTTCTTTTACCCTACCCAATTACGTGGGGATTTTCTTGCCTTTTGGGAGGTCTGACGTCTTCTGCCAGCGTTCAGTGGGTGTTCTGTAGGAGCAGTTCCACGTGTAGATGTATTTCTACTGTATCTGTGGGAAGGAAGGTGATCTCCGCGTCTTACTCTTCCGCCATCTTCTCTCCTCCCCTCTGATAATAGATTTTGAGGGGACAGAAAAGATAACATTTCCTAATTTCAGAAATCTTAAAGTGTGATGAAATATGCATCTTAGATTTGGTTCAATATGTAAAATGACTTTTTTGTGTTCCAAATAAGTTTCAACATATTTAGAAATTTTAAGTCGTTTAGTTAGAAATGTAAAATATTTAAAAACAAAAAATCAAGTAAACCGTTTTGGCTAGTTTAAACAAACCTTCAAATACTATAGTAAATAGAAAATAAAGGGTTTTTAACCTGCGTTTAAATTTAAAAATAGTTTTCTCAATTTAAATGAATCACCTTCATTAAAGAGAAGATTTTCTGCAAAAAAAAAAAAATTTATACAAAAAACTGGATTGAGTCTACCTTAAATTTAGGTACCTAAATTCTCATAATATGATTCTGCATAAAATTTCTTCAGCAAGCATGTATTATTGGGTGGCCAAAAAGTTCGTTCGGGTTTTCTATAACAACATACAGAAAACCCGAACGAACTTTTTGGCCACCCAATACTTTTATATATTCATTTGGTCTTAAAAGTTTTACTCATTTTTAAGTGTGAGTGATTCAAGGCTGAATGCTAATTTCAGAGCCATAATTTCTTTTAAAGTTAAATAGTACATGACCCCTTGTGAGCTATACTAATGCAAAGGTTTATATGAACACATTTCAGAGATGGTATAGAATTGTCATTATGATTCTTATTCTGTGACATTGAATTTGATCTTTAACTTGTCTTATACATTTAAATAACTTTTAAAATTGTCTTTTCAGGATCATGTAATTTGGTAAAATATAATTTTAATGTTTATTTACAGTAATCCCATTTACTATTAGGATGTTTGTAAGCACATTTGTCACATTAGGAGTGCATGTTTTACCTTCTTTACTAGATTGTAAATCGTCCAAGGAGAATTCTTAGAGTGCACACAGATTTTTTGTACCCAGTAAATGTTTTTGAGCAGTGCTTAGTGATAGATTTTTGTGTGTGTGCACGTAATGGTATTGCCAAAAAATAGGAAAACATGGGCTTATAATGTGGCTAAGCCTCATTCTCATCCAGTGGTGAGGCAAACCTGTTATTTTTGAATACTCTAGTTTACAATCTCAAGGGATGTATTTACTGTATTTTCCTACTTATCTGAGGTCAAACTCTGACCTCAACCATTCTAGAACAAAGCCACAGACCTCACCAGTAAATGAAAAGACTGGTTTGAAGCAAATTCTTTAAAAAAATCCATGTATAATACTTTATTTGGTAGGTAAGTCATGGTGCCTTTTTCTCTCTCAACCGGATAGTTGAGTATAAAGTAATGGAGAAAAGATGCATTTACACTCAGAGCAGCCAGAAATGAATGTTGAAGTAGAAGACACACCCAAATTGAGGCAGGATTAGGTGGCTCCCAGGGTCTATATGTTTTCTATATATTTCTTTGATGATCTTAAAAGTTTAGACTTTTCTCAGGCAGAAACATTTAATGTGGAAAGCAGTGACTAAGGCATATTTGCTACATGTTAATAGATAAGAATTGCTTTGAAGAGCTCTATCTCCTTTTCTCTTTGAGTGTTTACTTGCTGAGAAGGGTGTGTGTCTTTACATATTCTATCTGAAGGAGGAAAGATATTGTGATTTTGAAGGGAATAGTCAAGGAATTTACTATCTAAAACCCTTTAACGATACAGAGAATAGTGGCCAAAATCTGAAACTTTGGAAAGATGAGTATGTAGAATAAATGCTTTCTGAGCATTTTGTGATTGGTTTAACTTGTTCGTTCCTACTTCATCTTCATGTTTTAGCTCAACTGAAAGGCCACTTCTTTAGATAACCTTTTTCTGATTTCTCTGGCTAAAGTAGTTTCTGCTCCCCCTAACCCACTCTTATTTTATTTTCCTCAAAGTACTTAGCAGAATCTTGTTTATGTATTTATTGTTTGACTATTCCTCCTTTTTCTCGGAATGTAAGTCCCTGGAAGGGGAGACATTTTCTGTCTTTTTTAATTATTATATTATCAGTTCCTGGAATAGTGCTTGGCACATAAAAAAATGTAGGTTGGTTGGTTGGTTGACTGAAATGGTTGGTGGCTTGTGCAGTACTGTGGATTTAATGTGTCTCCACTTCCCCCATGCTCAAATTCATATGTTGAAGCCCTAACCCCCAATGTGATGGTATTTAGAGACGGTGCCTTTGGGGGAGATCCTTAGGTTTCAATGAGGTCATAAGGGTGGAGCCCTCATGAAGGGGTTAGTGCTCTTAGACACCAGAAAGCTAGGTCACTCTCTCCCCCTTGGCATGTGAGGACACAGTTAGAAGGCAGCTTTCTCTAAGCTATATGCTGGAGAGAAAGCTCTCTCTAGAAACCATTCATACTGGCACCTTTATCTTGGATTTCTAGCCTACAGAACTGTGAGAAAATAAATGTCTGTTGTTTAAGCCACTGAGCCTATGATATTTTGTCATGATAGCCTGAGCAGACTAAGACATGGAATATAGGTGTTTTGTAATTAATGCTATAGTGTACTTCATCATCTATTTAATGTTCCCTGTTGTGAGCCATCTCTATGCTAAAATTAAGTTGGATTCAATTTTTAAAAAGATAAAAGTAAAATACTTTTAATTTCATATTAAAAAGCTACTTAAGGAATTTATGGTTTTTGAAGGAGGTTTTTGTGATAAAAGTATTAGGAAATGTATATTTTCTTTTGAGCCTAATACCTATATTAACCTTGTATTCTATTAAATAACATAAGAAAATCTTTCATGTCAGCTGTAGATACAGAGTAGAGAGCATTTTAATAATGAAAAATAAATATAAATATTCTACCTACTCCATCTGCTTCTAAAATGACAGACTAACTGCCAGGGAGTTTCACAAGTTATGGCAGTGTCTGAAATCACAGAACAGCACAAAACCTCCAGAATCTGAAAAAGGCAGCCTTCATGGCAAACACTAACCTGCTCTTTACTGCATAGGAATTTATGGATGTGGCAACAGCTCAGGTCCTGCTTCTGCTTTAAGACTTCACCAAGGAAGGACCTCATACATTTAAAAAATCATTGACCCCTCTTTTGCTTTCAACTTCATGAGACTTTTTCCTCCTATCATTTCAGACTTGTTTCCCACTTGGGTTTTGAACTCTCCCCTATTTTGTTATAGTTTCTTTTACACAAGTAATATGCTTCCCAGATAGTTTCTTATCTTTTTTTTAAATACGTGTACATTTTATATGTGTCTAAGTATACTTTTCCTGCCTTCCTTATTATTTCTTCTGTCTTATAAATTTTCTTTTGCCCTTTTTCTTAAAACATAATTTTTCTAGCAACACAGTATAGTACAATAAAAAAATTCTAATATAGAAATCTGTAACTCTGTGAAAGTTGCTTATAATTTCATACCTTAGAGCTAACAATGTTAAAACAGATACTATCAGTTTGTCTTCTAGAATATTGTATAAATTTACACTTTTACCAAGAAATAATGAGTGTGCCTATTTTGCCACATCCTTGCCTACACTATGTATTACCAGTCTTTTTGCCAATTAGAGAAGTAATATATATCTTTTGCTTTTTTAATTTTCATTTTCTTATTAGTATGTATGATTTTTTCCTTATGCTATTGATCATTTTCATTTCATCCCTGAATTTTATATATTTCTCCTTTGTCCATTAAAAAAATTCTGTTCATCTTATTTTTAATGATTTATGGAAATCTTTATATATGAGGGTTATTTACACTTTGCCATATAGTATGAGGATTATTTTCTGTTTAATTGAACACTTAGATATTTAATAGGGCTGTACTTCTTTTCTTTTTAGCTAATCTTGCCTATTAATCTTCCAGTTAGATTTTAAAATCATTAAACCAGTTAAATTTAAAAAGAAAACCCTGTTGGGATTTTGATAGAAATTTCATTAATTTTTTAGATTTATATATGGAAAATTGACATTATTCTGTATATTAAATCATTCTATTTAGTGGGTATGTTTCTCCATTTATTCCAGATTCCTTAAATATCCCTCAATTGAGTTTTGTAGTTTTCTTTTTATAGCTCCTGGACATTTACTGTTAACTTTTTCCTAAAAATTGTTAAGAGTTTTTGTTTGTTTCATGTATAGTAATATACTTGTTATTTAGAATCAGATTTCCTATAATCTCACCATGGCTTTCAGTCTTGAGAGTTAAAAGCCCTTTAGCACCTACAGTTGCTATCGATTTTGCACCTGAATTCAGTGCAACAAGCTAGAATACGTACGTATACTCTCCCAGAAACTGTGTCACACAATGAAGATAGGAACGTAATTTCATTGGGAGAATGAAAGATTAAATTAAGCAATTGCCATACAGTCTGATGAGGTTTAGAATGGAGATAGTTTACTAAGTATGCAAGATCACAAAGGAGGAAAAGTCATTAGAATTTAGATTCAGAAGATTAACAGGTCTTTCTTTGTCAGGTCGTCAGTAGGGAAGGGAAGGCTTGTAAAGCAGGGGTCCCCAACCCCCGGGAACTGGGCCGCCCAGCCGGAGGTGAGTGGCGGGCGAGCAAGTGAAGCTTCATCTGTATTTACAGCCACTCCCCATCGCTCACGTTACCGCCTGAGCTCCGCCTCCTGTCAGATCAGTGGCGGCATTAGATTCTCATAGGAGCGCAAACCCTACTGTGAACTGCATATGCGAGGGATCTAGGTTGCGCGCTCCTTATGAGAATCTAATGCCTGACGCTCTGAGGGGGAGCTGAGGCGGTGATGCTAGCGCTGGGGAGCGGCTGCAGATACAGATTATCATTAGCAGAGAGGTTTGCCCGCACAGAGACCATAAGGAATCAATTGCTTGCAGACTCATATCAAAACCTTATCAGTGAGTGGCAAGTGAAAACAAGCTCAGGGCTCCCAGTGATTCTGCATTATGATGAGTTGTATAATTATTTCATTATATATTACAATGTAATAGTAATGGAAATAAAGTGCACAATAAATGTAATGTGCTTGAATCATCCTGAAACCATCCCCTCCCCTGCCACCTCCTGTCCATGGAAAAATTATCTTCCATGAAACCGGTCCCTGGTGCCAAAATGGTTGGGGACCACTGTTGTAGAGGGAGGGACATCTGCAAAGTCCTGCAGGTATGAAATAACATGACCTGTTTGAAAAATAGGTAGTCCAGGCGTTTCAACAGTGAGGGTATCTGGTTTGGTATATTAGCATAGGATATGAGGGGGAGGTGTTTTAGTAGCAGAATCTGAAAAGGCTGCTGCTGGCTGTCAAAAAGCTTTTGGTAGTTGAGTGACACTGAACATATTGGTGTTTTGGAAAGATGTTTCTTGTAGTTGATAGGTATGAGTTGGAGGAAGATGAATGGAATTAGGGAGATCTCTTCAGAAACATTCCGAGAGAAATGTGAGGTCTTACTGAGGTGGAGAAATACAAATAAAGATGGAGAGGAAGGAGAGATATTAGAAGATATTTAGGCAGAAAAATTTAGAGAATTTAACTGTTGGAAGTGAGGAAGAGGAAGGATGGCTTGGCTTTCAAGTTTGCAAAACGCTAGGTTCTAATTCATAAACTTTCCTTGTAAAACTTAAAAAAAAGATATATGGTTTATAAATATTGATGGTTTCATTTACCCTATAGCAAGTCAATAACAGCAATGTAATATGAAATTGGTGGGGTCAGGGACTGTTAGAGGTGGACATATACTTTCTATTTGCATTTAATTATTAAATCGTCCTGCTTTTCTTCCTCAATCTCTCAAATCCTTAGTGCTTTTTCCCTCAGTAATGCCATTATGCTCGCCTAGGGAGCAGTCATCTTTGACTCGTATTACTACATGTGATTTTGTTTCGCTCCAATTCAATATCCATGCTGACCCAGAATAATTCTTAAGATCTGATCATTTTATCCTCTGTCTTAAAATCCTCCAGTGGTTCTCTATTTTCCTTCGGATTAAGGCCAGCCTTTGAAAAACGTCAAAAAGTCTCATTTTTCTTACTTGTAAACTAGGAGTAATAATAATAATACTTCCTTTTTGGGTTATTGTGAGGATAAATGTGTTCATGTTCTGAAGTGTTTAAGAACAGTGACTGGCACACAGCACTATATAAATGTTGATTCATGTTATTTTTATTACTTGTTTAGTATCTTAACTTTCCATCTAGACTGTAAGAACCATGAGGTTTGAGATGAAGTCTGTCTTTCTTTGGTATTACATTCTGTGTTTAGCACAGAATATAGTGATATTAAGTGCCTAATACATAGTCATTTTATGTATGAATGAATATCATCTGGAAGCATGATAACAAAGCATTCAAAAACTTTAAAGAGCAAAGGTAGAATTGTACTATTTGTTATAATGTAGTAGTAGAATAAATGTTCATAGTATCCTGCCTTGCTAAAAAAAGGACCAATTGCATTTAATTGCTTGTGTTGTAAGATAGCAGCTCTGAAATGCTGTTTATTGTTTCAAGAAAGATGTTAGATAAATAGGGAGTAAAATAAAGTGATGGATTATGTGTAAACAGAAAAGGAGAACAATGGCAACATTGGATTATTAACTAAAAGTAATAGGTGTCTTAATATCTGATATCTTATGTAAGAAAAAGTTGATCTACCATAGGGTTTAAGTGTACTTTTTCTCCTGAAATGGGTGAGAAACAAGTTTGTTCATATGTACCTTCATCCAAGGAATATTTATTAGATGCCTTCTACGTGCCAGGTACTGTTTTAGATGCTTGATATATTAAAGGAAAAACAACAACGGCAGCCAATTGCTGTTCATGGAACTTACATTTTAGTGTATGAAAGAGAGTATTTAATAAATAAAAAGTTAATTTTGAAATAGAAAGTGAGTAAGTGATGAAAAAATAGAGCAAGTTAAGGGGGATCAGGAGTACTGGGGGAACGAAGAGTAGATCACAATTTTAAATGCAGTGATCAAGGTTTCATTTAAAATGTGACTTTTGAGCAGAGACTTAACGATGGTGAGGAGTGAAGATATAAGGCCTGGAGAGCAGCCAAATGAAAATGCTCTGAAGTGGGAACCTACAAGAGCAGTGTGGCTGGAGCAGAATGAATGAGGGAATGAAGTCACCTCACAGTAGAGGTGGAGCAGGGGATGGGGAGGGCTTGATGACTGACGTTTATTTAGGAAAAGTTATTTTATTTTTATAGAGGTGTTCAATTTTACATTTTAAAAATATATGGATATCATCACATTTTGTTTAAAGAGTATGCCACGGTAAGAAGTATTGTAGGCAATGACAGAGTTTATGTTCTGCAAGATAGGATGCCTGTTGCCATTCCAGAGCATATATATTCTTCTTTGCAAACGAAGCCCGGTCAGCAGCAGTAACATTCTTTCTTCCTTAATCAGTGACTCAGATATGGCTCAGCACACTCTTTGTTTCAGCGTTTTTTGTCTAAAATATTTTTGTGGCAATCCGTATTTTTCTCTCCAGTGAATCTCTCATTTTTTTTCTCTGTGCCATTTCTCTAAGTACACATAGTCTGCTTCGAATTAAAATACAAATCCATCTTTATTCCTCTACAATTGTGAGATATGGCTGGGACTTAAATAGGATTAGTTTTTAAGCAAGATTAAACTTGACGGACCATTTGGGATATTTCTTATATATCTTTTGTAGACTTTTAGCAGATTTAATATTTTAATGATTTTTAAAGCCATTTTCTAAGAAAATTTTAAATCTCCACTCTACGTATAGAAAAGTTGACAGCTAATTTTTTAAAGAAACGAAAACTGATAAATGAAACATTTTATTGTATACAGAATTCAAAGGATTCCCTTGTATCATATATCCTTGTTAATATAGAAGCACTCTACTAATTTGTATTCTCTAGGTTTGCTTTTTTTAAAAAAATAATTTATTTTATTTTATTTTTGGCTGCATTGGGTCTTTGTTGCGTGTGGGCTTTCTTTAGTTGCAGCGAGGGGAGGCTACTCTTCGTGGCGGTGCATGGGCTTCTCCTTGCTGTGGCTTCTGTTGTTGCGGAGCACGGGCTCTAGGCGCACGGGCTTCAGTATTTCTGGCACGCAGGCTCAGTAGCTATGGCTCGCGGGCCCTAGAGCGCAGGCTTAGTAGTTGTGGCGCACGGGCTTAGTTGCTCTGTGGCATGTGGGATATTCCCGGGCCAGGGCTCGAACCTGTGTCCCCTGCCTTGGCAGGCGGATTCTTAACCACTGCGCCACCAGGGAAGCCCTGTAGGTTTACTTTTAAACTTCTGTGCCTTTCAAAGGCATCACAGATTTAATTGATGTTTTATATTGCTATCAACCTTTCAAAAATACAGGAAAATTGAATCTTACAGATATTTCCATCTACCTTACATCATTATCTAGAGAAAAATATCTGGACTATACTTCAAATTTCCATTTCGGGTATTTGTAGCTTTGGTTGTTATTTAGTAAGCAAAAAAAAAATTTACAGTAGTTTTGCATTTACTTATTTGCAACTCATTTCTTTCCACAAAAGTTTTGAGTGTCTTGTTTGATTTTAAACATCAAAGTAGAAAACTATATATTAAATAAAAAATCAGGATCAGGGAATAAATAGAGTGGAATATTAAGACCCAGAGAAAATCAGGACGTGTATAATTATTTCTAAACATTTTTTAACATTGAGCTACAGGTTTTTTTCTCAGGTCACTAATTTTACTAAACAAAAAGGCCAACATTTTAATATATGTAAAGAAAAACTTACTACTCCCGTAAGTGGAAGTTGCATAGAAGTTGAGTAGAATTTGTAGTAATAAGGCCTAAAAATTTGGATGAAGGGCTTGTGCTTAAAAGCAGTATTGTTGTAGAAGGTAAAAAGTGTAGTGAGAGGACAAAACTTTTTCCTCTACCCATGCTGATGTTCTGTTTTTCATCTTCTGGAAGAGGCATCACAGTTGCCATATACCAATGACTAACAAGAATTATTATTACTGTTTTCTGTGAAGGTTTTAGATGTGAAGTAAACAGATGTCAATTTTTTTTTAACCTCCCTTTTTGTTTATAAATGAGGTAGTGAATTCCATATGTGAATTCCATAAGAAATATATTCTTAATTTTCATTTTCAGGCCACTTAACTATCAGACAATTTTATTGAAAATACATACTTAAAATAGGAAATTTTCCTTCAGTTGGTAGCTTGAAAGTAGAGACGAATGATAAGCTTTAGACAATGGAAAAGAAAAGAGAAATGATGGTGTTTGGGAAAAAAAATTGTAATCCGTTTACTTTCCACTAACCTCATAAAATTGGTCTTTTCAAAAACAAAGTTGCATCTTTCATACCTGGACTCTACATATGGTATTGAATGGAAAATAAAGAAGTCTTCCTGAAATAATACTGAAGAAAGCAAGTTAAAGTGTGAATCAGTTCCCTGTTATGCAAATAATGATTCAGTTCAATGTTGGACTTCAAGGGCCAATAATTTTTATGAAAGTTTTACTAAAGCAAGGTGTTTGGGTTGGATTTTAAAGTCTATGTCCTTTGGTTGACTTTCTTTCATTTTTTTTCATTTCCGAGTACTTGTTTATAGTATTGTGGCATTTATTTCATTTCCTCTAAATTTTTCCTTTTGCATCCCGGCACAAATGTGGACATAGAGTATCTAAAACCTAAAGATGTAATCCATAAGCTAAACTGTTTTCCCACATGCTGTAAGCCCTGTTGCATATTCCTAAATGTACTGTATTTTATTTTATATCATTGAGTTCACACATGCATGGTACAGTTTTTAATTGTATAAGAGCTGAATCAGTAATTAGTGACCAAATGACAGTTATAGATTGTGTATATAGATAGTATAAATTATTAGACATTTTGAAGAACATTTTGCCTAACACTGAGTTAGTTGCTAACACAATTTAATAGCGTACCTTAATGGGCACATTGCTAGGTGTTGCAGCTAGATTGGTGAATAAGACAGCCAAGGTTATTGCTTTTGTGGAGCTTATTACAATCTACTGGGTTATAGGTATTTAGCTACTACCACTTCTTACGCTTCAAAGCATTGCCCTCTTTTTTAAAAAAAGAAATCTTAGTCATGGGAGAAAGTCTTGAAAAGAGAATATTAGTCATCACTAGTAAGGATCATAAAATTGATTTTAGCCTGTTCTTTTTGATTATGTTTTTAATTTCAGCAAAAAAAGTTCATGTTCCCAGGCTAGAATTTATTTTTGTGTTTTCAATTAAGTATCCAAGTCAAAGACATCTGTCAAAGCTGTGATCTGGTAGCTTTTAAATTTATTAAAAAATCAGGAAATATTCTGAGGCAAAGAGAGTCATTCGTAGATTTCTCCTTGTATTTATTTCACCTTGGTCATATAAAAGCTGATGAACTGCTAACTAAATACTACTTTCTAACCCCAAAGGCATGTTTAAATACTATCTGAACTCCATGCTTGTGGTTTTTGAGTTGTCATAATCTCCAGGATGAGTGCTGTGGACTGGGTATTTGCAGCCAACACAGCGTCCTCCTGACAGAGGTTCATGGGAGGAAAAGAAGTCAGACTGGGCTAAAATTACAGGACAAAAGAGAAGCACAAGTATTGTATTCTATGAAAATGGTGATGGTGTTGTAGTTTTTGCCACAGCCCTTTTGGAAAATCATTTTTAAAATACTGTGGAAATGCCACCGATTTTGAAATATAATTTTTCCCCTTGTTTTGAAGCCTAGGATTTAGGGGTGATAGTCATAACAAGTTAGTCTGTTTTTGGAAAGATTACTTTGTATGCCACAGTTCTTCACCCTGAGCTAGGAGACAGTTCACTGTTCTTGTGCAATTATATGTGCCCTGATACACTTATTTAATAGGCATAGGAGAGGTAAAAATAGAATCAAATGTTCATTCTACTAAATCAGAAGTTAAATATTTTTCATTAGTGTAATGCCTTCAAGATCATTGTTAGAAACTATGCCCTTTGAAGTGTGTCTCCTTGGGAATATGTTTTAGGGCTTGAAATGAGTCCTTACCAACTAACTCTTTTTTTGTTCTAGGAGTGGGTTTTGAAGGATATAAAAAGTATAAGAAGTGGTACCTATTCTTAAAATCTAATCGGCGATATTTTATACATATGTATATAACATATATATAAATATATATATATATGACAAGCCAATATGTGATAAATTTATAAGATAGGAGTAGAATTTAGTAATTATTTTAGATGGGGGTTGCTTAAAGGAATTGTTTATTTCTTTCATAATTAGAAAACAATGTAATTGAATGTTTTTTTAAAATTTGAAAAAAAATATAAATTTATTTATATCCTTTATTCAGAAGGAATTCTGCATGGTTAATTATTCTTATTAGGAAATTATAAATCCAAGATGTATAACTAAACTGTACAGATATTCTAAGTAAAATATTATTGACAGAGGTATAGTCACACTAGATGGGACTTATTCCTTCAGTAATGACAAAAATAATTGGTAAATAAAAATTACAAATTGTAAGATGGTGATACAGACTCTTGAGTTAAGATAAATTTGACATCTGTTGGAGCATTTTAAGAATGACTTTTTTAGTTTTTACTGTTTCTATTTTAAGGAAGTAATTGAAAAATTTGGAGGGGATTCAGAAAAGAACCTCCTAAATACTTAAAGGGAAAATATGACCTAAAAGTAGGGTGAACTTTATCTTGAACTTTTCAGAATATTTATTTTTAGTAATAATGATTAAAAAGTACTACCTTTGTATACCTGTATATTACCTTTCAAAGAAATAGATTAACAAATGAGGGGAAAAAATCCTTGTTCAGACTATTTGTCTTGATTTTTCATTTGTAACATGTGTTCTGTCATTTGTGATAGTTAATAAAGATTGGGAGCATTAATATTTGATTAGTATAGAATAGACCAATCCAAATTGATGTCTGTTTCTCCCCTCTGACTTTCTAGTCTGTAGCTCTCCTAGTGAGTTGGGAGGAGGTAGAGGAATGGGTAAGCACCTTCATACTTAATTGTTGGAGATGCGAGGCATGCTTGTTCCTCCGCTGGGTTTGCTCTGATTTCAGTGGCTGGTGGTGGCTGCTGTTAATTTCTTGGTCCCCATGTAGATTGGGCAGTGCTGTGATTTACCTCCATGATAGAATTTGCTGAGGACTTCGTCAGCTTGGCCACCTACTGGCTGTGTTAGTGGTCTAGGACGAGTCTATTTTCTAGGTGGTCTGACTGCTCACTTAGTTCAGCAGCTGCCTAAGCAAGTCAAGAGAATCAAGAGTATGGAGAACCTTCTAAGATGATATGAGAGGCTGACTCCATTTTGTTCCCCAAACCCATTACACAGCAGCCATCTTAAGTCATATTGACATGAGCTCTATTAGGGGGTGGGGGAAAGATGCCTTCAGGTATCTCCAGATTAAAAATGTGCACCAGTCATTTAATTCATGCATGCTCAGACTCCAGAGGACTCCAGAGGACACATGTCAGGTACTCCCAACAATCCCCTCACTGTTCTTGGCTGTGTGCCAATGGCAGGACAAAGGTGAGCCTGCATAGTCTGCAGCTTAGCAGGAATGGGGAAAGACCAAGATGCCAGTCCCCTTCCTTCAGATACTGCTTCCTAAGAGTGACTGTCCTGCTGGCCACTCTTCCTCCCAACTTGAATTCAGACACGAATAAGGACACTCCTCTGGGAGGGGAAGGAGAAGCTTTTCTCCAGGGACAATGTCCTTTCCGTAAAAATGAAGACTCCTATTCTTTCCTTATTCCTTTCTTTACGTAGACCAGTGGTGGTGGTGATGGTGGTGGTGGCATAGTTATTTGCAAGTGGTACGGGCCAGTTCTGCTACCATTTAGTTAACTCTGGGAGCAAGAGGGCACATTGTATCTCTTGACTTGAGTTTTGAAGTTTAACTGCATACAATTCTGAGATAACAGAAAAAGTCCTCATCAACATCGTTTCACAAACTTTTTTCCTTTCTATTCTTTGTATGTGTGTGTATGGTAGAGGGAGGAGTGTTTGTGTGTTGGCATAGTTACCATGTTTCTTTTTACAATGCTCATGTTTGGGTGGCTTTGTCCAGAAACTTAATTTGCTATAATATTAAAAAATTGTGGGTAACATCTTGATTCTGTTCCCACTTTATGTGAGATCAGCTTCCTTTCCTCTGTGAAGTACAATTTGAAGCCTGTTCACATTTCTGTCACATGAGGCAATAGTTTAAGCCCAGGAGTGTTCATTTGAAGAAGTATTTAGATTTGTTAGAGTACCTGGGCTCTGACTGCTTCACAGGTTTTGTTAAATGTTTTCTATCAGGATGCAGTGTACCTATTTTTCTTTTCTCTCCATTTAATACCTTTGAGCGTTGGATCTTTTCCTTACTTACAGCCAGTAGTTCTGAAGATTTTACTTCCATCTACCTCATTTAGTAGCCAGGTACTTGCCATTCAGAAGAAGAAAGAATACCGAGTGCTGGGAAAAGGCTCTCTGAGACATCAGAAAGCTAGAAGCAGAGACTCCAGCACTAACTCCATTTCCTGTCCCCAGGCCCCACCCACCCTGTTTGTGGCCTTGATGATGCTGAGTTTGGTTTAGGAATTAGGAGGCTCCAGTGCTTATAATCATTCTTTTATATGGAAGCTCATGGATTATTAATGTAAATTCTTCCAGAATGGTTGATATAAGCCTTGAAAATAAGAGAGTTTTAGCCAGATGTTTTCTTACATCTGGCAGGACAGTGTGTACCTTAGCATGGAACCAAAGAGTGAGGGAAACAGTAGGCTTTAACTGCTCCTCCTATAAGTGGCCACCTCACTTGAAATAAGTTATCTTTTCTTGGGTTATTGGATCAGGAAATTAAAAGGAGTCTTCTCTTCTGGCCAATCCATACTCTACCTGAAATGCTGTGGATTGCCCTCAACTTGTTTCTCTTGAGAATATTAGTGAGAAGTCTCCGGAATTCCCTAGTGGGGCTTAGGTGAACAGAGGTGGGAGCAGTGCCATGATATGCCTCTCTGTGTTCCTTCAGAGTTTCTCTTCCACTAATTTTCTACGCTAAGTTATACTACTTGAAAATAAATCTTGCTAGACATGGGGAGAGGAAGATAATGTGCTATAGTTTATTCTTCCGTATTAAAACTTGTTATTTATTAGATTTTATTTATATATGTAACAATTTGGTATTGCTGAATAACAAATTACTTCTAACCTTCTACGTTAAACCAGTAACCATCTATTATTGTTCATGAGCATATGGATCAGCTCGTTCTGCTGATCTAAGCCAGATTCAGCTGATTTCGGCTGAACTCTTATCAGAAATCTGCAGTCAGTTGATTGGTAGGCTGGGGGCAGGCACATCTAGCTTGGCCTCATTTACATGTGTGGTGGTTGACTGGCTGTTGGCTATGGTGATGGGGTAAACGGGCCACATGTCTCTTGTCATCTAGTAAGCTAGTTCAAATGTCTTCTTGTGGTGGCTGAGAAGTGTTCCAAAAACACCAAGAGAGCAAGCTCCAATATGCAAGCACTTTTTCAGCTTCTGCTTGCATCATGTTTGCTAACAACCCGTTGACCCCAGTAGATCTCATGACCATGTCCTGAGCCAACATGGGAAGGCATTTCCAAATAACATGGATTCTGGGAGAGATGAACAGTTGAGACTGTGGCTGCAAAAGCACATACTTTAAGATGTTTATATTGTCAGACTTATTTTCCTTTTATTGTTTCTTTTCTTTAATGTTTGAAAAAGGCCTCCCTTTGGTGGTCCCTTTTAAGCTGCTTTTTCAGTTCAGGAGAATTTTCACGTTTCTTTATCTTCTTCCCCACCCTGGATTCTTATTCTAATACAGTTGATTCCCATTGTTCACTATAGTTATGTTCAATAAAAGTCACTGCAAACACTGAGTTCACAAATGCTAAACCATCGCTCTTGGGGGAAATACAGGGTTAGGTTCATGAGATCCTCTGATTACAATATTTTTATCAACTGATCAATATATAACCTTGTTTTCTGTGTGTTTCTGTGAAAATCACCATATGTAGTATATGTTGTAGATTCATTAACGTTGACATCATGACCAACAACACTATAACTTGTGCTTGAATGAAGCTTATCTGACACAAATATTTTCTCCATAAGTCACATAACAGCCTTTTTTTAAAAAAAAAAATAAATTTATTTATTTATTTATTTATTTTTGGGTGCGTTGGGTCTTTGTTGCTGCACGCGGGCTTTTCTCTAGTTGTGGCGAGAGGGGGCTACTTTGTGTTGTGGTGTGCAGGCTTCTCATTGCAGTGGCTTCTCTTGTTGTGGAGCATGGGCTCTAGGCGTGTGGGCTCGGTAGTTGTGGCTCCGGGGCTCTAGAGTGCAAGCTCAGTAGCTGTGGCACGTGGGCTTAGTTGCTCCATAGCATGTAGGATCTTCCTGGACCAGGGATCGAACCCGTGTCCCCTGCATTGGCAGGCAGATTCTTAACCACTGGGCCACCAAGGAAGTCCCCATAACAGCCTTCTTTCATTTAGGAACACTAGACAGCACTTCAGCACTATGCCTGGGGACCATTTTAGACAACGAAATCACCAACAATAAGCACAAAAATACAAAAAACATGGTAGTGAACAGCCTGAAAAAGATACTTGTTTATAGAAGAGGAGCTGAATCAAGAAGGTAGAGAGAATTGCCCCGTTTGACCTTACCTGGGAATGTGTATTTGGGCAATTCAAATTTTTCACTGCTTTGTGTATGTCCACAGATGACTCCAGAAGTGCCTAGAATATTGATTTTGGGGTTAAAAATAAATTTTAGTTACTAGGTGAATTCAACTATATGAAACCTGCGAATAATGCAGTCAACTATTTTTGGGAGTAAATGACTCTATCAATGTCTATTGATCTTTTGCTTTTCACTTTTAACTCCATCTTTTTGTATTTTTGGAGGCATCCTTTAGGGACTCTCATATTTCCTTGTTTTATTTCTTACATTTTAAAATCTATTGGAATCATTGGGATCATTTTTGTACAGTCTTTCCGTACCTCAGAATGTATTGATTTTATGAGTGTAGAGTCTAGTTTCACGTGTATATTTGCCCTTTAAATTTTAATGCAAATGTGACATAAGTTTTCCTGGTTTTTTTTGTAGTAACGTTTCTGTAGAAGGCCTTTCTGTATGATTACTTAGTTGTTACCACTTTAAAAATATAACTGATGATTTATTTTGGTTTGTTTCAATACTTATTTTAAGAGGGACTTACATGCTTGTCCTTTATATGGAGTTGAAATGACTTCTGGCGGAATTTGTGTATGTGTGTTGTATCTTTTAGTCTTAAAATCTCAAATGGGGGGAGTGTTTACTAGTCTTATTTTCTCAGAACTCTGATATCCTAAGAAATGTGAGGTGCTGAAGGCAGCAGGGAAGTTTTCTTCCACATTGGAACAGTTGCTTTGCCACATTTCGTGTGGGAGTCAGTTTGTTGGCATATTTCTGTTGTTCTTTACTAAGCTTAATTGCCTCAAGCAATTTAAAAGAATGGTTTTTGAAGAGGAAAACAGGTTTACTAAAGCAATTTTTAAAAAGCACCTAATACGAGCTCATCATTCTCTTGGCATTATAAACAAATAGATCCTTTTCTCTAAAGAAACCAGTTTGCTTAAACTCATCTATTTTTACGTCTTCCCTATCCCTGCATACAGTATTTTCTTTCCCTTGCTCCTTCTGACCTGATGAAAGCTTAGGAACCAGATAACTAACCTTGGTAGAATAGCTTGAAGAAGGGTTAGGTTAGTAGCTTCTGATTAGGCTTTGGGGACATTGTTCTGTATATAAAGCACATAAATTCTGGAGCACAAATTTTTGTCAACTGTTTTTACTCCTTAGCAGGCATTTATTTTATTTTACTTTATTTTTTACTTTAATAATGTCTTTCTGGTTTGCTTATTAATAAGGTAAGGAAATCCAGTGGGGTGACTTCATATACATTTAGCTTATAGGAAATTTAACTGTATGTACTGGCAAAAGCAAAAACATTTGGGCCCTAAATCGAGCAAGCAGACATAATAACCCCTCTCTCCAAATAGACAAACAAAATTGACTTATGCCCTAGAATGTGTAGCGGAAGGTAGAGTTCTAATGTTTAAAATCCATCCACCACCGCCCCCCCACCCCGTCCCACAACGTGACCCCTTAATGGAAGTCAATTAGTTTCTCTGATGATTAACCACAGAGAGTGGTTTATTCAGTGTTAGAGAAGCTGTATTGGACAAATAGAGAAGATACAATATGTTGGGTTCCTATGTGTCCCTTTCTAAGGAATTGTCAGGAGTAACTTTGATGGCATACAATTTTCTCCATGTGTTCTGACTACAACCCAATTTTCATATGAGGTACCTCTTCTCTTCAATGTTTGGTTGTCTACCATATACCAAATACTACACTAATAATCACCTGACATACTTTCTTTCACCTAATTTCCACTGCAAGACAGTCAGATTGGCATTATTAATCCCATTTTGCAGTTGAAGAAAGTGATAAAAGTAAATTGCTTGTCCTAGGTTCACATAGCTAGTAAATTCATTTCCAAGGTTTTAAATTGGGTTGACCTGATCATACTACATTGGGATTGGAGGTGAGATTTTACTGTAATTATTTCCTTAGAGGAGATATCGAATGTTAGTTATTGTTTTGTTCAGAGTTTAATTTTGGAAGTATTTTATTTAAATACCTTAAACATTTTGAATAGAACTCTCTGACATATGCCAACATCTCCCTTTCCCCCCTTCTTTCTTTTTGTTTTTGTTTGTTTTTAGAGATTATATTAAATATCTGTTACCATTTGTTTGGTGGGGGGACAGCTTTATGAGCACCAGTTCTTATACTGACATGTAAACTCTGTCATTCTCATGGTGTGTAGGGGAGTCAGGGCCATATGTCCCTGCAAGAAAACCAAGAGAAAAATATCGCATTGTTTTCTCCTCATATATAGCAGAGATATTTGCCACAGATTTTAATTTTCTCAGAAATGATTATTGGTTTATTATCAGAGAGGAGTAGTGTTTGAGCTACCTTGAATGGTAGGTTAAAAAACAAATAGCAGCTCCTCTTGCTTTTTTCTTACCCCAACCCCCTTTCCCAAAGAAACACAAATAGATCATTTTATCTGATTTCTTAGTAATAAATGGAAAAAATAAACAGGCAACTCCCAGTCACCAGGGCCCTCATTCAAAAGAGCGGGATACTCTCACAGTGGAATTGGTTGGAATATTTTATTCCTGTCTAGCTTGGTTAGCTGTGAGCAGAAAATAATTAGTAATTGATGGTAGGGCAGGAATAGAATCTGATTCATAGATACACTAATCAGAATAATAATCATTGGAAAATTGGGACATATCCATATTATACCGCTAAATGTGATTTTTGAAAGTGTTCCGTAAGTTCTGTTGGAACAAACAAGATTTATACGGTATATTATTACACGTATTGGATGTTGTGGCAGTGGTTACAGTGTGGTGATTTTTGTAGTTGTGGTTACATTATCTCTTAAAAAAAACTTGTAAAGGGCTTAATAATTCAACTTCAAAATTTTGTTTTAGGCTAACATTTGGCAGGGTTAGGTTTAGTTCATTGGTGAATAATTTATTTTCTAAAGCTTGAAGAGTTTTGTTCAAATCCTAATGAATTGTTATTTCTAGCATGCACATTTTTTATGCCTAGAAAATAAAGAAGCATTTTGGGAATGATTACAAACATAAAAGTAGACTGGAGAATAGGAAGGTCTGTCATTGCTTATGCTTTTGTGACCACATTGTTAAATCACCTTAAAGGAGAAGAAGATGAAAAATAGTCCTTGCCAGAATGCCCTGTGTGAAAAATTTTTTTCTAGACTAAAATTTGATAACTCTTCTAACTTTGGATATTTATATGGATCCCTGAATGTAATTTTCCATCTTTTTTAAAGAGTTGCTACTAACTGAAGAAGAAATTTTCCATTTTTCAATGTATGTATTCAAATTAATTACTTCTGTAAGAAGATCTTTGTCTTAATAGTGCTGTGTTTTATCTGGATGATATGCAAAATACTTTCCCAGCATCATTTTTAGTTCAAGTTACTGAGTGCTTATTAAAGCCCCAGTATCAAGTAGCTTTTTCAGGCCTATTGTCACCAATTTGAAATGGTTAATTTTACTTAGTTCTTTCAATTTACGGCATAATTTTGAAGGTAATCATTGTTCCTTGGAGATAAGTGTCTTTCATGCCAAGAATTATAAAATTATATATAATACTTCCACCAAACAACAACATGCATTTGATACATTTTTCTTTTTAATGATACTTTGAATGTGGTCAAATTCCTACTATTTGTATGCCATTATCCATCTAACATAACTTAAACATTTCCCATATTCTTATGAATTCTTTACAAACAAAACTTCATAATATTCTGTCATTGGAATGAACCATAATTTTCAGAATCATCTCCTTGTTGTTGTACATTTTGATTGTTATTTAAAATTTTTTTTACTGTTTTAAAATCATGTTGTCCCCAAATATTTTTATGTAGAAAAACCCATCTTGATTTATGATTTTCTTGTTAGTGTACATTATTAGAAGAGGAATTACTGGATCAGAGGATGAAAATATTAACATAAAGTTAAGTTGGTTTCATGAAAGTTTGGACCAAGTTATATTGTCAGTGCTTGTCTCATACTTGCCTTATTGGTCAACCCAAATTACATTTAAGGAGAGTTTTGCTAAAATGAAACTCATAAAATAGTATCACCTTTAAATCTGAATTTTTTGAAATTATACATTGTGTTGGACTTAAAAATATTTTCATCAGGTACTTTGTTTTTTTGTTTTTAGTAATTACCTATTCCCATATTTTGAACATTTTCCTTTTACGATTGCAGTATTTCTTATAAACTTTACAGATACTTTTTATGTTGTGGGTATTAACTATTTTTTGGGGGGTGTGAATATTTTTCCTAGAATAATTACTTAATTATGATGGTTAATAAATAGTGAGTAGCAACTCACCAGACACTGTTAGAGACAGAGTCCTGAATTTAGAGTCCAACTTTTATTGGGGATATAGACATGAAACAAACAGATAAATTTGTAGTTTGTCGCGCCATAATAAGTACTATTGAAAAAAAATAACGCAGAATCAAGAAGCTGGAAAATGGTAGGGTATTATAAGATGGTAGTGGAAAGCCTCTCTGACAAGAGAACTTTTGGAAAGACAGGTATAGATAGACCTAATGGATCTTGGGTGTGTGTGTGAGAAGTGGATCAGGCAGAGGAAACACTGTAAAGAGGTAAAGTTGTATTTGATGACGTTTTTAGAAAGAGCAAGGAGGTTGGTTTTCTGTGAGGGGTAATCACGGCATATAAGATTAGAGAGATACCATGGAGCAGATTATATAAAGCCTTGTAGGCTAAGATAAGGATTTTGGATTTTATTCTGATTGACATTGAAAGCTATTTTGAGCAAAAGAGTGAATGGCCCTACTTGGCTGCTATAGGGAGAATACACCATCTAGGTGGAAGAAGACCAGTAGGAGGCTGTCACTGTGTTCCAGGGAAGAGAACATGGCTGGCTTGCACTCGGATACTAGCAAATGGAGGCGGTAAGTGACAGAATTCTGGTGTATTTCTAAGGCAGAGCTAACAAGGATTTCTCATAGACTAACGTGAAACGTGAAGCAAAGAGAGTCCTTTGGATCTTTTGTCTGAGAAGCTTGAACAAATCCCATTTACTGAAATGGGAGATCTCAGGGAAGAAAATGTTTGAGGAGGAGAAGAAAATCAGTTCAGCTTGGGGAAGGTTACATTTGAGATGACTTTTAGTCATTCAATTAGATATATTTAATAAGCAGTAGGTATAAGAGTCTGGAGTTAGACATGGGGCTGGAGCATTTGAACATGCAACTAGATAAGGTCACCTTCAGGGTAAATGTCAGTAGAGAAGCTTGAACTCTGAGAGGCTGTATTCAACGGCAGACTTGAACCAGACTGCGGAGGTTTGGATCTTACCCCACCTATTCATTGTGACTTTGGGCATGCTGCTTACTACTGCTAATGAAGTTTAATTTCCTCATCTACAAATTAAGGGTAAATGTAATACTTATCTGTTAGAATTATAGTGAGGATTCAGTCATTGTGTTAATATGCATACGACTTAGAGCTATATTTGACACATAGTGTCATATCAGCAGTTCCTAAACGTTTTGAAACTTAGGACCATTTTACACTCGCATTAATTATTATGGATCTCAAAGAGCTTTTGATTTATGTGGGTTATATCTATTGATATTTACCACCTCAGAATATAAAATAGAAATTAAAAATATTTAACTCATTTAAGAAACAATAGTAAACCTATTACATTTTAAAATAGCATTTTTTATGAAAACATAACTTTATTTTCCAAAATAAAACCAAATTTAGTGAGAGGAATAGTGTTGTTTTATATTTTGCCGATCTCTCTATTCTCTGGCCTCATGGAAGGCAGCTGGATTCTTATATCTCCTTGTTTATTCAGTTTTTGGTAATATCACAGGTCCTTTCACCTCTGGAAAAATCCACTGTATATTCATGAGAGAGTAAGAGTGAAGAAGACAAATAACATCTTAGAATGTTTATGAAAATAGTTTTGAATTTATGAACTTTCTCAAGGGGTTGCAGGAACAGCCAGTGCATTAGATTTCTGTTGCTATTGTAACACCCTGCATTCCTTAGGTCCCCTTCCATCTTCTAAGCCAGAAGTGGTTGGTTGTGGCTTTGTCCTGGGGCATCAGTCTGACAGGACTCTTCCACGTTTGACTCTTGTGATGACATTGGACTCACCAGGATAATCTCCCTGTTTTAAAACCAGCTGATTAGTAACATTAATTCCATTTGCTACCTTAATTCCCCTTTGCCAAGTAACCTGATCTATTTGTAGGTTCCAGGAATTAGGATGTATTTATCTTTGAGAGGCCTTATCTGCCTATTACATTTAGGGTTCCTTGACCATTGCAGTTCTATGTAGGCATTTCTTGTTTTTATTATTCCATCATCCTCATTATCATTACTCCTGAAATTTCAGGCACTCCAATATTTAGAGAGAAGTTGAAGAGGAACTGGTAAAAGAGATTTGAGAATAAGTGGCCAGTGGGGTAGGAGGAGAGCTGGGAGTTGATTGTCCAGGCCAAGAAGACAGAGTTTCCAAGAGGGGAGACTGATTAAGTGTGCAAATGCTGCTGGAAGGTTGCCTAAGATGAGGACTGAGAAATGACTATTGTGCAGGTGTAGTAGGCAGAATAATGCCTCCAACCCAGTGTCACAGTCTAATCCCCAGAACCTGTAAACGTGTTATGGCAAAGGGGACTTTACAGATAGGATTAAGGTTCTGGACTTGGAGGTAGAGAGATTATCCTGTATTATCTTGGTGGGCCCAGTCTAATCACTAGTCCTTAAAGGCAGAGAACCTTTCCTGGCTGTGGTATGTGTGCAAGTGTGTGTGTATGCACGAGAGAGAAGCATGAAAAGAATTTGATGTCCTGCTGCTGGTTCTGAGATGTAGGAACTGTGTCAAGGAACCAAATTCTGCCAACAGCAAGGAAAAGGGTCTCCCCTAGAGCCTCCAGAAAGGAATGCAGTCTTGCCAGCACCCTTTATTTTAACCTGGTGAGACCTGTGTTGATTTCTGACTTACAGAACAGTAAGTAATAAATGTGTGTTGTTTTAAGCCATTAAGTTTGTAGTAATTTGTATGGTAGCAGTGGAAAACTATACAGTGGGCCATTTGTTATCTTGACCAGCAGTTTTGGCATAGTGGTGGGAATGAAGGCCTATTTAAGAGAATGGGAGGGAAGAAGTGGAAGTGAGAGTAGAGACAATTCTTCAGTGGATGTGGGGAAGGGGAAGGTTTTGTTTTGATGGGAAATATTTTAGCATATTTATGTCACTATAGGATTGATTCAGTTGAATGGGAAAGTCGGTGATCAAGTGAGAGAGATACCAGGGGAGATCAGAGTCCCTGAACAGATGATGCAGTATGGGATATTGTAGATGAGTAAGAAGTGCTCTTTTCAGATGGAGCTGTTATCTTCAGTTCTTTCATAGTAACAGCTGGGAAGACTGCATATGTGGGTACAGATCCAGATAGACTAGTAGGTGTGATGGTAGGAGCTTGTGGAAAGCCTTTTCTGTTAGCTTCCATTTTATGAGAATGGAATAGGAGGGTTGAAGAGATAATGGAGGTTTGAGAGTAAAGAAAAGGTGTGAAGTAATAGACTTAGGTTTATGGACAGATGGGATCACTAGTATTACATGTCTGAATTTGACACTTACTTGTCTTTTTATTTAGTAGCACTGGATAACCTTAGATATTCTACTTAGGAGCTTGGCCCTGCAAATTTAATGCATTGAAGTGTAGAAAATACATGTTTCCTGCAGTCAGTTGAGAGAGAGATTGAGAGTGATATTGAGAGAAAGGGATACATGCACATAGACATATATCATATACAACATATGTGTGTGTATAACATGTACATTTAAATCCCCTCTCCTAATATCCCTATCAGTTTTTTCATAAATAATATATAACATACACACTTACGTTTGTGGATGCTTATACCCATATCCATACGTACATACATACACATATGCGTTTATACACCTGTATCTATATATAGAGGTGGGAAAGGGAGAGATTTGAAGGAAAGGGATTGAGGGAGAAAGTAAGGGTGCTGAGCCACACATGCTCAACTTTTTCTTACCAGCTCAAGGATTATACAAATCACCTCACCTTCTGAGTGTAGGGAAAGAGGGAGTAAGCGAGTGGGTAAGGCAAAAGGCCAAAAGAGTTACTGAGTTTCCTATCGCATGGAATAATGAATTTAGGGGAAAGCGTTTCTCAATAGTTCAGTTTCTTTATGTCATTACCTGTAGTTTTATCATTTATAAAATAGGAAGCAAGGGGGGGTGGAATATGTCTTTTACATCATTATGGTATTTTTTAGGTCTATAATTATGAAGCTAAATAATTCACTACTAGGACCATTAAATACCAATTTTTATAATATAGCAAATGTTTTTCTCATTTTATCAAACAACTTCTCTAGAAATATGTGTTATTTGACCTTTTTGTGCCTTGAGGGTTTTATAGCCCTGTCAAAGCTGATGCCTCTATTTGACAGACAGTATACATTTTTCTAACATTAATATCAGAAAAATTGACATGACTTTTCTCAGAGTGAGGTAGTGTTTTTCCTGGTTTGCCAGCTACTTTTGGCAGAATAGGAGAAACAGAAAAATAATTTAGCATCTGAAAGATGTAATTCATATTTTGTAAGTTACAAATAATTTTTTCTTGTATTTAAAATTTGTATTTAAAACAATAATCATTCTTTGGAGCCAATAGGTATTTTGACAAAAGGGAAAAAGTACAGTGTGAAATTTTTGGGCCATACTTGCAGTAAGAAGTCAAATTACACTAAGAAGGTAACATTTATGGAGGAATTAAGTTTAGTGATTTTTATAAATCTTAAAAGAATATATCTAATTTGGAGTTAATAAAGTCACCTATTAATCATTACTTGACTATTTTTGTAAGAAAATAGTGAATTTTGGTGGTAGTTGTGCCAGCAGATACATTTACCTATTTCTCTTTCTGTTTCCTTTTTGGCACTATTGAACGCCAATAAATGAATATGCATTAGAAAAGATATCATCTGTGTGGTCACATATCGAGAGTAGAAGAAATTTTCTGATATTATGGGCTTTCTACCCATTTCTATGAATATTTTCTTCCCTTATTTGAAAAAAATTGATTTCTTTCATGTGTGTAATATGCTTATCCATATTCAATGTCAAACTTTATTGATGTATGTAGTGTTCACTGTGAGACAGAAACTTTAAAATAAAGTCTTTTTGGTTATCTTTCTTCCAATTTTCATTAAAAGTGAAAGGGAGATGATGATGAGGAAAACTGGTATTTACTGACTGGCAACTCTGTGCTACAGTATGCTATGTACTTTATGTGCATCATTTATGTAATTCTCACACTAATCCTGTGAGGTTATTATTTTCTTTTTACAGATGAGAAAAATTCAAATTTAGCTCTTGGGATTTGAGTGAGGTCTTTCTTTTATGCCCACCATTCTCTGCCTCAAAAAATATTTCATAAACACTTGCTTGTATCCATCCTTTACCTAATGCCAGCCAGATGCCAATAGACAGAGAAGGCATCTACCTACAGAGTTGAAGGGAAGCTAGAATTATTGTCTCTTCCCTCAAAATGTCAACTCTTAGTTCTCAGCTTTCGTATCAGAAGTTGTATCTTTAGTAATTTATTGCATTGAGTTAGATTTCTAAGATCGACACTTTATATTTTAATAATTTAAAGGTTAATAATTTTTTTTTGAAGTGGCAAGATGTTCGCATATTTCAAAAATTTTAAAGTACAAAAGGATATAGATAGTGGAAGGTGTCCTTTTCACAGTATTTGTTGCCCATTTTCCCTCCCTGATGTCAGCTGATATGAGCAGTTTCCTATATATCCTTCTAAAGATATTTTGGATATATACAAATATACTGTGTTTATATGTGTATATGTATACAAATATACACACATATACATATACATTCATTTTTATCCTTTTTTAAAAAAAGATGAAAGGCATCATGTGCTCTTTCACTTAAGAACATAAATTATTCCATATCAGTATAGTAAGGGTTTCTTTATAATCTATTGAATGAATGTACTATCATTTAACAAGTTCTCCATGATGAACATTTGAGTGGTTTCTGACCTATTACTTCAATCAGTTTGTACATGTATCCTTATGCATTTAGACACTGTTAACTAAATATGGAAAGTCTAGGGTTTTTATGATTATTTATTCATTTATATCTAAAGTCATTGCAGAGTATAATATCTAAGCACAGGTAATATTTCCATTAAAAATTCTTATTAAAATTATAAATAAACAGTTTAAAAAGTCATACAGTTTTAAATGGCTTGTTATGAAGAACAGTATACACAGGTCCTGTCCCTGCTCCTGCCATTTTTCTGGCCTCCTAACAGCAACCACTTTCAATTTGTTAATTAATATTTATGCCCATATTTCTAAATGACATACTTAGAATATTGCTACTTCTTGATTTTTCAGATTTTTGTAAATTTTTACTGCCAATCCACACTAGAGTTCCTTTATTCTTCCAGTATAGTTATATCATGAATTGGATTAGGTCAGTATTCAGTGTTTACATTGTAATGGTTATGTAAATACTACTGATGCCTGAATCACATAATATAGACTGATTAATTTTCCCTTCTTGAATAACTTTTTATCTTGAAGTAAATATTGTCTTTCGTGTATTCTTACTCATTGTGATTATTTTCCATTGTAATTTTTTGTGAACTCATATATGTTTGATCTTAATTGAATTCTTGGGCCTTAATTGAGAATTCTTTTTCCTACAGGAGTTTTTTGCTGACTTCTGTTGGGAATTGGGGGTATCAGTTGTACTGATGCGATACTGGTATGCTTTCAGGGTCTCTATTGTAGTGTAGTTGTCTGATAACTGGCTATTTTTATTTGGTTCTACCCAGGACTTGCTTTTTTGATTGAAATTACTATATATAGACCTTTGTTCTTGAGACAATCTTGAGTTTTAGGAATGCTTCCATTATAGAAATAAGGTTTTGGTTCAGTTTTGTTTTGTTTTATTTTTCTTTTTGCCCTTTAGAAATTTCCCTTACTTCCTGTAAGCCAAGTTGCTACTTGTAAACATTAAACTATGTGTTTCATCTAGTTGTGTTTTTACTGGTGGCCCTTTTAAGTATGCAATAATACTGGAAATAAAGTTCTTGGGCCTACATTTGTCCATTGTTTGGGAACTGTAAGCATCCCTTCAGTGTATAATGTTTAGATCTGGGGAATTTCTTGAATTACTTTTCATGAATTACTTCCCTGTTATTTGGTTAATAATGCCTATTATCTCCCCTCTGTAACACCTGTTATTTGGGTCCTGGATCCACTGGATCGATTGTCTTATTATTTCTATTTTCTGTTTTTTTATTTCCCCTCCCCTTTCTGGTTGATTTTCTTAATTTTATCTTCTTAGTCTTCTACTGATATGTTCATATGTATCGTTACGTTTTGAATTCCCAAGAGCTGTTTTTGTTTTTTTGTTCTTTGAGTGTTCTCTTTTTATAGCAGTTGGATCTTGTTTTATGGATGTTATATCTTCTCTTATTTCTTTGAGGATGTTAGTGTTATTTTTTTTTCCTTATATAAGCTGTTTCTTCTGAGATTTTTTTTTTCTGTTATTGTGCTTTGACCTTTGTCTTACATTTAAAGGTGTTCTTTTAAATGACTGGTTATCCATAACTATCTCTTATTTAGGAGTAGGGCACAAAAGGTTGATTGGAAGCTCTGTGCTGGTGACTGGGGCCTGATGTACAGTAGCCTCCATTGTAGGATTTTCTGACAAGGCTGTTGATTGTCAGCCCTTTCCCATTGTCATTGTCTTTATTTTTAAAAAATTTTTATTGGAGTGTTGTTGATTTACAATGTTGTGTTAGTTTCAGGTATCTTTAAGAAGGCCTGGCTTCGTGGGCGTGCAACTTGTGCATTTGCATAGGGCTCTGTGATTGCTGTTGCCATCTTGAAATTATTAACTTTTGAGCAAGAGCCCTGCATTTTCATTTCATACTGGGGCTTACAAATTATGTAGCTTGTCCTATATTTAGTTCAAGATTTTATTACATTCCCTATAAATAGAGACCCGTTTAGTCTCCTGCCTAGTGTGGATAATCCAGACTAAATAGAGAAAGATTTCTGAGACTTAATACTTAAGATGTAAACTTTGACTAATTCTCCTGTTTTCAGTGGTGCTCTTGCCCTCATCTGTGCCTGGTGTTCCCAGTTTAGAGACCTTCTGTATCGCCCTCTCCAGAGAATAGACTGTCATTCTTCTACTGTAACTGTTTAGGGGCAGCTCTGCAAAGTGGTGGAAAGGGTCTGGAGGTGTCTGCTTCTTAAACAGAGCTGTCAAATCCAGAGTGTTCGGGGGTTTCTGCAGTATTATTGAATTACTTCTCAGCTTTGCATATTGCTTCTTTAAGATTTGGCTTTCTTGGTTTTGCTGTTTCAGCCAGTGCATATCCATCTTCTTTCCATCTTCTGTTTTTTCAGCTCTTTGACTCTTTGATTTTGTAGCTTTGTATTATTACAAACGAAACAAAACAATGAGAAAAAGAAAATCAGAAAGCCAAAACTCTTTTCAGGTATTTTAGTTGCATTTGGGGTGACAGCAACAGTAAATATTTTTGTATAATCTGCCATTTCTTTTAAAGATCTGCTATTGTTACTATGATGATGATGACGATGATTGAGATCTGTATTAAGTTGCCAATATTCTATTTAAGAGAGATAACCCATTAGATAAATAATAGTTATTATTTTAAACAATTAGGTAAGAAGAAATCCAAAAAAGGCTGTGTTGTGGCATCATTAAGAGAAATATCTTATTGTGTCAATATACTGAGTCTCCTGGGACAAAGGATAGTGAGGCACTTGAGGTTTGTTGGTGAGTAAAGGAAGAAATTCTTTCAAAGAGGGACATTAAATGTACTGTAACAGATTCTTAGTGCTCATATGACATATTGTGACAAACAAGGTGGGTTAAAATAGCAGAAATTTGTTCTCTCAAAGTTCAAAAGTCTGAAATTAACGCTCCCTCTGAAGGTTCTAGCGGAGAGGCTTGCCTTTCCTCTTCCAGCTTTTGATGGCCGCTGACATTCCTTGCTTCTGGCAGCAAAACTCCATTTTGTTCTTTTGTCAAATGACCTTTTCCCTGAAACCAGTCAGTACTCAATGGTGAAAAGCTGAAAGCTTTTCCTTTAAGATCAGGAACAAGGAGGCCCACTCTCACCACTTTTATTCTACATAGTATTGGAAGTCCTAGCCAGAGAAATAGGCAAGAAAAAGAAATAAAAGGCACGCAAATTGGAAAGGAAGTAGTAAAGCTGACAGTATTTGCAGATGGCAGGATATAATATATAGAAAACTCCACCAAAAAACTGTTAGGACTAATAAATGAATTCAGTAGTTATAGGATACAAAATCAGTATACAAAAATCTGTTGCACTTTTATACACTAATAAAAATTATCAGAAAGAGAAATTAAGAAAATAATCTCATTTACAATTGAATCAAAAAGAATAAAATACCTAGGAGTAAATTTAACCAAAGAGGTAAAAGGACTTTACACTGAAAACTATAAGAAATTAATGAAAGAAACTGAAGAAGACACAAATAAATGGAAAAATATTCTGTGCTCATGGATTAGAACAATTAATATTGTTAAAGTGTCCATACTACCCAAAGCAATCTACAGATTCAGTGCAATCCTTATCAAAATTCCAATGGCATTTTTTCACAGAAATAGAACAAACTATTCTGAAATTTCTATGGAACCACAAAAGACCCTGAAGAGCTAAAGCAATCTTAAGAAAGAAGAACAAAGCTGGAGGCATCATACCCCCTGATTTCAAATTCTATTACAAAGCTATAGTATCAAAACTGTATGTTACTGGCATAAAAACAGACACATAGATCAGCAGAACAGCATAGAGAATCTAGAACCCACACATATATGGCCAATTAATTTATGACAAAGGGAGTCAGGAATATACCATGGAGAATGGATTGTCTCTTCAATAAATCATGTTGGGAAAACTGGACAGCCACATGCAAAAGAGTGAAACTGCACCACTCTCTTACACCATACACAAAAATCAACATAAAATGTATTAAAGACTGAAACTATAAAACTCCTAGAAGAGAACATAGGCAGTAAGCTCCTTGACATTGGGCTTGGTGATGATTTTTAGGATCTGACACCAAAAATAAAGGCAACAAAAGCAAAAATACACAAGTGGGACTATATAAAATTAAAAAGCTTCTGCACAGTAAAGGAAATCATTAGCAAGATGAAAAGGCAACCTATTGAATGGGAGAAAATATTTGTAAATCATATACTTATTAAGGGGTTAAGATCCAAAATGTATAATATACTTATGCAACTCAATAACAAATAAAAAAAAAGAAAAGAAAAAATCAAATTAAAAAAATAGGTAGAAACTTGAATAGATATTTTCCCAAAAAAGACTTAAAAATGGCCAACAGGTACGTGGAAAGATGCTCAACATAAATTATCAGGGAAATGCAAATCAAAACCACAGTGAGATACCACCTCACAACTGTTAGCATGGCTATTATCAAAAAGACAAGAAATAACAAGTGTTTCTGAGGATGCGGAGAAAAGGGAACCCTTATGCACTGTTGGTGGGAATGTAAATTGGTGCAGCTGCTGTGGAAAACAGTATGGAGGTTCCTCAAAAAATTAAGAATAGAACTACCATTATGATACAGCAATTCCACTTCTGGGTGTTTATCTGAAGAAAATATAAACACTAACTGAAAAAGATATGTGTACCCTGTGTTCACTGCAGCATTATTTAGAGTAGCCAAGATATGGAAACAACCTATGTGTCCATCAACAGATGAATGGATAAAGAAGATGTGGTATATATATGCAAGGGAATATTATTTAGCCATCAGAAGAAGGAAGTCTTACCATGTGTGACAACATGAATGGACCTTGAGGACATTCTGCTAAGTGAAATAAGTCAGACAGAAAGACAAATACTGTATCATCTCACTTATATGCGGAATTTAAAAAGAAAACCAAACCAAGCTTATAGATAGAACAGATTGGTGGTTGTCAGAGGCAGGGGGTGGGAAGTGGGCAAAATGGGTGAAGGGGGTCAAAAGGCACAAACTTCCAGCTATGAAATAAGTGAGTCCTGGGGATATAACATAAAGCATAATAACTATAATTAAAAATACTGTGTTGCATATTTAAAACTTCCTAAGAGAATAGATCTCAAAAATTCTCATTACAAGACAAAAAGTTTGTGACTATGTGTGGTGGCCGACGTTAACTAGACCTATTCTTGTGATCAGTTTGCAATATGTACTAATATCGAATCATTATTTTGTACACCTGAAATTAATATAATGTTATATATCAATTATACCTCAAAAAAAAAAAAAAAAAAAAAAGAGGAAACCAAGCATTGGATTTAGGGCCCACTGCAAATCCAAGATGATCTCATTTCACAGTCCTTAACTTAATTATAACTACAAAGACTATTTTCTAAATAAAGTTACATTGATAGGTACCAGAAATTAGGAACTTGGGTGTATCTTTTTAAGGACACAATTCAACCCATTAGAGTTTGCCCCCTAGACCTCCCCAGATTCGTGCCCTTCCAAAGTGCAAAATACATTCACCCCATTCCAACATCCCCAGAAATTTCGGTTCATTTCAGCATCAACTCTAAGTCCAAAATCTCATCTAAATATCATTAGCTAGAAAATCCCAAGTGTCATCATCTAAATTATCTAAACCAGATGTGGCTGAGACTGGATATGATCCATCCTGGGGCAGAATTCTTCTTCATTGGTATATTTGTCAAACTATAAAACAAGTCATCAACTTCCTAGAATACAGTGGTTGAGCAGGTATGGGATAGGCATTCCTATTTCAAAAGGGAGAAACTGGAAGTAAAAAAGGGGTCACCAGATCTAAGCAAGTTTGAAAGACAGAAGGGCAAGGTCTGTGATGTTTTAAGCCCTGAGAATAATTCTCTGTGGCTTGATGCTCCACCCTGTGCACCCAGAGCTCCAGCTTAGTGAGCCTCTGGAACTGTGGCTTTGGCTTGGTCAGTATCTGGGCCCATGACTGCAGCTCATTTGCCCACTGTGCTCATGGCTGTGGCTTGTTCACCCTCTACACTCATGGCTTTGTCACCCTCTGTGTCTGTGACTCTGCAGGCCTCTGCCTCTGCACCCATGGCTTGAGCTTCTGCATCTGGGCCCATGGCCCTAGCCTCTGTACCCATGGCTCTGCCCTCAGAGTCCTCCTCCTTTTTCTTAAAGGTAATGCATGTTTGCAGCCACATGGCACTATCAGCCTGTTTCCTCCTTGTAGAATCCCAGAAATCCAATAGCCTTCTTTCATTTCCTCCCATTTCTGTCTCTTTGAGTCCATCCAGGCTTGCTGGTATAACATTCTTAAAAGCCTTGTGGATCTCCTGTGTAAGTTGAGAGGATTCATGCCATTAGACAGGTGTATTCTCCATAGATCCTTTCTGCATAATCCCATTTCTTTTCTGTGGCTTCTGCTGAGATAATTGATTGGATCCATGAGTGACATACCTAATCTCTTGAGCAAAAAACTGTCTAGTCACCGCCTCTCAGAGCAAATTCACAAAAGTGAGTTTTCTAATTCTAGCATCCGTTGCAATCTGATAGACTGAGAACCTCCCAAATCTTCAAGTGCTGGTACCTTTTTGCTTAATGTGTCCTTTCTCAGTTTTTCTCTCTTCCTCTTGCATTTTACCATGAGCACCAAGGAGAAACAAGGCCACACCTTCAATACTTTGTTTAGAAGACTGTCACTAAACGTGGAATTTCATCACTTAGAAGTTCTATTTTCTATCCAACAGTAGAACACAATTCAGCTAAGTTTTCTACCACTTCATAATAATAAATAACAACAAAGATCACCTGTCTTCTAGTTTCCAATGATGTGTTCCTCATTTCCTTCTGAGACTTCACCAGAAGCACCTTTAATATTCCTATTTCTACCAATGTTCTGTTCATGACAATATGTTTATTCTCTGGGATGATAGCTTTCTCTACTGTGCTCTTCACTTCCTTTGAGCCCTTACTAGAATCACCTTCAGTATCCATATTTCTAGCAACCATCTCTTCAGAACAGTCTAGGCTTTTTCTGTCTTGCACCTCAAAATTCTTCCTCTATCCAGTTCCCAAGCCACTTTCACATTTTTAGGTATTTGTTACAGTATCACCCCTGTTCTCAGCACTGAAATCTGTATTAGTTTCCTAAAGCTGCTAATATGAAGTTCCACAAACTCGATGGCTTAAAACAGCAGAAATTTATTCTCTCACAGTTATCGAAGTCAGAAATCTAAAATCAACATGTCGGCAGGCCTGTGCTTCCTCCAAAAGGTTCTAAGGGGGAGAATCTTTCCTTGCCTCTTTCTGCTTCTGCTGACATCTGATGTTCTTTATCTTGAAGCAGCTGAAGTCCATTTCTTCCTCCATCTTAATATGGCCTTCATCCCTGTATCTCTGTGTCTCAAATCTCACTCTCCTTTCTTATAAGGAAACAAATCTTAAGGCTTAGGGCCCCCTCTTCATCCAAGATAATCTTATCTTGGGATACCAAAGACCCTATTTCCAAATAAAACTACATTTACAGATACCAGAGCTCAGGATGTGAACATAGCTTTTTTTGGGGGGGGGGGGGTCACAATTCAACCCACTACAAGCACCAAAGATGAATCTCAAGTGTCTTTTAAAATGTGAAGGCAAATCATAATACTGTGGACAGAAACACTCAGAATATGAAGACAAATGACCAAAACATTAAAAAGTGATTTTTATTAAGCCATTTTTCTTTTCTCAATCAAAATGTTAAGTATTTTGAGAAACAGTGTTGTTAGAAAGTCCCTTTCTGTTACCAGAATTAAAATATAGCCAAACTTTGGAGAGTAGGCTTAAGATGGGAAAAGTCATAAGAAATTAGAAGAATTTTGAAGAGGTTTACATCCTTACTGAATGGGATGATGTTTGTAGATATATATACATAAGGCATAAGTCTTTCCCATTAACTGTTGCAAACTGTCTGCTCTTCCCTCTTTTCCTCCCTCCTCCCCATCCCTCCTTCCTTCCTCTCTCTTTTCCTTCATCTTTTTTTTTTCTTTCCTCCCTTTCTCCTTTCCATTCCTATCTTTTGTCCTCTGTTTGGCTTGAGTTAGTTTTGAGCATCTGCTTCTGAAGGCACTTTGCCTTTGAAGACTTTAACAAAGTCGAAGATAAATAGTAATTTCTTTTAAATCTGGCACAGAGTGGAGTTTCTTTCTTTCCTCTTAGAGCAAATAATAAGGTGACATTGAAGTAGCAGTAGGAGTAGAGCCAATCCAATCAACAAATTAGCCAGGAATTTAGCCAAAGTTATGCAGGAGACCATAGTCTCAGGCTTTGCAGGATTTGGCCTTTATTCTTTAACAGATTGTAGTTGGTAGAGGAGATGTTGTGCTAATGGAGAAATGATAATGACAACAATAATGTCACTGTTATAAACATATCATCTTCTCTTATGAATTTCACTTGAGTAGTTGTTTTCATCTTAGAACAAGAAATTAGCTGTGGCCTGCTTATTCATTTCTCATTTGCTAACTACTAATTCTTTCTTAAAAGTTTGGTTTAGACATGGACATGACGTTGCCATGTCTGGGTTTTGTAAGGTAGCATATAGAAAAATCAATTACTTCTGTGCTGGTGTGAACACATTGTGGGGTTCTTTGCATACCTTCATCATTGTATCTGTTAGAAAACTTCCAGAAGAAGTTTGCTTTGTTATCATGTTTTTGATTGAGAGGAGGCCACAAAGCTGATGGTTCTAGATCTGTGTGCTGATGAAATCCATGCAGTGGTGTTAAGGTGGCCATTAACGGGATAGGGCCAGAGATGAAAATTAATCCTTTGAAAGATTTTGGAAATCTTACGCTAAAGGGACACACATATTAAGGGTGTCTGTTTCAGTACTGGGTACAGTTTATTATGGCACTAATGCTTTATTTCCATATGTAATATTACTGTATACTTTTAGGCTGATTCTTTCATGCTTGTGTTATTTTTTTTCCCTATTTTATATTTGGCTAAATATTTGAATTAGTCTGTGAAACTAACTTGATAAGATTTTGAAGGATTCTGTCATGTGTTGTTGTTACTGATTGTATAGGGAAACTAAGAAATGAGATAGAGTGAGGAGGTAAAGATTAAACATTTATTCAGTGGGAAAGACTTATGCTGTGTCATGCCAGTAAAACCTGCTTTCTTTTAGAAACCAACTAGGCTTGTTGCAGCTGTCAAATGTGGGGTGAGTGAGAGATGGAGAGGTGGTGTTTTGCCGTTTTTGTTCTGTTTTGATAAAGTAGGTGCCTATGGGATAATCTCATCTACTTTGTGCTTCTCTGACATTTACAATTAGGCCATGTTGGTATGTTGGATTCTTCAGATTTTGGTGAGAAGAATTTATACCATTTCTCAGTCAGAACCTTTCAGTGCCTTGGTTAGATGTTATCCCACTACCTGTATTTTGATTTCTTGCCCTGCACATTTCCTTTTGGAATATCTGGAGATGTTTATGGCTGCCTTATCCAATATAGTTGATTAGTTATTTTGTAAGGGATATAATCTTGTGGCTTCAGAGAAAGTGGTAATGAAGCGTGTGTTAGAAAACCTTTCTTAATCAAACTATATTAGCTAATTATGTTCTGCTAATTATGTTCCGTGTAATTATAGACTTGCTCTTGGCCAAAGAATTTGGAAGGTGAAAAGCAACTGCTTTCTAATAGGTGGAATAGAATGGTTGATTGGACTTTGGAGTTTCCTTTCTCCTTCTGTCCCTCCCTCCATCCATTCTTTCCTTCCTACCTTCCTTCCTTCTCTCTTTTTTTAAAGTACTGTAATAAGTCATTCCAAATACATCAGCCAAATGTTGACTTTTACCATCTTTGTTGGAGAGGATTCTGCTGCTATGCATGGATTAACTTATTAGAGGTGATTAGTATGGGTTCTACTTGATTTCACAATGACCAACGATAATATAATGTGAATTACAAAATGTTTTTCCCATACGCTTGGGCTTAAAAATTTTTTTTTGTATGAATTGTGATTCAAATATCTGAATTGAGTTTTGTCATCAATATAGCAATGAAATTTTAAAGTTTTTAAAAAAAAATTGCTTATTTCTCATTTTCCCATGAAGCATCTATATTTGTTAATTATGTGGTTCCTATTTACATATGTATTTATTCAAAGATAATTTTTCAACACCAATCATGTACAGGCATATTAAAACTATTAGACCTATGTATATTTAATAACTTCGGCAAGGGGTTGGTATTGGAGTGATTGTGGGTAGTAGAGAATTGATTAGAATGTGCTCTGATAATGTTTGAAAAGCACCTTACACATTTTTGTCAGACCAGAATTTCTGGTTGACAGTAATGAACTGGTGAATGACTATTTCAAGTTTTACCAAGAGTGACCCGTTTGTGTCTTGTTTTCATCAGAAGGAGTGACTTATGACACGTTAGTTACTGAGTTTTATATAGAAAACAAACCTGTTGAGGAGCAGTTTGGAATATACTCAAATAGTTCAGTCTTTGTCATGATATTTTTCAATAAACATTGGGCTGGCTATCAGAAGATGTGATTTAGGCTTCACCCTGCCCTTATTGATAACTCAGTGATCTTGAACAAACTTCTTAGCCTCTCCAGTCCTCAGTTTCCTCATTTGTAAAATGAATACATTGGAATAGCTTACCTTTAAAGTCTCTTCTTGTTTAAAAGTCTGTAGTTTTATTTAAGGTGAGGGCATTTTTCTGAATTTTCCCTTTGTAGTGATGGTTTTGGGTTTGACATTTTGAAAGAAAGCTATCATTGTGGTCAAATTTGGTTTTGACTACTTTGAAGAGAGGTTGTAAGTTTTTGGCTCTATATTCTTGAAATAAAAATTTTAGGCCATGTATGACTATTTGGTTATTCCTGTGTTTTTCTTTTGGTAACTGGACAGCCTGGACTGTTACAATGTGGTTGTATGATTACCATCAGTAACTTTGAAGTAAGCAAAGTGGGTTGATTGATCTAATTTTAGCATAAAATATCATAGAATAGCGTTAAGAAATTTGGAAGTGTATTTTAGAAATGATTTAATCCAACTTCCTCATTTAAAAGAAACATGCCCTAAGATGTTAATTAATTAATTAATTAAGGTGTTTATTAATTTAAATGCTGGGCTTATATCAGAAAAAGAGCATTGATCATAATCTCATTCATTTATTCCACAAACAGATATGTGAACCTATTAAGTAGCCTCCTTTTTGGAGACCAAGTTTTAAATACATTTTTAACATTCTTATTATGATGTTAAGTAACTCTCTCCGATGAAGAATGAAACACTCTTCTCACTTCCCAAATATATTTGGCCTTCAAATCCTATCCATTCAATCTCTTTTTTATTCAGTTCTTATTTATTGAACAGGCAATATATACAAGGCACCATTTGAGATATGTATATTCAATGGCAAGTGAAATTTCACCTTCCCAAATTGAACTTAATGTTAGACTTTGAAATCTGCCTAGTATCTGTCTTTTCCTCACCTTCTCAAGTGCCATAGTGCTAGAGTGCCATCAGTATCTTCCCCAATATATAAGGGAGACTGGCAATGAAGAAAAAGTACAAAACAATAAGTAGTGATAGGTGCAGTGATTAAAAATAAAGCATGACTAGTGGACAATGATGAGTGAGCTGTTTTATACACGGTGGGTGGGTCAGGGAACATCTCTCTGGTACACTGGTTTTTGAGTAGTATCCAAAGGAAATGAGTGTGGGCTATCTGGGGTGAAGAGTATATCAAGCGTAGCGAATAACAAGTTCAATAGCCTTATAGTAAGAATGTGCTTATAACGACTTGAGGAAGGCCAATGACAACAGATAGAGAGACTTAGGTAGAGACGGGTATAGCTTTGGGCTATGGGAGGGATTATAGAGTTTATTTGCAGTAATGTGGAAGCTACTTGGGAATTTTGATCAGATGTGTGATATTTCATTATTTAACAGATATTTATTGAGCATCCACACTGTGCCTGCTACTATTTTAGGTGCTGTGGATATTGTGTTGAACGATTCCTGCCATCATAAAAATTACATTCTTTGTTATTGCTCTAAAGTTTTAAAGGACTGTTTTGGTTGCAGTATTGGAGGAAGGGTAGACTCAAAGAGGCAAAGACGTTGGGAAATGATTGTGGTGTGGACTAGAGAAGTAGCAGTGGCAATGTTGACAAGTGCTCAGATTTTAGATCATGAGATGGAGATATTAGGAGGTTTAAATAAGTAAAATAAATGAACCGATATTTGCAAAGGGTTTAGAACAGTGCCTGGCACACAGTCATATTATTTCAGAGTCTGTTAAAGAAATAAATATAACGATCAAGCCAGTAGGACTTCTGAGGTATTGCATGTGGATTGTGAGGGAAAAAAGGAGAGAAATTAAAAATGATTTTAAGATTTTTTGTCTGAGCAACTGGAAGTTTGGTGGAGGAAAATAAAAGGTTTGACATTGGACATGTTAACTTTGAGATTTCTTATAGATATATGTGTAAAGACCTTAACAGGCAGCTAGATAAATAAATCTGAGGGGTCAGTCATGGCAGGGTTGGATATATAATTTGAGTTGTACATTGATAATACTTAAGGTTAATTAGAAGTTGAACAATTAAAGAAGAGATCTCATCCTCGGGGAACTCCTACATTTCGAGATTGGGGCAATGAAAAGGAGCCAACAGGACAGACTGAGAAGGAGAAGAACCAAGTAAAGAAAATATTTCAAGAAGGAAAAAGGGTGGATTTGGCATGGTGATTGGCAGCAGCAGAGGCTACATAGTTTTTGAATCTTTCAGATTTTCTTACAAAATTAGACTAAGATAAAGGAAAAAAATCCATAAATACCATCTTCAAAAGAAAAAAAATAGATGACAGTTGTGTTTATATGAATTCTGGAGCACAAGCTGGTAGAGCTGAACTATTGACAGCAACAAGACGTGCGTGTCTATCACATCTGTGCTTGAGTGATGGAGGGGAACATAAACAGGATTTAGGGTGGTCCTGAGGGCCTAGAGACCCAAATATTGCCACCCCAAAAGAAACAGTTCCCAATCAGAGTAGGGGAGTTAGAAGACAGATCTGAGGACAACAGCTAAAACTGGCTGAGTGCTCTGAGCCCTCATTTCTTTTGGAAATACCCAGAGAAAGTACCCTTCTTAAAGTACAGAGGTACATGGTAAGGGGAATGGTAGGGAGTAGTACAGACACTGAAGGAAGGAGAATGTTCAGATACTGGTAAGGGAGGGGTTCAGAGAAAGCAGATATCAGAAAGTACTGGAGAAGTGGCTACCCTGGAAAAATTTTTAATTACCTTATAATAGCAACAGAAGAGGGAGCCCTAGAATCGTGAAGCTGGGAAAGTTCTTCAGGCTAACCTCCACTCCTTATTCAAGAATACCTACGGGTGAACTGGTACGTGGATACGAGAAAAGGATTGTTGTGGAACTGAGTACAACGATGGAAGCATTTGAAAAATAGCATAAATCAGAAGTAGAATGGTTCAGAAAGGAGAAAAGAAGAATTAAATAAGAAGATATAGCTGATAGACAAAAAAAAAATTAGACATAAAAGAAAAAATTCTAAAATGAAGACGAAGCTTGAAAGAATAAAAGAGTGAATGTAATACTATAGAAAGAAAAAAATAATAAAGCATGGCAAAAAGAAAAATGAAAACTGTCACATAAATGAAGAAAGAATTTGAGAGGAAGGAATAATTATAGAAAACAAGCAAACCCAATCCAATATGGGTATAACTGGAGTCCCTGAAGATGAAAACTAAAGAGGTGAAACAGAGCTATATGAAAAATGTAATTCAGCCACCTTACAGGAAATAAAAGAAGGCCTATTTTGAAAGTGCACATGTGTACCTGGGAAAATAGATCCCAGTCAGTTATGAGATACAGTCTAGTGACTTTAAAGAAAGTATCCTTCAAAAGAACACCTTGGAAGTCTGTAACTACAATGACTCTGCTTTTTGATTTGCTCAGGATAGTACTTATTTATCCTAGTTATCCTAGTGCAGTTATTAATAGAAGCCCTTTTATTCTCAAAAGTGACTCACTTTGGAAGAGAAATTGTATAGTCAATCTAAATATAAAATACAGAAAATTAGATCCATGACAGAATTTAAAAAAAATACTTTATGACAAAAAATAATGTAACATAATTAAGATATTCAAAGAAAGAAAATGTGAATCAGGATTTACATACAGCTAACTGATTTTCTTTTTTTTTTTTAAACATCTTTATTGAAGTATAATTGCTTCACAATGGTGTGTTAGTTTCTGCTTTATAACAAAGTGAATCAGCTACAGATATACACACGTTCCCATATCTCCTCGCTCCCGCATCTCCCTCCCTCCCACCCTCCCCATCCCACCCCCCCAGGCAGTCACAAAGCACCGTGCTGATGCGGCTGCTTCCCACTAGCAATCTATTTTACATTTGGTAGTGTATATATGTCCATGACACTCTCTCATCCTGTCACATCTCACCCCTCCCCCTCCCCATATCCTCTAGTCCATTCTTTAGTAGGTCTGTGTCTTCATTCCCATCTTGCCACTAGGTTCTTCATGGCTTTTTTTTTTTTTTTCCTTAGATTCCATATATATGTGTTAGCATACTGTATTTGTTTTTCTCTTTCTGACTTACTTCACTCTGTATGACAGACTCTAACTCCATCCACCTCATTACAAATACCTCCATTTCATTTCTTTTTATGGCTGAGTAATATTCCATTGTATATATGTGCCACATCTTCTTTATCCATTCATCCGATGATGGACACTTAGGTTGCTTCCATGTCCTGGCTATTGTAAATAGAGCTGCAATGAACATTTTGGTACATGACTCTTTTTGAATTATGGTTTTCTCAGGGTATATGCCCAGTAGTGGGATTGCTGGGTCGTATGGTAGTTCTATTTTTAGTTTTTTAAGGAACCTCCATACTGTTCTCCATAGTGGCTGTATCAATTTACATTCCCACCAACGGTGCAAGAGTGTTCCCTTTTCTCCACACCCTCTCCAGCATTTATTGTTTGTAGATTTTTTGATGATGGACATTCTGACGGGTGTGAGATGATACCTCATTGTAGTTTTGATTTGCATTTCTCTAATGATTAATGATGTTGAGCATTCTTTCATGTGTCTGTTGGCCATCTGTATATCTTCTTTGGAGAAATGTCTATTTAGGTCTTCTGCCCATTTTTGGATTCGGTTGTTTGTTTTTTTGTTATTGAGCTGCATGAGCTGCTTGTAAATCTTGGAGATTAATCCTTTGTCAGTTGCTTCATTTGCAAATATTTTCTCCCATTCTGAGGGTTGTCTTTTGGTCTTGTTTATTGTTTCCTTTGCTGTGCAAAAGCTTTTAAGTTTCATTAGGTCCCATTTGTTTATTTGTGTTCTTATTTCCATTTCTCTAGGAGCTGGGTCAAAAAGGATCTTGCTGTGATTTATGTCATAGAGTGTTCTGCCTATGTTTTCCTCTAAGAGTTTTATAGTGTCGGCCTTACACTTAGGTCTTGAATCCATTTTGAGTTTATTTTTGTGTATGGTGTCAGGGAGTGTTCTAATTTCATACTTTTACATGTACCTGTCCAATTTTCCCAGCACCACTTATTGAAGAGGCTGTCTTTTCTCCACTGTATATGCTTGCCTCCTTTATCAAAGATAAGGTGACCATATGTGCGTGGGTTTATCTCTGGGCTTTCTATCCTGTTCCATTGATCTATATTTCTGTTTTTGTGCCAGTACCAAACTGTCTTGATTACTGTAGCTTTGTAATATAGTCTGAAGTCAGGGAGCCTGATTCCCCCAGCTCCATTTTTCGTTCTCAAGATTGCTTTGGCTATTCGGGGTCTTTTGTGTCTCCATACAAATTGTGAAATTTTTTGTTCTAGTTCTGTGAAAAATGCCAGTGGTAGTTTAATAGGGATTGCATTGAATCTGTAGATTGCTTTGGGTAGTAGAGTCATTTTCACAATGTTGATTCTTCCAATGCAAGAACATGGTATATCTCTCCATCTATTTGTATCATCTTTAATTTCTTCCATCAGTGTCTTATAATTTTCTGCATACAGGTCTTTTGTCTCCTTAGGTAGGTTTATTCCTAGATATTTTATTCTTTTTGTTGCAATGGTAAACGGGAGTGTTCTCTTAATTTCACTTTAAGATTTTTCATCATTAGTATATAGGAATGCAAGAGATTTCTGTGCATTAATTTTGTATCCTGCTACTTTACCAAATTCATTGATTAGCTCTAGGAGTTTTCTGGTGCCAGTTTTAGGATTTTCTATGTATAGTATCATGTCATCTGCAAACAGTGACAGCTTTACTTCTTCTTTTCCGATTTGGATTCCTTTTATTTCTTTGTCTTCTCTGATTGCTGTGGCTAACACTTCCAAAACTATGTTGAATAATAGTGGTGAGAGTGGGCAACCTTGTCTTGTTCCTGATCTTAGTGGAAATGGTTTCAGTTTTTCACTATTGAGGACAGTGTTGGCTGTGGGTTTGTCATATATGGCCTTTATTATGTTGAGGAAAGTTCCCTCTATGCCTACTTTCTGCAGGGCTTTTATCATAAATGGGTGTTGAATTTTGTCGAAAGCTTTCTCTGCATCTATTGAGATGATCATATGGTTTTTCTCCTTCAATTTGTTAATATGGTGTATCACATTGATTGATTTGCGTATATTGAAGAATGCTTGTATTCCTGGGATAAACCCCACTTGATCATGGTGTATGATCCTTTTAATGTGCTGTTGGATTCTGTTTGCTAGTATTTTGTTGAGGATTTTTGCATCTATGTTCATCAGTGATATTGGCCTGTAGTTTTCTTTCTTTGTGACATCTTTGTCTGGTTTTGGTATCAGGCTGATGGTGGCCTCGTAGAATGAGTTGTGGAGTGTTCCTCCCTCTGCAATATTTTGGAAGAGTTTGAGAAGGATAGGTGTTAGCTCTTTTCTAAATACTTGATAGAATTCGCCTGTGAAGCCATCTGGTCCTTGGCTTTTGTTTGTTGGAAGGTTTATAATCACAGTTTCAATTTCAGTGCTTGTGATTGGTCTGTTCATATTTTCTATTCCTTCCTGGTTCAGTCTCGGCAGGTTGTGCATTTCTAAGAATCTGTCCATTTCTTCCAGGTTGTCCATTTTATTGGCATAGAGTTGCTTGTAGTAATCTCTCATGATCTTTTGTATTTCTGCAGTGTCAGTGGTTACTTCTCCTTTTTCATTTCTAATTCTATTGATTTGAGTCTTCTCCCTTTTTCTCTTGATGAGTCTGGCTAATGGTTTATCAATTTTGTTTATCTTCTCAAAGAACCAGCTTTTAGTTTCATTGATTTTTGCTATTGTTTCCTTCATTTCTTTTTCATTTATTTCTGATCTGATCTTTATGATTTCTTTCTTTCTGCTAGCTTTGGGGTTTTTTTGCTCTTCTTTCCCTAATTGCTTCAGGTGCAAGGTTAGGTTGTTTATTCGAGATGTTTCCTGTTTCTTGATATAGGCTTGTATTGCTATAAACTTCCCTCTTAGAACTGCTTTTGCTGCATCCCATAGGTTTTGGGTCATCATGTCTCCATTGTCATTTGTTTCTAGGTATTTTTTGATTTCCCCTTTGATTTCTTCAGTGATCACTTCGTTATTAAGTAGTGTATTGTGTAGCCTCCATGTGTTTGTATTTTTTACAGATCTTTTTCCTGTAATTGATATCTAGTCTCATAGCGTTGTGGTCGGAAAAGATACTTGATACGATTTCAATTTTCTTAAATTTACCAAGGCTTCATTTGTGACTCAAGATATGATCTATCCTGGAGAATGTTCCATGAGCACTTGAGAAAAATGTGTATTCTGTTGTTTTTGGGTGGAATGTCCTATAAATATCAATTAAGTCCCTCTTGTTTAATGTATCATTTAAAGCTTGTGTTTCCTTATTTATTTTCATTTTGGATGATCTGTCCATTGGTGAAAGTGGGGTGTTAAAGTCCCCTACTATGATTGTGTTACTGTCAATTTCCCCTTTTATGGCTGTTAGTATTTGCCTTATGTACTGAGGTGCTCCTATGTTGGGTGCATAAATATTTACAATTGTTATATCTTCTTCTTGGATCGATCCCTTGATCATTATATAGTGTCCTTCTTTGTGTCTTGTAATAGTCTTTATTTTAAAGTCTGTTTTGTCTGATATGAGAATTGCTACTCCAGCTTTCTTTTGATTTCCATTTGCATGGAATATCTTTTTCCATCCCCTCACTTTCAGTCTGTATGTGTCTCTAGGTCTGAAGTGGGTCTCTTGTAGACAGCATATATATGGGTCTTGCTTTTGTATCCATTCAGCCAGTCTGTGTCTTTTGGTGGGAGCATTTAATCCATTTACATTTAAGGTAATTATCGATATGTATGTTCCTATTACCATTTTCTTAAATATTTTATGTTTGTTATTGTAGGTGTTTTCCTTCTCTTGTGTTTCTTGCCTAGAGAAGTTCCTTTAGCATTTGTTGTAAAGCTGGTTTGGTGGTGCTGAACTCTCTCAGCTTTTGCTTGTCTGTAAAGGTTTTAATTTCTCCATCAAATCTGAATGAGATCCTTGCTGGGTAGAGTAACCTTGGTTGTAGGTTTTTCTCAGAACTTCATCACTTTAAGTATATCCTGCCACTCCCTTCTGGTTTGCAGAGTTTCTGCTGAAAGATCAGCTGTTAACCTTATGGGGATTCCCTTGTGTGTTATTTGTTGTTTTTCCCTTGCTGCCTTTAATATGTTTTCCTTATATTTAATTTTTGACAGTTTGATTAATATGTGTCTTGGCGTGTTTCTCCTTGGGTTTATCCTGTATGGGACTCTCTGTGCTTCCAGGACTTGATTAACTATTTCCTTTCGCATATTAGGGAAGTTTTCAACTATAATCTCTTCAAATATTTTCTCAGTCCCTTTCTTTTTCTCTTCTTCTTCTGGGACCCCTATAATTCGAATGTTGGTGCATTTAATGTTGTCCCAGAGGTCTCTGAGACTATCCTCAGTTCTTTTCATTCTTTTTTCTTTATTCTGCTCTTCAGTAGTTATTTCCACTATTTTATCTTCCAGGTCACTTATCCGTTCTTCTGCCTCAGGTATTTTGCTATTGATCCCGTCTAGAGTATTTTTAATTTCATTTATTGTGTTTTTCATCGTTGCTTGGTTCCTCTTTAGTTCTTCTACATCCTTGTTAAATGTTTTTTGCATTTTGTCTATTCTATTTCCAAGATTTTGGATCATATTTACTATCATTATTCTGAATTCTTTTTCAGGTAGACTGTCTATTTCCTCTTCATTTGTTAGGTCTGGTGTGTTTTGACCCTGTTCCTTCACCTGCTGTGTGGTTTTTTGTCTTCTCATTTTGCTTATCTTACTGTGTTTGGGGTCTCCTTTTCACAGGCTGCAGGTTCGTAGTTCCCGTTGTTTTTGGTATCTGTCCCCATTGGCTAAGGTTGGTTCAGTGGGTTGTGTAGGCTTCCTGGTGGAGGGGACTAGTGCCTGTGTTCTGGTGGATGAGGTTGGATCTTGTCTTTCTGGTGCGCACGTCCACGTCTGATGGTGTGTTTTGGGGTGTCTGTGGCCTTCTTATGATTTTAGGCAGCCTCTCTGCTACTGGATGGGGCTGTGTTCCTGTCTTGCTAGTTGTTTGGCTTAGGGTGTCCAGCACTGTAGCTTGCTGGTCGTTGAGTGAAGCTGGGTCTTGATGTTGAGATGGAGATCTCTGAGAGATTTTCGCCGTTTGGTGTTACGTGGAGCTGGGAGGTCTCTTGTGGACCAGTGTCCTGAAGTTGGCTCTCCCACCTCAGAGGCACGGCCCTGATACCTGGCTGGAGCAGCAAGAGCCTTTCGTCCAGACGGCTCAGAATAAAAGGGAGAAAAAAATAGAAAGAAAGAAGGAAAGAGGATAAAATAAAATAAAATAAAGCTATTTTAATAAAAAATAAGAAAAAAATTATTAAGAAATGTATTCAGAAAAAAATTTTTTTTTTAATTTTTAAAAATAGATTTATTAATTTTTTATAGTAAAAAATAAGAAACAAATTATTAAGAAAAAATTTATTAAGAAAAAAATTTTTTTAATTTTTTAAAATAAAAAATATGAAAAAACTTATTAAAAAATTTTTTTTAATTTCTAAAAATAGAAAATAAGGAAAAAATTATTAAGAAAACATTTATTAGGAAAAAGAAATTTTTTTTGAGTAAAAAAAAAAAAAAAAAAACACGGACGGACCTAACCCTAGGACTAATGGTGAAAGCAAAGCTATACAGACAAAATCTCACCCAGAAGCATACACATATACACTCACAAAAAAAGGAAAAGGGGAAAAATTAATATATTCTGCTCCCAAAGTCCACCTCTTGAATTTGGGATGATTCGTTGTCTATTCAGGTATTCAACAGATGCAGGCACATCTAGTTGTTTGTGGAGCTTTAATCCTCTGCTTCTGAGGCTGCTGGGGGAGACTTCCCTTTCTCTTCTTTGTTCGTACAGCTCCCGGAGTTCAGCTTTGGATTTGGACCCGCCTCTGCGTGTAGGTCGCCTGAGGGCGTCTGTTCCCCGCCCAGACAGGACGGGGTTAAAGGAGCAGCTGCTTCGGGGGCTCTGGCTCACTCAGACCGGTGGGAGGGAGCGGTACGGAGGAGGTGGGGTGAGCCTGCGGCGGCAGAGGCCGGCTTGACGTTGCAGCAGCCTGAGGCGTGCCGTGCATTCTCCCGGCGAAGTTGTCCCTGGATCACGGGACCCTGGTAGTGGCGAGCTGCTCAGGCTCCCAGGAGGGGCGGTGTGGAGAGTGACCTGTGCTCGCACACAGACTTCTTGGTGACGGCAGCAGCAGCCCTAGCGTCTCCTGCCCGTCTCTGGGGTCCGCGCTGAGAACCGTGGCTCACGCCCGTCTCTGGGGTCCGCGCCGTTAGCCGCGGCTCGCGCCCGCCTCTGGGGCCCGCGCTGATAGCCGCGGCTCACGCCCGTCTCTGGAGCTCGCCTAGGTGGCGCTCTGAATCCCCTCTCCTTGTGCGCCATGAAACAAAGAGGGAAGAAAAAGTCCCTTGCCTCTTCGGCAGCTGCAGACTTTTTCCCGGACTCCCTCCCGGCTAGCACCGAAGCACGAGCCTCAGCTCCCAGCCCCCGCCCGCCCCGGCGGCTGAGCAGACAAGCCTCTCGGGCTGGTGAGTGCCACTCAGCACCGATCCTCCGTGCGGGAATCTCTCCTCTTTGCCCTCCACACCCCTGTGGCTGCGCTCTCCTCCGTGGCTCCGAAGCTTCCCCCCTCTGCCACCCACAGTCTCTGCCCACAAAGGGGCTTCCTAGTGTGTGGAAACCTTTCCTTCTTCACAGCTCCCTCCCACTGGTGCAGGTCCCATCCCTATTCTTTTGTCTCTGTTATTTCTTTTTTCTTTTGCCCTACCCAAGTACGTGGGGATTTTCTTGCCTTTTGGGAGGTCTGACGTCTTCTGCCGGCGTTCAGTGAGTGTTCTGTAGGAACAGTTCCACTTGTAGATGTATTTCTACTGTATCTGTGGGAAGGAAGGTGATCTCCGCGTCTTACTCTTCTGCCATCTTGCCCCTCTCCCCCCCCAGCTAACTGATTTTCGATTTTAAAAGCTGCAAGTGGTTTGCGGCATTCAAAAAGAGAATGTTATTCTCTGGTTGTTTATGAGTAATCTTTCAACCCAATGAATTCCAAGAAGTAAAATTATAAAACCAGCATTCTCTGATCAGAATGAGACAAAATTAGAAATGAATAACAAAATCAAAGAAAAAACACCTTTCAGCTTAGAAATTAAATTGACACAAACATACTATTTCTTTCTTGCACCAGTGTGTTTTTTTTGTATTAGGATAAAATTTGCATAATATAAAATTCACCATTTAAAACATTTTAAAGTATAGAGTTTAGTATTTTTTAGTATATTCACAATGTTGTTGTATTGTCACTAGTATCTAGTGCCAGATAGTGTCATCACCTCAAGAAGAAGCCTTGTATGCATTAAGCAGTTCTTCCCTAGTTCCCTCTCCCCCAGCACCTGGCAATTGCTAATGTACTTGCTCTCTCTAGATTTACCTATTTTGGACATTTCATATAAAATGAAATCATGCAATATGTGGCCATTTGTGTCTAGCTACTTGCACTTAGCATAATGGTTTCAAGGTTCTTCCATGTTAAAGCATGTATCGTTTCATTCCTTTTATGGGTGAATAATATTCCCTTGTATGTATAATACTTCATTTTGTTTATTTATTAGCTGATGAACATTTACATTGTTTTTACTTTTTTTGCTATTCTTAATAATGCTGATATGAACATTTGTGTCCAAGTTTTTGTGTGAATGTATATTTTCAGTGCCCTTAGGTATATAATTAGGAGTGAAATTTCCGGGACATTTGGTAACTCTATGTTTAATTTTTTTGAGGAACTGCGAATATGTTTTTCACTGTGGAAACACCATTTTACATTTCAACCAGCAAGGTGTGAGGTTCTCAGTTTCTCCACCTCCTTGCCAACACTTATTTTCTGTCTATTTAATTATAGCCATGCTAGTGGATGCCAGTGGTTTTGACTTGAATTTCATAATGCCTAATAAAGTTGAACGTTTGTATCTTTGGAGAAATATCTACTCAAGTTCTTTGCCTGTTTTTAAAATGTGGTTGTCTTTTTGTTGCTGAGTTATGAGAGTTGTATACATTCTGGATACCAGACCTTTCTTAGATATATTATTTACAAATATTTAGTGGGTTGCTTTTTTGCTTTCTTGATACTGTCCTTTGATGCACAAAGTTTTAAATTTATGTATTTTTAAAATTGTTCACTTGTGCTTATAGTGTCATATTTTTAGAAACTGTTGCCTAATCCAAGGTTACAAAGGTATGCACCTATTTTTCCTACAAGAATTTAATAGTTTTAGCTTTTATATTAAGGAATTTGATTTATTTTGAGTTAATATTTATACATATGTGAAGTGGGGTTCCAGATTTATCCTTTTGCATGTGTGTCTAGTTATCCCACCATCATTTGCTGATAAGGTTATTCTCTTGCTATTGAATTGACTTGTTTACTCTTGTCAAAAATCAGTTGGTTATAGATGTATGGGCTTATTTTGGGAGTCTCATTTTTATTTTCCACTGGACTCTCTGTCCTTATGCCAGTACCACACTGTTTTGGTTACTTCAGCTTTGTGCTAAGTTTTGAAATTGGGAAGTATAAGTCCTCCAACTTTGCTCTTCTTTTTCAAGATTGTTTTAACTACTCATAATCCCTTGCAATTCTATATGAATTTTAGGATGAGCTTGTCTGATTCTGCAAAATAAAGTCACTGGTGTTTTGATAGGGATTTTATTGAATCTACAGATAAATTTTGGGATTAACGACATAAGTCTTCCAATCCAGGAACACAGGATGTCTTTACATGTTTTAAGACTCTACAGTGTTTTGTCGTTTGTAGTGTAAAAGTTTTATACATCTTTGGTAAAAAAATATTTCAAAGTATTTTATCATTTTTCATACTTTTGTAAATGGAATTGTTTTCTTTATTTCATATTTGGTTTGTTCATTGCAAGTATATAGAAATACAACTGATTTTGTCTTGACCTTGTTTCTTATAACTTTGCTTAACTTGTTTATTAGATTTAATAGTGTTTTGTTTATTAGATCTAATAATTTTTTACAGTTTCCCATGTGTAAAATCATGTCTTCTGAAAATAGGGATAGTTTTACTTCTGCATTTCTGATATAATAATTTCCAAGGATGCCTTTTATTTATTTTTCTTGCCTAATGCCCTTGCTAGAATTTCAGTGCAATGTTTAATAGAGGTGGCAAGAGTGTACAGCCTTGTCTTGTTCCTGATGTTAGGGGAAAGCTTTTAGTCTGACAATATTATGATGTTAGCTGTGGGTTTTTCACAAATGCCCTTTATCAAGTTGAGGATACTGTTTTTTATTCCTAGTTTGTTGAGTATTTTTATAGTGAAAATATGCTTGATCTTGTCACTCTTTTTCTGCATACTGAGATGATCATGTGGGGTTTTATTTCCTTCATTGTTTTAATGTGGTGTGTTAAATGGATTGCTTTTTGTATGTTGGACCACCTTTGCATTCCTGAGGTAAATTACATTTGATCCTAGGTGTAGGGTGTAGTCTTTTTAATATGCTGTTGGATTCTGCTTGCTGCTATTTTTTTGAGGAATTTTTCATCCATATTCGTAAGACACATCACTTTGTCTTTTCTTGTGTTGTCTTTGTGTGGCTTTGGATTAGTGTAATACTGGCCTCATAGAATGAGTTAGAACATATTTCCTTATCAATTTTGGGGAGAAATATGAAAAATATTGATGTTAATCCTTTTATAAACATTTGTTAGAATTCACCACTGAAGTCATCTGAAAGAAGGGATTTTCTTTGTGCGAAGTTTTTTGATTACTGATTTATTCTCTTGTCGTAGGTCTGTTTGGTTTTCTATTTCTTCTTGAGTCAATTTTAGTAGTTTACATATTTCTAGGAATTTGTCCATTACAACCTTGTTATCTAATTTATTGGCATACAGTTATTCATAATATTTTCATATGCTCCTTTTTGTTTCTTTAAATTCAGTAGTAAGTCCTTTCCTTCATTCCTGATTTTAATAATTTGAGTCATCTCTTTTTTTTTTTTTTTCTTGGTCAATCAAGATTTGTCAATATTGTTGACTTTCTTTAAAGAACCAACTTTGGTCCAGTTGATTTTCTCTATTTTTTTCTATTCTTTTATTTATTTTCTTTCTAATCTTTTTATTTCCTTCATTATGCTTGCTTTGGGTTTAGTTTGCTCTTCTTTTTCTAGTTCTTTAAGGTGAAAGATTAGGTTATTGATTTGAAATTCTTCTTTTTTTAATATAGATTTTTAATTTTCCTTGTGATTTCTTCTTTGACTCATTGGTTATTTAGGAATGTGTTAATTTCTACACATTTGTGAATTTTCTCAAGTTTACCACTATTAATTATTTCAGATTTCATTCCCTTGTGGTCAAAGAGCATACTTTGACTTCAGTATTTTAAAATTTATTAAGACTTGTTTTGTTGCCTACCATATAGTCTATCCTGGAGATTGTTCCATTTCCACTTGAGAATAATGTGTATTCTGCTGTTGTTGGGTGGGGTATTCTATAGTTTTTTGTTTCTTCTAGTTTGTTTATGTGTTGTTCAGCCTTCTATGGTTTTGCTGATCTTTGGTCTAGGGGTTTTGTTCATTATTGAAAAGTAGCAGCAGCAAATTTGATACTAGTAGCAGCAGTAATAATACCTTATTTTTGTCTTCATTAACAAAATCCTTTCATACTCATTATCACTTTCAAGTTACTGTATACAGGTTAGTCAATCTTCTGTATTACTAGGCTGAAGATAACTATTATATTTTCATCATCTTTTTGTCCCCAGAGGCTAGCAGAGTCAGGCACGTAGTTATTGTTTAAATTAAATATAATGCTTACAAAGAAAATTTGGTATAAACTAATGGCATCTGGGAAAACTTTAGGTGATCGGTAACTGTAAATTTCATGGTACTCTCAGAGTCTACATTTTCTATCTTGAATGATGATGAATATTACTGAGTATCTCTACATTATGTAAAAATTTCTTATGAAGTACACATTGAATATAATTTCAAAATTTTAGTTCTGATATCTAACATGATTATAGAAATCCATTATGTCAATAATGAGAATTTCAGCATAATCCAACAAACATTTGTGAACAGCTGCTGTGTTCTAAGGCACTATGCAAAGCACTGGATTGCTGTTCCTTCTATGTGAGAAGATACAGCCATTGACTAAGTGTTTATTTTCAATTATAATAAAATATAATGTCATAGAACATTTTGATCATTTATAAAATGTCTATTAGATAAAACCTTTTATATGAATTGCTTAATATAATGGACTCTATGTGTGCCTTAAATAGAGCACTAATACTTTTTCATGGTTCATGTCATTATTCAGACCATAGTTGTTGAATGATCAAACTTTATAATTGAAATGGTGCATATTCATCTTCAGTTTCTAATTACTGAGGTAAAAATAGATTATATTCTCAGTTTCACTTAGTGGATCTAGGTTAATTTGCTTTGCTTTAGACTGATTAACTCTAGAAAGCTTTTTTGACCTTTTTGGTTCTCAGTTTCAATTCTGAACTGAAGAGATTAGTTGGTAACAGGTATTGTCAAGATAGAGAAAAAAAGTATATTAGTTAAGTCTGAAAAATGCTGGTTTTAGTAAAGTTCAACATATTTCTTTACTTGTGGGTTTGTAGGAGGTCTAATATTTTAATATATATTGTTAATTTCCACAATTTGTTTGACCATGTAACCTGTTGTATATGAATTTGTCATAAATCACTGGTCTTAAGGTATAATATATGCATCCCAAGAACTGCCTAAGATGTTCCACTATGATGTGAAAAGAAAGTGTCAGAAAAATGTTTCTATTTACTTTTTTTTAAAAAATCTTAAAAACTAAGAGAAACAAAACTATGTTAATATTCAGCATAGAAATTGATGCTTTTGCCCTCATAGGTCATTTTATGAAACAGTCACATAACATTAGTGAGATAACCTGACCTGAATAGGAGTTCCATAGTGGTGAGTTGGTAGTGCTGCCCACATGTGTTTGCTTTTTAGTATAATAGAATGTATGAGCTTGCTTTACCAGGTAATTGGATTTAGCTACTATGTTATTTAGTTTTTACTAAAACAACTCTGACAGAAATGGGAAAATGACTTTAAAAAGATTGCTGCCATGAGCCATAGATTGATAGTCATACCAACAAAAATCAGTGTTTATAATAAGTGCCCTTGTTGGTCCTTTATGTTTAGGCTGTTTTGGGAAAGAATGACTTAGCTACAGAAAGATACATAAAGTGATATACTGGAAATGGCAATTAGAATTTGATAATGAAATAGAACTTGTGAATAAGTAAGGCATAGTAAATGAGGGAAGCTTATAAATGAGAAAGTGGTGACAGTAAATGAACAAGAACTGTTGGTGTTATCTTTTCCCTAAATATAGTTAATTTTCTCTCCAAGTCCACTGGGGTGATGGTGCAGTCATTCAGAGTCCCAGGCTGATAGAGGCCCTGCTGCTGTTCGCAGCACGTGACTTTAATTTTCATCTTAGGCATTGACATCAGCAGGCAAATAGGGGGAAAAAGGGAATGTGTGGAGGATTGTGTTGGAGGTTTTGTGGTTCAAGCATGAAATGGTGTACATCACTTCTACCTACCTGACATTCCTAAAATAAATCCCGCTTGGTTGAGATGTATTATCTTATTTATGTATTGCTAGATTCCATCTGCTAATATTTTATGTAGAATTTTAGCTTCTGTTTTCATAAAAGAGATTGGTTCATAACTTTATCTTTACAGATTTTAGTATAAGGGATATGCTGTCTTAATAAAATATGTAGGGAAGTATTCCCTCTTTTTCTATTCTCTGGAAGATTTTGTGTAAGGTCTCTGTTACTTGTTTCTTAAATGTTTATTAAAATCAACCTGTTAAATCATCTGGGCTTATGGATTCCTTGGTCGGAAGTTTTATTTTGTTTGGTTTTTAAATTAATACAGGTTCAATTTTTTTTAACACATATAGGACTCTTCAGAATTTTTATTTCATCTTCTTTCAGTTTTGTTAAGTTGTGTTTTTTCATAGGAGTTTTTTCATTTCATCTAAAATTTCATATTTATTGCTCTAATATTTAATAATATCTTACTGTTTATTAGAAATATCTGTAGGTTTTATAATACCCTGAATTCATGCATAATGTTAGAAATTTTTGTTTTCTATTTTTCTTCATCACTCTATTGTTGCCATCTTGCTACATTTAATTTTTTTCTTCTTTCTTTGGATTATTTGTTACAATTCTTCTGTTACATTTATATTTGATCTTTTTACTCTGTCCCATGTCTTTTTAAAGTTTTTTTTTTTTTTTTTTGTATTTTCCATCACTTATTTCTCTTTCTGCTGTAGTTTCTTTTTTTTCCCCCACTGTCTTTTGGTTCTCTAATCCTGCTTTCTGCTGTTTTACCTACTATTTACCTCATCTATTGCGTTGTTAATAATACGTTTTTTCTCACTGTAGAATTTCTGTTTTACGAATCCCAGTTCTCTGAAGAAAATCTCTATCCTATCTGTTTTCTCCATTTCGTCTCTATTTTCTTGAATGTATTATTCATACATATTTTAAACTCTTTGATAAATAATTTCTGAATCACACATGGGTCTATTTCTTTTGTCTTTTCTGTTTTCTGTTTCTTTGGTCTCATCTTTTACCATCTCTGATAATTTTGCATTGAAAGCTGTACATTGTGTTTGAAAAATTGGAAAGGCTCTGTAGGATGTTAACATTCTCCAAAGAGAGGTAAGCCTCTCCTTTCCTAGAAAGGTAGAATGGGGAGTTGATTACCTTAATCCATTGGTTCTCAAACTTTATTATGTATTAAACTATTGGCATGTATATGTTACTAGAGAAGTAATGAAAAAAAAAAAAAAAGGTCCTGGCTTGTTGAAGTAACACAGGACCTCCTGTCTCTAGATCCAGGTCCAGAATTGCCAGATGCCCCAAGGGATAACACCATTGCTGTGTGTTACCTTACCTCTCAGCATGGTTTTCCTTTCTCAGTTATTGTTTCCCTTTAATTTCTCATTGCCACAGCCCTGCAGAATGCTTTTAAACAGAACTTTTTTTAAAAATAGTTTTTCTGTTTGTTTGCAGCTGCGTGCCACAAGCTACTCAATCACTTATAGATGCAGAAGTCAATGGTGTGTTGTTATTTTGTCAAAAGAACAAATCATGGCTTAGTTACTTACTTTCTTTCAGGAAAAACATAAACAAGAATTGGAAGACATGAGGAAAGCTGGTCATGAAGCCCTCAGCATTATTGTGGATGAATATAAGGTAGCGGTTTGAGAGTCTGTTTTCTTTATTTTTTTAAACTTTGGCAAACTTTAGTAAAAAAAAATTACACACATAGACATATGCTACACAAATTATAGAATTATAGTGTAGTCTTATTTTGGTATAGAATTCCTTTCATTGATTAATAAGTGTTCATTGAAAGCATACTTAGATTACAAAGGTAATGCTAGATGTTGCTCTGCATTTGAGAACTTACAGAATATTTGAGAACACAGGATTGAAGTTCGAAAACAAAATACTGTAGAATTAATTGCTAGGTTATTAGCTTTTTTGGTCTTTACTCTGGTTCCACCTTTTATAGAAAAAAAAGTGATATAAATCTGAAAATTATTGTCATAGCTTTTTTTCTTAAACAAATTAAATAGATTTGGGTACATTTAAGTAATAATAAAAATTATAATAAATGTCAGTATCAGTGATATATACAGTATTATTCTGGATAAGCTAATAAGCCTGCATAAGCTTAATCATTTAAAGTAAATTGAGAGTTTAATGACAAAATTTTTCCCCCCTAAATTTTATGTTAGATCATTTTTTTCCATCAAGTAATTAAGGAATACATTCTTGTTGAAATCAAATTCAAAAACTTCTCCCCAGAAGTAACCAGTGTGAATGGTGTTATGTGCATCCTTCTAGAGGTTTTTCTTTATATTTACACACACACACACACATGCGCACACACACACACACACACACACACACACGTACACTCATGCTGTATAATTTTGATTTGCTTTTAGAAAAATGTTGTTCTACTCAATCTGTTCTTTTGTTTCTTGCTATATTTACTTGTCAGTATATATAAACTTATCCTATTTTTGTCATTGTTCTATAGTATTCCACAGTGTGTATATATATGTATATATATATGTGTGTATACATATATATATATACACACACATATACAAACGTATATATGCATATACATACACATATATATATACATATATATATACATATATATATACACACACACACACACACACCCCATAATTGGTTTAACTATACCTGTGTAAATAGGCATTTAGTTTATTTTTTTATTGTTAATTATTACAATAAATGTTTAAAAAATCCTTCTACCATATGTGGAATATAGACATTTTTTTATTGATTCAACTTCATTCCTAGACATGATAGAAGTTGATTTCATTTTAATTAGCTGATAATTTAATGTCAAAAAGCTTCCTGTAACAAGTCATTTGGATAAAAGTAGAAAAAGAAGTAGATCCAGAATTTAAGTGAAAAGCACTTTTTTTTAAAATCCAAGGTATTAAAATAATTGGTAGATATGTCTTGGGACACGAAAGGTCATTTTTGTGACCACACTAATATAGAAACTGGTGCCATTGTTGAGAAGATTATTAAAAAATGGCTGGTTTTTACAGCTGTGATTATTGACTCTTTTTTTATAATGTTGTGAATTTTTAGTTCTACTAATACAAACCAGCTTTACAGTGGTTGAGTTGGGGAAAAGTATAGGATCTATTTTGGACCATCTTCTTTTTTTCCTAAGGCTAAGGGTTGGAAGAATTAAAATACTGGAATTTACATAATTCTCCTGGCATATTAAGTGATATATTCTTGGATGAATTTATATTTTACTCATTTATATTTATGAATTCTAAATTAAATGTTTTTTTATTTAAATTGGGGTATAGTTGTTTTACAATGTTGTGTTAGTTTCTACTGTATAGCGAAGTGGAGTTCCCTGTGCTATACAGCAGGCCCTCATTAGCCATCCACTTTATACATATTAGTGTATATATGTCAATCCCAATCTCCCAATTCATCCCACCCCCCCTCTTCCTCTCCTTGGTGTCCATACGTTTGTTCTCTACATCTGTATCTCATTTCTGCCTTGCAAACCAGTTCATCTGTACCATTTTTATAGATTCCACAAATATGCATTAATATACGATGTTTGTTTTTCTGTTTCTGACTTACTTCACTCTGTATGACAGTATCTAAATGTTTTGAAAGTACTTACATTGTTGTGTTTTTCTGAAAAGCTCAGCATTTGATATTTAAATTTTTTTTTGTCTCTAGCTCCACATATTTCCTTTGCTGAAAACGTGTTTATTGTGTATTACTTTCAACACTAGCAATGAATGAGTTTAAAAGCATATGTAACAACTTTGCAAATATATTTTGCAAATTATATTTTGAAGAAACTTAGTTGAGAGCTACTCATTTCACCTCTTCTTTGTCTCATATTATTATGTGACACTCATTTAGAAAGAGAATTTAAAAGTTTCAGGCATTAGTATTACAATTTGCTTTAAAGGATTAGGTATCAAATCACGTATCCTACAAAGTTATATTTAATTTATCATAGTATACTTGTATTCAGTTAATATGCAAACTATATAAATTCTCTTATAGTAGGGAACGTTGGTATAAATACTTTTCATATAGCTTTCCATATTATTGATTTATTGCTGAGCTTCACATTTTGCGCAAAGATATTATAGTACTCTTAAGAGGAATACATCTGATACATTAATTATTGTGTAAAATATTACAACCAAGGTGTCTTAGAAACATACTGACAATCAACTTGATAAAAAGTGGAAAAAATAAAGTAATTTAGATAGGAAAAATAAGCAATGTTTTCTTGGTAGGTTAGAGGTCTTTATAATGTAAATGTTGATGATTCGTGCCCCGTTATGGAACAAGAAAAGAAACGATTTTTTTCCATTCTAAATTCATGCGTGAGAAGTTCATGTGCTGATTGTTTTATTTTGCTTCTCTTTTTTCTTAATATCTTTAAAGATATGTTTTTTACAGCATATAAACATTTTGATGGATGATTCATTAATCATTAGGTAACTCAAAAACAAACCAAAATACAACTTCTCATTACTGTGGCTAATAGAAGCTTTGTGAACATCTCTTTGCATTTATTCATTCCTTAATTCAAGAAATATTATTGACTTTCTTCTTTATGTCAAGGACTATCATAGATACAGCACTGAACAAAATAAAACTCCTTGGTCCGATGGAATATATATTCTATATCCATTCACCTATGCATACCATATATAGGAAGTAAGGAACCTAAAACCACAGCTTTCCTCAATCTTTTGGTTTTCAGGGCTCCACACCCTTGCCTCTCCTACCCATGCAGGCATTTACTCAAGTATGCAGCTGGATCTGCCTCCTTCCTAACACCCTTCCTGGTTGCTAGGGAATCTTACATTCTTCTGATTGTCCTGTACTAGATGTGATCAATCATTTTTTCCCCCTACAAGCTGAATTGAGACATTGTTGAGGAGTTTGAAAAAAGATTTCATTAGAAAAGATAGTGAAAAATGCCAAATAAATAAGATAAAATTTATTTACTTAGTAAATAAAGAAAAAATGTAAAATGAAATTGTTTTATATAAAGTAAAACAAAAATGACAAAAACCTAAAAAATAAAGCATAGGAAGATGCATTATTTTTGCTTTAATCTCTGCCTTGCAGAAATATGGAGTAGACGTTTTTTCTTCTGTTCTTTTTACTAAGTATAGCTAAAAAAAAAACCCTGGACATTATATATAAAAAAGACATAAGACTCTGAGAGTTAGACAGAAGAAGGCAGACTGGCTAGGGACCCTGAATCCAAGTAACTACATAATGCTGGGTTCCCTAGGCTTTCTTTTTGCCTCATTTGCCCCAGACAAGGTGCTGGAGAAGTGAGCAACCCAGAAATACCAAATGGGCACAGACAACAGACCCCAAGAAAAGCCTGATCTCTCTATCCAAAAGACCAGGAAAGCTTTCACCTACCAAGGCAGAAACTATTAGGTAATAACCCTTCATGTTCAGATTGTTCTTTGCTACCATATAATAATAGAATTGATTTTTGCATGTTTGGACACTTTTTATTTCTTTTTCTTACCTAATTTTTCCAGGTAGATCTCCAATACAATTTTAATAAGAGCTGCAAAAATATACACAATAGGGATTAACCATTAAGTATGATGTTATCAGTGAGATTTTTATAGATGGCCTTTATTAGGTTGAGGAAGTTCCATTTTTATTTCTAGTTTGAATTTTTTTTCTAATCATGAAAAGTTGCAAGATATTGTTCAATGCTACTTCTCTGTTGAAAATTATTATTTTTTCTTTATGAATGTGATGTGTTCCCTTTGATTTTTGGATGTTAAATCAATCTTGAGTACCTGGAATAATCTCGCTTGATTATGGTGCATAATTCTTTTTATGTGTTGCATAAATCAGTTTGATAATATTTTCTTGAGTATTTTAACATTTATATTCATTAATGATATTGGTCTGTAGTTTATTTGGTGTCTTTATCTGGCTTTGCTATCCATATACTTGCTTCATAGAATGAGTTACGGTGTGTTCCCTTCTCTTATTTTTTGGAAGAGTTTGTGAAGGAGTGGTATTAATTCTTCTTTAAGAATTTTGTAGAATTTACCACTGAAACCATATGGTATTGGACTTTTCTTTGTGAGAGATTTTTTTAATTAATTCAATCTCTTGTTATTGATCTCTTCAGATTTTTACATTTTTTTCCTGAGTTACTTTGGTAATTTCACCTTTCTAGGGATTTACCTCTTTTTAATTTAAGTGATCTATTTTGGGGGGATATATTTGTTTATAGTATTCCCTTAATTCTTTTTATTTTTGTAAGGTAAGTACTGATGTTTTCTCTTTCATTCCTGATATTGTACTTTGAGTCTTTCCTCTATTTTAATTGGTCAGTCTATCTAAAGGTTTGCTCATCTTGTTGGTGTTTTCAAAGGATTAACTACTGGTTTTGTTCATTTTCTCTCTTATTTTTCTATTCTATGATTTATTAATTTCTACTCTAACCTTTATTTTGCCTGATCTTTTGTTTGCTTTTTGCTTTAGTTTGTTATTTTTCTAGTTTTTTAATATGGATAACTAGGTTATTGATTTGATGTTTTCTTTCTTTTCTACTATAGGCATTTATACTTAAAAATTTCCCTCTGAATCCTAGTTTATTTAATCCCATAAGTTTTATGTTGTATTTTTATTTTCATTCATATAAAAGTATTTTATTATTTCTTCTTTGACTCATTGGTTCTTTAGAAGTTTGTTAATTTCCACATGTCTGCAAATTTACCAAATTTCTGGCTGTTATTAATTTCAAATTTAATTCCATCATAGTAAGAGAGCTTCTTTTTGGTGATTTCGATTGGGGTGAAGTGTTCTTTAGATATCTGTAGGTGCATGTAGAGACATTTCTATGTCTATACATGTGTACTGCTTTATAGTATTGTTTAAGTCTTCTATATGCTGTTGATAATCTTTCTCATTTTTCTACCCTTTATTGAAATAGGGATATTGAATTATCCAAGTATTATTTTTGAATCGTTTGTTGTTCTTTCAATTTCTGTTTCATGTATTTTGGGGATAGTATGTTAGGTATGTAGTATATGTTTTTAATTGTTATGTCTTTCTAATGTATTGACCCTCTTAGAAGATGGCTGTTTTTGTCTCTAGTAATATTTTTTGGTCTAAAGTCTTATGTTTTCCTGATATTAATATAGCCACTCTAGCTCTATCATGGTTTCTTTTTGCATGGTATATCTTTTCCCATCCTTTTACTTTGAACCCATTGTGTCTTTGACTCTAAACTTTGTCTTTTGTACGTTTACAATTATATACATTTTTTAAATGTAATTGCTGTTTAAATCAATTACGAAGATAAAGGAAAAGACATATTCAATTATATTATTTTTTAAATTACGTACATAATTACCTTTACTGGCACAGTTTGTTTCTTCATGTAGATTGAATTATTTTCTGATTTCACTTGCTTTATCCTGAAGAACTTGCTTTAATATTTATTATAAGTTTTGTCTGCTAACAATAAATTTCTTTATCTGGAAATATCTTTAATTCACTTTCAATTTTTAAAGATAGTTTTCTATCTTAAAGGTTTTTTTTTGTTGTTACTGGATATAAGATTCTTGGTAGACAGATATTTTGTGTTTAATTTTAGTACTTTGAAAATATCATCCCATTGCCTTTCTTCTTCACTGTTTCTGATAAGAAGTAAGCTGTTAAACTTTATGAGGGTGTGGTGAGTCATTTTTCTACTGTTTTAAAAATTGTCTCTGTTTTTGGCTTTCAGCATTTTGACTATGGTATATCTGGGTGTGTATTCCTTTTAGTTTGTCCTATGTGGAAATTATTGAACTTCTTACATGTATAAATTGATTTTCATCACTTTGGGGAAGTATTCAGCCATTATTTCATTCAAATGTTTTTTCCCCTCCTTTCTCTTTATTCTCTCTTTGTGTTGCTTCCAATTATGTACACATGTTGGTCTGCTTAACCCAACCCCATATGTAAACAACTTTAAAATCCAAAGTTATTTTGTACTATTATGTATTATATACTAATATCCTTATCTTTTTCTACTTTTAATAATGGTATATAATAATTTATATATTTTTATTCTATTAATTCTTTGAAGGAGTATTGTATCTCTGTAAATATTTCTACTTTGGGACTGCTAAGAACTTCTATTAGTAGAGCTGATTGATTATTTTGAAGTCAGACAGACCTGGATCTAAGCTCCAGCTCTGGTGCTTACTAACAGTGTTACCTTGGGCAGTTTCTTATATATAAATTTTAATTTCCCCATGAATAAATGAGGGAATAACCGTAGAACCTATTCTTAGGAGTATTGTGAGGACCCAATGAGATAGTGAATATTGTATGGTTAATAATAATGCTGTTAATAAATACTATCTATTTAGTTATTATTATACTCAATATATCAGTTTTCTAGCATAGAAATTTTAATGTATTGTCATTATCTTACAGCTGACTATTAATTAGCTTACTTCTCAAAATTATACAGTGTGGATTCTTGTTTCAATCTTTTTTAGAAATACCTATTTAAGGAAAAGAGGTCGTGGTCCAGCCCTTCATATTCCTAGGCTTCTGTTAAAAAGTCAGCGTTCTTTTGTTCATTTAGAAAGTAAATAGCTTGCTCCAGATTGATGAAAAGGACATGTGAAATTCTGTTAAAGTGCAGAAGAAAACAAAGCTAAAACTAACCTAATGTGCTATATATGCCAACTTTTCCCATAATGTTTACTTAATTTTGTTTATTTTTTCTTTCATGGCAAAAAATCTTTTATCCCGATAATTAACAACAGTAAAGTAAATGTAGATCTTGGAAGGCTTTCCATAGGAGCATGCCACATCTAAGATTGTTTACTACAAGCAACATAAGAATTTTCCTTTACTTATTTGAGCTTTTGTCTTGAAATTGTCATTTTCTAGTGTATATGCTGGCTCAGACTTCACAGTTCTTTATGTCTGTAGTTTTGTCTATCAAATATTACTATCCATGATACAGAGTACATTTTTTTTAAGATAATGAGTAGTTGTATTAGTATGCTGCTATTTTGTTTATGATGCTCTCAACAGTTGTCATTGATCAGGGTATCTTAACCCCTTGGTTCTCACCTTTTGCAGCACATAATAAATTACTTGGGTTGCTTTTTAAAAAATCATATCAATCAATCTTCTCTGGAAATTTAAAATCAGTTCACATAGGTGGGGTCTAGATATCTGTTTTCTGAAGTTCTAGGAGTCATTCTGCTACCCTAAGGGGGTTGTTAATCATTGTCTTATCCCTACATATTTGTTTGCCTATCAATATAGTCTATCTATTTCAGCCTGTTGCCATTTCCCCCGTTTTTATTATCTAAATTGAACCTGTCAAGATTGTGTGTGTGTGTGTGTGTGTGTGTGTGTGTGTGTGTGTGTGTGTTTAGACTGAAATCACTGGGAAATTTTTCCATACGAGAAAGATGAGAGATATTCTGACAGATCTAAATGACTGTCAGAAGGACTGCTCTCTGTTTTTAAAAGTTACAAAAGAAACAAAAGTTTTAGCTGTAAATAAGAAACTAGATTTATCCCACATTAAGATTTTTTTAAAACTTGTGTCTTGTTTTCCTTTATGTGGGATAAGTGATCAGTCTAAGAAAAAATTTCTTTATAGTGGTGTATTGGTATAGTAGCACAGAGAGACTAACAAAGAAAATCATACATGGAAAAAATACAGGCATATTTGCTAAAATAAATGTAATTCTGTTACTTAGGGAATATGATGCCTAGTTTTTTAAAGAGAAAGTATCTCACTATCTCCATTTCTTGCATAGATATGTTTGCTTCTTGGTTTTCTTTTCAGAAGTATCTCTGTATACATATATTCAATTAATATACTTTATATGAGCGCTTGAGGTAAAACCATTTTAGATGTTGACACGTTCTTAAAATGAATTTTCTTTTTATCCAAAATAACTTTGGGGAAGAATTTTCCAAAGAAAGTACTAGTTGACTCAGTGTGTTAAAGTTCAGAGCTAGAACTTTTGCTAACATGTTGTAACAGTGAGTGGAAAGTACTCAAGAAATTAAGTTTAACATGTTGTTTTTATTCTACTTTACTTTGAGTCCAGTTCATTGAAGCTTCCAATCTGACACAAATAAGATAACATATTTTTTGGTTAATATTTTTGTTTCACTACTATATACTGAATCTTCTTTTTCAAGGCAATGACAAAAGACTCCCCTCTCTTTTTTTTTTTTCTTTTTTTCATGTGGTGTTTGCTTTAAGATAGATCAGTTAGAAAAAGAGCCTTCCCTTTTGAAACTTTAGTATACAGAATTTTTTATTTCTTCCTAAAGTTAGATTTACAAGTTATTTTCTTGGTTCTGGCTCAACTTGTTTATTTTTCAAATTAAATTATACTCTGTTGTTTTTGTTGTTTAAACTTAAGGGATTTAGACATTTTTCAAATCATAGCAGATAGGAGAAGTGTTGAAACATTGAATTTGACATAGTTGACAGATTAGTAAAATGGTGATTAGAAATTAGCCTGAAAAAGGCAAAAAGGAAAATGCATTTTGATTTAATATTTATATGCAAACACCAAATAAATTATAACTATAATGATTTAAGGTCTATTACATGTTTTTTGGCCCTCTTGTGGGTGCCTAAGCGAGATGTTTTCTGTGTTGGTTTTTTGGTGATATGAAAATTAGTTCCTGGTCATCACATTCATCTTGAAACTAGAAGGGTTTTTATACCCTCTTCTCAAGCTCTAGAGCTTTCTTTTCTCACCCTTGTGTTTTGTGTGCATGTTTTTGGCTAAGTGGAGTACATTTACAAAACTCATGCTTATTTATGTATATTTACATATCTCAAGATATTTCCACCGAACTAGATATATAGACACATACTCATTTTGCAGTCTTTGTTTCTGAAGCTTGACTGAATTGATGATCTTTAATTTGGTGTATTACAACCCAGATGTCAAAAGCCAATGAGTGCTAGACACATGAATAGTGCTTATAAATATTCGACTGTTTTAAAGAGAAAGCAAGGAATGGACAGATTCTTTTCTAAAGTCTCAGAACATTTTATGAAGAAAATTTTCTGATGTTTTTCTTGTGTTTAAGTATCAGAGTATTGAATCAGATGCAGTAGAGTTTTAGCTTATCAGACACACATTTTCACTATTCATAAGTGAAAAACGATGCAAAATTACTATATAAACTTCAGTTGTTTTGAAATTATCTTGATTAAAACTCTTGATATATTTATTTACCATTTTGACCAACCTTGGTTTTATTGAGAATATTGGTTCACTGTGCATTTCTCAAAGGTTAAGTATGTCTTAAGTCCCTTTAGTGAAGTATTGCTTTGAATTTTAGCAGTGTAACATATGTCAGATGCCAGCTTGGCATATCACATGCCTGCTGTATTCCATTTTTCAAAAGCATCTACTTGCTAGTATTTTATTTGAACTCTTGAGTTTTTTGTACTGTTTTATAAGGGAGAACATAATACATTTTGGAGACCAATTTTTCCCAGGGTGTAGAATTACTTTTATTGTATAAAGTTCTGCTCCAAGGAGGGGGAACAACTTTTTCTCTTCTTTTGATGTATTCCCTTGATTAGAGATTGCTAACTTTTTGTGCAAAGAGGGGATAAGTAAAAATGAAGTTATGAGATCTTTTATATATCTTTTTTTAATTCCATCCTTTTGTTAACCCAAAGATATGAAATAAATTTATAGTTTTAGTTATTTGATTGAACAAGGATTCTTATAAATTCCAGCTTTTATCATATGATCAGATTTTTCCTGGACAAATAAAGATGTTTGCTGTTGCCAATAGCGTTTGGCCTAACAGCATGCTAGATACTAGTGATTGGTTTGGAACTAACAACTTGGCTTGTCCATTCTTATCCCTCCCATCAAACTTAACCTCAGCAGAGGATTGAGAAAGGTTTGGTAGTTGAAAATAGTTCTTATGTGCCTCTGAGTTTCCTGAGCTAAGCCAGAATTTTGCATGCAAGGCTATTCTTGTGGTTTTCTAGCCAGGCCAAAGCCAAAAGGCATTGGAAACCTTGCAAGAAAACTTGTTTTAATATAGATTTAAGGCTTGCCTTTATATTGTGACTGGATTTTCAGCCTGATGGTCAAAGGAATGAAGGGGAGACTTCATTCTGTATTGAGGAGATAAATTTCAAATTTTTGCTGCAGAGAAGACCTTGAAAAATACCTCCAAAGATTAACAAAAGAATTAATGAATAGGTTTTACTTAGTTGTTTCTTAAGACATGTAAGATCTGCCTTTCCCCATTAGTTATTTTTGGCTTACCTTCCAAAATGCACTTTAAATGTTATGGGTTCTTTTTTGTATCACATCAGGCTAATATTTATGACTAATGTTGATCAGACTTGAGAATTTTATCAATATGAGTCTGTTCCACCCAGATATTGTTGATTAATTACAGATTTCTGCTTATTATCATGAAAAGTCAATCCGCTCTATTATAAGTACCTTCCATCCATAATAATATTAGCTTTCCATGTTGAATGAGGCTGGATCTGTTTTGTTCTGATAGGGTTGAAAGTATTTTTCAAACCTTCCTTTTAACAAGGTTATTCAGGAGGTTTCTACATCTTGTAACATTGCTGGAAGAGGGATTATATAGTAGTATCTGTAAAGAATATCATTTCTGTAACTATTCCAGTCGATGTGATGTATCAGTTATGTGGTTCTTAATCTTCCATTTATTCTAGTGAACTGAATTGTCAGCAAGGTCTGTCTGTAATCAGGCATTTTCAATTTTCGATAGAACTGAAGACTTACATAGTAATTAGACTTTAGAAAAAAAGTAATTGATGTCTGTTATAGATTTATTTTTATTCAGTTTATTTATTGGCAAACCAGTAGTCCAGTTAGTGAAAGACTGTATACCATAGTTCTTAGAGGCAGAAAAGATAAACTGGTGAAAGTTATTCTTATAAGTCCAAATGAAGATATGTACGCAAGAAACTACTTTTAAGTTTTTTTTTTAATTTATTTATTTTACTTATTTACTTTTGGCTGCATTGGGTCTTCGTTGCGGTGTGCGGGCTTCTTATGACAGTGGCTTCTCTTGTTGTGGAGCACAGGCTCTAGAGCACAGGCTCAGTAGTTGTGGCACACGGGCTCAGTAGTTGTGGCTCACGGGCTTAGTTGCTCCGCGGCATGTGGGATCTTCCCGGACCAGGGCTCGAGCCTGTGTCCCCTGCATTGGCAGGCGGATTCCCAACCATTGCGCTACTAGGGGAGCCCTAAGTTTTTTTGTTTTTTTTTTTAATTTCTTGCCTGTTTGAAAAGTTATAAAAGAGGGGTGGTTAACTTTATTCTTTAATCTGAACTATAAAACACTGACTCTGAGGAAGGAAAGCAGAGATGTAAGAACCAGTGACATTTGAAGAACAGCGTTTTAAGATATCTGTCACATTTCTAATTAGTGTGTGATCCAGTATCAAAATAGACAGCCGGTTTTGATTTTATCTGTTAAATTCTAGTTAATCAACTTTGGGGAAATGATATATGAGAATATAGATTTTATACCAAGGATAAATTATTAGGGAGTAGAATGATTTGCTCAAAGTATCTTATTTTTTGACAAGGGAACATATGTGTGCAATACAAAATTCAAAAGATATGGAAATATGCATAGTAAAAATTAAATTTTGCTCCCATTACTGTCTGGGTATCAGTCTCCATCTATGTTTCAAGCTTTATGGCTTCCAGAGGTGGGATAATTTGCTTAAAATTGTCATATCTCTGATTTGCAGTGAATTGATCATCAAATTGTTTTATAGCAGTGAGAAAGGAATTCCATTTGAGGAATAATCCATATAGAATCTGATTTAGTCCATATAGTTAGAAGCACCAAGTTCCAAGGCTATCCTGTTTCGGTATTTTAGCAGGATATTCATGTAGCCAAATTTTTTGGTAATTAATCTGTTGTAACAACCTAATTTGAGTGCCAACAAGCACTACTTTGTATTATAATGGTGAAATACTTCCATACTAGTTAATATATTAACAACTCCTCTGAGCCACTTTGATGACTTTGTCCCTTCCCCTGAGGCTTCACCCGAACCCCACACAATTAAGCTAGAGCTCAGCACTGCCAGGGCCTCTGACACCTATTCCAGTGCTGGGGATGGCACTTCTGATTGTTTTGTGCCCAATCCAATGGATTTTAAATAATTTACACATCTCCCCGAACATTATCATTTCTGTAATATATGGTTAATTTTTAACTGAAAAAGAACCAGTTGAAGTATGTTAAATTGTCATCTAAGTTTGCAACATTCTTCTCTTTGTGATCAAAAAGAAAACATAAAGGAAAATTTAATCTTTGTCAGTATGTCTTCTAATAAAATTGATTTAAATGAATCGTCTTATCTCTCTCAATGTTGATGGCTTTTCAATGTGAGTAAAAGTTCTTTTCTAATCTTTGAGATCTATGTTTAATGAATGGATCTCTATTAATTTGGAGGAAAATTATTTTAATGGTCTTAAATCTAGTAACTTAAAAAATAATGTTGATCCTAACTTGAATCCACATAGCATGAGTTTCCTTTATCATGAAAATGAAGAATTTACTTTTCAAAAATCAGCAAATGGTTAGAACAATTCTATTTTGAAATGTTATCAATATAAAGAATTAAATTAACTGTCATCATTTCACAGAATTCCTTTATTACTGGCAGAGAAGAAACTCTATTATTCTCCCTATTTATTAGATAAGGCATCTGAGACATGGAGAAACACAGTGCCTTGATCAAACACATACAAGCAGAGGAGGAGCTGTAAATAAAAGCCAGGTCATTCAAAGCGTGATGCAGGACTCTGTTCAACAAATTATGCTGCCTCCTTGGAAGGTTAATGACTGTGTATTTAAGCCAGATACTTCTGACACCGATATGGGTTTCTTTCTTTCTGCGGTTTCCGATATTTCAGAAAATGAGATGTGTAGGTCTTTAGTGTTTAATAACTAGGTGCTTCATTTAATCCTATGAAAGATTCTGAAGAGATTTAGTCAGAGTTCTTTTTTTCCTTTTCTTTCCTTCCTTCCTTTCTTTCTTCTTCTTCTTTTTTTTTTTTTTTTAACTGAAACTGTAGCTCTTATTCAAGTCACAAGGAATAATACTGTGGCATCTGAGGGAGAGGCATGTCCATATGGCAGCTTTTCAGAAGTTTAAAGTAGCTGGAAGGCAGACATGCAGCGTCTCTCTGCTGTACTTAATTTTAGAAACTTCTTAATTTTAATGTGTTGTCCATGGCACAAAAGAAATTTTCACTGGGAGACATTTGTGGTGTTTGAGGTAACAACTCTTATGTTACTAGAATCCCTTAACAACTAGGCCAACAGGAATGATTCCCTCTGTCCTAAAGGTTTTCTTTGGCTTTCACAGACTCCAATGCACTTTATAGCATGGTTAGACTGTATTGAATTTCCATGTTTAGATCTATACCCATAATTTCACATTTTTCTTTTTGAATTGTATAGTGCCACTGCACTGTAATTCAAATACATAGAAAAACCTAGGATCACTGTAATTCCAAATGCTTTAGATCTGTAACAAGATAAATTTTCAGCAGCCTCAACATGACCTTGATACTACTGCTTGTTTAAGTTAAGGAAAAGGAAGGGCAGAATCTTTTGTTTTTTAATCCATTTACCCATAATTTTAGGTATTAGTTTCTGTCCTGCTTTCTAAAAAGAAATATCACTATCACTCCTCACACATCTGGAGTTTACTCTTGAGAAACATGCACCTTCATTCTCCCCAAGGGTTGAACTTAATGGTTCTGGTGTTGCCTAACTTCTGCCTGCCTGGGTAGTGGGAGACCATGAACCTAAACTTGAATTTGGATCCAGTTTTGAGTAAACTTAAGTTGAGTAAACCTAAGCCTTAAGTTGAGATTGAAGTTTTTCCTCTAGAGAGTTAAACTCCCTAGTCCTTTTTTACATAGTACTTTTAAATCACTTCCCAGTGATAGTTGTGTTTTTTTTTTTTAATTTCTATTTATTTATTTATTTTTGGCTGCGCCACGCAGCATATGGGATCTTAGTTCCCTGACCAGGGGTTGAACCCGTGCCCCCCACAGTGGAAACACGGAATCTTAACCACTGGACCGCCAGGGAACTCCCCACTAATACATTTTAATCCCATTGATTCTTTTTGTATTCCAACAAAATTTTCTAAAATGTCTAAATATTGTTTTCAGAGATAGCCTAATGTTTCTGTTCTAATGCAACTAAATCTGTACCACAATTGAATTACTAGCTCACTGAGGTCTTAAAATATATATATATATATGTATGTATATATCAAACTGTCAGTTTCTCTTCCCAAATGATAAGCCAACAAAGCTATAGATTGACATTTTAGATACCAAAATTGGCAAAAGATACTTTTGATTAGCCAGGAGTCATTGAACATTAAGACAAGTTAGTCAGCTGCCATTATTTGGACACTATATCCTCATTTTCATAATCTATGTTGCCAGTCTATTCAGTATAAAATGAAGAAGGTAAGTATTATGGAAGAACTGCATGCTAATAGACAAAGTTTCCAGATAAAGTTCAAGTAAGTATTACTTGCCAGATATACTTGTAGCATATCTATGGCACTTTTCTGTGAGACCATGAAAAACACTCAACTGGTTGTTTTTTGTTTTTTTGTTTTTAAATATTTATTTATTTATTTGGCTGTGCCAGGTCTTAGTTGCGGCATGTGGGATCTTTGTTGTCGCATGCAGGATCTAGTTCCCTGACCAGGGATCAAACTGGGCCCCCTGCATGGGAGCGTGGAGTCTTAACCACAGGATCACCATGGAAGTCCCTCAACTAGTTCTTATTAGGATTAACTCCTTCCTTACCAGAGAGGATAGTCGCATTACTCTTAATTCTACTGAATAAAAAATGTTCATGCACGGTGCATTAGTTATGTTTCTAACCTACTTGTATATGTGTAGCCTACAAAAATCAGTGCTACGTATTTTCTTTCTTCCAAATTGTCTATTAATGGAGAAATTCTTGATAGCATTTGAGTGCTTTTGATACTTTGCAACATTGTTTGAAGATACTATGTATCAGATTATAGAAACTTTCTTGTTTGAATAGAATTAAAATGCCTTTCCATGGTTCTACATAATTCTGGTCCTCTGGAAGTCTGGTGCAGCTATAGGATCTGATGGAATTCCCTGGTTCATATGATCTGCACTGGCCTTTTTTCTAGTTCTAGAACTCATCAGCCTTTTTCCCATGCTAGGACTTTGTACTTTTTTTTTGACGGAAGTCTTCTTCCCTCAGGCTTAATATATGAATTTTTTTCCCCCTTTTGTGACTTCTCAAGAGAGCTCTTGACTTTCCTCTCTGAAAAATTTGTCCTCCATTATTCTTTTCCTTTTTATCCCTTCTTAATTTTCTTTATAGCATATAACACCATCAGAAATGGTTTGTTTATTGTGTACCTCCCGATCTTCCTTGTCTTCCCCACTTTCCCTATCCGCTTGCCAATAATGTAAATTCAGGGGAATCAGGCCCATATCTGTTTTGTTCAGGCTGCATCACCAGTGCCTAGAACAATGTCTGGAATAAAGTATGCATTCAGTAAATATTAGTTGAATAAATGAAGAATTAGCAAATAATTAAGTGGCTATAAAATAGAATAAGTGATTAGTTCATGAAGAGAAACCTGCTTTACCGGGTTGGAATGGCTAAGACAAACAGGGAACCAAGAGGGTGGACCTGAATTCAGTTCTTTGTTCCACTTAGTCTTTTCATATGATTTTGGGCTCATTTCTTAACCTTCGTGTCTGTTTCTTTATCTGTAGAACAGGTATGTAGAGCTCATGGAAAAAGATGGATGAATCATTCAATGAAATGACTGAAATTCATCATTTTTCATATATATCAGTTAAGTAGGCTCTCCTTTTGAATAACAAACTTGCTTATATGTTTGAAACTTTGAGGGAATATTATAAGACATGCTAACAACAGTTTAAGAGCCTTGCAAAATTTGAAGTAGTATTTTGTTCAAAAATAGCACTTACTCCAGAAAAAAACATAAAAGTGTCCCTTCAGAGTTCTAACTTACTCTTTTGCTGATACCTTTTAGTTTTGCTTATTTTATTTTTAGTTAAAAATTGGGAAAGATCTGAAACAGATTTTTGAAAAGCAAACTCCGATATTTTTCCAAGAAAGATGAAATTGTGCTTGATTTCAAATGACCCTTTACAACAATTAATTTGTACTACTGCAGTCAAAAAGCTAAACTAAGAATACAATTAACAGACATAATTAACATCAATGTTTTAATAGTTTCTCTATGACTAGGCAAGTAATAAGGCTTGGGCATACTGAAATCATGATTCATTTCTTCAGTTCATTCAACACATATTCCATATATTCCAATTACAATTATAATAGTACCTATATATTAGGTACTATTGTAGGTACAATAGTACCTACAGTGAATTAAACACTGTGTTTAATCAGTGAATTAAACACAGAGTCCTATTCTCCTAGAGCTTCAGTTTTAGTGGGGATATTTATTATATGTTTTGCCTCTAGCTTGCTCCATAGCTTATACTTTTCTGCATTTGTAAAGCATGACTTAGAGGATTGACTTTTAAAGTAATTTTAATTATTACTGCCTAAAATTAACTATGAAGTGTTCTTTTAAGGTTATGTGCTAAATACCAACATGCTATTAATGTTTCAGAGACCATTTGGTTCTTTAGACACATCTGCTCTGCAAATCTGGACAAGTAATTAAATTTGATGAGGCTAGAATCAGATCTAATAGAATTGGGCTGTTTCAAGGGCGAAGAGAATTCTGTGGATTTGTTAGGACAGTGGATTGTAGTTTGGTTTGCAGTAGTCCACTTGAGCTATACTTCTCTACTCATTTAAATTCCAGTGTATATTCAGTTCCATTAAAAATAAACTATCTACTGCTTATGGGTTGGTGTGGGGTGGTTTTTGACTTAATATCTTTGTTTTCTCTGAGTCTAATCATTATAGAATTTATAACACTTTTTTTCAAGGAGTTTATAGTCCTTCACATACTGTATTTTATTTACTCAAAATTTATACTTGTAGAGTAGAAAGAATGAACATTCCTAGTCTAAAATAATAAAAAAATTCAGATCTCTGCTAGGGATTAACAGGAACAAATTTGGTAACTGAACTTGGTAGTTATAATTTGAAGCTCAGTGAACTTTCCAATGAATACTGGTATAATTTATACTATGATTTTAAAATATTAATCTTAATACAAGGATTGTCACTCACCAAATAGCTATTGCATGTGTCTGCTATGTACAAAGAACTCTGTAAGAAGCTGTGTGTGATATATAAAGATGAGTATAAAGATGACATAGTTCCTGTACTAAAGAAATCTATGATCTTGTTCACACCTTTAAAATTATTCTTGAAGAAGTGTGGTAAATAGTTTTGCTCAAGCTCAGTTAAGTTATCCCCTGGGATGATACAGAAAATCTCTGATAAGACTGAAGCTAAAACCTAAACCTGTTGAAAATTAGCAAAACATTCCCTGCCTTTGGTAGCATTTTTTTCGTTATCGAATGTTTATATACATCTTTGTTTTTCTGCCTCTACATACCCTGAGAGTCTTAGTGCTTTATTTGTGTTGAGAATAGTTTAAAATAGCTTATAAAAGAAATAATTCTTTCATGTACCTTTTTGTAGTGTTGTATTCAATATAAGCCCAAGGGAAGGGTTCCTTGTGTCTTTGATATCTGTAGAGACAATTACAAAGGAAAAAAAATTACAGGGAAATGTTAAGACTAATGTTCATTTTTATACTTAGAGCACACAAGAAATTTTAAGGCAGTTATTATGGTATATTACATAGGAAAACAAATATCCAGTTATATAATGATAGATCAAGCCATAGAAGCATGTAGCTAGTACCATTGTGTATTGCTAAGTATGTCCATAATTAATATTCTAGTTCTAAAGATGGTTTTTGAACATTATCTCCTTTACTTGGACTTTGTCACTAATAATTCCACAGTTCAGTATTATAGGCCAATTTTTTTTAAAGAAATCTTATTATTTTATTTAAAAAATCTTGTCATTATCCTGTGGTACTTGGCCTGCTTGAAGTTTGGAAGAAAATGAGTATATAGTTTACAAATCAATCACCAGAGGAAAAAATACTATTCATTTGTGTTTCTTAATTATGGTGAGAAAATATTATTTTATTTCATTAACTTACCTGTCCCTCCAAATGGTATAATTTACTAGAAAATCACAACTGGGTATTTAACCTGGGATTATTTGGAATCACGGCAAATAGGAAGTGAAACAGTTCTTACCATCAAGCAAAACAATTCTGCCATAACTCAAGTCCCACAAAAGAATGGCATTTTTCTCTCTACAAAAGATGCCATGAATATACCCAACAGAATTGTCCATAGTTGTATCATCCTTTAAATTTTCTGAAGTCCAACGAATAGTATTGTATTTTGCCAAAGGTAAATTAGAGCTTTACATTATCTAGTCACAGTTTAAGAGGTTAAATTGGTAGTGTCCTCTATAAATTATCATTATGGAATCTTTAGAGGACATATAATGTATAAATGAAGGGCTAAAGCAGTTTTGTTTAGCAGTTCTTTATATTTTGGTTAAACCATGGTCAGAGGTTTATTTTCCTTTACTAGTTTACTAGTAATTCTTCAGCTTCACAGTGACAACTATCGAATTATAGGAGTAGTAGCATCATCAGACAGTTTAACATTTGCAAAAGAAAGTTAATTATTTGAAGATTTGAGACTTATTCAGAGGTTTTCAAAATATTTTTGTCCCAATTTTAAAAAATACATACATATTTATTTATCCTCTTAATGCATGTTGTTTCCAACCAAGTAAATCTGTTTTCAAAGCAGAGATTATTTAAGAGATTTGGCATATTTTTCTTTTCTTGGCGAATGTACCAAAGGTCTGTTTTCTATAAGACATGTGTCTGTTTCAACTTACTATTTTGATTATGAGTAGTTTGTTATCCAGATAGACCTTCAAAAATAGAATATTTGCTAAAGAGTTCTTATGTATATGGTTAAATGCATATTTTAGAATGATTTAGGATTTATAAATAGCATGTAAGATAATACTGGGAACATGTTAACTATAACATATAATGCCTGAAAAAAAAAAAAAGGAAACGCAAAAAGATGATAATATCGTAAACATCTCCAATAAGGAAGTGAGTGGGTGGAACATCTTCCAGTGTTGATTTGGTTCCCCTTAGAATAGTGTTAACATCTTTATATTTAACTGACCGAGCTTCCAGCGTTTACACTATTCACTTGAGTTTGTCTAGTCTCCCAAGTTTTATTACTTTTTGTGAATATTGCCTTAAGATTCTGACTTCCACACTTTGCCTTATACCTTTTCACATTAGGGGTGTGAACTTCCTGGGGGGCAGCTCTTTTATGTTTGAAATTGCTCAAAGTTTCCATCTGCTTTTACTTGATTTGTGGTCTTGAAGATCATGCTTGGCCCATGGGATATTACAGTGTGCCGAGAGGATGTGGAGTTTTGTCAGCCAGTGAAATATGTCTGGTTTTTTTCTCTTCTCTTTTTTTTTCAGCAGCTTTCACATGCTTCTCATCCTGTGTGGTCTTCACTAAACTGAATTTATATATAACAGAACTACTCACCCTCTTTATCATCTTCTATGACTTGGCCTTTTTACCGAGAAGGTGTGTGGAAGGAACATCTAAGCCAAAAAACTAGTCTTGGCAATAGGAAAACCTAAAACCGAAAGCTTAAAGTAGTGTTATATATGAATTTGCTTTAATATTCACAAATGTGTATTTTGTAATGCAGAATAGTATCATATTTCAGATATGTACAACTGTCAAAAAAATTTCTCATGCCAACAGTAGATTCCAAGTGTTGTCTGTGATCCAAATGACTTTTTTGCTTGTTTTTAGGCACTACTGCAGTCTTCAGTTAAGCAACAAGTAGAAGCTATTGAAAAACAGTACATTTCTGCAATAGAGAAACAAGCACACAAGTGTGAGGAGTTGTTAAATACTCAGGTAATAAAATTGCACATCCATTATATATTTATACTTTTCTTCTGACTCTCTTCCCCTGAGAGCTCTCTAGCTGTTTATTCAGTTTCATGCCATTTACTTTCCTTGGTGTATTTTGGAAAAAAAATATGCTTATGTAAACTTAATGTTAAAGTTTTGGAATTTTAGACTAAATAGAGGACTAAAGGCCTAAAATATGTAGATCTTCCCCAAATTAATGATAATTTGTATGCTGATTTCTGGGTTATCATATTATTTATCAAATAACAGAAGCAAAAGAGATTACTGCAAATGTATTATGGCATCTGAAATGATTTTTAGTAGTACAAGATTTATAAATAACATTTGAATTTGAAGTACGTATTTATGTTTGAATTACCTTTCATTGCTTATAGGAATTAGTTTCTGTTTAAAATTTTTTTCTGGTGATTTTTTTTCTTTTCTTGATTTAATGTCTTAGAAAGCATTGCAGACATGATTATTGGATTTACATTAAACAATCAGTTGAAGACCATATATCTATATGTCATAGTATGAATAATTAGTGCAAGAAGTTCCCAACAACACTTTTGAATAACAAAACTTGGTAGGTGAAAATAAAATCAACCTTACACAAAGGACCTATTTTGTATCACAGGAAGAAAATATACTAATAGGAAAACAAAATTAGGTCTAGAATTTAAATGGAGATTTATAAACATACCACTCTATCCCCAAGATTGGGGATATCTCATTGTATTTTTGATTTGCATTTCTCTAATGGTTAATGATGTTGAGCATTCTTTCATGTGTTTGTTGGCAATATGTATATCTTCTTTTGGAGAAATGTCTCTTTAAGTCTTCTGCCCATTTTTGGATTGGGTTGTTTGTTTTTTTGATATTGAGCTTCATGAGCTGCTTGTATATTTTGGAGATTAACCATTTGTTAGTTGCTTCATTTGCAAATATTTTCTCCCATTCTGAGGGTTGTCTTTTCACCTTGTTTATGGTTTCCTTTGCTGTGCAAAAGCTTTTGTTTCATTAGGTATCATTTGTTTATTTTCGTTTTTATTTCCATTTCTCTAGGAGGTGGGTCAGAAAGGATCTTGCTATGATTTATGTCATAGAGTGTTCTGCCTGTGTTTTCCTCTAAGAGTTTGATAGTGTCTGGCCTTACATTTAGGTCTTTAATCCATTTTGAGTTTATTTTTGTGCATGGTGTTACGGAGTGTTCTAATTTCATTCTTTTCCATGTAGCTGTCCAGTTTTCCCAGCACCACTTATTGAAGAGGCTGTCTTTTCTCCACTGTATATTCTTGCCTCCTTTATCAAAGATAAGGTGATCATGTGTGTGGGGGTATATCTCTGGTCTTTCTATCCTGTTCCATTGATCTATGTTTCTGTTTTTGTGCCAGTACCATACTGTCTTGATTACTGTAGCTTTGTAGTATAGTCTGAAGTCAGGGAGCCTGATTCCTCCAACTCCATTTTTCTTTCTCAAGATTGTTTTGGCTATTTGTGGTCTTTTATGTTTCCATACAAATTGTGAAATTTTTTGTTCTAGTTCTGTGAAAAATGCCAGTGGTAGTTTGATAGGGATTGCATTGAATCTGTAGATTGCTTTGGGTAGTAGAGTCATTTTCACAATGTTGATTCTTCCAATCCAAGAACACGGTATATCTCTCCATCTATTTGTATCATCTTAAATTTCTTTCATCAGTGTCTTATAATTTTCTGCATACAGGTCTTTTGTCTCCTTAGGTAGGTTTATTCCTAAGTATTTTATTCTTTTTGTTGCAATGGTAAATGGCAGTGTTTTCTTAATTTCACTTTCAGATTTTTCATCATTAGTGTATAGGAATGCAAGAGATTTCTTTTTTTGTTTTTTCACACACACACACTGTATTTTATTTTTACAAGAGATAAATAGACTAACACCAAGCATTGTACATGGATGACCACAACAAAAGCAGCAATGATTGCAATTACCAAACATGAAACACACTCATACTATGTCATAATATTGACATTCAGTCCAGTACTCCTCTACTATAACAGCTCCTTTACTTTGCAGTGAAAATTGATTTGTATATTCTTTGCCTCTGAGTCCTTGTGGGATTTTTTTTTTTAATTTAAACAGAAAGTCACAAAAATTATACTCATCCTCATCAGTTCACTCAGTCCCATGTAATTAATTTTTTTTTTTCATCTTGATCTTTTGTTAGCACTTTTATGAGTTCATCAGTTTTTCATTAGAGTTCTGAAAATGCTTATTCATTCAGTTCAGCAGTACAGTCAGTTACCTGAAACCTATACTTGTCAGAGTCTTTTCCATGAATTTCTTGAAGATGAAACCCTTTTATAGGAACATATTTGCAAAAGCATCAGAGTACACCCAGAACTGTCTGTAAATGACAAAAGACTAGTGTATAGGAATACAAGAGATTTCTGTGCAGTAATTTTGTATCCTGCTACTTTACCAAATTCATTGATTAGCTCTAGTAGTTTTCTGGTAGCATCTTTAGGATTCTCTATGTATAGTATCATGTCATCTGCAAACAGTGACAGTTTTACTTCTTCTTTTCCAATTTGGATTCCTTTTATTTCTTTTTCTTCTCTGATTGCCAAGGCTAGGGCTTCCAAACCTATGTTGAATAATAGTGGTGAGAGTGGACATCCTTGTCTCGTTCCTGATCTTAGAGGAAATGCTTTCAGTTTTTCACCATTAAGAATGATGTTTGCTGTGGGTTTGTCATATATAGCCTTTATTATGTTGAGGAAAGTTCCCTCTATGCCTACTTTCTGCAGGGTTTTTATCATAAATGGGTGTTGAATTTTGTCGAAAGCTTTCTCTGCATCTATTGAGATGATCATATGGTTTTTCTCCTTCAATTTGTTAATATGGTGTGTCACATTGATTGATTTGCGTATATTGAAGAATCCTTGCATTCTTGGGATAAACCCCACTTGATCATGGTGTATGATCCTTTTAATGTGTTGTTGGATTCTGTTTGCTAGTATTTTGTTGAGGATTTTTGCATCTATGTTCATCAGTGATATTGGCCTGTAGTTTTCTTTCTTTGTGACATCTTTGTCTGGTTTTGGTGGCCTCGTAGAATGAGTTTGGGAGTGTTCCTCCCTCTGCTATATTTTGGAAGAGTTTGAGAAGGATAGGTGTTAGCTCTTCTCAAAATGTTTGTTAGAATTCGCCTGTGAAGCCATCTGGTCCTTGGCTTTTGTTTGTTGGAAGATTTTTAATCACAGTTTCAATTTCAGTGCTTGTGACTGGTCTGTTCATATTTTCTATTTCTTCCTGGTTCAGTCTTGGAAGGTTGTGCATTTCTAAGAATTTGTCCATTTCTTCCAGGTTGTCCATTTTATTAGCATATAGTTGCTTGTAGTAGTCTGTCATGAACCTTTGTATTTCTGCAGTATCAGTTTTAATTTCTCCTTTTTCATTTCTAATTCTATTGATTTGAGTCTTCTCCCTTTTTTTCTTGATGAGTCTAGCTAATGGTTTATCAATTTTGTTTATCTGCTCAAAGAACCAGCTTTTAGTTTTATTGATCTTTGCTATTGTTTCCTTCATTCTTTTTCATTCATTTCTGATCTGATCTTTATGATTTCTTTACTTCTGCTAACTTTGGGGTTTTCTTGTCCTTCTTTCTCTAGTTGCTTTAGGTGTAAGCTTAGGTTGTTTATCTGAGATGTTTCTCATTTCTTAAGGTAGGCTTGTATTGCTATAAACTTCCCTCTTAGAACTGCTTTTGCTGCATCCCATAGGTTTTGTGTCGTTGTGTTTTCATTGTCATTTGTTTCTAGGTATTTTTTGATTTCCTCTTTGATTTCTTCAGTGATCTCTTGGTTATTAAGTAGTGTGTTGTTTAGCTTCCATTTTTTTGTATTTTTTACAGACTTTTTCCTGTAATTTATATCTAGTCTTATAGCATTGTGGTCAGGAAAGATACTTGATACGATTTCAATTTTCTTAAATTTACCAAGGCTTGATATGTGACCCAAGATATGATCTATCCTGGAGAATGTTCTATGAGCACTTGAGAAGAATGTGTATTCTCTTGTTTTTGGATGGAATGTCCTATAAATATCAATTAAGTCCATCTTGTTTAATGTATCATTTAAAGCTTGTGTTTCCTTATTTATTTTCATTTTGGATGATCTGTCCATTGGTGAAAGTGGGATGTTAAAGTCTCCTACTATGATTGTGTTACTGTCGATTTCCCCTTTTATGGCTGTTAGTGTTTGCCTTATGTATTGAGGTGCTCCTATGTTGGGTGCATAAATATTTACAACTGTTATATCTTCTTCTTGGATTGATCCCTTGATCATTATGTAGTGTCCTTCTTTGTCTCTTGTAATAGTCTTTGTTTGAAAGACTATTTTGTCTGATATGAGAATTGCTACTCCAGCTTTCTTTTGATTTCCATTTGCATGGAATATCTTTTTCCATCCCCTCACTTTCAGCCTGTATGTGTCCCTAGGTCTGAAGTGGGTCTCTTGTAGACAGCGTATATACGGGTCTTGTTTTTGTATCCATTCTGCCAGAGTGTGTCTTTTGGTTGGAGCATTTAATCCATTTACATTTAAGGTAATTATCAATATGTATGTTTCTATTACCATTTTCTTAATTGTTTTGGGTTTGTTATTGTAGGTATTTTCTTCCTCTTGTGTTTCCTTCCTAGAGAAGCTCCTTTAGCATTTGTTGTAAGGCTGGTTTGGTGGTCCTGAATTCTCTTAGCTTTTGCTTGTCTGTAAAGGTTTTAATTTCTCTGTCAAATCTGAATGAGATCCTTGCTGGGTAGAGTAATCTTCGTTGTAGGTTTTTCTCCTTCATCACTTTATGTCGTGCCACTCTCTTCTGGCTTGCAGAGTTTCTGCTGAAAGATCAGCTGTTAACCTTATGGGGGTTCCCTTGTGTGTTATTTGTTGTTTTTCCCTTGCTTCTTCTAATATTTTTTCTTTGTATTTAATTTTTGATAGTTTGATTAATATGTGTCTTGGCGTGTTTCTCCTTGGATTTATCCTGTATGGGACTCCTTGTACTTCCTGGACTTGATTAACTGTTTCCTTTCCCATATGAGGGAAGTTTTCAACTATAATCCCTTCAAATATTTCCTCAGTCCCTTTCTTTTTCTCTTCTTCTTCTGGGACCTCTATAATTCAAATGTTGGTGCGTTTAATGTTGTCCCAGAGGTCCTGAGACTGTCCTCAATTCTTTTCATTCTTTTTTCTTTATCTGCTCTGCAGTAGTTATTTCCACTCTTTTATCTTCCAGATCACTTATCCCTTCCTCTGCCTCAGTTATTCTGCTATTGATCCCTTCCAGCGAATTTTTAATTTCATGTATTGTGTTGTCCATCACTGTTTGTTTGCTCTTTAGTTCTTCTAGGTCCTTGTTAAACGTTTCTTATATTTTCTCCATTCTATTTCCAAGATTTTGGATCATCTTTACTATCATTATTCTGAATTCTTTTTCAGGTAGACTGCCTATTTCCTCTTTATTTGTTAGGTCTGGTGGGTTTTTGCTTTGCTCCTTCATCTGCTATGCATTTCTCTGTCTTCTCATTTTGCTTAACTTACTGTGATTGGGGTCTCCTTTTCTCAGGCTGCCGGTTCATAGCTCCCGTTGTTTTTGGTGTCTGTCCCCAGTGGCTAAGGTTGGTTCAGTGGCTTGTGTAGACTTCCTGGTGGATGGGAGTAGTGCCTGTGTTCTGATGGATGAGGCTGCATCTTGCCTTTCTGGTGGGCAGGTCCACGTGTGGTGGTGCGTTTTGGGGTGTCTGTGGCCTTCTTATGATCTTAGGCAGCCTCTCTGCTAATGGATGGGGTTGTATTCCTTTCTTGCTCGTTGTTTGACATAGTGTGTCCAGCACTGTATCTTGCTGGTCGTTGAGTGGAGCTGGGTCTTGACGTTGAGATGGAGATCTCTGGGAGATTTTCGCCGTTTCATATTACATGGAGCTGGGAGGTCTCTTTTGGACCAGTGTCCTGAACTTGGCTCTCCCACCTTAGAGGCACAGCCCTGACACCTGGCAATCCTGTACTGCACTGAAGGATTCTTTATTTGTGATGTCATTCATTAAGATAAAGCCCATGGCCCCACGATAATAGGCTGTGGTGATAGTCCTGTATCTTTCCTGGCCTGCTGTGTCCTGCTAGTGTTGGAGAGTCTCCTGCAGAGGCCTGGGGCAGCAGTGGCTCACCAACGGACAAGGACATTGACAGCAGAAGTTCTGGGAAGTACCCCTTGGCGTGAGCCCTCCTCAGTGTCTTTTTAATAAGTGGCTTGGATGAGAAAATACACAGGAAATTTTATAAATTTGATATAACAATTATACTCTTTTAGGTGGTGAAATACCAGTTTGCCAGAGATATGAAGTATATGACTACGTAAATGGACAGAAAACTCACAGAGAATAATAGGTCATAGAATTGTGAAAGAGCATAAAGCATGCATTAACCAAGCCAGGCTAAGTTATGCCCTAAACTCTTTGGCTTCAGATAGCAACGGTTTATGTCTTACTAATTCTCCATGTACATTGAGAATTCTTTGGGGGCTCAGTCTCATGATGTCCTCACCCTAGGAACTAGCCTGATAGCATAGTTCCTGTTGTAACATTACCTGTTATCTTGTAGAGTGAAAAAAAGCCCAGTCAGATTTCCTACTGGTAAGTCAGCATTCTGGACTGGAAATGACACTTCCACTCCCAATTTGTATCTACAGTGCCCCACACAGTCGTAATGGGGCCAGGAAGTAAGATCCTACTATGAATCTGGAAGGGAGAGGGCAGGAAATATTTGATAAGTAGAACTAATATACCACGGTCTGCTCTTTTGGTCACCAAATATTCCCAGTCTCCATGTCTCAGGCAAATTTGCTTACTTGCCCACATGGGAGAGGTAAGTTCTATCCAGCTATAGCCTCAAGCTCAGAAGTCCAGGATCTTTGAGTGACAGGTGGGGAATAATGTGTTGCAGTCTCTGTATCATCAGGCCCAGATATATAGTCCCTTTTGACCTGAAGAACCAGAAACTGAAATGTATGTTGTTTATCCCCAACATATCTAGTATATAGTGGCAAGATAAAGGTTGGGTATGTACTATATATGCTCTCAGTAGGAAAAATGAAGAATCAGAGATGCATAGCTACCATTAGTATGTAGCAACTCTAAAACCTCAATGAACAGATTCAGTAAGGATCTCTGCTGTGGGGGTAGGATTGCTCTTTGATTTACTGTGATTTGATTTACTGTGATTTACTTTTCAGAGTTTAGGGCCAGGGTCTGTAGTCCATTGTTCTTTTTAATCTTGTAGGGTTAAAATTTTTCAAGATCTTTTTTTTGGCTATACCTAATGTGAGTATTGGAGATTATACCATTTCTCGGCCTGATCCCTGTCTATAAAAATTCAGGAGCCCTGGGTCATTTTAGGGTAGCAAATAGTCACAGTTCAGGATAATGATTCTTTTGGCTTTTTATCTGTTTGGTTGCAAACAGCTCCATTTGTCAGATGCAGACCCATGGTTATTTTAGAGACCTATGTTCTAGATTTAATATGTTTATATGCTTTCCACCCTCATGCTTGCCTATCTGTTTGTGTCTCTCTTTTTCTGATTAAAGATAACTTTTTTATCAAATCTGGGTTGAGGAAATCCCAGTGGTCTCTTTTCCCCAAACCACTTGGTCCAAATGAAAGGATGTACAGGACAGTCACAGCCTTATTGGCACTTTGCTTGGAGGCACTTTAACCCATTGAATCTTTAACAGTGGGTATGACTACATATTTGCTATTTGCAATAGCGTGTTGAAGAATAAAATACCATGGAATCAATTTAACCAAGGAAGAGAAAGACTTGTAAACTAAAAATGACAAAACATTGCTGAAAGAAATGAAAAATAATCTAAATAAATGGAAAGACATCCCATGTTCATCAACTGAGAAATATTTGGTGAAGAGCACTCAAGACTACCACAGGACATTTAGAGGATCGTAAGCAATTCAGTGTGATGAAATACTATTTAAAAAACTAAACACTTAAAAGGGAATATGTTTATTAGGTAAAAATCATGTAAAGTGTAGAAATGTTATCTCACACATGTTTTTCAAATCATATTTCTTGAGATGTTATTTGAAATTTGAAATAAATAAATTTAATTTAGTAAAAATAATACCTGAATGATTCCTTGGGAATAATTTAGTTCAACCTTTCATGTGTATATGTGTCTCTTTTTTTCTCTTGCTCTCGTTTTTTTTTTTTTTGTTGTTCTTCTCAAATTAAGAATTTAAGGGAAAAGCAAGTTAACACTAAAGAGTAGTTACAAGCCTGTGCACTGGAGTCAGACTGCCTGAATTATCCCTGGTTTTGTCACTTAGCTATGTTTCTGTGGAATGTCCCTTAACCTCTCTGTGCCTTATTTTTCTCATCTATAAAATGTAATTCCTACCTCATAGGATTGTTATGAGTATTATATGACATCAGATTTGCATAGTGCTTAGGATAGAACTTGGCACATTCTAGGTAGTTGTTGATATTAGCTACATTATTATCAACTTTGTTATTCTTGGCCAAGATCAATTGTCTGGCTACTCTCAGAATCAGGGCTAGGATTCACATTTTGTGATTTCTAGTCTACAGAAGAAAGGCTACTTATTTGTAGTTCATGTTTTGTCATGTGTGTGGTATAAAAACGTCATCGACCTTTAAATTTTTGAACATTTGTCCTGGGGCCACGTATATGAATGCTAGATCAACATTTTGTCCCTCTCTCTCTCTTCCTTATTTAATGAGGGCCTTTTATATGACTGGCACTCTGCTGGATTATATGGATATAACGTGAGCAAGACAGTCCTTCTAGTAAGTAAGGAAGACAGATGACATAATTACAAAGTAGTGTGGTAAGTCATGATGAAATAAAAAGTTACATGAGAGTACATTAAAGGAGTATATAACTCCTTCATATTAAGTAAGGGAAGACTTATTGGACTAATGATGAGTTCTCTGAGCATTCATAGATTTTAGTGACGTCAGAACTGAGAATTGAGCATGAGAGACGTATGTGGAATAGCACATTCAAAATCCTTTAGATGAGAGAGTGTAATGTAGATGTTTGACAAGGGGTGAGGCTATTTGAGACTGCCAAATGAAAGATAATTTTATGCCCTAGAAAGGGTCATAAAGGACCTTGTCTGCCACATTATCTGACAGGAAATTGGGTGCTATTAAAAGATATTAACTAGAGAAGGGACATTTGTCCCAATTTGTTGTTATTGTTTTCTTATGATTGAATTTTAAGAGTTCTTTACATATTCTGGATATAAATCTTTCCTCAGGTATTTGATGTTCAAATACTTTACCATAGTCTATGGCTTGTCTTTTCTTCTAATGTATTTACAAGAGCAGAAGTTTTAAATGATATGAAATCCAGTTTTTCAGTTTTCTTTCTATGGGTCATTCTTTTGGTGTTATATGTAAGAAGTCTTAACCCCAAATCAAAAAGATTTTCTTCTATGTTTAATTTTAAAAGTTTTAGTTCATAATTTCAGGTTTATAAGTGATTCAAAGTATTCCTTTGATTTTTATATATGGTTCTAGATATGGATTGAAGTTCCCTTTTTTTGCATATGGATATCTAAGCATTATAGTCTTAATTGCTAAAAAGACTCTTCTTTTACCAGTAAATTTCCTTTTTACCTTCATCAAAAAATCAATCATGTATGTGTGGGTTTATTACTTGACTCGCTACCAGTTCCATTTATCTATTTGTCTATCTCAACTCCAGTACTATACTGTTTATTTACTGTAGATACTTAATAAGTCTTGAAGTCCTGCAATATTGTTCTTATATTTCAAAGTTGTTTTGGCTATTGTAGGTCATTCATATTTCCATGTAATTTTTATAATCAGCCTGTCAATTTCTACAGCAAAGCATGCTGGGATGTTTTGAACTGTGTTTACTCACAACCAAATACTCTTGACACCAAATATGTGGGTTTTAACGCCAAGCAATTCTCTAGTTCTATGTGGGCACCAACTGGATGTCTTAAAGTCAATTTAATTCTGACACTACCCAGAGTTAGTGCAGAGCCCACTGGTTAAGGGCTCAGTTCCATAAGACTACCCTACTTCAAATGCCAGTCCCAAGTCCTAGGCCTCCTGTATTTCTGACCAAGTGGCTATAAATCAAGGGTTTCCACAAATGCCTCCCAAGGTTTGATAATCTATTAGAATGGCTCACACAACTCAGGAATATGCTTTACTTACTATTGCCAATTTATTATAAAGTATAAAACTTAGGAACAGCCAAATGGAATAGATGCAGAGGGCAAAGTAAGGGTGAGAAGGGGCACTGTGGAGCATTCATACCTTCTCTGGGTATGTCACTCTCCCAGCACCTTGATGTGTTCACTAACCTGGAAGCTCTCTGAATCCTGTTGTTTAGGGGTTTTGATGGAGGTTTCATTACATGGGTATGATTGATTAAATCATTGGCCATTGTTGATTAACTCAGTCTTCAGCACCTCTCCATTCCCTAGAAGTTGGGGAAGAGGGTGAGGCTAAATGTTCCAACCCTCCTGTCACGTGATTTGGTCCTCTGACAATCAGCCCCCATCCTGAAGCTATCTAGAGGCCTACCAAGAGTCTCCTCATTAGCATAAACTCATGTATGGTTGAAAGGGTCTTGTTGTGTATAACAAAAGATACTCCTTTCACTCCTTTTACTCTGGAAATTCCAAGGGTTTTAGAAGCCTTGTGCTGGGAACTGGGGGTAAAGACCTAATATATATTTCTTATTATATCACAGATATTGATTGGGATTGTGTTGAATCTATTTAGATGCAATTGACCACTTTACAATACTGAGTCTTTTTACCTTAGAACACAGTTTATTGCTCCACTTAGTTAGGTCTTTTTTTATTTTTTTCCTTTTTAAGTTTTATTTATTTTTTATACAGCAGGTTCTTATTAGTTATCAATTTTATACATATTAGTGTATATATGTCAATCCCAATCTCCCAATTAGTTAGGTCTTTTTAAATTTCCCAGTTTAAAATTTTTCACTGTTCAGGTCTAGCACATATTTTTTTTGGTCAAATTTATCTCAATGTGTTTCATATTTCTTTAATGCTAGTTTGACATTTATTTATGTTTTTAATTTTAATTACCCAATGCCTGTTGCTAGTACATAGAAATACAATTGATTGTTGTGTATTGGTCTTGTATTCTGTAATGATACTAAAATCCATTATTAGTTTAAGCACCTTTTTTTGTAGAGTCCATGGGATTTTCTACATAGTTGTTGTCTGAGAGTAGAGACATTGTTGCATCTTCCAGTTAATCTGATGCCTTTTGTTTCTTTTTCTTAACTTATTGAACTGGCTGAACCTCTAGTAAATGTTAAAGGAGAAGGATATCTCTGCCTTCTTTTTTGACCATGGGAAGAAAACATTCAATTTTTAATCATTAGATATAAAGTTAGCTATAGACATCTTTGTGAAAGCCATTTATTAGGTTGAGTATTTTCTTCCTACTCTGAGTGTTTATTCCAGGAATAGATGTTGGATTTTGTCAAACAAATATATATTATATACATATATATATGCATATATATGTGTATGTATATGTATGTGTGTGTAATTTTTTCATAAAACTTTAGTGATGTCTCTTGTTTTATTCCAGATATTAGTAATCTGTGTCTTCTTTTTTCCTCATTAATTTTGTAGAGGTTTATAATTTTTTTATCAATTCAAAGAGTCAGCTTTTCATTTCATTGATTTTCTTTTTTGTTTTTTCTGATTTCTACATCACTGATTTCTACTCTGACCTTTATTATTTTATTTCTTTAGCTTAATTTTAACTTGGGTTTTAATTTGCACTTATTCTAGTGTCTTAAGGTAGAAGCTTAGGTCATTGATTGAAATCTTTCTTGTATAAATAACCTATTTAGTGATGTAAATTTTTTTCTAAGTACTACTTTAGATACGTGTCTCGCAGTTTCAAATGTCATGTTTTCATTTTCAGTGAGAAAAAATACTTTTAAATTTCTCTGTTGATTTCTTTTTTTACCCTTGGATTACTTAGAAATGTGTTATTTAGTTTTCAAATATTCTGTGGTTTTCCAGATGTACTTCTTTTACTGATTTCTAATCTCATTGTAGTGTAGACAGAGACTATACTTCATATGATTTAAATGCTTTTCTGAGATTTGTTTTATGGCCCATAATACAGTCTGTATTGGTAAATGTTCTTTGTCTACTTGAAAAGAATGTTCATTCTTCTGTTGGTGAAGTTTTTAATAAATATCATTTAGATCAAGTTTTTTGGTCATGTTGTTCAAGTCTTCCATGTTGTTACAGATTTTTGTTCTATTTGTCTACCAATTATTGACAGGCATGTGTTAAAATGTCTGACTATACTTATGCATTTGACTGGTTCCCCTTGGAGTTCTGTTTTTTGTTTTGTTTTGTTTTGTTCTGTTTTCATCCCCAGCAATTTGAAACACTTCTATTTGGTGCATAAACATTTAGGATTATTATGTCTTCTTCACATAATTTTACCTTTAACACTATGAAATGCCCACCTCTTTCTCTGATAATATTATTTGCTATGAAATCTACCTCATACGATATTAATACAGTTTCTTCACCTTTCTTTTGATTATTATTAGAATGGTATATTTTCTCCTGTCCTCATACTTTTAACTTATTTGTATCTTTATGTTTAAAATAGGATTCTTGTAGAAAGCATGTAGTTAACTCTTACTCCTTTTATCTAATCACTGCCTTTTCATTATATTTTTAAAACTCTTTACATTTAATGTGATTGTCAGTATTTTGGGGTTTTAAAGGTACTATCTTGCTATTTGTTTTCTATCTGTTCCACGTATTCTTCGTTTTCTTTTTCTGCCGACTTTTGGATTATTTTAATTATTTCATTTTATGTCCTCTATTGGTTTATCATTTACAAGTCTTTGTTGTTTTATTTTTTGATTGCTTTAAGGGAAGTTTGGCAAATCTTTTCCAAAAAGGATAGATAGTAAATATTTTAGGCTCACTGTTGCAACTGTTTAACTCTGCTGTTACAGTGAGAAAGCAGCTATAAACAATTTGTGAATGAGTACTGCTGTGTTTCAATAGAAATTCAATAAAACTCAAGCTCTAGATTAGATTTGAACTGAAGTTTGCCAGTCTGACTTATCTAGAACAGGAACTGGTGTAACTTGGAGAATTTTAATATCTAGAGCTCTTAATTTCCTACTTATGATAATTTTTTTCTTCAAATTTTATTATGAAAATCCCTTGTACTTAACTTGTGAATAATGTTCTCTTTCCTGCAGAGTCTGATGCAGTAAATCCAGTGGGGCAAAGGAATATATGAGGTTGAACCTTATGAAGTTGGCAGTATTTAACTGTTTTTAGTCTATGAAAACAGCATTTTTATGTGCTTCAATCTATTGTATTTTTAACAAGAATCCAGGAGAGTGTTTTGTTTCCACAATATTAGGAAACACCATTTTGGGCAGTGTTTTCCAAATTTCTTGCTAATGAGAATACTGGGGATATTTGTTCACTCTTCAGATTAACAGGCTTCTTGTCTATTAATTTTTATTCTTAATGATTTAGTTGGATTCCAAGTATAGGTATTTCTAATAGACTAATCACGTACTACTTATCAGAGAACTTTGAGAAACACTCTTTAGTATTGCCTCTGTATTGCTCATCTTCAGCACTCATTATGCTTAATTCCTCACCCTTCAAGTTTCAGAAATTTAGAGGAAGGAATTCCATTTCCCCACTTTATTTAGGTGTTTTTAACATCAGATCAGTTAAAGGGATATGTTGGAAGAAAGGACATGCCAATTTTTGCAATCTTTGTGAACTAAGAAGCCACTTCAAAGGGTGTCTTTTATTCTTTATTAGTAGTTTGGATTGGGGCAACTATATAATTTCTTTGTGCCTCTTTTTAAAATCTCTAAATTACAGTTAATTGAAGTATCTCAACAGGGCTGTATAAAGATTAAATGAAGCACAGCACCTAGAATATAGTAATATTCAATAACTAGTAGCTATAGTTATGTGGAGAAATCTCTTGATCAGTTCCTTTGTGATTACTTTTATGCAAAGGGTGTCCATTCTCCTGAAATACGAGAAATAGTTCACTCATCCATTTTTATGTTTTTTTTAAGGTTTCCTTTTTGAAAGAATGTTTAGATTTTTCAATCTAGCTATAATTTCTGTTAGCATTTGGTAGTTTTATGTTTTAAAAAACATAATTTTTGTATAAGGTTTGGATAATTCCTTCTCCATTGATTTTGAAACTTCCCTTATCACATATTTTAATTGCATTTCCTGTAATTAAATAGAGCAAACACAAAATTAATAGATGTAGTATCAAGATTTAACAAATGATTTTGTAGGGGAAGAAAAAATTGTTTTCCCTACTACCATGTTGTGTTCTCTGGCTGGGGCCCTTAAATTGAACTGACAAAAGACAGACTAACAAGAGAAAACCATATGGATTTATTTAACATAATTTTACGTGACATGAGAGCCTTCATAAGGAAATAAAGACCCAAAGAAACAGTTATATCTGAGTGTTTTTATACTAGGATTCATGAAGTAAAGTCATGGAAAAACATGATAGGACAAAAGGGTGTGCCGTAAAGGTAGTAAATTGGGGGAAGCTTAGCAAAACCTGTTAATTTGTATTCCTCTTGGCATCCCTCTGTCTTCAGAGATAAGGATGCGCCTTTCCTCAGGGTATGGAGAGGGCCCTTCTGACAAGAGGGTCTTTCGATCTACTTTGGGCAAGAAGGAGGAGGTCAGAGAGTCCTTCTCACACGTGCCTTTCCTCAAATTCCTTTAGCTTAAAATAGTGAATATATCAAGGTGTCATATTTTGGGATAGCAGGTTCTGAACTCCACCAGTTTCATTATGACATATTTACTTCAGATCTTTTACATTGGGGGTGGGGTGACAAATAAAGCTAAGGCTGAACTTCTCTGTTATGTTTTCCTTCCTCCTCCTTCCCTAAAGAGCCAACATTATACAGAGTTTACCATGTTTTTGCTCTTACTCCATGTACCCACAATTATTTAATATTTAGTTCTAGTTTGTTCTTAAATTCCCCAAAATGTTATTGTTATTTCATTTCTTATTATGATATACTCACATATTTACGAATTTTATATTTCATTTTACTTCTTGCCTTCTCTCCTTTCTCATGTGTTCAATTTACTTCCTATATTATAGTCTTTATTAACTCTGTAGTATAAACTTCCGTAATTTTTGTTTTTTCTGATAATTTTTGTTACACCCTAATTTGTGAATGACGTTTCAGTGTTACATAAAATTCTGTAAGTTATTTTCCTTGAAGATATTATTTCATTGTCTTTCAATCTCTCTTATTGTTTATGAGGTGTCTAATGTTAGTTAATTTATTGATATTTTGTAGATAGTCTTTTTTTTTTTTTTTTTTGTAGATAGTCTTTTATCCTTGGTTGTTTTTAATAGTTTCTCCTTATCTTTGGTGTTCTGTAATTTTACTTTTAATTTATTTTTGACTTTTTAAACATCTTGCGCAGGCATGGCAGTGGTATCTAACGACCCACCAAAATTTGTTCTTCTTACATATTAGAGTTGTCACTGGCTAGCCGCTGCTCCCCCAGGGAGCCTTTTCCCTTGCTTTTATGGGGTTGATGCAGTTCGTAAAAGCCTCTTTTTGCTATTATATCCTCCCTTGAAATACCTGTCAAATAAAACAGTTGATATGAAATAAGTTTTTTCAAGTTCAGCAGTTTAATTTATATTATGATTTCCCTGGACAGTAAACAAAGTTCAAGTAGCTTACTTTTCATCAGTGATTTGTGAGTGAAAGTAATGTGTCACTTCCTGGCCAAGATGGTTAAGGAGTAGATGGGCTCTGTCTGCCATCTCTTTCTTCTTTTGCTTGTAAGAGAAACATTAAGTGCTTTGTCAATGACAGAACCATAGATATGGGGAGATTAAATTACCATTTGGAGGGACTCTGTTATTTAGGAACATTTCTGTGAAGAAGAAAGAAAACTTGTATTAAGTCATTGAAATTTGGGGAATTATTTGTTGATAGCAGCTAGCATTATCTTAATATATCAAGACTCTTTTGGCTTCATGATCTTTCAAAAACTTTTATACTGTTAATCAAATTTATTTTTTTAGAACCCAAACTTTATCACAGAAGTATATGCATCTAGAAACCCACTGAAAAGTTTACCAGTTAAGAATTACTACTGTAATAAATAAACATAGGCAAGAAGTCAGGTTGGATTACAAGCAAGTAAAAAGTCCTTGTTTTCTCTGTGTGTAGGGCAAGGTGGAAAGTGAGAGTTCGTTTTAGTTGAAAAGTGGGTAAGATTTGAATATTAATGTATGAAAGTGTCCAAAAATGTGATTGAAAAGGAGAAAGTACCCAGCATTTAAAAAATTGGTTTAATTTTAAAAATTTACTTTGACTAGAATACATTTAAAATGAGAGAAAATCATATCTGGCTTGAATTGAGATTAAGGAATGGTGATTTATGCCTGGTCTCCTGAATATCCTACATATCACATTGTTCTCTTCTGTATGGCACAGGCATTTGTTCACGCTTGGTTTTCTGAGTATCATCTCCAGATCATGGGGATGTTTTAAAATATTCCCTGCATTCATTTAGAGGAAAATTGGTAGTCATAGATTGTTACAAGGCATGCACTCTCATTCTGCTTGGGCAGAACAGAAAAATATTGTCGTCTTGGCACCTTAAATATAGAAAAAAGAAACACAGAGAAAAGCCCATGGAGAGAAGAACTAAGGGCAAGAAGGTAGCAATAAACCAAGTGGCATATTGTTAAATCACACACTTGTGAGATATATTATATGTGTGAATCCCTTAGAAACAACGAGAACACCATTTCCCCTCATTTAAGACAGTAATGCTTTAGAACTGAAAATCAGACCTTTTTGGTGGAGGTCGGAGTGCAATTCTTCTTACTGCCCAAATAGTATGGAAAACAATTAAATGAAGATAACCCAAGGGTTTCAAGTATAATTAGCTAGCATTTTAGTAATATTATGGGCTCAGATACTCATTATCTTTTTATAGCCTACTTTAATGTTTATCTACTTTAATCATTTTTCCCCATTTTCTTTAAGGTTCATCTCTTGACATCCAGTTTAGGAGTCAGCTTAAAATGTTAATTATTTGTTTGTAAAGTACATTTTAAAATAAATTTTTTGAAGTAAATTTATTGTTAATGATGACATATCCGTGAAATCATAATATAAAATATGCAAAGTGTGATTTTACGTGTAACATTGTGATTTGCAAATAACCTTTTAAAATGAGTATATTGCATTAGAAAAACTATGTTTATTTAAGTTTTTTTTCTCAGTACAGAAAACAGTTGTTTTGAATTGAAATTTGTTTCTCTACCTAAAAAAATTTTACTAAGACCTATGTTTAATATATAGTGGTTATGATCAAGGTAGAAGATATGATTCAAAAAACCAAGAATAAAGTGAAAAAAGTATTGAAATTACTTTCTGAAGAGTTTCAGCATATTTTATGTCTTTTTATTAATGATATTTTTCACTACAAAAGCTATTTGAGTATAATTGTCAGGATACTTTCAGACTATTCAATGTTGATCAATGTTTTTTTCTTTTTTTCCTGAAGACTTATTTGTGAGATAATTTGTCCTGGAGCAGGAATGGCCCTTAAAACTTTATGTTATATTTGGATGAGAAGTCAGTACCTAGAGAGCATTCCCCATCCAGTTGGGGTTCCCAAAAATCTGATACAGGAAAAAAAGATACTAATCTTTACATCTAATTAACTTCTTATTAACTTTCTTTCTTTACAGCATTATTTCTGACAGGAGGGGGTTATGCCACTATCACTATTACCATTGTTGCTGCTGCACTAGTTTGGTATATATATAGGTAGGAACTATTTTGGAAATTGTATTTTTCTTTTACCAATCTTTTCCTACCCAAAAGCTTCTTGTGTGTAATCAAGGTGCATAGATGTGAATGTGTGTGTTTATGTGTACTGTTAAGGAAAAAATTATTCTCACTCTTATTTGAATGGTAAGGAATACTTCGTTCAAGACTGTTGTGATAGGTGTCAAGATTATTGCAATAAGGTAAAGAGATTGGGCTCAACTCATTGCAACAAGAACAAGTGGGAATTTATAGCTAGGGAAGCAGGTTAAGGGGATTGGTGGATGGAAAATTACTATGAGACATCAAGAGTAGGGGGGATTCTTGCTAAACTGATGTAACAGAATTCTTGTTGAGGGCAATCCAAAGGGTTCAGATGTCAAGGACAGGGATAAGGAATTTGATTAAATATGGAGAGTGATCAGTTATCAAGAGTGGGGAATGAGGAATTTGATTGGATATCAAGGGTTGGGAGGATTCTCTCTAACCTGACTTAGCAGGATTCTTGCTAATACTGGGCCTTGCAGACCTGGCCAGGATGGGGGCCAAGGTTGAGGCCTAGTAGAGAAGAGGGCTTAGAGAATCCTGATTAAAGTTTGGTCAGGACATGTCTTATCAGTACTCATCAGTACTCAGATACACCCATCGATATCAATGATTATATACATATTTATTATGTATATGTTATTATGTATATGAGTGATTATAGACATATAAACTGGTCTCTTCCTCCTGTTGGCCTTGATCTTTGCATTCAGTTATGTTGCTCTGGTGGCCTCTGTCTCATCTTGTTCTGTGCTTTTATTTGTACTTCTTGAACCTTGCTACTGCTCTTCCCATATTCACTAAAATTTGCTCTGTCTGTGATGATCAGTCCCTTGTATAATGGCACCAGGAACCTATATGAGCTTCTAGTACTGGGCCTGGAATCTAGAATATTTGCTTTCACACAATTCTTTACATTCAAAGTGCGTGGTCATTGGCTTTTTTGCCTTTATTTTTTATTAAAAAAGCTATAATTAGCATACCATAAAATTCATCCATGTGAAAGTAGTCCTGTGAGTTTTGACAAACACAATCATATAAGGAACCACAATCAAAATATAGAAGAATTACATCACCCCAAAATATTTTTCTGTGCTGTTTGTAGCCACTGTAATTTCTTCATCCCTGATATGTGACAACCACTCATCTGTTTTATGTACCTATAGTTTTGCCTTTTCTATAATATCATATAAATAGAACCAAGTAGTATGTTGCCTTTTGAGGCTGATTTCTTTCACTTATTATAATACATTTCAGATGCATCCATGTTGTATATTTCCCATTAGTTTATTTCTTCCATTGCTAAGTAGTATTCCATGTATGGATGTGCCACAATTTGTTTATCCATTTACCACTTAAAGGAAATTTGGGTTGTTTTCAGTTCTTGGTGATTATGAATAAAGCTGCTATAAAATATTCACATGCAATTTTGGAATAAACATAAGTTTTCATTTAAAAATTTGCAATAACTGGGTTGTTACTAAGTATATGCTTAACTTGATAACAGCTGTCAGACTGTTTTTCAAAGTAGTTATACCATTTGTATGCCCACCAGCAACGTATGATTGTTTCAGGTTTTTTTAAATTCTCAGCGGTGCTTGGTATAATCATGTTTATTTGTTTTAATTTAAGCCACTCCAGTAGCTGTGTAGTGGTATCTTATATGGTTTTAATTTGCATTGACTTGCATTTAATATGCATTTAAGTTATACTCAGTTTGCATTTGACTAATAAAGTTAAGTATCTTCTCCTGTGCTTCTTTACCATCTGTACATTTTCTTTAATGAAATATCTGTTCTTATGCTCATTTTTATTTTGGATTCTTAATTTTCTTATTTTGTTTTGAACGTATTTTACATTCAAGTCCTTTATCAGATAGGTCATTTGTAAATGTTTATATTCTCTTAACAGTGTCTTTGGGAAGAACAGAAGTTCTTAATATTGATGCAGTTTATCAGTTTTCTTTCTCATGAACTGTACTCTTGGTATCCCACAGAAGAACTTCTTACTTAACCCCAGTCAAAAAGATTATATTTTCCTCTATAAGTTGTAGGTTTTACATTTGAGTCATTTTTGTGTGAGGCATGAGATATAGACCAAATTTGTTTCGTTTTGTTCTTTGCATGTGGGTATCCTATTGTTCTAGCACCATTTATGAAAAGCCTTTTTTCTGTTGAATTGTCTTTGCATTTTTGTTGAAAATTAATTGGTCATATGTGTGTGGGTCCTTTCCTGGACTGTTTCATTGCTCTCTATGCCAAAATCAGCATTGTCTTGATTACTGTAGCTTTATGGTATATCTTGAATTTCATAGTGTGATTTCTCCAAGTTTTTTTCTTTTATAAACCTTTTTTACCTCTTTTAATTCCTCTTTTAGTGTAAATGTTAGAATCAGCTTGTTGATTTCTACAAAAAATCTTGATGTGTTTTGATTTGAGTTGTGTTGAGTCAGTGAATTTATTGATTTATTGAATCTTCTGATCAATGAAAAATGATATCTTCATTTGTGTCCTCTTTGATTGCTTTTATCATTGGTTTGTTTCAATGTATAGATGTTGTACTTTGGTTTATAACACAATGTATAGTGTTCAATGTATAGATCTTGTACTTTGGTTTATAACTATGTATATACAAATATTGAGTCATTATGTTGTACACCTGAAACTAATGTTATGTTTCAGTTATATCTTAATTGAAAAACAAAGTGCAGAAGATAAAGGCAAGTCAAAGTTCAACAGTCAAATATAAAAATAAGGTCACTAAATAATTATAATATCTAACAAGGACTAATCATGTTCTAGGTGTTTGTCAAAGTGCTTAATATGCATTTTCTTATCTATTCATTCCTTGATTCACTTTTCATTCGTCAGCTATTCTATAAAAACAATAAACACTTTTGCATGTTTTATACCAAGGCTTGAAGTAGATCTGGGGGATTTAAAAACAAAAACGTCTATGTCCCCCAAAGCTTACAGTCCAGTGTGGAAAGTCAAACTAGTAACAGGCAACTACAGTAAAATAAGAGATATTGGTAAGAAAAGAGTAAGCACAGAATGCTATAGGAATCTTTGGAGGACCATCTAATTTCACTTTATACTACTACATTTGTGTAGAAATAGCATTAATCTGGCCAACAAGTAAAACTATCATGGTCTTCAGATGGTTTCACAGGCAAATTCTACCAAACGTAAAAAGAACTTATACCAGTTTTTCTCAAATTCTTCCAAAAGATTGATGAGGGAACACTCCCAAAGACATTCTATGAAGCCACCATCAACCTGATACCAAAAGCAGACAAGACACCACCAAAAAAGAAAATTACAGGCCAATATCTTTGATGAATATAGATGTGAAAATTCTCAACAAGATATTAACAAATTAAATCCAACAACACATAAAAAAGATCATACACCACAACCAAGTGGGATTCATCCCAGGTTCACAAGGATGGTTCAACGTATGCAAATCAATAAATGCAATACACCACATTAACAAAAGAAAAGTAAAAAACCACATGATCATCTCAATAGATGCAGAAAAAGCATTTGACAAAACTCAACATCCATTCATGATAAAAACTCTTACCAAAGCGGGTATAGAGGAAACATGTTGCAACATAATGAAAGCCATTTATGACAAACCCACAGCCAGTATAACACTCAACAGTGAAAAGCTGAAAGCCTTCCTGCTAGAATCTGGAACAAGACAAGGATGCCCACTCTCACCACTTCTATTAAACATAGTATTGGAAGTCTTAGCCACAGCAGTCAGACAAGAAAAACAAATAAAAGGTATCCATATTGGAGGGGAAGAGGTAAAATTGTCACTATATGCAGATGACATGATACTATATATAGAAAACCCTAAGGGCTCCACACAAAAACTAGTAGATCTAATAAATGAATTCAGCAAAGTAGCAGGATACAAGATTAACATTCAGAAATCAGTGGCATTCCTTTACACTAACAATGAAATATCAGAAAGGGAATGTAAAAAAAAATACCTTTTAAAATCGCACCAAATAAATAAATAAAATACCTAGGAATAAACTTGACCAAGGAGTGAAAGACTTATACTCTGAGAACAATAAACCATTAATAAAAGAAATAAAAGAGGATTCAAAAAAATGGAAAGATATCCCATGCTCTTGGATTGGAAGAATTAATATTGTTAAAATAGCAATACTACCCAAAGGAATCTGCAGATTTAATGCAATCCCTATCAAATTACCCATGATATTTTTCACAGGACTAGAACAAATAATCCAAAAATTTATATGGAACCATAAAAGACCCAGAATTGCCAGAGTAAAATAAATAAAGGAGCAGCATGACTCTCCCAGACTTCAGACAATACTACAAAGCTACAGTAATCAAAACAGTGTGGTATTGGTACAAAAACAGGTATATGGATCAATGGAACAGAATAGAGAGCTCAGAAATAACCCTACACACCTGCGATCAATTAATCTTTGACAAAGAAGACAAGGATATAAAATGGGAAAAAGACAGTCTCTTCAGCAAGTGGTGCTAGGAAAGTTGGACAGCTGCATGTAAATCAGTGAAGGTAGAACACACCCTCACACCACACACAAAAATAAACTCAAAATGGCTTAAAGACTTAAATATAAGCCATGACACCATAAAACTCCTAGAAGAGAGCATAGGCCAAACATTCTCTGACATAAATCCTACCAATGTTTTCTTAAGTCAGTCTCCCAAGGCAATTGAAATTAAAAAATAAACAAATGGGACCTAATCAAACTTACAAGCTTTTGCACAGCAAAGGAAACCATAAACAAAACAAAAAGACAGCCTACAGAATGGCAGAAAATATTTGCAAATGATGCAATAGACATGAGCTTAATCTCCAAAATATACAAAGAGCTCATACAACTCAACAACAACAAAGAAAACAACCCAATTGAAAAATGGGCAGAAGACTTTAATAGACATTTCTCCAAAGAAGACATACAGATGGCCAGTAGGCACATGAAAAGATGCTCAACATCACTAATTATTAGAGAAATGCAAATCAGAACTACAATGAGGTACCACCTCACACTGGTCAGAATGGCCATCATTAAAAAGTCTACAAGTAACAAATGCTGGAGAGGGTGTGGAGAAAAGGGAACCCTCCTACACTGTTGGTAGGAATGTAAGTTGGTACAGACACTATGGAAAACAGTATGGAGGTTCCTCAGAAACCTAAAAGTACAATTAACATATGATCCAGTAATCCTACTCCTGGGAATGTACCCAGACAAAACTATAATTCAGCAAGATACATGCACCCCTATGTTCATAGCAGCACTATTCACAATAGCCAAAACATGGAAACAACTAAATATCCATCGCCAGATGAATGGATAAAGAAGATGTGGTACATATATACAATGGAATACTACTCAGCCATAAAAAAGAACAAAAATAATGCCATTTGCAGCAACATGGATGCAACTAGAGATTATCATACTAAGTGAAGTAAGTTGGAAACAGAAAGACAAATACCATATGATATCATTTATATTTGGAATCTAAAATATGGCACAAATGAACCTATCTACAAAACAGAAACAGACTCATAGACATAGGGAACAGACTTGTGGTTACCAAGGGGGAGGAGGGAGGGAGAGGGATGAACTGCGAGTCTGGGTTTGGTAGATGCAAACCATTACATTTAGGATGGATAAACAGCAAGATCCTAATGTGTAGCACAGGAATTCAATATCCTGTGATAAATTCAATATCCTGTGATAAACCATAATGGAAAATAATGTAAGAAAAGAATGTCTCTATGTGGATAACTGAGTCACTTTGCTGTGCAGCAGAGATTGCCACAACATTGTACATCAACTCTACTTCAATTAAAAAAAAACTATCATGGTCTTATTTTTTTCTTACATTATAAGAGTTTCAGATCGTATTGGATTTAAAAGCAAAATTCAGTCATTTACTGCTTACAAGAGACTCGTAAAACAAAATAACACAGGATAAATATGAAAAAATGAATACTGCTTTTCAATCCAATTCCCATAAAAAGTAAGCGGAAGTAGTAGTATCAATAAAATATCTGCTTTTGTCCAAGTAGACTTTTGAACAAAATTTATTAAAAGACATTTTGTAAGTTCATTTTTATTTATATAACTTAATCAGTAATAGAGTAAATAACCAGGAATTAGTTATTTAATAATCACAACAATTAGTACCATCAGTTCAATATTTACTATGTGTCTATTACTACGGTGCATCCATAACGTGTGCTATTTTATTTATTTCTTTATAAAGACACTGTGAGATTGTAACAATGATAATCAATGAGTCAATATGGTAACACCCATCTAATAGGCAACAAAATTTGGGTTTGATTCCAGATTTAATTTAAAGCAAAAAATGTCAGAAATAGAAGGAGAATTTACTAAAAACTCAGTTGGCATTAATTAAACATACCAGTGTGTCTATGACAGATAATATTGGAAAAAGTAAAAAGTAAGTTTATAATTCACTATTAATAGAGATTCTGAAGAGAGAGGGAATAAAAAAGTTCAGTAGTCACATTTACATAGTATAAGCTTTCAGTTCTGTTTTAAAGAAACTTTATCATTTCCCCAGCTTCTTTCACGATCACACTTTTTTTTGGAACATTGTTTATATCCATGGAATACTGGTGTTCCACTGAATATAATTTTTGGAACTCTGAAATCAAGGTATAGAGTATTTGAACACAGTCATTTACAAAATATAAAGAATACATGATAATGAAGCTTTTCTTTGTCAGATGCCTAAAGGACATTTATAAAAATTAAATGACATGAAAACTAAATATAATTTTTTAAAAATACAGAGTATGAATTGAATGACTTTTGTCATTATAACATATAATATGTATTAAAAAATCCTATAGCAAGTTTGAATTTTTAAAGTTCTCTTTATAAACTTAGTACAATTATTTATTATCTACTACTATTTATACTGTATTAATTGCTTTACAGACAGGTCACTTTATCCCTACAACAGGCGTCCCCAACCCGCTGTTAGGAACCAGCCTGCACAGCAGGAGGTGAGTGGCCAGCGAAGGAGCAAAGCTTCATCTGTATTTACAGCTACTCTGCATCGCTTGCATTACCACCTGAGCTCCACCTCCTATTAGGTCAGCAGTGGCATTAGATTCTCATAAGAGTGTGAACCCTACCTACTGTGAACTGCATATGTGAGGGATCTTAGGTTGCATGCTCCTTATGAGAATCTAACGCCTGATGATCTGAGGTGGAGCTGAGGCGGTGATGCTAGCGCTGGGGAACGGCTGCAGATACAGATTATCATTAGCAGAGAGGTCTGACCGCACAGAGACCATAATAAATCAATTGCGTGCAGACTCATATCAAAACCCTATCAGTGAGTGGCAAGTGACAATTAAGCTGCATCTGGTGGCAGGCTTTATAGTGGCAAGTGTGTTGATGTGCTTCAATTGTACAGCTGCATCTGGTGGCAGGCTTTCAGTCAGAATCCGACACTTATTTTAGTCCTTGCTTGGCCTGCCCATTATTTTATTTACCACTTCTGTCTGTGCCTCTTTCGTGCACTGTGCACTTGTCTCACAGTTTTGGTAAGCCCACAAGCGAACCGTAGCCAAAATGAATAAAAAACAAACATCGCTGGAGAGCTTCTTTGAAAAGGGGGAAAGACACGATGATGAGACAGCAGAAGCCTCTAAGACTGCCAACAAAAAGAAAGCTGCATTTAAAAGAAAATACCAAGAGTCCTACTTAAATTACGGGTTCATTGCAACAGGTGATTCACGTTCTCCAAGCCCGCTTTGTGTAATATGTGGCGACCGGCTATCCAACAAAGCCATGAAACCTTGAAAACTGCTTTGCCACATGGAGACCAAGCACCCTGCATTAAAAGACAAGCCTTTGGAGTTTCTCAAAAGAAGAAAACGTGAACACGAAGAACAGAAGCAATTATTGAAGGCCACCACTTCATCAAATGTGTCTGCACTGAGAGCATCATTCTTAGTGGCTAACCGCATTGCTAAAGCTGAGAAGCCCTTAGTATTGGTGAAGAGTTGATCCTGCCTGCTGCTAAGGACATTTGTCGTGAACTTTTAGGAGAGGCTGCAGTTCAGAAGGTGGCACGTGTTCCTCTTTCGGCTAGCACTATAAGTAGACGAATTGATGAAATAGCAGAGGATACTGAGGCACAATTGTTAGAGAGGATTAATGAGTCATTGTGGTATGCAATCCAGGTTGACAAGTCTACCGATGTTGACAACAAGGCAATAATGCTTGTTTTTGTGCGATATATTTTTCAGGAGGACGTGCGTGAGGATATGTTATGTGTACTTTTGTTGCCAACCAACACCACAGCTGCAGAACTATTCAAGTTTTTAAATGATTACATATCAGGAAAACTGAATTGGTCATTTTGTGTCAGTATATGTACAGACAGAGCGGCTGCCATGACTGGATGGCTTTCTGGTTCCACTACTCAGGTCAAAGATGTTGCTTATGAATGTAAGTCTACACGCTGTGTCATACATAGAGAAATGCTGGCTAGCCGAAAAATGTCACCTGAACTTAACAGCGTTGTTTGGCAGGATGTGATTAAAATTATCAACCACATTAAAGTACATGCCCTTAACTCACGTCTGTTCACGCAGCTCTGTGAGGAGATGGACGCAGAGCACGCACGTCTTCTCTGATACACGGAAGTGAGATGGCTTTCTAGAGGTAGATCACTGGCCAGAGTTTTTTACAAGAGCTGCTCCAGAAATTTCTTTTCAAAAAACAGTCACCACTGGCAGCACACTTCAGTGACACAGAATGGGTCGCAAAACTTGCTTACTTGTGTGACATATTCAACCTGCTCAGTGAACTCACTCTGTCACTTCAGGGGAGAACAACAACTGTGTTCAGGTGGCAGATAAAGTGGCTGCATTCAAAGCCAGACTGGAATTATGGGGGCGACGAGTGAACATTGGGCAGATGATTACAATGAATATTTGATTCATTTCAAATAATGAAGCTAATTTACTCTTTAAGATTAGCATCTGTGTTTTAAAATCTGCTTAAAATTGCCTGTACCCTCTTCTTATATATTATGTAATCTAGGAAATATGTAGAAGATTTGATATATTCACAGTTTGGTTCTAGATGAAATATTTCTGATTTTTTATGTGTGTGAGAAACCTAAAACGATTCTACATAGGTTTAGATCAAATGGTTGTATTTTAGCAGTGTTATCAAGTGGGCTTTGATATCCAAATAGCTCTAAATGGAAATGAAATAAAAATGAGGAAACTAAAGATGTAGATAGTTCATTTGTTTACAATGTTTTTGTTTTTTTCTATTTTAAATATGTAGTGTTCATTAGGCAAATATTTGACATCTGTATGTATTATACACTCTGCTGAGTGCTGGAGAAAAAGCAGTGAATAAAACACAGTCCTTTCCCCCATGCAGCTCTCTGTTGCCCTCAGTGTTTACCTGTTCCTTGGAAAATGAAAGATAAAGGAAGAAGAAGAAAAAAAGAACCTTAGTCCACCTAAGTGCTATTTATATTTTATTCTGTTCCCCACCAATTTGTTCATTTTCTCATACTTGTGATTATAGCTTATCTTCCCATTTTTAATTAACATTATTACAGGTGTGTTTTTAAGTTAGTCGTGATTTTCTTTTTCCAGTATACAGAATGCTGCAATGAGTAATTTTGCCCATATATTATTTTTGTTTTTGTATTTTTCTTTGGCATAGATGTCTAGAAGTAAAATTAATTATATGGCAAGAACCTTTGTTGTCATTATTACTCTTAATATTATTAACAGTTGAAGACTTTATAATATATGTTGAAAAAATTCTGTGTTTACCAATTTATAAGTATCAAGCAATACAAGAAGGTGCTCATTCACTGAGCTTTTAACAACACATTTTTAAACTGGTAATTTGATAAATAAAACCTTTTAGGTTTGTGTAATGGTTAACTTTATGTCTCACCTTAGCTAGCTTGTGGTGCTCAATCATTTGGTGAAACACTCGTCTAGATATTACTGTGAAGGTATTTTGTAGATTTAATTAACCTTTATAGTAAGTCGACTTTAAGTCAAAGAGATACCCTAAATAATGTAGGTGGGCCTCATCCCATGGGTTGAACATCTTGAGAGCAAATACTGTGGTTTTCCAAGAAAGAAGAAATTCTTCCTCAATATTGTAACGTAGAAATCCTGGGTTTCCAGCCTGCCTGCTTGCCCTAAGGATTTCGTAGTTGCCATCCCCTACAGTAGCATGAGCCAATTCCTTGAAATAAATAAATCTCAATTCTCCCTCCCCACACTGGTTCTGTTTCTGTGGAGAATCCTGACTAATGCAGTTGGTACTTTGTATTTATTTGCCTATCTTTGAGATTGCCATGACCTTTTAAGGATGCTTAAGCCCTTTGTCATGCTTTTCTATACATACTCTGTACTATTTGTTTATTGGAGTTTTGTTTGGCTATTTATATAGTCAATGAAAGTGCTGGAAAGCCTGCATTTGCATATGTCACTCTTATCACCTCTGTCATTTTAGGACATGCCAAATGCTTACTGTATATCATATGATTATTTACTTATTTAGAAAGGTATTGAAGACTTCTGGTTGTCATCTTTACTGTGCATAACCAAAAGTACTATAATTACATCAAAATAGTCAAAGTTTAGTTTTCTTGTAAATTCAAACAAAATTCATTTAGTTATGTTAATTCATCAGTTTTTTTGTAATTAATTTTTCATACTGCTCTTTGAGTAAAAGGGTAGGTATCAAATTTCAAATTTTACAAGAATCCATTAATGACAAATATTACCAATTTTTTTAACTTCATTTAATTTCATTTGCTATAATGGTTATAAACAGTAACACTAATATTTATTATTTTTATAAGAGTTATGGCATTATTATTCTAATCCATTCTTAGCATACCATCAGGATCACTTGAGTCTCATTCTCATAAAATATGCAGAAAAAGTGTGCCTTGAGACCATTTATCTGCCAGGAAAAACACATTTTATTACCTGCTAATTATTGTCCCAAATGTATATAGTGATAATGTTGGCAGATTGTGGCTAGCCATAGGATTGTTTTTTTCTCTTACCACATACTTCACTTTTCTTTATTCTCTGCGTATAGTAAATTTGAGAGTGAATAAAGAAGTGAAATTTTAAATTGAAATCTATACAGAAAATAAGAAGCTTACTTCCTCTTTCTTCTGAATATATTCTTTGAGAGAACAGGCCAATCATCATCCTCATTTAAAATAATGTAAGTAATGTTTACATAAGAAGAAAGCCATGGAAAGAATAGTCCTACTCATTGCTTGGGGGAAAATTTGTAGTGATCAAAAGGAGAAATTAGAACTTCTGTTTAATTTTTTCTTCTCTAAGTCCTGTGTTGTGTTTTGTTTTTTCTTTCACTACTCTCCCTCAGTATAAAAATCACTTTTTCACAGAGGACATTGGTAAAGGAGAACAGAAGCCCTAGAGTAGTGAGAAGATTGATATTGTGCACCAGTCAGCTGATAATATGTACATAGTTGCCTGTCCAGGTGAATTGTGATCAAGGAACTTGCAAATGAAAACAGTGAAACATTACCTGTGATAAAAGAATGAGCTAAGTACCCTACACTACAAATGCAAAAGTATTCTTAACTTTCAAAAAGAATATTTCACAAACTGGTGATTGTTGAGATTTTTCCTAGCATGATTCCAGAATGGATTGTTAAAGGAGATTGGTAACTTCTAGAACCAAGGTTGGTTTCTTAAGAAAATATTGTCCTACTAAACTTACCCTTTGGAGGACAGATTTACTAGGATAGACAGGAAAATGGAGCAGGACAGATTATCTCAAATTTAATAAATTAAGTTCTCAAAGATCATTGCGAACAAAAGTATGAAATACATGAGGGCAAGGGCATTAGATAAAAATTGACTAAATGGCCCCACCAAATATATAAATATTTGGATTTATATATTTATATCCACTTGGAAGAACGATCTATAGTGGAATGCCACAGTGATGCCTTCATCCTTATTCTGCTCAATATTATTATCAATGATTTGGATAAAAATATTGAAAGCATTTTTACACATTTGTATATGACATTAAATTGTATTTAAAGTATTTTAAAAGGCTGGAGTAGTGGGGCTATATCCAAAGTCAAAATTCAAAAGGAATAATTAATGTCTTATACTTAAAACTTCAACATTAGTAGAAAATTAGGAGCCAAACTCAGCCATACAACATGTATTTAACATTTAGGGCTTTTATTTAACAGTAAGTTGTAAAGGCAAGTTTTAAAAACTAATGCCATTTTAGTCTGATGTAATTGAAATTAACTTTCCAAAAAAAAAAAAAAAAAAGGGAAGAGGGAGGTCCCACTCTTTTTAAACTTATATCACGTAATTCCTTTTAGTACTGAGTGTCATACTTTTAAAAATATGTATTCAAATTGGAAGATATTTAATGGACAGCGGATACAGGGTTGAAGGCACACGCAGACATATAGTATAAAAAACAATTTAAGGTACTTGAAATAAGTTGCCTATTTGGAAGATTGTTATATGAGAAAAGATTAGACTTCTTTTGGAACCTTATAGAACTAGGGTCAATGTATTGAAGCTAGAAGGAAACATTTTAGCTCAACATGAAAATACAAAGTGGTGTAAGGTTCACCTGACGGTATTGTGTTGATATGAAATAGGCTATATTAGACCATTTTTACCTATAACTATTTCACATATTTCAACCTAATATAAAGGGATAGTGAGTAGTGTTCCCTTCAGGTAGCAAATTTCCTTTCTCTGGAGTAAACTTGTCATAACATGGGCAATCATTTAATGGATAATTTGTGGAGGGGTTTCAAGCATTGGATGAATAGTCAGATAGTGTCTTTTAAGTTCATTTCTGATCTAAAGATTTTGTGATTCTAGAAATTGAATTTAATTTTACATTCACTGTGCGTTTGCTGAATGGAGATCCAGATTGACAGGGACATAAGTAGAGTTGACATTGTCTTTGTTGATTTAAAATGTCCTCATTTGTCTAGATTCATAAATATCTTTTGCTAAATTTAAGGACATGATATGAGAATATTTTATACAGTGGTAGGCTGTTTACTCCAATCCTTAATTTGAATATTTTTTAAAAACCTTTCTATCTTTACAATTACAACTTTTTTAAAAAAACATTTTACTTCTGTAAACCAATATCTTGGGTATTTTCCTGCAGAAATGTTAATATTTTCTTTAAAATATCCACCCTGGATAAAATTAGTTCTTTGGGTAGAAATAATTTCCCATGAAATACTTTCTATTAGCTTTTAGAAAATAAAGTATTGAAAGTAGATAGCAGAAATAATAACAAAGCTGCTTATTGCAGAAAAATTATCCTGAAAACTAGTTTCTACCTACTAAATTTATTTTCTTTGCTCAGGGTTTTAAAAATGTGTTCTGTTTTAAATAACGATTTTAATGAAAAATGGAGACGTGAGAAAGATCCTCAATGGATTCTCTGTCATATAAGCAATTTAATAATTCATATTGGAAGGCTAATCATTCTTTTTGGTACCTTATGATTAAAACTCACGAATCAGAAATTTGATGTTAGATGAAATATAGTTCTGTTACCTGGACACTCAAAGCATTGTTACGGTGGCCACAAGGATTGTCTGAATCAAGCTTGGAAGTAATATTCTTCATTTAAATTCTCACTTGAACTCCTTTCAAGGTCTGTTTCAAGAAATGGTGACCCATTAGGTTATCTCAAAAAAATTTTTCATAGATAGTTATGAATTTTCCATTTATCCCTTTCATGTTTTAACACTTCGATAGTATGAGCGGCAATGAAAGAGGAAATAAATAGTTGAAGTGAGGATTGAAGTTCAGATTATAAAATTATCAGATTTACCATAAGTAGCATGTCCAGAAAAGCATGTACAATTATGCTATATATGTGCATGCTCTAAGCATTTTACTCTATTAACTAATTTAATATTTATATTGCTTTTGCATTAAAATGAATGGAACAAATAGATTAGACTACCTGGAACAGAGCTTACATGAAGAGTTTGCAGTTGTGCCCAAAACAGTGATCCTGTAGGCTCTCCTCAGAGTAGAAGGACCTGGAGTAGATGGAAAGCTCTAGAGTGCCAGCAGCTTCCAGCTGTTCCAGACCAGCCACTTCTGTTTACCCCACCGTGCCTTCCTGTTAAAACCCATGAGTCAAAGGCTGCCAAGAACTCACCTGTAGTCTAACAGAGTGTGGTTTAAAGCTTGCTGCAGCAAAGGATAATACATACCAAAGGGACAATGAATGTCTCTAAAAGGGGGAGTAGGGATGAATTATGATAGAGTTGGGGGGGGGGGATTATAATTGGTCATAGAATGGTCTTGCAAAGATTTGTCAGAATTTATTTTAAAAGTTGCTCATTGCTTCTTGGTCTTTTGGCTAAGATCAAGTGTATTTTAAAAGTTGCTGTGACAGTCTGTGATCTTTAGAATACATGAATCTGTCTAGAGTTACTGTTAGGTTGGTTTTTCTGTGTTCTTGGAATGTATGGGTCTGAGTGAAATGTCGTTAAAAGATTTGAGCTTACATAGTCTGTTATACACATCATGGCTAGGTCTGGCACAATTTATTTATTTTGTGATTCAAGTGTGTTTTGAAAAATGCGGTTTTTGTTTCCATTCACAGTTCTTCCTCTTGGGCTAGCTGTCAGTAACACAGTTTTTCACTTTATCGATGTAATTGTAATCTTTTTCTTTTTAAACCTTAGGTGAAGAAGGGTAATCATACTCCTCAGTTCTTGGCATATTATCCTCTTGTGTCTTACAAGGCCCTTCCCTATGTGTGTGTAAGTGTATGTATGTGTACATATATAAAATTTTTATCTTTGTTCCCTGCTCCCAGTGTCTTCCCTCTGATTGGGGGAACCATTTTAATGTGTCCTTATTTGAATGTGTTCTTGTAATCTGTGTGTTATTATTTTGTGTGCATGTATTTTTATTTTACAAAAATTTTATTATGTATAGAATGCATTGTTTCCTATGCTTCTAAGAGAAATCCACCGAACATTTTGCTCAAAAAATCTAAAACTGTTGCTATATGTGCATGTGAATACAATCCGTTACTATGTATAAATTGAATTTATTTTTCTAAATTGCAGAATCCGTGGTATGAATTCACCATTTTCTTCTATCCACTCACCCGTAATGGATATCTAGGTTGTCTCTTAACTCTTCACCAACCCAGAAACTTTTATGTGCCCTTATAAGGTGCAAGAAAAAAAAAACAAAAGCAAACAGTCTGCTCATCTATCTATCCTTATCATCATCTCCATCCAAGAGTGTAACTGCTGTATGATAGGCCATGCAGATGTTTAATTTAACATCCCAAACAAACTGCTGCCAGTTTGTTCTCCAGAGTGGTGGTGACAAGGCTATCGTCCTGCCAGCGATGCACAGGTTCCTACATCCCCATTTTTCCCCAAAGACCTAGCATTGTCCAGCTTCTAACTTTTACTTTTACTTTTTTTTTTTTTGGCTGCACTGTGAGGCTTGCAGGATCTTAGTTGCTGGACCAGGGATCAAACCTGGGCCCATGGCAGTGAAAGCACCAAGTCCCAACCACTGGACCACCAGGGAATTCCCAAATTTTTACTTTTTTTAATAAGCGATAGGTACCTCATTCTTAACTTAAATGTCTTATCATAAGTTTGTTAACTTTGGGGATTAACTTTTCAATAAATTACCTATTCATTAACCTTTTTTTTAATTAAATTGAGTTTGATCTATTTTTCTTGTCAGTTTGCAGGGGTTCTTTGTAAATTGAAATATTAATCCCTACAGGTTTTTAGATAGAACAAATTTCTTTCATCTGTAAATGGAATACTAACTTTGTTCTTAGTATCTATTACTAAAAAAAAATCCCTTATTTCGATGTAATCCAATTAATCATTTTTGCCTTGTGGTCTGTACTAAATTTCTTTAAGAATTTCTTTATTGTCCTTACAGCCAGAGGCTTATTTGTACATGTTTTTCTTATTAACTTTATAATTTTACCTTTCACATTTTGGTATTTTACCCCTGTAGTCTTACTTTGTTTATAAGGTTAGATAAAGATTCAGTATCCATTTTCATGTTTCTCCCTAAAATGACCCACTTTGCCTAGTAGCATATACTTAAGGAGTCTGGTTCCTGGTTAAAAACCTATATGTGATTTTTTTCAGGTCTGATTCTAGGCAGTTACAAAGGCTTTACCTGGCAGGTCTCAGAGGGAAAGTGCATTGTAGCCTTTGAAGGGTGCTGCATTCAAGTATTCAGGCCCCACTGCTGGCCATGCTCTTCACATACCTGCATTTCTGCCTCAGGTGCCTTCATTCCTAATGCTCTTTATCTGAGGCCCTGGGCAGAAGTCTTCTTCAGGTGCTTCTGCCCAGGCCTCCTTAGTGGGAGGAGGAGAGAGAGACTTAGACACTCTTCCCCACTCTGACTCAGTCTTCAGTACTTTTCCTCTCCTCGTCCTGCCTGCCTTTTTTTCCCTCCCGCCCCAGGGTCCATAAAACATCCAGAGGCTTTTGTTCAGTGCTCCTGCAGCAGTGAGATGACTCCCACTTCTGTGCTCATCCACCTGGCCTTCACCTTGTGCTCAGTTCCACGGAGTCAAGGGGTTTTAGCCACTTGCTTGTACCAGACCAGTAAGTGATTAAAGCCTTCTTTATTACTCTCATTTTGGCTCATCTTTGCCTAATCAGCAACTCCGACACCTGAGTTTGCTCTCTTCAGCTCAACCGAGCTGCTGAAAACACTAAGGCCATGGATCTCAAACTGTAGTTCTTGAGCCAGCAGCTTCAGCGTCAGCTTCGCTTGGGAGCAGTTGGAAATGCATGTTCCCTAGCACTACTGCAGACTACTGAATCCAAAACTCTGCTCTTGGGAGACAATAAATTGAAGAGTCACTTTTGTTATCAGGAAAAGAATATTCCCCTCCTATCAAAATCTGAAGCAGGAATATGTAATTTAATAATATAAGATAGCTTTTAATTGAATTAAAAAGTTACGTTGCACACTTTAAACTTACACAATGTTACATGTCCACTGTATCTCAATAAAGATGAAAAAACTTAAAAAAATAAACTCTGCTCTTGGACTGATCAATCTCTTAACAAATCCTTCAGGTGATTCTGATACATGCAAAAGTTTGAGAACCACTGAACAGTTTACCCTTTATACATTGTTTTTTTGTGGTGCTTCTTTATCGTATATTAAGTTCCCATGTATACATGGGTCTGCCTCTGAGCTTTCTATTCTCTTGCACTAATCTGTTTATTTTTGTATAAATAACATACTATTTTTATTACTATGTTTTATTACAGTGTGGTATATGTTAATATGTGGTATGGCAAACCTCTGCTCTTTCTTCTTACGATTTTTTTCTTTCAACATTTTAAATATTTCACTCTCTTTTAGCTTGCATGGGTCTGAAGAGAAATCTACTGTCATTCTTATCCTTTTCCTCTTGTAAGTAAAGTGTTTTTCTCCCCGCTCTGGCTTCTTCCAAGATTTTCTCTTTTTCTTTTTTTTACCCTGCTATTTGAATATGATCACATAGGTGTAGGAGTTTTGTGGGGTTTCTTTGGTGTTCATCTTACTTGATTTTCTCTGTGCTTTCTGGATCTGTGGTTTGGTATTTGTCATTAATTTTAGAAAAATTTTGGCCGTTATTACTTCAAATATTTCTTCTGCTTTATTCTTTCTTCTCCTTTTGGTATTTCAATTACACATATGTTATGCTTTTTAAAATTGTCTCATGATTCTTGACTGTTCTGCTCTGTGTTTTTGTTTTCCTCCCCTCCTCCCCCACTTTGTACTTCAGTCTAGGAAGTTTCTATTGACCTATCTTAATGCTCATGATTCTTTCCTTGGTTAGGTTGACTGTACTGATGAACCCATCAAAGGCATTCTTTTCTTTTCTTTTGACTTCTAGTATTTCCCTTTGTTTCTTCCTTAGAGTTCCCATCTGTACATTATCCACCTGTTCTTGCATGTTATCTTCTTTTTCCATTAGCTTCCTCAACATATTAATCATTTTTATTTTAAATTTCCAGTCTGATAATTCAGAAATCTCTGTCATATCTGAAACTGGTTCTGATGCCTTTTATTTGTTCCTCAGACTTTTTAGCCTTTTAGTATGCTTATAATTTTTTTGTTAAAAGATAATTTTGTATCTATGTATGGTGACCGATGTTAGATTTGTTGTAGTGATCATTTCTCAGTATATACAAGTATCAAATCAATACACTGAATACCTGAAATTAATATAGTGTTATATGTCAGTTATACCTCAATTAAAAAAAAAAGATGAACATGTTGTAACATGTAATCGGAATAGAGGTAAATAGACTCTTAATGGGAAGTTTTGTTAATTTGTTTAGAAGTGAATAGCTGTGTTTAATATTTTCTGTTGCTGTAAGTTACCAGAGGGTTCAGATTCCTTAAAGGTTTTTGTTTTTGTCTCCCCTCTTGTCTTTGGCTTCCCTAAGAACTCCTTAGAAGAGTCTGCGTCTTACAGCTCTTTCAACTGTTATGCACTATAATATACTAGAACCTTATTGGTTTGGTGATATAAGGCATTGGGGAGGGGAAGTATTCTGTAATCTTATGATTAAATCTTCATCTTTTAGTGGGCCCGTGACCTTCACAAATGTTTGCTGGCTTTTCCCCCCCTCCTTTATGTGAGCCAGGAAGGCTAGAGGGAGCTGGAATCTTGGTAAGGCCTTTTGCCCAGGTGGAAGGTTTATAAGGTTTTGATAAAGTCTTTTCACCTAAAGAATAGGCTTTTGTTATGGAGAATGCTCTAGGCATAATTCACGGTGGTTATAATAATTCACACTTTTTCTACTCCCCTCAACAGAACCATGAGGGGAAATTTCTGGGCTCTTCATACTGAAATTCTGATGGGATTTCTTGGGGGGAGAATCCATAAAAGTGTGTGGAATCCCTGAGCCATCAGCTCTCAAGAGTTCTCACTGTCACACATCTTCACTCAGCCTCCAGCACTTCCTCAGATTTACCATTCAAGCGCCTACCAGTTTATATCTCCAGTAGCTTCTGCTCTAGGTAAGATGATCTTGGCTGTGACTCACTGGATTTCCTACTTGTAAATTTGGGGGGTGGGGTGGGATTTGCTCTGTCCCAGTTCTCTGATAGACCTAAGGCATATGTTGATCTTTAGTTTGTTTCAGCTTTTTTTCTTGTTTTAAGAATCAGGGTGATCTTCCACACTCTTTACATGTCAAAGCTGAAACCAAAAGTGTGAATATACGTTTTCATTATCTACTTTAACAAGTTTGTTTTAGCCATCAAACCTTTTCTTAGATTAAATCTTCTATTGAAGACTTTTCTTACAAACAAGACCAATAAAGCCATAGTGACTGTAGTTGAAATGGAGATGGAGGTGTCTAGTACTCTGTTGGACAGAATTTGAAAACTGTTGGTCCCTACCATAAGCTGATCAGGACCAGGGTTGAACCCTTCTGAATATTCTATTATTTTTTGTCAAGCATTCTATCTGTAACTGATGTTAGTACTTAAAATTGCATTCTTCATTATATAATATACTCATTCATGATCATTCACAGTGTTTACTGTGTGTCCTCATATACTTCATATATATATATATATATATATATATATATATATATATATATAGTTTATTTGGGGGGAAATAATGGAGTATGTTGTATTTTAAAATATGTATTTTATAAGACTGGAGAAAATAAAATATTCTGCTTAAAAAAATTCCCCTCATCGTCTAGGGAATATGTTTTTCTTGCATATGGAAGAGAAAGTGTCATTGTTTTTTTTATTTTCTATATTCTTTCTCTAGATGGATGTGTAATCTTTTAAGAAAATATGCCAAAGGTCTTTGATGTGATTACTTCATTTCCCATCAAAAAGATATTAAAGATGTGATAATCTTTCCCAAGGTGTTATTCACCAAATCTGCATTTCATGATAATTATATGGTTTGTGTGAGAAAATTGCCAGACCTTTTTTAAGTCTTCCAACTTCAGAGTCTTAAAACTTTCAGCTAAATTTTGAGGAGTGGGGCTGGGAGTCTGATATATAATTCTTTTCATTGACTTTCCAATTTCTGTCATGTTATATATGCTTCTGACCTGTTTTTCAACTGAACCAGTAATTTAGTCCATTACTGGTCTGTGTAAATCTTAGCCACAGCTATTTCCCAAGGTGGTTTTGGGTCTAACGAGTGGTTGGTGTTGATGTCCAGCAGGAAATCTTGCAAACCAGATGACTGGTGTGGTTCAAACTGTAACCTTGTTAAAGCATTGGTCAGGTTGCACTTAGAGTTATTTAATTAGTTTCCCAATAATATTTGTGTACAATTTTTAGGTGACCACTACTTTTTTTTCTTTCATCATAGTACAGAAAAGGACAGTTGCTTGTTGTTATCAGAGTCATATATTAATCCAATACTTTTTTTCATTAAGTTATCTTTAGGCAGGCATTTTAATAACTGTTAGAACTTCACTTGAATACGAGTATCTATAATGGTGTTGTCAACTTAAATTGAAAGTTTTCAATATATTAGGCAGTCTAACAGAAAGGTTTTTTAAAAGTATAAGAACATTCTCTGCCTTCAAGAAACTAAGAGCCTTATTATGGGAGACAGCTATAAAATAAATTATAATAAAATATAATAAACAATACACTAGTGATAGAAACAAAATACTCTGGGATTATAGATAAGAGAGCAGGCAATTCATTCTGAGTTTTCAAGAAAGAATTCAAAAGAGGTAACATTTTAATGGGAAAAGATTGGCTTTTGACTGGAAGAGAAAGTAAGGCCATTTTAAGGGACAAAAATAGTATGAGTTAAAAATTAATTTAAAGTATATGTGTATATTTTTCTTCAAGTTTATTGAAGTGTAATTCACATAAATAGAATCTACCCTCTTAGGTGTACCAGTCTTTGTATTTTGACAGACCTGTACAGTTTCACAACTACCACCTAAAACAAGATTTAAATTAAACATTTCCATCACCCCCCAAAAATCCTCTCATGTTCCTTTGTAGTCAGTATATACATGTATTTTTAGTAGAATTTTTGAGTGGAAAGTCAACTTATACATTATTTCTTTCATGGAATGTGCTTGTGATGTTGTATCAGAAAAGTCATTGCCTTTAAGTTCATCTAGGTTTTCTCCTAGGTCATCTTCTAGGAGTTTTATAAGTTTTGCATTTTAAATTTAGGCCTATGATCCATTTTGAGTTACTTTTTGTGAAGGGGGTAAGGTCGCTGTCTAGATTCATATTTTTGCATGTGGATGTCCAATCATTCTAGCAACACTTGTTAAAAAGACTCTCTTTATAACATTGTATTGCCTTTGCTCCTTTGTCAAAGATCAGTTGACTGTATTTATAAGGGTCTATTTCTGAACTCTGTTCTGTTCCATTTATCTCTTTGTCTATTCTTTTGCCAATACCACACCGTTTTGATTGCTGTAGCTTTACAGTACATCTTGAAGTCAGAGAGTGTCAGTCCTCCAACTTTGTTCTTCTTCAGTATTGTGTTGGCCATTCTGTTTTGTTTGTTTGTTTTGTTTTTTTTTTGTCTTTCCATATCTTTAGAATCAGTTTGTCAATATCCACAAAATACCTTGCTGGGATTTTGATTGAGATTGCATTGTGTTTATAGATCAAGTTGGGAAGAACTGACATCTTGACAACATTCAGTCTCCCTTTCATGAACATGAAATATATTTTGATTTATTTAATTGTTCTTTGATATCTTTCATCAGAATTTTGTAGTTTTTCTCATGTAAATCATGTACATATTTTGTTGGATATATACCTAAATTTTTCATTTTGGGGATGGTAATGTAAAGTGTATTGTGATTTTAATTTCATAGTGTTTGCTATGTAGGAAAGGGATTGATGTTCGTATATTGATCTTGTATACTGCAACCTTATTATAATTGCTTATTAGTTTCAGGAATTTTTTTTGTCAATTCCTCAAAATTTTCTACAAAGATGATCATGTCATCTATGAACAAAGACAGCTTAATTTCTTCTTCCTTTTTATTTCCTATTTTTACACTATTTCATTAGCTAAGACTTCCAGTACAATGATGAAAAGCTGAGGTGAGAGGCATCATCCTTGCCTTCTTCCCCAGTTTTTGCTTCACCCCTTTATATCACTCCCTCAGGTTAAAGGCCTGTTTAAGTAGGAGGAATAACCTATTTGCTTACATTTTTTCCATGCCTATTAGAAATTATATCTGTTTGGGTGAAATAAATCTAGTATAGCTTATCTTTAGTCTTATTTTATTCACTTTAATAAGTTTATTAATATTATTGAGTTTGTGGTAACTGCGTAGATTTAATCCCATAGGTCATCTTATTTAGGTTTTCTTTCCAAACAATATTTAATGTGTTGGCCCATGAAGAGATGAAACAGCTGTGTGTGACTCACTTTATATTAAGATGTTTATTAAATTTATTAAGTGTCTTTCAAATCATGTTAAATGGAGGCTTATAGGAACATGTGCTTTAAGACCATCCCACCAGATCCCTTGATCTTTTTCAATGTTTGTGCTTTCTAGAAAGTGAAAGAAGATACTTGTTGAGTTTGCTTTATAGAATATATACTACACACACACCACACACATATAAAGTACTGTGAAGTTTGTGGACCTGGTGATAAATGGATGACAGTATACCTGAACATGAGCTTCTCTGATTGCTTAGTCTAAAATTTGATATACAAAAAACTACGTATGATTGTGATTAAATCTGTTTACAGTATCTCCTATGACACATTACAGGAAAGAAGAGATTTTTTTATATTTCTTTTCTTTTTTTTTTTTTACAGGAATCAAGTAAAACCACAGAACCTCTATATTTATATTTGAGTCTATATCAAACATTTTTCTCTTGGAAAAAGTTCTTCCAAAAGAGGGGAAAAGCATAACCCATTTCTGAGTGCCTTTTGTTTTAAGCTAAATTTCAAAGGACTGTCCTTGATACCCTTATATTAAGCAACTACTCTGTATGATTAATGGGACTCTGTGGTTTGCATTTATTTCTTCAGTTTGCTTTAAAAATTACTAAAATTTCAGTATAATTTTAATAAGCAATCAATAGACTATTTTAGATAAACAAAATATAATAAACTCCTCACTGTTCTTGAATGAGATTTATTGGTTTAGATTTCAATTAATTTTCATAGTGCCTCTCAAAATGTTGTAAGGCTATGTCTTGCAAATTCTGTAGAAAGTATCTGTGTTTCGAAATTATAAATATTTGAAAAGAGTCGTATGATTAAATGTTTTCATTGGTTCAATTTCGGTTCTGAGGTATGTAACAAAAGGTGTTCAGAACATCCTCACCTTGCAATGGTCAGCTAGTAAGGTACAAAAGAATGTACTGACCATCTCTTATATCATCAAAATCCATGTGTGCCATTTCCAGGGTGCTGAATGTTAATTGAGACAATTAAGCAATTCTCTATTGAGGCAGATGGCAGAAGTAATACAGGCAATCTCCAGATATACTTTATACTTTATTTTAGATATAATAAAGGGAGTCTGAAACCTTTTTGGCCAAAGGTTGATACTTTATAATTTCTAGCTTATTGTGATTAAATAACTAAAATAATCTCTGGCCCAGAGAGGAAAGACATTCCTACTTCTGGAAGAATATGTCAATGAACAAACCTCAAATCCAGCGCACCTTCTACTACTGTCCCCTATAAAAGCTGCAAAAAGAGCTCCAGTCATTTTCCTTCTTGTACAGACAATATTAGTAATAGTTGAAAAGGAGTAGTTATAGTATCAGAAGTAGAAGCATTTGTAAAGATGTTCAACATGCTTAGTCAATAGTGAAATGCAAATAAAAACCACAATGAGATTGCCAAGATGACTATAGTAATAATAATTTAAAAAGCAGAAAGTAAAATATTGTAAAGAATATGGAAAGATTGGAACCTTTGTACATTGCTGTATTGCGAATATTATTTATTGATACTTGTACGTGAATGTTTAGCAGCATTATTCATAATTGCTGAAAAGTGGAAACAACTCCAGTGTCCCTCAACAAGTGAATAGATAAATAAAAGTGGTATGTATGTACAATGGAATATTATTCAGCCATAAAAAGGAATGATGTTCAGATACATACTACAACACTGATGAACCTTGAAAACATTATACTGAGTGAAATAAGCCAGATACAAGGGGCAATTACTGTTTGATTCCATGTATATGAAGTATCTAGAATAGGCAAATTCATAGAGATGAAAAGTAGATTAGAGGTTGCCAGGGGCTGGGATGAGGAAGAATGTGTTATTGCTTAATGGGCGCAGAATTTCTGATGAGGATTATGAAAAAATTTTGAAATAGTGATGATGGTTGTATGGCATTGTGAGTATAATTAATGCCACTTGTCCACTTCAAATTGGTGAAAATGGAAATTTTTGTTATATATATATTTTACCAAAATATATAAAGGAAGCAGAAGTAGTAGTATAATAATAGCACTTAACATTTAAATGTTACTATTTAACAGGCACTGTCCTGAGGTGTTTATATGTCATAAACTATCTGTTTCTCACTGTAGACATATTTTATCCACAAATAGTTAATATTAGTAAATGAAAGGCAAGAATATTGTACTGTAATAATTGAGGTCTTAATTATTATGGCCACCTTCTCTTTTATTGCCATCTGTTCCTGTAAAAGCACTTATAATTAGTTGGACCTCCAATCCCCCATGGATACTGAGGGCTAACTGTATCTTTTTTCTATTAGAACTTTTTATTTAAAATTTATGTATTGTATTTTTAAAAGTTTATTTCTACTTATTTATTTCCAAATCATATTTGGTACTTCCTACTTTTAAAAAGTTACGTGTGTTTTGGGAAAAAATTAGTTGTTATGGTATTTGTTGAAGAAAATTTGTTTTATAAAATAGTTCTACAAGTCAAATATAAGAAAATGTATTTATGTTTCATGGATTGTCTATTAGACATTAATGTCCATGAGAGCAGCATCCCTGGAAACTAGTACAGTGTCAGGTGTTGGTACACACCAAGCAAATATTTCTTGTATGATGGTTGGGAAAAAATGCATTAGCAAATTTATAAATTTACATAGAGAGATGGACAAGTTGATAGGGAAATGATATGTAATAATTTACAAATTAGTATATGAGGGTAAACTTTCCTTTAGGACAATTTAATTTAAAAATAAGATATTAAAATATATAGTTGAATTTCTACCATGAAGATTTATGATTTATTTTATAATTTAAACAATTTTAAGAAAGAAAAGACCAATAGAAAATCAACATTTATAGGATATTGTTCCAGTGGAACAGTTTCCTTAGTTAGCTGCTGTTATAGTCCATGATTCTGTTCTCTAGGATCATCCCCCTCATCCCTTGTCCTGCTATTGTTTGTAATTTGGTATTTTCTCTCTGGAGTACAGTTTGAAGGTATGCATCAAAATATAAAACATGCTCAATTTCCAACCTGCTCATACTGCTTCTAGGAATTTTTCATAAGACTGTAATTCACAAGTTCACAAAGATTCATGCATAAAAATCAAGATTTTTTTTAAACTGAAATATTGCAGACAACATAAATGTGTGTAGATAGCACAGTGATAAAATGTAAATTTAATTTAATAAAACAAAAAATAGCATAGTTGTATTTATATAGAAATATGTCAGTACCTTTCCTGAGTGCAAAAGATTACAGAGCAGTATTATAAACATATTATATAAAATGTTTATGTATATCTACGTATTTAAATACACAGAGAGCTCTCCCGAAGATCATTTGTCTAAGTGCTATCAGTGATTTTCTTTGGGTAATGGAACCCTGGATGATTTTCACTTCTTTACATTTTTCACGATGAATGTATGTGATTCTTGCAAAAACAGTATATTTTATTGAACTTTATATGGTTCTTGATTAGCCGCTTGTGGATCATTCACTTTACAAATGAACTATTTAAGACATAAACTTTTGCCACACCATTCAGCATCTTTCTGAGTCATCTTTCCCAATATCAAGTGATATTTATTCAAGAAATTATCTTATTTTAATATTATTCTGAAAAGAACAAAATCAAAAGCATAGATTATTCAAATTCTTTTAAAGCCAAATGGAAGTGAGGTCTTACCAGACATACTACTTATATTATGTAGCTTTAGTAACTAGGTAATAGTGGCACTGCTTTTATCTATTAAGTGATTACTACTGCTGAACATGAGTGTGCAGATATAATTATTGCTGAAGCTCTTCATTTAAGAGCTGGTAAATTACTTAGCCTCTATGGGTCTCAGATCACTCATCTGAAAATGAGGAAGAATGTCATCTGATTTAGCAGTCTGTGTGTTTAATATGGTACAACCACATGTAAAGCACTTCTAACAGTGTCTGAAACTTTAAAGTGGTCCAAAAAAGTTAGCTATTTTTATCTATCTATCTAGCTAGCTAGCTATCTAAAGTCAGTCACCTTGTATTTTCTCAAGTAGATCTATGATTTTACTTAGGGTATATTTTATGTAGGATGCTTCTTTCAAATGATAATGTGAGGTTTATTTTGGCTCAAACAAGCTCAAAAATAGTCTTCTATTATAGTGTACTGTCAGAATTAAGAAATGAAACTCAGGAATGAATTTTCTAAACATTGCATTGTCATTTTTAGCTAATGTTATCCTCTTTGACTAGTTCTTGTTGGACCCCTGGAAAAACATGGCCTACTTATAGTTAATTACTTATTGATTAGTCTGACTTATTAACATAACAGTTCATTTTAAAAAGAAATCATTTTCAAAATTATTGATGACTCTGAAAAGTTTATTTTGCAGTTTAGTTCCAATAATTTTTACTTGTTCTATTTTTGTTATGTTTACTCCCATCGCAAAGCCTAAATTGAATATTTTCAGTCTTATATGAGAATTGTATTATATTTATCATTTTGAAGTCTAATTATTTGCCTGGTAAAACACATTTTATCATGCGTGTTTTATAAATAGGATTAGGCATTGTTTCTGACTTTATGAAATTCTGTGTGCATCTAGACTTTCAAAGAATACAACATTAAAGTCTCAGTTATTATTACATATCATATGCTAAGCCTACTGATTTATTAGTCAAATGCTTTTCACAAATTCATATGGTACCAATAATTTCCCATCACCGTGTCATGATTTATATCACAGTTTGGATTTGTTTTTAAAGAAGAAACACATTTTTCTTGTAATTTTTCTTGTTTTCTTGAAACATAAAGATAAAAAAAACATTAAAATTAAAAACAGGAATAATAGATTATCTTAACTTTCTGACTATTTGGTCACTTACTCTCAATGTAGAGTGCCTGCCTAAAAAATGTTTTAAATCAGAACAACTTTGAATGACATAGATCTGTTTTAAAATATTGGGTGTCAGAGTTGGTTTATATTTAAAGGAGACTTCTATGTAAATGGCATTCTAAATCTGAGAAAATATCTTACTTGCCTTTAGTAACTGAATGAGAAATCTATGTGACTGGAATATATATGTATATGTATATGTATATGTATATGTATATATGTTTTGTTTTCCCTAAGAGCACCGTTCAGAACAAGTATCTGGCTTATCTATGTTGAAGATATTGAGGCTACAAATGTTAAACTTTCTTAAGAAAACTTCGTTCAAACTCCAAGTGTCTAGTCCATGATAATTAGCTGATGGCTCTGTGTGCTTTTCCATTAGTATATTGGAATATAAATAAATACATGAACTCTATATTCTTTAACATTAGCTATCATATAATATTCCTTTGACCGTTTTCATATATTTATTTTTTTGAATCTATGGTAAAATCTTGAGATGAGAACAATCATCTTTCAATTTCTGTAACAGTGCTTTACTAGAAACACAAATAATCTGTTAAGATAATTATTCATCAGGCAAACATCAGTTATAATCTGATTGCTCTCTTACTGCAAGCTAATAATAATTTTAATGAGTAAATTTTCCAAATTTAATTTTAGGAAAGGACATTTTATCATTTTCTGATTCACTTCATATTTGGAATGTTTTTTAAATTAGATCTTATGTCATGTACTTTATTGAGTTTGGGGGCGAAAAAAGTATATCTTGACTGATGGAAGAAAGGTGAATTCAGGTTTTTTGGCTCCTAAGCCTTCATTTTAGCAAACTTTCTTGTTTCCTCTAGTAACTACTGCAAATGAATTCTACCAGCTGTTCTCCGTGTTGATAGATTATCAGTCTCAGAGCCATAATCATAATGCAGTTATCTTTCCTTGTAGCATCAGAGGCTCCTTGAAATGCTTGCCACAGAGAAGGAACTGTTAAAAGAAAAAATAAAGGAAGCTTTGACTCAGCAATCTCAAGAACAGAAGGTAATACTTTAAGTTTGCTTGGACTGTGGAAAGAATGTTCTGTTACCTCAAATAATACTTTAATGTCTAGCTGTCTTATCATTTACAGGAAATATTGGAAAAATGTTTGGAGGAAGAAAGGCAAAGAAATAAAGAAGCATTAGTATCTGCTGCAAAGGTATTTCTCTCTGAAAAGTTTATTCTGTAGCTTAATTTCAATTATAGTTCTACTTTTGTTATGTTTACCCCCACATCAAAGCCTAAAATGAATGTTGTTGGTCTCATATAAGAATTGTTTTTGTCATCTTTATGTCTAATTATTTGCCTGATAGAGACCCATCAGTAATAATCAGTTTCTTTGTAAATAGTGGAATTAACAAACTGAGTTAATTAATGGTATAGTCAATCTACTTTTAAAAATATTTCATTCCAGAAAAATTAAAATTTTTTTCCTTCTTCTACTGTTCATATTCTTGTTAAATTTACATTACACAAGATACTGATGATGTTGAAATGCTTTACATTTAGATTATTAATCACTTGTTTAAAATAATATATCTACATAGGAACACTAATATCCACTTGGTATTTGATAGATATCATACAAGTAATGAGTGTGTGTGTGTGTGTATGTATGTATATATGTATGTATGTATCAAGGTATGTGGTTTTTAAAGTCAACTTTGAAATAGATCATCTGGGTAGTATATTCATAGATGTTAAGTATATGTATACTAATATATACATATGTTGACCTGAAATATACTGTCAGATATTTGTCCAGCAAAAATGGGTTTATTCAGGATTAGGAGAGGATTGCAGTTTGGGGTCTGCAACCATGACGAGCCATGTACAAGTTCCCACATGGCAAGGAGAACACTTTTATAGAGAGGAAAGGAAGTTGTGAGGGCTACAGGAAACACAGAATCCATGGCTTTTCATTGGCTGAGTCGCTGCCAGGAAAGAAGAGGAGTCTTTCTTCTTCCGGTTGGTCTCTACTATAGTTGCAGGGCATGAGAGTTCCCCCTTAAATAGATCTCCTGACACTATTTAATTGAGATTTCTGTTTATGAATTTCTTTACATTTTCCCCTTTGATCAAGATCTTTTTCTGAAAGCACCACTGATCAAGAATCAAGGTTTCTAGTTTTAGCTCTTTTTGTCCCTCAATTTCTGAGTGTGGTGTCTCATGTCAGAGGGAAAGTGCAGATTGGAAAACTATTGCAGTCACATTCAAGTAACAAGGAGGAGTAGGAGGGAGACCTCTTAGGCCATTTTCTGAAGTCTATATGTTATCAAGATTATAGACATTGGAGATCATCTGAAGTGTTATGTCATCATCAAAGGTTTGGTGACAAACTTCTAAGAGGACTGGCCTGGGTATCTTGGGAAAGCTGTCTCATCAGATGTCATCTGCTTCATTTCTGGGAAATCTTTACTTTCAGGTCACCAGATGATGTACAGGTCCAGTCAGGGTTAGGTGCTTTGTTTAGGTGTGTCATATGAATCCAAGAGTCTATTCCTTGTTGTTTGGTGGCACAAGGGTTGGTTATCAGTGCCTGATAGGGGCCTCTCCAGTGAGGTTGAAGAGCATTCTTTTGGAAGTGTCTTTTCCAATAGACAAAATCTCTAGGTTGCGAGATGTGTTGCTTAAGGTCATCAACTCCCAGAGGCGCACTGTGAGAAGATTGCTCTACCAGGGCATGGTTATTTTTAATGGAAACAACTAGGCCTTTGCAATATTGGAGTACCTCTCCTTTTATCAGTTGTGGGTTAAAAGAGGCAGGAGCCAAGTGCATTGGGTGTCCTGTGACTATCTCAAAGGGTGAGAGTTTACGAGTTCCAAAAGGGGTGGATCTGGGATTTAGAAGGCCAACAGCAATGCTTTTGGCCAAGGTATTTGGAGGGCCTCTACAAATTTTTCTAACTGAATCTTAATAATGCTGTTAGTGCATTCAACTAAACCAGAGGATTGAAAGTGGTAAGCATAGTGAAAACGTTGTAAAACTGGCTAAACAGTGCAAACTTGTTGAAGCACCTAGCCAGTAAAATGGATTTCTAAATCACTATGATGTTTGAGAGGAGCTCCTCAGGTAGGGACAATCTTTTCCAAAAGTACTTTAGCCACAGAAGAGGGAGTAACCGGTCTGCGAGGGGAGGCTTCTTTCAGTCCACTATGAAATCTACAGACCATGACTCAAACGTGAAGTTCATTAGCGATCCCCACTGTTTGAACCACGGCACCGGCTGCTTTATAGTAGTGGGGTTGAACACCGAGATTGTGCCTTCGGTGTCAGGACAGGAAGAGGTTCATCCTCAATCAGGAGAAATATTTCTCGCCGATTAAGAGGGAGAACTGGGAAGAGCCCCTATAATTCCTCAAAGCCCCGTTATTGAGAATTGAAAGGACATTGGAAAGGCTGGTTAGAGGACTGAAGGCACTCAAACACTTAAATTTGTAACAATCTTTCCCAGTGTCCTGGCTTTTTGCAATAATAGCAGAAACTGGGAAAGCTTTGATTTCATTCAGGAATCTTCATTTGCTGGATTTGAAGATTAAGAAATATGGTGTTCTTCCTTTTAGGTGACTCATGTAGAGTGTGAGAGAGCTGGTTTGCTAGATTAATTAAGTCTGAAATAGAGATAGTTTTCCGTTTCACCCTAGTCCTTTTTACTAGAAGGGAAGATGTCCCAGTCCAGCCCATTAATAACACAGAGTTAAAAGCTGCCCAGGTGTAATCAACATCTGAGGGAAGACCAGAATTTTCTTTAAAAGCAGTCTGAAGTCATGTAGTAGTCATGAACAGGTTCATCCAATGTTTGTGTGCAAGCCTGAATTCTGTTCCAATCAAGAGGCTTTGGTAAAGCCCTAGGAATTGCTCGATGAAGCCACCTAGCGATTGCCTGAGCCTAACCATATAAGTTAGACCTTTCAGGATTTTCCCAATTAGCAGTTTTCATCCTATGCTGGGCCTGGCCTTAACCAACAAGTATATGAACCAGCTGATGTGAGTCAGAGAAACAAGGTTGATAAGTTTGAATGACTATATTAAATTCCTCAGCAAATCTGTGAGGATCTTTGGTTTACTTTAGGAAAATATTTGACTATGGCTTTCAGTTCAGCTTTAGTCCAGAGAATATAGGAAATTAAGAGTTTAACTTCTGGGTCCTCAGAAGGCTTAATTTTATAGGGAAAAATTCTGAAAAGTTCATAGGGAAAGGGGGTGGGAAGAGTTTTAGAGAAAAGGAGTTTGACAGGATAATTAGTATGAGGTATAGAGGAGGCATCAGCAGCATAGAAGGGTGGGAGGAAGATGGCACCAGAGGCACAGTCTGGCCATGAGGATGCAAGGATGAGAGACGAGATGGTACCAGAGGAAGCCAAGGAAGAAGAACCTGAGGCTTTGGGAGCCATTTCATCTTTCTTTAATTGTTGGTTTGCCTCAGTTAATCTTAAAACCTTATTTTGCAGAGAGAGAGTTTTAGGCTTCTGATAATATTGGGAAGCCTTAAGATACCACTCAGTTCTGGAAATTTTTGAGCTATTGTGATCTAATTCAGTTTTAAGGAAATTAGGTTTGGGGATTTCAAAAGTTTCCCATAATGGCCACTGATATTTTAACTTGCCTTTGGTCAGGTTGGTCCTTTTAGTCAGAAGTGAGCTTGAAGGGGTAGGAACTATGGTTTTTAAATATCAGTTTGGCTGGAGTCCCTGTAGGGGTAGCGCCCTCAAAATACTTAGTTAACTGGGATCCCATTTCTCAGAGGTTTTTCTCTAGAATAAAAGAACAATTTTCAAACAGCTTAAATAACTTACAACAAACTAATACCAGCCAGTTCTAAGGAGACAGCTTGGTCCTAGAGGAGCCAGGCCAAAGGCTTTTACAGCCAATTTCCAGAGAATAGCCCCTTCCAAAGGAATAGGCCGAAGGCTGAAAAACCAATACACTTTTCAGTGAAGAAGTCCCTATTCCCAAAGGAATGGGCTGAAGGCATTTCCAGCCAGCTTCGGTTGAAACAGTCTTATCTCAAAATCAGACCAAAGTTCCAAATGCATGCAGAACAAGGCCTTAGCCAGAAAGACGAAACCTTAAAATAGATTCTGAATAAAACCTGGAGAGCTTCAAACACAAAGAGGGCATGAGCTTGGATCTAGGAGAAAGACGTACCTTCAAACTCCAAGGTCAGCAAGAAAGCAGTGAGCGACAGTGGGCTCAGTTGTGGGTACCACATCTGTTCAATAGCCCCAGAGCCTTCGGAAGTCTTCTCTGGTCCCCATATGGGCCACCAAAGTGTTTACCTAAAATAAATAGACTGCCAGATATTTATCCAGCAATAATGAGTTTATTTAGGAACAGCAGAGAATTGCAGTTTGGGGTCTGCAACCATGGTGAGCCACGTGCAAGTCCCCATACAGCAAGAGAGAATGCTTTATCCAGGGGAAAAGGAAGTTGGGAGGGCTGTGGTAAACAGCGTCCAGGGCATTTCATTGGCTGAGTTCTTGCCAGGGAAGTAGAGGAGTCTGTCTTCTCCCTGTTGGACTCTGCCATTGTCGCAGCACTTATAAGGTGAGAGCTCGGCCTTATGGTCTCCTGACACTACTTAATTGAGGTTTCTGTTTATTAATTTTTTAACACAAATGTAGCACTGAGTGTCAAGTTTGGGATTTAGATTTAAATTTAGTAAACAAACGTTGAAAGTCTCATAGGTACAGATCACTGTGCTGAGGTGGAAGTTCAAGAATGACTATTACTTTGTCTTTTTCTTAAAGAATTTACAATCAGGTAAAAAAACATTGTATATGTACTAATAAGGTGAGAAGGAATGCATTAAATTATTATGAGTATATAGATAGTATTTCCATGTCATTCATAGGAGTTTTTTTTGTTTGTTGTATTTATTTATTTGGTTGCGCTGGGTCTTAGTTAGTTGTGGCATGTAAGATCTAGTTCCCCTACCAGGAATCGAACCTGGGCCCCCAGCATTGGGAGCACAGAGCCCTAGCCACTGGACCACCAGGGAAGGCCCCCCATAGGAGTTTTTAACAATAAATTTCTTTTGAACTGAGCCTTGAAGGATGGCTAACATTCTGAATAGTGAGTTTGAATTTTATTCCATAGGTAAGTAGAGACACATTGAAATTTCTGAGTATAGGTGGGTCATAATGGTAACTGACATTAATTTTTGGGAAATTGGAGCAAGAAAGGCCAAAGGCAGGGAAAGAATTAACCGAGTGCATCTGAAGTTTGCGTAAGAGATAGTGAGTGGCAGAAATAGAGTAGTAGTAGTAGCTTGGAAAGGAATGAAATAGGCAAATTCTAGAAGTAGTTAGGAGATAGAATCAACATATTTGGTGTGGATGAGGTGGTCAGTTTGTGAACTGCCAGAATATTCATTCAGCAACAACATAGAAAGTAAAACTATTTCCTTGGTATAGAGTTTGAGCTACCTGTGATATATCTAGATGATAAAGTCAAGTAGGCAGCTAAATCTATGTGACATTTACAGCTCGGTAGATAGGAATCTCCTGAAGATATTAATATGGATTAGTATGATTTTTTGTTTGTTTGTTTTTTGTTTTCCAGCAAAGAGATGGTAATAGTAGCCATGGAAATTATTTTCATGTATAATTACCTCAAAGGAGTAACAAGTAGAGTAACAAGTGGTCCACGTTCTTAGCCCTGAAAGAACTCCAAAATTTAAAATTCAGAGGAAGGAAGAAGTTACAAAGAATTGAAAAGACTCCGCAAAATGCATAGGAGAAATATAAGCAGCAGGCTCTCATGAAAACCAAGAAAAGAGAGGGCTTCACAGAATCAGAAATAATCAACTATATAGAATGTTGCTTTGAGGTCATGAAAGTAAGGACTAAAACAAAAAACAAAAAATATCATTTGGTTTAAACAACATGGAAGGCACTGGTGAACATAGTAAGAGAGTAATTTAGGAGAAGAACTGTGCAATAAAACAGGAGTTCAAAAAATGGTGACTGTCAGCTTTAATGACTTTTGTCAAATTTGGTTGTGAACTGGAAGCAAGAAAAAAAGTGGTTAAGTCTCTCAGGAGTGGGAAGTCCATGGACTTTACTACATACGATGGTTTTCTTGAGGAAAATTCTTGTGCAGCTGTTTGAGTTGCAACTGAAATAGGCTCTGTTTTCATGGAACGCCATTTTACTGAATTAGTAGGGTTATACAGACTTTAGTATTTGGCAGACATTTTGTCCAAAATAAGCAGAGTGAGCCCAGCACCTTAAGGACAAAAACTGACAGTTCTTGTTGCCAATGATAAAATTCGAGCTTTAAAAAAAAATTAGAATTTTAGAAAATTTATTTCTACTTTTTAATAAAGACTCTTCTGATGAGATTGATGGTGGTATTAACAAAAATGTGGCTTTTTTGGTTATAATATAGCGAAATGTGTCAACATCTGGAGGAGATGCGTAACTCATTGAATCAATGTTTGCCAAATAAAAAATGTTTAAAGAATACGTAAAGGATTTATTCAAAATGCAAGAAAAGATTGTAATGTAACAGAGTCCAAAAATTCATTGACATGATTTTATTTTTCTTACTGCAACTTACCTTTAAGAACTACCCCTTGTTAAGTTTTGGTGTGGAATCAGAAAGAATATCTACAGTGATCTCAGCTGGCTACTAAATAATTCTCCCTTTTCTTCTACATATCTTTGTGAGGCTGGGTTTTCCTTATATACTTCAACTAAAAATATCATTACAGATTTAATACAGAAGGCAGGTATAAGAATCTAGGCTCTCTTCTATTAAGTCAGATAGTAAGGAGGTTTACAAACATTCTTCTCACTTTTTAATTTTGGAAAATGTAGTTATTTTTCATAAAATACAGTATTTATTAATATATAATGCACTTACTGTTATTAATTATAAATGAATTAATAAATAAGTATTTTTATTTTCTCTTGGTTTGACTAATATGGTAAATCTTAATATGTATAACCCACATAAACAAAAGCTCTTAGAAGTCCTCTGTAATTTTTAAGAGTGTAAAGAGATCCTAAGACAAAATAGTTAGAAAACTGCTACTTTAAGCTAAGACTTGGTTTCTTTGAAGTTTAGAAATGCCATGGAAATGAGTTGGTTATTTGTGTAAAAACAAATAATTAATTTTATTTTACAGCAGTTATTACATATGAGTGAAAAAAAAACAATGTCAGAAATAAACCCTATAGGATCAAAATTTTGAGTTTTTAAGGTTAACTCAAGTCTGTCTTATTCAAGGAACTGTTGTGGTCACTCATTCAAATATTTTTGTTCTGGTCATTATTTGTTTTGAAGCTTGAGAAAGAAGCGATGAAGGATGCAGTTTTAAAAGCTATAGAAGAAGAAAGAAAAAATTTGGAAAAAGCCCATGCAGAAGAACGGGAGTTATGGAAGACTGAGCACGCAAAAGATCAAGAGAAAGTATCTCAGGCAATTCAAAGAGCTATACAAGAGCAAAGAAAAATTAGTCAGGTTAGTAAAATTAGTTCTTTATAAATATTTTCTTTTTTCTTATTTTTCACAAAATAAAGTAGCTTTACTATTATTTTATCTTACTTAAAATAATCTTACTGTGCATAATTATTTTACTTTTGAGTTTAATACTTTAACTGAATAATTTTTGATATATCTGTACTTTTCACTTTTTTTTTTTTTAGTTTCTTTTTTTTTAACATCTTTATTGGAGTATAATTGCTTTACAATAGTGTGTTAGTTTCTGCTTTATAACAAAGTGAATCAGTTATACATATACATATGTCCCCATATCTCTTCCCTCTTGTGTCTCCCTCCCTCCTACCCTCCGTGTCCCACCCCTCTAGGTGGTAACAAAGAACCGAGCTGATCTCCCTGTGCTATGCGGCTGCTTTCCAGTAGCTATCTATTTCACATTTGGTAGTGTATATATGTCGATGCCACTCTCACTTTGTCCCAGCTTACCCTTCCCCCTCCCCGTGTCCTCAACTCCATTCTTTAGTAGGTCTGTGTCTTTTTATTCCCGTCTTCCCCTAGGTTCTTCATGACCTTTTTTTTTTTTTTCTTAGATTCCATATATATGTATTAGCATACGGTATTTGTATTTCTCTTCCTGACTTACTTCCCTCTGTATGACAGACTCTTAACTCCATCCACCTCACTACAAATACCTCCATTTCGTTTCTTTTTATGTCTGACTAACATTCCATTGTATATATTTGCCACATCTTCTTTATCCATTCATCTGTTAATGGACACTTAGGTTGCTTCCATGTCCTGGCTATTGTAAATAGACCTGCAAGGAACATTTTGGTACATGACTCTTTTTGAATTATGGTTTTCTCAGGGTATATGCCCAGTAGTGGGGTTGCTGGGTCGTATGGTAGTTCTATTTTTAGCTTTTTAAGGAACCTCCATACTGTTCTCCATAGTGGCTGTATCAATTTACATTCCCACCAACAGTGCAAGAGGGTTCCCTTTTCTCCACACCCTCTCCAGCATTTATTGGTTGTAGATTTTTTGATGATGGCCATTATGACGTGTGTGAGATGATACCTCACTGTAGTTTTGATTTGCATTTCTCTAATGATTAATGATGTTGAGCATTCTTCCATGTGTTTCTTGGCACTCTGTGTATCTTCTTTGGAGAAATGTCTACTTAGGTCTTCAGCCCATTTTTGGATTGCATTGTTTCTTTTTGTGATATTGAGGTGCATGAGCTGCTTGTAAATTTTAGAGGTTAATCCTTTGTCAGTTGCTTCATTTACAAATATTTTCTTCTGCTCTGAGGGTTGTCTTTTCGCTTGTTTATGGTTACCTTTACTGTGCCAAACCTTTTAAGTTTCATTAGGTCCCATTTGTTTATTTTTGTTGTTATTTCCATTTCTCTAGGAGGTGGGTCAGAAAGGATCTTGCTGTGATTTGTGTCATAGAGTGTTCTGCCTATGTTTTCCTCTAAGAGTTTGATAGTGTCTGGCCTTACATTTAGCTCTTTAATCCATTTTGAGTTTATTTCTGTGTATGGTGTTAGGGAGTGTTCCAATTTCATACTTTTACATGTACCTGTCCAGTTTTCCCAGCACCACTTATTGAAGAGGCTGTCTTTTCTCCACTGTATATGCTTGCCTCCTTTATCAAAGATAAGGTGACCATATGTGCATGGGTTTATCTCTGGGCTTCCTATCCTGTTCCATTGATCTATATTTCTGTTTTTGTGCCAGTACCAAACTGTCTTGATTACTGTAGCTTTGTAATATAGTCTGAAGTCAGGGAGCCTGATTCCTCCAGCTCCATTTTTCGTTCTCAAGATTGCTTTGGCTATTCGGGGTCCTTTGTGTTTACATACAAATTGTGAAATTTTTTGTTCTAGTTCTGTGATAAATGCCAGTGGTAGTTTGATAGGGATTGCATTGAATCTGTACATTGCTTTTGGTAGTAGACTCATTTTCACAATGTTGATTCTTCCCATCCAAGAACATGGTATATCTCTCCATCTATTTGTATCATCTTTAATTTCTTTCATCAGTGTCTTATAATTTTCTGCATACAGGTCTTTTATCTCCTTACGTAGGTTTATTCCTAAGTATTTTATTCTTTTTGTTGCAATGGTAAATGGGAGTGTTTTCTTAATTTCACTTTCAGATTTTTCATCATTAGTGTATAGGAGTGCTAAGGATTTATATGCATTAATTTTGTATCCTGCTACTTTAACGAGTTCATTGTTTAGCTCTAGTAGTTTTCTGGTAGCATCTTTAGGATTCTCTACAGTATAGTAAAGTATCATGTCATCTGCAAACAGTGACAGCTTTACTTCTTCTTTTCCGATTTGGATTCCTTTTATTTCTTTTTCTTCTCTGATTGCTGTGGCTAAAACTTCCAAAACTATGTTGAATAATAGTGGTGAGAGTGGGCAACCTTGTCTTGTTCCTGATCGTAGTGGAAATGGTTTCAGTTTTTCACCATTGAGGACGATGTTAGCTGTGGGTTTGTCATATATGGCCTTTATTATATTGAGGTAAGTTTCTTCTATGCCTACTTTCTGGAGGGTTTTTGTCATAAATGGGTGTTGAATTTTGTCAGAAGCTTTTTCTTAATATATTCAGATGATCATATGTTTTTTCTCCTTCAATTTGTTAATATGGTGTGTCACATTGATTGATTTGCGTATATTGAAGAATCCTTGTATTCCTGGGATAAACCCCACTTGATCATGGTGTATGATCCTTTTAATGTGCTGTTGGATTCTGTTTGCTAGTATTTCGTTGAGGATTTTTGCATCTATGTTTATCAGTGATATTGGCCTGTAGTTTTCTTTCTTTGTGACATCTTTGTCTGGTTTTGGTATGAGGGTGATGGTGGCCTTGTAGAATGAGTTTGGGAGTGTTCCTCCCTCTACTATATTTTGGAAGAGTTTGAGAAGGATAGGTGTTAGCTCTTCTCTAATTTTTTGATAGAATTCACCTGTGAAGCCATCTGGTCCTGGGCTTTTTTGTTGGAAGATTTTTAATCACAATTTCAATTTCAGTGCTTATGATTGGTCTGTTCATATTTTCTATTTCTTCCTGGTTCATTCTCGGCAGGTTGTGCATTTCTAAGAATTTGTCCATTTCTTCCAGGTTGTCCTTTTTATTGGCATAAGAGTTACTTGTAGTAATCTGTCATGATCCTTTGTATTTCTGCAATGTCAGTTGTTACTTCTCCTTTTTCATTTCTAATTCTATTGATTTGAGTCTTCTCCCTTTTTTTCTTGACGAGTCTGACTAATGGTTTATCTATTTTGTTTATCTGCTCAAAGAACCAGCTTTTAGTTTTATTGATCTTTCCTATCTTTCCTTCATTTCTTTTGCATTTATTACTCTTCTGATCTTTATGATTTCTTTCCTTCTGCTAACTTTAGGGTTTTTTTGTTCTTCTTTCTCTAATTGCTTTCGGTGTAAGGTTAGATTGTGTATTTGAGATGTTTCTTGTTTCTTCAGGTAGGATTGTGTTGCTATAAACTTCCCTCTTAGAACTGCTTTTGCTGCATCCCATAGGTTTTGGCTCATTGTGTTTTCATTGTTATTTGTTTCCAAGTATTTTTTGATTTCCTCTTTTATTTCTTCAGTGATCTCTTGGTTATTTAGTAGTGTATTGTTTACCCTCCATGTATATGTATTTTTTACAGATTTTTTCCTGTACTTGATATCTACTCTCATAGCATTGTGGTCAGAAAAGATACTTGATACGATTTCAGTTTTCTTAAGTTTACCAAGGCTTGATTTGTGACGCAAGATATGATCTATCCTGGAGAATGTTCCATGAGCACTTGAGAAGAAAGCGTATTCTGTTCTTTTTGGATGGAATGTCATATAAATATCAATTAAATTCATCTTGTTTAATGTATCATTTAAAGCTTCTGTTTCATTATTTATTTTCGTTTTGGATGGTCTGTTCATTGGTGAAAGTGGGGTGTTAAATTCCCCTACTATTATTTTGTTACTGTCGATTTCCCCTTTTATGGCTGTTAGTATTTGCCTTATGTATTGAGGTGCTCCTATGTTGGGTTCATAAGTATGTACAAGTGTTATATCTTCTTCTTGGATTGATCCCTTGATCATTATGTAGTGTCCTTCTTTGTTTCTTGTAATAGTCTTTGTTTGAAAGTCTATTTTGTCTGATATGAGAATTGCTACTCCAGCTTTCTTTTGATTTCCATTTGCATGGAATATCTTTTTCCATCCCCTCACTTTCAGTCTGTATGTGTCCCTAGGTCTGAAGTGGGTCTCTCGTAGAGAGCATAGATACCGGTCTTGTTTTTGTATCCATTCATCCAGTCTGTGTCTTTTGGTTGGAGCATTTAATCCATTTACATTTAACGTAATTATCGATATGTATGTTTCTATTACCATTTTCTTAATTGTTTTGCGTTTGTTATTGTAGGTCTTTTCTTTCTCTTGTGTTTCCTGCCTAGAAAAGTTCCTTTAGCATTTGTTGTAAGGCTGGTTTGGTGGTGCTGAATTCTCTTAGCTTTTGCTTGTCTGTAAAGATTTTAATTTCTCCGTCGAATCTGAATGAGATCCTTGCTGGGTAGAGTAATCTTGGTTGTACGTTCTTCCCTTTCATCACTTTAAGTATATCATGCCACTCCCTTCTGGCTTGTAGAGTTTCTGCTGAGAAATCAGCTGTTAATCTTATGGGAGTTGCCTTGTGTGTTATTTGTTGTTTTTCCCTTGCTGCTTTTAATATTTTTTCTTTGTATTTAATTTTTGATTGTTTGATTAATATGTGTCTTGGTGTGTTTCTCCTTGGATTTATCCTGTATGGAACTCTCTGTGCTTCCTGGACTTGATTAACCATTTCCTTTCCCATATTAGGGAAGTTTTCAACTATAATCTCGTCAAATATTTTCTCAGTCCCTTTCTTTTTCTCTTCTTCTTCTGGGACCCCTATAATTCGAATGTTGTTGTGTTTAATGTTGTCCCAGAGGTCTCTGAGACTGTCCTCAGTTCTTTTCATTCTTTTTTCTTTATTCTGCTCTGCAGTAGTTATTTCCACCATTTTATCTTACAGGTCACTTATCCGTTCCTCTGCCTCAGTTATTCTGCTATTGATCCCTTCTAGAGAACTTTTAATTTCATTTATTGTATTGTTCATGATTGTTTGTTTGCTGTTTAGTTCTTCTAGGTCCTTGTTAAAGGTTTTTTGTATTTTCTCCATTCTATTTCCGAGATGTTGGATCATCTTTACTGTCATTTTTCTGAATTCTTTTTCATGTAGACTGCCTATTTCCTCTTCATTTGTTAGGTCTGGTGGGTTTTTGCCTTGCTCCTCCATCTGCTGTGTGTTTCTCTGTCTTCTCATTTTGCTTAACTTACTGTGTTTGGGGTCTCATTTTCGCAGGCTGCAGGTTCGTAGTTCCCGTTGTTTTTGGTGTCCGTTCCCAGTGGCTAAGGTTGGTTCAGTGGGTTGTGTAGACTTCCTGGTTGAGGGGCTAGTGCCTGTGTTCTGGTGGATGAGGCTGGATCTTGTCTTTCTGGTGGGTAGGTCCACGTGTGGTGGTGTGTTTTGGGGTGTCTGTGACGTTATTATGATTGTAGGCTGCTTCTCTGCTAATGGGTGGGGTTGTGTTCTTGTCTTGCTAGTTGTATGGCATAGGTTGTGTAGCACTGTAGCTTGCTGGTCGTTGAGTGGAGTTGGGTCTTGTCGTTGAGATGGAGATCTCTGGGAGATTTTCGCCATTTGATATTACGTGGGGCTGGGAGGTCTCTGGTGGACCAATGTTCTGAACTTGGCTCTCCCACCTCAGAGGCACAGCCCTGACGCCTGGCTGGAGCACCAAGAGCCTTTCTTCCACACGGATCAGAATAAAATGGTGAAAAAAAAGAAAGAAAGAAGATAGAATAAAGTAAAATAAAGTTATTAAAATTAAAAATCATGATTAAAAAAAATTTTATATAGTAATAAAAAAATAAAGAATTTTAAAAGAAGAAAGAAGAGAGCAACCAAACCAAAAAACAAATCCACCAATGATAACAAGTGCTAAAAACCATACTGAAAAAGGGAAAAAAAAAAAAGACGGACAGACTGAACCCTAGGCCAAATGGTAAAAGCAAAGCTATACAGACAAAATCACACACAGAATCATGCTGCTGGGAGAGATTTCCCTTTCTCTTGTTTGTTCGCACAGCTCCCGGGGTTCAGCTTTGGATTTGGCCCCACCTCTCCGTGTAGGTCGCCTGAGGGCGTCTGTTCTTTGCTCAGACAGGACGGGGTTAAAGGAGCAGCTGATTCAGGGGCTCTGGCTCGCTCAGGCCAGGGGGAGGGAGGGGTACAGATGCGGGGCGAGCCTGCGGCGGCAGAGGCCGGCATGACGTTGCAGCAGCCTGAGGCGCGCCGTGCGTTCTCCGGGGGAAGTTGTCCCTGGATCACGGGACCCTGGCAGTGGCGGTCTGCACAGGCTCCCGGAGGGTCGGTGTGGATAGTGACCTGTGCTCGCACACAGGCTTCTTGGTGGCTGCAGCAGCAGCCTTAGCATTTCATGCCCATCTCTGGGGTCTGTGCTGGTAGCCGCGGCTCATGTCTGGAGCTGTTTAGGTGGTGCTCTGAGTCCCCTCTCCTCGCGCACCCCGAAACAATGGTCTCTTGCCTCTTTGGCAGGTCCAGACTTTTTCCTCGACTCCTTCCCGGCTAGCTGTGGCTCACTAGCCCCTTCATGCTGTGTTCACGCCACCAACCCCGGTCCTCTCCCTGGGATCCAACCGAAGCCTGAGCCTCAGCTCCCAGCCCCTGCCCACCCCGGCGGCTGAGCAGACAAGCCTCTCAGGCTGGTGAGTGCTGGTCGGCACCGATCCCCAGTGTGGGAATCTCTCCACTTTGCCCCCTGCACCGCTGTGGCTGCGCTCTCCTCCGTGGCTCTGAAGCTTCTCCCTCTGCCACCCGCAGTCTCCGCCCGCGAAGGGGTTTCCTAGTGTGTGGAAACCTTTCCTCCTTCATAGCTCCCTCCCACTGGTGCAGGTCCTGTCCCTATTCTTTGTCTATGTTTTTTTTTTTTCTTTTGCCCTACCCAGGTACGTGGGGAATTTCTTGCCTTTTGGGAGGTCTGAGGTCTTCTGCCAGCGTTCAGTAGGTGTTCTGTAGGAGTTGTTCCACATGTAGATGTATTTCTGATGTATCTGTGGGGAGGAAGGTGATTTCCGTGTCTTACTCTTCTGCCATCTTGAAGCTCCTCCTTCACTTTTTAATGCTGATAATTTTACCTTTTTACTCTATTCAAAGAAGTCAGAATCCAAATTTATGTTTAGTCATTGGAACTACATTGTCTCCTGTTTTATATGCTTGTTTTTCTTTTTCACAGACACACACATGCACATACAAATAAATAATATATATGTGTGGAAAACAGTTTAATTTGATTCATTTATGTTGAATTTATATTTCTATATACCTGTAGTTGGTAGTAATAATAGAAACTCACAAATAACCCCCTGTAGCCTCATAAGATACATACATATCAACAAATATGGCCTACATACAAAATAACTTTTGATTACTGAACAATTAAAAATTGTATTAGTTTAATTTTCCATAATTGAATTTGCATGGTACTATTTTACTTGTGTTTAGTCTTTTCTTTATATAGGTATGAGATACCTGAATAAATTTTCCCTCCAACAAGTATAAAAAGCAAAAAGTAACATTCATAGGAGTCTTTGTTTTACATCAAAGCATCACATGTATTTCCATTGTTCATTCAACCATACATTGTAAATGTGGCTGAAATGACTAAGTTTTTGTTTTTTTTTTTTAACTTTTGAGAACAAGAAACCCAGAAGATTTTCTTTCCACTCATTAACTAGTCTTAATGAAGCCCTAGGAAACACTGCTTGTAATATCCAGGATCAGTGTTATATGTTTTTTTAAAAATGTCACTCAGGTTTACTCTGAAGAACACAGAGTTTTCCGTTTATTATGACAATGAAACATCTGTAAGTAACATCTATAACAGCATAACAGTAATGTGGTAATAGAGTTTATCTTTTTTTTTCTTTGCTTTTTTCCACTAGAGTAATGATTATTTTCTAATTCTTTCTGTAACCTATGTTAGTGTCAACAAATATATCTCACATATATGTTTAATTGTCTGTCAGTTCAATTGGTTGGAATTCCATGCCAGTAATGTCAAGATTATTGCTTAAGTCCTGACATGGGAGAGTTTACTTAAAACTTCTTTGTGACCACAGACCACTCCTTTAACCTCACATAGATGTGGGCTATTAGTCACCATGAAATTGGGAAAGAGAGGATGAATAAATCAGCACATGTTCATCACCCAAAGAAGAAAACATATATGTTAAAGAGTAGCCTTGTCTGTGAGTTTGTTAGGCTCCCTCTTGTCCATAAGAAACACTATAGTAAATGATAGACTTGAAAATTCATTCTCTATAGGCTCAGAGTACTGTGAAGATAATCCAGTCATGTCATGAATGATACATGTGTTTATTTTCTTACAAATGGTTGCATATTTTCCTAGAGAGAGAGAGGCAGAAAAAAAATGTGTGTGTGTGTGTGTGTGTGTATTTAATTGCCTTGTAGCTGACAGTTGAAGAGAGAAGATCTATAGCAGAAAGAACAATGTTGCCAGGTAACTCAGATTTTCAAAAATGAGGTGGTCCTATCAAATGTATTTCAAGTCTTCCTTAAACAGTTCACTGCTTTTAGTCTCACATGGTTACAGTAAGAACTACAACGAAACAACTCTTAGTTCCTTAAACCTTCATAGTCCTATTCTAGAAAATTGACAAATGACTTTTCTTGGGAGCCAGGTGGAGCTAATATATCTTTTATGTCTTTTATTTACTTAGACCAGCAGAGTAAGCAAATAAGTTGCCACGTTCAAACTTAGTGTTTGGTGTTTTACATTAATAATTGAAAAGACTGCCTATAATATTCCAGGGACTGTACTTATTTCTGGGGATACAGTAGTAAAAAAAAAAAAAAATTCCCTACCTTCTTGTGGAGAAAGCTGACAGGAAACTATTAAAGGTATAATAAAATGTGAAGCAATGATCAATGTCATGAAGAAAAATGAAGCTGTGTAAGAGGCTAGAGAGTGAGGGAACCAATATAAAAATAGGGTAGTCAGGTAAGGACTCTAAGGAGGTAGCATTTGAGCTGAGGCCTGCATTGAAGTAAGGAGTTTACTTTGAGACTAGGTGGGGTAAAAGTGTTTCACACATGGTGAATAGCAAGTGCAAAGGCTTTGAGGCAGAAATATGCTTGGTGTAATTAAAACTGTATGGCACTGTTATGGATATAGACACACAGACCAATGGAATAGGATAGAATACAGAAAGAGACACAAAGTTTCCTGTAATTTACAAATTTGTAAAAATGAAGTTACAAATTAGATAAGTTACTGTAGCACATCCGGGTTTTTAATCTGGGTTCCATGGAAGGGGACCTTAGACAGTCTGTGAATTTACTGAAGTTATGCAAAATTTGTGTATATGTGCAGATTTTTTTTGCAGAGATACTCTATAGTTTTTATTAGATTCTCAAAAGTATTTTACTAATTAACTGAGAAAAGATTAAAAATACAGTCATCCCTTGGTATCTGGGGAGGATTGCTGCCAGGGCCCACCATTAATACCAAAATCTACCAACTCTCAAGTCCTAAAATTGGCCCTCCATACTGCAGTTCTGCATCTGTGGATTCAACCAGCCATGGATCATGTAGTACTGTATGTGTTTATTGGAAAAAAAAAAAATACACATTTAACTGGACCCATGCAGTTCAAGCTTGGGTTAATCAGGGGACAATTGTAATTGCAACTGGCTGCCCATTTCCTCCTGGACTTTGTATACTAAAATGAATTTCAGATAGATTAAATATTTAAATCTAGAAGTTTAATATGTTAAAAAGAAACTGGGAAAATATTGATACTCTTTGAAATGGAGAGTTGAAGCAGGACTTCTGGAATGGCAAGACTAAGGACCTCTGCAAATTAGCTTCTTCAGAAAGGCAATGAGAATGCTAGCAAAAATCGTCAAAATCAATTTTCTCAGATCTCTGGATGTTAACCAAAGGTCAACAACCCAAGGAGTATTTATTCAAGAAAAATAGTTAAATCTCAGTAAGAACAGCAGGCTTTGTAGAGTTTTAACTTGCCTTATTCCCATTCCCTACTCTCCAGCAGTATGGTAACTTTAAAAGCTAGTATAGCCTCACAGTCATGGTAGCTGTGAAAATCAGCCATGTAGAAGCCACTGAAGGGGGCATAATAGGTTTAGAGCTCCAGAAAAACTGTGTCTCCAGAGAATTGTTACTGTTTGGCCTGACAGTTCCCTATAAGGTCTCCATTCACAGGGCTTATTGATATTTGACCTGACTCAGAGTTTGGTCAGTGGAAAAAGCCCTATACCCAGGATGTTTGTCAAAAACAATAAGTGGCAATTGTTTAACCACTCAGCTGCCTGGGACAAAAATAACAGTTGGGGCAAACAAGAGACTGGCCAAAAAACTTAAGAGAGAAGTCTGGGAAATGTGATTGCCATAGATAACTTTGCTAAGCTCTTAGTTTTAAAAATGTTCCTGGAATTCTTGAAGGTCACATACATGTACAAGATTGTGCACATGCCCAGGAAAGAACTGAGAAGGTCCTAATCTCTCACCTCTGGCTAACTTTGATTCTGTGCAAGCAGAAATTGAAGGCTAAGGCAGAGTTGTAAACTGTCAGTGTTGAAGGTATGCTCCAACACATAGAGGTCCTTGGCAAATACTAAAACACTTACCAGTTCATGGTATTTAAGGAAATCTCTGTCTAATCATTAGCTGACCCCTGAGCTAACCCAGCAGAGACTTCAGTGGCTACAGTAAGACAAGGAATACAGACTGCAGAATTAGTACAGAAAATTAGTACTAAATGAAAGTTCCTAAACAGACAAGCAGCACAACAATTATTCCTGGGGGATGGATGAGATCTAATTTCTAGAGTTCCTGCATTGCATTATTTCGAATGTCCAGTTTTTATCAACACAGAATTATGAGATATGCAAAGAAACAGGAAGGTGTGCTTATAAACAGGAAAAATAAGTCAATAGAAACTACAATAATGTGGGACTTAATAGAAAAGGACTTTAATCTGCTATTATAAATAGTTCAGAGAACTAAAGAAAACCTTTCTCAAAATTTACAAGCCCTCATCACATACATTTATATTAGGTATGTGTTCTCTTCAGAAACTAACACTAGAATCTTTTGAAAAGCTGCTCTGTTAATTTTTCAAAGTACACCCTTTTTGCTGTAAAAGCAAGGTTTCATGTACATGGGTGTATACTTACTTTCTTACTGTTACCTGCAGTTATAGAGTACTCATCATTTTGTTGGAGGGAAAGGCCCTAACCTCCTATCTTGTAGTTTGTATTTCTCTTACAGCATATGTCTGATTCAAGTACTTACTTGTTTGACTGACTGTCCCACTGAACTGAGAGCTTCGCGAGTGTCTCAATCATATTTATGCACTTTGGAGGTCCTAGAATAATATATAGCTCCTAGAATGTATTCAGGAGCCAAAGTATCATACTAGTGAATGTCTGATCAACCAAATGTAATTAAGTAATTGACAGTGCTATAGTCTCTTGGTGAGATCATCAGGTATCATGGTAATTTTCCTGTGTATCTTCTATAACATAGAGTCATCAACACAGAAATCCTCAGCATGTGTTATATGGTTGTTCCTTTATTACTTACTCTCACAGTAAATATTCTTACCAAACTTTGGCAAGGACTTTAGGAAGTAGTGACAAATATTAAAATTCCTCAGCATGTACTGGATCAGTTACCTTCCCATTGTCTCCTTTTTATTCCTCCTGAGAGACCAGTTTGATATAGATATATATAGATATATAGTATAGATATAGCAGTGGGTAGATTCTTAAAAGCAAAATAGAGCGAGAATTAATGAATTAGCAGATACAGTAGAAGAAATTATCCATATGCATAACAGAGAGAAAAGTGAATGGAAAAAAAGGGATACTAAGGGATTTAGGGAGTACAGTGAAAATGTACTACATACACAAAATGTAACCTATACATATATTACATATATCTGTATATACATATAGTACATTGCATTCTTAGCTTTAGCTCTTATTTTTTAGTTTTCTGGAATTTATATTTATTTATTTTACTCAAACGTGTCATTTTGTTTATTTTGGCTCAATCTTAGAGTCAGCAAATGCCCTCAAGACAAATTAACTTTGGCTGGGCTAATGTCTCTGTCTTCTCCCAGATCTTTTTTTTTTTTTTTTTTTTAAATAAATTTATTTATTTGTTTATTTTTGTCTGCATTGGGTCTTTGTTGCGGTGCGCGGGCTTCTCATTGTGGTGGCTTCTCTTGGCATGGAGCACAGGCTCTAGGCACACGGGTTTCAGTAGTTGTGGCATGCGGGCTCAGTAGTTGTGGCTTGTGGGCTCTAGAGCACAGGCACAGTAGTTGTGGCACACGGGCTTAGTTGCTCCGCGGCATGTGGGATCCTCCAGGACCAGGGCTCGAACCTGTGTCCCCTGCACTGGCAGGCAGATTCTTAACCACTGTGCCACCAGGGAAGTCCTTCTCCCAGATCTTGAAACACTAGTTTTTAGTATCTAATAAGATCTTTGATGTTTTTAAAATATTTTTATTTTATTTTATTTGGATCAGCTTCTTTAGTTTGCTAAAGCAGCAGTCTTGGTGTTAATTATATGTACACCAGTATTAGGAGACCCATTGTTATCATATCATAAGGCAGAATTTGGAATCCCATATTTATCATAACATAAAAGAGAAAGAAATAAAAAGTGAGATGGAAATATAGTGCCTTGAATTATTTGTTAGTTTAAAAATTGAATGGCAATATTTCTTCGTGAAAAGTGTACATGGTTTGGGCTTCGACTTTGAAAAGACAGTGCTAATATAATGACTTGCTTGAGCATGTCTAAATGAAATTGCCATATGTGGCCATCCATGGTCTTTGAAACCCTTTAAAAACCATGGTTTTGTTCTCATTCTTCGACCCATGAGAGCTGGAACTTGGTATGCCTTTCACATACCGAATTCTTTTTGGATAAGAGATTTGCCGTTATGAACTCTCCACAATTTCATGCCCATCAGACCTGAAGTCTTTCATCATTAATAAAGTTTGCTACTCTTCTCCTCGCCCGATACATACCCTAGCCTTCCTACCTGTGACTAATATGCCTAAAATATGGTCAAGGCGTCTAGGCATATCAGTATTAAAGTTTAGTCAAGCTTGTTCTTATTTCATTCTTTTATTAAAGGCTTTTGCTAATAGTATTCAAAAGGGAGAAAAAAAAACTGATCCTAGTGCACAAAATTTTATGAACCTTCCATCTTTAGGAAACCACTAATTTCTTCTTCCTCACACTTGTAGAAAATGATCCTCATTCTTAGTGTTGATAAGTTTCTACCTGATATACCCTCCATATGAGTTGTCAGAAAAAATTAATATTATAATAGATATAAAGGTAGGTGAGAAGTTAGGTAGGTAGGTTAACTGTCCTAAAAGAGTATGCTAATTACAGAATAAACCACAATACGTACATTCTTGGATTTGGTCTATGTACAATTTTTTCTAGAGGGACACCTTTGATAGGATGAAAATTCACATCAACCCCCAAGTTTGGGAAACATTGCATTGACATTTTAACGCTGACATTTTAGGGGTTCACTGAACACAAACACAAAAGAATTGTAGAAATTTTTATTCTATCTTGAGAGAATGCTCCAGACTCTCAGTGGTCTGGACTCCAGTTGGAGTAACATTGGTTTTCACTATATTTCAAAATAAGTGGTTTGAAATAAAGTGAACTATACTGTACAATATAATAGAATAGAATTTAGATTGGTGTCCATATTGCCTTGCCTTTCTCATAATAAACTCATCACCAGTGAGTTTATCAGCATGTACAATTTTGCTCAACCAATATCTGGCATATAAGATGTCACCATAGACAGATTCATGTGAGTATCATTGTAAGATTTTGATACCCTTCATCTGTCTTCTGTCCATGTGTTTATTGTTGTTTATTTTAGGTAGTTAGCTAAAAAAACTATTTTAATGGAACTTTTTCTTCAGCTTTGCACAAAACAGCAAGATAGTGGTGTTGGTGGTGGTAGAGATGGCAGTAATTATAACAATATTGGCTATCATTAGTTCTAAGTATGAGATACTTTTTAAATTATTTTACATGTTTGATCTCATTTAATCCTCACAACCACCTTTTGAGGCAAAAACTATCATCCCCATTTTTACAGATGCAGAAATTAAACCTCAGGAAGATTATGTAACTTGCTCAAGGCCATAGTAACTCCTTAGAAGAGGCAACAGGCCAGATTCAAAATCAGGCAGCCTTACTCCAGAGGCCTTACAACTTGCCACTACCCTATTCTCTCTCCCAGTGTGCTCATCCTAGAATAAATACAAATACATCTTATTGATAATTAAAGTATAGATAAGTTCAGTAGGAAAACATGAGGGAGCTATTTTTATTTCTTTATTCATTCAGTAATATTTATTGACCATCTGCCATATATTGGCACTTTTGGAAGTTGTGGGCATATAACATTGAACAAGATAGACCAGGTCCCTTGGCACTCATAGAGCTTATGTTCAAGTTGGAAATGCCCCACGATAAATAAGATAATTTGTTATAATGATATGGACTTTGAAGAAAAAATCAGGATTATGTGTTTGTTTGAGGGTAGGTGGTAGGGGACTTTTAGATACAGAAGTTAGGAAAGAAGCCAGACTGAAAAAAAAAAATGCATGCTACATGATTCTGTTTGCAGGCATACCTCGTTTTATTGTGCTTCACTTCACTGTGCTTTGCAGATACTGCATTTTTTACAAACTGAAATTTTGTGGCACCCCCGCCTTGAGCAAGTCTGTTGGCACTGTTTTTCCAAGAGCATTTGCTCACTTCATGTCTCTGGGTCACATTTTGGTAATTCTTATAATATTTCAGACTTTTTCATTATTATTTGTTGGGAATCTGTGAACAGTGATCTTTGTTGTTACTATTGTAATTGTTTGGGGGCGCCACTTACCACACCTATATAAATCGGCAAACTTAATCTATAAATTTTGTATGTGTTCTGACTGCTCCACCGACCAGCCATTTCCCTATTCCTCTCCCTCTCCTTGGGCCTCCCTATTCCCTGAGACACAACAATACTGAAATCAGGCCAGTTAATAATTCTACAGTGACCTCTAAGTGTTTAAGTGAAAGGAAGGGTCACAGGTCTCTTACTTTAAATCAAAAGCTAAAAATGATTAAGCTTAATGGGGAAGGCATGTCAAAAGCTGAGATAGGCTGAAAGCTAGGCTTCTAACACCAAAGAGTTAGCCAAATTGTGAATGCAAAGGAAAAGTTCTTCAGGGAAATGAATAATGCTACTCCAGTGAACACACGAATAATAAGAAAGCAAAACAGCCTTATTTGCTGATACGGAGAAAGTTTTTCTGGATAAAATATAAAGCCAGCCACAACATTCCCTTAAACCAAAGCCTCATCCAGAGCAAGGCCCTAACTTTCTTCAGTTCTATGAAGACTAAAGAAGGTGAGGAAACTGAGAAGAAAAGTTGGAAGCTAGCAGAGGTTAGTTCATGAGGCTTAAGGAAAGAAGCCTTTTCCATAACATAAAAGTGCAAGGAGAAGCAGCAAGTGCTGATGTAGAAGCTGCAGCAAGTTATCCAGAAGATCTAGCTCAGATAATTCATGAAGGTGGCTACACTAAACAACAGATTTTTAATGTAGATGAAACAGCCTTGTATTAGAAGAAGATGCCATCTAGGACTTTCATAGCTGGAGAGGAAAAGTCAATGCCTAGCTTCAAAGCTTCAAAGGACAGGTGACTCTCTTGCTAGGGGCTAATGCAGCTGGTAACTTTAAGTTGAAGCCAGTGCTCCTTTACCATCCTGAAAATCCTAGGGCCCTTCAGAATTATTCTAAATTTGCTCTGCCTATGCTCCTTATAAATGGAACAACAAAGCCTGGATTACGGCACATCTGTTGACAACATGGTTTACTGAATATTTTCAGCTCACTGTTTCCACTACTCAGGAACAAGATCCCTTTCAAAATATTACTGCTCTTTGACAATGCACCTGGTCACCCAAGAGCTCTGATGGAGATGTACAAAGAGATTAATGCTGTTTTCATGCCTGATAACATCCATTCTGCAGCCCATGGGTCAAGGAGTAATTTCAGCTTTCAAGTCTTATAATTTAAGAAATAGATTTTGTAAGGCTATCATAGATACTGGGTCTTTTGATGGATCTGGACAAAGTAAATTGAAAACTGGAAAAAATTCACCATTCTAGATGCCATTAAGAGCATTCAGATTCACAGAAGGAGGTCAAAATATCAACATACAGGAGTTTGGAAAAAGTTGATTCCAACCATCCTGGATGACTTTGAAGGATTCAAGACTTCAAAGTGGAGGAAGTAACTGCAGATTTGGCTAAAGCAGCAGCAGGGTTTGAGAGGACTGACTCCAAATTTGAAAGAAGTTCTACTATGGATAAAATGCTGTCAAACAGCATTCCGCGTTACAGAGATCATTTGTGAAAGGAAGAGTCAGTCAGTGCAGCAGACTTCATTGTTGTCTTATTTTAAGAAACTGCTGGGCTTCCCTGGTGGCGCAGTGGTTGAGAATCTGCCTGCTAATGCAGGAGACACGGGTTCGAGCCCTGGTCTGGGAAGATCCCACATGCCGCTGAGCAACTAGGCCTGTGAGCCACAACTACTGAGCCTGCGCGTCTGGAGCCTGTGCTCCGCAACAAGAGAGGCCACGACAGTGAGAGGCCCGCGCACCGCGATGAAGAGTGGCCCCCACTTACCACAACTAGAGAAAGCCCTCGCACAGAAATGAAGACCCAACACAGCCATAAATAAAATAAATTAAAAAAAAAAAAAAAAGAAACTGCTACGGTCACCCAGCCTTCACCACCCACCACCCTGATCAGTCAGCAGCCATCAACCTTGAGGCAAGACCTTCCATCAGCAAAAAGATTACAACCCTCTGAAAGCTCAGATAATGGTTAACATTTTTTAGCAGTAAAGTACTTTAAGGCATGTATTTTTTTAGATATAATGCTATTGCACACTTAATAGGCTGTAACAAAGTGTAAACCTAACTTTTATATGCTCTGGGAAACCAAAAAATTTTATGACTCGTTTTATTGCAATATTCACGTTATTGCCATGGTCTGGACCCAAACCCGCAATATCTCCGAGGTAGGCCTGTATATGAAATTCTGTAGAAGGCAAAATTAATTTGGAGGAAAGAAATCAGTAGTTGACAGGAAGAGATTTGGTGGGGGGCAGTTTGAAGGTGCTGGAAATGTTCTAATCATAATTGTGGTGGTGCTTACATTTGATTTGACAGAATATATCAAATTATTTCATACCAGTGAATTTTACTGTATGTAAATAATATTTTAATAAAGCTGATTTTTTTAAAACAAATGACTACCAAGAATAAATGATTGGTTAGATAGTGACTTCAGATGGTGACTTCTTTTACTCTGGTGAGGAAGGGTTCAGTTTTATGGAGATAAAATCTAATTTGTGCAGACTGAATTTGAGGCGCCTGTTCATAACCCTAGAAGGAATGTGAAGTAGGCAGTTTCAAACTTGGGTCTGGACCTCAGGTGAGCTGTCAGGGCTGGACACCGAAATTTGGGATTGACAAGCTTATAGATGATATTTAAAATCAGATAAATAAAAAGAAAATTGTTCTGGACAGTGACATTCTTTTATGGAATGTGGCCATTTTCTAACTAGAAAAACATAACCTCCACTTCAGATTAACTGTGTAATAGTGGAAACGGTCTCACACTCCTGGTTGTTGCATTTCAGATGAAATTGGGAAGCTATTAAAGTTATTTGGTGCTTTCTGCATCACACTGTTTATTACCCAGGGTTGAGTGGCCAGTCCTTCATCTACATTTTATGGGAAGCTCAGGGCACCAGCATGACAGCAGCTCCTGCCACCTTCTGCCCAGCTCCTGTCTGGTTTCAGAGGCCGTCACTCATTCTGTCCGCTGGTTCTTTTGCAGCTGGTTGGGATCCATTGAGCCTGGAGAGCTGCTGTCCAGGGAACTACAGACTGCTTGAGTACTGATTGAAGGGCCTGGCTTTATAAAGCCTGGAATGTATTTACTAATTCTAAGATTTAGGTCACTTCACTTCAAAGATTTCTTTAATTGAAAGAATTCTGAAAATAAAACTTGTAATTAGCAGCACCTAACATCTTTGGCCACTAAGTCACACTAGGAATGAGGAGAGGATAGTGTGTGGCAAAGCAAAAAACAATCAGTGTAAACTTAAACAACTTCATTTACTTCTGAGAAATGCAAGGGAAAAAACATCTTCTGCTTCCCAATTTACTTCTAGATTTTCTCTGTATTAATAGTGACTTTAACTGAGGAGAGAAGTGTTAAACTATGACCAAAAACAGGCTGTCTAAGGATTGCGGCACCTATTTCTCCAAACTTATTTGAGAGATGATTTGATTTGATTTGGCCTTGGTCATAAATTAAGACCAAGTCACAGTGTTGATCATAGGCTTGTAGTTTTTTTTCTGATGTATTAAGAAGAAAGTTCATGACTCTGGCTTATTTGATGTTCGTATTAAGTTAATTCCGTGTCCCTTAAAAATCTTTGTTAAGGAAAGTACATTTGTTATTGAGACCAAAATAGGCAAAAAGAAGAGAGTCATTAATTTTGCTGTTCTAGCAAAGTCCTGTAAAAGGACTCCAGTGCATACAGACACTTAAACTATGTCTGACGTTGGAAGCTCTTCATAATAGTTTATAACCACAGCCACTGTAATATGGGGTTATGTTTTCCCCAAAAGCCACAGACATTACAATCAGTGGTTAAATTTTCTTTAAAAAATTTAGCATTGCCACCTGACCCTTCTTTTAAAAAAGGAAATGACATTTCTATTTTAGCAGGCCAGATAGTTTCACAACACTGAAATAATTTTTCTGTATTGACTTATTTCATTTTGATTCATTAGTTTAAAATTTTTATGTACTGAATTCTGATAGTAATCTAGTTAAGTATAGGTAGAATCTTAGATTTTTAATTGTCAACAGTATTGTATCTAGGGACAAGTGCACAATAGTACATCAACTTATCTCTCAAGATTTTTTCCTCCTATTACATTTCCTATTTCATTCATAGCCATCTACCAAGTTACCCAGTGAGAAAGCCATCTACCAAGTTACCCAGCCCAGAGATCGAATTCCTCCTAGACTCTTCCTCTCTTGTCCCCATTTTCATACCTTTTAAATTACTAAAGCCTTCCCATTTTACCTGTTAAATAATCCTTAAACATATACACTTCCTTCCTACCTGCTATCATTGTCTTAATTAGGGTTCTTATTGCTTACCTTGACCTCTTACATAGATGTCTTTGCTTCCAGTTTTTCCCTTTCAAATTGGAATAAATAATGTCAGTGCCTCCTCATAGCCTATAGGATATTAAAGCTATTTAGTATGATCTACATACCTTTCAGAGCATAAAATATAAATCTTTCAGTGACCTGGTCTCTACGTCTCCAGCTCATGTTCTGCCACTCTGCTTCACCCTTCATGCTTTTTGTACCATATTGCTGGTACATGTACCAGGCTATTTATGGTACTGGGCTTTTAGTCATACTGTGCCTTCAGCCTAGAATGCCATTACTTTCCATTAAACCCTCTCTTGTTTAATGACAGCTTTTTTTGTTAATTCAGAAAACTTCTTTGTCCACTTCTCAGATTAAATCAAGTGTTCTTTCTTCTTCATTGGCATTCAGTATTTAATGGTACACTGCCTAGCCATATTATATTGAAAGAATCTGCTTCTTTGTCTTCTCCACTAGATTATAAGCACTTTAAAAGCAGGAAATGAGTCTTGAACAAGCCACAGTAGATTATAAAATGGTGCTGGACCAGCACTGTTCAAGGAGACACGGTAATCTTTAAAAAAAAAAAAAAAGGACTTGATCTTCAACAACACAATTTAGCTCTCTTAGGAGTTTTGGTTGCTTTTAAATGGAACATATTACCAAAAGTAGGGTCACCAAAATTAATGCTTTGGATATTATGATTCCTTTTTAAAAAGTATGCATTAGATTGTCTGTTGGGTGCCAAACTGAGATGATTCTTACTATTATAGATATTGAATGAAATACAAAGTAATCTGGGCAAAAAAAGGATAATTAATTTCAGCTTCAGAGAATTGTTTACTTTGAGCAACTAGTATAGATTTGTTGTAAGGTGGTGATGAGTTGCTGTATGAGTAGTAGTAGAATTTTTTGGTCACAGTAAAGCACACTCTCTTTCACTGGTCAGTTGGAAACATCACATTCAGTTCCATATACCCTGTTTTAAGAGAGACATTTCCAAATCAGAATGGGACTAACTTAGACATTTATTAATGCTTCCTCAGCATCTCTTCTTCTCTTCCCAGAGTGATACTTTTTATTTCTTAGCCATGTGGTTTAGGTGAGATTTAACCTACTTTCTAATCTAGGAATAAGTCCTTATTTACTAATGATTATATTCCATTATAGAATATAATGGATATTCCATTATATATATTGGAGTATATTCCATTATACTCCATCCATGTTAGAATGTTCCAGGAATTCACACATATTCTGAGTCAAGCCTATAAGACTCCATTTGGGACTTGGATTCTCAGGTATTTAAGCACTCTCATTCACAGTAAGAAAATGAGAAAATCCTTGGAACTGTTCACCTTTGTAGTTTTAACACCTAGCATAATACCATGCATAAATCCAAGTAACCATCTTGGGACCATATGTGTAGAGCTTTTGTGAAAACGGAGCCAATACCAAAGGCAGAGCTAGAGAGGAAGAGATCCCCATCACATGGCTCGAACCCTAAGTGAAGACTACTCTTAGTTCTTTTATGTTTTTCTATGTGAGGGTATGAATTATTATTTTTTTTTCAAAGTGTAAAGGTTTTTTTTTAATTATGTGTAACACAAAGTTATTTAAGTCAATAAATTTTTAAGGAATTTCTCATGTTCTGATTCTTTCCACTGCCAATCACCTTAGTTCCTCCAAACTCATAATCTTCAAGGTAAAATAGCCCTTTCAAAAAGAAGTTATCATGTGAGTCAGCCCACAATTCTTTTAGTTAGGCTTCTTTGATCTCCCATGAAATATGGACACACTTCAAAATTCCCCACCTGTAATCTTTGGGATCCAGTTTCCTCAAGCGATTTACTTTAGGACCATGTTTAGGGTCAGGCGATGGATCTGCCTGGTTCTGAATTTGACACCCTCTAAAAATGTATTCGGTTCAAATCATATTCACTCCTAAGCCAGGTGTGAATTATTTTTAAAGACAGTCTGTGCTGAGTTTTCTGTTACCTGTGATTGAACTAATTTTAACTGATTGCCAAATAATTGTGCTAAGTAGTAAATGGGGTTAGATTTGAGTCCTAGCTTGTGACTCATGTAACCTTGACCAATTTTTTAAAATGTATGATGCTCCATTTCCTCCAATCCCACTGTAAAGTGGGATTAGTAATACCTGCTTTATAGAGTTGTTGTGAGGCCCTTAGAAACATGTTTTTAAAAAAGAATATAAACTGAGGTAGATTTGTAAAATAGCTTTAGACACTATAAAATATCATGTAGATATTAGGTAGTATTGTGGTCAAGCCAGTGACAGAGCAGGAAACCTTGCCATATACTTTTGAAGGAATTGGAGTATTTAGTTCAGAGAAGAGAAGAATAAAGATATGGCAACATTCCTCATGTATTTGATGGGCTGCCATGAAGAGATAATGTTTTCTATTTATTTGAAGAGGGACAGATTAGAAGAAATAGGTGAACAATTTTAAATTGCTCAGTACAATATAAAGTCATCAAATCACAAGTTATCTAGCAAAAAGTATATCATTTTTACCCAGGACTGTGGAGAATGGATTAGGTAGGAGATTGAAGAATGTAGGTATTGAGAATGTAATTTCTACTGTCATTTTTTTGTTCTAGGATCTCTCTATTCCTGTGTCATCATAGGTAAATGCTAATTACCAACCCGGCAGAATTATACCCAGTTACTAACATGCCCCAAATCTACCATTCTTTTCATTTAATCATTGAAAGTTCTCTTTCAGAAATAATTACTGTAAAATCTCTTTAAAATATATTTAAAATTTTTGCATTGCCACTTTTTAAACATATAATATTAGTTAAGTAGCTTTACTGCTTTAAACCTCAGGGTATACCTGCCTCTCAAAATGGTTCTGGGGATTAAGTGAAAATGCTCATAGGTTTTGTTACTTTAAACACCAAATGTCATTGCTTTTTTTATTTTTAATACCGTTTATATTATATTTTGCCTAACTCTGCTGTCCTTCACACAGATCTCTATTAGGTCACGGAATCTTTAATTTTAAGTACTATTAATGAGTTTATAACCCAACATAAATTCATTTAACTTACTTAGCATATTGCCTGAAACGTAAGATGTGTTGTAACTGAGATGACCACTACTGTTGTCAATACTATTTTTATTACTATTATTATTACCACCATCTTAATCACCTTTGTAGTTTTAACACCTAGCATAATACCATGCATAATAAACAGTGAGTGAATGGATAGTTGCTGTAATTACTTCAGGCTATAGTTTCTAAACTACATCAGGGTGCCCTGGGCTGCAGTGACCTCACAGGAAGCTGCAGGATATTTTAAATATTAGAGGGTAACACAGAGATGCTTGAGATCTCTTGGAAACCAGGTAAACTACTAGCTTGTCAATACTAATTTGTCTTATATCCCTTTCTATTATAACATATTTTAGTGAACTTGGGTTTTGGGGGTTGCTGTGATAAAAAGCAAGTGAGATGCAAATATCAATGTGGAATAGGAAATGGAAGTGTTATTGTCCAATCTTAAGCCAAGATTTAAGAAGTTGTGCAATGCCAAGCATGTACAAAATTGCCATGAATAAGTAACTATGGTTAAGAATGAAATAAAAGTATTTTTCTTTCCATTTTGTGGTATCTTTTCAAATGGCTACTAAGGTATGTTCCATTAATAAATGGAACAATTAGGTATTTCCTTTGGCCTAGAGGGCACCATGAAAAAAATTACTGAGACAGCAAGGATCATGAACTGAGAAAGCCTGGGAAGCTTTAACCTGGTGTGTATACAGGTGCTCTGGAGGACACAAGAAATGTAAGTTATAGCCCCTACACTTAAGTAGATTTTCTTTGAATTGGAGAAACAATTTCACTCACTCACTGAAGATGAATTATGCATCTCTGCTCTGTACCGAATACTATATTAGAGTGCTAGTCATAAAGAATATGAACTATAATAATTATAATCCCTGATTTCAAAAGATTCTCAAGTTGGTAAGATAGACAAGCAAAGTACTTACTACAATTCTGAGTTTTGGAATACTTTGAGAGATAAAATATAGAGTGATCTTTGACAGCACAAACAAACAAATATAGAGTGATCTTTGACAGCACAAACAAACAAACAAATATAGAGTGATCTTTGACAGCACAAACAGTGTGGTACTAGATCCACCCACACTGTGAGATGTGGAAGATCTGGACCATTTAAAGGAAGGCTCCTAGAGATGATGATGCTTAAACTGAATTGTGCAGAAGGAGGAGTAGGCATGGTTATTGGAGGAGAAGGATAAGGGGAAATCGTTCCAAGGTGGCAGCATAGCATATCCAGGGAATGCAAATTGAATACTCGACTATGTGCATGACAGAATGGTCGTTTCTGCAGAGGTTACAAACATGAATGAGACTTTGTCATTGTCTTCAAAGATCTTACAATAAACTAGGGACTATGTCAAATCCATAAATTATTCTACGTGAGGCAGAATGAGCTATGACAAAGCACATTTGGTTGAGGCATTTGAATGCTCAAAGAAGGGAAATAAGCATAGTGGATGGTGGGTATCAATTTGACAAAAGTTGAATATGTTTATTGGGAAAGTAACATAAAACAAAGATGGAGTTGATATGCTTGAGCAGATTATGAGAATCTTTAAGTTAAAATAGCCAAATTCACATTTAATATTATCAGAAATAGCATGCCGTTGATATGGAAGATTAACGTGGCCGCTTTAAATGTGATATGCTGAAGCATGGGAGAGTCTGAAGTTAAGAATACTCTCTGGAAGTTGCTGGAATACTTGACATGCAAAAAGAGGGCAGCCTAGCCCAAGTGATAGCAGTTGAAATGGCAAAGGAAAGACAGACATTTTGGAGGGAAGAAGACTTAACCTGGTGACTGGAAATAGGATATGAAATCAGATATGTCTCTAAGGCTTGAAATTTTAGTAACTGATAAAATTTCATTGTGATAAGTCTAATTTAGTAATTCTGTATCTGGGGAAAACAACCAAAAACTGACCATTTTTAGTGTAATCCTGTTCTGAATAATAGTGAGTAAACAAAAGAAACATATTTTACCAACCTAGCAAGGTTAAGTAGTCCACAGTTCCTTGGTTATATCATTTATTGCTAATAACTTCATTTTCAAATAGTAAATCACCATTCTTTTCATATTATATTTGTGGGATATATTTAAGAATATTTAAGTATTTTTAGTTTTCCTCTATTTTATCAGCTTTATATTCTGTACATTTTTCTAAGCCAGGTGTGATTGAGAACCATTATATCCCACTGCACATTATATCTTAATCAGGTGTAGTTGAGAGCCATTGATATATGTTAATATCTGTGTTTCACAAGTTTTGGTATCAGTTGTTTTACAACACTACTACAGACTTTTAACGAATCCTTTGTGCAGTGATATCATTACCATCCACAACAAAGTATTATATGAGAGGAGAAAAAAAATGTTGACTGATAAAAGGAACAAATGTATCAGAATCTGTAGAATTTAAAATTTTATAGAACTGGTTTAAGGGGAAAAAAATCTTTAATTTGTAAATCTCTTATGTGAGTCAGGAAAAAGAGATGATGAAAAAAACAACCATATATATATTTAAAAGAACGAAAGATAGCATCTAGGAATGAAATAGATAATGTTGGAATTTAAAGCTTACTGAGTGGAGCTTCTTACTCTACTCATCACAACATAACTCCTATGGAACTATTTCACCAAAACCAACCATAAACGTGGCACAAAATATATAAAGCAACTTTCTGAAGGCATTGTCATTGTAAAACAATTAATGTAGATGGGATTGGAGGAGCTACAATGCTTCAGAAAATGGAAACATGCGAGGCGAACTTTGCATTCAGTCTCTTTTTTTTTTTTAAACGTCTTTATTGGAGTATAATTGCTTTACAATGGCGTGTTAGTTTCTGCTTTACAACAAAGTGAATCAGTTATACATATACATAGGTTCCCATATCTCTTCCCTCTTGCATCTCCCTCCCTCCCACCCTCCCTATCCCACCCCTCTAGATGGTCACAAAGCACCGAGCTGATCTCCCTGTGCTATGCGGCTGCTTCCCACTAGCTATCTACTTTACGTTTGGTAGTGTATATATGTCCATGCCACTCTCTCACTTTGTCACACATTACCCTTCCCCCTCCCCATATCCTCAAGTCTGTTCTCTAGTAGGTCTGTCTCTTTATTCCCGTCTTGCCCCTAGGATCTTCATTACCATTTTTTTTTCTTACATTCCATATATATGTGTTAGCATACGGTATTTGTTTTTCTCTTTCTGACTTACTTCACTCTGTATGACAGACTCTAGGTCCATCCACCTCACTACAAATAACTCAGTTTCGTTTCCTTTTATGGCTGAGTAATATTCCATTGTATATATCTGCCACATCTTCTTTATCCATTCATCTGTTGATGGACAGTTAGGTTGCTTCCGTGTCCTGGCTATTGTAAATAGAGCTGCAATGAACATTTTGGTACATGACTCTTTTTGAATTATGATTTTCTTAGGGTATATGCCCAGTAGTGGGATTGCTGGGTCGTATGGTAGTTCTATTTTAAGCCTTTTAAGGAACCTCCATAGTGGCTGTATCAATTTACATTCCTACCAACAGTGCAAGAGGGTTCCCTTTTCTCCACACCCTCTCCAGCATTTATTGTTTGTAGATTTTTTGATGATGGCCATTCTGACCGGTGTGAGATGATATCTCATTGTAGTTTTGATTTGCATTTCTTTAATGATTAATGATGTTGAGCATTCTTTCATGTGTCTGTTGGCAATCTGTATATCTTCTTTGGAGAAATGTCTATTTAGGTTTTCAGCCCTTTTTTGGATTGGGTTGTTTGTTTTTTTGATATTGAGCTGCATGAGTTGTTTGTATGTTTTGGAGATTAATCCTTTGTCAGTTGCTTTGTTTGCAAATAATTTCTCCCATTCTGAGGGTTGTCTTTTCCTCTTGTTTATGGTTTCCTTGGCTGTGCAAAAGCTTTTAAGTTTCATTAGGTCCCATTTGATTATTTTTGTTTTTATTTCCATTTCTCTAGGAGGTGGGTCAAAATGGATCTTGCTGTGATTTATGTCATAGAGTGTTCTGCCTATGTTTTCCTCTAAGAGTTTGATAGTGTCTGGACTTACATTTAGGTCTTTAATCCATTTTGAGTTTATTTTTGTGTATGGTGTTAGGGAGTGTTCTAATTTCATTCTTTTCCATGTAGCTGTCCAGTTTTCCCAGCACCACTTATTGAAGAGGCTATCTTTTCTCCACTGTACATGCTTGCCTCCTTTATCAAAGATAAGGTGACCATATGTGCATGGGTTTATCTCTGGGCTTTCTATCCTGTTCCATTGATCTATATATCTGTTTTTGTGCCAGTACCATACTGTCTTGATTACTGTAGCTTTGTAGTATACTCTGAATTCACCAAACCTGATTCCTCCAGCTCCGTTTTTCTTTCTCAAGATTGCTTTGGTTATTCGAGGTCTTTTGTGTTTCCATACAAATTGTGAAATTTTTTGTCCTACTTCTGTGAAAAATACCAGTGGTAGTTGGATAGGGATTGCATTGAATCTGTAGATTGCTTTGGGTAGTAGACTCATTTTCACAATGTTGATTCTTCCAATCCAAGAACATGGTATATCTCTCCATCTATTTGTATCATGCTTAATTTCTTCCATCAGTGTCTTATAATTTTCTGCATACAGGTCTTTTGTCTCCTTAGGTAGGTTTATTCCTAGATATTTTCTTCTTTTTGTTGCAATGGTAAATGGGAGTGTTTTCTTAATTTCACTTTCAGATTTTTCATCATTAGTGTATAGGTATGCTAGAGATTTCTGTGCATTAATTTTGTATCCTGCTACTTTACCAAATTCATTGATTAGCTCTAGTAGTTTTCTGGTAGCATCTTTAGGATTCTCTATGTATAGTATCAAGTCATCTGCAAACAGTGACAGCTTTACTTCTTCTTTTGCAATTTGGATTCCTTTTATTTCTTTTTCATCTCTGATTGCTGTGGCTAAAACATCCAAAACTATGTTGAATAATCGTGGTGAGAGTGAGCAACCTTGCCTTGTTCCTGATCTTAGTGGAAATGGTTTCAGTTTTTCACCATTGAGGACAATGTTGGCTGTGGGTTTGTCATATATGGCCTTTATTATGTTGAGGAAACTTCCCTCTATGCCTACTTTCTGGAGGGTTTTTATCATAAATGGGTGTTGAATTTTGTCGAAAGCTTTCTCTGCATCTATTGAGATGATCATATGTTTTTTCTCCTTCAATTTTTTAATGTGCTGTATCACATTGATTGATTTGCGTATATTGAAGAATGCTTGCATTCCTGGGATAAACCCCACTTGATCATGGTGTATAATCCTTTTAATGTGCTGTTGGATTCTGTTTGCTAGTATTTTGTTGAGGATTTTTGCATCTATGCTCATCAGTGATATTGGCCTGTAGTTTTCTTTCTTTGTGACATCTTTGTCTGGTTTTGGTATGAGGGTGATGGTGGCCTCGTAGAATGAGTTTGGGAGTGTTCCTCCCTCTGCTATATTTTGGAAGAGTTTGAGAAGGATAGGTGTTAGCTCTTCTCTAAACGTTTAATAAAATTCACCTGTGAAGCCATCTGGTCCTGGGCTTTTTGTTTTTTGGAAGATTTTTAATCACAGTTTCAATTTCAGTGCTTGTGACTGGTCTGTTCATATTTTCTATTTCTTCCTGGTTCAGTCTCGAAAGGTTGTGCATTTCTAAGAATTTGTCCATTTCTTCCAGGTTGTCCTTTTTATTGGCATAAGAGTTACTTGTAGTAATCTCTCATGATCCTTTGTATTTCTGCATTGTCAGTTTTTACTTCTCCTTTTTCATTTCTAATTCTATTGATTTGAGTCTTCTCCCTTTTTTTCTTGATGAGTCTGGCTAATGGCTTAGCAATTTTGTTTATCTTCTCAAAGAACCAGCATTTAGTTTTATTGATCTTTGCTATCGTTTCCTTCCTTTCTTTTTCATTTATTTCTGATCTGATCTTTATGATTTCTTTCCTTCTGCTAACTTTGGGTTTTTTTTATTCTTTCTCTAATTGCTTTCAGTGTAAGGTTAGGTTGTTTATTTGCGATGTTTCTTGTTTCTTCAGGTAGGATTGAATTGCTATAAGCTTCCCTCTTAGAACTGCTTTTGCTGCATCCCATAGGTTTTGGGTCGTCGTGTTTTCATTGTCATTTGTTTCTGGGTATTTTTTGATTTCCCCTTTGATTTCTTCAGTGATCTCTTGGTTATTAAGTAGTGTGTTGTTTAGCCTCCATGTGTTTGTATTTCTTACAGACTTTTTCCTGTATTTGATATCTAGTCTCATAGCATTTTGGTCGGAATACATACTTGATATGATTTCATTTTCTTAAATTTACCAAGGCTTGATTTGTGACCCAAGATATGATCTATCCTGGAGAATGTTCCATGAGCACTTGAGAAGACTGTGTATTCTGTTTTTTTTGAATGGAATGTCCTATAAATATCAATTAAGTCCGTCTTGTTTAATGTATCATTTAAAGCTTGTGTTTCCTTATTTATTTTCGTTTTGGATGGTCTGTTCATTGGTGAAAGTTGGGTGTTAAAGTCCCCTACTATGATTGTGTTACTATCAATTTCCCCTTTTATGGCTGTTAGTATTTGCCTTATGTGTTGAGGTGCTCCTATGTTGGGTGCATAAATATTTACAATTGCTATATCTTCTTGGATCGATCCCTTGATTATCATGTAGTGTCCTTCTTTGTCTCTTGTAACAGTCTTTATTTTAAAGTCTATTTTGTCTGATATGAGAACTGCTGCTCCCTCTTTCTTTTGATTTCCATTTGCATGGAATATCTTTTTCCATCCCCTCACTTTCAGTCTGTATGTGTCCCTAGGTCTGAAGTGGGTCTCTTGTAGGCAGCATATATACGGGTCTTGTTTTTGTATCCATTCAGCCAGTGTATGTCTTTTGGTTGGAGCATTTAATCCACTTACATTTTAGGTAGTTATTGATATGTATGTTCCTATTACCATTTTCTTAATTGTTTTGGGTTTGTTATTGTAGGTCTTCTCCTTCTCTTGTGTTTCCTGCCTAGAAAAGTCCTTTAGCATTTGTTCTAAAGCTGGTTTGGTGATGCTGAATTCTCTTAGCTTTTTCTTGTCTGTAAAGCTTTTAATTTCTCCATCAAATCTGAATGAGATCCTTGCTGGGTAGAGTAATCTTGGTTGTAGGTTTTTCTCCTTCATCACTTTAAATATGTCCTGCCACTCCCTTTTGGCTTGCAGAGTTTCTGCTGAAAGGTCAGCTGTTAACCTTATGGGGATTCCCTTATGTGTTATTTGTTGATTTTCCCTTGCTGCTTTTAATATTTTTTCTTTGTATTTAATTTTTGATAGTTTGATTAATATGTGTCTTAATGTGTTTCTCCTTGGATTTATCCTGTATGGGACTCTCTGTGCTTCCTGGACTTGATTAACTATTTCCTTTCCCGTATTAGGGAAGTTTTCAACTATAATCTCTTCAAATATTTTCTCAATCCCTTTCTTTTTCTCTTCTTCTTCTGGGACCCCTATAATTCGAATGTTGGTGCGTTTAATGTTGTCCCAGAGGTCTCTGAGACTGTCCTCAGTTCTTTTCATTCTTTTTTCTTTATTCTGCTCTGCAGTAGTTATTTCTACTCTTTTATCTTCCAGGTCACTTATCTGTTCTTCTGCCTCAGTTATTCTGCTATTGATCCCTTCTAGAGAATTTTTAATTTCATTTATTGTGTTGTTCATCTTTGTTTGTTTGCTCTTTAGTTCTTCTAGGTCCTTGTTAAACGTTTCTTGTGTTTTCTCTATTCTATTTCCAAGATTTTGGATCATATTTACTATCATTATTCTGAACTCTTTTTCAGGTAGACTGCCTATTTCCTCTTCATTTGTTAAGTCTGGTGGGTTTTTACCTTGCTCCTTCATCTGCTGTGTGTTTTTCTGTCTTCTCATTTTGCTTATCTTACTCTGTTTGGGGCCTCCTTTTTGCAGGCTGCAGGTTCGTAGTTCCCGTTTTTTTTGGTGTCCATCCCCAGTGGCTAAAGTTGGTTTAGTGGGTTGTGTAGGCTTCCTCGTGGAGGAGACTAGTGCCTGTGTTCTGGTGGATGAGGCTGGACCTTGTCTGGGCAGGTCTACGTGTGGTGGTGTGTTTTGGGGTGTCTGTGGCCTTCTTATGATTTTAGGCAGCCTCTCTGCTAATGGATGGGGTCGTGTTCCTGACTTGCTAGTTGTTTGGCATAGGGTGTCCTGCACTGTAGCTTGCTGGTCGTTGAGTGAAGCTGGGTCTTGTCATTGAGATGGAGATCTCTGGGAGATTTTCGCCATTTGATATTACGTGGAGCTGGGAGGTCTCTTGTGTCCTGATCTTGGCTCTCCCACCTCAGGGGCACAGCCCTGATGCCTGGCTGGAGCACCAAGAGCCTTTCATCCACACGGCTCAGAATAAAAGGGAGAAGAAATAGAAAGAAAGAAAGAAAGAAAGAGGATCAAATAAAATAAAATAAATTAAAATAAAGTTATTAAAATAAAAAATAAAAAATAATTATTAAGAAAAAAATTTTTGGATTTGGCCCCGCCTCTGCATGTAGGTCACCTGAGGGCGTCTGTTCTTTGCTCAGACAGGATGGGGTTAAAGGAGCAGCTGCTTTGGGTGCTCTGGCTCACTCAGGCGGGGGGGAGGGAGGGGTACGGATGCGGGGTGAGCCTGCGGCAGCAGAGTCCGGCGTGACGTTTCAGCAACCTGAGGTGCGCCATGCATTCTCCCGGGGAAGTTGTCCTTGGATCACAGGACCCTGGCAGTGGCGGGCTGCACAGGCTCCCGGGAGGGGCGGTGTGGATAGTGACCTGTGCTCGCACACAGGCTTCTTGGTGGCGGCAGCAGCAGCCTTAGCGTCTCATGCCCGTCTCTGGGGTCCGCGCTGATAGCCGCGACTCGTGCCCGTCTCTGGAGCTCCTTTAAGTGGCACACTGAATCCCCTCTCCTCGCGCACCAGGAAACATAGAGGGAAGAAAAAGTCTCTTGCCTCTTCAGCAACTCCAGACCTTTTCCCGGACTCCCTCCCGGCTAGCTGTGGCGCACTAGCCCCTTCATGCTGTGTTCACGCCGCCAACCCCAGTCCTCTCCCTGTGATCCGACGGAAGCCCGAGCCTCAGCTCCCAGCCCCCGCCCGCTCCAGCGGGTGAGCAGACAAGCCTCTTGGGCTGGTGAGTGCTGGTCGGCGCCGATCCTCTGTGCGGGAATCTCTCCACTTTGCCCTCCGCACCCCTGTGGCTGCGCTGTCCTCCGTGGCTCTGAAGCTTCCCCCCTCCGCCACCCGCAGTCTCCACCCGCAAAGGGGCTTCTAGTGTGTGGAAACCTTTCCTCCTTTACAGCTCCCTCCCACTGGTTCAGGTCCCATCCCTATTCTTTGTCTCTGTTTTTTCTTTTTTCTTTTGCCCTACCCAGGTACATGGGGAATTTCTTGCCTTTTGGAAGGTCTGAAGTCTTCTGCCAGCACTCAGTAGGTGTTCTGTAGGAGCTGGTCCACATGTAGATGTATTTCTGATGTATTTGTGAGGAGGAAGGTGATCTCCGCGTCTTACTCTTCTGCCATCTTGAAGCTCCTCCCTGCCTTCAGTCTTAAAATTGTTGTCTATTTGGAAGCATGCAGAATTAAAACTCAAAAGCAGAAAAAGTCTTATAGGGTCAATGAGGCAGGAGGCAGAGTTCATGCCTGCCAAGAGGCATACTTTCAGAACAAACTCTCAGAACAACAAAAATCTGTGTTCAGATTACCCCCAAGTCCTTGGCCAAATCCTAAATTGCATATGCAGAGTGCAAGACTCTTAAAATCCAGCAACAAAAAAGAACAGCTGAGAGGCTAAAGAGCTGACCAGGTACTTTCGGGAAATAAGGGTTGTAAGTTAAGTCTTGCAAAGGTAGAAGTGTTTTGATAAATCAAAGACTTTCATTTGAGAATCCCTTAAAGGCCTTACTTTTTGGAATAAAGCCACAACCTGGGAATAAGGGCCCTTACAAAACAACATGCAAAAATGGCCAATAAGCATATGAAAAGGTGCTCAATATCATTATTCATGCAGGAAATATGAATTAAAATCACAAAGAGATACCAGTATACCACTGCCCTGGGTATGGATATAATTAAAGGGACCGACAAAATACCAAGCATTGACAATGATGTGGATTAATTGGACCTCTAATTCTTTTTTGGTGCGAGTGTAAATTTGCCTACTTTTTAAAAGTGTGTGGCAGTATTTACTAAGTAGCTCAACACATGTATACTCTGGCACCCACCATTTCCACAATTATGTATGCACTCAACAGAAATTAATGCTTATGCCCACTAAAAGATGTGTAAAGGAATGATAAAAGGAGCTTTCTTCATAATAATCCCAAACAGAAACTCTCCAAATATCCGTTATTGGTAGAATGGATGAATAAATTGTGGTGTATTGTTTGGAACACTACACCAAAATTAAAAGACAAACTAATGATACACTCTACAATATGGATGAATCTCAAAAATTTTGTGTTGAATAATATTTGGTCACCAAAGCATAAATATGGTGTAATTCAAATTTTATGACCTTTAAGAACAAGAAAGAGTAACCTATGGGGATAGAAATTACAATAGTGGTTGTCTATGATGGGGAGAAGCATGAGAGAACTTTCTGTGGCATTTAAGTTTTCTTTTTCTTTATCTGGGTAGTGAGTAAATGGGTGTATATGTATGTAAATATCCACTGAGTGATACACTTAAAGTTTGTTCATTTCACTGTGTATGAAATTTAAGAAGAAAGCTAAGCACAAAGGAAAAAGATTGCAGTCGTTTTTAAAATAGTTATTTACTTAAAAAGCTGTGAGAAGCATCTATAGTGTTACTTCAGAGGAAAATCATAGCCTTAAATATTTAAATTAGAAAGTAGAAAAGACTGCAAAATAATGAGCTAATTAATAACACTTCCAATTTATTAAGGAAGTTAGATAAGAAAGAATAGAATAATCCAAAGAAGATAGAAGGAAAACAATAATAAAAGTCATGACAGAAATGCATGACATAGATTAGAAAGTTTACAAATACTAAACTGTCATTTTTTAAAGACATAAAATTCACAAATCTTTCACAAGATTAATGGACGAAAGAGGAATGTTATTAATGAACATTATCAGAGGAATGAATTTTTATATAGGATAATGTAGATCCTATAAAAATTTCAGAGATGATATAGCAATATAAATAACAATACCAATCAACTGTAAAGCTTAGATGAAATGAAAGAGTACCAAGAAAAATATAAATCCCAGAACTGACGCAAGAAGAATTAGAAATGCTGAATAGTTCTGTAGCGGCTGAAGAAACTGTATCTGTAGTTTAAAAATATTCATTTATCTCTAAAAAATAAATGTAAATACTCCCCTCCCAGTAGATGGAGTCCAGTTTCCCTCCCCTTGAGTGTTGACTGGACTTAGTTGTTCATATCTAATGAACAGATTATAGAAAGGGAAAAAATGTTAACTTTATGTTAGAGACACCTGGCAGATAGCCCTTTAACCAAATGACCAAAGTTAACATTGCCAGTGATAAATTATTTTTAATGCCATGTTGCCCCTGATATGATACAATGAGAGGCATTCTTCACCTTTATGGTATTCTTCTCCAAAATTCATAACCCCAGTCTAATCATAAGGGAAAAAAAAGGCAAATCCAAATTTCTTCAAAATACCTGAAAAGTACTCTTCAACAGTGTCAATATAATAAGGAAGACTGAGAAACTACCACAGATTAGAGGAGACTAATGAGACATGATATCTGAATGCAATGTTCTACCCTGGTTTAATCATGGAACAGAAAAAAGGCATTATTGGAAAAACTGATGAAATACAAATAAAATCTGTAATCTGTTTAATATTACTATATGATACTATTTCTTAGCTTGATAAATGTACCATAATTATGTAAGATGTTAATAAGAGAAGCTGGATTAAGGGCATATGAGCACCCTTGTACTATCGTTGCAAGTTTTCGGTAAATCTAAAATTATTTCAAAGTAAAAAAGTTTCATAATTTTTTCTAACACATATCTAGTTAAAAAGAGCAGTTTTACCTGCTCCCTTGTAAAACCACTCTGAAATGGAGCCCTAAATGAGAAGTGGAGATGACTGAGAAGACCAACGTACAATATACAGTGTACATTGTAGAAACTCCAAAAGGCTTACTCATTGGTGGCACCAGATATCTCTAGAATTGAAAATGAAGATGAAGCTTCAAATAGAAGGAAAGTTTGGAAGTCTGTTTAATAAACAGTTAGATCCCCACTTATTCTCTGCCAATTCTGGCAGAAAACTGGGATTAGTTCTCTGGAAAAAAAAAAAAAAGAAATAGAGGGTCTCTAGACCAGGGATCACCAAGCACAGTTGAAGGTATAGATGCTGTAATGAAATGGGGTTGGGAGGACAGCAAGGTGAAAAGGTTTAAGCTGCTTATTGAGAACCTTAGCCATTTTTCCCATCACAGCTCTCAGAATGCTGACAACCAGACAGGAAATTGGAAGATTCTTTTCTGAGGAATCTAGTCAGCCCAAGATAAAAGACTTAAATGTATTGGTATCAGAAATTGCCCGAAGGAAACAACGCAGCCAGATTGCTCTGCTATTAAGATCACAGTGCATAAACCACAAGTGCAGCACAGAGATGTTACTCAGCATTTTAACGCTCTACTCTTTAAACATGAGCAAATAGTCAAGTATGAACAGAGAATTGCCCATGAAAAGCAGAAAATAAAACAGATTCTATGGATATATGAAAAGTTTAAAAGACTTATTAATTTCCTCAAGAGTAAGAGAAGATTTTGCATCTATGAAACAGGAAGAGGATGCTTTTTTTTTAAGTCAAATAAAAGGATTAGAAACAAAATACAGTAGAATGTTTAAAAAAACAAGAGTCAGAAGATGAAGTGATAGAAGTCTTCCAGAGAAAATTGTATAAAAATTTTATTCCATTGAAGAAATGGAAAATAGGAGTGAAAAGACCAGAAAATAAGGCAGTCGGTTCAGGAGGTTCATTAGCTGAATCATAGGATTTTGAGAAATAATAATAAAAAAAGCAGAAAATAGAATGCAGGAAACAATATAATAATAATAGTAGTAGTATTAAAGTAAATCTTGCAGAACTGAAAGACATGATTTTCTAGATTGTAAGATATGAGTTTCTAGGTAGGCCTGTAACTAAGTTTGTTGTTAAATTTTTGAAAAGCAAAGGTAAAGAAAATTAACAAATGTTCTCATAAGAGAGAAAAAATCTGTGCAAATGATGGGGAATCAGAATGTAATCAGACTCCGCAATAACCTTGAAAACTGCAGATTTCCAACCTAGAAATTCACACTTAGCCAAACTATAAATTAAGTGAGGGTAGAATGAAAGCATTTTCAAGACAAAGGAGATACCAAAACAGTTCTCATGTGCCTTTTCTCAGGAATCTCCTGGAGTAGGTACTCTATCAAAACAAAGAAGTAAACCAAGAAAAAAGGATCCAGTGGTATCTAGAAAGCTGAAGATAACAGCTCAAGAGAGATGTAGCGAAACCCCTAGAAAAATGACTGAGGGAAATCCCAGAATAGACAGCTATGTAGCAGACCTAGAGAACAACCAATCCAGGTTGGAGATATGTCCACGAGATTTGTCTCCAAGAAGATAAACATAATAGAATGCCTGATATCTTTGAATATATTGAGAAGATAATTAGACAATTAGATAAGAATTTTGGAATTAATGTTTAATACATACTCGCTTAGGCCAATATAATGTGGCTGTAGTAACATTGTATCATTTCTGAGCCCATATCTAAGAGACCTTAAAAGACCTTTCACTCTTCTTTTACAATTCTGTCCAGCTGCTATGTGAAAAATCCCGAGCTAGTCTGCAGGAGCTGGGAGCCCACAGGAAGGAGAAACAAGCCATCCTACCGTAGGCCATCCTAGTAGTAGTGGCCACATCAGACCCAGCAGTTGATTGCAGATACATGGGAGAGCCCAGCCAAGACCAAAAGAACTGTCCAGCTGAACCCAGCTCAGATTGCCAACTTACAGAATTATGAGCTAAATCAGGGATTGGCAAGCTTTTTCTGTAAAGGGCCAGATATTAAATATTTCAGTCATTTATGGGCCAAGAGGCTTAATTGATAATATTATGTAGGAGTTCATGTTAACCCAAGAAAAAGCAGATATTCACAAATTTTTTTTATTGATGAAATTCAAAATGTAGTATTGATAATAAGGATAATTTTTCATAGTGTAGCTCTACTGGTGAGAAGAATAGAATTCTCTTTGGGGAGGATAACATTTTACTTAATTGTGGTTCAATTAAGTATCCCTATCATCAAAAATGGTTACAAATACTCATTTATTAATGCTAATATGTAATGAGACTACATATTTCATCTTTAAGAATGTCTTTCACACAAATAGGTACTGGCAAATGTTGATATCTGTCAATGAGCATATGATTTTAATTGAGCATATTCATTAGTTGAGAAGCATCTATAGAATCAGGTTCTTCTATTAATATTTTCCATTTAGCATATCATTACAGTGCAGATTAATTATTTCCAATTGAAAGTTAGATGAAAGCTCCTCAGTTGCCCAGTGAATGGATTTTGAAATGTGGAAATTCCATTTGCAGTTGGATCAATGTGTGAAAAGCACTGATGGAGCTGTAGTGTGAGCTCATAAATTTGTGTAGGAATAGAAGTCTCACTTCTTTTTTTTAACTGTTGATGCACAGGAAGTGCATACAGCAGCTTGACTTTACTTATGATTCAGACACTCATTTTCTAAGGTGCATTTCCACAACGTCGTGCAACTTTTAAAATAATACATAGTTAGATAATATGCATACGTCATGTATAGAAACAAAAATTAAGTGCACTATTGCCCTAGAAAAATCTTTGATACTGTGTTTTACGGCCCACAGATCAAAATTAAATTGATTGCTGTGATTTGTTTCCCATAAATAATTTAACTGTGTTTACAATCCTTAACTAAATCGCACTGATAAAGAACAACCTCAGACCGTTTATTAAGTCACGATCCCATTTTTACTGAAATGTATGGTGGATTTAATGGATACTAAAGCATAACTATACTTTTAAGCAATGAGGAGAAATTTTTAAATCTTATACAAAATGTTATATAAGCTTCTAGCCCTAAATGACATTCATCATGACATATTTAATTGTAACAGTATAGAAACTGATCCCAGTCATTCATTTTTTAAAAATGAGGATGTAGAACTCTTTCTTCCACACTTAAAAACTAGTTATATAATCGTTTGATGTGATTTCTTGCACATATTTTATTTTTAGACAAAAAAATATTTATGATGAGAAGTGTTAACATATATTTTAACAAACAAACCATAACACATATGCAAATGGATATTTTTCCCTCCAAACTGTTTATTTTAGAGCAGTGCTTCTCACCTGGAGGGAATCCAGTGAGCAGATGCCAAGTATGCTGCTTATAACAGGACTCCCACCTCCACCCCCAGCAAGGAATTGTCAGTAGTACCAAGGTTGAGAAACCCTGCCCTAGAGAATATATCACATCCCAGGGGTTTGGCCATTACTAAAATATCCCGGAAAATGTTCTTTCAGAATTGTCCTGTTTGAATATACTCATTGGTGGCAAATCTTCATCTCTTGTGAGGTGTATTTTATTTTAGACTAATTCTCATGACTCGTAGGGACAATTAAGTTCATTCATGGAATTCAACAAAACATGCAGGCAGATATTTACACGCACTTGAATATGCACACAAAATTCATTCATCATTTCTAAGTAATTGAGAATTTGGGCTGGTTAGAAAATGTAAGTCTTAAACTTTACTTTTGTATGATATTCAAAGATATTTATTGACAAGTAGTATTTATTCATTTTTTTTCATTTTTATTTTATATTGGAGTATAATTGATTAACAATGTTGTGTTAGTTTCAGGTATACAGCAAAGTGATTCAGTTATACATATACATGTATCTATTTTTCAAGTTATTTTCCCATTTAGGTTATTACAGAATATTGAGCAGAGTTCCCTGTGCTATACAGTAGGTACTCGTTGGTTATCTATTTTAAATATACAGTGTGTATATGGATTTCACAACCTTGACTGTCACCTAACTCCCAACTGGGGAGGAGAGAATCAAGGAAACTTTCTTTGTAAATGTTCTTCTTCAACTCAAAAATTAGGAAAGGAGGATCCTCAAAAATGTGGACTGAGCAGACAGTGTAAACTTGCAGCCCCTTCCCCCCTAAAAAAAATGTTAACTGAAGAACATAGTAGCTAACTCTTCATGTTTTATCTGGATATATCCCTTTTATTTAAATTGATCCTTTTGCCTTCAACCAAACAGATCTAGTCAAATTTACTTATATGACCCTTACTAGATAGAAATTCTGGTTGATATTCAGTATGATATGGATTTATCTTTTATATTCAAATAATCCAGATCTACAGTAGTTTTAAAATTATAAAACCCTTGAAAACCAAGGATTTCTGTAACTTGGCTGTTGGCAAAACCTGTCTGGAACTAATGTGAAACTTATACTTTTAATTTACCCACATAGTGTGAATATTCATACCCTTCACTGAAGAACTATTCATGTGTTTTATTTCAGAGGGCTTAGTAATATATGCACTACTTTTTGCCTTTATAAAATCTGAAAATTTTCAAATTCCAAATTAGTAAGTATGAAACCAATAGAAATTGTAATAGTAGATGCTTTTATTTTAAATAATCTTTTTTTGTCCTTTTTTTTCCCAGAAATTACTGTCGTTTTTTCATAATGACATATCACCTCACACCAGTCAGAATGGCCATTATCAAAGTCTACAAATAATAAATGCTGGAGAGGGTGTGGAGAAAAGGGAACCCTCCTACACTGTTGGTGGCAATGTAAATTGGTGCAGCCACTGTGGAAAACAGTATGCAGGGTTCCTTAAAAAACTAAAAAGAGTTACCATATGATCCAGAAATCCCACTCCTGGGCATATATCCAGAGAAAACTCTAATTTGAAAAGATACATGCATCCCAGTGTTCATAGCAGCACTGTTTACAATATCCGAGACATGGAAGCCACCTAAATGTCCATTAACAGATGAATGGATAAAGAAGATGTGGTATATATATGGAATATTACTCGGTCATAAAAAAAATGAAATAATGCCATTTGCAGTAACACAGATGGACCTAGAGATTATCATATTAAATGAAGCCAAATAGAGAAAGACAAATACCATATGATATCGCTTATATGTGGAACCAAAAAAATGATACAAATGAACTTATTTACAAAACAGAAATAGACTCACAGACATAGAAAGAAAACTTACGGTTATCAGAGGGGACAGGGAGGAGGCATAAATTTGGAATTTGAGATTAACAAATACACACTACTATATATAAAACAGATAATAAGGACCTACTGTATAGAACAGGGAACTATATTCAATATCTTGTAATAACCCATAATGGAAAAGAATCTGAAAAAGAATAGATATATGTATACGTATAACTGAATCACTTGGCTATACACCTGAAACACTGTAAATCAACTATACTTCAATAAAAAATTAAACATAAAAAATACTATAGTTTTTTGACTTTAATCTTTTCAGATAATCATGGAAACAACTTTGTATTTTATTATTTCATCAATGGAACTGAAGCTTAATGTACTTAGTGATAGAAAATAAAGCGTAACAGTTGTCAAAGTCTTATTATAGGGCTTTTGAGATTTGTGACTTAACTTTATATATTAGGGAGGGAATCCAAAAAATTATGAGTCTACCAATATTAAAGTGGGAAGAGGACACAATCAAGCAAATGATAAGAGCTAATATGTATATTGCTAATATTTCTATGAAAAATGCTGCATATCACATAATCTTTTTAAATGCAGAATAAAGTTAGATATGATTATCCCTTAAATAAGCGAAGATTTAAAAACTGGTGAGACTAAATGTAATCAAGGTTGCAAGAAAACAGCTATTCTCATGGGCTGCTTATGGGAAAAAATTGTACAAAATGTCAAAAGCTGTAAGAGAGCTCAAAAATTATATCCCTTGGGCAACATGATTCTACCTCATGAATTGAAATTAAGGAAGTATCTAATATGCACCACAAAGTTACATATATGGATGCTTGTCACTGCTTTATTAAAAACAACCAAAATATCCATGAATAAATATTAGTAAAATAAGTTATTATACATCCCAGTAATGAAATATAAAATCATAAAAGAATATATAATTACTTTAAAATATTCAAAATGTATTTTAAATAGTATGTACAGTTTGAGTCCCATCCTCTTTATACCCAATTTTGTATGGGTGTGTGTTTGTTTTGTGTTCATATTTTTATGTATTTACTAATTTTCTATAGTAAATATATTCATAATAGAAAATTCTTACTACTTCATATTTTCTAGATTTTATATATATATATGTATATATTGATATATATGTGTCTGAAATTAATTGGGAAAAACTAAACAAAAACATATATACACTACAAAGTGAAGGGTCCTCAAGAATAACAAAATAAAGGAAATACAACTGAGAAATTTCAAGGCATTTTCTAATTGATAGCCTGTTCAAAAAAAGGATGATACCTTTGTAGACAAGTGGAAGTTATAGAAGTTTGTTGCATTCTTCCAATCCATGAAATGCTATTTTAGCAGAAAATATTTCCTGGTTTTTGAGAAGTGTTACATTTCTTTTTCAGAATTTTAGCCTTCTTTCTCTTTATCTGAAAATTTGAACTCTCTCAGGGTTCTTGATTGCTATTTCAGTAAAATGGGGAATATCACTTTTTCACTAGATTTCTCATTTCATATATTAGCACACAGGGTAGAATTCTTACCTCTCATTCATGATGTCCAGCTCTCAACATCTTAACCTGGCAGAAGAACTAAACTAGCTGTAAATCTTACCACCCAGACCACACTTGATTATTGTATGATGGGAAAATTAAATGTGAATAAAACAGCCTAGAGCATTAGGGTGTTCTTGGAAGAATAAACACAAGTTGGAAGTCTTATGTGGACAGTGCAAAGTACAGGAAAGCAATCAATCATGTAAACATCAAATGAAAGGTTGGTAAGGAAGCCATTGGAGTCTGTCAGGCGCTCCCTGCAATAAATGGCTTACTCCATTTCTTTTCCCTTTCACTCAGTTTAGAAAAATGAATTCTGTGGAATCTCTAACAGAACCCAAAAGATTTCGTAAGTTCTTATTCCTGTTTAAAGGTATGCTTTGAACAGAATAAGCTCAACCCACTGAAGAGGGTTTTTAGTTTATATAAAATGGGCACAAACATGTCATAGCACATACCTCCCTGACTTTTTTCATCCTCCCACAAACAGGAAACTGTTAAGGCAGCAATAATAGAAGAGCAAAAGCGAAGTGAAAAGGCTGTGGAAGAGGCAGTGAAGAGAACAAGAGATGAATTGATAGAGTATGTAAAGGAACAGAAAAGGGTAAGTATCCCCTGAAGGGTTTTAATTTGTGCTTCCACAAACTGAAGCATTGGCTTCGGTACAATGATATGAAATTTTAAAATATTTAAAATGTCCTTTGTCATCTAATTTAGGAATCTTCATCTAAGATTATTTTTCTGATATAATTTTATATTCTAATAGTTAATGTCTATAAACATAAATTCCATCTGTCAACAAAAAAAGCACACTGAATAATTTCTTGCTGGATTCCTAGAAATGACCTATAGCATTTTCAATTTAACTTTACACTTGCGAAGAAAGTAAACAGTTATAGACTTTTAGTTTTTTGGCCATAAGTTTGTTATTTCTTATAATATTTGTCAAAATTTTATGCACTCGTTAGGCCTTCGGACTGGGTTAACGCCACTGTGGTTCTAATAGATTTTATTACGGTTATCAAATTAAGGCTCTTCTGCCATAGTTTTATTTCAAAAACAAAATTCAGAATGTGCTTGCTTGTCACAATTCAGAATGCCTATTGGAGCTTTACAAAATAAACATCATTTCAGTACAATGTGGTTTTATTAATATGTGAGTCTGAGCAGTGGCCGGAAATAATGGACTTAATAGCTTAATTTGTAGCTTTTTCAACAAATCTTTATTCTTCTTAAGTAGTATCCAAGATGAGAAACACTTCGGATGACATGTTTAATGGTAATCTCTGTAATAAGCATATTATATTACAGTATATTATATAACAAATTATATGGTGAATTTTCTCACACACTATTTTATGTCTCATTTATATATTTAGTATAACATGTTATATATTATAAAGTATCATATTTAAAGACTATCTATTATACAATATATAGTATTATATAATATAGCATAATAAAATTATAAATAAAACATAAAACATAGTGTGTATGAGGATATTTGACACAATTAATTGGTGGTCAAAATGACAAATAAAAGATTATTCTTCAGTTGACAGTTAAGTAGAAGACTAGGAGTGTCATAAAAACTCATGATACCACTTTAGTTCCATACTCTTAATTTGAAGCCAAGTTTGGTATGATACAAATGAAATTCTTTCTTTTTTTTTTTTTTTTTTTTAATTAATTAATTAATTTATTTATGGCTGTGCTGGGTCTTCGTTTCTGTGCGAGGGCTTTCTACAGTTGCAGCGAGCGGGGGCCACTCTTCATCGTGGTGCGCGGGCCTCTCACTGTCGCGGCCTCTCTTGTTGCGGAGCACAGACTCCAGACGCGCAGGCTCAGCAGTTGTGGCTCACGGCCCAGTTGCTCTGCGGCACGTGGGATCTTCCCAGACCAGGGCTCGAACCCATGTGCCCTGCATTGGCAGGCAGATTCTCAACCACTGCGCCACCAGGGAAGCCCCCAAAGGAAATTCTTACCCGTCAATAGCTACCATTAGGTTTCAACAAAGCAGAGTTTGTCAGCAGAGTAAAAAATTGCTAACTAGGCTTTTCAGATAACTTAACCACTCACAGAAGCATTTCATATGGGATTAGATCTTTGGGCACATTATCTCAAGGTGTTTTTAAAAGCAGTTTCACCCAAACAAATTCCTGATGAGTGCATGACCTTCTGAAGAGAAAATTCTGAGCCAGATATAGTCAACTGACTTTTCAGGAAGTGATATATTCCCAGAAAATTCCTATTTTTATATGTATCCCCAAGGAGTTTATGTTAAATAACCTAGTTCAGAAGCAGTCATACAAGAAAGGAATTATAGATGCTTTCCACATACACACAGGAATTGTGATAGTGAAAGAACACAGACTTGAAATAAATTCAAGAAGTCTTGTGGATGTATCCTTTTGGTTTTTTTTTTAAACGGAAGTATAGGTGATTTACAGTGTTGTGTTTGTTTCAGGTGTACAAGAAAAGTGATTCAGTTATACATGTATTTTATTTATATATATATATATATATATATATATATATATATATATATATATATATATATATATATAAATACTTTTTCAGATTCTTTTCCCTTATAGGTTATAACAAAATATTGAGTATAGTTCCTTGTGCTACACTAGGTCCTTTTGGTTATCTATTTTATATATAGTAGTGTGTATATGTTAATCCCAAACTCCTATGGATGTATCCTTTTTTAACCATCTTTTCTTAATAATACATGGCCAATTCTTACTTGAGCACTAAATTTGGACAAGAAATTATGTAATATAACAAACCCATTCGTAGGAGTATCTTAGATGAATATTTCTTTGATCAAAATGGAAATTTTTTCTTAAAAAAAACCTTTAAAATTGTGTATTACTTTCCTCTCAAAAGAAGTTTTGTGGCTGCCATAAGAAACATTTAAAATGAGAGCAGGAAATGCCTTTACAGGAGTTACCTGGCCCCTGTGTGAGGTAAATTAGCCCTTGAAGAGAACTGACAATGAACTCTGCCATTTAATCTGTGTTCTTGCAAATCATATTAAAGGATTAGTATCTGTTTATGTTAGATAAACTAGTTATCACATTTAGAAATGTTCATTAAATAACAACAAAATCATGACAATATTACATTCTATGTGCACCAGAGTTCCACTTCTCTATGCTTGTTCCTTTATATGTTAAGAACTATAAATTTAATACCTGCCTTCCAGAACAGCTGTGAGATAATACATGTAATAAAATAGAACAGCTAGAGTATGGTCTCAATATATATGTACATTATTGAAGAAAAACAGAAAAGCCTAGTAGCATTATTTTTCGCTAATTCAAAGTGTGCTTTTCAGATTAACATTTGGCATTCTATTTCCTCTGAGGTTTACAACATGATTCTAATAGTTTATTCCATTCTTGTTACTAGATTCACAGAAGATTAAAACTGATTTAATCACTATATTAATAGGAAGTTTATTACCACCACTTTGGGATTTGAGAGTTTTTTAAATAACACATATTGTGGAATACTTTTAATATTTGAATGTTTCCATCTCTCCAAACAGAAAAGCTATAAAAAAGGAAAGTGGATAAAATATTTGAAATGAAAGCACCAACCAATTACTAGATCTCTTTTTTATATAACTTTTTAAAAATTAAGATTCTCTATACTCTGTTTCTTTTCCAAAATGGATTTCAGTGTTTCAAGTTAATTTTTATGAATTTTGGGGGCTTGGAAAATTTTCATACACGCACAGAAAAGACATCTCATAACTTATAAAGTAATATTTAGAAGAAACAGAAGGGTTTTTTTAGCAAATTCATAATCTTTTTTCTGCTTCCAAAAGACTAAATTAGGGCAACTCATCTCTACTTCTTCCTTTGTAAGATGGATTTCTGTTTGCATCAGAGAAGAACACTTTTCCAGAACAAAAATTTTCCTTTCTCCTCTCCAGCTTTTTTTAACTAGAGAGTCAACTTGAGATTTTCAACATTAGACACCTCAAAAGCCCTGTAGACCTTGGTTCCAACTGGGCTTACATTCCAGTCTGTGAAGTAATCATCCCCTCTTGAAATTTTCCAAAATCTTTGTAAGAAGAAGTCTAATGTTGTGTTAGTTTCTGTCTTTATATGTCTTTTGTCCTAACCAATCTTTGCTTTGATATCATTTTACCCTTACCAAATTCACTAAAAGACTGAAATGAAGACTCTTTTCTCTACATCTTTTCCTTCAGTCTTTTACTTTTAAAAGACAGAGAAACAGAATGAAAAATCTGAAATGCTTAACTTTTCAAATAACTTATAATTTATCCTACAATATTAAATGCAGTAGAATTACAAATCACCACAGAGGATAACATTGCTTTTTCTGAGTATCTACAATCAACAAGTTTTTAATCAGTGATCCAATCCTTTTGAGTATTACAATTATACTCAGAATTAGAATTAGAATTATAATAGGATTAAAATTAGAATTATACTGAGAAAATGTTTTACTTTTAAATGCCATTTACCAGGGGTTTTTTGTATCAAATCAATAGGGATGTCCCTGAACTTTGTAAATATTCACATTCATCTGGTCTAAACATCTTAGACAGGACAAAGGGGCTACTTATACCTATACTACCTATGTACTAATTATGTGAATCATAATTTACACTGAAATTGCATCCTAAATTATTTACTAAGTTGGTTACATGGTACTTATACTGTTACTCCAAGTCCTAATAACAATCAAAGGTTAAGTGTAATCAAATCCAAACAAAGAGAGCTTTTTAAATGATCAACCAGAAAAATAATTCAAATTAATAATGGATCTGTTTCAGTGACTATCTTATAAGTGCCTTTCTTATAGGTATTTTAAATGATAGTATTAAAAACTCCTCTGTAAGATCTATCTTGTTAAACCCAGAAAATAAAATTATTATATTGAGTTCACAAATTTAGTATGAAACTAAAAAGCCAAAGTTTTGCAGTCTCAGTTCTCATAATTTTTTCATTAGTTGATAGAAATTGTCTCATTTTTTAATGAATTTAGAAATTTCCATTATAATTTGTATAATAGAGAGGGAAAGGTAAACAGGAAAACCTAAAAAGATTTTAAAATACACTCAATTCATCTGAGAATCAGCTAGGTATCCCCAAGTGTAGTGATTTATATTTAACAACAATAATATGTTTTATCAAAATTAAATTTTTTGTTTCAAACTCTCTTGAATCATTACAAGTTCTAGATTAAGGGGTTGCAAATATACCCCATGGGTCAAATTTGGTTTGCTGTTTTTATAAATAAAGCGTTATTGAAACACATAGCCACATCCATTCGTTTATGTGCTACTCTTTGGCTGGTTTCATGCTGCAACAGCAGAGTTGAGTAGTTCAGAGAGACCATGGGACCTACATAACCTAAAATATTTGCTATCTGGCCCTTTACAGAAAATCGTTTGTCAACTCCTGTTCCAGGCTATCAAAATAATCTTGAGGAGAAAATTTCTTCCTGTCAGCCCTTTAAAATATTTATTCTTTCATTATGCCTTATTGTAACTAGACAATTGAAATTCCTAAGGTGCTGTTCTGGAAAAGATTTCTTGATATTAATTGCCAGATAAGGCATTATAATATTTTAGGCCTCGTCATTAGTGACATAAACTTTATTTTAGACTAAAGGAGGTTGTAGGAAAACGAGATGGGAAAGACCACATCCCTTGACACTTCCCTAGGGAGGAAGAATTTGTGGTTGAAAATGACCTGTGGCCCTTGGATTAGAATGAAGTGTTCCAACCCATCCCACAAGTTAAGAGTGTTACACATGAGCTTGCTATGAGGGAGGAAGTGTGAATAACATTCAGCAAGCAACAACTACTCACAGCCAAGCAGTGATTCCTAAAAAATAAAATCCCATCCAAATGTAATAAAAGATTATTTTTTTTTCCTCTTAAAAACCAGAATTATGGCCTGTATTTTCTAAATCACCTCCAGGAAAATAATCTTCACATTAGAGGATCCTTTTAATTTAGATCTTTAAAGAGGAGTAAGGAGCAATTATCTTTACTTCAAAGTTTTTGTGGTCAAAGCATTGTTATAATTTCTTAATTCTAAAAGGATTCATTTAATCCAGGTTTTCTACAATATTCTTGAGTGTTTGCATCTCAAACTGTTTAATAAAAGGCAATATTTGGCCAAAATGAACTCTCTTTAGTTTCTGTTCAGTTATACAGTTACTTGAATTAAACATGATTTCAAGACAAGTTATTTAATATCTTGTGGTGCCTTACTTTTTTCCTCTTAATAATTTGGGAGTTGGACGAGCTGGTCTCTAATGCCTCTTACAGTTCTAAACTCTGTTACAACTGTGAGTAACATTTTCCTTGACAGATGATGAATCTCCACAGGGGTTTTTAGTTCTTGGTATAAATCACTTGCATCATAGTAGTTATTTTGTGCATAATTTATACATCAGTGTAGGGAGGTGACACTTTCCTGGCATTCCCCAGCCTCCGGCACCTGCTCATCCTAATCGATTGGCCTTGCTTCTGCTTGTCCTGGGGCAGGCTGTAGAGTTGCCTATGCAAGATGCAGCTCAGTAGCAATTCAGCATCTGCCCTTGTAACTTTTGCTTTGGGTCTCATATTAGAAAATGCTTTTATCTGACCAAGGCATATTAAAATGAATAACATACCCTCACACTCAATTGTTGTCTGTACTTTCAGTTGTGCCTCATATTTTGATGCCAAAGGGAATTTAAAGATTTATATAAGTATGATCTAAAAAGTTACTATTTTTCAATCTCATACTCTTCTTTGAAAGCTTATTTCATACAGTATACTTTAAAATCAAATTTATTGCTGTTTTTCACTTTCTATTTTAACAGTCTTCTTGATCCTCTTTCTTATTCTGCTGGACTCACTTGCATAAGAATCACCTTGAAAGAACTTACTTTGGTGAGGCAAATCTATTGACCATTTCCATTTCAACAGTGGGTAACTGAGAAAAGATACTATAGACATAGCTTAATGCTTAGATTAAGTTTCCATTATTCCTGTTTCAGGGAATAAAACATACATTCCAACTTAAAATGAAAATGAAAATTTATGCATTTGCACTTAAGAACTAGTTCAGCACAGCAGTTAATGTACTCTTCTTTAACTGGTCTTTGGGATAGCAATTTTGTTTAAAACAAAGCAAAACTTCTAAATCAAAGTACAGTAAGTATAAATACTTTAGTTGGAGTCAATTAGTATCTAAAAACGTTCATTCTCTGTTTTTGTGTAATTAAAATGTTCATCTAAGTAATTAATCACTTCTTGAATTATTACAGTGAATTAGCTTTATTCTTCATTAAAAGGTTTTAGCTTTTTCTTAGACATTCAGATGACTTCTCCTTTCCTGCAATATACTAAAATTCTTAAAATTCAGATGGTGGTAAGAATTGATTCAAATCAAAGACAAATCAATAAAATCAAAGTGTCAACTTTGAGTCATAGGCCATGGAATTTAGGAGTTGACATGCCTGATGGGTATGCTATCATTGAAGGCCTGTAGTTAGATGTAGCTTCTTGAGATGGCCCAAGTGAAGAATAGCTAGGTAGCTCATGATGTAAATGGTGAGCAGCTGGTGTAGAAGGAAAACCAGAGGTCAGACCTAGAGGAAGTGAAGTGGTAGCTATCAGAGGCCCCCATATTGAAATGATGATGACAGCGATAACGGCTAATACTTATGTAGCATTTACTAAGTTTCAGGCACTAGTCTAAGGATATTATCATTTAAGAGTGTGTGTATGTATTCATTACTCTCAATAGTATTATTAACCGCCAGATCATAAAGCTAGAAAGTGACAGTCTGGCTCTGGAGTCTGAGCTATTAACCATTTGGCAAACCACTTCTGTGGGCAACAGTCATCGATAAAGAATAGGGACAAAAGTTTGTGAATAGGTCAGAAATGAAGGTTTCAGATTAAAAACCAAGAAGAATAAGAGGATAACAGAGACCCATGTTTATGTTTTGTTAGTCATATGGCACTATGTAGTATCTACCAGATCAAAGCAGCTGTGGAGGACCAGGACCACCATATCTTTAAAAAGCTAAAAGTCTGGTTTTGGAAGGAAAGTATAAGAGCATATTACCTTAAGTAAAGGTCAAAAAATGGCTTGAAGCAATAGTAGATACCACAACATATGGCAGTGCTTGAAAAAAGGTCAAAAAGATTGTGCTGATAATCATTGACAATAGAATTCCAGAACATCACTTCAGACTATGGAGATAAGAGTGGATTTTCTATTTCAGTCAAATGGAAGCTAAAATATGGACTAGGCTACATAGTAAACAGAGGATGGACAATAGTCTGTGAGAAGACAAAGGGTGTGGTCTCTTAGAGGAATAAACAAATTAATTTATAAAGATTTTTATTAAAACGTCTATTTCTAGATTCTTAATATACCTTTTGGTTGCAATTCTAGAATGTCCTGGTTCATGAAGCTTATATAATCGGGGGCAGTGGAGATGGAGTTTGTTTTTTTTTCAGATGTTGTCTTACCCTTTAGCCAACCTTAGAAGTCAAAAAGCATGTATATATGTTTTCATTTATTCACAAACTATTTATTAAGAGCCACTATTGCGTTTACCATGTTACTATTAAACTATTAGAAAGAAATGCATAATGAAGTGGTATTCCAAATTGCTAGCATCTTGATCTATACAACATAGATCCTTATATCTATACAACATGCATTTGTGTATGCCCTTCCATGTTCCATTCTAAGCTATGTACTGGGAAATTTCAGTTTAAATTTTTTTCCATTCTATAAAGAAATGTTAAGCATCTTTAATAGTCTGAGTTCTGTGCTCAGGACACAAGGATAAATGAGATAATCAAGAAAGAGAGTTTATACCCTGGTATTCATAATGGCAATACATATTTGTTTAACAACTAAAATATATAAAGATCTTTACATACATTATTTGATTCTTATAATCACCTGCATGGTTATTATTCTGATTTTACAAACTGGAGAGTCAAAGATGATAGAAATGTTCACTTTTCCAAGGCTAGATCTAATAAACCATAGCTGAGACTTCAGTTTTCCTTTTTTGATCCTGTACTCTTTCCTCTACGTCACAGCAATTGGCCTTGTCAACTTCATTTATACTAGCAGTTTCATTGTACTATCTAGAGTGAAGCCAATATCTGGAGATGATTATCAAAAAGACCATGGTAGTTAGAATCAGTGAAGAACCCTAACATCAACAGCTAAGAGAACTAGAAGTGCATGAAATACTCAGTGATACAGAAAGCAATTGATCATGGAGACAGGAACCCACATGTTACCGTCTTCTTCTCTTGTGGTGCTTTAGTGTCCTGTTTTGAGTTCTGTATTTGGAAAAGATGTTGACATTTTCATGGAAATCAGAGTTTTAGAGTGAACTATTGAGTATATAACCTAGGAGAAGACTTTGAAAGGTCTAAGCTTGCTCAACTATGGAAAACCTTACCATGGAAATTCAGCAATATAGAAACCAAGAAAACATCTTAATATGACCTTAATGCTAAAGGAATAACTAGAAACGTTCAACTTAAGTGGAATCTAAGTCTGTATCAGAAAACAATACAAAACAGCAGCCATTTATTGAGTGCCAAGTTTGTCCAAGATACCATGGTGGCTGCTTTACTTATACAGTTTCACTTTATCCTCAAAACTATTCTAAAATAGTATCTGCACATTACAGACAAGGAAAACTAAGTCAACAATGTGAGATAACTGCCGGAGATTAGTAAAAGAGAGAGTCAAGATTTTAACTTGGTTCTATCTGACTGCAAACCATATAGGGAGATTCCTCAGTAACTCTTTAAATCTGGTTTGATAATTTACTTTACATAGTATTTTTCAAATGGTATTTTAGGATTGTCAGTTTCTTCACTAACTTCACTAAGCTTGTAATATACCTTTTACTTTTATAGGCTCCATCTAGATAAATTAGATAAATTTTACAGGCTCTGTCTAGATAAATTAATTAAATTGGCTCCATCCAGATAAATTAGGAAGAAAAACAGAAAGATATGGATAGCACGTGTGCACATACACACACACACATCTCGTTTGGGAAATTGCTTGAAATCATGTATTACATACAATTTATAAATTATTTTTAAATAGGTTTTTCACCTATGGTGAGCTTTTGAGTATCCTAGCAAAGACTATTTGTTTAGATACTTTAAATATTATTTTATTCCTGCAGGGTTTTAAGGTTTTGATTATATAAAAAACAGGCCTATTGTTTTCCTAATTGTCATGACCATATTAGGTGGTGGTGAAATATTGACAAAGTCTTAAACAAGATTTCTGTAAAATGTGCATCATAAATTGGGCTCTGAAGTTAAAGCCACCACAAGCTTATGTGGTAGCAGTAATAGGTGAACAATAGTTTGTTTTTTTTTTTAAACCAAGCCTAGCTCTACTATTCTATGTAGTATTATCTGTACCTTTAGTCCAATCCAGCCCATTAATGCCAGTGTTTAAAACTAAACCCTTAGCCTATTCTCTTTAGTTCTCATAAAGTCCTCATAGACACATCGTTGGAATTAATACTCATTTCTAGGGTCATATAGGCTAATGCCAAATTCCCTTAAAATTATACTTCCTCTAGGAATTAAAAAAAAACAAAATAGAACTAACATGTCAGAGTTATTTCAGTCCTTTAAAATATATTAAAATATACAAGTAATTATGGCAAACAATTTTTTTTTTTTTATGCAGCAAATTAAGAAAATGAGTCATGATCCCAACATATTCTGTTTGGAAACTACTCATTTTGTTAAATTTTAAAGTTATGTTAGCTTGGAAAATATATTTCTTTTAATTTTATTTGATTTGATTTTAGCCTGGAGCTAAACCACATAGCCCTGCTCTTTCCTCCAGTCTGACACTTCTCTTCAGTGGCTCTCAGTTCTTAATTCTTTTTGCGTGGCTAGCAGGATCTTAGTTCCCCAACCAGGGATTGAACCCAGGCCCAAGGCAGTGAAAGTGCCGAGTCCTAGCCACTGGACCACCAGGGAATTCCCTCAGTTCTTAATTCTGTCTTGAGATATAGAAAGAAGAAATTATTTTCATTTACAAGAAAGATACAATGAACAATAACAATTCAGGCTTTGCACTAATATCTACAAGAGTTTCTTGTAAAACATTTAAAAATATACGACCTTCCTCTTGTGTACTTTAAATTGGATTATAGAAATTATGTCTGTAGGATTGTAGACTTACTCCACAATAGATTAATAGTCTTTTTAACTATCCTGGATATTTATGAATACCTGTTAGTTCCGATTCTTTGACTTCTTTTTCTAATATATAAATAGTTAAAAAATGAGTTATTTTTCATGTGCTGCTTTTTAAATGAAATTCCTGAAATGACTATTTTATTTCCTTCCACTATCAAAATCTCCAACTTTCAGTAGAGAAGAGATGGGATTATTACTAAAAGACACTTGGTAGTTTTAAAATTTAATCTATTTGATTTATTGTATAGTTGTTTTCCATCATATGTATCTCCTCAGCCATCAGTTCTTTCCTTTGAAAAAACAGCAAAAATAGCAATTTGGTTTGTAACTAATAGTGCCTTGGAAACAGCATGAAAAAATCATTTTCTAAGAGATGCGGTATTTTTCTTCTCATATGAAAACAGAGAAAACCTCCTTGACATTCTGTTCCTTGCTGATTCATATGCACTGACATGACCTCTCTGTGTTCCTGTCTTGCTCTGGAAGCTTTGTGCTCACTGCTTAAGGGGAGGCCAATTATTTAACATATGTGAACTCTAGTCTGTAGCAGAGAGGTAAAAGATACGTCATTTATGATCATCACGTTATTTTTGAATGAAATCCATTTCATTATGGATGAATCACATGTCTGACTAAATTGTTAGACTATTTTTGTTATTTTTTTAAAAATAATAATACTAAATGGAATAATACTAAACGAATAGTCAAGACAATAATTTTACCAGCACTTCTTTTCCTTCTCTGAGATTGCTGTACCAACGTACATCTCTTCTTGTTCTTTCTCTTTTAAAGATATTTATTTTCCTGTATTCTTTTTCCAGTAATTTTTCATTCATCTTTATTGGTTCAGCTGAGATTCCCTGCATGAGATTCCATAATCCTCAGTTTTATACATAAAGCTCCAACATTCACATCAGTTTACCACCTAAGAACTAATTTTTATCATTGTATCCCTTTATCAGAGAATTTGAGAGTAACCTAATATTAAGATCCTATAAGTATTTGACAGGTGTTGGTCTACTTGAAAATTATATATTTTTTATATTCAGTTTGAATTCCTACTTTTAAGCAACAGAAGTTATCTGTGACTGGTTAAGCAAAAAAGGAGTTTTTGTTTATTAAGAGGTTATTTAGAAGAGAGTAACAGCTCAGCTTCCAAAATTAAAGCCTAAAACCATGACATCGTACTGGCCTAATGAGGAAACTCCATTGCTGCTGCTTCTTCCCCACCAAGTACTAAAGAAAACTGTGGTTGCTTCCACTTTGCCATTTATGCCACTTGTGTATCACTAAAACTGTTTCACAACCTCTGCTGCCTCCAAAACCCAAAGTCTGCCACCACCCTCACCAGCAAGGAAGATTCCACATGAAGTTTCACTCTTCTAACTGCTTCTTAGTGAGGTCTCATGGGGTAAACCTTGTGACTTTGTTCCAAACCTTTATAGATCAATGCTGGGATTCCCCTGTCAGAACTCACCACAGGCTCTTGATAAACTGTTGACACTTCTAACACCCGTTGAGTCTATTCGTCATTAAGTCTAGGTAGATGCACTGTAGCCTGGGCTAACTAGGAAGCCTCCTTTTTCCCGTGGGGCCCACTCACAACTAGAGGCTTTCAGGTCACTTCATAAATAGGTCAAAGCAAGATTCCCAAAGTAATACACACGCGCACACATGCACACACACACACACACACACACACACAGCCTTCAAAGAGTCCCACCTAGCACTGTGCTGCTTTCTTAGTGGCAGGAGGCACCAAGGTACAATAAGTTATCTTTAACTTTGAAGAGGCTATCCTGATAGGCTGAAGATCACTGGACCCCTCAGAAACTTTATTGAGGTGTAGCTCTTATATTTTTATTTGATGTTATCTCCCACTGTACTGCACTCATATTAGACTCATATATTTTTTACATACCTTTTCTTTACGAAGGATCTTGAGTATGTATTATGTATATGTACCGGAGACATGTCATCAATGTAGTTGTCCTGTGTAATGGTGAGACAGTAATGGTCTTAATGAAATAAGTATATTGTGGTTCAGAGCCAAATAATTTATATAACCCTAAGATAAAATGGTTTATTACCCTACCTGTCATATGAAAATTGCTATTATAGGTGTTCTCTGTCTGTTGAAATAGAAGGGAAAAAGCATTTGCCAGATTAATAGTCATATACCTGGTGCTAAGAGTTCTAATAAAGAATGCACATCTGCAGCAGCAGCTTCATTGAAATGACTGTCTAGTAATCTTATCTCCACCTCCAATTCCAACTGTATACTGTATGTGTGTTTAGGGCTCAACCAGGCTAGATAGGAGGCAGATTCAGATTAAAAGTGCATTCATCGTTTGATTCCCTCAGGCATCCGTTTTGACCACTAATTCACAATGGTATTCTGGGCCCCCAGTTTTAGTGTTAATTCAGAGCTATTAGACAATAGTACCCAAAAGACCTGGTATTTCCCTTTCTCCAGTGCAGTTACCTTTATGAGGAAAGCCAAGTTGAGAGTTTACAGTTTATACCTGTGATGTCATTGCAATATATGTCTTCAAGTACTTGCATTCTCTACTTCACTCAAAAAAACTCTGGGTCTGGGAATTGACTTAGGACTAGAAATTGGAAAAAACGTTACAAATTTTTGTTGCAGTGGCTCAAGTCAGACCTCTCTTCACTAAACCTGGATATCTTAATCGTTTTATTAAGTTGGAATTTTTTTGGATGCCTATCTGTTTGGTCCATACAGATTGTCTGATCAGGTAGCCAGAGCCAGTGGTCACTGCAGGTCAAAGTATTTTAACCCAACCCTTGTAGCAATCACAGTAACCATTTCCTCCTGCCTCTTTTTTTTTTAAATTATTTATTTATTTATTTATATTTATTTTTTTGGCTGTGTTGGGTCTTCGTTTCTGTGCGAGGGCTTTCTCTAGTTGCGGCGAGTGGGGGCCACTCTTCATCGCGGTGCGCAGGCCTCTCACTGTCGTGGCCTCTCTTGTTGCGGAGCACAGGCTCCAGACTCGCAGGCTCAGTAGTTGTGGCGCACGGGTTTAGTTGCTCCGCGGCATGTGGGATCTTCCCAGACCAGGGCTCGAACCCGTGTCCCCTGCATTGGCAGGCAGATTCTCAATCACTGCGCCACCAGGGAAGCCCTCCTCCTGCCTCTTCTAGTTAAGTGCTTTTCCCTGGGCTCTGCTACCTCCCTATCCCATGGTCTACATTGAAAGCAGTAGTGCCCATCGGCTCTCCTGGCCTCTAGAAGACAGTGCTGTTCACTAATGCTGGCTTTTCCCTCCCAGGGAACAGTGTCAGGGAGTAGCTCGTGGCTGTGGTGGCTGTGATTCTTGCCTTGAACTGAGAATTGTGAGCATCATTAGGATTGTGAGCATTTCATTGTCCTTTTTTAAAGCTGTATTGTGGAATCAGAAGCAACTAATTTTGTGTTTGAATTCTTCATACTCTTCATATTGTTCAATGTTAGAAGCCACTGGATCTCCCATAGTCTTGCCTTCATTTGTCACTTCATTTCACGTGACTGCAGTTAATAATTTGTTACTTTGCTACTGTGGGCTATGGGCTGCCAGATTCTACCTTTTTTTTTTTTTTTTTTTCCATTTTTAGAGGCATCAGCCCTTACAGAGTCAGATAACCATTCATAGATCTTTCTGACTTTCCTGAGGATGTACCACCTTCAGCCACTTCTAGTAGCCATTTAGTATCAACCAGGGTTCTTATTTTAAGCAGAGGAAACTACCTCTGGCCAGTTCAGCAGCAGAAGTGTTTATTAAAAGGAAATATAGTAGTTGACCAAGTTGTTGAGAGCTGGAGAACCAGGGTCAAGGTAAAGCTTCCAGAAACAATACCAAAAACTACACACACAAAACTTGCTTAAAGATAAGTCCCTCTTTGCTGCAGCATTCCTATCAAGCACTGTGGGAACCCCCTGTTTAATTCAGTCATTGCAATACTCAACAGTTGAATGCTTCCCATCCTTATGAGCAAACGGGTGCTCTCCAGAGCCCCTTCCTCTAACTGCTCACTTCTGAATCAAAGTCTTTCACAGTTGACTCTGATTAGCAGAGCCTTTGGAGCAGAGCAAGCTAGATAACTGAGTTTTCTGGGTTTTACTTAAGGGAGTCATACTTCATAAGGTTAGAAATTCGTCAAACATAGGAAGGGTATCAAAAACCAGAGAGCATTACAGATGGCCACTACATACTTTGGGAATTTTTTCCAAGATGCTATGGTTACAGTAGAAATATTTTTCCAGCTTTTTAGTCTCTTGGCTAATTCTAAAACTGATCCTTTGAAGTCAAACTAGGTGGGTTTTATTCTTACTAAAACAGAGCATTAGCAATTGCCAGGTTCATCAGATATCTTGTAGAAAGTTTGTCACTTGGCCACCACAACTTCATTCTTTTTCAATAGTCTGAGGTTTCTACAGTTATGCCAAAATTATGTGACACTGTTCAGGAGGTAGGCAATACTTTGGTAGATAAGGTTTTTGTTTCCATGTACTTATGCTAAATATTGATAATTTTAGAAGGTATGTATAAATAGATTTTTTAAAAATTTTTTAAGTTTTAGTGATTAAACTTGTCCTTGAGTTAACCAAAAGTTTTTCCGCTTGGTAATTCTGGGCCATTTTGTATACATTAGTTATAGAACTTCTTTTTATAGAATGATGGCCACAAAGGTTACTAAAGAGAGCTTGATGGGCTTGTTTTTCTACTGAATTCGCCTAGATCAAGTTAGTGGCCTCTGTGTCCTTGGCACCATCTTTGTTCTCTGTATTTACTCCACACTCTGACAAGTGGGTCTCTTTCTTCTACCCTCCTCTCCATTTTCTTGCAACCAGACCTGTTATCCATGGCCTCTGCTATTTTTTTACGACTCTGATTTTAAGTATAAAACTGAAGAAAATGGTGAGAAACTGGACAGCAAAGTACTATTTATCAAATCAAGTCACATATTCTAAGCCTGAAAAGGAGAGGCTTCAGTTCTGTACTATGTAATAAGTATTATATATAGGTTTTGTTGTGTCTATCATTCTTTGAGCTTCTGGGTTGTTACGGAAGATTATGTTCAAAACCTGGCTGCCAGTCAGAACATTATTATACTAGTACGTTTCAAAGTTAGATCCCTCCAATTCATTTGAGTCTTTTCCAGATGTTTTCCAAAGTAGATGACTTTCTCAACATTTGATTTGAAGTACAATATTTTAGGATAAGTTCTATATCCAGCATTCAGTGTACATTGGGATTGATTTATTAAATAATCCCACTATTCCTGTCCTGTCACCATGGTGGTTTTTCATATTTTCATATTTTTTGCATGTATAATGTGATTATTACCTTGTACCAGGAAAATATTAATCATAGTTTCTTTGCCATTTTACAAGAATTTTAATATCTGCTTTTAATTCATCAGTGGGGACATTTGGCATATGAAATAACTTTGTTGCTTAGTTTTTCCTTCATAGTTTAGAGTGCTTATTCATTTAAGATTTGGTGTGACTATAATATATTCAACACTTTGCTTTTGTCCTTAATATTTATTCCATTCCTGTGGTTCACATTTTCCTTTTCTTGTGTATCATGTGTTGAAAATGAAAATGTCTTGTCTAGGGTGGAGCTTAGCCACGGCACTAAACAAACATGCTCTCCTTCTGCTCTTTGTTTATTTTAGTGGTTAAATTACTAAAAATCCTGTTAATAAAAAAAAAAAAAGAAGAAGAAGTTTTACATCTACCTTTTTTTTTATTGGATACTTTCATAGTACAAATCCCTTCCATTCACCTCTCTTACCCAAAATGACTCCCACATCAGTTGTCAAGAGATTAGTGCAAGTAGCGTCAAAGCCCTGAATTTAGTGAAAGAAATTAAACCACTTGAACAGAGTTTCCAGAACTCAGAACGAATCTAAGATGGGCCATCCAAGGCATGTTCTTCTCATGTCAGTGGTAGAAGTACAAGAGGGAAAGCCCAAAACACTTTAATAAACACTGGAAGTTTCTGATTTTGTCATATCTCTGACATCTTGTTGGCCAAAGCAAGTCATATGGCCAAGCCCACATAGTCAAAAGGCAGTGAAGGACATTTCACCCACCATGAAGCCAAGCATGTTGCACAGTCAAACTCAACATTGATGGAGTGGAAAAATCTATTTATCCCATGGAGGTGGAGAGAAAGAATGGATGAATATTTGCCAGACACTAATTTAATCTACCACACCACCCAGTCTAGGTTAGCTACCCTCTTTCAAAGCATACTTCATCATATCACTACCTTGTTTTATTTTCTTCTTAGCGCACGTTATCTGAAACTGTGTTAATAGTTTATATTATTCATTCAATCAAGAACTATTCTCAGATACTTAATATGTACCAGGCAGTACTCCAAGTAGGATACATCAGTAAGTAAAACAGATAAGCTTCATGCTAATTATCTATCTCCCCGACTAAAATATAAACTCTGAGAGAGGAAGGACTTTGTCTATTTCGTGTTTTCAGTGTCTAGAATAAGCCGGCACATAGCAAATGTTCAATAAATTTTGTTTCATGAATGCAGGAATGCCATTAAACATGTATGTAATCTAACTCCATTTGCTCAGATTCTGTGTGTACTAGGCAACCTGGGGGATGTTTTCATAGTCAGCCTTATGAATTTAAGATACTCCAAGTCTTCTGTTGAGAAAAGGATCCATGCTTAGCATTTTGGTAAATCCAGGGTTTGTACCTCGGCAGCTGAAAACCAATCCTTGAATGTAATAGTAAGCTCACCAAGTTTCTCACCACCTTGAGAAACTTCTTAAGGGATGGACACCACTGGCTAAGTATACATTTAATTCCCTTCCAAACAGAAACAGCATTAAAGATAATGCAAAGGGATTTTTACATGGAATATATTACACCCAATAGCTCATGAGAGTGCTGCTCACTGTAGATACTGTATCTTCTTTGCTTCAGGGCCCTATCAAAAATAGTTTTAATGATAAAGAATTTGTCCCTTTTTGTTAGGCTCATACATAGTAAGCACACAGGGTATGGTGAAGAGCAAAATTAATTGATGTCATTACCAAGTTTTGAGTCATGAAAAGCCATGCTGTTCATTTACTTTGGGCTTTTAAAGTTCTGTTTCAAGAACTTTGTCTCAGAGTATGTATATACTGTACCAAACCAAGCAAAAACTTAACAAAAGAATGTCAGAATAGACCTGTTTATAGAAATTTGAACTGCATTATCAACAATCATCGCAGGAATGTTCCCAACCCCCATTTCTGAAGCTGTAGTTGTTTGATTTTTACACTCAACCTATTAGTGTCTTAAGGTATATGGTCTGGCCAATCTCACATTCAAATAAAACCAGTCATAGAAATTCTCATATATAACTTCAGGTTCTTAAAAATTTTTCATGCACTTGGTTATGAAAAAATATTAAATGCCTTTGCTATAATCATTCAAGAGCTACCACCATTTGCTGAAGAATATACTGTTATCTAATTACAGTGGTTAATAGTAAAATCTAAGTGATCATGAACTATTTTTATAGAATTGGTGATATGGCACTGTTGAAAAATAAGAAGTAAGGTTTTACACAATTGTATACCAAGAAAATTTTAAGTATATACTACAAACAAGATAGACATGATCCCTACACTTTCAAGGCTTATAGTCTAGTAAAGATATGGGGGAACAAAACAGGAAATTGCCACACATGTGACAGTGCTGTGATGGAAGAGGAACAGGGAGCTGTAGGAGCCCATGAAATGGGGACTGAATGAAATCTTCGTGGATCAGAGAACCCTTCCCAGGATGATGTCTAAGCTTAAACTTCAGGAATTACTTCTCTCTCCCTATGCCCAGTACGTAGGGAAATCTATCTTAGAACATAGCCAGATTCTGACCACCTCAATTGCTATCACCACTGTCCAAGCCACTCTCGTCTTTTGCCTGGACTTCTACAAAAGCCTCGTAATTGGTATCTTTACTTCTACTCTTGCCCTCCAAAGTCTATTCTTAACACAGTAGGCAAAGTCATTTTTTGAAACTTAAGTCATATTAGTCACTTCTCTGCATAAAACCTTGAAGCAGCTTCACCTCACTCAATAAAAGCCAGAGTCGTTGCAGGGCCCTACATGACCCGGCCTCCTCCTGAGAATACCAGACAGAACAGAGAAATACTATGACTTTCTCACAGGTTTTTAGTGTCATCTAATACTCAATTCAGTCTTTTCCAAATTTTACTAAACTGAACCTGCGGGTGAAATTGAAAAATGAGAATCTTGATTTAGTAAGTACAGTTAACTATACACTGTTTCAGATTTGACCCACATATCATTTTGAGGCATCTTTTTCAGCTATGACAGCCCTTAAAACCAAATGCAAAAATAGACAGTATCTAGAGCCAAATTGCTGTATTGCAATGTACTAAACCAAGATTTTCAAATATAATGAAGCATTATTCAATTGCCTTAGTCTCACTTTTTTAAAAAAATATATATATTTCATAATATGCATAACATATTAGTAGAAAAATACAATATGTTCATAAATTAATAAAAAGGCATTTCTTAGGGGTAAAATGTTTCTATTTTAGACCAGTGGTTTTCTCCACACTCATGTCTAGGAAAAGATTCCCGTAAAGACTTTTTTAACAGGACAGTGTAGTGAGGGAAGCACTTGCATACATTTGTTGAGAAAGTTAACTATTCAGTCTGTACTCTCATTTCTCCTAATTGGAAGACAGTGTTTGAGAGGGAGAATCAAGATGGAAAGAGTTGTAAAATAGATGTCATAATTGATTTACACCACAGTTATTTTAATTCTAGATTTAAAGTTATTTTAAAATATACTTCACTCCCTAAGAGCTTCAGTGTAACACAGAACAGTATTTGTTTCATTTGTTTTGTTTCACTGTTGTAACACTGATAGAAAAGCTATAAGCTTAGGGAAGAGTAGAGAGTCAGTAAGACTTAAAGCATTTCAGAGAATAGTTAGATTGCTTGTGGAGTGGTCAAGAATGCAATTTTTTTTTAATTGAGGTATAGTTGATGTACAGTATTATATAAGTTTCAGGTGTTCAGCATAGTGATTCACAATTTTAAAGGTTATATTCCAGTTATAGTTATTATAAAATATTGGCTATATTCCCTGTGTTGTACAATATACCCTTGTAGCTTATTTATTTAATACATAGTAATTTGTACCTCTTAATCCCCTGCTTCTATCTTGCCCCTTCTCCCCTCCTGTCTCCCTACTTGTAACCACTAGTTTGTTCTCTATATCTGTGAGTCTGCTTCCTTTTTTTTTATTCACTAGTTTGTTGTATTTTTTTAGATTCCACGTATAAGTGATATCACACAGTATTTTTCTTTGTCTGACTTATTTCACTTAGCATAATGCCCTCCAAGTTCATCCATGCTGTTGCAAATGAAATAACTTTTAAAGCAACAATGATAGACTGTCATTTACTTTTCTAGAAAACAGGATTGAGATGAAATTCATGAGTAAATTCATCAATAAGTCAAGTATCATATTTATATGATACAAAAGTAATACAAAATTTGACCTCATTTTCAAGGACTTATGAGATGATCAGTCAAAAATTAGTGCATTATATGAGGCAGTACGTGATTGTTGTAATACTTAACTCAGCCTGTCATTGCTCTGAGCATTCAGAAAAGGGAACGTCAAGAAAGACTGAAATGTAACAGAAAAGACTATGTAGAGACCGTAGTTCTTCATCTAGCCTTAAAGAACTGTGGCAAACAGTGCTAATTCCCTATATAATAAAAAGTCTCCCTTTCTGCCTACTAACAGAATGCCAGGGTTATTAAAGGTAGCACATTAATAGTTTGTTACAAGCACACAACTCCTCAAACTCCTCTGCAGCCTCGAATGACCAAGTAACCTAGTTCTAGGCACTGAGGTGCCAAAGAGAGTCTATTGCGTGAGACTTCTAAGAAAGCTACTGTTTTCCTAGTAAAAAGGGTCAGACTGCTTTTGCAAGTATGTGTTTTGCCTGTCCTTCCTCTTCTTTCCTGTGTCAAGCACAGGCTAATGCCTGAACGTGCAATAGCCATCTTATAACAAAAGGGAAAAATATATGCTGAAGATACCCATGTAGGAAAATAGTCTGGTTTCTGGACTGCTTACCAGCTCTGCACTGCTTACCCCTAGAGGCCGTGGTACATTAAATAATAAACTCTTATTTAAGCCACTGTTTGTCAAATTTCTGTTACACACAGCTGAATACACTTCAGACTGATGAGAATGTTTGAGGTTGAAGTAAAAAAAAGTGAAGGAAGAAAAGCATCAAGCCACAGTGACATCAACAATATGAACACACAATTTAGGATCGGCATGGATGTTACTTGTCTGAGTACAGTGTAGAGACTGAAGGCCCCTAGAATGAAGTTTGTATTGACTCAACTACTTTTAAATATATAAGTTGCCTTAACTATTTTAGGAAAGTATTTTTAGTTATTTTCCTTGTCATCATCTATGAATTAACAAAAAACTTGGCATCTTCTGTCCATTTTTCTTAAATGAAGGCAGAATTCCATATGTCCCTATATTTAAATATATTCAATCGTCCATCAGTCAATGGTAGACTTCTTCGGGCTTTCCCTGTTATTTAAAGACCTTAAACTATCATCAAGGATAAGCCATTGCAGTAATTTTGCATGTCTTTCCAACAAGTTAACACCACAGAAATGCTTTATTCAGGCAAAAATTAGTCACCTGAACTGGATATCGTTTGTCAGCATTACGATGGAGGGCCAATTTCTGTAAAGGATTGACGTCCAGCATTATTTCAAAGAAATCATACTTTTTTAAAGTATGATATCATCGCTTGTTTTCTTAGCTACAATACAAGTAATCTCTGATTTAAAATAAGGAAAAAGAAAATTCTCAAAATAGTAAAGTATATAAGGCAGTGAGTATAGCTTAATTGTGTTTGAGCTGAAAGTTAACAATCTCTTTAAAAGGAGGAAAGCTTAAAATCTTGTAGTTTAATAAAAGTAGTTAGCATTCAGTTTGTCTGTGGTGAGAAGGAGCTAGTAGAGTTTCATGTAGGGAAGAATGGTAGTCACTGAGATACCTCATTCTTCTGGTCGCCTTGGGGGAAGTGAAAAAATGAATAGGTGCAGCTACACACTGAAGAACATTTACTGTGCTTTTATGGCTGAAATCCGTGTATCCTAAATCTCATAGCATGTTTTCAACTAGGCTATAAATTGTAAAATTAGATTATGGTTTAAAAAGTACCTGCTGAAATAATTGATGGCACTTGAATTTTATTATGAATAAGTTTATTACCATAAGAAATTATGTTGAAAATGTCACTTTAGGAATTGAAAAAATCTTTGATTGATGAGTTCTATTATGTATTCAGTGCATGATAATCCATAATATGATGAAATCCCTTGCAACCAGGGTCCTTATACTTCTCACAAAACGTAGAATTGCCAGCTAGTGGGTTGAGAAAGGAGGGTATACAACTAAGAAGAAAGAATAATCAAAAGACCACCCTGAATCAATTGCTTCCTTACCACAAGGGGGTAAAATATTTCCTAGGAAAAGGGATAAATTATATAATCACTAAATATTTCCATGCCATCTATAAGTTTTTTTTTTCCAGGAAAGTTTTGAACCAATTATTAAACGATATGCAATGAAATGCATATGTCACTTAAAAGATTCTTATGCATATCTTTCACTCATCATTTATAGGTCAGGAAAAATTACCCTGTCTGGCAGGTAACTGACTTAAGTTTGGCAGAAGAACAGCTTCTCTACAGCTATAACTTAATCTGTAGAGATCCTTTTGGAGTTGCCATTTCTTTTTAGAAACTTGCTACAAGATGACAGATGGGCAGTGGTGCCATAGAACAGCCTAAACTACAGGCATCATCATAACTGGTAAAAGCTGCTTCAGTAATACTGAAAATAAGAACAGTTACCCCTTGCAGCATCTGCTAATGGGCTTTTCTCATATTTTTTAACAAAAATCTGACGTTTGGCATAATTATTCAGCAAGAATCATGGAGTCCTTTGACCTTCTTATGTATGTATTTAGTTTTTCCAAATTTCCGTGCTGGAAGAATTACTATGTTTGCCTTTAGAACCATCTGATCTGGGATGTGGGAAGCTAATGGAGCACTGAATTTTATATACCAGGTTATGGGAAAGAAAGGATTTTTGTGCCCTGCACTGAAATGCCACCTTACTGGCTTCTTCATATGGCAGCCCAGCTGACGAAGACATAATATTCCGTGGCCTTGAAAGAGTTATTCTGGAAAGTGAACGCTGAAGTTAACTCAGAGAATTGCCATTCTATCTTCCCACAGTGAAAAATGAAATGGATCAAAGCATCTGTAAAGCAAAAACCAAAGTGATTATTCATTTCTTTCCTTGTTTAAGAAACATGCCGTTACACTGCTGCTGCAGTTCTCTCCTCCAACCCTGATGCCAGTAATTGCACATTCAGATTTACCACACAGAGTCTGACCCAGAGCTATACCCAAAGAGCAACCACATCCAAGACACAGAAGGAAAGCCAAAAATAATGAAAGCCTCTGTATCTGAAAAGATTCTTATTTAAGATCTCAGGTGAGCCTATAGAATTGTGGACCAAGCAATCAGACATCAATCAGAAATGCAGTTTCTTTTCATTTGCCTTGTATTTCTTGAAGCCCTACCAAGAAGGGCTCCAGCAGAGAGCAAACAGAGATGACTGCTTAAACAGCACCTTTGCTCCACAGGAAAATTTTCTTTTAGGTAAACAGTCTTCAATTCCTATGTAGATTTTACTGTGTGTGGATATGTATTAGGGCTAAAACCAAAAGGCAAATCAATGATTAGACATTATTTCTGAAGGCAGAGAGAAGTCATTAATCTTATTTGTACCTAATTTAATAACATATTAATTAGATTAGCTGTTTGGTGCTGGTGTGAGATATAGCACCTGTATACCTGTAGGGTTCTTTGGTTACAAGCAATACAACTGCATCAGGCTAACATTAGGATAAGGGATTTTGTTGAAAGGATATCCAAGGCTTGCAGAATTGTTGGAAGGCTATACATTAGACTTGGAAATGGGCAAAAGAAGCAAGTCATCTTTGGAAATTCAGAGGCAGCAACATTAACAATGGTGTCACAATTAAAAAACAACAACAATAACCGGGCAGACTACCGTTACTAGGAGTGGACAGAACTAACTGTATTCTTTTTGTTTCTCCACACAGTGTATAAATTCCAGGGAGGGAGCATCTGATTGGATTAGTTTGGGTTACATACCTGCCCTCTGGCTAGGAAAGGGCAAGATTCCTAATTACAGTCCATCAGACTATATCTAATGGGAAAGAATTAATACCCAAATGAAATTCAAGTTGCCATTAAAAAGGAGAGATAGATGCTGAAAGCCAAAAAGCAATAGATATTCACTACAGCTACCATTTATTCAGTGTGTATGGTTCATCAGTCATTGTATTTCGCCTTGTAACAGGCCTCGTAGTCAGTTACTATTCTACAGGTAAGAAAACTTAAGCTTTGAGAAAGGTTAGGTAACTTGTCTCAGGTTATACCACTAGAAAATGGCAGAATTGGTACTCCAGAGGAATACTCCCGACCACTAGACTCCGTGCTCCCTGTAGACAGATCTGTGTATTACCAATGGTGAGAGTACTTACTGAGCCTGTCTCTCAGGGGTAAAAGACAAGCAAAAAAGATATTTAGCAAATGCTATATATAAGTATATTAAATCCACCAGTAGTTCTGTGCAGTGTAGAGGTGCTTTATTAGAATCAAGCTTTGGGAATAAATGTTATGTAAAAGCACAATGCATATGTTTGCAAATGACTTTTTTCCTCTGATGGAAATTCAAGGTTTAGCTTCTTAATATAATGAAGGGTTTGAAGTTATCAGCGAATAACGGTCTTGAGCCTGCAGATCAAGCTTTAAAAATAGGCTTGATTTGTAAGGAAGAGATTAAGGGAAGTAAGAAGTATCCAGAGTTCTCCACTTATATAGTGACAGCCATCCGGGCCAGAAAAAAGTGCATAAAATGGAATGAACTACGAGACCCGTTTTTACTGGTAGCTTTCTTTTTGACCTTTGCAGAGTCACTTTCCTTCTATTTCGCCATCTGTAGTGAAGCGATGCCAGTAATCCCCCTGATCCCAAGAATGAAGCGAGATGATGAGTGTACTATGCTTGGTGGCCTCTGAACCAGGATTTCTCAACGTTGGCGCTATTGGCATTTTGGTCCTGATAATTAGTTGTTGTTGGGGGTAGTATAGCCATGGGATGTTTAGCAGCGTCCCTGGCCTCTACCTAGTGGATGCAGTAGCACGCTAGTTGTGGCACCAAAACCACTGTCTCCAAAAGCACTACTAATTTCCTCCATGACATTCTTCTGTTTACTAAAATAAGTACCCTAAAGTCATAAAGATATTTTTCCAAGGGACTTATAAAAATTATTTTGTATGTTTTTCATTTGTCTTCCTACCCTCCCACCACTTTTCTGAATTTATCTTTGGGAGCAAAAAAAGTGCTTACCACTGAACAGGATGGTCTTCCTGGTCTCTTCCAGCTCTAGGATTTCATGTCTTTATGCCATCTCCAGATCTAATAATCAGCCAATACAGTGTAGCCTTACCAGTTTGTCTTAAGTCGTATGTCCCCCAAAGGCAACTTTGAGATTGAGATTTGTGTGCAGGAAATTAGAGAATTCTTTTAGGACCAGCTTCTATGTGGGGAGAAAGAAGTAGGTTTGGGCAAAGGGAGGAGTTGCAATGCAGTTGCATAAGGGCTTCAGCTAATCCCATAAGAGCCCTGGAACTGGGCTGGCCCTTTACAGTTGAATCACCTTGAGGCAAGGGATCTGGGCCTTTATACCCCTGCCAAGACCAGTCATTGAATATGGGAGGCTCTCAGAGAGAGGGCATGACCTTGGTCAAGGTAGCAGTTCCTGGAGAGGGATTCAGCTGAGCCCCACCAGCCACCAACACTCCCAGCAACTATGGGAATTAGTCCTGAAAGTAGACTCTGGGTCGTGTTCTACAGTTCATTCCTTTCACTACTCAAGTCTATTTCCCTTATATAGGTTCTTGTAACAGTTTCTCCAGGATTCTGTTTGGTCTTCTGATTTTCTTTTGTGGGGAAACAAAGAAGGAAAGTTGGTGGGATGAGCTGTAATTCCTACTGCTTTACCTGGTCTCAAGCCTACAAGTGATTCTCATCTCCCTCCTCCACTCCTTTTTCTAGATTCCTCTACCCTTGGCTGAACTCTGCTGTTCTGGGGGCTTACCTGATGAAATAACCCAGATCCACAGTCATCAGACCTCTAAGGCTCTGTTGCCATGTGTTTCTCAGGCTATGGCTGCTGAACTTGTCTATTTACAGGTAAAACGAGGCAAGGCAGTTCCAAGAATTGCCCTCCTGGATCACCTAGGTGTCAAACATAGTCTTACCTTACCCCATTGTGTAACAGCCCTATCTCTTCTTGCTGATGAGGATCAATTACCCCTGCCTTCTTTCCTTGCGTACAGTTTTTTGGCCTGAGGAGCCCGAAGTGACCAGGTGGCAGTACCAGCTTAAAGTTTAATGGGACTTATACTGTGTCCTTTGTTGGGATAGCAACAGAAAATCAGGACCTCTAAAGCCTAGAGTTTGCTGGAATGGGAAGCACAGAGTCTCCAAGTCAGTTATTAACAATGATGATAAGTAGGGCCACTTTTACTGCCACCTCTTGGTTCTGGGAACTATGAATTCTACTTCCTGGGAACACAGCTCCTTATAATGTTTGTTGATCTAGGGTGTATTCTGTATCCTAGAGAATGGATTATAGGATATCATCTCTAAGGTGGAGTCTCAGCTGTGCCTTCAATAGATCATTCCATCACTATTAGACCAGCAGCTTCTGGGTGGTGTAGTTTGTGATAGAACTTCTACTGTCAGCCATAGGTTGTGGCATTCCTACCATCGCTTTCTGTATGCTTCCAAGAGCCATCGTAGCAGTGTCTTAGTGTCATCTCATGTAGTCTTGCTGTGAGAGAATGCTCTCATGTCAATAAACTCTCCCTTATCCAAACTTATATTCTATCTCGTCTTGATCCAGCACTGTCTCGTACATAGTCTCCTGCCTCCTGCTGGTACACGTTGGCTGGGTCCTACAGGGCCTTTGCGATATAGTCCCTTTCTTTCCTTAGCAGGCACCTCACTTCCCAGGGTGGATTATGATGTAGTTCGATAGATGGCATTAGTCTGGGAGCCAGGTCTTGAAGACAAGAGGTGTAAATCTTAGTGGAAGGGTTGCAGGGGTGGAGGTGCATGTGTCATCTTATAAGACGGAGGGCTATTTATTGCCTTCAAGCAACAATAGAGTACTTAGTCTCTAGGTAGATGTATTGTATAATATATATCACAGTTTAATAGAGCTTAGTTCTGGATCATGACATGAGTGACTTAACATGTTCTTCTATATCATTTTTTTTCTTTTTATACATTTATTTATTTATTTTTGGCTGTGTTGGGTCTTCGTTGCTGTGCGCAGTCTTTCTCTAGCTGCGGCGAGCGGGGGCTACACTTAATTGCGGTATGCAGGCTTCTCATTGCGGTGGCTTCTCTTGTTGCAGAGCAACAAGCTATAGGGCTATAGGCGTGCGGGCTTCAGTAGTTGTGGCTCACGGGCTCTAGAGTGCAGGCTCAATAGTTGTGACGCACGGGCTTAGTTGCTCCGCAGCATGTGGGATCTTCCCGGACCAGGGCTCAAACCCGTGTCCCCTGCATTGGCAGGTGGATTCTTAACCACTGTGCCACCAGGGAAGTCCTCATTTTATTTTATTAAGTTCTCTTTAAAAAACAAGGCTTTATAGATAATCATCATGTAATTAAACATACATGATATATATAAAGAGCTATTTGTAGGCTATACACAATATAAAAAGATAAGTAACTAGGTATTATCCAAATGAAAATATTTGGATTGCTTTTCAAAACTGATAATTATGGGAACAAGAAAGGAAAAAAAGGAAGGCTCCAAAGCACCCAGTTACAGAATTTCTATTTCTTATACATAGACATTAATATAGTATTCTCTTGTTTCAAGGCTATTTTTAGTCCAAAATGTTTGGTGAAAGAGTATTATTTTCACTTAGTTGTAAAATCTGTATGTCTTGATCAAAGAACTCTTTTTCTATTTCCGGACTGGTAATAGTTTTGCAAACTCTAGCAATGTGTCAATACTCATTCTTGCACTTTTATTCCTTGAGAATACAGTTATACCAGCAGGGAGTGTACCAGTGTAGAAGGGAGTATAGCCATCAAGGGTTGAATCTTGAAATCTGAGAGGGTGAAGAAGCTGGTTTTTAGATAAGAAATGCAAATAAATTGTTTCTGTGAAAGCCTGTCATGCTTCTTAACTAACTTGCTAATTCTGTTCACATAATTAGACTTTGAAAACTGGTTGGATAATGACTTGTTTCATAAATTCACTTATCGTGTATTTATTGAACCTCTGTTATGTGCATAATCCTTTGGCTGAAACATAATCATTTTTTCCCAGGAGGAGCACAATACCCAGACTGCCTCTCCTGTGAAGTCTACCTTAGGGCATGGGCTGGTGAGAAAGGCTTATGTCTAAAGCAGAGTTCTTGATTTCCACCACCCATTCTCTGCCAGGTTTTCTCCTTCAGAAGTCTTTCTTATCTCAGTAAATGGCACAGTCACGCAAACCAAAATCCTGGAAGTCATCCTCTTTCCACAACTCACATAGTCTTCCAACAAGACTGACAAACATACTCCAAAATAATACTGAATTCATCAACTTTTTACCACCTCTCCATTGCATCCTCTCTAGCCCAAGCTAATATCATCTTTCGGCATGTCAAATATGCCTTAGAATATCTCCTCCGTCTCCACTACTATGTCATAAGACCAGGCCACCATCATCTTTACCAGGACTACTCGCTTCCATTCTTATGCCCCCCCTTCTCCACTGCAGTGTATTGTCCATCCAGCATCTCGTGATCTATCTTCTCAAAGCATAAATCTGATCATCACGTTACCAAACTTGAAATCTTCCAAAGTTTTCCTAAAGGCTATCTCTTAGCCATTTTAGCTAAAATCACACCACACATTCCTCCCAGGAGCTGCCATGCCTTATTTTTTTTCCCTAGCACTTATTTTTTTCCCCTAGCACTTAACAGTAACTGAAACGATTTTACTGTTTTAAATGGTGTTGTCTGTTTCCCCCAAAGAATAATGATGCACTTTAAAAGAAAAAAAAATCTGTATGTTCCAATACGTACCCCAGTGCCGTGTATTTTGTAGGCATTCAGTAAATATTTGCTGAATAAATGAGAGTGGCAGTCACAGCAAGGGCTGAGCCTGGTGTGATTCCTCTTACTGAAATAATTGTTCTATTCAGTAGGGTCTGAGAAAAACCTGTACTTATTTTGTTAACTTTGTTTTATGAAGAGCCCCTTCACTGTGTCCGCATCTCATATGTCAATTTTATGTTAAAAAAAAAAAAATGGTACTGTGGTCCCTTGCTGTCATCTTACGCTGCTATCAGTCTTCTATCTCCACCTAACCACGAGCATTACTTGTCACTGGCAGATGAACATGATTTTCAGCCATGAGAAAATAATAAAAGGTTCTTAGTTCTAGAGAATTCTAAGATTTTTCGTAATGTTTTCAATGAAATAAATTAACCTCTGTTCTTTCATTTTATGGAAATGGCTCTGAATGTCATTAAAAACACACATGTTTGTGACTAGATGGATTTCAGGACTTAACATCTTGTGTTAATCTTGTTTTTTAAATCCCACTGCCAACCACTTTTGCCTGGTTGGACCACCCATATTTGGGTTTCTATGATGCATTCTTTTACGAATAAGGCCTTTTTTTCCCCATTGGAGTTTCCTACCTTATATACAAATGACTGTTTTCTACTTGCAAGGGAAAAGATACTACACTGAGCAAGTTTATGCTCCCTCATCAATTTGAATTTCTTGTCAGATTCTTTTTCCTTTTCCTAATATGATTTCCTTAAATCAGTAGAAGTAATATTCCCTGTAGCTGTAGAATCTGATTTCAAAGAGGAAGAGGTGTAATCCAGGTGAGCAGCAGAGGGAATGCGGATATGTCCCCTTAGAGAACTCAGAATTAATGCCACTTCCCTTCCCATTTCCTGCATTTCCTTTTTCAGTGCCCTTGACTCTGTCAAGCAAGATGTATTTACTGAGGCCAGCTACCTGTCCAGCACTATAAAAGATACTGTGGGATAAAGCAGGGGTTTACCAAACTTGACTAATGGACCAAATTCAGCTTGCTGCCTATTTTTTAATAAAGTTTTATTGGAACACGGCTACATTTTGTTTGCATATTATCTATGGCTACTTGCATGCTACAAGAGTAGAGTTGAGTAACTGTGACTGAGACCATATGGCCCAAAAAGCCTAAAATATATACTATCTGGACCCCTACAAAAAAGTTTGCCAACCCCTAGTTATATAAAGCATAGACTCGGATTCTCATAGAGTTTATGAATTAATTGGGCTGGTTGTTAACACATGGAGTAATTGGTGAATCGATAAATGACAAATTGTGTGATACTGAAAAGAATAGGCACCACAGAATGTTTATTGGTTGGAAGATAAATCTAATCTGCAGAGAAGTGATTAGTTAAGCATGCTGAAGTACGGAAAGCTTCCTTATACTGCCTTTCCCCCCTTATTCTGTGCTTTTCTTTGTCGAGTCCCAGATATGCTATAAAATTAAAAGATATTCAAAACATTGTTGTCAAGGCTTTTCCCAGATGTGTGTCCTCCATAATTCCCCCAAAGAGATGCGTTGGAGAAATAGGACAGGATTCTTAAGACTGCAACATTGTTTAGAACCATGCCTGGCATATTATAGGTCCTCAGCTATGCTTGAATAAGTGAAAGAACCTGCAAATCTAAAGGAAAGAAAATTCTGTGCAAGCAATAGCTAATGTTATTGAATATTCAGAAAATGCCACCTTAGAATGGTGTTTCTCAGCAGGAAAGCTCCTAGTTCTTTAAGAATTAAATGGTAGTGGGCATATAAACGAGCCTGACACATGGCATGTTATAAGTGCTTAATAAGTCTTTACTGTCATTATTTAGAGGAAATTGCATATTTTCTTTCAGACATAGTACTAATTATACTGATATACATGAAAGTAAGAAAAGCATATAAATTAACCCTTGATTGTATCACCCTCTCAATTAAGTATTAAGAAAACATTTGTACTTAGGAAGTACATAACAGAGTGATTCACAATAATGTAAAACTAGCTGTTTCATCAGTGTAGAAACATTCTTTTTTGATTTGGTTGTGCTGATTATCAATAATAAGCCATTAATATCTTTTAAATATCAAGAGAAATTAACTACAGTAGATGAAGCTGTATCTACTCAGCTGCTTCCCTTTATAAAAAAAGTTTTATTTTAGTTTAATGTAAATTCTAAGAATACCACTCAGTGGTATTTCACAAAGAAAGCACACCTGTGTAGCCAGCACTTAAGTCAAGCAGAAAATTCCCAACATCTCAGACACCCCCCAACCCCGGCCTCCTTCCAATCACTACTGCTCCACCAAAGGGAACCTTCTTCCATAGGAACGTACATTGTAAAGACTAATGGAGGGGATGTTAACACATTCTTTTAATAAGTCCACAGACTCCTTTAGGCCTTCGAGAACAATCTGGCATTTTAAGAAGAGAATAGTCTTCTGACACTGAAGTATTTCATGCTAAACATGTCAAAGTGCTTTTTACATCATCAGTAATATGCTTTGACATGTTTAATATGAAGGCCTTCAGGGGCAGACAGTTATTTTCCCTTCTTAAAATAGAGAATGAGGCAGGGTTTAACTACATGAAAAAGTTCATGATTAAAAAAACAACAGCAGTAATCAATCTGTCGTGGCTTCACTAGAATGCCCATTAGTCAGTCATGCAAACTTCACTAGACATGGAGATGTGGGAAGTGAACTGGAATGAACCTCTGTTCTGCTCTTATCCCATGCATTCAGGTAATTTTATTTTTTTGTATTTTTCACTAATGTCTGGATGGAATTCATATCTCTCCTTCCTTCTTCTCTGTTTCAAAGGTCATGCTAATCTACATTGACAATTAATTATGTGCTCTGAATAATGTATGAATATCCAAGAAAATCCTTTGAAAGATACCCAGTTTCCTATTTCTTAGAGTTATTTCCCCATCCTAATTTGTCTGTGTTTTACTTCATGTTATATGTTTTTAAATTACTTAAAACAAACAAACATAAACAGGAGGTCATTACAATTCTTGTTCCCAAATGTTTAGTTTGGCATGTGATGCAAGGCCTCAATTGCAGGCTGGAACGCCAGAAGCTCGAGCTGAAGACAAGAATGTGGTGCGCAGGCGTGATTTGAATTCAGGAAGAGTGTTTATATTTTCCCAAGGGCCTCATTAACAAGAGTCAAGCCCTAACTGTTACTACCAACACATTTTAACAGATTAACTTTTCTGATTTGTGAAGTAGAGTATCATCTTATATGTGTACATCTTTAAAAAACCTCTTCCCTTTCAACTGCCCTTTAAGCTACTGCAGAAAGTTTAACAGTCAGTCCTTATCACACTGGAAAATGTGTTTTTGTTAAATATCCCATGGCACATATTCACCCAATAGAGTTTTATTTTTTGATATTTTCAAAATTAGAAACAACCTAAATGTCCACCCATAGGGGACTGGTTAAATGCATTATGTTAAAATGGAATACTGTGTGTCTACTAAAAAGAATGATATTTATCTACATTTGTTGATATGGTTGTAAAACCTCCTGAATCATATGAACTTGTATATTTAAATATATTTTGCTATATACCTCTGTGTGTGTGTTGTATTGCAAAATATATTTTAATAAACAAAAGAAAAATGTGATCAATGATCTCTAGGAGGTGGGCTAGGAGAGATTTTGCTTCCTGCTATATAATCCTTTGTTTAAATATATGATATATGATTATATCTTAGTTTTAAAAAGAGAAAACCAGTTTAGATAGACCATTGTGTTGTTTTGTGTCTACTTTTTATATGTCCTATTTCAACCCTTTTTCTTTACATTTAAAAAGTATATTCAGAATCCTCTCCAGAGCTTTGGCTGAAACAGCATACAGGTTTGAATTGAGTGTCCTAGACAGAGAAGGCCAGAGTTTTGGTTTCCCATTTAAGCCATGCCGCACTTAGAGGGAGAGGCTGACCAATGAAGTCAGTGCCAAAACTGAGAGTGGTACTGGGGTCGGGGAGAGTTCTCTAGCTCAGTTTCTTACTCATCCATCTGGGTGTGTTTTGTGGCTTTAATAGGATTAGAGAAACATTTGCATTGAGGCTTCAGGAGGATTTTCATGCTGCTCAACTCACAGAGCAATATAAACCCACAGGATTAAGAATGGGGTTTCTGTGAAGTGAGAAGGGTAAGAAGAATACATGCATCTGGTTCCCTCCTTGTTTTCTACTTGCTAAGGAAGGCACTCCAAGATGGTGGGGACAGAAATATATGTGTAGACAAGGGCATAGTTTTCAAGGAGACATGGTATGATGTGTTTTTTAAGGAAGTTGTTACAACTCTTTAAGAAGAAAGGCAAGTCCAATTGCAAGTGGTTTGTTGAAAATAAGACCAATAGAGAAAATGACTTGTCTCTCAAATATGTTATCCCATCATTGTTTGCTTAATCTTCCATATTTATTATTTCTCGACCTTGATTTTTCCTACATTTTGAGTCCCATAAATATTGAAGTTATTCTTCCTTTCTACAGTTCAGAGACCGATATTACCTCTTGTAATTTAGGTGAATACTGACTTACTCCAGCAGTCATCTGAACTGGAGGTGGAAGTAACACCCTCAAGAAATTGAGAATCCTAAAAAATAGCATCCAATTAGGATCTGTGGTGGGTTGTATTCTCCTAAAAAGGCCACAGCAGTGTTTCCAGGCCAACATTCTCTTGCCACTCCCCGTCGGTCAGCAGAGTCTGTTTCTCCTCCCCTGAGTCTGGGGCCGAACTTTTTGAATGCCCCAACAGACAGAATGTGATGGATATGACACTGCATGATTTCGAGGCTGGATCATAATAGGCAATAAGGCTCCCACCTATCTCTTTTTCTCTCTTGAAACACTCACTTGTGAAATCTGACCACCAGGCAATGACAGAATTGAAAGTAGCCTGTGTGGGGGGACAAGCATCAACCATCAGATATGAGAGTGAATGAGTCCTCGATGATTCTAGCTCCTAGCCTTCAAGTCTTCCAACTGAGGTCCCAAACATCATGGAGCAAAGATAAGTTGTCACAGCTGCACCATATTCCAGTTCCTAACCCACCGAATATGTGATCATAATAAATGGTTGTTTTACACCACAGAGTTTGGGGGTAATTTGTTTTGCAGCCATAGTGACTGGTACAGGGCCACTTGAGATGGATAAGGAAGTATCTGCAGACAAGGGCAAAGTTCTTTTTGAGAGAAAATTTGTATCTCTACAGTGTGGCCTAGATTCAAATAGTACTTCTTAAAAGATACAAGTAGTTAATATTTTATTTGAGATGCACAGAGAATAGTAATGAGAGAATTAGTTATTAAAATCTACTGAAGCAAGCCGAGCTTATGCATCCAGAGACCACTGAAAGGAGTCTCCTTAGATCCAATTAAGCACTCCTTGAGGTTCCAGGATGTTTTAGGACTTAGAATGTTATCTACACTAGTGGATCATTCCAAAATGCTGTCTTTCAGAGAGATTTCAATATGTCATTAATTAGTTCTTCTGGTTTTAGAAGCACAAAATTAGCAATGTCGTAAAAAATTTAGGCTGGAACATTCACTGTGTTAATAGATCTAACAAAGTTTAGAAAATGAGTGATTCCCAATAACAGTTCCCAGTTTTCAGTGATAGAAATTAAGAAACTTGACAATTTGTTCATTTTATTGTTTTGTTATGAATTTCAAAACGTATATAATTTTCAAATAAGTTTATAAATTATCGTTACTAATTCTTTTATTCCCCCATTCATCCTGATTATATCTATGTACCATGAAAATAAAGGCACTCAGTTATCAATTATTTAGAATGCAAACCTCTATTTCATGTGATATTGTATTTTATTAATAGATTTTGTAAATTTAAAGAATACCATCACTAGTGTACTGAGTATTTTATAAAATAATTTGCAGGTTTTTAAAATCATTTAAAATAATTTGTACATCTTTTTGAAGGTAAATATACCATTTGACTCTTGAAAATTTTGAAAATGTATTACGGTATTTTTTTCTAAAGTACAGTTACTAAAATAAATTAGTAATTACCTCTTCTCTTTTTGTTCTTTATTCAATAAATTCAGCAAACATTTAGTCAGCCCCTACGATGTGCCAGGTACTGTTTTAGACTTTGGAGATACAGAAATAAATACATCAGAATCCCCATTTTCCTTAGGGTTTTCTAGGGAGCTTACATTTTAGTGGGGTATGGGACTGACAATAAACAAATGTATGATATTTGGGGATGATAAATGCCATGAGAAAGGATCAATAGTTAGTGATGCAAATGAAGAGTAGGGGTGCTATTTTAAAGTGAGTGAGAGCAGTCCTCAGTGATGAACTGAGGTGGCATTTAAGAAGAGATGTGAATGTAGAGAGTGATCAAGTCATGCAGCTATCTAGAAGAAGGACATTCCAGATAGAGAGAACACCATGTGCAATGGGCGTATGTAGAAAGAGTGCTTGGTTGTATTTGAGAAAAGACTAGGAAGACAGGATGGCTGAAGCAAAGTGAGCAATGGGAAGACTGTTAGGAAGTGAAGTTTTAAAAGTTTGCCCAAAAGGAAAGTGAAAAAAATGATTTACATGGAGGGGTGACTATATCAAATGCTATCATGGACTTATGATTGAGCAGTCCTTAATTAATGTCATCTCTGATGATCTCACATTGAAGGGACTTCAGAAATTATAATTTAATCTCTGAAAAGGCTCAGTGGATTTATTTATTTATTTATTTATTTTTTAAGTTTAGCTCAATCTTTTTTTGTTTGTTTTGTTTGTTTGTTTTTTTATACTGCAGGTTCTTATTAGGCATCAATTTTATACACATCAGTGTATACATGTCAATCCCAATCGCCCAATTCAGCACACCACCATCCCCACCCCACCGCAGTTTTCCCCCCTTGGTGTCCATATGTCCTCAATGGATTTATGATCATAGCAAGTCTTCTTAATTTTTAAATATATACATTTCAGAGAAGTAAATGGAGTGATCACTATTGAGTTTTAAACATAAGATATATTACTAGGATAAAAATGGTAGGGAGCGCTGGATGAATATAAAAGTTTAAAGAAAGAGAGGAACAAATTGGCTTCTTTCTCTTGTTAATAGGCATTTAACTTTCCTCCATGTCTTTTCATGATTTGATAGCTCATTTCTTTTTTTGGAGGACATCTTAGTTGCTTCCAAGTTTTGTCAGTTATGAAGAAAGCTGCTATAAACATCCATGTTCAGGTTTTTGTGTGGACATAAACTTTCAACTCCTTTGGGTAAATACCAAGGAGCACAATTGCTGGACCATATGAAAAGAGTATGTTTAGTTTTGTAAGAAACCACCAAATTGCCTTCCAAAGTGGCTCTACCATTTTGCATTCCCACCAGCAATGAATAAGAGTTGCTCCATATCCTCACCACCATTTGGTGATGTCAGTTTTCCAGATTTTGGTCATTCTAATAAGTGTGTAGTGGTATCTCATTTCAGTATGTGTTTCTCTGATGATACATGATGTGGAGCATCTTTTCATATGTTTGTTTGCCATCTAGTTATCTTCTTTGGTGAGGTATCTGCTAAGGTCTTTGACCCATTTTTTTAATCAGGTTATTTTCTTATTGATTTTTTTTTAATTTTATTTATTTATTTATTTATTTATTTATTTATTTATTTATTTATTTATTTATTTATTTTTGGCTGTGTTGGGTCTTCGTTTCTGTGCAAGGGCTTTCTCTAGTTGCGGCGAGCAGGGGCCACTCTTCATCGCGGTGTGCGGGCCTCTCACTGTCGCGGCCTCTCTTGTTGCAGAGCACAAGCTCCGGACGCACAGGCTCAGTAGTTGTGGCTCACGGGCCTAGTTGCTCTGCGGCATGTGGGATCTTCCCAGACCAGGGCTCGAACCCATGTCCCCTGCATTGACAGGCAGATTCTCAACCACTGCGCCACCAGGGAAGCCCCCTTATTGTTGATTTTTAAGAATTCATTGTATATTTGAATTATAGTCTTTTATCAGATATGTCTTTTGAAATATCTTCTCCCAGTCTGTGACTTGTCTTCTCATTCTCTTGATACTTTCACAGGACAGAAATCATTAATTTTAATGAATTATAGCTTATCAATTATTGCATGGATTGTGTCTTCATTATTGTTTATAAAAAGTCATCACCATACCCAAGGTCATTTAGGTTTTCTTCTATGTTGTCACATAGGAGTTTCATAGTTTTGCAATATACTTTTAGGTCTGTGATCCATTTAGAGTTAAGTTTTGTGAAGGGAATAAGATCTGTATCTAGATTTTTTTTTTTTTTTTTTTGCCCTTTGATGTCCAGTTGTTCCAGAAGCCTTTGCTGAAAAGACAATCTTTTCTCAATTGTATTGTCTTTGCTCATTTGTCAGAGATCAGTTGATATATTTATGGGGGTCTATTTCTGGACTCTCTATTCTGTTCATTGATCTATTTGTCTATTCTTTCATCAGTACCACACTGTCTTGATTACTGTAGCTTTATAGTAAGTCAAAGTCTGGTAGCATCAGTCCTCCAACGTTGTTCTTCTCTTCAATATTGAGTCGGCTCTCTTGGGTCTTTTGCCTCTCCATATAAACTTTAGAATCAGTTTACTGACATTCACAAAATAACTTGCTGGGATTTTGATTGGGATTGCATTGAATCTAGAGTAAGTTAAGAAGAACTGACATCTTGACAATATTGAGCTTATCCATGAACATGCAGTATCTATCCTATTTAGTTCTTTGATTTTTATCCATCAGTTTGATAGTCATCCTCATATTGATCTTGTACATATTTGTTACATCTATACTGAAGTATTTCATTGTGTGTTTAATTTAAAATTCTACTTGTTCATTATTATATTATATAATAATGTAATTATTACATTACATTATAATTATAATAATATAGTTATTATATAATTATATATATTATATAGGAAAGAAATTGACTTTTGTATATTAACCTTGTATCCTGCAAACTTGCAATAATTGCTCACTAGTTCCAAGAATTTTTGTCAATTCTGTAAGATTTTCTACAGAGTCAATCATGCCATCTTTATCATAAAACAAAGACAGTTTCATATCTTCCTTTCAAATCTGTATACCTTTTATTTCCTTTTCTTGTCTTACTGCATTAGCAAGGACTTCTAGTATGATGATGAAAATGGTTAAGAGGGGACATCCTTGCCTTGTACCTGATCTTAGTGGGAAAGCTTTGAGTTTACCACCTAAAGTATGATGTTAGCTCAAGGGTTTTTGTAGTCTCTGTTAAGTTGAGAAAGTTCCCACCCTTCCTAGTCTACTGAGAGTTTTTATCATAAGAGTGTGTTGGATTTTGTCACACAGTTTTCTGCATCTATTGATATGATCATGTGACTTTGCTTATTTAGCTTGTTGATGTGATGATTACATAATTAATTTTTGAATGTTGAACTAGCCTTGCATACTTGGGATAAAGCCCACTTGGTCATTGTATATAATTCTTTTTATACTTTTTTGGGTTTGATTTGCTAATATTTTGTCGAGGATTTTTTCATCTATGTTCATGAGAGATGTCTGTAGTTTTCTCTTCATGTCTTTGGTTTTGGTAGTAGGGTAATGCTTGCCTCATAGAATAAGTTAGGAAGTATTCCCTCGGCTTCTTTCCTCTGATTCCATATAGCTTTTGACTGCTAAATTTTCACAGAAAAATAGAGGACCAACCTCTGTTTAGAGAATATGACTAGATTTTTAGTTTATCATACTTAATATTTAACAGATTTTTAATATATATGGTTATATTCAGAGTCACTATATTGGCATTTCCTAAAGACTTTAAACTCCATCATGTCTTTTATTTAGAGAAATCTGGACATACATCAGCAAAACTATCATTTTTCATCCAAACATAGTGATACCTATGTAGTAAATGAGGTGGTAAGTCATTTGGATAGGTCATACCCATGGAATTTCTATATGATAATAGTCTGCATTTGTTTTACCACACACCATTTAGATTACTTGATCCTTCTGTTCCCTTGCATAATGTCATTTGTTTATATTAAGACACAAGAAGAAAGAGTTTCAGTGTATTGGCTGGATTTGTTCACATTAAAACACAAAAAGAAAACGTTTCAATGCATTGGCTGTATTGCCTTAATTAAGTGGATCCTCAGACAGTACACTGTAGTGGAGAAAGAGCAGATGTCTTGGGACTGTGTTGCTACCTTATATCGTATTTCAGGAGCATCTCAAATGCAGTGTGCACTTATGGATAACTTCTTTTTTTATAAAATTATCCCCACACCTTCATTAATCTTACTTCCTAGTTCCAGTGCATTTGTAATGATGCTTGGTGAAGATGGGTTACACTTAAGTTACTTTGCCAGATATTTTTCTGAACCTTTCTCACCTGTAAATATAAATATATAAATATAAATATAGGTGAGAAATGAAAATTTTACATGGGAATTTTTATTAATTGAGATGGTTATTTCTGTAGGAATTCTAGTTTACATTCATTTGCTTATTTTGTATGTATAAAAAAGCAAATACAGAAGATCATTGTTACTTAGTTGACAAGAAAAATAAATGATTGAAATAGAAACAGAAGTCATATAATACCTTTTATACCAGCCTCACAAATGCCTCTGGGCTATAAACCATCAATTTATGAAATTTCTACCCAAAATGCCACCAATTCTGCTTTGCAAATTCCCTACAGATTTTTAAAGGAAGGAAGAGAAGATTCTTGGTCTTTTCTTGCTTTCATTTGTTTACCATTACTGTATTGTCCCATTTTATAGGAAAGCCTTTTAACTTTAACATTGTAACATAGCATAGGTATACTTTTCATCTTAGTGAGAGAAGTATAGTATATGATTAGGAGTGTGTGGTTTTTGAATCAGATTTCCTGGATTAAAACTGAGCTTTGCTATTTATTAGATTCATAAACTTGGGCAAGTACTTTAACCTTTCTTGGCCACATTTTGTTCATCTATAAAATGGAGATTAAAATAGTCCCTACTTCACATAGGATTATTATGAGAACTAAATGAGTTGCCCCATGTAGAGTGCTTACATTACTTGGCACATAAAAAGTTCACTTTCGGTGTTAGCTATTAGTGCTGTTATTTTATTGAGTTCCCTAACTGTATAGTTGAGATCAGAATGTCTTTGTTTCTACTCACTCTGTCTTGAAGTATTTGTTAAATACGTTTTTGTTCCAGAAGTGGTTTGTGACAACTTAAAATGTATGTATTGTTAAATTTCATGGTGAAAGGAAAATGAACACCAAATAATGAGTGTGAAGCTGATAGAGAGTCAATATAAATATATATTTATATTTATGCCACAATGTCCTGTCTACTTAGCAAAGTTAAAATTGCTTGGAATTTCCTGGGGACAAAACTATCATATTTTATCCATAATATTCATAATTTTTAAATTGATTAGGAACTTTATGTTTCTTTCCAGATATTATAAGTTAACTTGTTTGCCTAGGCAAAATTTCACTGCTATAGTTTTAAATCCATCCCCTTTATATGTTTTTTTAACATTTTTAGGTGTTTTTCACTCTTCTAGATTGTGGATGAAATACTCTATTTAGCAGAGAACAGGGGAAAAAATAAAAGAGGCACTTGCCAATGCAACTTGCATACCTATATGTTCAGGTGATGGACATAACCTGATCATTATGATTATTTTATTTTTATTTTTTACCATTCATATACTCTTAAGCCATTACAGGATATTTTATTCCATTAATTGTTTTTCAGTGCCCAAATTAAAATTTCCAATTCAGTGGAAATTTCAGTCTCACTGACAACATTTTGAGCCTCAAGTAAATTTTTGTTTCTATTATACTAGTAGACACATACAGTGTAAACTTGGTGCCTTTATCACTGGGATTTATATTTGCCTCCTAGTAACAGAAACTAGAAATAACAATGGCATAAGCAAGTCCAGAGGTAAGCAGTTTAAAGCTACGGAAGCTTAACAAAATCATAAAAGATTCAGGATCCTTCTGACTTTGTACTTTTTTAATCTTTAGCACTGGCTTACATGATTAGCGCTATAGAATGGCAGCCGGAGCTCCAGTAAACACATTTGTGATAGAGGAAAAAGGAAAGATGCAAGAACCAAAAAGGGAAGAAAATTCGGGACAGGCGTCTGTCCCACTTTTAAGGAGCTGTTTTGGAGTTCCTCCCCAATAACTTGCACTCACGTCTCTTTAGCTACCCCTGGCAGCGATAAGGGAATGATGACTGGAGGATGTTCACATTTTTCCTAGGACTAAACTGTAATGTTATTGGTAAGAAAGAAGAGTGGATATTGGAGAGAGAACTCTCAAGCTTTGCCATAATCCCTGACTTCTCATATCTTCTGTTTGGAAGGTGTCCAGTGTTAAGTTTCTTCAGCATCTTCTCTTTGAGCAGGTGCTATTACCATTTTTAGGCAATAATATCCAAATTTAGCTTTCTTAATTTAAACCAAACCTCCTTTGCTTGCTTACAAGGAGGAAGGTTAGGGTTTTCCTACATTTCTCAATCCAGCTGGGATTTTAGCAGGACTGACAGGTGCTTTCCCACTTGGTTCACTCAGTAGGATAAATCTGTTTTAAAATGTGCCAGACAGATGGTATTGTGTTTTTTCCAGGCTTCAGTGATCAAGTACACACTGTAAAATCCTGAATGATGAAGAAGAGCAGCCCTATTTAAAATGAGAGGAAAAAAGTCTATTCTCACTAACTTCCATTTGATTAAATGTTTCTTTGTTCCATTGGTTCTATTTTGGATACTGAGGATTTCCTAATGGGAATCAGGTGTGCATCCTAGCTGCAGAGCAGCTCCCCTTGGGCATGTAGCCCCTTCTCTCAATAGTGGAAACGAAAAGAAGCACAGATTCTCAAAGCCTCAGAGGTACCCCAAGGTGAGGTCTGTCCCACACAGTGCCTTTATGAACATTTCCCCTTTCTTTCGTTATGGACCTAGAAAGAAGTAATCAATTGTTTTTATATACAGCCACTGAGGTTTACAGATTCTTTAAGGCATATGTGATGTATTTGATGTGCCAGTTTTTCTTTAAATGCTTCTGTTGCATTTTCAGGGAACCATTTGTATGTTAATACAACAGAAACCTTCCTGAACCTACCTCTTAGGAAGAGAAGATAATTACATGTCTTAAGGATGATATCTAGAGGGATTTTGGCATCTTGACAAGTTTCTGCACAAGTGTACACAATGCAATAAACCCCTACATATTTATAGCAAAACAGATACTGTGCCAAAGCCCCCAGCCATACCTGAAGTTCTTATCTGAGAAGGCACTGTACTATTGTGGTTTAGAGAATAGATTAGTGTCATACACACCTGGATTTGAATCCTGGCCCTGCCACTTGGGCAAGTCATAACATCTCTAAGCCTTAGTGGCCTCATTCAGAGTTTCAGGAGAATAAAAATGAGATAATACACAGTAGAGGTTTTCCAGGGATGCCCTGCACTTATGTAGTGTCCTTCCCTTGAGCCTGGGCTGGCCGAAGCAAAGTTGGCTTTTGGGAAGATCATGGCCTCTGTCTTGGGCGCTGTCTTGCTCTCTTGGCGTGCTCTCATTGTCTCTCGGTTGCTTGCTTTGGGAGAGCCAGCTATCGTGTTATTAGGCACCCTTGTGGAGAAGCTCGCGTGAGCTCTGTTGGAAGTGGATGTTTTGAGGCCTGTCACCAGCCGCTCAGTGAGCCTGGAAGCAGCTTCTTCCCCTGCTGGACTTCGAGCTCCTGCAGCCCAGCCACAGCTTGATCGCAAGCCCTCAATGGAGACCATGTGTGAGAGGCACTCAGGCTGCACCCAGCTTCCTGACCCACAAAAATGGGGAGAGCATAAATATTTGTTGTTTTTTGTTTTAAACCACTAGGTTTGGGGTGACTTGTTACACAGTAATTGGTAACTAATACAACACATAAGGAGGTTCACCTGTGCATAGCAGGTAATAATAGTAACACTGTTCTCAAAACAAGAGAAGATCAGACTTGATCCAGGACTGTTAATTTTGCCATGTAAATCAACTTCAATATATGTGTGCAGAGAGCTCAAAAATAAGCCTTGTGTTCAGTTCTTTGCATACTTTTGTAGATTGAAACATAAAAGGCAAAATATATCAGTTATCTGAGAATTTTAAGATAGCACAGGAAGACAAGAACCCAAGAGGTCATGTAATTCTTTCTCCTACTTCAAAATAAGGTGAAATTTAAATTGCTGAAAATCAAAACAAAAGAGTCCTACAGAGAGTAATTGGCAGATATTGTTCCTTGGATTGACACAAAAAAACTTGCTAAAACCTTTAAAACTTGATGAAAATACAAGAGTTTGTGTTTTTTGTACTTGAACAATTTGTTACTTAACAGTATTTGTTTGGGATTTTTATGTCATTTAATTTACAAAAGGCCATCCTATAGATTGCAATATTTGCACTAACCAAGGTCTTAAAAAAATGTAGAACAAGGCTCTTCATGGTTTGGGAGCATGTAACAAATTTTATTAAAAACTTTATGTGGAATGTCATATTAAAATCAGTTAGTCTGTCTTGCCAGAATCAATCCATTTTTTATTTGAGATAAATTCTTGCCATTGAACTCTAGAAAGTAGGATATGGAACTTATTAATAGGTAAATACAACCTTATGGATCAGAGCCCTAAGATGGGATTACTGTGCAATTACTATTCTACTATACAATTTTAGTTACCTTTTCTTTTGTTCTAAAATTTTCCTAAATCTGTGGTTTTTAAAAATGTATTGGAAATTGTCTGAATTAGGAGTAAAGCAGTTGTTACCAGAATTATATTCTTTTCAAATTTATTAAACCTCACATATGGAAGTTTATACTAGAAAGTCTAGTGTCTACATTCACTCGCTACCACAGTGCATCCTTTTCTGGCCAACTGCTGTTGCTTAACTTATAAGATCGAATAAGATTGTATTCCAAGGTGGTATGCCTGCAACATTAAGGTCTGGAATACATATTGGTTTATGCTGCCCAGATGATTTAGTGAAGAGCAAAAATGAGTATTCCCATTTCCCAGTGGATTCTATGGTAGTTTGGGATAAAAAAGCAGAACTGCCCAAATATGTAGAACTTATTTTAGATGATTCAAAAACAGAGAATTGACTTACCCTAAGACATCTTAAAACAAAAACAAAGCAAAACTCACAGTTCTTTAGTTGTGGCCAATGGGGTTTAAGACTCTTTATACCCGTTTTTCATTTACTCTAAAAGAGCATCTGTAATTCATCTTGTGCTTGGTAGAAAGTTACACAACTTCTTTATATGTTGATATTTTTTAACTAAATAGTCAGATAGACTTGAAATATATTTCAAAGTTGAAAAAGTTTCTCAAAGGGAATAGGAGATGTGAACTCTGGAGTGAGAGTCTTCATGGGACGTGATGGCCTGTGAATGTTTTGGTAAAGAGGTCAGGTCTACATTTTCAGAAGTTCAGGTCGAGGCAACTGGCACTGCCTTAGTTGAAATCACTCTCCTGATCATGTTGAATCTTTTAGAGTTAGAGTCATTCTCAACATGTATTTATATCACTATTATCCTCAAGTTGGTTCAAAGTCTCTTCCAACATGATTTACAATAATGACATAGTTATATTCCCAGAGAGGGGATGTTCTATCTCAACTTCAGCTTTATATACAATATATCCCTCTTGCGGTCAAATTTACTTCTCTGCAAATATAAAGAAAAGAGTATTTATTACTTATCTGAAAATATAAAGACTGTTTTAAAAGAGAAACACTTTATGGTTGGTATACCCGTAATAAGACAGATACTATAGAACTTCCATTAATGCTACAGTAATATTACAGATAAGTCTAAATTTTCTTAGGCTGAAATGCAGAATTTGAGGATACAGGATAAAGGTAAAGATGGTGGTATTTAAAGCAAAAATGTTTAGATGTCACAATAAAAATAATCACCACTCAAGAATAACAATCATCTTCAAGTCTGTCAGTCCTTATTGTTTGTTCATGAAACGAACCAGCCCATTATGAGTATGTATGCATATTAAGTTTTAAAATTGATTCATAATCTACTTCCGTCATGGCTACATTGAGAGAAAGGATAGTTATATCATCTCACCCAGAATGGTTGTCAGCACCTTTCTGGTCATAGTGCTGGTACTCTAGGGATGAATCTTATCTGTCCGTTGTCAAATGTCCGTTGTCAAAATGTGAGGGCACAGAATCTACTTGATACATAGTAGGATTTATTAAGCAAAGATAAACTCGGGCTAATACTTTTAAATGTATTTTGAAGAAGTATATTTTGTAAGTGTAGGAGGACATATTAGGTTTGTGAAATTGGTCTGTTAACAACTCAGTGTATCAGTTTTCCACAACTGTAAAATGTAGATGTTAGACTAAGCAGTCTCAAAATCTCTTACCAGTAAAATTCCATGATTATTTATTAAGGGGAAACTGAACCAGTATAATATTCTCCCTATATATACAGTTTGTTTTTAGTCTAGGGGAGTTCTTAAGAAAAATTGATTTGTGGTGTATTTTCCAAAGAATGCTTTACACACACACACAATTCCAAGGTTTAAAAGCTTGAGAAACATTACCTATGCTATAGCCATTTTGGCAATTCACAATGCTTATTATTAGCACAAAAGCTATATACACGTATAAAAGGAACCTTTTTTATCCTGCGTTTCCAAAATTCCCTCCAGTTCATCATAACTCAATAAATGGCACCATCATTCTAAGAATCACCTTTTACTTCTCTTTTCCTTTCATCCATACTTCTAATCCATCAGCAACTCAAGTTGGTCCTATCTAAAAATATATTTTAAACCTGACCTGCTGTTTAAGCCTCTACTGCCAACAGTCTGATTAACTTTATATTTTCCCCAGACCGAAAGTCTCCTAACTGGGTTTTCTTCTTCTACTCTTGCCCCCCAACCATCTCTTGTCCCCAGTACAAGTGTGATTGTCGTCGTTGTTGTTGTGGCCATGCTGCGCGGCTTGCAGGATCTCAGTGCCCCAACCAGGGACTGAACCCAGGTCATGGCGGTGAGAGCGCCGAGTCCTAGCCACGAGGCCACCAGAGAACTCCCTACAAGTGTGATATTTTTCAAACACAGAGTATGGTCACACTCTTGCTCAAAACTCTCCAGAGTCTTCTGATGACCTATAGCGCCCTTCCCGCTCTGGCCGCTGTCTGCTTCTCTGATCTTCTCTCCTACCAGTCCCCCCCCTCACCTTGCTCATTTTGCTCCTGTCTTCTTTATTTATTGCCAGTCCTTATTCAAGCCAAGTCTGAACCCACATTTTGGACTTTTCTCTTGTGGTTTCATCTGCCTTGTAACTTTCTTTCCTGATGCTTTGGTGTGGTTGGTTTTCTCTAATCATCCCACCCAAAAGATGTCCCCTCTGTCTCTGTCAAATCCTTTACCCTACTTTGTTATTTTTTATAATACTGATCTCCACCTGAAGAATATTAATTTGTCTCCTCAAACTAAAATATGAACTAAAGTAAACTGTAAACTGTAAAGTATATAAGAGCAGAGAATTGTTTTCTTCACCACTATATTTCTCTAGTGCCTGAAACAGTGCCTGACACATAGTAGGTACTGAATAAATATTGAATAAATGAGTGAATGAAAGAATATATGAATACTCCTAAACTCCACTAAATTCGGACCTCCTTCCTCAGTGTCACTAAACGGTCTTTGTTCCTGCTTATCTGCTTTCCTAGAATTTCTTCCACATCTTGCTCCTCTTTAAGAAGACACTCTTGGGGCTTCCCTGGTGGCACAGTGGTTGAGAATCTGCCTGCTAATGCAGGGGACACAGGTTCGAGCCCTGGTCTGGGAAGATCCCACATGCCGCAGAGCAGCTGGGCCCGTGAGCCACAACTACTGAGCCTGCGTGTCTGGAGCCTGTGCTCCGCAACAAGAGAGGCCGCGATAGTGAGAGGCCCGCACACTGCGATGAAGAGTGGCCCCCGCTCACCGCAACTAGAGAAAGCCCTCGCACAGAAACGAAGACCCAACACAGCCAAAAATAAATTAATTAATTAATTAATTAAAAAAAAAAAAAAAACAGAAGAAGACACTCTTGGTACTCTGTTCCAGTCCTCTTCAAATCCTGCTCAACCTCTGTGACATTTTCTCTGCTACATTCTCCCACAATGATCTCTCCCCCATTCTGACCTTCCACTGGACTCAGTCTTTATTGTATATATCATCACATAATAGTTCTCTAATGATTGTGTATGTCTCTTCAAAAAGATTATACACTTCTTAAGGACAAGGCCACTATATGTATACTTTTTGGGGGCTCAGAGCAATAATGCACAAATAGTGGCAGTCTTAACTTTGTTACTGGTCAGCTGATTGACCAATCAATCAGTGGATTGGCTCAATCTCAAGCATGTAAATGAAACAGCTTGAGGATGTGTGTGTATGTGTGGGGGATGCATATAAAGTCAGAAAAATAAAGGCATTCATACCCGAGCAGCACTGTTAAAAGGGCAGCGTTGCAATAAAACCTGAAGAACTATTCCACTTCTTATCAGAAGGTAAATAGTCCTTCTTACCTAATGTGATGATATCAACTGGGAAATCTGCCTGAGTAATTACAGTTCTGCATCATCATACTTGACCTTTCTTCAATGCCCACGAAAGAGCTTGTTAGTGAATGTGAAAATGGAATCCATTAAACATTTTACTAAACATAAAACGTATGTTTATGAGTAATTTTCTATCAATTGATTTGCTGGATATCTCTTTTTAAGCATAAGTTTAAAATATGTAGGCGGGCAGGTTGGAAAAGTAACAGTGATAAAGGTAGGCCTAATATTTTCACATCTTCTGGTATATCTTATTGGTGAAAGCCCAGAAGATATTGAAATCACAATTAGTACTGTGTATTTAATATTTAATATATATATTAAATATATGTATACATATATTTTACATACATACATATATTCAAAAACAACGTATCATATTTTCTGGGATATAAACAGTGTTCTTAACAGTCCCATTAAAATAAGCCTTTTTTTTTTTTTTGTAGCTGAATTTGAATTTTGCTCTCTTGACCAGTATGAGTTCACCATGCATCATATTGTGTGTTGGTGATAGGAAATAAAAGCCAAGGTCTAGAGATGTTTTTCTTTTTCTTTTGCTATGGCATGAAATACTAATGGAAAGGTAAATCTAATACAGGAAATTATTGGAAAGTCATGTCTTCTTTTTACCCCCTAAGCTTAATATTAACTTTTAATAAGTAGTATGTATGCTTCTAAATGGTTTTCAGCAGTATGCTAGCAAACTGAAGAGATGACAAAGAGGAAGAAAAAGATTTATAAAGCCCAGGTGTCTGTTTCAGAAACCTCAGAATTTCCAGTTTCTTTTTTCAGGTATCTGAAAGAGCTGAACAGCAGCTGAAGCAACAGTAAATAGAAGGGAAAACAAAGTAGTTAGAGCTACACTGTTACGAAGAGATTGTAAATCCTACAGCCAGTGTTTGCTGCCGCTACTCTGGACATAACATTGTCAGCGTGAAGTCACAGAATACAAATCTTTGATTCACTTTGAGATGAAAGCCACAAAAACAGAACTAAGTCCCGCTCTTCAAGGGTACAAAAAGAATATTTTGCCAAAATTCTTCTTGCCTCAATAAAGGATAATAAGGTCATGCCTAATAAAACTGAAACTGTTGAAATTCAGGAATTCACCAAGAACATCAGTTTGATGTACTTGTTTCAGAGAGAGGAATTGTCTCTCAACTATAAGAGAAAGGTCTCAAGTGTCCCCCTCATAGACGTGATCTTACATACCATGCCCAGAAAGCACCCGCCAAATTGGGATCTTAAATCTGAAATGGCCCAATTTATCTTCTTCCTCACAGAGTATCAGTCACCTTCTTGCTCCTTAAAGTGTTGAACTCCTGATTATTTAATGGATTCTTCTCTTCAGACAGTTCTGGGGAGGCATGGAGAAAGATGTGAAGTTTAGCTACCTAAACCCAAAGTCAGTACATCCATCATCTTATGGTTTCTAGTTCCAGGGTGACCTTTAACACAAACAAGAGAAGGGAAGTGCTTGGTATGTTTACATCGAAATCTCTCAAACTTTTTTGTCCTTGTACATATCCTTGCTTTTTAAGAAATTACAGGATATTCATTCTGATGCATAACCCAGAGGATTGTTACTTAACAACAATTGCAGGTTGATTGCTAGTTTGTGCAATTATGAGTTTGTGCTATACGCTATCAAAAGGAGAAGTTTCTCCTCTATCTAACATTCATAAATTCTAAGATATTAAATCAATTTTGTTTTTAATTGAATTCCTGATTGTTCGGGGTGGGGCTTCTAAAAGACTTTGAATTATTATATCTAATGTATGTGTGTATATATATATACATATATATATATATATACATATATATATATACATATATATGTATGTATGTTATGAACCATAATAGTAAAACAAACCCCCATGAAGCCACCTCCAAAATGAATCAACATATTTCATCCTGATTCCATCTTCCAAATACAACTATCCTCAGGGGTTTTTTTTAAATAAATTTATTTATTAATTTATTATTTATTTTTGGCTGCATTGGGTCTTTGTTTCTTCGCCCCTTGGAGGGAGGGGGCGGGGGGGCGCTACTTTACATTGCGGTTGCGCGGGCTTCTCATTGCCGTGGCTTCTCCTGTTGCGGAGCACGGGCTCTAGGCACGCGAGCTTCAGTAGTTGTGGCTCCTGGGCTCTAGAGCACAGGCTCAGTAGTTGTGGCACACGGGCCTACTTGCTCCACGGCATGTGGGATCCTCCCGGACCAGGGCTTGAACCCTTGTCCCCTGCACTGGCAAGCGTATTCTTAACCACTGCACCACCAGGGAAGTCCTATCCTCAGTTTTGATTGCATAATATCCTTGGCCTTAAAAAGAAAAGTTATATTGCCTATTGATGTAACTCAAAATAATATACTTTTAAATTTTGCTTGGTTTTTGGATTTTATGAAAAAAAGGGGTATTGAACTATCTGTAGTCTGATTGCTTCCTTTTTAAATTCAGTTTTATTACAAGTGTTTATTAATTTATATTTTTCTGAAATATTTGATGGTATGGTTGGTAATATGGTAGGTAATATGTGATATATTAAAATTTATTATACAGTTGTAGTAATTAAGACAGCATATATTTGCATAGGGATAGGTGAATTGTCTATGGAGTTAGACTAGGGAGCCTGAAGACAGATTCATGCATATGTGTAAACCAGATTTATGACAGAAGTAGCATTGCAGATGACATATTTTTTGGCTCAAGCAGTTTCTGTAAGATATGCTAGCATAGGTATACAGAGGTCTGTGTTGATAGGTGTTCATTACAGCATTAATTATAATAGCAAAAGATTAGGAACAATTCAAATGTCTATCAATAGAATAATTTTTAAATAAATAATAAAATAATCCATTATATAAAATTATAAATATACAGTGGACAACTATGCAACTGTTTAAAAAGAAAACAGGGAAAACTGGTCCTCCCATACACTACAGATGGGACTGATAAATTGGTACTCTCACTCTGGAAAGCAATTTGGTAATAACTATCACAGTTTAAAATATGCAAGTCCTAACAGACAACCCAATTAAAAAATGGGCAGAAGAACTGAATAGACATTTTTCCGAAGAGGAAATGCAGATGGCCAACAAGCACATGAAAAGATGCTCGACATCGCTAATCATCAGGGAAATGCAAATCGAAACCACAATGAGATATCGCCTCACATCTGTCAGAATGGCTGTCATCAGAAAGAACAGAACTTACTAATGTTGACGAGGATGTGGAGAAAAGTGAACCCTCCTACACTGTTGGTGGGAATGTAAATCGGTGCAGCCACTGTGGAAAACAATATGGAGGTTTCTCAAAAAACTAAAATTAGAATTACCATATGACCCAGCAATTCCACAGGTGGGTATATAACCAAAAGCACAGAAACACTAATTCAGAAAGATACATGTACCCCAATGTTCATTGCAACACTATTTACAATTGCCAGGGTATGGAAGCAACCTAAGTGTCCATCAACAGGTGATGGATAAAGAAGATGTGGTATGTATGTGTATATATATATACACAATGGAATATTGCTCAGCCATAAAAATGAATGAAATTTTGCCATTTGCAGCAACATGGATGGACTTGGAGGGCATTATGCTAAATGAAATAAATCAGACAATGAAAGACAAATATTGTATAATATCACTTATATGTGGAATCTAAAAAATAAACTAGTGAATAAAACAAAAAAAGAAGCAGACTCACAGATATAAAAAACAAACTAGTGGTTACCAGTGGAGAGAGAGAAGGGGGGAGGGACAATGTAGGGGTAGAACTAAAAAAAAAGGGTTATTACGGGATTATATGAAATCATCTGTGTGAAACTTTGAAATTATAAAGCACTATACGATTTAAAGAATCTTTCATTCAATAAAAAATAAAATAAATAATTAAAAGAAGCATTGGACATGAATGGATGAAGAGGGGTGACTGGCTAGGTATCTAATCAAAAGGCTGGCTTTCCCCATCTAGAATGTTGCGGATTACTCCGTGGATTCTGGAACACTGAAAACAACAACTGCACAGACAGTAAAAATGAATTACAAATACTTTGGCATCTAAGAGAGAAGTATGTGTCTAATCAGTCCATTGACTAATATTTTTATGTCAATTACCTAGAAGTGTCAGAAATTTTACTTTTTCTCTTAGTGAGATATTTTTTCATTAATTTCATTTATTCTTCACATGTTTACTGATGGCCTTGGGTATTGAACCTCTGCTTTTTGTCTTGCTCTTCTCCTAGTCTATTCTTCATACAGTGCCCATGTGAACATATGGTTGAACATATGTACAACCACAGTTATATCACATTATATTATTTTTGCATCTAAAAAAATAAATAAAATAAAATATGCAAATCTTATGATGTAGAAATTCCATGTATTAGAATCTGTCCAAGAGAAACCCTTGGACAACTTCTGAAGGTAGTACACTCAGGTTGTAAATTTCCTTGTTGCTTCATAAACAAGACAGAATTGGAATAAACTTACATGTCTATCAATGGGAAAGCGGCTAAATAAATCATGGAATGCAGTCAAGCAATTTCTTGAAAATGAAATAGGAAAATTTTCCAGTAATGACAGTGAAACAAAGTGATTATGTGAACCCTGCCATAGTTAACAATTATAAGATCTGGACCAAATATTTTTTGAAAACCTGTCTTTAAATGCTTGAAAACACCCAAAGTAGACAGAGACCACTAGGAATGGACCGGACCAAGGTGTTGGTATACCCTTCTGTACTATTTGAATTTGAACCAAGTGCAAAATAATTTTATAAAACTGCAAATAATTAGATTTCAATCTGTTTTATGTGTATTAAAATGAAACATTAAAAAATTCAACTTTAGTCTCCTACATAGCTTTTAAATTAGGTTAAGCATGTTTTTACTTTTAGAATTAAAAGTGCATCTATCATTTCCTAGTAGATTGCCTTGCTCTATTTGGGTTAAGTATTTATTGATTCAGTCAATCTCAGCAAATATCTATTGAATGTCGAACATGTGGCCAAACCCTCTTCTACATGCTGGGGTACGACAGTCAGCAAGACAGACAACTCTCTGCTCACCTGGGGTTTATCTTGTAATGAACTGTCTTATTTGATAGAGACTTGTAAGCAGAAGGTATATATTCACCTAAAGGTATCATCTGAGAGAGGAAGGAAAAAAAACCCATGCGAGAAAAGGATAAGCAGGAATCTTACTTCTTTATGTACATTAAAATCCCAAAATATTAGAATTGAAGGGAGTCTTAGTAGTTTTCAATCTTTTTACATGAGGATTTTGCTAAATATAATATATTTTTTTGATTAATTCTTAGGGTACTTCAAAATTTTAATCTTTCATTTTTTCAGTCATTTTGAATTCAATGGATTATGGATGTATAATTTAATAGAGAATTCTTGTTTGGATTTGTCTTTTTTCTTTTATATTGGGGGGAGCATGTAGGAGGAATAGTCAACTTTTACATAAATATGACAGGTATGTATCATGAAATGGAATTTATTTGGCTTTCTTTTGAGTTCCTCCGTTCTTCTATAACCTGTAGGTAATGTGTTGTCGTTTATTTTTACACAATGAGCAGTTTCTTAGGGCAGAAGAGTTAGAAACCCTTTTTTGATGTATCCAATAATCCTTGCCATCCAGAAAGTTCTTTGTTATATGACTTTTATTACTAAACCTCTATGGTTTTGTTCACTGTATTTGTTATTGATACACTAAAACAATCCTAATAAAAAATCTCTAACTCAACAGGAAAACCAAGTCAAATTTGTTTCAACAATATCACATGTTTCTTAAAATAAACCTTTCCCAAGAACTTTCTCTAATTTCAGGAAATTGTTTATATCCTCACTTATCCTTTGTCCCAGTTAAACTCTATGCATGGAGTAATTATGCTGTTTTTCTATACCATGTTTTTCTTCTGTTTTTTGCATCTGTTATATTTTTATGATATTTGTGGATGTCTAGTCTTTATATTCATTAAGAACTGGTATTTTTATATACTATTTTATATTATCTGAAATCACTCTGATCAGATTTATGGTATTTCTCCAATAACTGAATACCAACATCAATTATAAAATTGTAATGATTATCATCTCATCTTAGATGATAGGCCAGAAATAGTGACTGCACTGTCTCTGAGTTTAAAGCACTATTCGATTTTCTAAATCATCATCTTAAAAGGTTTCTCTAGTGGGCTTCTGTAGCATAATATTCTTTAGCCCTCAACTAAGTATATTCTTTTTCTCTTTCTCTCTCTCTCTCTTTAAAAAAAATCAACAGCTTGATCAAGTCATCCGCCAAAGAAGCCTGTCCAGTTTGGAACTGTTCCTCTCTTGTGCTCAGAAACAGTTAAGTGCTTTAATAGCTACGGAACCAGTTGACATTGAATAAAGAGAACGTGACAAGCTAACCCACACTGGCAATGGATAAATCATTAGACCTCTAAAATACATGCTGTGAATTATAAAGATGCTTTTGTTTTCTTTCCAAACCTTGGAAAATTGATTTCCACTTCAAGGATAAACCAAAACAGTATTTAGAAGAACTACATGAGATCTAATTTATTTTCTTTTGTTTTCTCCTTTACATTTACTATTATTTTGTTAGCAGTAGTAGTAGCAGCAACAAAAAGTATGATGTGACCCCAAAACCATTGAAAATTACCAGATTACCAAAAGTTAATTAAGTAAACTTTGTAGCCTCTGGTGCCCTGTTACATTGTATTTGGCAAAAATAGTAAATATTTTTTACTTATTGTTTCACAATGACTTGATAAGATTCTAGGATGTCATCATACATTTATTTGATTTTGAGGATAGAAACAGCATGGTTTTCAACATCACCTATTTATCTATATAACTTATATATGAAACACTGATATGACAGAGAATTATTCTGATATTACCAAACCTCTTTTCTGTAGTGGGATCTATGTATTTTCATTGGTAACAATTAACAACACTAAAGATTATTAAATTAATTCAACTTTGATCTGATGTACCATTTAAAGGAATATATGTGTTTAATGTGCTTATTTCTTTTTTTCAAAGTCACTATGAATCAATAAAATCGTTTTTCTTATGAATCATACCATGAACTTAATCTCTAGAAAGAGAATATAACTTAGCCATGTATAGGGATTCGGGTTCAAATATAAGAGATGTGAAATACTTTCCCAGTACTTCAGAAGGTACTTAATTCATGAGCAGCGTGCTTCAATGTGAAATCATGAGTTTTGTTTTGTTTTTTTCAAACGTCAAAACTAAAATATCATTACAAATGTATACAAACCTTCTGTCTTGTTTTCTGAAATGCTCCTACTTTCATAGGCTTTGTACTTTTCTGAGAATTTCTCAGTGTAATAAAAAAGAGCTTCAAATCTTATTTGGTTATTATTATTTTTTAATACTTAAAAAAAAATTAATTATTTAAAAAAAGTTTTTTCTTACTCAAACTTCTACACCCGTGGATGATGATGTTTTTAATTTATACCTTCCCCTAAATATTATAATAATATTTATCAAGAATCTTTAAATGTTAATGACTACTTAGTTTTCTCTTACAAATTTAAATAAGAAATTAAAGCAAGCAGGCCACTGACTTGAAATGCAGCATAGTTAAAAAGGGGGAAAAGGGCTTTTAATTCAGCAACAAGCCAATAACATAATGTTATGGTCACATTTAAAATCACTTGACTCTTTGTCATCAAATTTTAAATGATAGGATATTTTACAAGTTACTCAGATATGATTTAGATGAAAATGAAGCATAGCAGGTCACTGAAACTAAGATCCAGAAAATTGTAGAAATATCAAGAGTATATAATAATCTACACCTCTCTTTCTACCCCTACCAGCACAGAATGGATTTTTCTTCTTCCATTTGGGGTTACATTAGTCTGTGCTATTGACATAGAGCAATTGTGGTCTGAAGTAATTTGGAACAGATCGACACTGATCAGCCTGTGAATACTTGAGGAACACCACCATGCACAATAATAAATTCTTAGATTGCTAAAATACTTTTTTCCCATGGAGTTATCCGTAAAGATAACTGAGAATAATCATCTGAACATAAAACTATTTGATACATTAATCCTTCCAAACTGAATTAGCTAATTATCTATTTCAGTGATGTTCAAGTTATAGATTTCCACATTTAGAACTGTATTCTGTTTTCGTCCTAGTTATCACAAGGACATAAACCATCTCAGGTAGCATTCACTAAGAGAATTAGATGATTAAGCATTGTGCTGTGCCCAAAGATAAGAGATTTTCCCTGAAATGTGAGCCCGAAGTGTCAAAGTAGTCAAATGTTTTGTATCTAAAACTTTCCCCTCCTATTGTATGGTTTCCTTAACTCTCTTTATATAGCATTTTCTACCTTTATGTTTAGGTGAATAAGGCACCATTCTGCAAGACTAAAGGTAAGAGAGGAATTCTGTTTTTTGAATGACAAAGCCACTGTCAAACTGTGACTCTATTTTTAGTAGCATGCTTGAGGGTTGATTATTAGAATAGTTATTTCCTCAAAAAAAAATGAGTATCTGCTTTGAGCCAACTATTTTCACATGTTAGCTCAACACCCCTGTGAAGTTAAAATAACCTTGTTAAGGAGATTCGATGTTAGTGAATATTTGATGTTTAATTGCCCTTGATGACCAGGTAGAGTTGGGCTTCAACCCCAGAGCTTTCAACAGGCAGTTTTACTCTTTCTAGTACCCTGGAGATACCTAATAGTCTCTCCATAAGAAATTATCTGGAAATTTTTATCCCATGTAGTCATCAGATATTTTAATCTTTAAAGAAGGAGGCTAGCCCCCTCTTATAAGCCTAATTGGAATTCTAGCCCTGCCACATTCTAACTGTAGAACATTGGACAAGTTGCCTAACCAATTTGAGTCTCTGTTTTCTCGTTTGTGAGGTGAAAATAGTGATTTTTATAGGCTTTTTGTGAAAATTAACCTTGTAAAATGCCCCATAGAGTAGACCTCACTGGCGTGGCCACCAGTTCACAATAAGCCCCCTTTCTCTGGGAACTGCCTACAAAATACAGGTGCAGTTGCCCACAAACAACTGGCCAAACAATATTATTCTGCCCCTCTAACGTTGACTGGCTAACCCACAGGTGAAGACCACGTTGGCCTCCTGTGAAGAGTCATGTGCTGAGATACTTCAACTATTTTACCCTGGGGGGCCAGACATGAACTCTGCTTCTGAGGTCAGATGTCCCCTGATCGCTGCCTTTCCTGAGTCTTGGATTCTTTGAGCTACCCAAATATTCTTCCAATATGCCAGTTGGAAGAATACTTTTTTCCCTTAAGCCAGCCAGAGCCAGTTTCTATTACATGCAACCAAAAACGTATTAACCGAGGCAATCCAGCACAGAGCCCAGCGCATAATCCCTGGACACCCAGCACTTGTAAATTCTTCATTTCCTCCACCATACTAATCCTCATCCAAAATGGGAATACTCTTTGCTTTATTTTTAAGGAATGTTAAAAATATAACTGAACCAAAGCCCCTATTGTCTAATAAAGCCAAGTAAATCACAGAGACCTAAAACTGTGAACAAACGGTGCCCTATTTAGAAGTTCTCTGTCGTTCAGAATCTGGAGTAGAGGTTTAAACCCAGCCTCGCTAAATGCTGATTCATGTTGCAGTTCAGTGGAGCCTTACTCAGTGATTGCTTTGAAATCAAAACCAGAACAATGTCCCTATGATTGATATTATTCTGCATTGAGTCAGGTATTTTTTTTCTGATAGTTAAACTGACTGGAATCAGGAAATGCTATATATGCTTTAAAGGATGATAAAAAACAAAAGAATTATTCATTCGCTGAATTTAAAAAAACAGTCTTTGCATGATAAATCCTGAATAAGAAAAAAAAAAAAAAACCCTATGTAAAAACCTGGAAAACATTTATGAAACTCCAAGAGAAAAACGAGAGTTATTGAATCCAAGCACTTATCCCCTAGTCTGCTGTTTACATACCAGTAAACAACTCTACTGTGTCTCTGAAGACTACTAACAGGAAGCAGAAAGCCAAAATAAATTAATAGTTCTTAGGTTGGGAATTGGATTCATGTGATCTCACTGAAAATATAACTTTTGTCAAAAATTTATCTCTGATGAGATTAAATACTAATTAACTGATAAAATTCAGTTGTGCCTTTGATGAAAAAATATTGTTTGATTTTGGAAGGTATGTGTTGGCATTCTCAAAATTATAAAACAGAAACAAATTTTAGGCTGTTGGGAGAGATTGACCTTGGAGATGATACAGTATTTATCTTAGACACTGAAAACCAGTGTATACTAAGAAACATAATCATTTAAGAACAATGGTAACAGCTACAGCAACAAACTGTCAAAGAACAGCACCACCCTCCCAGCTCTATATGAAGATATTCAGGGATTATTTGCTTTTTATGAAGATTCCGTTTCTGGAAGGTTCCAAACTATGTTGCTTTTCAGTAAATCTTCATCAATTAAAAAAAAAAAAGCCAACGTGTTCTGAATCCACAGGCCACTTACTCGTGGGCATCACCAACATCATCATAGTAAGTGGGCAGAAGCAATATATGAAAACTCCCAGCTGTGACTGCCAGAATTTTTTTAAGCCAGACAAAACTAAAACCGTTCCCTTTATTTCACTGAAAAATAAACACAGTTCCATACACCAAATCTGCCATAATGCAGGGGCTCCTTGGGCATCAATCATTGGTCTATATAAATAGAAGGAAAAGAGCTGGTAAAATTTTCTTTGCTCTCACCTAGTTTTCTGGTTTCTCTTGCCAGAACCATCCATTCTCAACAAGCTGATCCGCTTTAAATTCTACTTCCTCCCACCCTGGGCACTGCACACTAGACTTTTCCTGTGCAGTACGTGTGGAGTTAAATAATAGTTTGTGTTAATTGCCATTTATAATTAATAAGCTGTGCTCTTATTTGTTTATATATATCTCCTCCTGAAGGAAGAGCCCACATCTGTCTTGTTTATTATATTCCGAAGGCATTTCCTAGTACCTAGCCTGTGTATGGACTTAGTGTATAATAGTGAGTCCATAAATAGTTGAATCAATCAATCATTCTACTTGTAATGTAATAAATCAACTAATCCTGAGCTAATAGAGTCTGACTACTAATTTAAAGGATTAGCTAAAATTGCTGTGTTTCTAAATGAGGTTCTATAAGAAAGTTAAAAAACTGTCATAAAACAATAACCAGCCTTCTGAGCACTTTAAAATGAGTCTGCATTTCCAAATGCTACTAGGATGACTAAATCATAGCTACTAGAATGCTACTAAATTTATGTGCTACCCAAATTTACAATATCCTCTAAGAGTGTAAGTAGGGAAGGATATATGGCAAATTATATATATGTGAAACAATTTCTTATGGTACCAAAAGATACCTGGCCTCCCGGTGAGTGTGCTGTAGGGTAAACATTAGACTCACTGGTCCATCAGGTTTCAGCTACAATAGGAGGGAGGAAGAAAGTTTGGAGATGAGATTGTATGCATAGGGTTTTGGAATCAAAAATAGGAGATCCAGAGGGCCCAGTAGGAGCTGTGGGTGAGGAGAGGAGAGGGTTTGGGATTGGGTCAGATCAGGGAATATTCAGAGCAATGTGGTGTGAGAGTCCTGGTGATAACAGATGCCGAAGGATACTGATGGCCTTTTAAAATCCAATTCTGACTCCCAATTGTTATGCAAACTGGTCTTGTATTTTTGAGAAATACACAGAGATGAAGAAACAAACTCATTCAAAAGGTAGGAAAACTTGACTCAGTCCTGGCAAAGATTCAGTTCTCAGAAGTCTGGAAGCTGATTTTAAAAGAAATAACTGAAGCCACAGAATGTACAAATCACTGACTTCAACACAGCTCAGACACTGAAGCAGATTATAGAAAATGTTTTGTGGCAAGATGTATATGTAATGAATTTTGAGAGCTTGCTCTTTTGTGTAGGTATTCTTTTCTAAAAATGTTAGGACCACCGGACAGTGTGGAAAGCACTACCTTTATGAAACATACTTTTCCTGTAATTTTTTAAATCTTTCTTTTTGCCTGCATTCCATAACTGCTAAAATTATAAATGTTTATAGATTTATAAAAATGTTTAGCAGTGATTCAAGTAGTAAAACTTTAGTAATTGTCTAACACACTTTATTTTTCTTATAATTTTTTTCTTTCTCTCATAATGCAGGGAATAGACTTTTATACTTTGTATCAAATCAAAACTGACATGTTGGCAGCAGTTACATAAAATGAGATAAACTAGGTAGAAATATCAAATCAGATTCTTTTAGGCTTGGAACCAGTCTGTAGGTTCCCAGTAATCCAGATAAGCAGCTACAGTTATTGATGAGTGAGACATATTCTCTTTTATATGAATTAAATTCTTTCAAAGTGTCACAGTGATTCTACCTAATATAAACCCTTGGTTATGCTGGCAGTTCCCCACATGAAGAATTCTTGTGCTCAGGAATGTGTTTTATCTCTATTCCTTAGAATTTGAAATGCATATTCTGTATTATAGATGTTAAGTAATCTACCTGGGAAGCCTGAAAATTCTACATAACCTATAATGCAGTGTTATGTAGACCTCAACCTTAAATGTAATGGCGCTGGTGCCCTCATTTTTTTATTCCCTCTTTCTATGTGATCTCTTCTGATTCCACAGCTTTACATACTCTCCGTATGCTAAAGACCACTGACTTTAAGTCCAAAGTCCTATATTCAGCTGCCTACCCTATATTTCCACTTAGATGTGGTACCTAACATGTCAAAAGCAGTGCTCTTCATCGCCACCTCACCTCTGCCAACCAGAGCTCTTTCTCTGTCTTTTCTAATATTTCCCATCTCAACGAATATATCATCCTTCTCCATTTCTCTCTTTTATCTCTCTCTCACTCCCTACTTCAAATTCAGTCCTGTCAGCTTTACTCCAAGACTTATCCTGAATCCATGTACTTTTTTCCATTCATTCTCATGACTACCTCCCTGACCAAAGCCTTTGTCATCTCTTGCCTAGACTTGAAATAGTCTGCTCAGTGAGCCCTTGTTTCCATTCTTGCTCCCAAAAAAATCAATTCTCCACATTACAGCTAATGATTTCCTAAAACCTAAATATATTGAACCAACTAATGTCTCTATGGGAAAATGCATTCATAATTTCACTTTGGATGCTAGGAACATATACAATGTGGTAGGAATAGATTCAAGTCATTGGTGGTGGTTTCAGTCATTGGGGCAGGGTTGCTAACAGGATCAAGTGCAACCAGTAAAAGTATGACTGGGCTGAGGAAAAGCAGAAAGTTGGTAAATCAATGGTTAAGAGACCTGCAAGTGTGCAATGGGTATGTATATACTCTTGGGATCCAGCTGGTTCCTTTTCACATCCTTTTCTTCTGTATGGCTTAAGCTTTGACCTGCCTGCTTCTCTACTATTACTTACTTTTATCTACCAGAGTATTCCTCCTTGAAGGTTTACCGTGGAACAGAATTCAACATTATAAATATCCACAATCTCTTAGATAATCCCTTCAAGATTGGTTAGGAATTTTATTCACAGAGGTGGGAAAAGTGGAAGTAAAATTTTCATCCAGAATTGTGTGTACTACAAAAGAATATGTAGCTTCAGGCCATTCTGGGTGTTTTCTGACTGAGCTAGCCCTGGCTTGGGATATGAAGGACCAATACTTTCTCACCTTCATTAGCCTTCTTCTAGGGAAGAGAGAGGCTTCTCATCCCTCATGAAAACTTTGTTCTGTCCTCTTCCTGCCATGCGGCACTACCAATCCTACCATTATAGTGGACACTGACAAATCAGGTAAGAAGCTTCAGTAAGATGGGGGTGGGATTGGAAGAAAGGGGGAGATAGCAAAATCCAAGAATTCCCAAACAGGAGCACCCTGTCCTTTTATGAATAGCTGTTCTAATTATGATATATTCAATTGACTAACAGAAATGCTTGAGAGGTGGAGTGTATCAGGTACCCCTGGGGCAGTCAAGCTTGCTTCAACAAGCTGAGATCACTATCAGGTAGCCATGATTCTTTCCTCTATGAAATAGAGAACATGGGACCATATAAGACCAAAAGGTTGGAGCAACTCCATGAAATAATTTACATCAAAACAAGGAGTTTTGGGCATGAGATGATCTTCACTCTTAAATTTTGTGTTATAAGTATTTTTGCATACTTCTTTCTCTTAAAGAATGAAAAAATAAGAGGAAGCCTGTATCTTTAGTTTGCTCAATGAGAAAGAAAAATTGTAATTGGATCCCCTTACTGTCAATCATTTAGCAATGCTTCTGGATAGAAATAAGGGAAACTTTCTATATATGCATTGTGTAATATGATAACCACTAGCTATATGGGGCTGTTGAACTCTTGAAATGTGGCTAGTGTGACTGAGGAAACTAATTTTTAAATTTTATTTAATTGTAATTTAAATTTATATAGCCACATGTGACTAGTAACTACCATATTGTAGATTTTGAATCTAGGACTATCCTTGCCAGGGAAAAAGCAGTGACCAGGTTTATTACCCCTGATCTTTAACACAGTCATATTTGTTCCCTTCCACCGTTCTTAAGATTAGTGTGGAGAGTAAGGAGGTCATGAGTACAAATGCGTGTGAAACTCTCTAAGGAAAGGTATCTTGCCAGCAGAAAGCTAAGAAGACAGTGCTGTTGATAGTTAATGTTATCAAGACTAAAGAGTAAAAGACCTAATAAGTCAGGATAACCCTCTGACTAATGTATGACTCTTAGAGCTAGGAACATTTGTAGTTGAGTGCTTGCAAAGAAAAGAGATTTCTCTGATCTTTGGCCAAAACTTTTCAAAAAATCAGAAATTCATCTCCTAAATTTGAGGAAATACTTTAAATTTAGTCTTGGTTTGGTTTTGAGAGGGACCTGGAGAATCAATATAACTTTAATTTTGAAAATTAAGCAGAAATTGAATAACCTCATTATTCAGTTAATTCAGAATAATTCAATTTATTTATTATTCAGAATTGAATAATAAGGATTCAGACTTCCAAAATGGATTTTTAATTAATAAAAAATAATGTCTAATTAGTTATGAGTCTTCAAAAATATTTTATTTACACTGTCTCCCAATAATTGAATTTGTTGAGAAATATCTTTTCATTTAAAAAACGTGTTGAGCTCCTACTATGTGTCCTGTATTGTGCTAGACATATACAACTAGTTAATGCTCTTAACAGTTCTTTTTAAGAAGAGGAAACTAAGGCTGAGAGCGGGTCAGTAACTCGCCAGTGATCACTGCTTTCCAAGCACTGCTTCATAAGGTATGAAGCTGGGTTCCAACCCACGTTTACCTGATGCCAAAGTCCATGCTTTTCAGAAGGGGAAACATTTTCTTCCGCCAGTTACGTTCACCTATTTTATTTAACTTAGCCACTCAGTCTGTTTGGATTCACTTTTGTGATGTATCCCCCACCAAAGGATGCTGATGATCTTAAAGAATTTACAAATTCCAGGCTCAGCTTCTTGGCAACCAGGTTATTCTGAGTGATGCATCGCCAAACCTGCACTAAACCCTGTAGCTTATTGGAGTGTTAGGGTTTCTGCTGATGGGGCAGAGTTGTGGGAAAATCATTTCCCTTCTAAGCCAAATTCCATTTAATTGCCATTGTTTACCTGGTGGGAAAAGATTTACATTCCACAGCTCAGACAAATCAATACTGCTTAATACTGTGATTTAACTTGGAGTTAACACTAGCTAAATGACAAGAATGCCTGGCTGGAATATAAAGTCAAGACATCAACTACTACACTATTGGCTAATATAACCTAACAATAAAGATTCTTCCAAAAGACTAATCTTCTCCCAAGCTCTAATCAATTCTTAAGGGAAATCATCAGTCCAAATCAATAATAACTTGATGGTGTGATGAGCATTATAACCTTACATTTTCAGAGAAGAAAATAGAAATGGCTTGACTAATGTAATTTAATTCTAAGTCTTAGTCATAGAGCACAACACAGAGCCAAGAATCACTAGCTCCTTTCCTCAAATTTTACCTATTATTTGAAATTGATACAGCTCACCAGTGATATTAACATCAGAAATTACATCACATCTTAAGTAATTTGGAAATACATGATAAGAGGATTGTTTCCATTGCAAAACTTTACTGAGAAGATTTTTATTGTTCCCTTTCATAATTTATCACAGTTTATTCAGGATGGAGCCAGTTTATTCAGGATGGAGCCGGGTTCAAGACTCATGTCCATCATTTACCAGCTTAGTATTTAACCTCCCTTGTGCCTCAGTTTCCTCAGTTTTAGACAATAAAACTCACATCATAAGCTTGTTAGATTAATACATGTAAAACCATTAAAATAATGTCTGGCCCACAGTTCAGAGTTTATGTTCTGTATTCATAAAGAATAAAGTTGCTGTTTACATTATCTTTAAAATTTTTCATTATCATTTTTGTTAATATTTTTCGTATTGATAGAATGTCATTTTTTAGCTTTGAAGAATACTTTTGTTATATTGATTCATTTGTTCAGATTGATGGTTTTTCTCTTCTGTCAAACCATGTCTTAATTTATTTGAAACACATTTATGATCTGTCATGTTTCAGCCAGATGTCCCATTAGCTTCTAAGTAAGCTTAGAATTCTGTAAAACATCTTCAGAGAGGGCGTATAATAATGCTTTACGGAATGATTTGTTTTTCCAGTGGCGGCAAAAATTTTGAGAATTCTAAAATGCTCTTTCCTTCAACAGTTATCTAAAGTTAAGCCCTGAGCATCTGACCTCCATGCAACCTCTGTATTTCACTGTTGTGATTGTCTCAGGTATGTTTACCTTCAACAGACCTAGTCCCCTAATCTCTTTCTCCTGCTCCTCCGCCAGTCTGCTGCATTCCTGTCTGCTGTGAAGAGTGGTGACAAATACTAATCTGAACTAGACCACAGTCGCATGAAGTCAGATGGAGGACTTGGCCTTGTATCAAACCTTAAAGCAGAGGGGAAGGGTGGAAATGCTGTCTTGTAAATAGCAAGCCACCCAGTGCGTAAGCCCTGAAAACATGTAAATAACACTACATCTCATATGCTTTATTTCTCAATTTTGTCATGCTACCTTTGCCAGATAGTTTAACTGAGTATGATTTGCAATGTTATTTTATTGAACATTTTTTGACAATTTGAGTACAGCTCTGAATGTAGTATTAAATCCTCTTCTGGCTCAGCAGATTGCAAAATTGCACGCTCTGTCTACACATCAAATCCTAGGTCTGGAGGGGAATTCAGACTTGACCTAGTGCAGCACATCCAGAAAACACTGCATTCGAGCTCTCTCATAGCAGATGGTATTTCAAGCTATCCTAAATGACATCTTTACAAGAAGATTAATTATATTATTACAGACTTTCACACAAAGGTTAAAATTAAGCTTGGCTTCCATTTCTTATAAATTCATACAATTTTTTCTTCTTGTTCAAGGATCTCTAGCCAACTCCAATGGCTGGACCAGTAAGTTTAATCACACTTCTGTGACTAGGAAGAAACTAAATATCATAAATTATGTTAACAATTTAGTTCCAAATTCTTTGTGTCAGCTTTATGTGTCAGGTTTGGGATTGGTCAATTTTTTTAATCCATCAGGGATCCAGTGTTGCAAAAGTCCCAAAGAAAAGCTATTCTGAAGAATTCTCAGAGAATCAACTCAATTCTGGCAACTCTTTTATAGAGATTTTGGGATGACCAGAAACTACACTGGCACAATACTTAAAGCTTTGGCCTAACATGAATTTAAATTATAATTACATTATAATATTCTCTAAGAATTCTGTAAGAAAAAAATTGTATATGGTCAAAGGAAGGAAAAATTGCTTTAATCAAAGTCCCAATGATTGAATAGCATATATTCAGTAACAGAATGAAGATTTACCTCAAAACCATTGGGCCTTCTATCCTCACAGTTTCTATTATTATTTAGAATTGTTTTTCAGCTATAAGTTGACAAAGATAGATTGCTTTAAAATTTTAGCTATATGGCATTTTAAAGTTCTTTTAAAATAAATTCACATTGATTTTAAACTTAGCATTAGTTAGATTTTTAATATGTGCTCAAATTGCAGAATTCTTCATAATCAACATCTAATATCTGTTCATTCCATTTATGATTAAGTAGTCTCTTCATCAATTTATTTATTTTTTAAAAATTATTTTCCCCTCTTAAAAGAAACTTATTGCTTTGTTATGTGTTTGCTTGGAAATCATTCAAACTGTAGAGACTTCTGGTCTTATTCTCTCCAGTTCTTCTCTGTTTCTGGGACAGAGGGTGGATCGTATTTCCCTAAACCGTGGCAGTTAGATGGGGCAGTGCTATGATACTAATGGATGATGAGCAGAACTGAAGTGTGTCATGTCCAAGCCAAAACATTCAGTTACTGCTGCCAGACTCACCAGCCCAAAGCTCTCTCCCCCTGCTGGGGGACAGTGGAAGAGACCTTGTGTTGAGATTGTGGAGGTACAAGATCAAAACAGCCTACATCACTGAGTTGCTTCAAGAAGGACAGTTGGCTTGGAGGGTCTCCTGTATCCACATATGGTTTTAATTGAATGAGAAATAAACCTTTTTTTGGCATGTCAAGTCGCTGAGATCTGGGAATTTTCTATTATTGCAGCATAAACCTGATCTATCTTAATATAACTAGACAAGATAAAAGAAAACTCAGGAGGAAATCTAACTTCCCTGAGAATCTTACTGAGACCTACTTAGACCTTGTTGTCCCAAAGAAGGTCAATCAACTTCCACAACAATGAATGTTGGTTTAGTGTCTAATGTTTGTAGTCACTACACAAGATACCTGGGATACAAAGATGGTGAGGATACAACCCCTTGCCTTCAGATTGCTATAAAAGTACTTCCTGGGATGATTTCGAGCTATTCAAAATCGGGAAATTCTACTGAAAACATTTTTCTTACCAAAAAAATTCTTAATCTGAAAATGGCACATGTGCACACACACACACATATATTGTGTGTATGCATCATACATTGTTATGCATTCAGTCTGCATGAATGTTATACATATATGTGTATGTATGCATTTGAAGGGGTGGGGGAGAGAGAGAAAGATACAAGGCACCACATTCTTCAGTTGCTCTTTCACTAAATTCCAAAATCCAGACAGAATAAATTTGTAATCAGTGTAGTTGTGGTTTACCTGACACTGCCTTGCACAGAATAAAAATGGCTCCCTGATAAAATGGAAATCACATATTTCATTTCCAGCCAGTCTGTAACTGGTCATTTTGTTTGTTTGTTTTTTTTCTTTTGCGCAATGGATCAAAGTAGTCTGAAATGAATTAGTGCAATAAGAAAAAAAAATATATATATAGATAGATAGATAGATAGATTTTTTTTTTTTACCATTACATCGTATTTACACTTAGTTGCAGTTTTTTGTACTAAATCAAATGTAGATTTTTATTGAATTACTGTTAATGCCAAAGAACTGCTGTTCAGTCAAATAGCTGTTTCGTGGTTGCACCTTAGCTTGCCTCTGGCCTACCTGTGCCACTGGGTGCTGACATACCCTTCATATATCACAAGAGTGAAGACACTAATTTATGGAAAATCTGGGCTTAGTTTTTCTTCATTTAGTTGAATAATCCAGTTCTTGAAATTATCAGTAATAAAGAGATAATTATGATGAACATTTCTACCCACCTTTTCATAACTAAGGGTTTCTTTTAACATATATTTCAGCCCTACAATATAATGGTGTTCTTATATCACATGTTAGAAAAGTAAGACTAATTAGCTTATCTAAGACACACAGTTATCAAGTGAACAAACTACCATCCAAACTCAGGTCTGTGCTCTGATAACATATGTCAGCACATTTTTTTTTTAAGTTTTTTTATTGATTGATTGATTGCTATGTTGGGTCTTTGTTTCTGTGCTAGGGCTTTCTCTAGTTGCGGCAAGCGGGGGCCACTCTTCATCGCGGTGCTCGGTCCTCTCACTATCGTGGCCTCTCTTGTTGTGGAGCACAGGCTCCAGACACGCAGGCTCAGCAATTGTGGCTCACGGGCCCAGTTGCTCCGCAGCATGTGGGATCTTCCCAGACCAGGGCTCGAACCCGTGTCCCCTGCATTAGCAGGCAGATTCTCAACCACTGCGCCACCAGGGAAGCCCAGCACATTTTTTAATATAAAAAATCCTTTTTGCAAATATTCCTTTTATAAAATATTGCTTTTTAAACCACAAGGATTCAAAACTCCAGACTGCTCTTAGAATTACCTAAATAATCTCTAACAGCATTTCTAGAGGGGTAGTCGTGAGTCACCTGCATCAGAGTCAGCTGGGGTGCTTGCTAAAATGCAGATTTCTGGTCTCCTACCTAAACTTTGTGAATCAGAATCTTCTAAAGAACATTTCAGAAATTTTCATTTTTAACTTATTTTCCAGATGACTCTAATATACAGTAAAGTTTGAGAACTGCTGAAACATACTTACAATCATTATTCCCAAGCAACTGGGAGACTCTCAACCCTTACAGAAGTGACTCCAATTTTATCAAAAGAACACCTCAATAAGGCCCTTTATGTTTGACCACGTCACCCATGTCAAGAATCTAAGGTGTGAATTCAGTTTAGCTAATAGTAGGAGCCAAGGAGATGCAGTGGTAACCAAAGAGCAAGGGGTAATGAGAGGAGTACTTTTTTCTTAATTTGGAGAGTAATTTGAAGAAACACTGAACATAAACATACTAACGCATTAATTTAAAATATGACATTGAATGCTGGCTTTAGGAAATATAAAAAAGGCCAAAATTTATAAATTTGGAGGCTTATGCTAAAGAAAAATTTGAATATAAAAATGAAAATGAAGGAGGTGGTTGGGGGTGGAGAAGTTAAACAAGAGGTTGTCTGTTGCTGGATGGAGAGAAGAGAAACAGAGACAAGTAGAGGGTGTGAAGAGCAGCATTTGAAAACAAAACACAATCTTTACACACATTCTTTTAACCCAAGGTTAACTGGTGGTATCCTGTTTTGCAGTTTCAAAATTTGAGTCACAGAGAAGTCCCATGAATTGCCAAAGTTCAATCGGTTAGTCAATGGCAGAACCAACCCAACCATACTCCAGTGACTCCAAACCCACTGCTTTTCCACCTAATTATATTACATTTTCTTTTGTTTTAAGCCTTCCAACTAGTTTTCAGTCCATCTGAGGATACTGTGTCTGTCTGAGTCAATATGAACTAATATGGCAGAGCTTTGGGTAAGCATGTTAGCATTTTTGAACATTTCTTGCAGTTTTTCCCCCTTTGGAATAATTACAGACTGCTGTGTTTTAATTATAGTGACTTTTAGGATGCTCCAGATTTCTTCCAAACAGTTGGCTTTTGTATTTTCTTCTTCTACCTTTCATCTTAAGTTTTCTAAACTCTTCTGTATCCCAGTGAAATTTTTCCTTAAGAAGAAACCCTAAGTGGTATATAGTCCACCTGAGTGGCATGGCAGAGGAGGACACAAATTAGCTCCACTGAATACTAGGTGTAAATGCTTTCAGGTAGCTCTTCTTAGTTGAAAACAGTATAAAACAATACTCTTTTTCCAAGCCATCTGGAGGCAACTTACTGGCAAAGAACAACGTGGGCTACATAAAAGTAATAATTCTGATTTCCATGTGTCATCTGCATGTTGCACTACTCTGTAAATTATGCATAGAAACAGAAATTAGAAAAGGAAGCAGCTCTGCAATGTGCTGTGATTAAAGAATCACCAAGCATCACCTTACTTGGCTGGTAGTTAGGATCTATGTTTGTTTATTTTTAAAAAAATATACAGGTGTAATGGAATGGCTCCTCCTATAATGTGCAAAGTAAATAGATAATTGTATTTTGAAGGCAGCAGTGTCCTTTCCATAAATAATCCATATGTCAGGTTTTTCTGCCCATTAAGATTCACCTTCCTGTGGTATATTTAAGAAAGAAAAGAAACTATTTCATATGTGTTTCTGAATCGTCACTGATTGCTACTCACCTGAGATATATGGTTCTTGTCTCTCCTCCTTGGTGTGTCACTGCCACCTCTTCAAAGGATTCCGTAGGACAGGACATGTAGTGGTTGAACATGGGATAGGCCTGACTTCCATTAATAGTTCTGTCATTTTTGTCTTTTTTAAAAAACTGCTTTGTTGAGGTACAGTTGACATGTAAAAGCTGTACATATTTAGTATATACAACTCGATGAGTTTGGCAATAAGTATCCACATTGAAACCAGCACCACCATCAAGGCCATAGACATATCCATCACCTCCCAAAGTTTCATCCTACCTCCTTTATTATAACAAAAACAATAACTATTAATATTATTTTTTTGTAATAGAACACTTAACATAAGATCTACCATCTTAGAAAATTTTAAGTATATAGTACAGTATTTCTATCTATAGGCACTATGCTGTATAGTAGATATCCTGAACTAATGTATGGTATTTAACTGGAACTTTGTACCCTTTGATTACAACCTCTTCATATCCCCATAGCTCCAACCCCTGGCAATCATCAGTGTACCCTCTGCTTCTATGAGTTTGACTGTTTTAGATTATACATATAAGTGAGATCATACAATATTTGTCTTTCTGTGTTTGACTTAATTCACTTAGTATAATGTCCTCCAGGTCTATCCATGTTGTTGTAAATGGTAAGATTTCCTTCTTTTTTAAAAAGGCTGAATACTATTTTATTTTATGTATATCTCACATTTTCTTTATCCATTCATCTGTCAATGGACATTTAGGTTGTCACTATCTTGGCTACCGTGAATAATGCTGCAATGAACATGGGAGTGCAAGTATCTCTGTGAGATCCTGATTTCAATTCTTTTGGATAAATACCCAGAAGTGGGATTGCTGGATTATCATATGATAGTTCTATTTTTAATTGTGTCATGTCCTTCTTTACTGTCATCTCACAGTTACAGACATGAGGCTGGATTTCTATTCTATCCAAAATATAAAAAGAATTCTTAAAGCTCAACAATCAGAAACAAATGACCAATGCAAAAAATGGTCTAAACACCTTAACAGACACCTCACCAAAGAAGACATATAGATGGCAAGTAAGCATATGAAAAGATGCTTCACTTCATACGTCATCAGAAAAATGCATATCAAAACAACGAGATACCACTACACACCTATTAGAATAGCCGAAGTGTAGATCACGGATGATATCAAATGTTGGTGAGGATGTGGGACAACAGGAACCCTCATTCATTGCTGGTGGGGGTGCAAAATGACAATTTAGCAGAAGACAATTTGGTGGTTTCTTACAAAACTAAACGTACCCTTATTATACAGTCTAGCAGTTACAATCCTTGGTATTTATCCAAAGAAGCTGAAAACTTATATTCACCCAAAAATCTGCACATGGATGTTTATAGTAGCTTTATGCATAATTGCCAAAACTGGGAAGCAACCAAGATGTTCTCCAACAGGTGAATGGATAAATAAACTGCGGTACATCCAGACAATGGAATATTATTTCACACTAAAAAGAGATGAGCTCTCTGATCATGAAAAGACATGAAAGAAACTTAAAAGCATAATAGTAAGTGAAAAAATCCGATTTGAAGTGGCTACATATAGTTTGATTCCAACTATATGACATCCTGGAAAAGGCAAAACTATGGAGATAGTAAAAATAATAGTGGTTGCCAGGGGTTGGGGTGGAAGGAGGGATGAGTAGGTGGAGCACAGGATTTTTAGGGTAATAAAACTATTCTGAATGCTACTGCAGTGGTGGATACATTTGTCCAAACTCGTAGAATGTACAACACAAAGAGTGAACCTTAGTGTAAACTGTGGACTTGGGTGATGATGTTGTGTCAGTATAGGTTCATCGGTTGTAGCAAATGCGCCACTCTGGTGGGAGACGTTGACAATGAGGGAGGCTATGCATGTGTGGAAGCAGGGGCTATGTGGGAAATCTCTGTACTTTCCTCTCAATTTCGCTGTGCACCTAAATCTGCCTTAAAAAAGACAAAGTCTTTTAGTGAAAGAAACAAAAAACAGAAAGAACTCAGCTACAAACTTTCTAATGCTGCTCCCTTAGCGATAACTGGAAACTCTATCATTACACTAAAAAATATAAAACCTGGCGGAGTAGCCGCGTCCATGGAAGCAGCTGCTGCACCAGCACATTCTGACTGACCCGCAGCACAGACGGCACAGCCAGTAGCCACGTTCACAATGGACTTGGGACACATTTTAGCCCTAAGTAAGCAGGATATGTAAAGAAGGAAAAGAACTCTGAATGTTGATGCACAAACGTCCGCAATGGACGTGCCCAGCAAAGATGGAACTGAAACTAAGAACTTAGAGCTGGACCACAGTTGGCTTGGCCGGCATCAGAGCAGACGGGGTGGTCGGACCCTGACCTGGCATGAGACGGGAACTTTGGCTGCAGGACAGAAGGGCACACTCTGCGTTAGGGCAAAGTCTCAAAGGAGCCCTGGTGTCCCGTCGCGAGAGATGGAAGCTCTTAGATAAGAAGAGGGAAAAGGCTCCGGCAGGGCATGTAAGGGAACAAGGTTTCAGGCAGGAAAGCAGGGGAGGGGCTTGGAGAAGGCCTGGTGGGGGCAGGGTTTTTAATGTCTGAAGCCAGGATTGGCCGTGGAGAGTCATCTTCTGATGTCTTTAGCTCCCATTAATAAATTACAGCAACATACCTGCACTTTACATCCTAATGGCGCAGCAAAACCACTGCCTCTCGGCCTCACACTCCTGGTGCTGAGCCGCTTTTGCCTGTTTTTTTCTAGGACGGGTGAAGTGTCACAGCTCGGGCTTAGGCCTCCCTGGGGTAAACATCAGGCATTCGCCTTGCTGTTGGCCAGAGAGCTGCCTGTGGTCACACATGAGAGACAAATTAACACTGGCACCAACCTTGCATTTGGAAGACAGGGTAACAGTTTACAGGCTCCCGAGCGCTTTCACAGCCCCTCTCACTGAATCCTCAGATCACATCTGGGGCTGCTCAGGCACATCTGGAAGGCCAGGCATGGGTGGACCACGTCTGGAAGAGTGGTGGGGGAGGGAAGACACATCGGGCACTCTCCCCTCCCCACCTTCCTCCCTGTCACTCTCTTCAAAGAACTCTGGGCAGGGAGTCAGCACACGGGGCTTCTGAGCCCCATCTTCCTACTGACTGTGAGCTCAAGGGCAAAGTCAATTACATATCAGGTGATTTCTAAAGTTCCCTCCAGCTTCAAGGTACATTCAAGGTCACATTCTGTGACAACCGGGAGAGGTAGACAGCAAGGCTAGTGAGGCCCTCCTTGAAAATGGAGACCCTGTTATTCAAAGAATTTAATAATTCCTACCACCAGTTACACAGGTGGTAAGTGTCTCTGGACACTTTCACTGAGTGTTTTTATCACGATGTCACACACACACACACACACACACACACACACATGCGTGCACGTGTGAGCACACCTGTGGATTAACCTTGACCTGCTTGGATCTGGCTCAGATAACCTGATACAGATAAAAGAATCCGTGTTTTCAACTAAACTGTACTAATTACTTGGACAGTAGCTGGCTAAATAAGATTTCACAGATTGACAGCCTGCACACAGGATTTGTCCTGAAGCCCTGTTTCATTTGGCTGCCTGAGTGTTTTGTTAAAAAAAAAAAAAAAATTAACACGTGGTGACATTTTAAATTTGGGATATTTTACATAAAGACTGAAATGTTTCAATTCTCTTAAAAAAAAAAAAAAAGATCTGGCCAAATGACAATAATTGGCTGAAATGAGTTCATCATTATATTGTCCTTTCAGTTCGTGTTTTCCAGTCTTGGCACTGTTGAGATTTGGGGCTGAATAATTCTTGCTGGTGGGGGTTTGCCCTGGGTAGTTGAGCTTTTCAGTCCTGTGCCCACCAGATGCCAGTAGAAGTAGCACTTTTCCTTCTGTGTGACAACGAGCGGTGACATTGCCAATGTTCCCCGGGGAGAGGGGGGCAAATTGCCTCTGGTTGGGAACCATGACTGTCTGTGGGCGTTTGAGTAGTGATCCCCGGACAATAGAATTTTAGAGCCGGAAAACGTGTAGTGCTACCCTCTGCTTTTACAGAGGAGGAAACTGAAGCTCATCCAAGAGGTGAAGTAACTAGCTCAAAGTGGCACAACCAGGACAGCTAGGAACAGAGCTAGGGCTGGAACCCTGGTCCTCTGACTCCTTGGGCAATGCACTTCTCCCCTCAACTTGCGGCCTTCCAGGCCCCCCCACTCACCTGCTGGCTCCTGGGGCTTTAGTTACTGACCTGGGAAGTCTGACTGCTCCTCTCTGCCCTCTCCAGAGCGCACTGAGCCCTGCTCGGGGTGCCCTGATGAGTGAGACTGAGCAGCCCTTCGCTTGCGGGGAGCACCTCCCCAGCGAAGGCTGCCTGTGCTGTCTCGCTCAATGGGAAGGGTTGTTTCAGAAACATTGACCTTGTTCTCTGCTCATTCAATAAGGATTGTCCTCATTCCCAGCTGATTGAGATCACCAGTCTCTTCTGCGTTCTTGAAGCAACATTTCCTCTAAAGTCACTTACAAAATGTGCAGCCAGACCAAACGTTTGTCTGAATTCGTTTGTCACTCTGCAAACTCCTCAGGAACATGGTCACCCTACAACAGTCAGATGATGTTATTTATACACTTAGAGCTTGCTTCACCATCGCAGGTCTCGTCCTTTTTGATAACAATGGTTTTAAGGACATATTAATGATTTCCCACAAGAGATATTTTCTTTTCAGAGTAAGAGATTCCTCTGGCATGAGAAAGTACATGTCAAGGCTCGTTGGGCCAGGAGCCCCCAGTACTTGAGTTTTACTTTCGGCTCTGCCACTGTCAGTCTGTATGGGCTGGGCAGGTCCATAGGCTTCTCAGCTGTAAAACTGTGTGTGAGTGTGAGTGGCCGTGGGACCCCTGGAAGCTCTCACATGGAGTTAGTTATGTTCTTGTTTCATCTGTTAGAGTCCGTGTGAGATTTCTCCCCTTATCAAGTCCTGTTATAATTGGTCTATTGCATTTTTGACAGAGAAAGCCCCAAAGACACCTGTTATAAAATGTTATTCTTTTACATACCTACAGGGGGCCACCCCATAGATTAAGTAGAAATTTTCCTAGTTATTAGTGAAATACTTTAGTTAGAAAGTAGCTTTGCCAGATGGTCAAATAGTTCTTCACTCAGTTTGTGGGTATGTCCTCCTTGGCTGTCCTGCTGAAGTGAGAATCATTTGAGCATGTAATGATGCATGTCACCCTCCTCCCCCTTCTCACCACCTTCAGTCCTCCCACCCAGTGTAGGAGGACTTGGCATGTGTTTTCCTATACTGTGATCTGGAGCTTATGGAGCACTGCCATGTGACCACTCAACACTGCCATATGTGTGTTCTTGTTGTCTTGTTTTCTATTCTGGATACATCTCTCCCTGGTATAGTTTCCTACCGTCTGTGCTTCTGATCATCTCATCCTTTTTTTCTTTTCTTTCCTTTTCTTTTCTTTGAACTTGGGGTGAAAAGAATCTCTGCATGAAAGGTAATGATAATAGCAGAACAGTATATAAAAGCGTTGTTGCTAACATTCCTTTGTGTCATGTTTTGGGTCAGTCTGATCATGGGTGTGTCTGGACAAGTGGAGAGGGGGAAGGAGAGCCATAGGAGCTGAGATGCAGGAACTGAAGAGATGAATCTGGAGTTAAGGGTGGGCTGCAATTTGGACTCACCCAAGACACACCTGATTCTGAACATAGCTCTAGCTATAAGACTGCCTACTGGGGATAACCTGATCAGGATTGCTTGAGGAACTGGGCAAGGCTGGGCCCATAGATGAAGCCTTCACTACCTAAACTGAGCAGGGCCAGAAAGCCAATGCAGTGAGAGTCATTTTATCTCCAAACCTCAGCCATGCTTAATCTGACCCACATTGTGTACCTCTGTGTGGATATACATATACCTTATACTTATGTCTCTTTATTAAGAATGAAATCAAATTGATTTAAGTTTTTGTTTAACATTGACTTTGTATCAAAGTCAAAGTTTTACCTATTATTTTAGCAGAAGGTCACAAGAAATGCTAAGGACAATTGCTAGCTGTCCTTGAGTATATGTTCTCCCTCTCTTCCTTAGCAAGAAAGTCCTAAAGTTTAGCTGGGCACGTGGCACCTCAGCTAAAGACTCCATCTTCTAGCTCATCTTACAGACTGATGTGACCATGTGACTAAGTGCCAATGGGATGTGAGCAGAAGGGATGTAAATGACGTGCCGTTTGCACCCTTGAAAAGGGAAGGATTATGCCCCGTTTCATCCTCTTCTCTCCAACTGGCTGCAAAGTGGACATGAAGGCAGGAGTTGGGAACAGACAGTTTAGCCCCGAGATGAAAGTTGAGTGCTAAAGATGCAAAACAGGACCGGAGGAGCCTGGTCCTGAAACTGTGGAGTCTAGATTGGTTACGGTCAGATGGTGTCATGAGAGAGAAATAAACTCCTGCCTTTTTTGAGCCACAATTATTTTGACTTTTGTTACAACAGCCAGACCTGTTTTCTAATACTTGCATTCACTTTTATACCCTTTGTGCAAATGAGCATCTGAGCCTCAGAGGCAAATAACTTGCCTAAAATCATCTATAGAACAGTCCCTCCAAGCAACCAAATGTCTTGCTTTCTCTTAGATGTCATCTCTCATATGGAAATGCCAGTGAAATCATACAGCTCTTTCCCCCCACTGAAAGGAATGCCCTAGTCTGAAGCAAGGGTACATTCTGGAGCATCTGCCTGGCTGAGTGGGCAGCGGTGCTTTCTGTTAACCTCTATCCTGGGATTCCAACCACATCAGAGGCTGAGCTAGTTTTGCAATTAAGATAATCCATATGGTAGGTCCATAAATCATAATCATGATCATCTTTACTTTGTACCAATTTTACTACTAACTGTTTACATTTAAGGGCTTTGGTTTGGAACTTTATATAGTTAAAATGAAATTGTTTAGCCCCGAAACAGAGAATATGTTCCAAGGTATTTTATTTGTTCACTTAAAATTTTTAAACATTGCATGTTAGTGAGATGTGGATTGTGAGAGCTATCGTGGCATCTCTAATTCATTTTCTTTCAGAAGGCCTGAGGAGCTACTCATGAGAGGACAGCACACTTTCTTGGTCATCTCTGACTAGCTCTCTTGCATCTTCATGGTGATCTCAGTGCTTCTAATTCCATTTGGAAATTTCTGGACTTGTTCTAAGAACTACTCGTGCAGGACAGCTCAGTTATATCTGTGAGCCATAACTGAATGTCTCTTATCTCTGAAGCTATTTCCAAGATAGGCAAACAAAGGGAGAGGCAGGAAGAAAATATCTTTCCTTCTGCATATACAAGCCCTGGTTAACCATGGAGTACAACAAAGGTAAGGTATTATATTGTCTGTAGGACTGGAAAAGTCCTTGCATCAACCACTGTGTTCAGAAATTGTGTTTTTACTTTTGCCTTTTACACAATCTCTCATTAAATATTTCTCCGTCTTCCCAGTGTTATCTATCAATTATGAAATGCCATTAAACTAGAGCATCTGAGCTCTCATTCACCAAACATTTTTACAGTTTATTGTTCTTTATCTAGATGTCTCACCCATTTTATACAACTTCTTTTATCAACGATAAGTGAAATATAGATCTTACATCTTTACTGCTCAGAGAAATACATTCTTATGGTAATGTATATGTGGTTGGGGGCAGTGATGGTAAGGGGGAAGAAAGATGGTTGTCAACTGATTAAAAGGTTAGGCTTATTGTCTGTCTTGTCAGGACTGTGAGCCGTCACGCAGCATGGAAGCGAGGCAGGATGGATTTATTCAACTACAAATATTCATTTTTTTTTAAATTGAAGTATAGTTGATTTATAATATTACATTAGTTTCAGGTGTACGGCATAGTGATTCAATATTTTTCTAGATTTTACTCCATTTAAAGTTATTACAGAATAATGGCTATATTTCCCTGTGCTGTACAATGTATCCTTGTAGCCTATTTATTTTATACATAGTAGTTTGTATCTCTTAATCCTTTACTCCTATCTCACCCCCTCACCCCTCCCCTCTCCACACTGATAACCACTAACTTTTTCTCTATATCTATGAGTCTGTTTTGTTATACATATTCATTTGTTTTAGTTTTTAGATTTCACATGTAAGTGATAACATAGAGTATTTGTCTTTCTTTGTCTGACTTATTTCACTAAGTGTAATACTCTCCATACTATCCAGAGCAATCTACAGATTTTAATGCAATCCCTATCAAAATACCCATGACATTTTTCAGAGAACTAGAACAAATAATATTAAAATTTATATGGAAAACAAAAGACCCTGAAATGCCAAAGCACTCTTGAGAAAAATGAACAAAACTGGAGGTATCATTCTCCCTGACTTCAAACTATACTACAAAGCTACAGTAATCAAAATAGCATGGTACTGGCACAAAACAAACACATAGATTAATAGAACAGAATAGAGAGCTGAGAAATAAACCCACTCACCTATGGTCAATTAATCTATGACAAAGGAGGCAAGAATATACAATGGAGAAAAGATAGTCTCTTCAATACGTGGTGCTGGGAAAGCTAGACTGCTACATGTAAAAGAATGAAATTAGAACATTTCCTCACACCATATACAAAAAAAAAGCTCAAAATGGATTAAAGGCCTAAATGTAAGACATGAAACCATAAAACTCCTAGAAAAAACATAGGCAGAACACTCTTTGACATAAATCATAGCAATATTTTTTTGGACATATCTCCTAAAGCAAAGAAAATACAAACATTCTTTTTTTTTATAATTTTTTAAATTAATTAATTAATTTATTTATTTATTTATGGCTGTGTTGGGTCTTTGTTTCTGTGCCAGGGCTTTCTCTAGTCGCGGCAAGTGGGGGCCACTCTTCATCGTGGTGCGTGGGCCTCTCTTGTTGCGGAGCACAGGCTCCAGAAGCGCAGGCTCAGTAATTGTGGCTCATGGGCCTAGTTGTTCCGCAGCATGTGGGATCTTCCCAGACCAGGACTTGAACCCGTGTCCCCTGCATTGGCAGGCAGACTCTCAACCACTGTGCCATCAGGGAAGCCCCAAACATTCTTGAAGGCTTGCTATGTGCCTCTGCCTAGGGATAAAACGTTGATAGGAGTCTACTTCTGCCTCAGGAAGCTTATAGTCTACAGGGAGACCAAGTAACCAGTGATTTAAAAACCCTATGCTGGGGGATGTCATGGGGATGTTTACAGGGTGCTAGAGGAAAAGGTAGTAGTGACATCCAACTCAGTCTTGGAGAATCAGGGGTGGTTTTCTGGAAGAGAGGGTGATATTTAGGTGAATCCTGAGTAGAAGCTACCCATGTGAAAAGGCAGAGAATAGCATCGCAGGACTCCAGAGATGAGAATGAGTAAGTTTGGGAACACTGAGTAGTTCCAGACATCTGGAGCATGGAGTGGGAGTGGCTGACTAATGACAGCCAAAGCAGGGACCATCTTCAATGTCCAGGAGAGCTGAGATATCAAGTAGGTAGAGGTCAGAGGTCAAAGTAAACAGGCATTCAGCCAGGCTGGGGAAGTTTCATCCACTCCAGTGCTGAAGTTTGAGGCTGGCGGAGAGGAAAGTGTTAAAAGAAACCTTAGAGAGCTTTACTTGATGTGAATATTTTATTGAGTGAGAAACAAATTGTTCACCATCAGGGGTACTTCAAACCCCAAACTGGTATGAAGCGCAGAGACATGACGTTACAAGATGCTCATAAAGTGAAAATGAGGAAGGTGTTTCCCTTCGCAGTGATTGGTTATTTCAGTGGTGGTTTCCAGATGACAGAGGATTGGTTAAAAGTGATTATCTTACACCATTTAAGGAAGATGAATTAAATTTCTTTTATGATTATCTGTGGCATTTACAAGAAATAACCTAAGTTAACTTGTGCTTATGTTCATGAAACAAGCTAGATTTAATTTTGCTTACATAACTTCAATGGTTTTATTGGCTTGGGAGGTTTTCAAGCCTGTTCTCCATTTTACTTTATGAAAAGGAAATAAAAATTTTGGTGTCTACTATCTGTCAGACATGGTATATTCCTAGTCAAATTCTCACACAAATCCTTTAGAAGGTATAATTATCAACATTTCAGAGCTGAGGAACGTGGTCTAGAAAAGGTGTCACAAAACCGATGAGTAGTACATCCGGGTTTCAAAGTGATTTAATTCCAAAGCCTGTGTTCTTTCTGTCTGCAGCAATATCCCCAGAGCAAAGGGTCAGCCAAGACCGGGCAGGTTGTAATGAACTGGATAGAAGCGACAGTGAGTCAGACCTGGGCTTTAGGTAACCACATGGGGACAGGGTAACATCTGGCACAAGACTTTTAGGGAGAGGGCTATTTTGGGGAAAACACATGATAAACTGCCCTGGGTGTGGGACAGGAGGTTCCAAGGTCAAGTCTTGAAGAAGACAAAAGCAACACCAAGTTTCTCTACAGAGAAAGTTAACTGGAATTTGGTATATAAGCAAGAAGTTAGACAGAAAAGGGGAAGAGTTAAGAGAATGGGCCAAGCATGGTGGGGGGTGGGAGCTACAGAGAAAGGTGGCCAGGGAGCGAGGCCCCTGGTGATGAGATGGCTGAAAGGTTTTCAAGCCTGGGAATGTCTAATATTTAGTCATAAGTTGGTTGGTGCTCTAAAAACTCCAACAGTTGCCCCAATTCTCCTATAACAGTGTAGTGCACACACTTACACAGCCTTGTGTTTGAGACGGGCTCAAGGGGAATGCTGAAACAGGAACAAGGTGACTGCTTGGTGTGGAGGGACAGGGAAAACAGAGGGGAGACCAGGCATAGACAAGAGAGGGACCATACATGGAGTGATCAGACCTTAGCCAGAGGTGGCCAGGACAATTGTAAACAACCTCCTGTCCACACGCCAAAGATTAACAGAGCTTGAAAGAGTCTCTAAATGGCTTACCTCATAAGGCATGAGAATTCGAAACAATTTCATTTAAATCTAAAAGGGCGAGTTGACTTTAGCTGACATCTGGTTTATGAAAAGAAGATATTTCTAAAAGAGCTACTCAGGATTAAGTGAGTGACCTCGGACAACAGTTAATTTTCCATCCTCGGTAGTATTCAGGGAAAGGTAATACACACCCCGGGTATGGCAGTGAGAGGACGGGTTCAGGTATTAGATTGGCATAAACTATAGGACCTGTTGAACTCTCTCCCAGCGAGTCCAGATTAACTCTAGAAAAGCAGCTTCCAAGGCTCCTAAATGAATTAAGAATCCGAGGAAACAGGGCTCAGATTGGGAACACATGGTGACAAAGCTCAGAGTAAAGGAATAAAAAGTCCACCCCAACAAGTTCAAAGTAAAACAGAACCATTCACATCCAAGCAATGGATAAAGTGACCACTCTATTGAGATGGGTTCCTGGTTCAATGCAGACTTCTGCATGTGCTCTCTGTCACTCCATAACTAGTGGTTTGGTTTAGGCAGCCAGGATTTGATTTCAGAGCAAGTGGTGGATGTAACTGTCTGAAGATGAATCTAACCTGGAGATGTTCTTGCCTTTTGAGATTTGGGTCCAGACCCATTTGTCCCAGCTCATTCACGATGTCCACAGGGCTGGAGGCATCGTGAGGGATGGAAGCCCATCAGCTTCAAGAGAGGAAACAGTGGTAAAGAGAGAAAGACTGAGAAGCAGCAATCTAGGGAGAAAGTCAGGAACAACTAGCTCTCTTTCTCCTTGCCCAGCCAGAAAAACCCTACCAGATGCTGCTTCAATCCTAGACTGTTTGCAAGGACAAAGTACGTACCAATTGCTAAAAGATAACTGCAAAGATTATACTAAAAAAAAAGTTTCTTGGATATTGTCTAAAAACGTGCCTAAAAGAGTATATATATACAAGTTGGAGAAAAATACCTAAGTAAATATGATATCCTGCCAGTGCTCAAATTTTATGTGTCAGCCAGGGATGAAGAGCTGGGGTACATGAAATTCATAGATGAACCATGCATTTGCAAAAAGCAGACGTTTGAATTTCAGCTCGTAAGGTTTTTCTCCACCCACTCGTGCTAGAGCAACAGTGAAATGTCAGAAGTCACGAAAGAGGAAGAGGGGCAAAGGACCTAAATCAACCACAGACCAGATCATCAGCCCTGGAAAACTGACTGTAGGCCTCAAACAAGTGCTAATATTTGAATTAAGAATAAAAATTCCGGGCTTCCCTGGTGGCGCAGTGGTTGAGAATCTGCCTGCCAATGCAGGGGACACGGGTTCGAGCCCTGGTCTGGGAAGATCCCACATGCCGCAGAGCAACTGGGCCCATGAGCCACAATTACTGAGCCTGCGCGTCTGGAGCCTGTGCTCCGCAACAAGAGAGGCCGCGATAGTGAGAGGCCCGCGCACCGCAATGAAGAGTGGCCCCCGCTTGCCACAACTAGAGAAAAGCCCTCGCACAGAAACGAAGACCCAACACAGCCATAAATAAATTAATTAATTAATTTAAAAAAAAAGCATTCATTCTAAAGTCTACTTTAAAAAAGAAAAAAAAAAGAATAAAAGTTCCCACATGAAACCAGTCTAGGAAAGGCATACTTGATGATTCTTGCAGACTCTCCCATGTGTTAGATTCCTCCACTGAGCAGGACTGAACACATCTCTGGGGGTCACACCCACCTAGATTAGGTTTGAGAGACCAAGGAGTTTGGTTCTTGCCTCAAAGTGTCCTCCCACTGAGGTAACTAGAAGTAAATTGACAACCTCGCCTAGTAGTTCCAAAAGACTGAATCACATTTAAGCTACCACTCAGCTTCAGAAATGTTTTTCTTCCGAGAAACTATCTTTGAATTAGTGAAAAATGTTAGAATGTGTGATCACCAATTCTTTCATTTAATAAACATTTTTGAGTCCCTCTCGAAATCCAGGCATTGTACTAGATTCTGCAGATACAGAGATGAAGGCACTGTCGATGCCCTGGAGTCAACTGGAGTCTAGTGAATAAGATGTTCATGTGAACATGATCAAAACCCAGTGAACTCACCTCTCAAGTCAAGACTGCACCAAGTGTCGAGTGTGCCCCGGGTGTTGGGAGAGGGTTCACAGTCCAGGAGGAGCATAGGCTGAGCAGCTGATGCATGAGTGGGGGGTTATCAGATGAGAAGCAGGTGAATGGCATTGCAGGAGGAGGGACTAGTACCAAAGGTACCAAAGAGGGGGAGACCATGACAGTGGTGTAAGGAGAGTCAGTGGTGCCAGGATCAAGGTAATACATTGAGCTCTCTGTCTGTGCAAGAGCTTTCCTGAAAAATGAACAAATGCTTGGCAATGCTCACGTGCTTTCTTGCATTGGAAGTTCAGCAAATCTAAAGATACTAATTCAGAGCAAAAGGAAATAAAAACTTTTCGCTGTTTCTCTGTGATGCCTCAAGACAAGCGTCAAGGGATTTAGGGATTAAGTCTCCAGAATAGTCAGGGTCGCTTCATGGGCATGTGACCTGCAGTCCATAGGGCCCCATGCTCAGACCTCTATACTTGGACAAAAGCTCTGTTGTTGCTGTCTTGAAAGTCTTTACTACATTTTGATCAAAGGGTCCTGCATTTTTATATTTTACTGGGGCCTAGAAATTATGTAGCTGATCCTGAGAATAGGACATTTTCAGAGAATTTGAAATAGTTCAGTATTGTTGTATATAAAGTGGAAGGAGGGAGAGCTGGCTGATTAGGTTGAATAGGTAGGCAGTGGCATATACTGAAAGGCCTGAGAGGAGACAAGAACAAGATGGTGGAGTAGAAGGACCTGAGCTCACTTCCTCTCATGAAAACACCAAAATCACAACCAACTGCTGAATAACCATCAGCAAAAAAGACTGGAACCTACAAAAAACGATAACCTACATCCAAATACAAAGGAAGAAGCCACAGTGAGATGGTAGGAGGGGCACTTTAGCAATATAATCAAATCCCATACCCACTGGATGGGTGACCCACAAACTGGAAAATAAATATATCACAGAGGTTCTGCCACAGGAGTGAGAGTTCTGAGCCCCACATCAGGCTCCCCAGCCTGGAGGTCTGGCATCAGGAAGATGAGCCCCCAGAGCATTTGGTTTTGAAAGCCAGAGGGGCTTGAGTGCAGGAGTTCCACAGGACTGGGGGAAACAGAGACTCCACTCTCGGAGGATGCACACAAGGTTTCATGTGCACTGGGACTCAGGGCACTCTGTAGGAGACTGGGCCAGACTTACCTGCAGGTCTTGGAGGGTCTCCTGGGGAGGTAAGTGTTGGCTGTGGCTCACTGTGGGGATAAGGACACTAGTGGCAGAGACCCCAGAGCTCATCACTGTGAGCTCTCCAGAAGGTCGCCATTTTGGCACCAAGACCTGGCCCCATCCAACAGCCTGCAGCCTCTGGTGCTAGGACACCTCAGGCCAAACAACCAACAGGGTGGGAACACAGACGCACCCATCAACAAACAAGCTGCCTAAAGTCATACTGAACCCACAGCCACCTCTAAACACACCTCTTGACATGGCCCTGTCCACCAGAGGGACAAAACCCAGCTCTACCCACCAGAGGGTAGGCACAAGTCCCACCCACCAGGAAGCCTGCACAAGCCCCTGGGCCAATCTCACCCACCAGGGACAGACACCAGAAGCAAGAGGAACTACAGTCCTGCAGTCTGCAGAACAGAGACCACAAACACAGAGAGTTAGACAAAATGAGACAGCAGAGAAATATGTTCCAGGCAAAGGAACAAGATAAAACCCAAGAACAACTAAGTGAAATGGAGATAGGCAATCTACTTGAAAAATAATTCAGAGTAATGATAGTAAAGATGATCCAAGATCTCAGAAAAAGAATGGAGGCACAGACTGTGAAGATACAAGAAATGTTTACCAAAGAGCTAGAAGATTTAAAGAACAAACAGAGTTGAACAATACAATAACTGAAATGAAAGGCCTGGAAGTCTGGCTAAGCATTTAAAATTTGCCTGTAGGAGAAGGACAGTCATTGAAGACTTTGAGTAAGAAAGTAGCGTGGAGAGATTTGACTTTTAGGTCACTCTGGTGTAATGAAGGCATGAGAGTGAAGATGTAACGAAGTTTTTCCCATTTAAAATTAATGCCTTTTCATTGTTCAGATTTCATTTATTGTGTTTACAGTTTTGAACCACTTCAAAATGCAAAGCTCTCTGAGAGGACTAATTGCTGTGATTAAGTTACATTTTAGGGTAAATTAAGGTAGCAAGATCTGCAAGTGCTTTTGAGAACTGGAGGTAGGAAAGACAGAACTGGAAAAACAGGAGGCAGAGGGCTCTGTGTGGAGGTGGAGGCCACAGAGAGGGTGGGCCTTTAGGGGAAAGCTTGGATTTCTTTTCATTTTCTACAATACCAGCCAGACCCACACATAAAGACTTTTTTCCTAAAATTGCTTTTAGCTCCGCTACCCAGATTCCTTTATTGCAGTGGTACTCAAAGTGTGGTTCCCAGGAATGCAGCATCAGCATCACATGGAACTTGTTAGAAGCGCATTCTCTGCCCCACCTTAGTTGTACTGACTCAGAAACTTTGAGGCAGGCCCAGCAATCTGTTGTGACAAGCCCTTCAGGTGATCCTCATGCAGCTAACAACTGTTGCATCATTATAAGTTATCTATGTCTCTGGAACTCAGATATAGAAAAAGGTGGAAATGCCCATTTGGTATTAGAATGAATAATCAAAAGTGATTTTAATACCAAGAAAATTCAGCCTTGTTCTAAACATGCTTTTACATGGATGTATGTTCAGTGAATGATCTAGGATCTATATGATTGCAATACCTTCATAGGTGATAATTCCATAATTCCAGAGCCAGTTTAAAAGGACCTGTATAATTGCATGAGTTATGAATCATAGCTGCTGGAGCTAATGGTATTTAGCAAAACAAGATAAAGATGATTCTTTTTTTCCTATGATCACTATGTGTACGGGAAGAATGTTTAACTTGCACCATCATCTTCCAAAGGATCATCTCTGCTGATAATGCTGGAGTTTTTCATTTCTTTGTGCCTTACACAGCACCAATAGTATTGCAGCTATGTTAATACATGTCCAAAAGTCGCATTGGTTTACACAGTCTATAATATTTCTGAAATGCAGTCTGAGTTGCTCCTAAAACTAGAATTTCTCAGATTCTTTCCATTGTCTTCCATGAGTAATCCAATATACATGAAAGGATAAAAAAGTAAACAATTTTGTGATAATTCACATTTTTCCAATGGAATTTTAAACAGTTTGACAGTTTGGTCTTGTTAAAAAGTGATATAAAATAAATGCTTCTTAGCAAACAATTGTCCAGTAAATATTATAATTCTGTCTCATATTCTCACAGTGGATTGTTTTCTGGGGCTTTCAGTGGAATTCTTTCAAATTAGAGCTCAATGATCTTCTTTATATTTTATCCAAGGTTTGAAATACATGAACCTGTCTCTACTTACTTGAACAATGGCCTCTATTATGGTGTCTTTTTCTTTAAATCCAAATATTATACTCAGCATTTTAGGAATTCCCTATTCCAAATACAGGCAATTAAATTGTCTATAAGTTATTCAGAGCCTTAGAAAATGAAATGAAATAGGAGTTTGTACTTTGAAATGAGTTCAAAAATGTGTACCATTTGTCAATGCTACTCTCTTTCAAATAGTCCTCATTATCTTCTGGTTCTGTTAACAGACAAAATAATCTGACACAGACTTCTCTAACAAAGATGTTTCTTTCCTAGGAGAAGTCTGGCTTTTCTCAACAATCAGGAATCAAGTTCTTGACCTTGAAGATGGGAGAGAGAACAGAATGCTTCCTGGTGCCATAGTGAACTGGATGGAATTTGAAAACAGCCCCCAGGATAAATAGGGGGACACACATAGCATTTGTATTGTTTTTGCCAACATCTAGGACTAACATGGAGCTGACAGCTAGGGACTCTACAGTAAGAGAACAGAAGTCTGGAACCTTGGAAACCATGGAGGTAATGCCTGAAAACAGGGCTCAGATGCAAGGTTCACATCAGTGGCCTGGCCTTCCTTTGGCCTCGTGGCTCTGGGTTGATACCAGAACAAAAGTTATCAGCATCTTTTTCTGTTCAATGATTGTTCACCTCACCACTTCTGTGTTGGTCTTATAATCTAGTGTCCCAAGAGTGTGGTTCAGTTCCACCCTCTTAGAAACCTTGATAAAACAAGGAAGAAACAAGTGTTTATGAAACCAATTTACAGGAAGAGATGAAAGAACGATGGTCTCATTTTGAGATATTTGAATATTAACCCAAATGAATCTAATTGGTAGACTTTTAAGCAGCATGGAGAAAGTGTTTGGGAGCAAGGTTTCATTCTTAAAGCAAAGAGGCTGGGGTCACAAACTCCCTTTTCTCCCTGAAGCCACTCTATCTCCCTTCACATCTTCTTCTTGGCTGGGCATAAGGGGGAGCCCATTCCTGCTACTGTATTCCCCTTCTGTCATATTCTTGTCTGGTGTCTGAAGCCCAGACTGTTCTGTTTTAACTTCATGCCTCAGTAAAAGGCTCTAATGGGAGAACAATTCTTCCTGGATGTTTTAGAGGGACTGTAAGTTGCACATCTGAAAAATTCACTCCCTGCACCCATACATGTTCCTTATCCTGAAGGACCTCTAAGAGTTACAGTATCATCACCTAGTTGACCAGGTGAAAAGTTTGGAGACACTTGTTTCTCTAGGAGGTATTTAAGATATCATGAGGGCATGGGAGTGTTTATGGAACACAGAGAGTGGGAGGCAGAGATATTTTGAAAGACAGAGGTTAATTACAGCCTGGAGTATGTAAAGGAAGACAGGAGATAGAGACTTAAGTGCAGGCTTTGTGTGGGCAGGATTAAGTGTAAGGCTCTGAAAACCTCAGCTAGAGTGGACACTACAGGGCTGGTGAAGGGCAGGAGGAGGGAGCAAAAGGGACACCAGTTCTAACAAGTCCTGCTTCCCTTGAGCAGGATGCTCCTCTAACCCTCCAGACTCAAGGAAAGTTCCTATTTCCTTTCCTCCTCAGCTTCTGGTGAGAGCATTTCCATGTTGAAACACCCTAACACATGGGATCATTTCAGAGACAGAACAAGGTTGTGCCAGGCAGACAAGAGGCTGGGAAGCATCATGATTCCATCTCACATAGGACACAGTCCGACAAGCAATGAACATATAATCTGAACAAATTCATATCTTTATCTCTCAGGACACAGTCAAAGGTGGGGCTGGGGTAGAGGAAGTACATTTTATGCCATAGAAAAGCAGCAAAACATAAGAATCCATTCTTCCCTATCTTCACTACTTTGCATACTCACTACTCTCTAATATTTTCTAGAACTTTCCCTCACTCTCAACTCCCAACCTCAATTCCCATTCTCTTTTCCATATAGTTCTTCTAGCTTCTCCAGATTGCCCCCAGCTATTTACTTACTTCAAACTGCATAACAAGGTCCACTGAATGATTTATTCTGAGCCCTTTAATGAGACAGATACCTTTACAATTTCAGTTTTTCCATCTGTTAATGGGAGCAATAACACACCTGAGAGTCCATCTATGACCTGACATACAACACTTGAACTTTCCGTAGTAAACACCAATATAAAAATAAATGCCAAGTGGAATTATCATTTTTGTCTCATTGCTTGTACTGTTATTAGTGATTCTCTGGGAGTGATAACTTTCAGGCAGTATGAAGTCTTCAAGAATCTTTGAGACTAATATTCAACCTGAGAATTTCCTCTTCTTCCCTAAACAGCACTTCCAGGGAAAACTTTTTTCAAGTGATTTTACTTTAGTATCAGTAGGCCTCTTTCCTTCTTATATAGCATGCAAATAAAAGATTAAACTAACCTATGATGTATTTTATCACCTTGCCTAAATAAGGGATAGAAGATAGAAAAATGTTCTAGGAAGTCTCATGGCCAAATTGAACTCAACGGTAGGCGTACATCTCAGCAATATCTCTGAAGAAAGCACCTCTTTTAGGTACAGATCTTTTTTTGCACCTTAACATCAGAAAAACTTAGTAATTTCCAATAGTTTTTTTTCCTGCCCAATAGCTAGAAAATGTCTAAGGAGTGAGTGCCTTCCCTAAAACAACAAACTATCTCTGCCCTCAGACAAAATAAAACGACCTCAGAGATTTGAGTTTCCACAGCCTCAGCAGTTGTAGACAATAAGCAGAATAGCAGGAGACTTTTCACCAATGGTAATGATCTAGTGATAAGTGTTTCATTGCCCCATTGGAAATCTGTTTTTGGAAACTAAAATCAATGGGAAATCCTTGACTAGAGAAGACTCTGAGGTTTAGCAGCTTAGACTGCAAAGCTGGTAAAATGCTGACAAAGACAGTGGAGAAAACCAGGCAGATGGTAACTAGACATTGTGATGATCATTTTGAAATGTATAGAAATAATACTGAATCACTGTGTTGTGCACCAGGGACTAACATAGTGTTGTAGGTCAGTTATACTTCAAAAACAAACAAATACACTCATAGAAAAAGAGATCAGATTTGTGGTTACCAGAGGCGGGGGTGGGGAGAGGGGGAATTGGATGAAGGCAATCAGAAGGCACAAACTTCCAGATACAAGATAAATGAGTACTGGGGATGTAATGTACAAGATAAATATAATTAACACTGATGTATGGTATATATGAAAGTTGTTAGGGAAGTGAATCCTAAGAGTTCTCATAACAAGGAACATAATATATTTTTCTTTATTTTGTATCTACATGAGATGCTGAATGCTCACTAAACTTCTTGCGGTCATCATTTCATGATGTGTGTAAGTGAAATGATTATGCTGTACATCTTAAATTTATACAGTGCTGTGTGTCAATTATATCTCAATAAAAGAATAAGAAGACAAAGGAGGAGGAGAGGGAGGGGGAGGGGGAAGGGAAGGGGAGAGGGAAGGAGAAGGAAAAGGAGGAGGAGAAAAAGAAAACCATCCGTCAGGGAGCATATTTATCATAACTGCATTAGAAACACTAATGATTGTAAGCATAGAATATCTCTATCCGAGTTCAACAGAAATGAAAATTCTCAAACCACTTCTCAGGGGAATAGGAGCATCCTCTGCTAGACATCTCTGATGTCGTAGTCAGAAGGTGGAGTGGCCTGGAACCTTTTCTAGAGAAAGGTCTGAAGTTGCCAGGGTGTTTGACTCAGCTCAACATGGTGGGAAGACTCCTTAAGAACATGTTCCTGCTTTCCTCTCCATACTCCTTCTTTAAATTCCTTATCAACCGTCTCCCCTCTCCCAGATCAACTCAAAGATTTTAACAAGAAAATAACCTCTTACCGTAAAACAAAAATGTTTAGGATTTCTGCCCTATGCCACCAGAAGACTGGTTGCTAGATGATTGCATTTTTAGTGTCTAAGTGTCAGTAGGTTCGTGCTGCAGGGTGTACACTTCGCAGGCCGATGGATTAGAAACTTCTCTTCAGTAAGGTGACAGTAGGCCTACTTGAAACGTATTTCTCCTGTCAAAGTAATACTGACAATAACGTTTACGACACAGAGAGAGAGCATAATGGTAAAGAGCACGGAGGTAGATGGGTTTCTGACTCCACTGCTTACTAACTGTCTGTTTCCTAAGCAAGTTATTTAACCTCTGTATGTTTTAGGTTGCTCCACTAAAATGGAGATATTAACAAGTAAAACAAGAACAGCAAACAATTTCAATTGTTCACTAGGGGCTAAACATTATTCTAGTGTTTTGCCTTCATTAACTAAATTTAATACCTTCAACCGCCCTTTGAGGCGGGTGCTTTTGTTATGTGGCCCCTGAGTGTTCTCCACTCTCTGCCTTGAGCACCTAGGCATACTGGAGACAGGTGAAGGATGATGACTTGCTTTATAGGCATTATTTCATTTAATTTTCATAACAATCAGAAGAGGAAGACACTCTTATTTGACTGATTTGACACTTGAGGAAGCTGAAGCACAGAGAAGTTAAGCAGCTTACCCAGAGACAGTTAAGTAGTGGTGCTGGGAATTACAGTCAATCAGACGCTAACCTCCATGCTCTTAAATATTATGCATCATGCCAGAGGTCCCCATTTGTTAAAGGGGGATAAAAACCAACTCAAATAACATGTTTGTGAATGGGAAACATTTAAAAAGAATGGCTGAAGAGCTGTCTTCAATGCTTGCATCAAAATAAACAGAACTGATAGACACAATCAAAATCTCTGGCTTTAATTTTTTTGTTGTTGTTGGTTTTCTTTTTCCCCTTTGGTACGGGATTTTATGATGAAGTTTCCATGAGAAAAGGGATCCTGTGGTCATGTAAAATAATCAACAAAAAGAATGTAGGAAAGGATACTGGTAAGCCATATGAGGAAATAGCTAACAAGATGTTTGTCTCTATACTGACCTGAAAGCCCCCAAACTTACTATTTCACAATCGCAAGATGGCAATAAGCTGCCCCTAGAGGGCGCCAAAGTGATCATCACACCTTTTTTTAAAAAAATCTCTATTTCTGAAGATCCGGATCTGGCACGGATCCCCTGCATCTGTGAGGGTTTCTGGATGGTCCTTAAAAAGCTCCTCAGGGCCTTCCTCTGGTTTGGGGTGTGGGCCAGGGTCACCCAGAAAGCTTAAATGCAGCCGCTGGGTGATAAAAGCCCTGCGGTAAATTGACTTCCCCTAACCGCAGGGCGGCGGAGAGCGTCTAATGCAACCACAAAGTGGTTTCCTGGCACAGAACTTTCCCAACCTTTGGAACAAGATACCAGGGGATGTTGTTTAGTCTCCATCTTGGAAATCTTTCTTTTGGCCAGAGAAAAATTCTGATATCCATCAGTCTGAAATCAGCTGGACACAACCTGAAGTGGAGGCGGGAGACAAAATGCTGTCTGCGGGGTCTCCCAACCCCAGAACCTATGATCTTAAAGGAGATGCTTGCCTAGTTAATCCTGAAACAGGCGTGCACACAAATGCTGGCGAGATTGACAAACTATGTAGGATATCAGAGCTCTTTGTAATATGACAGACTGGTTTTTCTAAAAACGTTAATAGAAATTCAGTTTTAACACAGAATTCTCGGTCCCCAGTGAACCCCCAGAGCCTTCAGGTATGCTTGCAACACCTAGCTTCTTGCTGTCAGCTTGACATGCATTCCTTCTAACAGATGCCGTCTCTCAAGGTCACTGTGTAGAGCTTAAACAGAAACACAGGCCTATTGCCATGAGGCGGTCCCTTCGGGAACCCTGTTCTGAAGAGATTGAGATTGACAGTGTTAAGACCTTGAGTTTTTTCTTTAAAATATTGCCACTGCTTATTCTTCAGCACTGCCTTTGAGCTAGAAATTGATGTACTTAATGGCTGGTAAATTACATGAAAGAATGGCTTTCATCGTATTGCTCAATTTAGGGATTTCTTTCATTTCAAAGGCAAAGTTAATTACCTCTAGAAAATGTTAAACAATTATCCACTAGCAATAGCAGGGAAGATGCTCCCGGAGCAGCCAATTCAAGGGGGAGGGGATTTGGGGGAAAGGTAAGAGACTTTTGATTTGAATGAATGCTGAAAAAATGAAAAGTATATTAAGCTTTTAAAGTCTTTAATGGGGAGAGTCGAGGCTGTTGCTTTAGCCCTTCAGCGGCCTTGGCCGTCTGTTCACTCCATTTTTTTCTGAGAAATTGTAGGAAAGGCCTACTTGAGGCACATTCCATATGATTTGTGCCATGCCCCCTCCTCTGACTGCTTATAACCTAGAGTGGATGTGGCTCAAGTCTCTGGCAATCAGTGGGAGGTCACATAGGTGACCATTCATGGTGAAGAAGCGCATGGCCTGGAGCTTTCAAATCGCATTCAGGGATTTCCTACCTTGCTCTGTAGTAAATTGCTCACAGTTTTTGTGTCATGCTCTTGGAGTTTGAGGCTGAGTGGTGTCATTCAAAAGCCTGGGCCCTGCCCCAGCACAACACACACACACAAACACAGACACACACATACAGAGCTAATGTATCTCTCCTTCTCATGCCCAATTGCAAGTCCCTGAAGATTGATAAAGCTTTCAAATGGAATTCTCTGCAATTTGCTCACTTCAAGATCCTATGGCAGGGCTTCCCGGGTGGCGCAGTGGTTGCGAATCGGTCTGCCAATGCAGGGGACACGGGTTCGAGCCCTGGTCTGGGAAGATCCCACATGCCGCGGAGCAACTAGGCCCGTGAGCCACAACTACTGAGCCTGCGCGTCTGGAGCCTGTGCTCCACAACAAGAGAGGCCACGCTAGTGAGAGGCCCGTGCACCGCGATGAAGAGTGGCCCCCGCTCGCCGCAACTAGAGAAAGCCCTCGCACAGAAACGAAGAACTAACACAGCCAAAAATAAATAAATAAATAATTTTAAAAAAAAGATCCTATGGCAGGTGGATACAGAGAGCTGAACAATCAACACATCCCGTTCTTCCTTTGATTCCTTCAGTACAAGGAGTAAGGCTGTACTTCACGTGGTAGAGCTTGTTCATTCGTGCTCGACTTCCTTCCCCGCCATGAACACACAGTTCTCATGCAGCCCCAGTGTTCCTTAGCATCTTAGAAGAAAGCTGATCAGCAGATACCTGGAGATGCTTTGGGGAGTGGGCCCAGTCTGGTGCATAAGGGGGAGGGGGGCATTGAGATGCTTCTGTAGCCAATAGAGCTGGACAGGTGACACATGTACACCACCTGGCCTGATGCCTCGCTGCAGGTGATAACCCTTCTAAAAGCCACACTGGCTGGAGGCTGACCACTGTTCAAATAAAACCCTGTAACCACATAAATGCATTTCTGCTCTTTTCTCTCCAGAAAAAAGCAATTCCCTGATTTCATGGACTAATCCTAAAATGATCTTAGAATCTCCAAATTAGAGCTCCTTAAAATTGCAGTATTAATCTTGCATGTGCTTAGGCCTAAACAAGACAGAGTTTGATCTTTAAATTGAAACTCAGAGTTTCGAGGATTCTGCAAAGGAGAGAATCATCGTTTTGCTGTCGTGAGCACTGAGATGTCTGGATTCTCATTTCTGATAGGTAATAGCCACTGTCACAATGTAGGGCCTATTTTGGACAGTTTAGGACCTACTGTTGAGGCCTATTTGAACAGTGAAACTAAAGAGAAATAAGAATACATCATGCAAGAGGTCTGCCAGCTAATTCAAAAGGAAATATAAAACTTTTTTAGACAGAAAGTGAAATTAGTTAAGTTCACTTTACAGAAACCATGCAATCTAAACAGACTTGTTTTCCTTCTTTTCCTTTTGCAAAGTTCCCAGGGTATTTTGTCACTTAACTGGGCAAAGTTCAGTTTCTAACCATTGCCTTTTTCACAAGCCATGTTCTAGCTTTTTCACAACTTTGGGCCTACCTATCCCTGTTTATTCCCAGTTGTGAAATATCACTGAAATGTTAACTACTAGAGCTGGAAAGAAACGTCAGAAACTTTGTCTCATCCTTTCATTTTATGAACAAGGAAACAGAGACTTTTAGACAAGGGAAGGAACTTTCCTAAGTCACATAGCTAGTTAATGGCAACACTGGCATTAAAAGCCAGCCTTCCTGACTTCCAATCCAACAAAGGTGGTCTCCAAATGTCACCTATGACATGAGGTTTTCTCTGAGATGTGACCAGCCACTGCAGGCCTCCAGGCTGAGAGCACCAAATGCAGCCACAAAGGAAAGGAACGGGCAGGACCAAAGGAAGGTTTTAGATCTCCGAGGCTACCCTTCTTTGCTTTCTCTCAATATTGGCTCTCTGGGACAAAACCCTGTTATTCTGACTCAAGAAATCACCCGGGCACTTCAGATATTGGGTTAAGAGTGTTCTTTCTTTCTTTCTTTTTTTAATTGAAGTATAGTTGATTTACAATGTTGTGTTAATTATTGCTGTACAGCAAAGTGATTCAGTTATACATACATATATATATATACATATATATATATATATATACTTTTTAAAAATATTCTTTTCCATTATGGTTTATCATAGGATATGAATATAGTCCTCTGTGCTATACAGTAGGACCTGGTTGTTTATCCATTCTATATGTAAAAGCTTACATCTGCTAACCTCAACCTCCCACTCCAGCCCTCTCCCAATCCCCTCCCCCTTGGCAAGCACCAATCTGTTCTCTATGTCCGTGATTCTGTTTCTGTTTCATGGATACGTTCATTTGTGTCATATTTTAGATTCCACATATAAGTGATGTCATATTGTATTTGTCTTTCTCTTTCTGCCTTACTTCACTTAGTATGATAATCTCTTGTTGCAGAGCTAGGAGTGTTCTTATGTTCTCATATGGATGGCATCTCATAAGATTCCATGGGAGTTACTACGTTTAAATCTAATGTAAGTAGATACTAAGCCTAAAGTTAAGTCTTTAAAGTCAAACTTCTTTAAGCATTGCTATATAGACTTAGCCCATGCTTATATACTAGAGCAAGTTTGATGACTATATGGTACCCATCCATTTATTCATTTCCTCAATGACTCATTCAACAAATATTATTGAGCACCTACTGCATGTCAGGCAATACAGTGGTGATAGGGACAGGCATAGCCCGGTTTCCTCAGAACTTATAATTTAGTGGGTATGACCGTTTTTGAACAAGTATTTATGGTAAATTACGGGGGACACACCACAGAGCTGCATCGAGTCCCTAGATTGATATTCCAGCTCATGGTTCTTGAGGAGGGTAGTTTGGAAAGTGGTGGGGACATTTTAGGTTGTTACAATGCTTGAGGGAAGCTATTGGCCTCTAGGAATCAGGACGCAAGGTCACTGGATGTCTCGCACTGTGCCACCCAGCGCCGCAATACAGGGAATTGCCCCACATCCTTTGTGATCTTTGAGTCCTTGCTGGACATTCACAAAGGTGAAAAATCTGTTTGTAATTGCTTGGGCCTAGGCTCTAATTCCATCTTCTAGATCTACATGAAGTATGTTTTGCTCAGCTTGAACGTATATTGAATCTTCAAGAAATGCACCTAATGTGGAAGACTACCTTTTGTTTTGTTCAGAACTTACGAGCGCTGTCCGCAACTTCATGAAAGCAGAGCCCCCTAGTGGTGATGTTGCCAATAAGGCACGCCTCGATCAGGTCACACTTCAAGTTACCTCCGTCATGAAGGTGGAGCGCAGAGGTATATTGGAACGTATTTTTAATTGTAAATTACTTTCTTTTTATTATTCCATGATGTTAGGACAGTATACTGACCTTTTGGATCCATGAATAACCGTAGGTCATTTTATTTGTGAATTTCATTTCTGGTTGGTTTGTGAAGGAGAGTGAACAAGATCTTAAGGACCAGAGAGCTGTGCTGTCCCTCCTCTCTGGTGTCTGAGGGTTCCTTTGATGCTGTCCCTCAACTGACAATTTTTGTGCCTCTGCCCATCAAGTGGTTAATTCTTTAGGGAGGGTAGAGGTGCTTCCAGATCCTCTCTCTTCATGTTTCAATGACTCTGACTCGAGAAGATGACAGATTGAGGAGAAGAGACTTGAAGAGGTGTGGGCAGTGTGACTGTCCACCTCTGTGTAATTTTCAGGCTGCAAAAATCTGAAAGCATGTCTCAGTCTAGATTTTGGTTTACTGGAACACTGCACTTGGAGATTTTTGTAACTACTGTATATGCGGTGGGGTTAGAGCCACAAGAAAGAGTCCAAGACGCCAGACGGTGGCGGTGAATGTAGGGACACCCAGGAGGGCGGGCGGGGGAGTCCACAAGCCTTTTCTCCAGCTCTACCTGCAACTCCATTTTTCTGGCTGAGACAGTGCAGGAGAGAGTCTGCATCAATAACGGGAGCAGGGAGTGGACTGTGGACATAACAAAGGTGCTTAGAGGACCTCAGTGTCCTTCAGAAGCCCCCCTGGGAGTTCAGCATCCTTTTCTGATGACTTCTTATTTCCTAACATTCTGTGAAACAAAGGTGTAGCAGAGCAGGGTGTAGCTGTCAGAGATGGAGATAGAGAGCAAGACTTTGCTGAGCTGAGCAAGAGCTGTTGTGCAAACACAGCCATTTGATAGGTGACAGCTGGTGGCAGCTGGACAAGCAAGAGTAGAGCAGGATCCAGGGAAAGTGGGCATTAATGAAAGCACGTAGCCCTGGAAGATGCCTTCCCTGGAATCCTCAACTGCACTTTGGGACAGGGCAGACTTGGACCCTGAGAAATAACCTCCTGATGTCTGTAGTAGCGGACAGTTATCAAGCCACCATTTGCTTTCTTAGAGGAAGTCTGAAGAATTAACTTGCCTTAGGAGAGTTTTTTTCTTTAACCTTTTTTTTTTTAAAACTTTGCAATGTTGACTCTCTGCAACCTGGCCCTTCTGGTCACAGATCTGAAGTTTGTGATTAGAGCATCCTTAAAATAATGTTATGGGGCTCCTATCTCTGCTGTGAAAGGAAATCTACAGCATGACAATGTGCCGCACCGTTGGGATTTTTGACTTTTGGGACGTCAGCTCTTCTGGTAGCTGGGATGAGATGACCACGTTGTTTTGCCAAGGCCTCCAAATTGTCTCAAATGGCAACTAATTTGAGTTGAAATGGACCCCATCCAAATTTGACCCAGAGGCTGAGAAGAGCGAGGCTCCGTATCTCATTACAAGAACCATCCAGAGTCTCCATAATACTGTATATTAAATCCTTATAATAAGCTGCTTTGTGAGTCTTGGTGCCGGTTCAGTATTTTCCTTGCAGTGATTACCCGATGGTCTGCTGGCCAGCTGAAGCTGGAGTCCTCTTTCCCTTGATACGTTTCCATAACATCTCTCATCAGCCCAGTGAAACTTGTTGTTAAGGGCAGAGCTAATCTATTGCAGCCTGCCTTGCTGCATCATGCCAAGAAACTTGGTGTGTTTCTTTCAGCTATTTCCGTGAGGACAGTGCACTTCTTTGGGAGAGTTTTAGCTCCATCGAGTTAGTGAACGATCCAGCTGCAAAGAGAGCTCTTAAAAACAACCTCCCCAGCCCACTCTAAACATGGGGGAAGCTTGCCTAGAAGGACACCAAAATGGATATTTCATATATTGGGCTTTAATATATGTGTGCGTACAGATATCTAAATATCTGCGTGTTGTTCCAAAAGGAATCTGTAGGAACTTTTTAAAAAAGTCCTGGGATTTACATATCCTTGAGCGACACTGTTTCCTAATTCTAATTCCAAGTCCACTGCCCACCACTCGGGCTACTTGTTTGTAGCTGGTAACTTGCTGGGCACTGGCAACAGAGAGGATTGATGTGGTTCCGGGCTAGTAGGGTAGAGAAACAAACAAATAAGTTAGACTTTTGTGGGAGAAACCGTAGAAGAGCCAAGATAACTCAACAGTACCAACCGATTTGAAGAGAGCCCAGCTGAGTGTGCTTTGAACACGAGGGCCGGGGAAGTAAACACATGTGTCAGCAGCTGGGCAGCCGGAGTGTCCCGGACTGTGCAGGGAAGCCATCTCGCCCGGCAGGAATGCCGTGGACTGTGGAAGGACACCTCGGACTACGCCCTTCCCTTGTTTTTTCCCCAGCAGCTCACTTATGAGACTTTCACCATTGTGATTTGTCCTGGCCTCTATTGTGATTCCCAGCACCGGCGGCTTTTGACCCTATCTCCTCTCTTGGACCCTGTCTCAGGAACAGTGCTGTTCCCCTGGCTCAGCATCCTCTCTACCCATCATCGAGGCCTCCACCCCAGGCTGCCCTCCACCTGATCCCTTGTTTCGAGGTGCCAGGCCAGCTCCAGCCACACCCTGGCTGTGCAGGGCCAAGGGGTTTGATTTGGTTTGGTTTCTTCCTCGGATCCCACTCTCACCCTCTTCCTGCCATTTTGAAAGAAAATCCAGGGCTCTAAGCCTCAATAAAACAAACAAACTGACAAATATATTAAAGAGTCAAAGTCTGGGTCAAAAAAATCAAAACAAATCAAAACTAAACCCTAGCAAATTTTTCTTTTGTTATAGGACAAAAAAAAACAACCAATATTTTATTGGAGTATAGTTGATTTACAATGTTGTGTTAATTCCAGGTGTACAGCAAAGTGAATCACTCATATATATACATATACCCACGTTTTTAGATTCTTTTTTTAAAAATTTATTTTACTTATTTATTTTTGGCTGTGTTGGGTCTTCGTTGCTGTGCACAGGCTTTCTCTAGTTGCGGCGAGCACGGGCTACTGTTCAGTGGGGTGTGCAGGCTTCTCATTGCTGTGGCTTCTCTTGTTGCGGAGCACGGGCTCTAGGCGCGTGGGCTTCAGTAATTGTGGCTTGTGGGCTCAGTAGTTGTGGCACGCAGGCTCAGTAGTTGTGGCTTGCGGGCTCTAGAGTGCAGCCTCAGTAGTTGTGGCGCACGGGCTTAGTTGCCCCACGGCATGTGCGATCTTCCCGGACCAGGGCTCAAACCCGTGTCCCCTGCATTGGCAGGCGGATTCTTAACCACCGTACCACCAGGGAAGCCCCTTTTTTAGATTCTTTTCCCATATGGGTCATTACAGAGTATTCAGCAGAGTTCCCTGTGCTATACAGTAGGTCCTTATTAGTTATCTATTTTATATAGAGTAGTGTGTATATGTCAATCCTAATCTCCCAATTCCTCCCCCCTCCCTTATCCCCTGGTAACCATAAGTTTGTTTTCTACATCTGTAACTCTATTTCTGTTTTGTAGATAAGTTCATTTGTACTTTTTTTAGATTCCACATATAAGCAATATCATATGATGTTTATCTTTCTGTGTCTGAGTTACTTCACAGTATGACAGTCTCTAGGTTCATCCATGTTGCTGCAAATGGCATTATTTTGTTCTTTTTTATGGCTGAGTAATATTCCATTGTATATATGTACCACATCTTCTTTATCCATTCATCTGTTGATGGACATTTAGGTTGCTTCCATGTCCTGGCTATTGTAAATAGTGCTGCTATGAACATTGGGGTGCATGTATATTTTCGAATTATGGTTTTCTCCAGATATATGCCCAGGAATGGGGTTGCTGGATCATATTTTACAGCCACTATGGAGAAAAGTATGGAGGCTCCTTGAAAAACTAAAAATAGGACCTGTGCGTTTTATTCCTAGCCCCCAAAATGTTAAGAGATAATCAGTTTAGCTGATACATGAGAAGTATAAGGTCAAAGAGAGGCTGCAGAGGGCATCCCAGCCATCATCCTTGTACCTAGAAGAAGCCTCCATTCACCAGAGGATGTGTGCCTTATACTTTTAGGACACTTTATACCAGCATTGTCAATAGCATTATGATGTTAGCCACATGTATAATTTTATTTTCTAATAGCCACATTTTAAAAAAAGCAAAAAGAAAAAAATGAAATTATTTTAAAATGAATGTATTTTAATCCAACATATCCAAAACATTCTCATTGCAAAATACTACATGAGAATTAGCAAGATAAATTAGTTCTAGGGATCTGCTGCATGACATAGGGCCTACAGTCAACAATACTGTATCATGCACTTAAAACTTTAAGACAGTAGGACTCATGGTAAGTGTTCTTACCACACACACAAAAGTGCAAACAAAAGGAAACTTCTGGAGGTGATGGCTATGTCTGTTACTCTGATTATGGTGATGTTTTCCTGGGTGTATGCATGTGTATGCATGTATCCAAACTCATCAAATTGTGTACATTAACTATGTACAGCTTTATGTATGTTATTTACACCTCAACAAAGCTGTTAAACATTATTAATGAGACATAATATCGTACTAGGTCTTAGAAATATCCATTTAGATGAGGAATTTTCAACAAAGTATAATATAGTCCTACCAAAACAAAGTTGTTTTTCATGGAAAAATATCCATTACATTGCTTGAGCTTATGTATTTAAATTAATTAAAATAAACTAATAAAAATTCTCAGTTACGTTAGCCACATTTCTAGTCCCTGATAGCCACATGTGGCTAGTAGCTGACCTATATGACAGCACAGCTTTATAAACAAAGTGCTTACTCATTAGCTGCACTTCACATCAGCTCAACAAAATACAGAAACTATTTTTGCCCAGTGACCAATGATGGTCACTGAATAGGAGGGAGGGAAGCAGGTCCCACTGCCACGTTCTTGGTCTCTCAAGTCTCCACAAATGCCATCAATCTGCAAATTGTTTCCTGTAATTTTAAACTTTTCTTCTTAAGTTTAACTTTCTTCAAAGAAAACAAAGCAACTCAAATACAACACAGATGACACTGACTAGTAAAATATAATTTCTTTTTCTCCATTAACTTGCCATCTTGGCAGCCCTATTAATTTGCTGATGGGTGTGCAGAGTGCACAGGGCACCAGGATCCATAAACCTTTCTCGGAGTTTTAGTTCATGCCTTTGGTTTTTTTTTCAGGACGAATTAGCTTTTGCCATAAGATTTCATCCACTTTCAGACTTCAACTACTCTCTGTTCATCACATAACAGAGAAAAAAGCAACTCAAATACAACACAGATGACATTGACTAGTAAAATATAATTTCTTTTTGTCCATTAACTTGCCATCTTGCCATGACTGCTATTCTCTGTTCCTTAATGCTTGGAATCCCGACAGGAACTTCACGTTTCCCATTTCCCAAACTAACTGCTTTACTTTCCCCTCTACAGCCTCCATGCCTAGCCTTCTCTTGAAGTCTCCAACCCTTTCAAACACAGGCATTTTCATCACAGTCTTTATTGGATGACCCCAAAGCATAGCGTTTAACAAGGACTAAGATGCAGGTGGCTTATCTGAGGGGTCATCCCAGAAGTAGGAGTGTGGAGTTAGAAAAAACCAGGAAAGGAGGAGAGGCCAAGGAAGAGTGTGCTATTGATCTGGTTACTACCAATGGCAGCTGAGGTTCAGTCCCGCTGGGGACCCTCAGCAACTGCGTAGAATGTGTCTCAGATTTGTCCCTTCAGAGGACAAGGGGCTGGGACATTTATCCACCTACTCACTTTCCTTCTTGGTTGATGCTACCCCACCAACCTCCAAGGTCATAAAATTTCCCCCATTTCTGGGCTATTTCTGTGCTAGGAATTTCCAAAGCCATGAGGCAGAAAAGCAGGGGCATTTAGCATGTACTTGAAGAAGTATGCTGACAGCACGCACAGGAAGAGTTCACCACAGCTACAGCCCAAGTCACAGCTGGGCTGCGGGCGTGTGGAATAGGCACACCCCACTCATCACCCAGTTGTCCAAGTCATAAAGCCTCCTAAACAGAGCTGTCTTTAATTTTCCCTTGGTTTCCACCCTCTTCTCTCCTTTTCCTATTAGAGCCAAATCTGGATTGAGCCCACCTGCTGAATTTGTTCTCAAATTTATTACTTCCACTCTATATAGGTTACCCTATCTGATTGCAACCCTTCATCCTCTCTGGTCTCCAATCACTTCCTCCTCCATCTTTTGTGTTCATCCCTTCACCAAAGCTGTTTTTCTCAAGTATGAATCAGTTATTTGAGCTTTCTCATTGCTGATATCAATGATGACAAATCAAAATGCCAACTCTTTTTAATGGAAACCTTTCCCTGGGAGTGTCATGTTGAAAAGGTTTTTAAGGCCCCACCTAGGCTCAGTGGGAGAAAGTAGATGACTAATTTCGTACTGCCAGGGATGAGGAAGGGAGGTGAGCCAACGTGCTAAGTACCATTACAGGAAACATCTAGCCTTTTAATGTAGCATAGGAGGAGGGTCAACACCTGACTCCAGCCCACTGCCCTCACCTCTCCCATCTTTCCTGCCATGCTTCTCCTCATGTCCTTCCCTCGAGTCATGTGGAGCTTTGTGGCATTTTCTGAATTGGCCCTGCTCTTTGAGACACCCATGACTTTGCATTTACCTCTTCCTACAATGCCCGGCCTGGCTCTCGTTCCATCATCCTTCAAGGGCCAAATCAAAATCCACCCCAGTGGAAGACGTCTGTGACTCTCCAAGAAAAACAACTCTCCTTACCGCATTTCCTGTGATCACCTACTGCTTTTTGTTTAACTTTAAATAAAACTTTTTTTATTTTTCTGTAAAAAATAAAAACTTTTTAAATTTTTCTGTAAAACTAACTTTTCGCATACAGTTCTTTGTATAATTGTATTTTCAATGGAGTGTCTGCCCCTGCATTTATCCACCATCCATTAAACAAACAAACCAATACTAATTTGATTAATCCAGGTTAGCACTGCATAATCCCAGCACAGAATTCTCTGCAGAAATACAGTAGAACTGAGCCTAAACATGAAGCCAAATGTGTGCTTGTATTCCAACCCCTGAAATGGAAATGTCTGGCTCCACAGTGCAGTTTTCTTAGGTAAACCTGGTCACTGCAGGGCCAGCAAGAAGGTGGTGGTCCTGTGCCCTACACAGACACACACAATGAGAAAACATGAGCCTTTCCTTGGCCCAGGCCACGAAGCAGCACACAGAAATAAATATTGACCATGAAATGTAATTAGACAGCAACAATCCCAATACTTCTTTTATATTTTTGATAACAAAAATAATCTAATGTTTCAGAAAACAACAAAACAGGTGGAGAAAGGGAGTGTGGAGGGCAGTAAAAGTAGATCTTAAGTAAGTAGGAAACAGGTATAGTGATAAATATGAGACTTTTTGTTAAGAAAACACAAGCTACAATACCTGTTAAATGCTTGAGTAATCACTGAACAAAAGAAAGAGAATTATAAGCTCAAATCCAGAAAATGGAAAAATAGGTCCAAGAAAACATGATCATTCCATTGCAAGAGAGAAAAGGAGGAAGATGTAAAGTAGAGGAAGCAAAGAGAAAGCATGGTAAATTAAAAAAAAAAAAAAAAAGTAAGGAAAAATAAATAAGTTAAAGTTTATTTTAAATCACAATAAATGCAAATGGGGTAAGTTTATTTCGAGAGGGAAATTCTTATATTAAAAAGAATCTAGCTCTATGCTGTTGTAAGAGACCCACTTAAAATGAAATGACACTTAAAGGGAAATAAAAAGATGGATATGGATATAGCAGATGTACTAACCCACACCCTCCAATCTGATATTAGTAATATCTATACCTGTCAAGGTAGAATTTAATGTTGGGCTGTAATACAGCTATTTAAATAAGTGAATTATAGCTACGTTAGCTAAAATAAGGATAGATCTCAAAAATATACTATTTAATAAATAATACGAGTTGCCTAACAAATGAACATGATACGATTTATGTATAATTTTAAAACATATACAATGCAATTCCATAGTTATTCTATGGGTATGTACATACCTATGTAAAAAATTTTTAAAGACTTAAAGGCTATACACCAATTTATCATAGTGATTATCCCTTAGAAATGGGGACTACTTTGAAAAAAAGATAGAGGTTAAAGAGCACTTCTGTTTTCATCTGTAAGTTTTTTATTTTTATTTTTTTATTTTAAGAAGACACTGTAGGGGCTTCCCTGGTGGCCCAGTGGTTAAGAATCCGCCTGCCAGTGCAGGGGACACAGGTTCAATCCCTGGTCCGGGAAGATCCCACATGCCGCGGAGCAACTAAGTCCGTGCGCCGCAACTACTGAGCCTGCACTCTAGAGCCCACGAGCCCACAACTACTGAGTCTGCGCGCCTAGAGCCCGTGCTCTGCAACAAGAGAAGCCACCGCAATGAGAAGCCTGCACACCACAATGAAAAGTAGCCCCCGCTCACCGCAACTAGAGAAAGCCTGCTCACAGCAACGAAGACCCAAGGCAGCCAAAAATAATAAATAAAATAAAGTTAATAAATAAAATAAAATAAAAATAAAAGAAGACACGGTAGTCATACAGTAGTGTAATTTCTTTGAACATGTATTCATAGGAAGAAAACTGAGAGAAAAAAAAGCAAAATATGAATAGTGTTTGTCAATGGTGAGAATAAGAATGTCTGCCTTTTAATTCTTTGTACTCTGTATCTTTCAAATTTCCAAAAAAGAAAAGAAGAGGAGAAAGGAGAGAGGGGTTAAAGGGAGGGGGAACGTGGCAGGAGTGGAGGATATTTACAGCTACTATATTTTATGGTTACACAGCTGACCAAGGCACAGAAACCTAAACCTAGAAAGTCAAGAAGACCTTGGAAGATTCACAAGTGGTCACCGAAGTGACAATTTCCAATCTTCTCTCATGTGGCTTGTCTAAGTAACCGCTGCTTTCATTTAATAAAATAATGCAAAAAGTTTTGATTGTTTAATTTTTTTTCTCCATTCAAAACCATGTGCTTAATTAAAAGAACCTTCAATATTGTAAGTTGCCAATGTGCTGCTGCTTTCAGATTTCAGAGACTCAGGGGAATAATATTTCATAAGCCCATAAAAAAGATTAAAAGTCTTTTACCATTTCATTACGTTACACAAAGTTATGGCACCCTGCTTAATGGCTGCTGTATAAGAAAAAGAGGGTTTTGGTAAATTCCAGAGTGGCCTAGAAAAGCAGCGACTACTACATTTTATTGCTTCATGTAACTTCACTTACAAGGTATATTTGCAATAAACCTTGCAAAACTTTTCATGACCATGTCTATAGGTTAAACTTACAAAGTGGTTATAGCTGTTCCATTTTAAATATCAGGAGCACATTGCTGTGTTCTAACTCATCAACTGAAGTATTCTGCTGCCTTTGAAATCACTAGTCAGCTCTATTTAAATGCCTTAGATAATTAGTATCTAATCAGGTAACAACTTTCTAGGTTGCCCTTTTCATATACTATTACAAAACTATTGTATTCTATTGGGTAAGATTTTTGAATCAATCAGCCAAGTATTTATTGAACATCTACTGATTTTCCCCTTCCTCCTACCTCACAGAATCATTTTATTCCAATCTTTTATATGCAGTGTGTGTGTGTGTGTGCGTGTGTGTGTGTACACAGACCTAAATCCTTTTAAAGGAAAGTTCTTTTTTTTAAGGTTAAAGCTTTAGTAGACAAAATGGGCCTTTGAAGGCAGATTTTACTCCAGGAGCTCTCTAAACATCATTGAAATGATACTTAAAAGTACAAAATAGTATAAAATGACATTAAAGAGATACACAATGAAGCAAGTTCGTAACGATTTGGGAGGGAATGGATAAGAATCATCAAGCAGACAAGACGTGTTGATGAATTTCCAGAATACAGAAAACAGGTGGATTGTAGGGAAACCTCAGCCACAAGAAGAAACTGGTGAAGGTGAAATCCAGTTCCCTAGTTGAACCTCAAATAAATTCCAAGCGTGGTTTTCGAGAGTAAAAAGGCAGGAGTATAAAGTGGGGCCACATCTGGGTATTAATTGCAGGTCTGCTATGGAAGAACCTGACCCATCCGCCCACTCGCTCTCCCTTGCCTTTCCCCACCTCTGCATATACAGAGCAGCAGCCATCCACAGGCCACAACCAAAGAGATGTTCTGAAGAAGTTAAACAAGCTGCCTGGAAATAAGCAGGATTTGGGTATGAATGGGCATGTTCCATAGCAAATCTTTCCTCATCTTGGCAGATGATGGCCACTCTTCCAGTTACTCCCGGTGACAGGAGACTTACTCTGAATGGTGCACGCCGCTCAAGAACAACCCTCCACTCAGCAGGGAGGTCTGTTGAGGAAACACGCTATGCCTCAGCAGAGGAAATCTGCACAAGCCACTAATATCAATCAATCTAATTCCTTTATTTCCAACATGAATGAGCAACAAAGACAGCTGAGGAAAGCAAACAGCACACGCAGAAGGACTGAGAAGAAAAGTCTTAACCCTGAAGAAAATAGAGGCAATTGAGAAAACTGAAGGGGAGTTTTTTAGTACATTGGGAAACTTATTAAATCCAAGGACAAGAAAGATTTATTTGAATTTAAACATCTAATGGCCAAATTTTTCAGTAGAAGTCTGGAAAGAAACTCATGAAAATCATCCAGAATTCAGAGCAAAAGACAAGAGAAGAAAATGTAATATAAACATTCAGAGACATACAAGAATAATTCAGGAGATTAAATATCTAAGAGAAATTCCAGAATCAAAGAACAGGGAAAATAGAGGAGAGGAAATAATTTTTTTAATTTTCTGAAGGAAATTCTCCTGAGCTGGAGAAAGACATTAATGTTTTTAATTGAAAGGTAGCATAGAATATCAAACCGAAATGAAAGAAAAAAATGCCCTATTTGTGCATAGACTACTGAAGTCTTTAAACACCAATGATAAAAAGAAGTTGCAGAAAGAATCTACATAGTGGAGGAAAAAAATGAAGCAGGCAATATGGAAAGGAATAAGAATCCGATTTGTATCAAAATTTTTTCAGGAATACTGTATGCTAGAATTAGTGATGCAAGGCCTTCAAATTCTGAGAAAAAAATTTTGAACTTAGGATTCTATGCAGTTAAACTGTCAATCAAATTTGAAGACAAAGTAATGACATATTTAGGCCTGAGAAAATGTTCCTCCCTCCTTTCTATAAAAGGTTGCTTGGAGATGTATGACTGCAAAACCAAAAAGGCACAGATGTAGAGAATGGACTTGAGGACACAGGGAGGGAGAAGGGTAAGCTGGGACGAAGTAAGAGAGTAGCACTGACATATATACACTACCAAATGTAAAATAGATAGCTAGTGGGAAGCTGCCACATAGCACAGGGAGATCAGCTCGGTGCTTTCTGACTGACCACCTAGAGGGGTGGGATAAGGAGGGTGGGAGGGAGACGCAGAAGGGAGGGGATATGGGGATATATGTATATGTATAGCTGATTCACTTTGTTATACAGCAGAAACTAACACAACATTGTAAAGCAATTATACTCCAAAAAAGGTGTTAAAAAAAAAAAAACACCAAAAAGGGATCCAACAAAGAGGAAGACATGAGAGTCAAGGTCCAGTTGCTCTAAACAGAGAAATATTATAAAAACAATTCTTAGGATGACTACTGTGCAGCAGGCCTGGGAAGTAATCACTCAAAATTAGAATAGGAAGCCAGAGTTTTAGGCAGAATGTCTTTAAGGAGAAAGCAAGTTTACTGTAATAAACAGCAACTTCATAAAGCTGGGTGTGCTTAGTAGTCACTAGAAACACATTATTATCTACTATCTCGAGAACTGTAAAAAAGAAAAAGGGGGCTTCCCTGGTGGCGCAGTGGTTGAGAATCTGCCTGCTAATGCAGGGCACACGGGTTCGAGCCCTGGTCTGGGAAGATCCCACATGCCGCGGAGCAACTGGGCCCGTGAGCCACAACTACTGAGCCTGCGCGTCTGGAGCCTGTGCCCCGCAACAAGAGAGGCCGCGATAGTAAGAGGCCCATGCACCGCGATGAAGAGTGGCCCCCGTTTGCTGCAACTAGAGAAAGCCCTCGCACAGAAACGAAGATCCAACACAGCCAAAATAAATAAATAAATACATAAACAAATAAACAAAAAAACATGGCCCATCAGGAGCAACTCCCCCCCCAAAAAAAAGTAAAAGGAGAAAGAAAAGAAAGATAATTTGAAAGAAAGATAATTTGAAACACTAAGAAAAAAATCTATATAAGAAATTTATAGTATAAATATAAAGCAAACTAAAAATGATAAAATTTTGAGTGAATAATGAAATGGAATAAAAGAGAATTTTTTGAACTTGACATTTAAGAAAGGTTCCTTTAAAAGCCCAGATTTTGTGTCATAGGATTACATCTTCTCTTGCAAATTCTAATCATACTATGTATGTCATTCATGCTTGCATGGTCATAATGTTGTCAATGTTTTGGAGTTTTTAGCCTTTAAAGTCATTTCGTTGACATAGTACAGAACATTTAATCATGGAGACTGAGCCGTGTGTGTATATATATATATATACATGTATATATATATATATATATATATATATATATATATATATATATATATATATGTATATATATATATATATAGCTGACAGAAATTCAGAGGTAGCAGAGGTGGGACAGAGAGAAAAGAGAGAGAGAAGTGTAGGAAAATTCACTTTTTAATCTTATATTTAACTTTTTTTGAAGAAGTAGAAATGGGTTTCAGTATAGTACAGAAAGATAAAGATATCTCCAAAGAACTAAAAATGCAACTAGCAGATATCAATAGACATAAAGGAGAGAGGGAGGTAGAGGTTATCTTGGGTGAGCTAAGTCTGCACCTTTCAAAGTGGGCAGAGGTTACTTAGAGTTATCGAGATCGCCAAGGGCAGATTAAGCATGAAACTAATGAAACTTAAGCTTCAGGTCTCCTTACTCATACCAGGCCCCTTCCCAAACCTGGAAATGTATACACACTGTCAGGTGAATTATTGCCCTTTAAAAGAGTCCCACAGAGTGAATACCTTTCAGGCTCCGCGAAACCTAAATGCGGCCCTGGAGGTGACAAGCTGAAGAAGTTGAACAATTCACCTCTGGGGAAAGATTTGGGGAGAAGGAGATGTGATAAATTTTGCCTTTTAATATGACTCATTAATACTGTTTAAACTCTTGAACATATGTATATATTACTTGTTTGGCGGTATAATTTATTTTTATTTTGCCCTGACCAAAGTGAGTGTAGACAGAGGCAGGGGAGTGGCGACACCTACCGCCCCAGTCACCAACAGTACGTGTATTACTGTTTGTTTCTTGTGATTGGTACTGTGAGCTTCGGAAGGGTAGATGGCTGAATCTTAGCACCAATGCTCCCCACCCTCCCCGACAAAATGTTATATATATACAATATGTATATTGCACAAAGATATATAACTTTGTGCAAAACTATTTACTCATCTCTGATTATTTCCAAAGCTACTCTGCTGAAACTGGAATGATGGGGTCAAAGGGTGTGAACACTTAAAAGTGCCTAATGTATTGTGAGTCATAGGTTTCAATCAACCTTGGTCCAATTTATACTTCCACTGGCAGCATATGAGCTTACTTCCTCCAGGCATATGCTATTTTTTTTTTTTTTTGGCTGCGTTGTGTCTTTGTTGCTGCGCACAGGCTTTTCTCTAGTTGTGGTGAGCGGGGGCTTCTCTTGTCGCAGTGTATGTGCTCTAGGTGCATGGGCTTCAGTAGTTGTGGCTCGTGGGCTCTAGAGTGGAGTGCAGGCTCAGTAGTTGTGGCACACGGGCTTAGTTGCTCCACAGCATGTGGGATCTTCCCAGACCAGGGCTCGAACCCGTGTCCCCTGCATTGGCAGGTGGATTCTCAACCACTGAGCCACCAGGGAAGCCCTATGTTATTTTTATTGTCAGTTATTTTCAGAGGCCACATAATGAGGGGGAAATAATTTAATTTCTATTCTGCCTCTGCTTCTTAGTCGCCAAGTGTCTTTGCAAGAACCTTTCATCCTCCCAGGCTTCAATTTCCTCACCTGAAGATTAAGCGAGGTTGAATTAAATCAGTGGTCCTCAAAATGTGCTCCCCAGATCAGCAGCATCAACTGGACCTTGATAGACATGCGGATTTTGGGGCCCCACCGAAGAGCTACTGAAACAGAAACTCTAGAGCTGAGTGGGGCCCATCAGTCTTGGGTGAACAAACACTCCTGGTGATTCTGATGCAGCTAACATTTGAGAAGTGCCAGATTGGATGGTTTCTAAGCTCCTTCTATGCTAACAGCCTTGATCCATCATTTTGAAGCAGATAAGAAAATTAGAGGAATTTTCAGTGACTCTTTAGCATACATAGGGAATTGAACCTGGCAAAAATGCTTTTGCATCTGGCTTCTCAAACATTTTCAACAGCATCATGTGTGTCTGATTTTACTGCAGAAGGACAAGATCACCAACAACAGGCAACGAGGACCACAAGCAATATGGTGTGGTAGGTAAGACACGGTCGTGACATCAGATAAACCTGGGTTTGAATCTCGGCAATGACGCTTACCAGCTGTGTGACCTTGAAGCTCAGTGTTCTTATCTGCAATTTGGAGACAGAGAGTATCGTTAATTAAATAAGGAGGTCATTTGAGGTGGTTCTAATTCCTTAGCAGTCTGTTTAAGCAAACCAAAACCTAAGTCTGTTATGTCTCAATGTTAAGAAATCAAAACCTAAGGATCAACAATCACAAACAGCCAACTCAGCTTTTCCAAGAAAGGCAACTGCTTTGGCTACAGCCAGTCCATTTCCTTGCTTTGCTTCCGTGGCTTCTCTGTGAAAGTCTTGCCCTGGTTCCTGTAGGTGGAACACTGCTCACCACTTCTGGTTTGGTGCTGCCGGATTCTAATGGAGTTTTGTGCAAATAAACTCTTAAAATTCTTAATATGCCTCATTTTATCTTTTAACAGCTCATACCTCGTAGAATTATTGCAAACATGAAATAAGATACTATGTGTAAAGCATCAAACCCAGTCTGGCACATAGTAAGTGTTCAATGAATGTAACCTATTACCTGTTGTTAATAGTATCCTAAAGCCCACCTACATTCATCTGCATAAAAGTACAAGACCTTGTTACACCACAAGGCCATGAAGAAGTAAGTAACTCTAAGAGCCTAAAGAAACCATTGACTGCTGAATTAACAAGATCACAAGTAGAGGGACCAAAGCAACACAGTCAAGCTGTAGAATGTTGGAATGTTGGAAAAACACAGTTGTAGGTACTATGCTATATTGATATGAAGCAGGTTGTTCTTTTTAGTAAAGATATCTTGCAGCCATTTATAACCTTTTTTTGCTAAAATGACTATAGGATGGAAAAGGGTAAGAGTTTTCTCCCTGAAGTCCTGAACTTTCCTCATTCTCTTTGGCAATTCTGTGTCCCATTCCTTTTTTTTTTTTTTTTCCATGAAACATAACACTCTAGGAAAGGGTATATTCATGATCAAGTGACCTCTTTATCAGGGGTCTTCAGGGCAGCTATTGAGTTGTTGGAGCACCGTTTACGATCACAGCACTAAGCAAGGTGTTTTCCACTCAAGTGACAGCACACTTTTTAATGACAAGAGTTCCTTTCAGGCTCAACCTAGCTTCCCTCCCCCTAGGCTCCCTGTGGAGCCTACTAGCCTTGGCAGCCCTTTTCACTCTGGTCTTTGAGTTGACATTAGTGGATTCCTTCAAATAAGTAACATCTCTATGTCATTTTAATTCTCACAGTAGAAATAGGACACTTTTCTGCATTTTCTCATTTTCTCCACTGATTCTGCTGAGGATTGGGATTTGGAAAAACACATAAAATGTCCTGAGAAGTGTGGGAAGGAATTTCCTTATGGAAATGCTAATCCCTATAATCACAATCTCATTTTGGAGAGAGGTTACTTGTTTTAAACAACCAATAAAGTAAACTCACTCTATTTTGTAAAACAATTTGTCATATGTCTATTTTTGTTGTCACAAAAGCCTGTGTGGCTAACCTCCTTATCCAAGAAAATCTAATCTCTGTTGGCTAATTGCAAGTCTTATCTACTTCCTATGTCACCAAGATTGGCTCAGTGAGGCGGTTTCTCTATCAGGGATCCTGATAACCTTCCAAGCTCACGTGAGCTCTTCCCCTCTCCACAGTGTATAGATTTATTAACCCCCAAAGCCCAGGTGCCTACTGATTTCAGAAAAAAGTGGTTGAGGAGAGAACATTAATTTGAAAAATTGGACCCACGAACATTAACTCATTGTATAAAAAGGTATTGACCACATAATAAAAGCCATGCATCCTGATAGTATTGGGATCATAAAAAAGAATAAGAGCCAGTGTCTGCCTTTGATGAATTATCTAGATAAATGATAAAAATATGTGTTATTGTAGAGGCATGTATCCAAAGAAGTGAGGTGGGAGCGTTTTGGAGAACCTCACAAAGCATGGTCTTACTGATGAGTGGGTGTTTATGTACGAAGAAAAGGGAGAAATGCTAGTTTCAAGGACTAGCACATATAAAGACATTCCCTTTGAAAAGCCTCATGAAAGTTGGTAGGGTGGACAAAGGCCGGATGTATTTGCAAATTAACAAGGAGTTTAATATGGCCAGAGAGAAGTGTGCATTGGGCAGAACTGCCATTGTTGAGATGAAGATGGAGAGAATTTTTATCCAAAAAGGATGGCGATAGAGCCACATGGGCCCCACACATCATGCTAAATCTAGATTATCTGTGCCTAGTGGAAAGTTCATGGAGGGTTACAGAAATTATTAAATTAGCTATGCCTCATTACCTTCCTTTATCCAGCAGTTTGATAGAAGATGCTTCTGAAGCTTCTCTGTGATTCTTGGTTCTGTTAGTTAGAAAACTGTCCATTCAAGAAATTTATTTCCAATCCAATTCTCCAGAAGAAACCAACTTACCCACTCTAATTTCAGTTTTGCTCAACAGATATTTATTTAAGAGCATCCATACGCCAAGCATGATGCTAGACGTTGTGTGTGCAAAGATGGATAAGGGGCTCTTCCCCTGGATCATTTTATAATCTAATGGCGCAACAGACATATCAGAAAGAATGTACAGAGCACTATGGGCTTATTCTAGTGGGGCTTTCATGGGATAGCATGAACTATTGCCTAGGTTCTGTCGTATTTGACTATTTACTGTGGGTCATTAATAAATCAGAGTCAGAATTCCAAAAGTTAATAAGGTTTGCTAGGAGTAGATGAGGACACAGATGCTAAGGTAATTTCTCTATTTATCATTCTGTTTCCTGAAAACATATATTTTTTAAAAAAATAGGTGATCTTCTTTTGGAAACTATGCAAAAAGGGTATACAGTTTCAACATCAAAAATAAATTATGAATTTTCTGGGGTTGTTTTAGAAATATGGCTTTCAGAGTAATTGATTTTTTAAAGTTGGAATTTATTTCAAAAATCAATGAGTCGAACTGCTTTATTTACATAATCAGGGAACTGCTCCCAACTACTTTAAAATGTGTTTCAGGTTAGACATAGCACTTCTTTGTTTATATTTGAACGATTCATTCTAGTCACTAATTCATTAGTGAGCACAGTACCCCTTCTGTGCAGTCAGTCAATGGCATCTCCATTTCTAAAAAATGAGGAAACACAGAGAGGGTGAGTAATTTACTCAAGGCCACACAGCCAGACAGTGTTTGAGAAAGAGCAGAATTTGAAGATCCTGATTCCCAGTCCAAGATGCAGTTCATTAGGCCATGCAACTTCCTTTAGAAAAATAGTTATAAACACGGTAAGGCAATTTTTTCTTGTTTTAACAAAACATGTAGTCACTGTTTATTATACTAACCTATTAGAAACTCTGGGAATGAATTCATTTCCTTGCAAATAATTTTTATTTTTTTTAATTTGCCCACACTGGTTTGTTGTTGTAGGGTTGTTCATGAGTGCTAGGTTACTGGCATTATTTATTTATTTATTTAAGGGAACAGTGAGTCTTTTTTTTAAAAATGTATATCGAGAATAAGATCGCTTTACTCTCCTATTTTAAAACATGGGCTGTGTTTGATAAAGCGTAATGCTAAGAAAGGCTCTATTCTAGATTTGCCGGGTAGTATTCAGTTATTTCTGACTTTGTTCAAAATATTCTGACTTCAAGGTATTCTAATATCTTGTAGGATATCTTGCACTGTCTTTCTCTACTCTCTGCCCTTTCCCTGGTCCTCCCCTTCTCTCCTCTCCCCACCCAATTTTTTCCCATTGTCCCTTCCTCCCCCTTGCTTCCTTGAGCTTCTATTTTGTGCCAGGAACCTGACCAGATACCGGGAGGTGGAGATTAAAGACATCTCTCCTGTTCACAAACATCTCATCATCTACTGTTGTGGTTTTCAAAAGTTTTTTCAACTCGATGCACATGGAAAAGGCAAAACGTTCACCAATCTTGTTCTCTGCTATCATTTTTCAGTAAAAAAAAAAAAAGAAAGAAATGATGATAACAAAGAATTAGAGGAAATAATATAATGAAATTTTTGCTTGATTTTGCTTCATGATTAACATCTCAGACCCTTGATCCCAAATACTTGAGACTGAATTCTGACTCTGTCCCTTATGAGTTATTTCACCTCCTGGAGTTTACTCATCTGCACAATGGGGATGTAAATAATACCTACATTATTCGGCTGCTGGGAGGATTAAAGTTTACAGAAAAGTATCTGGTGCTCAGTAGGCATCATATCATGTCAACGATTGTTGTGGTTACTATTATGATGAATAAGAGTCTAAGTCACTTGAAAAATAAAGTCTATGCACTTATAAAGAGAAGAGAGGTATTGCATTTCAGTGCATTGGGAAGGCTGTCATGATCCTGGGGGGATGAGGACCATATTTGAGAATCATGTATTAATTTAAAAAAAAATTAGTGTTAGAAATACTATACTAGAAACATGTTCAGGACAAGTATCAATGGGTGCACAATGAAGAAAAATAAAGAACTAGCTTTATATATGTATTAGTTGTTCTAAGGAATGACTGGAATTGTTCCAAGAGAACATGGGACCTAAGAGAAGGGTACCTGAGAGGAGGGAACAGAGAAGCAGTTCACTGGCAGAAGGCCAACAGGGGTTCCCATCTCAGAGGACCCTTGAGTTCAGGGTATGGGCAGAGACTAGGAACTGAGTCCAGCATGAGTCTTCTCTCTCTCCCTACTCCCTTCCCTTGATTCTGAGTACCTGGAATGACATCTCTATGAGAGATACTGTCGGAGATACCTCAGAGACTTGAAGTATGGTTGGACTGTCATCATGATGTGTAAACAGTAGCTCTGGTATTCTTTGGTGGTAAGTTTCTTCCTCCCTCCCTCACCCTACTTTCCTTCCTTCCTTCCTCTCTCCCTCCCTCCCTCCCCCTTTCTTTCTTTCTTAAGTAAATACACTTCTTTTTATAATACTGAGTTACAAGTAGAGCGTTACCGGCTGTCCTTTCATCTCCCTCCCCAGTCTCCAGCTAGAAAGTGTTGGGAAAGGCAGTCCTCCATGGGCCCTGACTTTCCTGCACATTCTCACCAGTTATGCCAAGAATACAAGACTCTGGCCACTCTTTACCCAGGCCACTTTTCAACCTTCTCATAGTCTAGTGTTGTAGCTGTGTTTGCAGTGAGGGTAGTCTCAGGATTGTATTTTCAGTGGTAACCTTGAGGAATGAGATAATATCTCCCTTCAGGCAAAGAGTAGGCTTACTTACCTATAAAAGTGGTAAATAGCCCACCTTCATTTTTCCTCTCCTGTAACTCAACAAAATGCATTTGCAGAAATCCATCTAATCCCACTTGTGTCACCCACGGGATTTGGGGGACACGGGAATCAACGTACACCAATATGAAACTTAAGCTTCTTGCTGTGCAGTGAGTAATAAAGTCCTTTGTCTCTGATCCATGAGTTTCATGTCTTATGCCAGCATCCATGAAACAGTAATAAGCTTGCCAATAGAGTAAACTGTTAGACCCTTCACAGACCATAACAGAAAGTATCTCTGGAACTTTACAGCTGAGATATCTTCAATGTAAGCATTAAGTAGGAACTGTGTAAACTATTAGCAGACACTCAAGACATGTGTCCTCTTTCTTCTTTTAAGAAACATACACTGTGGCTTGAGAGATGAAACTAATGCTAATTTAAAACAAGAGGGAATAATGACAGCAGTTCAAACAGTCATCATTCCGGATGCTTCATCTTTCAATTCTCCACTCATCCCACTCCAAGGTGAATATATGTACTTCACTTCTTAATACATTTACCCTCCATTCTTGGTTACGGTAGCTCCATAATCACTGTGTTATCAGCCAAAAATAGTCTAATTCAATTACCTCACACTTGAGAAGGTCTTACTAATGGACCCAAATACTTGAAATCTATGAGCCATGGCACCAACTATACTACATCACCTCTATGCAGATGGTTTTGCCAATGGGGTGGGGATATTTGAAGTCCATTGGTGAGGCTTCATTTCCTTTTGATTATGCTTGGATCTTTACTGTAATCATTCGTCTCCTTGATACTTTTTTCTTGAGCTTCTTGGGGTGACATTTCTCCTTTTTCTGAGTAAAAGATAGTCCTTTAGAAATGTTAATCCATTTAATCAGATTATATACACTAGAAGGAATATGCACTTTTTTGCTTAAATCTCTTACATGTTGATTTTTATACTTTAATATTAAGAAATAATTTTTTAGTTAAATAAATTTAAACTACACAAGTAAGGCATACTCATGGCAAAAAATTATTTAAACCCTGTATTATTATTTTTTTTAAAAACATCTTTATTGAAGTATAATTGCTTTACAATGGTGTGTTAGTTTCTGCTTTATAACAAAGTGAATCAGTTATACATATACATATGTTCCCATATCTCTTCCCTCTTGCATCTCCCTCCCTCCCACCCTCCCCATCCCACCCCTCTAGGTGGTCACAAAGCACCGAGCTGATCTCCCTGTGCTATGCGGCTGCTTCCCACTAGCTATCTATTTTACATTTGGTAGTGTATATATGTCCATGACACTCTCTCACCCTGTCACATCTCACCCCTCCCCCTCCCCATATCCTTAAGTCCATTCTCTAGTAGATCTGTGTCTTTATTCCCGTCTTGCCACTAGGTTCTTCATGGCCTTTTTTTTTTTTTTTTCCTTAGATTCCATATATATGTGTTAGCATACTGTATTTGTTTTTCTCTTTCTGACTTACTTCACTGTATGACAGACTCTAACTCCATCCACCTCATTACAAATACCTCCATTTCATTTCTTTTTATGGCTGAGTAATATTCCATTGTATATATGTGCCACATCTTCTTTATCTATTCATCTGTCAATGGACATTTAGGTTGCTTCCATGTCCTGGCTATTGTAAATAGAGCTGCAATGAACATTTTGGTACATGACTCTTTTTGAATTATGGTTTTCTCAGGGTATATGCCCAGTAGTGGGATTGCTGGGTCGTATGGTAGTTCTATTTGTAGTTTTTTAAGGAACCTCCATACTGTTCTCCATAGTGGCTGTATCAATTTACATTCCCACCAACAGTGCAAGAGTGTTCCCTTTCCTCCACACCCTCTCCAGCATTTACTGTTTCTAGATTTTTTGATGATGGCCATTCTGACCGGTGTGAGATGATATCTCATTGTAGTTTTGATTTGCATTTCTCTAATGATTAATGATGTTGAGCATTCTTTCATGTGTCTGTTGGCAATCTGTATATCTTCTTTGGAGAAATGTCTATTTAGGTCTTCTGCCCATTTTTGGATTGGGTTGTTCTTTTTTTGTTATTGAGCTGCATGAGCTACTTGTAAATCTTGGAGATTAATCCTTTGTCAGTTGCTTCATTTGCAAATATTTTCTCCCATTCTGATGGTTGTCTTTTGGTCTTGGTTATGGTTTCCTTTGCTGTGCAAAAGCTTTTAAGGTTCATTAGGTCCCATTTGTTTATTTGTGTTCTTATTTCCATTTCTCTAGGAGCTGGGTCAAAAAGAATCTTGCTGTGATGTATGTCATAGAGTGTTCTGCCTATGTTTTCCTCTAAGAGTTTGATAGTGTCTGGCCTTACACTTAGGTCTTTAATCCATTTTGAGTTTATTTTTGTGCATGGTGTCAAGGAGTGTTCTAATTTCATACGTTTACATGTACTTGTCCAATTTTCCCAGCACCACTTATTGAAGAGGCTGTCTTTTCTCCACTGTATATGCTTGCCTCCTTTATCAAAGATAAGGTGACCATATGTGTGTGGGTTTATCTCTGGGCTTTCTATCCTGTTCCATTGATCTATATTTCTGTTTTTGTGCCAGTACCAAACTGTCTTGATTACTGTAGCTTTGTAATATAGTCTGAAGTCAGGGAGCCTGATTCCCCCAGCTCCATTTTTCGTTCTCAAGATTGCTTTGGCTATTCGGGGTCTTTTGTGTTTCCATACAAATTGTGAAATTTTTTGTTCTAGTTCTGTGAAAAATGCCAGTGGTAGTTTGATAGGGATTGCATTGAATCTGTAGATTGCTTTGGGTAGTAGAGTCATTAACCCTGTATTATTAAATGAAAAATAAAAAGTTCATCTCTCCCTGTCTTTTGTCATACCTCATTCTCTCTTCCCAAATATAACAACTATTGACTGTTTCTGCATAGTTTTCTAGACATTTTCTATTCAAATACAAGTAAATCTATTTCTGTATACCTTCAAATCTTAACATAGACAGTAATAGTCTAAAAATATTTTTTTTGTAAATTGCTTTCTTCTCTTTAACAATATCTGTGGGCTATTGTTCGGGGAGGGACAGGCATTTCACAACAATCCTTAAGAAATTACAACACATTACAAAGGTGAACATTGACAACTGGGATTCGAATATGGTCAGAGGAAGCTCCTAGGATGGTGGAGACTTTCATAACAGGAATCTTACAAGCTGAGGAAGGAAATGGGGTTTTAGCTTAAGGGCAAGAAGAGTTGGAACAGAATGAGCAGAGAAGGGGGAGAGAAACAGAGGTATAGCTTTTAGAAAGTTGGCACGTACAAAGGAAGTGGGCTCTAGGGATAAAAAGCATGTGGGGAAAAGAAGTTTAACTGTAATGTTTTCAGTTTTTAAGAAAGGGAATGTATTTGTATGTTACCTATGCAGAAAATAAAACCAAAGAAAATGAATCTGACTTCTCCACATAGACAATAGGAGGATGGATGTGCAGGAGACAGATTTCACCTCAGCTGGAGGAAGGACTTTTTTTTTATAAGGACTGTCCACACCCAGAATGGGCTGCTTTGAGCCCATTGGGTGGTCCGACTGAGACTGGGTGCCCAACCCTCAGCCAAAGCCCTTCCTGCACTGGGAGGGAGGAGGACTCTCTGTGAAATGACCTCTAAGACTCTATTATACTACCCTTCCTTGAACTAACATTTATTGTTTACTTTGTACCAGGTGTCCTACCAGAGGGGTAAATGTGGGTTATCTCTTTCAACCTCACCCTGAGTCTGTGAGGAAAAGAAATATGGTTATATACAGTATTTTCATTTAACAGACAATAAAATCACAGTTGAGAGTCTTTTGTTTGGGTTTGGTTTTTTGTTTTAATCTGACCTTCCCCTCACCCCTGCTGCTTCCAATCCAAGTCTTGGTTTAAATATGGTGACTCATAGACACCAGCTAGTCACAACAGTCTTTAACTGGGAAGGTATAATATACTGAGAAAATTTGCCTGATGATGTTGTTTGTATGAATGTTCCAAGGGGAAGAAGGAGAGATTCTTCATTTGAAACATAATAATTGATACCTACTGTTGCTGGATACTGTGTAGGGTACTAGGGATACCAAGGTGACTAGCACCTAGTCCCTGCCCTCAAGAAGGTGCCAGATTAGTGGGAGACACAGGCCAGTGAACAGAGATACAAAGCAGCAAGTACTTGACTTGAAGTTAGCACAGGTAGTGAACCTCCTTTTGAGTTTTGGGGGCTCAAGGAGGACACTTTAGAATGAAGGGCTGTACAGCTGGAATTCTTGTCTTCAAAGAAGAGTAAGAATTACTTAAGGTGGGAAGGAAGTGGGGTGGACCTTGAGATGGACATTAAAGGGAAAAGGAAGGGCTGAAGCTATACTTTTGGCAACTGTGAGAGGTTAGATTTGCTGGAGGGCAGAGTGGGAGGGGCCAGAGAAGCCAGGTCTGAGCTGGAATGTCAGATGAGGCCTTTCCATGGCTGAGCTAATGTGTTTGGATTTCTTCCTGAGGGCAAGCCTTACTTAAAATTATAGAATAGCCTTATTTTGTATTTATAAACTAAGATTGTAATGATACTCCCCTATTTCCAACAACATCCCTCTCCTATTTGAGGTGACTTTAGATTGGCTGCATTTTCTCCAGAAGATGAGAGTCCAGCCCTTTTCACATTCAGTGCAGGTGCGATGAGGCACTGGAGCTCATGCTGGCATTGATGTGCTGTCTCTTCAGACTACTTCCCCCAACAGGCTTAAAAAATCAAGTTGAAAACACTGTCCCCACCAACCTTCCCAGATGAGATGGGAGTTCAGTGTGCAGCAGAAAGGGTCTGTCGGAAGGAATGCTTCCACATGTGAGCTGTGGAGTTGATCACTTGGACGGCTCTTCAGGGCCCTGTAGGCACAAGGTTTGGGGACGTTGAGAAGTTTGGAGGAAGATGAGAGGTAGATCAAAGAAGCATAGTCATTTGCAGGCACAGCCTTGGGGAAATCTTTGGTCAGCTTCACATTGCTTTTGGAAGCCTAGAGCGGGAGGCACAGACCCTGGTTTCTCTCCCTCATGCTACCCCGTGAGTTGGCTCCTACCCCCCAGCCCTGGGAACGCACTCAAGTATCAGTTGCTCTACTCAACAAAATAATACACTTCTTAGTGGGTTATGGGAGTAAATTCTGGAAATCCACCCCAGGATGGTTGTTTCTCTTTGGTGATTTTCCTGCTTTGTCCCATGAATTTTTCTGCAGTATATGAAATAAAGAAAACCGACAGATTGATAGTCTGAGTTCTTAGAGATAGAAAGCACTTCTATAAAACAACCTCTAAATAATTCCAAAATGCTCTAAATGTCCCCCTTTCTGTCAAAGATTCTCTGGTCAAAAATTCCTGTTGCTTATCCTTGAACGGCTCCTAGTGAAGGACATCAGATAATGCAAGTATTTTTCCCTCTTGCTAATCTTATTTTACGATTTTCAGTTTTGTATAGGACATATATAGCATCTGGTGAAATTATCTCACCCTATCTGAATTTAATTCCTTCCATCAGGGGACCCACGTAGATTTCCACTGACTTCACTAAAAATACCGCATGTGTGTCTTAGATCAAACAGCACCCCATGGGGTTATATAGATCATAAAATAATTTTTCCACAAAGAAGCTTGCACATGAAATATTTATGCATTCCAGTTATGAAGATTCTCCCCAATCCTACGTGTGCTGGAGGGAATAACCACGCTCCCCTCCACCCCCCAGTCAAATCTCATGCATGTTGAATAAAACAAGGGATTCTAAGGTATCAATTTTATAGTGAGCCAGGAGAGGTACACTTTTTGAACACAGGACTGTAAGGTCAGTTAAAAGACTCCAAGGAGGAATGTGGGGTGTTGGGGCAGGGTTGAATTTAAACAAGTTAAAAAATTATATATTTGCAAATACATAAATGGGAAAGAGAGATCATGATAACAAGGCAAATGGCAGGCAGTTAGAAGCCCAGCAGGTGTGGAAGATGACATTGAGCAGGGCTGGGTGCAGTAAAGGTGAGGTTTTCTATGAAACGACCCAACATGTGAGCCCTGACCAATGGATTTCTGTCCATAATGTGGTCCCTAAGGAGAGAGACTTGTCACAGGGTTCTAAGCACAGAATCTAGGTGATCCAGTTAGTGGTTCAGTCAGGTATGGACTGGGCAGTTCAGCCTGGAGCTGAAGATGCGGCTTGGAGGAAATCTAGAGCCTAAGTTCTTTCCAGGAGGTAGTCACTGGCTTGGGAGATAAACTACAAAAGCTAATATTGAATATAAAGTTAGATTTCAGACAAACTGAGGACTTGTAGCTCATTTATTGGTTTATATTTTTATCCCTAAATGCAACAAACTAAGTAAAGTACAATATATATCCAAAATGTCTGGTTCTAGAATATACTGATGTGGATCTATGAAGAGACAGCATGCAGAGGAGAAAGGAAAAACTAAACTTGGGCTCCAAATCTGCACACTAGAGAGAAGACCAAAATTTACATTCTTAAGCAGGGTGGAGTCGTTTCCTTATGTGCTGTAACAAAGTACCACAAACTGGGTAGCTTAAAACGTTAGGAATTTATTCTTTCACTGTTCTGGATGCAAGAAGTCTGAAATCAAGATATTGGCAGTGTTGTTTGCTTTTGATGGCACTATTTCATGCCTATGTCCCCATTTCTGGTGACAGCTGGCAATCCTTGGCATTCCTTGACTTGTAGAAGCATCACTCCAATCTCTGCCTTATCTTCACAGGGTGTTCTCCTTGTATCTCTGTGTCTTCACATGGTGGTCTTCTTATAAGGATGCCAGTCACATAGGATTAGAGTCCACTCTACTCAATATGGCCTCATCTTAACTAGTTACATCTGTAATTACCCTATTTCCAAATAAGGTCACTTTTTGAGGTATGGGGATTAGAACTTCAACATATCTTTGGTGGGGGGATTCAATTCAACCCATAAAACAAGGTCAATGGTGAACACAGGAACCTCTGGGAAGTTGTGTCATAGCCAGCAATTAAGAAAACTCACATTTCTGTCCATGCAGCCTTAATCTGAATCTGAAGCTATTCTAGTCTCCAATGAGCTGAATCAATATGCTGAATCAATATGTCTCTTACCATGTATACTTGAAAAATGAAAAAAAATGAGAAGAAACAAAAAAATTATAGAGAGAAAAGAAAAAAGAAAAACATGGATGGAAAGTAAAGAAAGATAAGAACTTCCAAAATACTGTCTTGTTATCTCAGATGTATGAGTTCAATCAGATCTTAATATTCTACTTGGATTTACAGAACTTCAAAAGCACAGAAACAAATACACATGTGAATCATGGAAAAGGGAAAAAGTTCTCAACAAAAATCACTGTAAACATTTCAAAAGCACACTGTGCTATAATAGGAAATTCAAAGCAAGTTTTAGAATTTCTGTTATCTCTGAAAGCCTAGCAGTTAAAGTATCACAATGATGAATGGGAATGGGGTTCCGTCATGGTTGTTTCACCACTACTAATTCACCTGTTGGATCTTAACAAAATATGCCGATGCCTCTTTTTCTAAGAAGAGTCTATCCTTCAACTTCCTATACATGTTTAGGCCCTGCAGACCCATATGTGCAATATGTACTACATTGCTGCTCTCAAGGGTTTAATATAAATGTAACATCGTGTTGTGCAAAAAGAATTTCGCTGTGATTTAATAACTAACATACTCAGAGGGAGCCATTATTTAAAACAGCATAAGAATGTGAGAACCATTTGGCTGAGGAGAATTGAGCCAATTGGGATCCACTACCCTGTCATCATTCGTGCAGCAGAACATAAATATGGATCAGATGAAAGGAAATGTGCAGGTCAAATGCAATGGGTTGTTCCAAACTGTCACAACTGAAAGATAATGCTTTGCTTGAGTAGAGAGGAAGAAATAAGTAGATGTTTTCTAAACGTTAAATACCAGAATGAAACCAAAGCTTTTGAAATGAAGCAATTGCCTCAGTCTAATGACTTCATTTTGTCTTGTAACCTGGGGAAACAAGATGTCAAAAGTAATCCATTAAAAATGTTGATCAAGAAATGTACAAGACCTATAGGAAGGAAATTAAGAAGACTTGAATAAGTGGAGAGACATGCCATGTTCCATGTTATGGAACTTTATGAGTTGTTTCTCAGATTTATCTGAAAGAGAATACTTGTAAGAATAGTTACTAGAAAAACTTAAAAGTAGAAAATAATGGAGGTCTTCCTTAATTAAAATAAGGGATACTGGTATAGCAATAGGGAAGTTGATCATTGGAACAGAACAATGTTCATAATCAATCTTTTTATACATACTAATTTTGATTATAACAAAGGTGGTATTTTGAATCTGTAGGAGAAATAATTCTATGGGAAAAACTGGTAGTCTATTTGGAAAGCCCTACATTAAGATGCTTTATCTAGCTCATATCATTTATCAAAAAAATCCAAATGGATTACAAATGTACAGTGTAAAAAATGAAATTATAGAAGGATTAAAAGTAAATGGAAAAGAATTTTTAAAATCATGTGGGGGAAAGGCTTTCTTCCCACACACAAAACCCGGAAGTTGTAAAGTAAAACAATCGATTTAATTTCATCATATTTTAAGAGTTCTGTACTCAACAGACATTAAAATTCAAGACTGAGTTGAAGCAAATATATGCATCACATTATATAAAGATTAATATTCAAACCATAGTAAACGCTTCTTCAAATCAAGAAGATAAACAATCCAAGAGGAAAAAGCTAAGTGCTTACAAAGTAAGAACTTTGCAGTGAAACAAGTAATTCACAAAGACATTCAAACACCCAACAAACATATGAATATAAATGTCCTATTTTGTTACCAATCAGAGAATTTTAAATTAAGCACAATAAAATATTTTGTCTATCAGATTAGCAAAAGTGAATATAATAATACTATCTATTACTGGTGCTATGGCTAGGATACAGGCACTCTCTGCTTTTGAGAGAGAATATTCACAATCTTTCTTTGGGAACAAGTAGATAATATCTATTAGAATATAAAATGTGTGCATCCCTTTATTCTGCAATTCTACCTCCAAGACTATATCTATTCTAAAAAAATTGAAATATGCATAAAGATAAGTGTACAGGAATATTCATTTCAGTATTGTTTATGATTCGAAAAATTCAAGCTAAACAAAAAGGTAATCAACATGGGTTTGATTGAACAAATGAAGATACAGTCTTAGTCTGTAATATCATTTCAGGCAGGATGGACTAGGTTATGTTGTTATGAGAAAACAATCTCAAATTCTCAGTATGTAAAATAAGCGAAGATTTATTTTTCACTCATCGTACATATTGGTCCTGGCTCAGCTAGGGTTTGTACTCTGTGTCATCAGTCGGTGTCTCCGGCACCTGGACTGATTTAGCTGCCACAGTCTAGAATATCGCTACAACAGAGGGAAAGATAGAAAGTGCTAAATTGTAGACATTGAATCTTTAAAGCTTCTACTTTAAAGTATCACTTTATCACTTATGATGACATTTTATTTCATTAGGTGGTCACACCTGACTCCATGGGCAGAGGAACTGTGTCCTGATGCTGAATTGAAATAATTGGTAGATAACACTGACGACTACCACAAACACTATGCAGTTATTTAACAAGAATATGTCAGATCCAAAATAAAAACAAGTTGCACTTAAAATCTGCAATTTTATGACATGCAAATCATCCTGATAAAGCTTTTTTTTTTTAAGTTGTAGAACATGTGGGTATTACTGCATTTGGCTTATGTAACAGAAACCCAACTATAATGGCTTAACATTTTTTTGCTTTTCATGCATAACATAAGAAGTTTGGATATAGGCAGTCTAGAGCTGGTTTAGCTGCTTGAGGAAATCCTCAGTGATCTAGTCTCGTTACAGCTTCCTGCTCATCTATCCATAACATGTGGCTTTAATTCACACTGTTGCAAGATGGATGGTTTATTTCCAGGCATTGGGTCATCATCCCTGTAGCCAGCTTCAAGGGATGATAACAAATGTTATCTTTTAGTTGGGCACATTGCCACTCCTGATAAAGTCAAGGCTTTGTTAATAAGAAAAAAGGGGGGGAAATGAATGCATATAAGTTTGTCCAGACCAAAAAAAAAAAAAAAAAAAAAAAAAACAAAGAAAAGAGAGAAGGTGGGAATGGAGAATAGATATTGGGTAGATAACTAGCTCTTTTTATATCACATTCTTTTCATTGGTAATATAACATGAACATTGTCCCATATCATTATTTGTTCCTTGCAAATATGCACCATAATTTATTATATGATTCTCCAGTTGTTAGACAATTAGATTATTCCTTATTTTCACCATTTTACATAATGCTACAATTAACATTCTTGTATAAAACTTTGTCTAAACCTCTAATTGTTTGTTTAGTATCTTATGGCACTGATGATATGAGGTTTACAGAGTTTGAGTTTGGTTTTTTCCTTTTTTGTTTTTTTTCAGTTCCAAGTTATTATGTAGCAAAACTTAAAAACCTTTTAAACACTTCCCAGTTACTTAGGATGTGAGCACGTCTTCCTTAATTTAAGTTACCACAAGAACTTTTAGTCCCGGACTAAAGATTCTGTTTATTGAGAAATATAAACACACAGAGGTAACATTCAGAGCATAGAGTTTTGAGACACTGTCAATGACGTTGTGACTGACTTACATCTGGTGGTGGGGGATGAAGGTGGCAGTGCAGTCTCACATTAGTGGTTGTAGCACTGTTGGCAGAGGAAAAGGCACTGGCTGTGGTGCTCACTGGGGGCGTGGAGGTGGTGCTGAAGGTAGGGTAGTGGTGGAGGTGGTGGTAAGGGACATAGATGGTGGTGAAGGAATGGAAGGGCTGGTGAGAGATGGTGGAGGTGGTAGCTAGAGACGGTGAAGACATTCAGGTTATAGGGAACAAGATGATCACATTACTGATCACTATGATGGTCACAGAATACCTTATAGGCTATTTCTTATGCACTTTTTCAAATCCTCTTGGAGTTACTTATCACAGCAAGCCATGGTTGTAACAATAAATTCTATGGAGGCTTTAACACTTCACCAGGTATAACTTGATATAACTTGAGAGTGCTTTGTACTGGATCTTGCTGCCTGCTTCTTACTTCCTGTCCTGGGGCTTCTCTGATGCTGTAGCATGGGATGCTCATGGACCCAGGCTTGGCACTTGTGCATGTAGACTCCAGAAATGCAAGGAAGTTAATGCGACGTGAAGCTATCCTTGACCAAACTGGGATGTAAACTGAAGGATAAATGCTTTCCAATTTTGTTTCCTGGGCAAGCCATCCAGCTACGTATTTCATGAAGCTCGTTCAGAGAATTCCACAGAATCAAGCTCCATTTTCCCATACTGGTGGCCAACTCAATAATGCATCCTCCTATTGACCTTTTCTCCTTCCCTGCCCTGCTTTACTCCTGCTTTTTATTGCTACTTTCTAGAATCACATCCCAAATTTAATACCTGGTCATAAGCCTTTGTTTTAGGTTCAGATTTTAAGGCAACCCAGCGTAAGGCCAGGAAAGCTATTTCAAGAAGGGCTTTACAGAATGACACTACCTAGGTTGGTCATCCATGGTTCAGAGACATATTTTTACTTACTTAAGTATTGCAAATTTGATCCATGGGAATTTTTCCCCCTCGAGATAGTGTATCTCCAGTACCTAACATAGTATTTAGCACAAAGCAGATGCTCAGTAAAGCACCATGAATAAAAGGATGAATTAAAAGCAGCCAATTTTAAAGCCCAAGTGCCATGCTCACGCCAATACACACATCTCAGTCAGAACTGGTATGTACTTGTGAAACCAAATAAAATTAGAAAATTACTTGGTGAATCCGGAATTAGAAGAAATTTGGGCAATATAAGAAATAAGACTGTGTAACAAAAGCTGACTAATAGACCAACCAATCTGACATACACAACAGTGTGACTCATTCTGGGCCTCATCTCTGGAAAAAACTATATAAACCTAAAACTTTCTTACTCTCAAATGCTCTTTTTTTTTTTAATTTTCCTTTTTCAACTCCATCAACCAATCGTGTGTTTTTACTCCCCAGTTTGGTAGTAATATCAAAATCTTCAAGCTTAAATTGACCTTTCTTAACCTTGGCTACATTTTAAGGGAGTCTTTGTTGATCTCTGTATCATCATAAGGTGACTCCAAATCACAGTACCAGATGGGCTATTTGTAGGTCCACTCCTGCAGAAAGCTCATCCCAAAGACTCTACATGGGCTCTTGTATCTTGCTCCAAATTTTGACATAAAGCTTAGTGATGAGTCCTCTATAACTGATAATTTTAGTCTTATAGCCCAGTGGATGACCCTTGGCTGAAGAGGATAGACTTTATGCTTTCAATTTTTTCAAAGTGTAGAACATGAAGATTGGGCAAAGGCCCCCTGGACCACCTACTCTACCACCACACACACACACAAATCTTGAGAAGTCTTTTCTCAAATTAATAATCATTGCTGAGGTTACAATTTAAAAATATTGATTCTTACATTTTGATTTAAATTCAACAAGTAAATTAAAATAAATTTGAAATGCAAGTTTAGGTGGGTTTTTAGAACGTATTTGTTATTGGCCATGGGACCACCTAGGACATATGGGACCACCAATGGCCCTGAGATCACAATTTGAAAACCATTTATCTATACCACAGCAAACGTACATTCTGGCAGAAACTGAAATGAAGTAAATGTGTTTCTTTTTTGTTAATTTCACTTTCATCGCCTTTATAAAAACAAAACAAACTCTTTTTTTATCCTTCTCGATTCAGTTGCCAGGAGTCAGACTTAACATTGTCTCCTCCTCCAGTTCTGGGAAAACAGAATCTAGGAAAACAAGAAAAAAGCTAACAGTAGGCTTAAAGATCTAGCTTATAGCTGAACTGGTGAATCTGAGAGTAGTGAGTAAACCATTTCAGGGAGCTGGCTGAGACAACCTATTACATGTTTCTGAAGGTGATAAGATTTTTTCCAGTAGGTGTGTCACTGCAGTTCATGTATGTTTGCTCATTAAAATACTCTGAAAAATGTTAAATGAGTTGTGGCCAGGACTGCTATGTGCTACTCTAACATTCATTCTCCCATTCCTTTTGATATTTTACCCAGCTAAAAGTCTAGACTTCTCAGAATCCCTTTCCCCATTCAGTTGCGTGTGGGTCTGTTACCAAGGTCTGACCAATAAGATACATACTGTCGTGTTGTGCGGAGGTTCCAGGAAGCCTTCTTGAGGGCAGAAGGAAAGCATGAGAACTCCTCGGTCTCCTCCTTCTTCCTGTTCCCTGAAATATGGATGTAAAGATTTGAAGGTGAGGATCCCGAGGATGTACTCCTGGAGCTTAAGAGCGCATCTAAGGATGCTAAGGATGATGGAGCAGCAAGTAAAAAGGAAGTGCGTGCTACTGGAGCTGCCACTAAATGGGAGAGAAAAACTTTTATCTGGTTTAGACCACTGTTATTTGGGTTTTGCTGACCTATGCAGTCAAACATAATCCTAACTGACACAGAAGGGAAGCCAAAATACAGCGAGTTTGCCATTTGGAAGCATAGGGCAGCATAGCTACTACTGTTCCACCCTGGTTTCATGTCTATACTGCCACCAAGTATCAGGAGCCTGGAGGGAGGGGTATCTTCTCAGGTCATGGTTTGGGGAGTACAATGCAATCTCTTCCTCTTTCTTTAGCTCATGTGTCATTTTTTATATGAGCCATTTTAAAAATAACACATTCAGGCTTTCTTTCCTTCTCCTTTCCTTCCTTCTTTCCTTTCCTTCCTCCCTCCCTTCCTTCCTTCCTTCCTTCCTTCCTTCCTTCCTTCCTTCCTTCCTTCCTCCCTCCCTTCCTTCCTCCTTTCCTTCCTTCCTTCCTCCTTGTCTACCTCCCTCTCCCAGACCTTTTCTGAACTTCCTTACCATGTTTTGGAAATTCCTTTCTCTATGAGCCTTGGTGGGATGCAAAGAAATCCCCAAAACATCAATTTCTCATTCCCCCCGCTCCTACAGGCATCAGCTAATCAGAGGTGCCCACTTGGGGTTTTGAACCTGGAACTAATGACACAAAGAAACAGGGATGGGAGATTCTCTATGGAGACAGCTGTAGGGATGGTAGCATCCTTTAAGGGCAGTGGTGGCAGGGAACTAGCTATGATGACTGTCAATGCCCTTCAGCCACCAACACCAAGGGCCACATCTGCAGTTGAAGAAGTTGAGTGCATTACTCATTGCAGCGAGGGAGTGTGCAAATCGTAGAGAACCATGGGGAGTCTCAGTAAGAGGGTATTAGAAAAAAAAAAAAACCTGTTATAGGATTTGGGCTTTGGTTGATAATTTCAGGGAAGATCAAAGAAGGGAGGGATACTGTCAGAACCCAGGGGCAATTCTAGATTGTCTCAGTAAATCGTACCCACAGGGAGGGCAGACTAGAGCAAGGATAAAGCTGCAGTCGGTAAAGAAGTAGCAGGTACTCACTCAGCAAAAGGGGAGATGTTTGCTATTTTGTGTTGCATAGGGACCTTGTCTGAGATGGATGTGGCTGTGAGCGAACAATACGGTTTAACTGTGAACGTCAGATCAGATCAGTTCTCAGACATTAGGGGCTGCTGTTTTCTTTCTTGTGAGCAGTATCTGACGTCAGCAGGAGCAGTGGTGTAAACTGTGGCATCTGGCTTTCGGTGCAGTGTACTCAATAGGCAAATTCTGTATTGTCATTTTCATCATGCTTTTTTCTTCCTGCCCATTTTCTAAGGCTGGTTTCCTAATCTTCTGGGTAATTCTATGAACTACCCAATACTCTATCAATAATTTTTTTCCTACTTAAAACAGCCAGAATCAAATAAGACCATTATCACTTGCAAAACTGTTTCCTTGTATATAGCAATAGTTAGTTTACAACAGAAAGTGAAAGTAATATAGCTATAAATTACTCTATGGCTATTCTCTAGGTGAGGATATATCCATTTATTATTTTCTCTTGTATCTTGAAGGCATTGTGCTACTTTAAAACTACACTTACATGATCCTGGAAAACCTCTGGTCTCCATATGAATGATGAGACGTTCAGGAGAATCTGGGAGCAGAGTTGGAACTATTAAACCTGAGATGATCAGCCTGGGTTTCTGGGAATCTCCCACTAACCCCTTCATGAACAGCAGACACTATGTCTTAGACGGGAAATAGAAATGTAGAGTGTCACCCTTAAAAGGCTGCAAAGATTTGAATAAGAAAGATTTCAGAGTTTGTTCCAGCTTTCAAATGCAGGTTCAATAAAATAAAAGCTATATTTCCCTGTGCTGTATGAAAAAAAAAGCTAGTTAGGGTAAAGCCGGCAGCCACGTTACTCCCACATAACCCTGCCCACTATTCATGCCTGTTGGTACCAGGATTCAGCACCTGAAGTGGGTCTTAGTCAATCCACAGACTGGATGGAAATATCAGAGATATATAGGATTGCTGTTCTTGGACTCTCATAGGATTTCTTTTTCTCATATTGCCTCATCTGAAACTTTATAACTTCCCACACTTGGACTTAGCATAAGTGATTCTATTCCCCCAAAGCAAAGTGGCATAACTAAAATCCTCTGCTATGGGCCGGGACGTGTTCTAGGCCTGGGAAGGCATCTGCGAGTGAGGGGATGGGGGGGGATGATCTCCGTGTTCACACCTCACCCCACCCCTACCTGCTTACAGGCCAGCGGGCGAGGAGGCAGAGAACAGACGGCAGGCTCATAATTACAATGAAGTGACAGAAGTGTCAGCAGCTCTGTCATTCAGTTCAGCCACTTTCCTAAGTGTGAAGCTCCCCCACCCCTGGGATTGCCCTCCCCTTAAGCGTATGGTTCTGGGACTGTGGTGAGAGTGGGTAGGGGTATAAAGGTGGCATCGCCGGATGAGGTCTGTGTGGACTTTGGAGGCACATCCAGCAGTCACTGCCGCTGACCTGGCAAGAAGGGGGCACAGGGAGCCTGGCCCTCCTCTCGGCCGCTGGGGCAGGTTCATCGGGAGCAGACCCAGAGCTCAGGATGGGGCACCATCTCCCTCCAGTCCTTGCTGGGAGGTACAGAGCACCGCCGCCTCCTGGGTCCTCCAAGGATGCCTTGAGCAAGGCGTTTCTCCAGGGCACAGCTCTCTTCATTCTCGGGCAGCCTCCTGGAATCTGGAGGAATCCTCTGGTGGTCCCCTCATGCTTTTCCTTTCCTCTGATATTAAGGGAAAATCTCCCTGCCTCGCCCTGTTTCTTCCTTGCAAAGCTTTCATTATCTTCTGGATCTTTCAGAAAAGGTTTGAAGCCCCCTTAAACCCTGAGCCAAACCTTGGGCCAATGAAAACCTGCTTCCCTTTCTCCTAGGGTAGGGAGGGCTGATTTTTCAAATCCTTTCAGGAGGTAGGGGAAATTGTGGTATTCTCTCATTCTAATGTAGCAGAGAAATTCAAGAAGAGCAAAAGAGCCTTTCATATACATATGTACATATGTACACAAAATGCGTACCTTGTCACAGGGGCTGCAATAAGTATAACCTCAGCAAGAGAACCTAGAAAGGACACCAGACAGTTTGACCCCTGCAGAAGGTGACGATTGAATGGAAAAATGGGCAGGGGTTTACAGATCAAAAACAAAGAAAAACAAATCTAAGAAAGTTCATTACAGGTAGAGAAAAGAGAAAATTGCATGTTCTTGCGCAGAGAGGCATAACAGAATGGACATTCTCTCCTCACGAGAGCACAGTATAAACTACTTTGGTTGAAAACAAAGACGCTAGAAAGTATGGGTCCTGCCCTTACCAACTGCGTAATCTGATTTGAGAATGCACAAACAAACAGACGTAACAGCTAACATTTGTTAGGCATTTACTAAGCATTTTAAAACGTTATCCTTTCTCTTTTGCACAGCTGAATCTTTGCAGTTGTGTTCTATGTCACGCATTCTGCTGCAAAACAATAAAATCAAGACACAAACAAAAAAAAATATTGTCCTAGGTATAAAAGATGCCCTATCTTCTTTAATCCCCCCCAGCAATCGAGGTGAATGCCTTTTACTAACATTGTTTTACAAAGGAGAGGACTGAGGCTGGAGACAGTAGGGCCCTTGACCATTCTTACAGGGATGGTAAACATGGAAACCGCCTCAAAGCAACGCACACGTGTGCAAACGATTCAGGGTGCGTTCAGAGAACAGTTGGTTTTACTTGACTTTCAGATCATGCTTCACAGGATGCAGGCAGATGGAGAACTTGTGGGGTCCCTGAGGAGCTGGCTGGACACAACGGGGTAACTTGGCTGAGAAAACGTGTCCACATGGTGTGTGCCAAGTTCATTTCACCCTTGCTGGCCAGGCCATAAGGAGAGACCACTGAGTGTGATGGGCACAGGGTCTGGCCCAGAAGCGAAGTCCCAACCGTTAGAAGCAGAAATGAGTTTCAGTCTTCCCGTTCAGTTCACAAGGCAATCAACAAATTGTAACATTAGGTTTTCCCCTCAATCCTGACCGAGGTGGGAACAGTTGTGGCCGAGAGTCAGGAAGATCCCAGCTGGGAGAACGTTCTTTAGACTGGCCTTGTAGAAGGACAGCTAGACCCTCTCTTTAGGGGAAGCAGAGAGTGGTTGTTACCAAAGCTTTTCTCCAGCACATCAGAAAAAGGATGTCCAGGAGCTGAAGGTCTCGGGATAAAATTAAAGATGGGCTCCATCTGGGGCACGCTCTGCTTTGGCCCTTGAAGTCCAGTCAGATACAGAAATGGAAGCCGAGGAGACTAAGTATCTACCACATGCGAGCTTTCTCTGTTCAACATTGTTTCTTCCTTTTAGTGTTTAGACATTTTGATGTGGCTGTAGTAATAACAACAACAACAGCAGCTGCTACTACACACCACCCACTATGTAAGGAAGGTGGTGGTCTAAGCCGTTTTCACAAATTGACTCAATCTTCAAAACGAATATTTGACAGGTGGTATCATTATTATCCCCATTTTACCAATGAGAAAACTGAGGCATAAAGAGGTTAAATACTCTCCCATGTTCACTCATCTAACACGAAGGCAGAACGAGGGATCTAACCCAGGTATCCAGGCTCCAAAGCTGTCAGTACTGCCTCTTTTTAAATACTTTTTGTGGGACTCCAGGAGTAAACTCAACAATAATGAAGACAATTTCCTTTCTTATAATTAAGGTTTGACTCAGCTTCCCCTTCCTAAAATGGGTATAAAATACTATGGTGATTACTTATATATATAATCCATCATGGGATTTTGAAAACATACTTAATGTTTGCATAGCACTTGGAGGCCCTTTAAATGTGCAATAAAATGTAGACAAAGAAACATTTTTGGCATTGCTTATTGATGATGGCAGTGGAAGTCAAAGTTTCCTTTAAAGACTTTTACTGCTCCAGTAGTTCCTTCTTTGTAGTATTTCCTATGGCCCCTTTTTCTAGCTCTCCCATGGAGAAGAAACTAGAATGACAGAGGGGAGCTGCCCACCCACATCAAGTCAGCCACTCATAATTAACTTCCTTAATCAAAGGTAACCCTCCCTTTTTGATTAATCATCTTCTTATAGTACACTGAAGAGGAAAAAGGACCAAACGAAAATATTAAGTAGGAGGCAACGCAAACTCATTCGATAATATTGCCATTACAACTGAGTAAAGAAATACACAGAGCTCCCCTGGAAATATTTCCCCTGTCAAAATTTATGTCTTTTCTAACGGGTGTGTGCAAGGAGGTGTTTTTCTTCACACACTCTATGTGGATGTATTGAGTAAATGTTAGCTTTGTGTCTTTTTTTGGCCCATTAAGAGTTATGCACCGTGGCAATTTACAAACAAGAGGGTGACCAGGTAGGCAGGGCCAAAAGAAGTTTGATGAATCAGGAGAAAATGGCAAATTATTTACAAAACATAATCTGGGAGCTGAAGTTGTCATGTCGCACTTTAGGGGAACACAATCACCCCCTAAGCAGCCACTAGCTCCATCGGGTTGGGTTGGCTCTTATCTTTGATGACTGGGGCTATGGATTCACCCACCATTTGCAACAAAGCGCTCCAATATTTTTCAGGAGCAAAAGCACTTTTCACTGGCTGTTCCAGAGTAGCTCATTGAAGTAAGAGCCAAGCGTGTAAACGACCTCCTGAAAGAACTGGCAGCCTTGGAGAACACTGAGCCCCAAAGTGAGAGTTGTTTGCGAGGCGCTCCTCCAGCTGAAGCCTGGGCAGGGGAGGCCAGCAAGCAGGGAGGCAGGCGGAGGTGGGCGGCTGTCTGCGGGCAGAGGGGAAATGTTTACACAGAGCAAGTCAAAAGGTGGACAGCAGACAAATCACTGTGTGGGGCTGCTCGAAGGGTGAATTCGGGAGGTACCTACCGGGCTCCCAGGAGAAAAGGAGAGATGCTAAAGCTAGCGGCATTGCAACCTAAACGCATCTTTCCCATCGGGGGTTAAAATCTTTGCTTCTTTGCAAAGTAGGCACAAGCTCTCCAGCCCCTAATCCCCCTGGGCACAGGGAGTGCAGAAAGTTTTCCTTGGTAGATCAGTTGTTTTTATGTGAAACCATTTTGGCCAAGGTGGAGATTTTTCACTTGGGTGTCAGTGGTGTCCTTCTGATGTTTATAAAATGTAGCAAATGTACAGTTTGAACAGTTATTTTAGGTAAAAACGTCAATTTCTTCATAGAGTCAGGCACTCTAAGTTCTGTGTTTGAGACAAATTCTTAGATTTTCCAGTGTTGAGAAAACTTTCACCTTGCTTCACACGGTTCTCAAGTTGAGTTATGACCCTGACATCTCTCTGCTCTCAAAAGTGCGGTGATGGAGGTCAATTAAAAACAGCCGAGAAGAAGAAAATGTAATTTTCTATCTCATGGAGGAGAGGGGGTGACAAGACTGATGTGGGATCGGAAGTTCCAAGGGTGGAATTTTGCTGGCAACTGACCTTAACAATCATTTCTCTTTGAGACTCGGTGCCCTTGCTAGGAACACCCTTTGGGGGGGTGGGTGTTCACTGACTCAACACCCTGTGTCTTAAACCTAAGTTTCAAAGATCTCTTCACCTCAGCTTCTACCTACCAAAAAGCTTTTATGGCCTTTAAAATGTCCAGATAAATTTGATGTAAGGGGATGTTTGTCTGAATCATTACTATTCTCCCTCTGGGTTTGTGACCTCTTTCCCTACACTTGGAATGCCTTAAGTGGTCTCCTGACCCAACTTCCTTGTGTTTCTCTTTTCACTTCCTCCCAAAGCTGTTCAAAGTCACCCTAATTCAATTGCACGACTATCTTGGGACTTGAGGTGTTTTAGCACCGAGCTCTGCAAACTCCATGCCATCAAGACTAGAGCTGTCTATCTATTTCAAAGATTCCTGAGAGAAAGATTGCAAGACATCACTCATTCATGTGACTCAGAGCTTCTCATGTTCAGAAACTCATGTCTCTTCCTAAGCTTAAATCTGTTTCTTCATATGGATTCAGAGAATGGTTTTTCATCCTTTTCCCCACCCCATTTATATATTTTGAGAGTGATTAGGGCTCTTGACTAGCCTTCTTTTTCACATTAGATTATTTCATTTTCTTTTTTCCTTTTGCCACACAATTTATTTTCTGCTGCACAAGGTGTTTTTAGAGAATCCAGGCAGATGTTGAATAGAGGGTTTTACAGTCATATTCTTTCTTAGATTCTCACACGATTTTTTTTAATCTACATCCTTCTTTCTCAAAGAGGCTGTTGATAGGGATTTTTACCATTCACTGATGATCTTCTCTGTGTTTTATATTTACCAGCACATCTGCTCCTCACAACAGTCTCTCAAGATATATGTTAAATATCTCTATTTTATAGGAGAAGAAACATGTTCAGAATGCTCAAAATACTTACCAAGATTTCTGGCTAGAATGCATGAAGCAGGAGTCACATCTAGACCTGACCACCTCCAGTCTCTGCTTCTGTGCACTTGTAACTAATAAGACTGATGTGGGATTGGAAATGTTTCTAAACAAGAACTCTTCCACTGCAGTTCAGCTGTGACCCTCTGACCTTCCCCCAGACACTCGAGTGAATCCAGCTGTAATCTGTCTCATATTTTATAGGTTTTTTTTTTGTTTGTGATAAGTTACATGGCTGCGTTTTTCTCTTATTTTCTTTCTTTAGTCCCTAATTGTCCACTTTACCAGCAAGTCCAATTCTATGTCTGATCTTGTTCTCAGAAGTGAGGAGAAAATTAAACACAGGGAGCAAAGTCTATTTTGCAGCCTTTTTAAAGTTTTTAAACATTTAAATTCCAAAGTAGTACATGAGTACTTGCCCCTTGTACAAATTTCAAATTATACTGAGGCAAAAGGAAGGAAAACATGAAGTCCTTCTTCACCAACTTGGGTACCAGTGGAGTTTCCTAGGGATCATTTTTCTATGCCCTTAAATTATTTGTGGAAATGAGTAGGGAATAAACAAACAGCAAATACTCCATTTGAACTTTCCAATCAAAACTAACCACAAAAGATTTGAGGGGGCTCCACAGCTGTTTCATTCACCTATTAAACGAGAAACCAGTAATGTCATCTTTTACTGCTTGCTGAGCTTCTTTACTTTTGGTTATAAAAAGTCTGCTTTTGCTGCTTCTTCTGGAAACTCTTGGGCACACCTTTTCCAGGCTCATCCTTGATTATCTCTCTGATCTTGTCCCACCACAACTTATCGCCAGTGCCTCCAGTATCGCCAGTGGGTTGGATACTGGAATTGATACCTATGCCTTCCAGAAAATGATAGGCAGGCTTCTGAGGGGCTGTCCTTCAGTTTTCAAACAGAATGAATAGTCTCTGTATTAGAAATTTATGATCTGTCTTCATCCCCACCTTTGTGCTGCACGTTCTTGTTTATTTTCTGTTTTTTTTTGAGCCCTCCTCTGTAGGTGTCCCTCATCATGCACACAGTCACTTGAATTGTATGTGGGCTGCTCTCATGTCCCATGTTATGTGACCCTCCCCTCTGCCTTTCTTTCCAATTGCAGGGTCTACGTTTTAATATGAGGCCAACAATCATTGCCATCTACACAGTGGTTATTTCCCCAATTGCTTTGTCTCTTCAAAGTACTACAATCTCCAGAGAAAATGAAACCAATTGTTCACTTTACACTGTAAACAGCATTCAGAAGCTATGGCTGTATATTTTATCTTGGCTATATAATAATTACAGTGAGAATACTTCATAGGAAGGAGATTTATTTTTCACCTTCATTGTATCATTGAGGATAGGCCCAGTTCTGCTGCAGTGACAAACAACCCCCATATCGCAGGGGCTTAGAAAAACAAAGGTTTCTTTCTTGCTCATGCTACATGTCTATGTAGGACCATCTAAGGGCTCTGCTCCACATTACCTGAGGAAATCTTCCTATCATCCACTAGCTCTCCAAACACCTGCTTCGGTTGTGATAACTTTATCTAAAATGTATAGAGTGTGCACTGCTGTGGCGATTCTCGTTGGGTATCTTGCATTTAAACTTGTAATTAGGTTATATAATCTTACCTTTGCAAAATTGTTCCCTACACTCTAACCCTTGGGGTTCTCTAGTTCAACAGTCATTTTGTGAACATTTTTTTAAAGTAAATACAGTTGTAAAAAAAACAAAAGAAAACACTCCAGTCTTGCTTTGTCAGAGTCTTAAGAGTTTCCATGTCTCTGTTGAGGCCTTTCCATACTCCATATTCCTCTCTATCTCATTCATTAAAGTTATGAAATATTTTGACATTGTCACAATTTTTGCTTTTCAGTCTTTTTACCTATAAATACCTTCTCATTATTTATACCCCTATGAGGAGACATATTTTGTTTTAATTTTTCCACATTGTTATTCTAATTGGAACAAGTTTTTCTTGTGTCCTGAATATTGTGCTTTGAAGAATATTCAGCTTGTCTAAAACCTTAGGCCTTTTCCTCATGAATGGCTTGCATTTCCTGGTTTTATTGTTTGTTCCTAGTTCTTTCTTCATGATCATTAATTCTTCTTGTTTTAAAAAGTGATTCCTGGGCTTCCCTGGTGGCGCAGTGGTTGAGAATCTGCCTGCTAATGCAGGGGACACGGGTTCGAGCCCTGGTCTGGGAAGATCCCACATGCCACGGAGCAGCTGGGCCCGTGAGCCACAACTACTGAGCCTGCGCGTCTGGAGCCTGTGCCCCGCAACGGGAGGGGCCGCGATAGTGAAAGACCCGCGCACCGCGATGAAGAGCGGTCCCCGCACCGCGATGAAGAGTGGCCCCCACTTGCCGCAACTAGAGAAAGCCCTCGCACGAACCGAAGACCCAGCACAGCCAAAAATAAATAAATAAATAAAAATTTAAAAGTAGCTATAAAATTAAAAAAAAAAAAAAAGTGATTCCTTCTGTCTTTGTAGCCAATGTTATATCTCCCCACCTATAGAATGTCATAGTGTCATAAACAGGATGACATATTTAATGTGTCTTATGTGCATAAATACATAAATATTTAGTATATACCTGATATTCTCAAAGACATACACATGTAACTGGCATGTTCAAAGAAGGGTTCACTGAGATAAGTATTAGGAGTGTTATTTAAAATGTTTATAAATGTTCCTTCTGCTGGTCATTGTGTATACTTATGCCTCCAGGTCTCTACGAGGTAGAACTTACAGTTTGGTTGTACGTATGTTTTGTAAAAATGGCATCGGTGTATTAATTATATAATGGTGAACCAAAAATAGAATATCCCTGCCTGGAAGCTTCAAAACAGTAGGTCAATAACAGGAAGATATGTGGCTGCTGTAATTTGCTGATTAAAAAGTTATATCAAGGTATTAGACCAATAGTTCACTTGGCTGTTTTGGGATATATATATAGATATATGATTAGATAATTTTTATATTTAATTTAATAGATGCTTCATAAGCTGAATAAGATACTGAGGCTGAACAACTAAATGATGCTATTAATTCATTCCCAGTCCACTAGCAGGAGTTTAGGCTTTCTGCCTAAGAACACATACGGGGTAATTTAATCAAATACAATTTATGCCCTCTATGTACTTTATTGTCTAATTCTACACATGTATAATATGTACCAAGGCAGAGAGATACGTGGGTGTGATTGCAAGAATGCTGAGTATGTTTTAATAACTCCATCAAAGCATAATGTCCTCCTACATAGTAATATACATAGTATGCGGTGTGTGTGTGTGTGTGTGTGTGTGTGTGTGTGTGTGTGTGTGTGTGTGTTGATTTGGAAGTGCCTGAGGGTGACATATGGAGACCAGCTACAGAGCAGTAGTTTTTGCCCTCATGGCCAGAATGATCCTTGGAGATGGGGCTTAGTGGGAGGTTGGTGGATGGGGGCCACGAGAGGTAAGATCTTCAGGGTGCTTCTCATCTTTATCATCATCATGCATCAAGACTGCTGTGTCACGTATAACATTTTCCATTCTTTATGCCCCAGTGTTCTGGTTCTGCTCAACAGCAGCAACCTGTTGATTCTGGACTGCTAAGTACTTCTGGCTGGCATATGAGGCTGCTGGGTGACTTAACTGTGGGAGACAGACAGAATTGTTTCCAAGGTACACCTAAGGAGGCCCTCAGCAAAACAAACATTGATTTTGGAGAAGTTTTTTTTTTCTGTATTTGCTTGCTGCCAGGGGCCTCTAAATAGGATCCCTATTTTTTATTTTTCCTATTAATATTAACCCATTTAGAGGCTGAATGATAAAGTTCATGCCAATAAGTCTTGCAGGATGTTGTAAGACACCATTAGCTCCCCAAACAGAGCACCTCCTGGTGAGGATTCAGTAGGTGATTGAACATGAACTAAAACCTTGGAGGCTGCCCTGAGTGCCTGGGTGGCCTCTGGTTTACTGCTGGTTCACTGGGTTCCTTCTGCCTCAGTGGGCCAACTCCCAGTATTATAAATCATATAGATGTGAACTTCTTCCTGAAGTAACTTGTTTGCTTTATTTATTTGGAAAATTTCGGTAACTGCTCTCTCAACGGCCAGGCTGTTGAACCTGCCATAACTGAGGCTTACTCAAGAATGTTTAGTCTTAACACTGTGTGGTTTCCTTTAGTGACTCCCGGGCCACATTTTGAAGAGAGACTTGCTGGTACTAAAGTATGGTGAATTCACTTCCAGGTAACCCAGGGGCACCTCAGAATACCTTGGGTTTTGAGACAGAGTGGGTGGCAATGGTGAAGTGGAAACTCTCCCTAAACAAACCAGGCCCACACAACCACAAACACACCCTCACCCACATACACCTTGATGTCTGAGGGGTTGAATATGCAAAAAATGAATGCAGTTTTCAATGGGAGTTTTCGACAGAGTAATTTTTTAATATTTTTCATGTCGAGGTCGTCATGTAAGTCTGCCTTCTGAAATTAAACCTCTTCCACTTCCTCCTGGGGCACTGCGTGTCTTGAAAAGTGTATTTGAATAAAAGAAAATAAGTACCTAAAAATGAATAAAATCATTCATTGGTAGCAGTGATGTGAGTTTACATTTAGGGCTTCCAAGCCAAACTGTCAGAAAAGACCACATTATTCTTTGTAATTTGCCAAACAGCTTTCTGGTGGAGAGAGTAAGATGGAGGGGTGGCGGTCGGGGTGTGGGTGAGTGAGGGTTTTACTTGAGGATGTGTCTGAAATGCAGAGGCTACTCATATGGCTTCTAGACCTGGGATTAGGAGATAAATGAGGACATTTGGGCAAACACTTTAAGTCTATGAAAAATCATGCAGTCGGGTTTTAACTTCATGTGGAGGCATGGTGTTTTTTGGTGCCTGGATTTGGGACCTTTTCATGTACTAAATTGCATTAGGAAAAAAAAAAAGAGCATTGGGGAGGGATTTGGTGCTTCACAATGTGGGGAGAAGGATATATATTCCAAAAGATGTCGTAAGAACATGCCTTTCATTAACTTTTATGATTAAGGCTAAGGGGGGCTTCTGGTGCCCTTCTCTTCACACCCACCCCTCAGTATTCCTAACAGCCTGCAGTTTTTTTAGATGGTCTGTTTATATTATATGCTCAAAGACTGAGCATCTTTATATCTGTGCTTATATCCCTTCCCTAACTCTTTTAAAATGCATATTGCTGTCCAAAATGCTATGTTCTAATAGCCAAGAGCAGAATATGGAGAGAGTTAGAAATGCCAACTTTATGGTTTATTAAGCCCTGTTGAGTTCCTTGGGGACAGATTGTGTTACACAAATATTTATTGTTTGGAATATACATGGGATAATGAGGAGATTAGGCCTATATGGCAGAAGGAATGAGGATTAAAAAAAAAAAGTCTTGAGAGGATTGCAGCAGAGAGCGGAAGATGGCAGTCGATCAAGAGCAATGGCTTCCTTTGCTTTTACTCAGATGATGCAGTGGGAACTGATAGGTGACTTGAGGGAAAAGTGAACTTTCTCTTGTGCCATCCCTTGGATTTTCATGTGTGTATGTATTTGCCCAAGGGTGGAATTTTCTTTCAGAAAGTGGCTGCACTTTTCAAATCTTTCTACTACCAAGAGCATAATTAAGGAATTACACAGAGTACAAATAGGCACTTAAAGAAATAGAATAGCTCCTAAGACGAGTGAGAAATGTAACCTGTTTAAAAATACTAACACATCTGTTCTCATTATAGGCAAAGATATTAAAACTACTTAAAACAGTGCAAGCCAAAGTTTATTGTGCCTAAGAATCATCTGGAAAGCTTGTTCAACACAGATTCTTAGGTTCTACTCTGGAGTTTTTCATTCAGAATGTCAGCAGTTGGGCATGAGAATTTGCAGTTCCTACAAGTTCCCAGGTGAAACTAACTGATGCTGTGGGTACTTGCACCACACTCTGAGTAGCACATCCTTGAAATGATTTTGTTCAAGAAAATAGGAGGGAGTAATGTAGGATGGTGATGGGTCAATAGCGAGTGTTGGGTAATATTTGTTTAGGTGGGTAACTCAGGCTCATACCACGGTACCAAGATTTGACAGAGGGGCCTGATTTTAGCACAAGATATGTCTAAGTTTGGAAGACTCTCCAAATTGTCCTGCATGGTGATTGTGCTTGGGAATACTAGATGAGCTCTGGATTATTAATTTAAATAGTCTTCACCCTTCATGGGTTCTTATGCAGCCTGGGTGGGAACCTTCCCTTGGTGCCCCAGCGATAATGGGCATGTTGACTGCAGGACCACTTTTGGACTAGGGCATCACATGGCAGCCAGAAACAACAGCAGTGATGACCTCTAGTTCTTTTGATGCCTTGCATTGTTTTTGGAAGCAAATTATTTGCATGGAGTGAGCCCCAAAATTCTTAAGTTCTTAGGTAATTTGGGAATGAGTAGGAAGAAGAAAAGTCTTGGAGGAATGACTTACTGCTAGTAAGATTAGGGATGGGGAGGTAGGTTGAATTATTAGTTGGAATTCAATATGACCTCATTTGCCCCCTGAGTTTACAGAGCATAACATACGGGTTTTGGAATGGATCAATATGTCAGTCAGATGGGAGACTTGTCACCATGGAAGAAGAGAAGAGAATCGAGAAACAAACATGAGCATAGCATCTTCAGTGGTGTCTATGGGAGAAAACTTGCCCTGATCTACAAGTAATGGTATCTGTTCCTTCTGGAAATGCTTTTCCCATTACAAGATAAAGTCATCAGGTAATTTCAGATTAATAATGCTTGCCATTCTGATCACCCAGCTCAATCCTCTGGCTCAGACAGCGGACTCATCAGCAGTTTTGCCAGTCTCCACAAAACGCCTGTGGAGATTTTTATTGGGATTACATTAAACCTATAGATCAATTTGGGGATAATCTATATAATTTATTCTTTTTTATTGAAGTATAGTTGATGTACAATGTCATATAAGCTACAGGTGTACAACATAGCAATTCAGAATCTCCAAAGTTTACACTCCATTTATAGTTACCACAAAATGTTGGCTATATTCCTTGCATTGTGCAATATATCCTTGTAGCTTATTTTATAGTCTATATAATGGTTTGTACCTCTTAATCCCCTACTCCTATATTGCCCCCCCCCACTTCCCTCTCCTCCCTGGTAACCACTAGTTTGTTCTCTATATCTGCAAGTCTGTTTCTGTTTTGTTTTATTCACAAGTTTATTATATTTTTTAGATTTCACATATCAGGGATATCATACAGTATTTGCCTTTCTCTGTCTGACTTATTTCATTTAACATAATACCCTCCAAGTTCATCCATGTTGTCACAAATGGCAAAATTTCATTCTTTTTTATGGCTGAGTAGAATTCATATATATATATATATATATATATATATATATATATATATATATATATACACACACACACACACACACACACACACACACACATACCACATCTTCTTTATCCATTCATCTGTTGATGGACATTTAGGTTGCTTCCATAGCTTGGCTATTGTAAATAATGCTGCTATGAACATTGGAGTGTATGTATCTTTTTGAATTAGTATCCTTTTTCAGATATATACTCAGGAATGGAATTGATGGGTCATATGGTAGTTCTATTTTTAGCTTTTTGAGAAATCACTGTTTTCCACAGTGGCTGCACCAATTTACATTCCCACCAAGAGTGTACAAGGGTTCTCTTTTCTCCACATCCTCGCCAACATTTGTCATTTGTGTTCATTTCGATGTTAGCCATTTGGACAGGTGTGAGGTGATATCTCATTGTGGTTTTGATTTGCATTTCCCTGATGATTAGAGATGTTGAGCATCTTTTCATGTGCCTGTTGGCCATCTGCATGTCCTCTTTGGGAAAATGTCTATTCAGATCTTCTGCCATTTTTCAGTCAGGTTGTTTGTTTTTTGATGTTGAGTTATATGAGCTGTTTATATATGTTGGATATTAACCCATTATCTGTCATATCATTTGCAAATATTTTCTCCCATTAAGTACATTGTCTTTGTTTTGTTGATGGTTTTCTTTGCTGTGCAAAAGCTTTTAAGTTTAATTAGATCTCATTCGTATATTTTTGCTTTTATTTCCTTTGCTTTAGGAGACAGATTCAAAAAAATATTGTTATGATTTATGTCGAAGAGTGTTCTGCCTATGTTTTCCTCTAGGAGGGTTATGAGTTCCAGTCTTACATTTAGGTCTTAATCCATTTTGAGTTTACTTTTTACATGGCGTTAGAGAGTGTTCTAATTACATTCTTTTACATATAGCATCAGTTTTCCCAGCACCACTTATTGAAGAGACTGTCTTTTCTCCTCTGTTGTATATTCTTGCCTCCTTTGCTGTAGATTAATTGACCATCAGTACATCTTAACAACATTGAATAACCATTAACATAGCATAGTAGGTTCTTTCATTTTCCTCAGTAATGTTTAGTAGCTTGCACAATATAAAGATCTTTCAATTTTTTTCATTAGATTTATTCTAGGTTGTTTTTTTTTAATTTATTTTTTTAATATATTTATTTTTGGCTGCGTTGGGTCTTCATTGCTGCACGCAAGCTTTCTCTAGTTGCGGTGAGCGGGGGCTACTCTTCGTTGTGGTGCGAGGGCTTCTCATTGTGGTGGCTTCTCTTGTTGCAGAGCACAGGCTCTAGGCATGCGGGCTTCAGTACTTGTGGCACATGGACTCAGTAGTTGTGGCTTGCGGGCTCTAGAGTGCAGGCTCAGTAGTTGTGGCACACGGGCTTAGTTGCTCCGTGGCATGTGGGATCTTCCTGGACAAGGGCTTGAACCCGTGTCCCCTGCATTGACAGGAGGATGCTTAACCACTGCACCACCAAGGAAGCCCTATTCTAGGTTTTGATGCGTTCTGACACTCATATAAATAGCAGTCGTTTTACATTTCATTTTGCAAGTGTTTCTTGTTTGTTTGTTTATTTACTGGTATGAAGAAATATGATTGATTTGGATTATGTAATAGAGTATGACTCCATGTTTTGATGTTTGGCTTCTGACTTCTTATAACCCCACTTCCCTCTTCCCCTTCTGCTCCATATCTGGGCAGAACTGATAAGAAAGCCCAAGTGAATACCCTCCTTTGGTACATGTGGGAATTCAAACGTGGCCAATCCCCAGCCCTCTCTCATGCTCCCTTGCCACTAGAAAGGCCCACATACTCTCTCTGCTATGCTCAAGCATGCTTGGACCTGCTTGTGCCCTACCTGCTCTCCTCTGGAGTCCCTTGTGGGAATAATACACTTTCAAATTCTCTAGGTATCTGGAATGTCATCTGCCTCAACATCCTACCTGTTAGTTGGGAAGGGTTACATCCTACCTCTCTGGGGTAAACACAGACCAGGGTATAGTCACCTTGTATGCAGCATTCTTCCTAAATGCTTGCTATTGCTAATTGTTCATAAATTATTCTGAAATTTCTAAGTATACAGTTATATCATCTGTGAATAAAGTTTTACTAGTTATTTTTCAATCTTTTGCTCAAAAGTATTTTTTATTACTTCTTTGAACTAGTTAAGACCTCCAATTTTGAATAAAACTGGTGGTTGTGGACTTCTGGTCTTGCCATTCTCAGTGTGTGTGTGGGAAAAAGGTCAATATCTTACCATGTTATGTTGACCATTAAGATTCCATTATGTAGATATCTTTCATTAGATTAAGGAAATTCCTGGTTATTTCATATATGTTGAGCATTTCTCTTTTAAATATATACATATGTTGGATTTGATCAAATATAGTTTCTGTATTTTTTGAAGTAATCACATTTTTTATCTCCCTTGTTCACTTACTTGGTGAGTTTTATTAGTTGATTTTCAAATCAGTTTCACCTAGTTTTGATGTACTATGCTTTTTATATAAAACTAGACTCTGTTAGCTAAGGCTTTAATATATTCATGTTTATATTAATAAGAAATATTGGCTCATATTTACCTTTCTTATAAGTCCTTTCCAGGTTTGGGTATCAGGATTTTGCTGGCTCATAAAATGAGTTGGGAGTTGGTAAGTTGCGTATTTTTCTATTCTTCAGAAGAATTTATGTAAGGTTAGTATTTCTTCTTTTACTAGTAGGAATAATTCACCAGTGAAATCATCTACACCTGGAGTTATTAAGAGAAAAAATTTTTGTGATGGATTTGATTTATTTAATATAGGACAGTAAAGATGCCCCATTTCTTCTGGCTCATTTTTTGGTAAATTTTGTTTTTCAAGAATTTGTGCACTGTATTTTTTAAGTTTGTTGACATAAAATCATTTATATTATCCTCTTATTATTCTTTTGAGGTGTATGGGATCTGTAAGAATGCCCCTTTTTTATTCCTCATGTTAATTATTTTTATTCTCTCTCTCTTGCTAAGTGTTAATCAGTGCTACTAATGTGTTCAAAGAACCAAAACCAAAGCTTTGTTGATTTTTCTACTTTATTGATTTCATCACTTATTTTCATTATTTTATCCTTCTTTCTTTTAAGTTTAATTTGTTTCCCCTTTTCCAGATTCTTGAGTTAGAAGTATAGATCATTGATTTTAAATCTTCCTTCTTTTCTAATAACTACATTTATAGCAATAATATATGTATATCCCTCTAAGCATTTTTTTTGCTATATCCTAGAAATTTTGATACGTTGTGTTTTTATTATCATTCAATTCTACAAATTTTCTAACTTTGTGATTTCTTCTTAAACCTGTGGGTTTTTAGAAGCATGTTGCCTAATTTCCAAACATTTGGAAATTTCTCTAGTTATCTTTATTTCTACTTTATAAATTAATTCCATGTTGTTCAGGTGACGTACATTTTATAATTTGAATCCTTTGAAATTTGTTGAGACTTGCTTCATGGCCCAGAATAAAATCTAAACTAATTTATTTTTTGTATTTATTTCTTCAATTGTTGAATGTAATGCTCTCTGTTAGTTGTCAAGTTGGTTGTGTTCTTCATATCTTTTATATCCTTACTGATTGTGTGTGTGTATATGTGTGTGTGTGTGTGTGTCTGTGCTTGTTTTATCAGCTATTGAGATGGTGTCAAGAACTGTGAGGGTCTGAGAATTTATTCTCTTTGCAATCCAACGAGGTAGCTTGCCACAGTTTCATGCATAGGATTATTGGTTATTTGGATTTCCTCTTCTATAAACTGCTTGTGCATATCCTTTGCACATTCTTTATTGGGTGGTCTGAATTTTTTTTTAAATGAGTTTATAAGGTATTGTCTTATTTTATATTGAATACTATTCCTTTTACATGCATGTATGCTATAAATTAGCTTTTTCTAAGCCATGGTTCATTTTAACTTTTCTTGTGATGTCTTTTATTTTTTTAATAAACATTTAATATTTTAATCTATTTAATTTATTTGGATTTTCCTTCATGGTTTGTGTTTTCTGGATGTTATTTAGGACATTCTTCCTATATTGTCATATAGGTATGGTTATATTTTTTTTCTAAAACTTTAAAGTTTGCTTTTAATTGTATCTAAAATCTGCCTATAATTTATTTTTGCATATTGTGTGAGTTATTTACAATCTTTTGACACAATTAACCACTTTTAATAACTTTGAATAATCTATTTTTTCCATTTATAATGACTACACTTCTGTAAAAATTGTTTTATTTATGCACAAGTCTGTTTGCAACTCCATATTCTGTTGCCTTAGCCTGTTTATCTATCCTTCTGCCCATTATCCATTGTCTTAATTGCTAGACATCTATGATAGTTTTTAATATCTGATGGAGCAAGTCTTTTCATATTTGTTCTTAAAAAGTTGTTTTTAGCAATTATTGTCTAGGCCTCGCCACATGAATTTTTGGATCATCTTGTCCGATGTTACACAAAACAACGAGAATTTAGTGGAATTGCATTGATTTTATAGACCAATTTGGGAGAAAATTTATATCCTTAAATTTTTATGTAGGACTATAGCATACATTTCCATTTATTTGGGTTGATAATGTTATTCAATAATTTTATTTAAACATTTCTTCAAAAGGTTTTGCATGTTTTTATTAGATTTATTCCTGGGAATATCACATTTTTGTTGTTATTACAAATTTTTTTCTACCCCATTCTTCACTGTTATTGCTGCTATAGAGTTATGCTATTTATTTTTCCATGTTAATAATTTGTCCAGAAACTGTGCTAAATCCTCATATATGTTTAATACTTTTTATGGACATCCTATTGAATTTTCTATGTAGATATCATTAGCAAAGAAGAATAATTTTATCTTTTCCTTTCAAATTATTGTGTCTTTTTAAAAATAATTTTGAAGAGAAGCCATGATAGCAGGCATTCTTATCTTCTTCCTGATATAGTGTGAATAATTCTAAAGATCACCACTTTAAATAAAGAGAGAAGGAAACTGAAGGAAGTTCAGTTCTATGTTAAGTAAGCAAAGTGTTTTTATTATGAATATTTACCCAAGTGAGTATTTCCTCCTTCTGTTGGTAAATGCATATGTTGAGAGATCATATGTCTTATCTCCTTCATTCTGCTAATACAGAGAATAATAATATTAGACTTCTGATGTTGAAATATCTAAGAATTCCTGGGATAAACCCTACCTGATTAAAAAGGACTTTTTTATGCACTGCTGAAATTAGTTTTTTAGTGTATTTAGCATCTTTGCATCTATGTTTATAAATGAATTGGTACGTAACTTTCTTTTCTTGAGTCCAAGAAGTACTTGTCTGGCTTTGGCATGAAGTTTATTTTAGTTTTATAAAATAAATTGTTTTTCCAGGGTTTCTATTTTTTGAAGCAAATTTATGAGACAGGAATTGCCCATTTTTTGAGAGTTTGGTCAATTTCATCTCTGAAGTTATTTGGGTCTGATTCTTTGGGAGAAGGTGAAGTAATTTCTTTAATGCTTTTTGTTTATTGGGCTTTATCTTTCTTCTTGAGTCAGTTTTGGAAAACTATCATTTTCATCTAAATTTTAACATAATTTTTTAAATAGTATCTCATGTTTTTTTTTTAAACATCTGTATTAGAGTATAGTTGCTTTACAATGGTGTGCCAGTATCTGCTTTATAACAAAGTGAATCAGTTATACATATACATATGTCCCCATATCTCTTCCCTCTTGCATCTCCCTCCCTCCCACCCTCCCTATCCCACCCCTCTAGGTGGTCACAAAGCACCGAGCTGATCACCCTGTGCTATGCAGCTGCTTCCCACTACTGATCTATTCTACGTTTGGTAGTGTATATATGTCCATGCCACTCTCTCACTTTGTCCCAGCTTACCCTTATCCCTCCCCGTATCCTCAAGTCCATTCTCTAGTAGGTCTGCATCTTTATTCCCATCTTGCCCCTAGATTCTTCTGACCATTTTCTTTTATTTTTTTTTAGATTCCATATATATGTCTTAGCATACAGTATTTGTTTTTCTCTTTCTGACTTACTTCACTCTGTATGACACTCTCTAGATCCATCCACCTCACTACAAAAAACTCAGTTTCGTTCCTTTTTATGGCTGAGTAATATTCCATTGTATATATGTGCCACATCTTCTTTATCCATTCATCTGTCAATGGACACTTAGGTTGCTTGCATGTCCTGGTGCTTGTAAATAGACCTGCAATGAAAATTTTGGTACATGACTCTTTTGAATTATGGTTTTCTCAGGGTATATGCCCAGTAGTGGGATTGCTGGGTCATATGGTAGTTCTATTTGTAGTTTTTTAAGGAACCTCCATACCATTCTCCATAGTGGCTGTATCAATTTACATTCCCACCAACAGTGCAAGAGGGTTCCCTTTTCTCCACACCCTCTCCAGCATTTATTGTTTGCAGATTTTTTGATGATGGCCAGTGTGAGATGATATATCACTGTAGTTTAGATTTGCATTTCTCTAATGATTAGTGATGTTGAGCATCCTTTCATGTGTTTGTTGGCAATCTGTATATCTTCTTTGGAGAAATGTCTATTTAGGTCTTGTGCCCATTTTTGGATTGGGTTGTTTGTTTTTTTTTATATTGAGCTGCATGAGTTGCTTGTATGTTTTGGAGATTAATCCTTTGTCAGTTGCTTCATTTGCAAATATTTTCTCCCACTCTGAGGGTTGTCTTTTCATCCTGTTTATGGTTTCCTTTGCTGTGCAAAAGCTTTGAAGTTTCATTAGGTCCCATTTGTTTATTTGTGTTTTTATTTCCACTTCTCTAGGAGGTGGGTCAAAAAGGATCTTGCCGTGATTTATGTCATAGAGTGTTCTGCCTATGTTTTCCTCTAAGAGTTTGATGGTGTCTGGCCTTACATTTAGGTCTTTAATCCATTTTGAGTTTATTTTTGTGTATGGTGTTAGGGAGTGTTCTAATTTCATTCTTTTACATGTAGCTGTCCAGTTTTACCAGCACCACTTATTGAAGAGGCTGTCTTTTCTCCACTGTATATGCTTGCCTCCTTTATCAAAGATAAGGTGACCATATGTGCGTGGGTTTATCTCTGGGCTTTCTATCCTGTTCCATTGATCTATATTTCTGTTTTTGTGTCAGTACCATACTGTCTTGATTACTGTAGCTTTGTAGTATAGTCTGAAGTCAGGGAGCCTGATTCCTCCAGCTCCGTTTTTCTTTCTCAAGATTGCTTTGGTTATTCGGGGTCTTTTGTGTTTCCATGCAAATTGTGAAATTTTTTGTCCTAGTTCTGTGAAAAATGCCAGTGATAGTTTGATAGGGATTGCATTGAATCTGTAGATTGCTTTGGGTAGTAGAGTCATTTTCACAATGTTGATTCTTCCAATGCAAGAACATGGTATATCTCTCCATCTATTTGTATCATCTTTAATTTCTTTCATCAGTGACTTTTAATTTTCTGCATACAGATCTTTTACCTCCTTAGGTAGGTTTATTCCTAGGTATTTTATTCTTTTTCTTGCAATGGTAAATGGGAGTGTTTTCTTAATTTCACTATCAGATTCTTCATCATTAGTGTATAGGAATGTAAGAGATTTCTGTACATTAATTTTGTATCCTGCTACTTTACCAAATTCATTCATTAGCTCTAGTAGTTTTCCGGTAGCATCTTTAGGATTCTCTATGTATAGTATCATGCCATCTGCAAACAGTGACAGCTTTACTTCCTTTCCGATTTGGATTCCTTTTATTTCTTTTTCTTCTCTGATTGCTGTTGCTAAAACTTCCAAAACTATGTTGAATAATCGTGGTGAGAGTGGGCAACCTTGTCTTGTTCCTGATCTTAGCGGAAATGCTTTAAGTTTTTCACTATTGAGGATGATGTTGGCTGTGGGTTTGTCATATATGGCCTTTATTATGTTGAGGAAAGTTCCCTCTATGCCGACTTTTTGGAGGGCTTTTATCATAAATGGGTGTTGAATTTTGTCAAAAGCTTTCTCTGCATCTATTGAGATGATCATATGGTTTTTCTCCTTCAATTTGTTAATATGGTGTATCACGTTGATTGATTTGTGTATACTGAAGAATCCTTGCATTCCTGGGATAAACCCCACTTGATCATGATGTATGATCCTTTTAATGTGCTGTTGGATTCTGTTTGCTAGTATTTTGTTGAGGATTTTTGCATCTATGTTCATCAGTGATATTGGCCTGTAGTTTTCTTTCTTTGTGACATCTTTGTCTGGTTTTGGTATCAGAGTGATGGTGGCCTTGTAGAATGAGTTTGGGAGTGTTCCTCCTTCTGTTATATTTTGGAAGAGTTTGAGAAGGATAGGTGTTAGCTCTTCTCTAAATGTTTGATAGAATTCGCCTGTGAAGCCATCTGGTCCTGGGCTTTTGTTTGTTGGAAGATTTTTAATCAGAGTTTCAATTTCAGTGCTTGTGATTGGGCTGTTCATGTTTTCTATTTCTTCCTGGTTCAGTCTCAGAAGGTTGTACATTTCTAAGAATTTGTCCATTTCTTCCAGGTTGTCCATTTTATTGGCGTATAGTTGCTGGTAGTAATCTCTCGTGATCCTTTGTATTTCTGCAGTGTCAGTTTTTACTTCTCTTTTTTCATTTCTAATTCTATTGATTTGAGTCTTCTCCCTTTTTTTCTTGATAAGTCTGGCTAATGGTTTATCAATTTTGTTTATCTTCTCAGAGAACCAGCTTTTAGTTTTATTGATCTTTGCTATTGTTTCCTTCATTTCTTTTTCATTTATTTCTGATCTGATCTTTATGATTTCTTTCCTTCTACTAACTTTGGGTTTTTTTTTTGTTCTTCTTTCTCTAATTGCTTTAGGTGTAAGGTTAGGTTGTTTATTTGAGATGTTTCTTGTTTCTTAAGGTAGGCTTGTATAGCTATAAACTTCCCTCTTAGAACTGCTTTTGCTGCATCCCATAGGCTTTGGGTCACTGTGTTTTCATTGTCATTTGTTTCTAGGTATTTTTTGATTTCCTCTTTGATTTCTTCAGTGATGTCTTGGTTATTAAGTAGTGTGTTGTTTAGCCTCCATGTGTTTGTATTTCTTACAGAATTTTTCCTGTAATTGATATCTAGTCTCATAACGTTGTGGTCAGGAAAGATACTTGATACGATTTCAATTTTCTTAAATTTACCAAGGCTTGATTTGTGGCCCAATATATGATCTATCCTGGAGAATGTTCCATGAGCACTTGAGAAGAATGTGTATTCTGTTGTTTTTGGATGAATGTCCTATAAATATCAATTAAGTCCACCTTGTTTAATGTATCATTTAAAGCTTGTGTTTCCTTATTTATTTTCATTTTGGATGATCTGTCCATTGGTGACAGTGGGGTGTTAAGGTCCCCTACTATGATTGTGTTACTGTCGATTTCCCCTTTTATGGCTGTTAATATTTGCCTTATGTATTGAGGTGCTCCTATGTTGGGTGCATAAATATTTATAATTGTTATATTTTCTTCTTGGATTGATCCCTTGATCTTTATGTAGTGTCCTTCTTTGTCTCTTGTAATAGTGTTTGTTTTAAAGTCTATTTTGTCTGATATGAGAATTGCTACTCCAGCTTTCTTTTGATTTCCATTTGCATGAAATACCTTTTTCCATCCCCTCACTTTCAGTCTGTATGTGTCCCTAGATCTGAAGTGGGTCTCTTGTAGACAGCATATACACGGGTCTTGTTTTTGTATCCATTCAGCCAGTCTATGTCTTTTGGTTGGAGCATTAAATCCATTTACATTTAAGGTCATTATCGATATGTATGTTTCTATTACCATTTTCTTGATTGTTTTGGGTTTATTATTGTAGGTCTTTTCCTTCTCTTGTGTTTCCTGACTAGAGAAGTTCCTTTAGCATTTGTTGTAAAGCTGGTTTGGTGGTGCTGAATTCTCTTAGCTTTTGTTTGTCTCTAAAGCTTTTAATTTCTCCATCAAATCTGAATGAGATCCTTGCTGGGTAGAGTAATCTTGGTTGTAGGTTCTTCTCTTTCATTACTTTAAATATGTCCTGCCACTCCTTTCTGGCTTGCAGAGTTTCTGCTGAAAGATCAGCTGTTAACCTTATGGGGATTCCCTTATGTGTAACTTGTTGTTTTTCCCTTGCTGCTTTTAATATTTTTTCTTTGTATTTAATTTTTGATAGTTTGATTAATATGTGTCTTGGTGTGTTTCTCCTTCGATTTATCCTGTATGGGACTATCTCTGCTTCCTGGACTTGATTAACTATTTCCTTTCCCATATTAGGGAAGTTTTCAACTATAATCCCTTCAAATATTTTCTCAGTCCCTTTCTTTTTCTCTTCTTCTTCTGGGACCCCTATAACTCGAATATGGTGTGCTTAATATTGTCCCAGAGGTCTCTGAGACTGTCCTCAATTCTTTTCATTCTTTTTTCTTTATTCTGCTCTGCAGTAGTTATTTCCACTATTTTATCTTCCAGGTAACTTATCCGTTCTTCTGCCTCAGTTATTTTGCTATTGATCCCTTCTAGAGAATTTTTAATTTCATTTACTGTGCTGTTCATCTCTGTTTGTTTGCTCTTTAGTTCTTCTAGGTCCTTGTTAAACGGTTCTTGTATTTTCTCCATTCTTTTTCCAAGATTTTGGATCATCTTTACTATCATTATTCTGAATTCTTTTTCAGGTAGACTGCCTATTTCTTCTTCATTTGTTAGGTCTGGTGGGTTTTTATCTTGCTCCTTCATCTGCTGTGTGTTTCTCTGTCTTCTCATTTTGCTTAACTTACTGTGTTTGGGGTCTCCTTTTCGCAGGCTGCAGGTTCGTAGTTCCCGTTGTTTTTGGTGTCTGTCCCCAGTGGCTAAGGTTGGTCCAGTGGGTTGTGTAGGCTTCCTGGTGGAGGGGACTAGTGCCTGTGTTCTAGTGGATGAGGCTGGATCTTGTCTTTCTGGTGGGCAGGTCCACGTGTGGTGGTGTGTTTTGGGGTGTCTGTGACCTTATTATGATTTTAGGCAGCCTCTGTGCTAATGGATGGAGTTGTGTTCCTGTCTTGCTAGTTTTTTGGCATAGGGTGTCCAGCACTGTAGCTTGCTGGTCACTGAGTGGAGCTGCATCTTGGCGTTGAGATGGAGATCTCTGGGAGATTTTCACCGTTTGATATTACATGGAGCTGGGAGATGTCTTGTGGACCAGTGTCCTGAACTTGCCTCTCCCACCTCAGTGGCACAGTCCTGATGCCTAGCTGGAGCATCAATAGCCTGTCCTCCACATGGCTCAGAATAAAAGGGAGGAACAAAGAAAGAAAGAAAAAAGAAGATAAAATAAAATAAAGTTAAATAAAATAAAATAATTACAATTAAAATAATTATTAAGAAAAAAAAACCTTTTTTTAAAGTAATAATAATAATAAAAAAACCAGATAGAGAGAGCCCTAGGACAAATGGTAAAAACAAAGCTATAAAGATAAAATCACACACAGAAGCATACATATACACACTCACAAAAAGAGAAAAAGGGGAAAAAAAATATATATCGTTGCTGCCAAAGTCCCTCTCCTCAATTTGGGATGATTCGTTGTCTATTCAGGTATTCCACAGATGCAGGTACATCAAGTTGATTGTGGAGCTTTAATCCGCTGCTCCTGAGGCTGCTGGGAGAAATTTCCCTTTCTCTTCTTTGTTCGCACAGCTCCTGGGGTTCAGCTTTGGATTTGGACCCGCCTCTGCATGCAGGTCACCTGAGGGCATCTGTTCTTCGCTCAGACAGGACGGGGTTAAAGGAGCAGCTGATTCGGGGGCTCTGGCTCACTCAGGCCGGGGGGAGGGAGCGGTACGGAGGAGGCGGGGCGAACCTGCGGCGGCCAGGGCCGGCGTGACGTTGCAGCAGCCTGAGGCGCGCCGTGCGTTCTCCCGGGGAAGTTGTCCCTGGATCACGGGACCCTGGCAGTGGCGGGCTGCACAGGCTCCCGGGAGGGGCGGTGTGGAGAGTGACCTGTGCTCGCACACAGGCAACTTGGTGGCGGCAGCAGCACCCTTAGCATTTCATGACCGTCTCTGGGGTCTGCGCTGATAGCTGTGGCTCGTGCCTGTCTCTAGAGCTCCTTTAAGCGGTGCGGCGCACTTAATCCCCCCTCCTCGCGCACCAGGAAACAAAGAGGGAAGAAAAAGTCTCTTGCCTCTTTGCCAGCTGCAGACTTTTTCCCGGACTCCCTCCCAGCTAGCTGTGGTGCACTAACCCCTTCAGGATGTGTTCACGCCGCCAACCCCAGTCCTCTCCCTGGGGTCCGACCGAAGCCCGAGCCTCAGCTCCCAGCCCCCGCCCGCCCCAGCGGGGGAGCAGACAAGCCTCTCGGGCTGGTGAGTGCGGGTCGGCACCGATCCTCTGTGCGGGAATCTCTCCGCTTTGCCCTCTGCACCCCTGTTGCTGCACTCTCCTCCGTGGCTCCGAAGCTTCCCCCCTCCGCCACCCGCAGTCTCCGCCCGCGAAGGGGCTTCCTAGTGTGTGGAAACCTTTCCTCCTTCACAGCTCCCTCCCACTAGTGCAGGTCCTGTCCTTATTCTTTTGTTTCTGTTTTTTCTTTTTTCTTTTGCCCTACCCAGGTACGTGGGGAGTTTCTTGCCTTTTGGGACGTCTGAGGTCTTCTGCCAGCATTCAGTAGGTGTTCTGCAGGAGTTGTTCCACATGTAGATGTATTTCTGATGTATTTGTGGGGAGGAAGGTGATCTCCGTGTCTTTTCCGCCATCTTGAAGCTCCTCTTTTATGCTTTTAAAAATCTATTTTCCCTTAGACATTTTTCTAAATGCATTTTTAGGAAAGAAGGACACGTAGTTCCCAAATATACATCACCCAGTACAACCACCCATGTTCCTCACTATTCTGCAATCCAGGTCAAAATTCTCATTCAATCATTTTGTTTTCTGATTGACATCTTTACAAGAAAGACTGAGTCCAATTTGATGATTTACATTAATCAAGGGTTTTACAGTAATCATGCATTTGTATATAAATACAGAATTTCTTCAACTGAGTAATATATTCTTGTCAAATTTAGAGAATATTGCTATGACACTGTATAATCACATTTTCATAAAACAGTTTCCAGGCAATCTGTTAGTTATAGTTAATTGGACTGTAAAAATGGAAATGAGACAAGATCTGGAAAATGAAAGATGAAATGGTAAGGCAATGCTAAATGCCAGCTGGGTATGTAAACAAAATGAGCAGTCTTAAGAAAAAATGACATCTTCTCGATTAATATTCCATTACCAGACATAAACATGTCAAAATTAACTCTGGAATCTGTCTTGATGAAAAACCACAATAAACCAATATGACTAAGTTAGCAGACATTTAAACAAGTTGCTCCTTGGCCAAAAGGGATGCTGTTTCCTTTCTTCGATCCCCAAATACTTAATGGTTCAAATGTTCTCATAACAATGAAATGCTTACTTTTTATTAGACATTTTATACCATCATCCACATTGTCTAGGAAGATAATTTCTAGGCTACTATTTTCCTCCAACATTGAGATAGGGCAATCTCTTCCTCTTCATCAAGATTCCCAATCTGAAAAATATCTTCAATTATTTTGGCCCTTATATAATGTCTAGGAGTACATGGTACCAGTTTGTTTACAATCTATGAGAATTTCCTGAACCACCCTGAAAGCAAGTTATTAAAACGAAATAGAAAACTACTTATTTAACACTTTGGGATATAGGCCATCAAAGGATTAGGTGACCTCTGAAGTCCTTCCCTACTCTAATAGAGTTTATGATTCTAACAGATAGCAAACCCCGATTTTCTCTCAAAGGGAAAGGGTGGAGGACATCATAGTATCATTTTTCTGCCTGGTGACTGAGCTTTTAATTTATATAGTCACATTATTATTTTAAAAGAAAATACATTGAATAATGTTTTTTATTTATCTGCTTTACATTTATTATCTTCTTAACCTTTCTGTTATTTTGGCTTTTCTTTTTCATATTTGTTCCTCTTTTTTATTACTTTTTGCTCCCATTTTAATGCCTTCTCATTATTGTTCTCCTTTTTGTTGTTTATTTACTTTCATTTAGATGGTTTTGCTTCGGGAAAAAAAGGTGAAAAAGCATTTTTTGATTTTACCAATGCTTGTAATATGTGTCTTCCTAGACAGTTTCTATAAAATGGTATGCTGTGGGTAAAAAGTAGGAAAACAACCCTAGGTAGAATTGGTGTGCTCTTTTGGGATAATGGTTAAGTCCTATCTCTGCTGGTTGCTGGCTGTATGCTACAGCTTAAATTATTTAACTTCTCTATTCTGCAGATGATATTAGTAATTATCATATAGAAGAATAAATAAATTAACATATGTAAAGCATATATTTGCCATTCAGGCCAAGCTTTGATTAATCGTGTGTACAGAGACACCCCTAGCTTCTTTAGTTAGCAGATGGAATTGAAAATCTTTCACTTGCACAATGTTGACATATTCAGCCTGAAGCAAAATTGTATATTTCCACCCCATTCTAAAAACCCTTAGCATTCATTTCTGTGCACATTCTCCAGTTCTTCCTCTGATATGAATGAGTAAATCCTTATAATTCCTTTCAAGTCTGAGCATTTCCTCCCAAGTTTGACTTTCCGATTGGTCCTCTGAGAAATGCTGAGGTCTGACTCTCAGCCTAGGTGTGGAGGCTATGATAGGTAGAAGGATGAGGCTCCAGGAGAAGGTGGCATTCCCTTGCAAGTAATGATCTCTAGTAAGATCAGTCTGCTTCTTCTAGTTGGGAAGGACCTGTTTCATTAGACAGCACCAGGGAGACTCAGTGGGATTTAAGGATTGAAGATACTCTCTGTCTTCCATATCTGGCAAAATTTTGTAATTCTATTTCTTAGAGTTTCACTTTTTCCCAATGTCCTAACTTTCACAACCTTCAACTGATTAAATCTTCATTGTAAGTTAGGTATTTAAAAGTTTGTCTCTGTCTCTGATTTGAGATAGAGTTTTTGGGACAGTCATAGAAACTTCCTAATTTTCTGATCATTCTTGTGACTAAGGATTTAAAACCCTAACTCTGCAATTAAAAAAATTTCACTGGGGGTGTTGGAAGTGACCACCCCATCCAACAGTCCTTGCGCTCCACTTGCCATATGTATTATGTGAAGGCAGTCACTACTTGACCTGCCAACAACACCACACTTTTAATTAACATTTTATTCCAGGTGAACACAAGTAATAATTTAACTTTCCTTAGATTATCTGTGTCTTATCCTTTAATGCTACCCAACTCAAAATCAACAGGTGAGATATAAATAATAAACAGATTCTTAACTTTAAAAATCTGTTTCCCACAGTCACTTCTGTAGTACAAAATACTGTATGTGTCAACGTCCAGCTGCAGATAGCAGATATCTCTAGCTAGTTTAAGAAAAGAAAAAGATATAATATAGAAAATTAGATGTTTTCAACATAATTGAATGATCTAGAAAAACAGTCTATAGGCTGGGCTTCTATGAAAGATACCCAGAAGAACATTACACTATTGGCCTGCCAAGGGGGCTGTTGCCTCCACTGTGGTTAATTAGCTGGGAAATCAGGAATCTTCTGCCACAACTGTTACTCCAGGATTTCACCGCTGCAACCATGTTCCATGCCAGCAAATCAGATGTTCTGATTTGCTTCTCTATAGGCATAAAGCCTGGTGACCAGGTACGGAGCAGAAAATGCAAATATTTCCATCACTGTGCTTGCAGGCAGGAGGTGCAGAAGTGTGGCCTCCAACTCACTTCCACCTTCTACCTTCAATAATGTATTTTAGCCTTATATCCATGTAATACATTTAGGCCTACAGCATTTTTTACAACCAATATAGAGCAGTAGACCAAAGTTTATTTAACTACTCCCATTGGTGAACACTTAGGTCGTTTTTATTTTTCACTAATATAAAAAATACTGAGACAAACATCTTTGTGCAGACCGCCTTAAGAGCACATTGAGAGTTTTATCCAGCATAAAAGCAACCAAGTGCAACTTCTCAGTCATAGAGCATGCTCACCTTGAGCTTTAATAGATACTACTGGATAGTTAAATGGCCTTCTTAAGTTGCTATATCAACTTACTCTCTCACCCATAACATCTAGCAAACCTAGACAAATTTTGTAATTCTATTTCTTGGGGTTTTATTTTCTTGCCAACAATTCATACAAATTCTTGCCAACACGATATTATTAAACTTGTTAAAACTTGCTAATTTCAGGGGTAAAACGTTTCACGTATAGTTTGAATACATATAGTTTGAAACGTATAGTTTGAATTTGTATATTACTGATTATATGTGAGATTGAGCATCTTTTTACTTATTTAATATTTTAATTTTATCTATGAATTTCCCAATTTACATCCGTTGTTTCTTATTTTTTATTGGACTGCTTTCTTTTTTCCCCCTTGATTTAATTTGCCTTTAAACAATCTGGACACTAATTATTTATACCTTTAACTTTTATAACTTGTTTAAGCAGGCCTTATCTACCCTGAGGTCATAAACATAGTCTGTATTTTCTTATTTTATTTTTGTAGCTTTGTGTTTTTATTTTGACTTTTAAGTCAAGTAGTTTTTTTAATGCTGTGAGGTAATCTAACCTTATTTATTTATTAAAAGAATTAGTCTTTTGTCCCAATAACTTTTATTTAATAGTCCATTCTGACTTAAATGCTACTTTTATCATAAATTAAACTTTTATATACGCATCCATATTTTCTTTGCTTTCTATTATATTTCACTGAATAATCCTGCAAAATCATAGCCCTGTATTAATTTGCATAGCTTTAAAATGTGTTTTTGTATTTGAAGGGTAAATATTCCCCCTTCTTAGTCTTTTCAGAATTATCTATTATGAATTTCTTATTTAACATAAAAATTTTCATATTACTTTAGGATTTTGTTTGGGATTGTATGGATTTATATATTAATCTTTTATTGATTTTATATTTTTTAAAATATAGAATCATTACATCTCTAATAGGGTATAGCTTTTTTAGTAAATTTAAAATTTTATCTCAGTAAATATCTTCTATATGTCATGTTAGTTTATGTGTGGGTGAAGGTTAGTTACTCTAGCTGTTGCAACTAACAACCCCCAAAACGTACTTACATCATAGTATGATGTGGACAAAGTTAGGTAGTGCTCTGCTTCATTCAGTCATTTTGGAACCTAGATTGACAGAAGTGCTGCGTCATCCATGAGAGATTCCCAGGTTGCTCTGAGTCTTGTCATCTAGTAGGCAAATAGAGAAGAAAGAGTATGAAAGATAATTTGAGGGATTGTATGGCCAAACTTGGAAGTGGTGTGCATAACTATTGTTCACATTTAAAATTGGTCATTTGCCCCACATTGCTGGAAGTGAGGCGGGGAAAGCATCCTTAATGTGAGCCCAGGAGGTAAATAAAATGAGTCTGGCAGTCTCATAAAATTTCCTCCCCACCTGCTTAGGAAGTGCAAGAGAATAAACTAAAAAACTATTAAAATTAGTGAGAGATGAGATGAGATCAAGATGGCAGAGTAGGAGGACAAAGAACTCACCACCTCCCATGAACACATCAAAAATACATCTACATGTGGAACGATCCTCACTGAAAACTAACTGGAGACTGGCAGACAGACTCCTATACTACTAAGGCTGTAAGAAAGATCCACACAGAACTGAGTAGGAAGGGAAGAGAAGTAATCAGGTCAGGACCAGTGCCTCTGGGAGGGGACTCAGATGAAGAGGGAGATTACACAGACAGAGATACTCCTTGGGGAGTGAACAGTATGAGCTATATATTAGCTGTCCCAGGCCTGGGGTCAGACACAAGGAAGATGAGCCCCCTTGGCTGGTTGGAAGGCAGGTGGGACTAACAAGAGGGCTGTGTATTCTGCTTGTGAAGAGCATGCCACTTGCTTTCTTGCTCCCAAAGCAGGACAGAGAAGGTGGATTGGAAACTGTATGGGTAGCTGGATGGTTTCCCATGACCACCCTGCCATACAACCCAGCCCAAGCCAAGTGAATGCTCCAGCCCTGCTTGGGAGCTTGTCTGTGAGACACAGAGGTGGGTCAGATCTGAAGCAGCATCTGAGCAGAGTGGGGACAGCCATTACTAGCACTTACACAGGCAGCACATCAGAAGCAGCCCAGACCTCTGTCTGTGGCCAGAATGCCACAGCCCGTGCCCCACACAGGCCCCACCTGCCCTGCAGTGCAGCTCCACACCAGGGTGAGGATGACAGAGGCTAAGGGGAGAGATAAGCTGTGAGGTACACAGGAGGCTCAGACCTGAAGTGGAGTCTGAGCAGGGTGGGGGCAGCCATTGCTGGCACTTACACAGGCAGTGCATCAGAGACAGTCCAGATCTCTGGTCCCATCTGAACTGCCATGGCCTGTGCCTGGGCCTGTGCTGAGTACCCCGTGCCAGACCCTCTTCCTCTAGCAATGCTCCCCTCTGGGACTAGAGTGCTGGTGCTGGGAGGGTGGGGAAGCACACAATTAATGGGAACTTAGCCAACCCAGACCTGACCCTCAGGGCTTCTGCTCCAGTAACTTGGGAACAGACCATTCCCCCAATAGGGCAGTGATGGTAACTGATCAGAGTGGAAGCCTCAGCTCATACCTGGTTTTGTCCATAGCCCCTCCATCTACAGCTCCACCTACTACCAAGAGGATAGCTGCCAGCAAACCCTGAGGAGAGATGTGACTTGTTTTCATGTCAGGTCCATCTCTCCCACCAAAGCCATTTGGCACATGGAGACTGTATAGGGATGTGCTCACATAAGCACATCCTTTCAAGACAGCAAAATGTAACTGTTTCACCTAATTTCATAGTCGCAGAGAAAGTTAATCAAATGAGAATCAATGAATTTGTTTCAATTCAAAGAACAAGAGAAAACTCCTGAAAAAAACATTAAGAAAACAGAAATAAACAATTTACAAGATAAAAAATTCAAAGCATTAGTAATAAGAATGCTAACTGAATTAGAGAAAAGAATAGATGAACACATTGAGAATTTTTAACTATAGATATAAAAAAAGAACTGATCAGAACTGAATAATACAGTAACTGAGATAAAAAACACACTGAAGGAATTATTAGCAGACTAGGTGAACCAGAAGAATGCCTATGTGATCAAGAAGATGCAATAATAGAAATCACCTAATCAGAACAGAAAAATGAAAAACAAATTAAAAAATAAGAGCAGCTTAAGGAATCTCTGGGACAACATCAAGCATAGTAATATTCACATTATAGGGGTCCCAGAAGGGGAAAATAGAGAGAGGTATGTATTTGATGAAATTATGGCTGAAAAACATTCCAAATCTGAATTAGGAAACAGGTATCCAAGTACAGAAAGTACAGAGGGTCTCAAACAAGATGAACCCAAACAGACCCAGACCAAGACATCATAACTAAAATGGTAAAAGTTAAAGAGAAAGAGAGAACTCTAGAAGCAGCAAGAAAAAAAATGGTCATGTAAACTTGCAGGCCAGGTGCGAGTGGCATGACATATTCAAAATGCTGAAAGAGAAAACCCTGCAACCTAGGATACTCTACTCAGCAAGATTCTTATTTAAAATTGAAGAAAAGATAAAGAACTTTTCAGACAAACAAAAACTAAAAGAGTTTACCAATACTAATCCTACCCTAAAAGAAATGTTATAGGGTTTCTATAATAGGGAAGAAAAAGGATATAATAAGAAAAAGGAATTTATAGGAAAGGAAAAAACCAACTAGTAAAGGCAAATATATAGTAAAGGCTGAGGATCTTAAGGACTATCTGTTTAAAACAAGTAGATATGTTATAGGTCAACATATATGAAGCCCATTGTAAGCACAAATCAAAAATCTACAATGGATACAGAGAAAAAGGAACATAAGATACCACTAAAGGAAATCATGAAACCACAGGTAAGAAATAAATAAAGAAGAAAAAAACAGAGAAGAAATACAAAAACAAATGGAAAACAAGAAATAAAATGGCAATAAGTATATACATATCAATAATTCCTTTAAATGTCAGTGGACTAAATGCTCCAATCAAAGGCATAGGATGGCCAATTGGAATTTAAAAAATAAGACATTTTAATATGCTACTTACAAGAGACTCACTTCAGAGCTAAAGACACACTCAGACTGAAAGTGAGGGAATGGAAAAAGATATTTCATACAAAGGGAAATGACAAGAAAGTGTGGGTAGCCATACTCATATCAGACAAAATAGAATTTTAAAGTTTATAACAAAAGACAAAGAAAGCCACTATATAATGATAAAGAGATCAGTACAAGAACAGGATATTACACTTGTTAACACATACATGCACCCAATTCAGGAGCACCTAAATATATAAAGCAAATATTAACAGACATAAAGAGAGAAATTGACAACTATATAATAAAAGTAGGGAACTTTAACACTCCACTTACACCAATGGACAGATCATCCAGACGGAAAATCAACAAGGTAACAGTGGTATTAATTGACACAATAGACGAGTTGGACTTATGAGATATCTACAGAACATTCCACCCAAAAACAGGAGAATACACATTCTTTTCAAGTTCACATGGCACATTCTCCAGGATAGATAACATGCAAGGCCACAAAACATGTCTCAACGAATTTAAGAGGATAGAAATGATATCTAACATTATTTCCAACCACAACAGTATGAAACTAGAAATCAATTACAGGAAGAAAAAATGGGAGAAAAAACAATACATGGAGACTAAACAACATGCTATTAAGAAATCAATGGGTCAATGAAGAAATCAATGAGGAAATCAGAAAATACCAAAATAAGTGAAAATAGAAAAACTACTTCCCAAAATTTATTGAATGCAACAAAAGCAGTCCTAAGAGAGAAGTTTATAGTGATACAAGCCTACATCAAGAAACAAGAAAAATTCCAAATAAACAACCTAACCTATCATCTAAAGGAATTATAAAAAGAAGAACAAATAAAGCCCAAAGTTAACAGAAGGAAGGAAATAATACAGATCAAAGAGGAAATAAAATAGAGACCTCCCCAAAATGGAAAAGATCAATGAAATCCAGAGCTGGTTTTTTGAAAAGATAAACAAAATTGATAAAACCTTTAGCCAGACTCACCAAGAAGAAAAGAAAGAGGACCCAAATAAACAAAATAAGAAATGAAAGAAGAGAAATAACAACTGATACCACAGAGATACAAAAATCATAAGATAATACTATGAACAGTTATATGCCAATAATTGGACAAACTAAAAGAAATGGACAAATTTCTAGAAAAATACAAGCTGCCAAGACTGAATCAGGAAGAAATAGACAATCTGAACAGACTGATTACTAGTAGTGAAATTTAATTTATAATAAAATTTGAAAACTCCCAGCAAACAGAAGTCCAGGACCAAATGGCGTCACAGGGGAATTCTACCAAACATATAAAGAGGAGCTAATGCCTATCCTTCTCAAGCTATTCCAAAAAATTGAAGGTGATGGACACTCCCAAATATTTTCTGTGACACCACCATTATCCTGATACAAAAACCGAACAAAGAAACTACAAATTAATAAAATTACAGGCCAATAACTGTGGTGAATGCAAAAATTCTCAACAAAATATTAACAAACAATATCAGCTAACACTTTCTGAGCTGCTACTATTTACCAGGCACTATAGTAAGCTTTCTCATAATTTAATAGTCTGGTGACAACCATGTGAGGTAGGGATTATTACCCTCATTTTGCAGAAGAGGAAGCCAGGGTGTGAGAGGTCTCATGTCATCCATAGTTTGCTTTAAAAAATTTCAACATACACAGAGTGCTCTAAATATATGTATTAGTTAGTTTGGGCTACACCCTTGTGACAGTTATGCTCTAATCAGGAATATACACTCCAGGGGTGGTGTGCTGGCATTTAATCAAAAGGCCTCACTCCAGAGGGAGCTGCTATAAGCTCCTCAGGTATTTTTATCTCTCACCAACACTTGAAGTTTTTTCATTAGCCTAATGGGTATTAAACATGAGTTTCCACTGGTAAAGTTAACAGCTTGTTCAACATATATGGATGAATAACATAATTTAAAGAACCCACTGGCATCAATGGTACATAAGAAACTTAACCCTTATCAATGACCCCCAAGGCTGATCAACCCTTGTAAAAGGTCCTGTGTGCACCTGCTGATTCCAGAGGATTGTTGACGCCAACAAAAGAGCTCACAGAATCCTGCCACTAAAATATAGCTGCATTATAGTTTTCTCATGGTATATGTCCAGTAGTGGGATTGCTGGGTCATATGGTAGTTCTATTTTTAGTTTTTTAAGGAACCTCCATATTGTTCTCCATAGTGGCTGTATCAGTTTACATTCCCACCAACAGTGCAAGAGGGTTCCCTTTTCTCCACACCCTCTCCAACATTTATTCTTTGGAGATTTTTTGATGATGGTCATTCTGATCGTTGTGACAGATGAAAGGATAAAGAAGATGTGGCACATATACACAATGGAATATCATTCAGCCACAAAAAGAAATGAAACCGAGCCATTTGCAATGAGGTGGATGGACCCAGAGTCCACCACACAAAGTGAAGCAAGTCAGAAAGAAAACAAACACCGCATGCCAACACACATACATGGAATCCAAAAAAAGAAAAAAATGGTTCTGATGAACCTAGGGGCAGGACAGGAACAAAGGCAGAGTTGTAGAGAATGGACTTGAGGACATGGGGAGGGGGAAGGGCAAGCTGGGACAAAGTGAGAGAGTGGCATGGACACACACACACTACCATATGCAAAATAGATAGCTAGTGGGAAGCAGCTGAACAGCACAGGGAGATCAGCTCGGTGTTCTGTGACCACCCAGAGGAGTGGGATAGGGAGGGTGGGCGGGAGACGCAAGATGGAGAGGACATGGGGATATATGCATATGTGTAGCTGATTCACTTTGTTATACAGCAGCAACCAACACACCACTGTAAAGCAACTACAGTCCAACAAAGATGTTAAAAAATATATATATATAGCTGCATTTGCCTCAGAGGTGACATTTCTGCAAGGAGAACTATGGGGAATCAATAGCTGGGATTCCATCAAGCTTACTGAACAGGGACTATGCATGTTTCATACCTGCTTGCTAGTAAATGTATGTGTGTAGCAGAAGTCAGCCTGAGACCTCTTTTCCTTGAAACTCAAGAGTGAGGTTGCAGCAGTCACATAACGTGGCCCCCACCACCCCAAATATTGAAGAGTGCCCAAAATCTACCAAGAAAAGGTTGTGTTTTGCCTACTTAGACTAGGTATGTTGGAATAAAAGGTTCAGAAACCGGTTTACTCAAGGTCACACACCTGGAAGTGATAAACTAGGATTAGAACCTGGGGTTATCTGCCCTGCTACCCGCCTTGTTCCACTGCCTCCCGTGGAACTCACAGTTGCAGGAATGGAATATGAGGTCAGGGTGCTATTACAGATGGGTGATTGATCATCTTCAAATGCCTCATTCCAGGCAAGTTTGAGACTCAGTTGTGGTTCACTCCAGAAAAACAGCCATTTAAGAAGTTTATCTGAGGACTGCTAAATTGAAAATCCTTTCCTCTAGCTCAGCTAGAAGTGGGCCTCCACGCTATTCAACTACAGAGGTAACCACACATAACTATGGCAAGTGTGGCCCTAGAGGGAAAATGCTCATTCTTGGGGTGTTGCAAGTGGCACTTAAGCAAAGATAGCTGCTGTGACTTAGTCTTTTTAAGATTCTTCGTTCTCTCCTTGGAGTTCTAGCCCTGATATGAAGAAATATAACCAGTTTATTGAAAAGCCTGCACTTGCTGGTAACACAAACATGAAATAACTGTAGTTTTTCTTTTTCCATCACTGAACCCCAACTGTCAAACGTTGACTCTTCTTTCCCTACTGGCTAGCATGACATCTCGGGCAGATCTAGCTTTCTGGTTATCAAAAGTTATTAAAAAACCCATGCAGTTTATACCTCCCCATCTTATGTTTGATGCAACATTTTCTCTTCCAAATAACCATCCAGAATGTGACTGCAGGGGCTGATGTGGGGAGAGGTGGTGGTCTGCTCTCTCTCCTGCTCCCACATAGAGTTGGGACATCTGGCTCCCAGCCCACTTCATCCAATCCTAATCCCTCACTTCCTACACCTGGCAGTCCTACCCAGAACTACTTTCTCCCAGGATCCCCGTCGCCAAATGAAGGCTGCTCTGTGGATGCCCCGGTAACTCTCACATCCTTATCTAACCGGTCAGTGATATTTGCCCCATGGCCATCCCCCCTCAATTCCACACACATCCCTCTCCAATTCTCTTTTGCCCTACTCAGGTAGGTGGAGGGCAGTTCAACAAATCCAGTGCCAAAGGTGATTCCGATCAAGGAACTATGACTGTGATTGGCTGAATAATGGCCTCCCAAGATGTCCATGTTCTAACCCATGGAACAGGTGAATATGTTACCTTACATGGTAGGTAAGTCTCTTTGACTTTGCAGATGTAGTTCAATGAAGGATCTTGAGATAGTGAGATTATCCTGGATTATCCAGGTAGCTCCAAGGTAATCACATGGGTCCTTTCTCTGTAGAATCCTTTGTTTTCGGCTTTGGCTCAGGCCATCAATTCCCAAGCCAAGGAAAAGTCCCACTCAGTATCTTTTTTCCCTTGGGTGTCTGGTCCTGAAGCAGTAGAGGCCACAGCACTTTTCTCTGAGGAATCTGATGTTCTGCAGGGTTAGATCCCAATCCCCTCACTCTGTATCTGGTGCCCTTTTCAGGAATTCAGGACTCTGAATAAAATCGGGCCTCCGAGTTCTGACATTAGGGTTGAACAGCATAGGGTTGCATCCAGAAGAAACCCAAGTTTGCCATTTACTTCATTTACAATTCTGGAGTTCAGCTGTGCGGTTCTGACCTAGGCCAGCTGGTTCTTCCCTGTGGTCAGCTGGTGGGTGGGCTGGAACGCTCATTCACATGCAGCTGGCTGGCTGGCTGAATGGTGGGTGCAGGGCCCTCAGCTGCAATAGCTGGGCTGGGCTCCATGGGGGCTTGCATCCCCCAGCAGCTTAGCCCAGGCTTCAGCACATGGAGACCTCAGGGTTCCCAGCAACACAAACAGCTGTTGCACATTTTTTAACATAGGTACATTCCAGTACCAATTTATTTTTTTAAATTAATTAATTAATTTATTTATTTTTGGGTGTGTTGGGTCTTCGTTGCTGCACATGGGCTCTCTCTAGTTGTGGTGAGCGTGGGCTACTCTTATTGAGGTGGCTTCTCTTGTTGGGGAGCATGGGCTCTAGGCATGTGGGCTTCAGTAGTTGTGGTGCACAGGCTTAGTTGCTCCACAGCATGTGGGATGTTCCCAGACCGGGGCTTGAACCTGTGTCTCCTGCATTGGCAGGCAGATTCTTAACCACTGTACCACCAGGGAAGTCCCTGTTGCATTTTTATACACTAATAATGAACTATCAGAAAGAAAAAGCAAGAAAACATTCCCCTTTAAAATAACATCATGAAAGAGTAAAATACCTAGGAATAAACTTAACCAAAGAGGTAAAAGACCTATACTCTGAAAACTGTAAAACAATGATGAAGGAATTTGAAAATGCTACAAAGAAATGTAAAAATATCCCATGTTCTTGCATTGTAATAATTAATGCTGTTAAAATATCCATGCTACCCAAAGCAATCTAAAGATTTTATGCAATCCCTGTCAAAATACCCATGACATTTCTCACAGAACTAGAGCAACTACTGCTATTGTGGTTTATAGGGAACCACAAAAGACCCTGAAAAGAAAAAGCAACCTTGCAAAAAAAGAACAAAGCTAGAGGTTTTGTGGTCCTTGACTTCAGACTAAAATATAAAGTTACTGTAATCAAAACAGTATGGCACTGGCACAAAAACAGACATACAGATCAATGGAACAGAATAGAGAGCCCAGAAATAAACCCATGCCCTTATGGTCAATTAATCTATGGCAAAGGAGGCAATAATATACAGTGGAGAAAAGACAGTCTCTTCACTAAGTTGTGCTGGAAGAACTGGAAAGCTTAATGTAAAAGATGAAATTTGAACATTTCCTCACACTATATACAAAAATAAACTCAAAATGGATTAAGCCCCAAATGTAAGACCTGAAATCATAAAACTTCTAGCAGACAACATAGGCAAAACCGTCTGATATAAATCAGAGCAATATTTTTTTTTGGATCTGTCTCCTAAAGCAAAAGAAATAAAAGCAAAAATATACAAATGGGACCTAATTAAACTTAAAAGCTTTTCCATAGCAAAGAAAACAATTGACAAAATGAAAAGACAACCTACTGAATGGGAGAAAATATTTGCAAATGATATGACCAATAAGAGGTTAAGATCCAAAGTATATAAATAGTTCAAACAACTGAATAGCAAAAAAACTAACAACCCAATTAATAAAACCTGAATAGACATTTTTCCAAAGAAGACATGCAGATGGCCAAATAACACATGAAAAGATACTCAACATTTCTAATCATCAGATAAATGCAAATCAAAACCACAATGAGATATCAACTCACACCTGTCAGAATGGCTATCTTCAAAAAGACCACAAATAACAAACTTTGACGAGGATGTGGAGAAAAGAGGACCCTAGAACACTGTTGGTGAGAAAGTAAATTGATGTAGCCACTGTGGAAAACAGTATTCAAGTTTCTCAAAAAGCTAAAAATAGAACTACCATATGACCCAGCAATTTTACTCCTGAGTATATGTTTGAAGAAAACAAAAACATTAATTCAAAAAGATACTTGCACCCAATGTTCAATGCAGCATTATTTACAATAGCCAAGATATGGAAGCAACCTAAGTGTCCATCAATAGATGAATCAATAAAGAAGATGTGGTATATATATATGCAATGGAATACTACTCAGTCATAAATAGTATGAAATTCTGTCATTTGCTACAATGTAGATGGATCTAGAGATTATTATGCTTTGTGAAATATGTCAGACAAAGACAAATACTCTATGTTATCACTTACACGTGGAATTTAAAAAATAAAACAAATGGATGCAAATAACAAAAATGAAACAGACTTACAGATATAGAGAACAAACTAGTGGTTACCAGTGGGGAGAGAGAAGGGTAGAGGGCCAAGATATACTTCTCTGTATAAAATAAATAAGCAACAAGGATATATTGTACAGCACTGGAAAATGTAGCCTTATTTTGTAATAACTTTAAATGGAGTATAACCTATAAAAATAGTTGGATCTTTAGTCTGTACTCCTGGAACTAGTATAATATTGTAAATCAACTATACATCAATAGACAAACTAACAAAGAAACTAGTAACAGATTTTGGCAATGTAATTGGAACAAAGATTAGCTTATAAAAATAAATCTCCTCCTTATATATTAGCAATAACCAATAAGAATTATAACGGTTAATATGACAGAATTTTCTACCTGATTTTTTTATATTGTCTCCAAATAGAGAATATTTTGGTTCTTCCTTTCTAACTTTTTAAATCTCTCATTTTTATTTTAAATTTCAATGCTGGAATATTTCATGATATTGAATTAAATGGGACTAACTTGTTTGTTGTAATAAAATTTAAATTGTTAAAGAAAAAAAAAGCCTGAAATGCTGCTGGCTGGATTTCTGAAGTGTTTGTCTTTATGGAATTTCTCTCTTCACAACAAGACATGATTTTTAGACCATTCACTTGATAATCAGCCCCTACTTGTGTGGCTCTGAGCTTTTTCTCTCCAAAGAGACAATATGCTTATTGGTGAAGTAGATTTAACAGTGACTCCGCCTGAATGTTTCTGGAAATCTTTTTTTTTTTTTTTTGGTTGGTGGGGAGTATGGTTTTAGAAACTAACAGTTGAATAAAAGTCTGGTGATAGTTTAAATAGTAACTGTCTATCAGAGTTGTTTCTGCATTTTAGTTACCCACATAACCTACAGTTTACCAAACTATATCATTATTACTATTTATTATTGTTGGTGGAAATAGCAAAATTTATAGGCAGAAAACTAGGATTCAAGCTCTTCTTTCATCATTTATTGTTTATTGAGACAGCTACTTATCTTTTCCTTGTCTTGACTCCATTTTTAAAAGGCATTGAAAACATCTCTTTCTGAATGATGTGAACTGGACAATGTCTTTCTGTTTGGTTTCTATTATTAGTTCATCATTTTCCAAGTTTTTTACTACCCTTTTTAAAACTGATGACTTCTCAAACTATGTCTCCAGCATTGATCTCCCTACAGACATCCAACTCAGATTTCAAAATCCCTGCTGGAATCTCCACTTGAATGAAGACAAACACCTTGAATATACTTTCTCCAAGATACAACAGATTGTCTTATCTGTCAAACTTGATCATTTCACTGTGTTCTCAATTGTTATTTAATTAACAATGTTGTGTGTAAATATTTTCTTAAATGATACTATACTTTTGAAATATTTTCTTTATCTTTCAATTAAGTAATGCTACCCCATGCTTATGGAAAAGCTATTTTTAAACTTTTTCTCATATGTATTGTGAAGGTTTTTTCCTGAATATGCTTGGAGAATACTCTCTCAATCTTGATGACTTGCAGTTACAAAAGTCAGCCCTTTCTTTGATTAAATCAATGGGCCAGAAATGCAGGATATATTAATTGTGAACTGGATAATCTGGTTAATCATCCCAGCCCAAGATTTCTCTCTAACAGTGTTCTCTGTGAAATGATGTCTGTCCCATATATAACAACAATCTACTTCATAAAATTATTCTCTTCTTTTCTCACTCTATTTGTTCTCCATGCATGATACTGTCCACTCCTGCAACTTTATTTACTATGTGATTACCAAAGCATCCCAAATGATTTCTCCAGCACCGATGACTCTGACCGCTAGACCAGCATGACCACATGCTGACTGGACACTTACACTCAGATATTCCATAGTTATCCAGGTTATCCATTGATTCTTCTACCCCATTTGCCCAGATGCTAAAACCAGAAGCTTTCTTGTCAACCTTGACTTCTTTGAATAATCCACTCCCTACATCAAATCAATCACCAAATTCTAGTCATCTTTTCTTTAACCAGCTCTGAATCAGGATACTTCTCTCCATCTCACTGGTGTTAAGTTAATTTAGGTTCCCATTTTTCTCACGCAGAGTTTTGCAGTAACCATCTAACTGCTTTCCCTGCCTCTGGTCTGATTCACCTTCAATCCTGCCTCCAGGATTCAAGCAAAACAATTTTTCTAAAATCAAAATCTGATCAAGCTATTTCCCTGCTTGAATTCCCTAATTTTTCACATGGCTTATAAGAAGTTTCATATTGTATCTTCAGATTATCTTTAAAGCCACATCTTTCAACACCCACCTAACACATTTTACTAGGTCCTAAAATATTTTGTGCTCCCTATCACCAATGGGGCTTTGCAAGGCTGTCTCCTCTACCTAGCACAGCTTTCCTAATCCCCCTCTTCCCACCCTTAATATTATCTCACTTTCTTTCAATTCAATTTCTCTGACCGGTCTTTTTGACCCCCCTCTCCCAAGACGTAATGTTTTCTCACTCACGTGATCTAAGTACCCTTTACTCAGTCTGCATTTTAGTATGTATCACATTGTAGTATAACAAATTGTGATAACTGTAAATTTGAATTTCTCTTTTATCAAATTGTAGGAGCCTTGAGGAGGAGAGGATTGTATTGACATTTTGCTCATTTTGTAACCTCAGTGCTTAAGACTTTGTTTGGCACACAGTGCCCATTAATAATTTAGTAAATAAAGAAATTAATAAGGATTACCTAAAACATTTGGAAAGTATAAAATATTATATGTAAATATTTCAAGCAGTGGTAATAAGGAGTACTTTTTAAAAAGAAATGAAATTATTATTTATCAGTTATTGCCACCCTTGCCTAATTTAAAATGAAACCCATCAAAGGACATGTTCTTTTGGAGTTTTCTACACTGAATTTCATGAACTTTTTCTCTTAAGGTATATTTGTAGATGTGAATTCCAACCAAAAATGAAGCATTAGCTCTTTTGTGTTCAAAATAAGAATTAACTATGCAAAGAAGTTCTGTCATAACTCCTAGGTCAGAACACACAGATTCTGTTTAAAAAATTATATTTAGTAATGGAATGATTAAATGAGAGGAGAGGGGTAATTTTTCCCTTTAAAAACTACTATTTTGTTTATGTTCTCAGTTAAGGCTTAGCATTTTCATTCTCAGCTTTTCTTTTTCATATGTTTTTATTTTCTGTGTTGCTTACATTCCAATTAATTTCTCCCCAACAACATGTCAAATTATCTATTTTATCTTGAGTAGAATATACAAATAAAATATGGCCTTTTTATTCCCTAGTATATGAAGTGTTTGAAAGGCATCTAGAAGCTGTATAAAAGGATATATTCCATATAACCACCTCAGACCATTTTTCAGATTTACCATCAATAAGGAAGTGAATGAATATTCCCTTAAATAAGTGAAGTCATTCAGCATATAAATCTGATTTCTCAAATCCATGTATGAGCCTTAGAAAATAAAGCAGAACAAAAGAAAACAAACCAAACAAACAAAAGGAAAATCACCAAATGCTGTCCCTGTCCAGTCACCACACAGGGAAGTCTATTTATAGATATGATCTGTCCCAGAGAGCATCCACTCAACCTCTTGGTGCCCTACTTTAACATGACAGAAACAAAAAGAAACTAGTAGAAAAAAGGACAAAGTTCATGAAGCAGAATAGTTTTTAAATTTAATTTCTTCATGGAGGGAAGAGTAGTTATTACATCCAAAACATAGAAGCAGAGCACCGTGCAAGAGAAACATCTGAGGAACAAGAACTCTTGGAAATTGAAAGCACAAAAGCAGAAATTTTTTTAGAAGTTTGGAAGATAAATTTGAGGCGATTTCATAAAATCAGAAAATATTTCAGAAAATAGAATGAAAAGGCAATGAGATGAAAAACATGAAGTCTTTAAAAATGGAGAATTGGAGAGGTGTGGACCAGATGGTGGAAAACCCCGAGCTCATCTCCTCCCACATGCACACCAAAATTACAACTATTTACAAAGTAACTATATATGTGAATGACCCGAAGACTAGCAGAAAAGATTCTCTACAACTAAAGATATAGAGAAAGAACCACAACAAGAAAGGTAGGAGGGGCAGAGATGCAGTATAGTCAAGACCTATACCCCTGGGTAAGTGACCCTTAAATAGGAGGATAATCACAATAGCAGAGGTTCTCCCACAGGAACGAGGGGTCCAAGCCACGCATTGAGCTCCCCGGCCCAGGGGTCCTGCACCAAGAAGATGAACCTCTGAAAGTCTGGCTTTGAAGGACACTTGGGCTTGCTTATTGGAGTGCCAGAGGGCTGTAGGAAACAGAGACTCCAGCTTTAAACAGGTTCCAAGTACCAGAGCACAGAGAGTAATTTGAAAGGAGCCTGGATCAGGCACACTTGCTGATCTTGGAGAGCCTTTGGGAGAGGCAGGAGGCAACTGGGACTCCCCTCTGCAGACGTAGACACTTGCAGCAGCCATTTTGGGGACCTCATTTTGTCATTAGGACACGGGTCCTGACATGGGTCCATTTTGGAGTCTTCCCTCTAGCCTATTAATATTGGGAGGCTTCCAGCCCACCAGAAGGCCAGTACCAGCCTTGTACCCCCCTTGGCCCTGCAGCCAGCTGCCCTTGAACCAGGCTCTACCCACCAGTAGGCTAGTACCAGCCCCAGGCCCTGCAACCAGCTACCTTGGGACCCAGCTTCACCCACAAGTTGTCAGGCACAAGCCCTGGGACCCCTGAGACACACAGCCAGCCACTCTAGGACTGGGTCCTATTCACCAGCTGGCCAGCAGCTACTGCATGAGGCACAGCCTGGCAGCCAACCAGACCAGGGGCCAGCCTCACCTACAAGGGCATACACAGTAGTCCATCCTGCCATAACAGAAAGGCCCACACAGCCTACATGGCGAGCAGTCCTAGAACATAGAGCTCTGGAAACCAGAGTATAGTGTGCTATTGAGCCACATAGGATGTCTCCTACATAAGGCCACTTCCCCAAGATTGGAAAATGTAACTGACCTACCTAATACATAGAAATAAACACAGAGTATTAGGTAAAATGAGGAGACAGAGGAATATGTTCCAAATGAAGGAACAAGACAAAACCTCAGAAAAAGAACTAAAGGAAGTGGAGATAAGCAATCTACCTGATAAGGAGTTCAAGTTAATGATCATAAAAATTCTCAACAAATTCAGGGGAAGAATGGATGAACACAGTGAGAATTTTGACAAAGAGCTGGAAAATATAAATAAGGACCAAACAGAGCTGAGGAATATAAGAACTGAAATTAAAAATACCCTAGAAGGAATCAACAGTAGATTAGATGATACAGAGGAACAGATTAGTGAACTGGAAGACAGAGTAGTGGAAATCATCCAAGCTGAACAGAAAAAAGAATAAAAAAAGAAAAGGACAGTGTTTAAGAGACCTCAGGGACAACATCAAGCATATCAGCTTTGCATTATAGGGGTCCCAGAAGGAGAAGAGAAAGAGAAAGGGGCAGAGAACTTATTTGAAGAAATAATAGCTGAAAACTTCCCTAACATGGAAAGGAAAGAGATGTGAAGGGAATTCCCAGCATAAAGGTGAATAATCCCAGGTAGCATAAGTGCATCAGACTTTGAGAGCAGCCAGTGCACATAGAATCAGAACAGATGGCTCTAAAAGGGAATCTCTAAGGAAAATAAAAGAAGCTAAAATAATAAATTATCTAATGCATATGGGTATTGTTAGAGATCTACAATTCTTGCAAGAGTTTGGGGAAATAATTGTAATTGAATTTCAGTTAAGATTCAGAGAGAGAAAAACACCACTATGATGTGTGTTCAGGGATAATTACTGAAATTTAGCCATACATATTGTGGGACAAGCTGGGAATGTGAAGTCTAGGAGGAGCATTAAAGAACTAGAGAATTAAGCTACAAACCAGCCCTCCTAAAACCCTGGTACAGGTGGACAAGTTGGAGCTTGTAGGAAAATCTAAGAAGCCAAGTATGTCTAGCCATTGAAGTGGGTCCCCGAGAGGGGAGCTTGTGGAGAGGTCTGTGGGAAGTTCTGTGTTGATACTGCACCTCATGGTGGACATGCAATCAGTAAAGCCTGTAGTCTAGAAGAAGAACTGGACAGGAAGCAGAGGAAGGCAAGCCCAAACCGTGTTTATCTGTCATTATTCTGTCCATGAAGGGATCTTTGAAAACCAGTGCTCAGAGCTTCGTCTCTACCTCTAAGATCTTGCACGAGGCTCTCTTTTGGATGACTCTAATCTGGAACCATGCAGAAAAATGAATTCCAGAAAACAGTTCCCAGAATCATCAAGTTAACAGAGCAATTCAATATAGGCTAAAAAAGCAAATAAGGAAAAACTATCCTAGGCAACTATTAACTCCAGAGGAAGAGACATTTATACAAGAAGGAAATATAATCAGAACATTTCACTTGGCTCATCTCTGAATAATATTTACCCAATCATCATAAAATTATCTGACATATTGATTTAACCACAAATCATAGTTATATTGAATGCATAGGATGGAGGAGGATATTTGTATGGAGAATGAGGTAGAAAGAAAGATTTAAACCTTCTAAATCCTTATATTCCATAATAAGAATTCTAAGTAAAACTGAATTTTTTAAAAAAAATCAAGGTATAGTAGTATTATCATGTTATATAGACTTAAGCATATACATGAAAGGAAAAAGCTAAAAGAGTTGAAGTTGTTTTGGGGAGGTGATGAGGGATGGGATACGAGACTAGTTTTCATTTGTTTTCGTAAGGCTTAGAGAACCATTTGACTCTTTAAAGTATGTACGGGTAATAATGTAATAAAAATGGAACATTTTACAAAAATAATTAGGGAGATAATGCTGTAATTATATGTTTAAGCACAGTTAAATCTATAACAAGATATTTCTATGAAAATTTTATGATACAATCAGTGAAAAAGGGATCTCTACTCAAATCAGTGAAGAAGGTATCACAAGAAAAGTAGGGATTAATAAAGTTGTCATAGCTAATAAAACATTTCAGATTCTTTAGGTTAAAACCACCATATTTAGCTGTTATTAAACTTTTAGGAGAAACAATTTCATCCAACCAATCAGTAAAATCCATGTAGAATCCCCTGGTTGGAGCCTTATTTACTTTGTATTGATAAAACAATAGCAGAGGGTCAGGCACCATTATAACTTAATTTAAAATATATTTTTATGGTTCTACTAGAGCTCATTATTGAAAATTAAACTATGAATTACTTAATTGCCTTAGAGCCGTAGCTAACACGCAATTAGCTAATACATTGGTTTGTCCTGTTTGCAGTTTTGAGGATGACTTTTAACTAACACTGAATACATTATGTTTTAATTAAACTCAATTAAGCACTTGGAGAATGCTTCTCATAGCGAGAATTTCAGATATGCAAAGTCTTGGGACTTCTGTCATTGAAATAACCACAGTTTTAGCACAAATGTTAAGAAATTTGAGGCCAATATTTTTGAAATAAATCCTTCACCTAATCAAATAATTGTTCCAGGCTGAGTTGAGTTTAATATTTAAAGTATTCAAGAGAACTGTACTAAAGAATTAGAACATGCCTAAGAAGACAGTATTTCCGTTTAAGGGCACTTTAAAAATTCACTGAGCAGGAAGTTATTACCATAATATTCTGTAGGCTTTCCTAAACCAACTGATCTATAAGCAATTTGATAATTGAAGAACGGTTTCATATCATGACCTATGAATTTTGAGACAATATGAGCATTTTCAGGATTCTAGTCATTGGGTTAAGCAACATTTCTAGAAAGACATTAGAACTTTTTTTTTTTAAAGTGAATGGGTGGCTGCTTTTTTAAAAATTAATTAATCAATTAATTAATTAATTTTTGGCTGTGTTGGGTCTTCGTTTCTGTGCGAGGGCTTTCTCTAGTTGTTGCAAGCGGGGGCCACTCTTCATCGCGGTGCGCGGGCCTCTCACTATCGCAGCCTCTCTTGTTGCGGAGCACAGGCTCCAGATGCGCAGGCTCAGTAGTTGTGGCTCACGGGCCCAGCTGCTCTGCGGCATGTGGGATCCTCCCAGACCAGGGCTCGAACCCATGTCCCCTGCATTAGCAGGCAGATTCTCAACCACCGCGCCACCGGGGAAGCCCATAGAACATGTTTTTTGCTTGAGATTCTTGAAGATTATATGTTATAAGGCTATGGACCCCTAAATTTCTTTAAGTTACATCCTTGTACCTTTTTACTAAGGGTAAAAGAGTAAGCTAATCTGTAAAAAGAGAGAGAAAGAAAGAGAGATGGAGAAGGAGGGAGAGAAGGAGAGGGGGAAGGAAAATACAACACACAGTTGTCCCTCAGTATCTGTGGGTGGTTGGTTCTAGAACCCCACCTCCATGGATACCAAAATCCCCAGATGCTCAAGTCCCTATTATAAAACGATGTAGTATTTGCATATAATCTACACACATCCTCCCATATACTTTAAATCATCTCTAGATTACTTATAATACTTAATACAAGTGCCATGTAAATAGTTGTAAATACAATGTAAATGCTATAAATATAAATAATACTTGTACGAGACAAATTCAAATTTGGCTTTTGGAACTTCCAGGAATTTTTTTCCCCAATATTTTCAGTCTGTGTTTGGGTGAGTCTGTGGATGTGAAACCTGCAGATCCAGAGGGCTAACTATACATTCAGAGAGAACTAGAGTATGTAAAGCAAATAGAGAAAGAAAGAAGAGCTGTGTGACTCTTGATGGATATCCAGTTTCTTGTTCTAGATTCTTAAGCAGCCAGTCTCTGTTTCCTGCCCTTGAATTCCACAGGTACCCACATATCTGTTCAATATATCCCACACCAGCAACAACCATGCTAGAGTGATCGACCATCTCAGTTTTTCCTGGAACTGTCCCAGTTTTAGCACAGAAAGCCCTGTATCCTGGGAAACTCTTCACTCCCAGATAAATTGGGGCTCACAGTCATCCTAATCTGAATATATTTTCTCTTAAGCTAATGTGATGTGAGTTTTGGGAACTGTCAACCAGGAAAGCCTTGATTAAGGCAGACACTTTAAGCCACATGCAACTGGTGAATGTCTATTGTACCCGAAACCTGGGTTATACATCTTACCTTCTGGTTTGTTCTGCCATTTAGAACTTAGGACATGGTGTAGCTGTGGGCAGGGGAGTTACCATAAGCAGAGATGGGTTAACTGTAGGTAAATAAAGCAGTTCAGATTGAGATGATCCATGTTGAAAGGAATTATTCTCAAAGAGTTAATCATTAGAGTATGTCACAATTTTCAACCTCTTCTAAGTTATAACATTAGGTCACAGAGTTGTTTTAAGAGTGCAAATTTTATCAAGCAATGAACTGTACTGAAATAATGCTCTCTTTCCTTTCACCCACCTATAATAAAGTAAATGTTTTGCTCTTAATCTGTATATGTGCTTCATCGGGGAAGTTGTGCTTTGTAAATTGGTTTTCTGCCCTCAGAATCACTTGACTATCAATATTTGCAGCTACTACAGTTTAATAACTGTATGATCTGCAGGAGAGGCCAATGAATGTGAGAGGTCAAAGCCATAAAGAAGCTGATGAGATGATTCCTTAAGAAATGACAGCAGCATCAGCCTAAGCAGCAGAGACAGACCACCCAGAGAGGCTGCCTCTCAGTGGTGGCTCCCCCAGCCACACCCAGTGAGAAAGAAATGCTGACAGCCTAGTTAAGAGGCACAACCCTCACCAATAAAAAGACTGTCATCAGCTTCACAGATGGTCTCAGAAAAGCCTCTTAGCTTGTAAAACACTTATCTTACCCCAGATATCCCTCGCTTTCTACACCTTTATTACGGTTATAAGTAAATGAAGAGCAGTGGGAGCCTGAAGCATATTATCTAATGTGGATATCTTGTGTCCATATAGCTCTTCTATGAACATTTTATTTGACCCACTCAAAAAACTATGAGGGAGGCAATGGAGTTACAATGATTCTATTTTGTTGTTAGAAATCAAGAAATCTCTGTTGTCGTGCTTGGCTGATTAATGCCACTGTGCTATTACTATTAGCTAACATTTTTAGAACAATTATGTTAGGCAGTGTGGGTTAAGCACTTTAAGTGGATTATCTCCTTTACCTTCACAGAACCACTTCAGAGTAGATGACATTGTTCCTAATTTAGAGATGAGAGGACTTGGGCCCAGAGGGGTTATAACTACTTGTCCAAGAAGAGTCAGAATCCAAGCCTGGAGTCTAAAATATATGCTCTTCATGTAGTCTTAACCTTATAAGATAAATCAGTATTTTTGAATGCCTATTGCTTGAATTATTTTGCTTAAAAATTTTGGGGGGAGTGCCAATCTAACTAGTTTTAGACTGTTGTCCTATGAGTTTATGCTAATTATTTGAACACTTATCGAATGGATATTTATTGAGCACTTAACATATGCCAGGCACTATTATGAGTTTTGCGAAAGTATTAGTTTAAAAAGTCACATTTTCTATATTAACATGGTTATGTTTGTTTATCTACAATTTTTCTTAATTAGTTATGCAAGGATGCTGTTTTCATTCTTACATGTGGTCTCCCATATGGAACAGTAGAACAGTGGCAGGAATCCTGTGGCTTAAACCGCATTGAGAGGAGGTTTGGAGTTAAGAGGACTCCATAAAACATGCAAAAGGCAACAGGAGAAGGGACTTGTTAGACAGTAAAATGATTGGTATTTGGGAGGAAAGTCTCTCCCAATCCTCACACTTCTCTGTAGAAGAAACCTGCACTGGAGTAACTCGACCTCTCTCTGCCTCCCCACTCACCCTTTCCCACATTTTCTGAGTTTGGTAGAAGGGACTGGAAATACCCAGCTCAATCTCTTCTGCATTTGGTTTGGGGTCTTGTTACCTGCTGAGAGGGTGCCTTTGAGTCTGCTTTTTTTTCAGAATGTACTCAGCAAGTGGAGCAGGTTTGCTCCTGGGTGGGGAAGTCTGCTGGTGCCCTGCATTGCCAGTGATTGGTGGATAAGCCTGCATATTCAGGAAGGAAGTGTCACAGCCCATTAGGCTTAACGCTGATACCCATTCTCTAGTGAGTTCTTATGATTAAAATGCAGTTATTTCAGTCTCTCATTCCTGTTTCTTTCTCTTAATTTTGTCAGAACTCAGGAAAGTAAAAGATGTCTTCTACTGACTTCTCTACCAACAACTGGTAGAGAAGAATCCATAAACCTGTATCTTCTCTGGATCTGTCAACGATATTTCAGAATTGTCTGTCAATTTGCTAGCTTCCTCACTAGAGAGACCAATCTATTAATTTTAGTACATGACATGGATATAGCAAGTCCTTAAAAGGTGTCCAGTAAATGTTTTTTGACCTAAAATAAAAAAAGAATGAATGGGTTTCAGTTTTTCCCATTTGTAATATAAAGGGACTGGATTAATTTCTCAAGCTCCAACTAGGATCACCCTGAGATTCTATAAGTGATACACAGGGTTTAAAAAATGCAGGAAGAACTTCCACTTCAGTCAGAATAAAGTAACAGAGACTGAATTAACAGACCTACCTTTAGCAAACAAACAAACAAAAACTGGTCAATATATATGAAAGAAAGATTTTCAGATATTGGACAATTGGTGGCAACTGTGAGCCCTAAGAAAGGAGAAACAGATAAGGTGAGCCCTAAAATTGAATCAACTTATAGGCTGAAGGGTAATGATGTTATATTAGTAAGAGTTCCCTAGGGAAACAAAACCAACAAGATGTGTATGTATATAGTAAGAGCTTTATTACAAGGAATTGGCTCATGCAATTATGGGAGGCTGTTAAGTCCAAAATCTGCAGCTTTGTGGCTGGTGGGCTAGAGATCCAGGAGGGCAATGTTCCAGTTTCAGTACAAAGGCTGGTGAGCTGGTGACTCAAGAGAGGTGATGGTGCAGATGAAATCCGAAGGTAGTCTGCTGGAGATTTCCTTCTTTCTTTCGAGGCCAGACTTTTTGTTTTATTCAGGCATTCAGCTGATTAGATGAGAACCACCCACATTACAGAGGGAATCTATTTTATTCAAAGTTCACTGATTAAATGTTAATCTTATCCCCAAACACCCTCCAAGCTTACATATAAAAATCAACCATCACAGATGGGGAACTTAAACAGATCCTGTTCAGCTAAGGAGATAGTAGAATCTGTGGAGACCAAAGCAGCTAAAATCTGTGGGGACAGAATACTGGAGAGGAGAGAGTTGCACCGAGAAAGAGAGTTCTTGAAATGTGCTAGTGGGGCTTTTCTAGTCTTTTGCTGAATACTAATCTGAACTTGTATGCAAGTGCTTGATGGCAGGAAAAGTACCACCGGAAAAAAGTAGGCAGAACAATTCCCAAAGTTCACAGAGGGCTGGAAATACATTGCTCTCACTAGCCAGAGTGGAAAGAGCTCAAAATACAGGAAATATCAAGTAGAATTCTCAGAAGTATACTGCCTTGTGGGGTAAAATGAGTCCTAGACTAAAGGCTGGTTTGGATAACTCTAACAAAAAGCTGGAAAGAGTCTAACACCAAAAACTTAACTTAATGCCAGGGGGAAAGAAAACCACACAACACTTTTTAAAGATATAAAACAATGTCCAGCAACCAAAGCAAATGTCAGGTCTGGTATATATCAAGCATTACCAGGTGTGAAGAGAAATAAGAACATATGACCAATAACAAGGAGAAAAACCAATCAATAGAAACAGACTCAGAGATGATATGTGTATGATAGAATTTGTAGACAAGAACATTTAAACAACCATTGTAAATATATCTCATATGTTCAAGAAGGTAGAGGAAAACACGATCATTATGAGAAGAGAGCTGGTATATACACAAACAGACCCACATGACTTAGGGCTAAGTGAAGAGTTCTTAAACTTGATACCAAAGGCATGTTTGAGAAAAGGGAAAATTGATAAGTTGGACCTTATCAAAATTTAAAACTTTTGCTCTTAAGAGGATGAAAAATCAGCTACAAACTAGGAGAAAATATTTTCAGACCACATAACTGACAAAGGACTTGTATCTATAATACATAAAGACCTCTCAAAACTTCACAGTAAGGAAACCAAACAATCCAATTAGAAAATGGGCAAAAGACATGAAAATGTATTTCACTGAAGAGGATATACAGGTGGTGGATGTTCAACATCATTAGTCATTGGTAAAATGCAAAACTAAATCCACAATAAAATATCACTACATACCTATCAGAATGGCTAAAATTTTAAAAAGTACTGATAGTACCAAATGCTGACAAGGATGTGGAGAAACTGGATGACTAATACATTGTTGGTGGCTACGTAAAAAATGGTACAGACACCCTGGAAAATACTTTGGTAACTTCTCTTAAAGCTAAACAGGCACTTACATGCTTCAGCAATGGCAGACCCAGGCATTTAGCTCAGAGAAATAAGAACTTATGTTTACATATCAATGTGTATGTGAATGTTCAAAGCAGCTTTATTCGTAATAGCTGGACACTGGAAACAAACAAAATGTCCTCCAGTTAATGCATGGCTAAACAAACTGTGCTAGATCCACACCACTGGATATTATTCAGCAATGAAAAGGAACAAACTATTGATGCACACAACTACTTGGATGGATCTCCAGGGATTATGCTGATTGGAAAAAAAAAAAAAAAAAACAGAGGAATTCCCTGGTGGTCCAGTGGTTGGGACTCTCACTTTCACTGCTGAGGGCCTGGGTTCGATGCCTGGTTGGGGAAATAAGATCCCACAAGCTGTGCAGCCAAAATAAACCACACAAATCTCAGAAGTTGCATTTTTTTATAATACCATCTATATGGATACACTTTTTGAAATGACAAAATTATAGACTTGACGAACAGATCAGTGGTTGCCAGGGATTAGGGAAGGGGTAAGAAAGAAAGTCAGTGTGGCTATAAAAGGGTAGCAGAGGTGTCACTGGGATAGAACTTGCCTATGATGATGGTAGTTACATGAATCTACACATATGATACAACTGCATGGAACTAAATACACAAACACACACAACTCTGTGTATGTAAAAGTGGTGAAATTTGAATAATATTGGTGGATTGTATTGACGTCAATTTCCCCATTGTGATATTATATTATAGTTATACAAATTGTTACCACTCGGGAGACTAGGTGAAGGGTACACAGGATCTCTTTGTATTGTTTCTCACAATGGTATGTGAATCTACAAATACCTCAAGAAGAAGTTTAATTAAAAGACCCAAATAAAACTTTCAACAAATAAGTGTTGAGAGACTTCACTACTATAAAGAATGTTAAAGGACATTCTTCAGGAAGTAATATGATACTACATAGACACTTGGATCTAAACATAAGAATTAGATCCAAATTTTGTGTCCAAAATTGTAAATATATGGGTAAACATAACATTTTGTTCTTATTTTTAATTTTTTATTAAAATAATATTTGAATGTTTAAAGCAAACGTAATACCAATATACTGTAGAATTAACAGTATATGTAGAAATAAGAGGTATGCCAGCAATAGTACAAAGGCCAGGAGGTGGAAATAAAAGTACAGTATTGGGAGATTCTTATACTCTGCATGAAGGGGTCAATAATATTGATAATATTATTTAAAATTAGACTTTGATAAATTAAAGATGTATATTTTCAATCTGATTGCAACCACAAAGACCAACGAAATAACTACAAAGATATAGCTAATAAACCAATAGAGAAGATAAAATGAAATCCTAAAAAAAATTAAATCCAGAAGAAAGCAAAGAATTAAGTAAAAGGAAACAAAGAGCAGATGAGGCAAAGAGAAAACAAACTAGACTGTGGATTTAAACCCAACATTATTAATAATTAAATAAGATATAAATTATTTAAACACTCCACTTAAAAGTAAATATTGTTAGATTGGACAAAAATAAAGAGCTAACTGTGTGCTGTCTCCAAGAAACACACTTTGAATAGAAAAACACAGAGATTAAACATGAAGGAAAAGAAATCTCAGGCAAAAACGAAACCAAAAAGATCTTGAATGATTATATTAATGAATGCAAAGAAGATTTCAGAAGAAGGTATATTATGAGAGATGAACAGGGACATTTCACAATCATAGGGGACAGATTCATCATAAACACACACAAATCTTAAATACATATACTAATAATAATTTCAAAATACATGAAACAAAAACTGATAGAACTGAAAAGAGAAATAGACAAATCCACAATAGTAGTTGGAGATTTTTTTTTTTTAAGAGGGAAGGATTTTTTTTTTTTTTTTAATTTATTTTTGGCTGTGTTGGGTCTTCGTTTCGTGCAAGGGCTTTCTCTAGTTGCGGCAAGCAGGGGCCACTCTTCATCGCAGTGTGCGGGCCTTTCACTATCATGGCCCCTCTTGTTGTGGGGCACAGGCTCCAGACGTGCAGGCTCAGTAGTTGTGGCTCACGGGCTTAGTTGCTCAGTGGCATGTGGGATCTTCCCAGACCAGGGCTTGAACCCGTGTCCCCTCAACCACTGCGTCACCAGGAAAGCCCCGTAGTTGGAGATTTTAACACTCTTCTCTCAGTAATTGATAGAACAAGCAGCCAGAAAATCACAATGTTAGAGAAGACTAGAAAAATAATTTCAAACAATAAAATTGACACAAAAGCTACAGAAGAAAACATTGTTTACAAATACATATGGACCATATTTGAGACCAAAAAACAAATCTTTATAAATTTAAGATGATTGGAATCATACAGACCACAGTAGAAGTAAACTACAAATCAGTATTAGGGAGATATATGGAAAATTCCCAACTGAATTTTATTGATACAGCTAATGCAGTGCTTAGGGGGAAATATATACATTAAATGCTTACATTAGAAAAGAAGAAAAGTCTCAAATCAGTGATCTAAGGCTCCAATGTATTGAGCTAGAAAAAGATGAGCAAATTAAACCCAAAATCGACATAAAGGATGAAATAATGAAGATAAGATCAGAAATCAATAAAATTGAAAGCAGGTAAAACAATAAACTCATTGAAACCAATAGCTGGTTATTTGAAAAAGTTAAATAAAATTGATAAACCTGTAGCCAGACTGAAGAAAAAAAAAAAGAGAGAGAGAGAAAGAAGATACCAATTACAAATATCAAGAATGAAAGACCCTAAGGACCTACAGATATTAAAAAGATAATAAGGAAATAATATGAACAGGGTTTCTCAACCTCAACACTATTGACATTTAGAGTCAGATGCTTTGCAACATTCCTGGCCTCTACTCACTAGATGCTAATATCCTTTTTTCTCTTCCTGCTCCCTATTTGTGACAACCAAAAATGTCTCCAGACTTTACCAAATATCCCCTGGAGGACAAAATTGTTCCTGGTTGAGAACCACTAAACATTGCTATGGAAAATAGTGGTGTTAGGAGTAGAAGACCATTCTGAATTTCACAGATATCTGAAATTCACAGATATTTCCTTATTGTATGTGTAAAAAGTCATTTCAGCAGGAAATGATAGGAAACATGACTGACAGGAGCTAAACAGTTTACTTTTCTCAAATGACAAGATACCCAGAGGTGGATTATTTCAATATCAACAATGTCAGGGCTTGAAGATACCATCTCTGCTATTCTCTGATCTTTTTCTCATGGTCACAGGCATCATATCTGTGTTCAAAGCTGAAAGAAGGGGCTAGGAGCAAGACTGGCCTTATATGTTTCTTTTATCAAGAAAAGCAAAAGCTTTCCCCTAAGCTCTCCCATACCAAGTGGACTTTCTCTGACCCGTCCTTGGGCAGACCTGTGTTATACAATCCTCCTTAGACTCAAAGGATGTTGGAAAGTCTAGTGTCTAACAAAGGGGAGCAGGATTCTTACGTTATAGGCTGAATTGTGTCCCCTCAAATTCGTATGTTGAAACCCTAAACCTCAAGTACCTCAGAATGTGACGTATTTGGAGATATGGCATTTAAAGTAATTAAATTAAAATGAGCCCATTAGGGTGGGCCTTAATCCAATCTGACTGGTATCCCTGTAAGAAGAGAAAATTTGGACACACAGAGAGACACCAGAGGAGCACCCAGAAGAAAGACCATGTACGGACACAGAGAGAAGATGGCCATCTGCAAGTTAAGGAGAAGAAGAAACCAAATCTGCTGACACCTTGACCTTGGACTTCCAGCCTCCAGAACTGTAGGAACATAAATTTCTGTTGTTTATACCACCCAGACTGTGAGATTTTGTTACAGCAGCCCAAGCAGACTAATACAGCTTGGCCAATGGTTTCTCAACAGAGAGTAGTACTCTGTAGGAGAGCATTTGGAAATGGTGGAGAACATTTCTGATTATTGCAATGACCAGGGAGTACTACTGGCCTTTAGTGTGTAATGTAAAGGGGAGCCCAAATTATTAACCATTGACAGTATAGTCCTGTACAACTAATAAGCTCCCATCCCTCTACTGACAGAAGCTTTCCTTCTGAGAAATGATGCTTAAAATAATCATTATCCACTGACTAAGACTGCACATTTCAGTCCCCAAACAAAATCCAGAGTCCCATTGGTAAGCAAGAAATAAATGGCTGTTGACTGGAAATCAACAGTGTCTGCCGTATATCTCTTGTTGCTGTGTGGTCCTTCCTGATACTAGACAAGAAGGGGTAATTAAAGATTTCAGAGAAATGGAGATAAATTATTAATGTTTCTGTCACTCAAGAGGTACTTGATTACAAATCATTTAAAATATTCCTTTTAAAGTCAATCCATTTTTTGAAGATCAATTGCTTTACAAAATGAGTGCTAGGTGACATTTGGCTTTCTTTTCAATCACAGAATTTGCCAAGGTCAAATGTAATGATATAGTTTTCAAGCTCATAATTTTCTAACAAAATCAATTTGAGAAAGAAAATAGCTAATAAAAGAGACAAGTTAATATTAGCCCTTGAAATAAGTGAGAAAAATTAAGTGAAATTCATTGGTTTTGAAAAGTAATAGTAATTAAATGTTCCTGAACTGAGGACTTCACAAATTTTTAGGGAGCCTACGTTCTTTCTTTTTATTTATTCCCAGTGAATAAGATAAGAATTAAACATTATTTTATCTATTTCAAAAATTTAAGTAAAATAAAGCTGAGTGAATTGCCAAGATTGTAAGGTCTGTCAATGGTTAAGCTGGACAAAACACAATGCGACACTTACGAAAGAGCAAAGCATTGATTGGCAAGTGGCTGCTTCCTCCAGAGTTTTGCGTTCACAAGGGTTTTACCTGACTGGGCTTATTTCAAAGCAGCATCTTGTATAAAGGCATATGTCAAAGTTCTTTCCTGTATAATTCTCTCTTAACTTAGACCTGCTTTTTAAAAAGCTCTTGCTACTTTGCTAACGTAATCTGAATCTACAAGCGCTATAACTCACCCTCTGATTTAAAAAGATATTGATTTTTTAAAAATTGGTGTGTTCAGATAATCTATATGTAATGCCTTTGTTGATACAGTTGGATTTAAATTCACTATCTTGCTTATTGTTTTCTATGTTTCATCTGCTCCTTGATCCAAATTATCTGCCTTCTCTTGGATTAGTTGATTATTTTATATTATTTCGTTTATCCTCATAGTGGACTTGTTCATATATCTTAAATTTTTTTTTACTAATTGTCCGAAGTTTTACAATATATATCTTTAAAAACCAAATATTATACTGTTTCTTAGTGTAAGAACCTTATAATAGTATGTTTCCAATTCCTCTTTCCCATCTTTTGTGCTATAGTTATGCTACAAACTCATAGTATGTTGCTACTAATTTGCTGTAGACTGTAAAATTATCAATTTTAGTGTACAGTTTTCAGAGTTTTGACAAATGCAGTCATGCAACCACCACAATCAAGATACAGTTCCATTGCCCTACCTGCCCCAAATTTCCCCATGTCTTTTTGTAGTAAATCTCTCCCTCTACCTCCTGCCCTTGGCAACACCAGTCTGATTTCTCTCCCTTAGGTTTTCTCTTTTCCATAATGTCATATAGGTGGACTCTATAGCATTTTGCATCCAGCTTCTTTCACTTAGCATAGTACGTTTGAGATTCATCCACATGTGTGACATGTGTTGGGTGTTCATTCTTTTTTATTGCTAAGTAGTATTCTATGGTATGACTATACCACAGTTTATTCACATGAGGGCTGGGAAACATTAGGGTTGCTTCCAGTTTGGGGTTAGTATGATTAAAGCTGCTACAAAGATTTATATACAGGTATTATGATAGACTTAAAATTTCATTTCACCTAGGAGTGGGATTTTTAGGTTTATGGTAAGTATATGTTTAATTTTATAGGCAGTTTCTAATCTGTTCCCCAAAGTGGCTGTACCATTTTATATTCTCAATGGCAATGTCTAAGAATTTCAGTCACTTTATCTCCCCACCAGCACTTCATATTATTAGTATTTCTTTTTTCTTTTAGCCATTGTATTGGGTGAGTAGTGATACCTTGTGGCTTTAGTTTGCATTTTCTTTTTTTTTTTTTCATTTCATTCAGTTTAATACTGTTCATTTGGGGATTTGAGATTTATAAGAATGTATTCTCATTAAAATTCTAAAAGTACAATACATAATTTTATGCAACCTTTTTATTTTACTTCCTCAAGCATTTTATAGCTTCCGGAATAGTTATCTAGTTATTACATTTTACAAAAACGATATCCTTAAATTTTCTTCTCAATTGCATTTTATTTATTTATTTATTTTTATGAAGTATAGTTGATTTACAATGTTGTGTTAGTTTCTGGTGTATAGCACAAGTGATTCAGTTTTACATATATATATATATATATATATATATATATATATATATATATATATATATATATGTACTTTTTCAGATTCTCTTCCTTTATAGGTTATTACAAAATACTGAGTATAGTTCCCTGTGCTATACAGTAGGTCCTTATTGGTTATTTATTTTATATATAGGAGTGTGTATATGTTAATCCCAAACTCCTAATTTATCCCTCCTCCCCTTTCCCTTTTGGTAACCATAAGTTTGTTTTCTAAGTCTGTAGGTCTATTTCTGTTTTGTAAGTTCATTTGTATCTTTTTCTTCTTGTTAAGGTTCTATATATAAGTGATATAGTATGATATTTGTCTTTCTCTGTCTGACTTACTTCACTTAGTCTGATAATCTCTAGGTTCATCCATGTTGCTACAAATGGCATAATTTCATTCTTTTTTATGGCCGATTAATATTCCATTGTATATATGTACCACATCTTCTTTATCCATTCCTCTGTTGATGAACATTTAGGTTGCTTCCATGTCTTGGCTGTTTTAAATAGTGCTTGCAATGAACATTGGGGTGCATGTGTCTTTTTGAATTAGAGTTTTCTCCAGATATATGCCCAGGAGTGGGATTGCAGGATCATATGGTAATTCTATTTTTAGTTTTTTAAGGATCCTCCATACTGTTCTCCATAGTGGCTGCACCAATTTACATTCCCACCAACAGTGTAGGAGGATTCCTTTTTCTCCACACCCTCTCCAGCATTCATTTTTTGTAGACCTTTTGATGATGGTCATTCTGATATGAGTGAGGTGATACCTCATTTTAGTTTTGATTTGCCTTTCTCTAATAATTAGCAATGCATTTTCTTAACAACTAATGATAATGAATATTTTTTCATGTGCTTTTCACCATCTTATATTTTATGGTGAAGTGTCTGTTAAAATTTTTTGCCCATATTCTTATTGAATTGTTCATTTTCTTATTGTTGATTTTGAAAGGTATTTCTAAAAATATATTCTGAATACAAATCCTTTATCAGATATGTATTTTGCACACATATTCTTCCAGTCTGTGACTCATCTTTTCAATATCTTCACAGTGTCTTTCAAAGAGCAATATTCCTTAATGTTGATGAAATCCAATTTATCACTTTATTCCTTTAAAAATTATGCTTTTGATGTTGCATCTAAGAACTTTTGCCTAACCAAAAGATACAAAGATATTCCTGTATGTTTTCTTTCCCAAATTCTATAGTTTTACATTTAGGTCTATGATTCATTCCAAGTTAATTTTTCTGTAAGGTATGTGCTTTAGATTGAGATGGATTTTTTTGCATATAGACATTTAGTTATTCAACACCATATGTTGAAAAAATTGTTGTGATGGCCAATTTTGTGTGTCAATTTGACAAGGTCAAGAGACGTCCACATATCTGATTAAAGATTTATTTCTGGGTGTGTCTGTGAGGATGTTTCTGGGAAAGATTAGCATTTGAATCAGTGGACAGAATAAAGTAGATGGCCCTCCCCAAGGTAGGTGGGTATCATCAAATCCTTTGAGGGCCTGGGTAGAACAAAAAGACAAGGAAGGTTGAATTCTTTTTCCCTGCCTAACTGGTTATTCTGGGACACCAGTCTTCTCCTGCCCTCTACTGGGACTATCCACTCTCTGGTTCTCAGGCCTTCAGACTCAGACTGAACAACACTACCAGCTTTCCTCGGTCACCAGTTTTCAGATGATATGTCTGGGATCTCTTCTGTTTCATTGACCTTAAGATTGATCCTTTCTCCTAGTTAATTATCCAGTAAAATGACAAAAATAAGAAAAATGTGTTTTTAAAATATTTATGTTCATTTTAACCACATTTAGGAATCTTCATGTCTTTGTGTGGGCCCAAGTCTAGTGTCATACTCCTTTTAGCTGAAGAATTTCCTTTAACATTTCTTATACCACAGGTTTCCTTGTAATGAATTCTCTCAGCTTTTGTTGTCTATGAAAGTACTGCATCTTTATTTCTGAAAGAAAGTCACTGAGTATAGAATTCTCCATCAATAGGTGTTTGGTTTTGTTTATTCCTATCAGTATTTTAAAGATGTTTCTCATTGTCTTCTTGGGTACATTGTTTCTGATGAGAAATCTTCTGTATTCCTTATCCTTATTTTTGTTTTTTTCAATACACAATGTATCTTTTCCCTCTGGCTATTATGAAGATTTTCTTTTTATCATTGGTTTTCAGTAATTTGATCACAATATGCCTTGCTGTAGTTTTCTTTATGTTTCTTGTGCTTGATATTTATTGAGCTACTTGGATCTCTGAGATTATATTTTCCATCACATTTAGAAAATTTTCAGCCATTATTTTTTTAAAATATTTTTTCTACCCTCCATCCCTCCTTCCATGGGGATGCCAGTTACATGTATATTGGGTTAGCTGAAGTTATCTCACAGCTCACTGATACTTTGTTTATTTTTTACATTCTTTTTTCTCTATGTGTTTCTTTTAGTATAGTTTCTAAAGCTATGTCTTCAAGTTAAGTAATCTTTTCTTTGGCAATGTTGAATCTGCCATTAATCCCATCCAGTGTATTTTTCATCTCAGACATTGTAGTTGTAAACTGTGAAGGTTTGAGGCCTCTCCGGTACTCTGTCCGGCTGACTGTAGCCATCTTGATTTCCTCAAACACTCAGCTCTGTGTCCTCAACTCAGGAGTGGGCTGGACTCTGCTACTGCTCTCTTTCCTTGATCTGAGGCATATAAACTCACTAAAGGCACTAACCCCGGGCAAAAATAGTATTCACTTCATTTGTTTCCCATTTTTCAGGGATCATTGTCCTTCATTAACCAATATCCAGACAATGTTTTGAAAATATTGTTTCATATATTTAGCCCAGTTTGCGTGTTTCTTTTTTTTTCAAGAAGGAGGATAAATATGATTTCTTTTGGCTCATATTCATTACAAGTGGAAGTCCCCTCTGTCACTTTTGTAACTTCAAGTTATACTGCCATTTCCACAATATGCATGTTCTCACCAGCCTCCGGCCTCTGCAGATTTTGGCTATTCCATCTCCATCATATTCTTCCTTCCTTCCTTCCTCATCTGACACATTTTTTGTCATCTTTCACATCCTTTAACTGAAATCTCTTCATTTATTAACTTGATTGGTTTTGAAGGCTTACTAGATGCTATCATTTTATTTGACTCCCAAAATATTCACAATTTGACTTTCTTAAATTTATCCAGTCAACAAATGATGGAAAAAGGGTTTGAATTCTGATCTATATCACTTTGCCCATGTTCTTTTCATTATGCATTATTATTTTCTTTCATAATTTTTGAGCATCTGCAGTGTTTCTAACTTTGAATTAGAGTGCTTTGGAAGTGGTTCTAGTTCTAGAAAACATGATTTTTATCCTCAAGTGTCTTAAAATATGATTAACTTTAGCACACTTGAAATAAATAGATAATCATGTTAAGAGGTTTAGGACAAACAGTTAAATGGAGTGGCAGAGAAGATCCTTAACAGATCATAATAGGCTATGATAGTTGCTAAGTATTTCATTGAGGACATCTACATCGGAGAGGAACAAGATTTTGATGGCTAGTGGGAAATTGACTAGATCAGCTCTTCCTAATTAGTTTTCTGAGGTTCACGGTATTCCAAAAGTGGATTAGAGATATGCCTAAAACATCAGTTCCCTCACACTCAGGGTGCCTGACCAAGACCAGAAATCATCCATTTATCCCTGAGTGCCTAATAAACACTATTATCTTTTGTAAAGTAAAAAGATTGTGAAGTGCTGGGATAAAGTGAAAATGAGACACAGGAAAAGCAAATGAGAATAATAATCAGAACAGAGGGGAGAGAGGGGACAGCTTGTGATGAGCAATTTTGAAAAAGCTCAGATAAGTCAAGCGTTGTGAGATTGTAGAAAAGCATTTAGACCAGTTACTGTACAAATATAATGCCTATTTGTAATACCATTTGTTCAAAAAGGAAAGAAGAAAAAAAAAAGGAAAAGAAAAAATCTAGGATAGTACAGAGGAAGTCTTTCAAATAAAAATTATAGTCTCTAAATTCTTAAATTCATCATTTTCAGTCAGTGTTCTTCTCTTTTCTCCTTACTTTTCTGTAGAGTTTTATGACATTAATTCTTTGAGGAAAGGGAGGAAAGTATTTGATTTTTATTTAATCACCTTAAACCTACTTTACTGTGATAGGGCAACGCTATGAAATATTAATTAAAATATCTGAGAATATGTGTTTGAGAAGAAGTAGCTCTCATCTCTCCCCCCACCCCTGCCCCCGACTCCTCAGATTAGATCAAGATCCTTCAGCTTTGTTAAGGGGAAGAAGAGTTGGACAGGAAGAAAGATAATTAACTTCTTATGCAGATCTCAGCCAGACTTTCATCCTGTTATGCCCTGCCTTCTTCCCATAGTCCTCTCTGGGAGTGGAGGGTGGGCAAGCTCCCAAGTTCTCTGCCCCAGTGTGGCATGGGAGGGAGAGAAGTGTGTCTAAGGGAGACAGACGTCAGGAATCCTCTCAGAGTCCCTGAGATGCCCCCAAAGATGTGGCATAACCAAATATTTTACCATGATAAATGGTCAGGTGTGGTACTGAGAATTGGAAGACCTGGAGGGTCTCGAGGTGAGGACAAGGGAATACCCTAGGCAGATGGGAATTCAGACAGCTCAGTGGATGCAAAAATGGAGGAAGAGCAATAGTGAGGAACTAGATTCAATGATGCGCATCTCAGCAGGTGACGCAGGCCTCTGCTGTCCCACCCACACTCCATCAACACAACCTGGAATATCCCATGGAACTTGGGTGCCATCACGGGGAGATGAAATCATAGGGGGAATTTTGAATTTGTAACAATAAATCTTATATTACTGGATTTACCTGTAATCACTCAAGATTGTATTTCCTAACACCAGGTACAATGGGGATTCAAAGTCGATATCCTACTGCTTTGTAAAAAAAGTAAAGTTTTGCACACCTAAATACACATCTTAAAATTTTGTGCCCTCTATAACTCTATTCTGATTAGTTGATTAAACTACTAACGTGAGGAGATTAAGAAGAGAGATCCCTTGGTGGTAATTCTAACTTTTCTATCAGTTCCTTATGGTGTTTTGCCTCAATTTCTCTATTTGTAGAAGCAAATTTGGCATGTCTCCTTCTCATAGACTAACGGTATCTGGGGTAAGGATACCATGTGGTTTCAATTTTTCAGAGTGCTGGTTCAGCTGTATAAGTTTCACCATCAGCCTCAAAGATAGGAGGGAATTTTAAGTACGACTTTTCCTGGACTTGGCAATCATTTTCCTAATTTTTGCTTACTTGGTGCTTTATCACATGGTAATGTATTCCTGTGACCTTGGGAGAGATGTATATTCAAGGTAGAGGCTTGTGCAGAAAAAAATATCTTTGATTTTATTTTTTAGAAAATAAAGCGGTGCTCTGCTTCACCTTTGAAATATGAATGCCCTCAATGTGCTGAGTCCTTAGGGTTGAAAGACACTAAACTGATCCACCTGCAATTAAACTTGGGCACCTGCAATTAAAAGCTATTAATGTCTAACATACCTCAGATGCTTAAATTGACTTGGTTAGGATTGGCCCCTAGCTTAAAGGGAAAAGATTTCCTTGTACAGAATGTTCCCTGCCTCCACTCAAGGAGGGAGGCCAGCCAGGGGAACTGGCTGTTTATTTTTGAGCCCATGTAAAAGGAGCTCATGAGTAGACACCTCCTGCTGTAGACCAAGCCTGGCAAAGAGGTCATCTTTGTTGCAAGTGGCTGAGGAATTGCCTCCCCTGCTGATGATTGGGGATATTTTTAGCTACAAGCTGAAACTTTTCATTCTTGAAATTGTTTTCATTTCTACCCAAAGAGGCAAACTGCATGAGTCGGGGGAAAAAAAACAAAATAGGAGGTATAAGCGCTAATAGGAGCCGTGTGTCCATGTAAAAAGAAACCCGATGAAATTGCTTCCCCTGGTGCTGACAACTTGGTCCTGGCACCAGGGTGGTTCTAATAGCTGTAGGCTAAAAGAATCATTTCCATAGTGCAGCTCATAAGGATAATGTAAATTTCACTTAAGTATACATGATTACAGAAAATTGCACAGAATTGCAACAGACTTTGTGCTGTACTGTTTATGGAGCAATATAGATTTACCATTTTTTTTTCTAAATTCAGTGTTAGACAAACTATTTGACTTCAGGAAAGGATAAAGGTCTACAGCATTGCATTAATGTGTATTAACATTCTAATACAGGCTTACCACACATTTGCTGAGTGCTAACAATGAGTTGAGAAATGGGGGGATTCTATTGCATTTACCAACTTTGAAGTATTTCATGAAATCTCTGAGTGTCCTCACTCTCTGTGTGTTCATGGCAGATGGAAACTCTCCTAAGGCACTCATGGTTCAAGAGTTGCGTGAAGATACACCTAGGGCATCTGCTTTGCTGTGAACACCTCCAAGGCCTTGTACACATCTCTGGAGGCACTTCCTTGTCCCATTACATGTCACCACGGTTGGTGTATATGCTGGGCATCTCTACCCTCTTGCATGTTTCTAAAGAACAAGCATTGTGTTTTTCTCATTGAGCTCAAGCTCTGTACCTTATCCCTGGTAGGTCTTCAATAACTATTTGTCGAATTAAATTGAACTGGAGCGAGATGATTCCTTCCATTAAAAACACAGAAACACCTGTAGCATGAACTGTTTAAATCATTATTAAAATCTTATTGTATTCTTATGATGGCAGGGCAATCTGTCACATGTGGCAGAAGGGAGATGTGCTTATGGAGTGTTTTGGCAGAGAACTAACACCCTAAAAGAAAGGGAAAGGAACTAACCTTATCAAGAGGGATTAATGCCCATTCACTCGTTCAATCCTCACAGCAACTCTGAAGGAGATAATTTAATTCTCATTTTATAGATGAGAACATTGAAATTCAGAGAGGTTAAATACATTTTCCAAGCTCATGTAGCTGGGATTTGACTCCATCTCAGTCTAAATCCCTATCCTAAGGGTCTACCATCCTTATGCCACATTCCCTGAAAAAGAGGAATATCTCACCTGTGTCCAATGGCAGAAGCAAGCTTCCATTTCCATTCCAAGTTACTTTTCCTAAAATGCCTTTAATTAAGCTATCTTCAGAGAAAGGACTATGAGATTCTGACTTAATCATATTTCAGCCAAAAATCCAAGAAGAATCCTATCAACTTCTTTCCCTCTATGGATGATTGACTCATATTATGAGTGATTCCTGGGAGTCACAGTGGCCTGTTGCTCAGAGCTGGCTGACTCTTCCCTTCCCTGTGTTTGTGCTCTGGCATACAACTGCTGCTTCTGGGTTATGGTGAATAATAACATTCCTTGGTGGTAATAGTAGCAGACAGGGGTGTCGAAGTTAGGCAGAAAGCTTTCTTGGGGGTTTGATGGGATTGAAAGCTCAAGGTGAAGTATCTGAGGAAGGAGCATCATGTAGATTATGCACAGGAACCTGCTGTAATAGAGAAAGATGACTCCTTGGCCATGAGTTTTCTTTTGGAAAAAACAAAAGGAGAAATGCCTAGGGAATACTTCCCCATTCCATGCACACCCCATCCCTCACCTATATATAGTAGTTAGTAAATTCATTTTCCAGGTACAAAAACAAAAGGCCTGGGACTTCCCTGGCAGTCCAGTGGTTAAGACTTCACCTTCCAATGCAGGCTGTGCAGGTTCGATCCCTGGTGGGGGATCTAAGATCCCACATGCCTCGCAGCCAAAAAAACCAAAACATAACAGAAGCAATATCATAACAAATTCAAAAAAGACTTTAAAAATGGTCCATATAAAACAAAACAAAACAACGAAAAGGCCCTGTGTAATTGTTCTATAATTACCTGGAAATTTCAATGTCATACATGAATTTCTATAAATATTTCTAGGACTTCTAACTTGCTTGGTAATTAGACTTGGAGTTCTTAAGAGAATCTGGGGTCTTTGGAAATGCTTTCCAACAGTGTTCGTTATTGATGCCACATGAAACGGAGTGTGACTGAGATGCAGTATGACTTTTTGGCTTTCAGACAGCCTCCATAGGTATGTATGAGTGTTGCCAACAACCAAGTCTGTCTCTTGTTTTAATTAAAATCACTAATACTACACATTGATTTAAAATAAGTACAAATTCGAGGTATGGACATAGGATCCATATATTTCCTCTTCACAATCATAGTGGACACTTCACTACCTCCTGCATGTGACCCATGCAGGACCAGTGGAGGTGACCAAGTACAGTACAGAGAAGGGGAGTTGTGCCAGCCTGTCAAGGGCATGCAACCCTGTGTTCCTTGATGAATTCACTCTCTCTGAGGCTTTCCATCACATCATATTGAAGTTTTCAAGTATGAGGTGATCATTTTGGAAAACTTGAACACAACAGTAAAATGAATTTATATTCATATTTTTCCCAGAAAAGTTTCAAGCTTAAAGACCATCTCTTACTCATCTTTGTATGTATTCTTTGCTAACCATTATACAGTTCTTGAAATCCTGTGGTTTCTGCCTTTACTAACTTTTTGCAGGTTGCTCAGTTGAGGCTAGTTGCTCAATAAATAGTTTTGGAATGAACAAAGGGAGGGAAGAAATGAGAAAGTAAAGAAATCCCAGTATTTATAATAGGGAGATTGGTACTCCAAAAGTCAATGGCTTAAGCCTTTCTAATGTGCAAATGAGGGTTGAAAGTTAAAAGGTTTGCAAAATGTATAAAATGACAAAAAAGGGGGGAAGTAATCTCTAAACCCATTTTCTGAGAGTTAAGAATTAAGGAGGGATTCTTGAACTTTTATGGAATACATTTAAAGATAGGTTTCTTGTATCATGTGTATTAGATGTTTCAAAACATTTATTATAAGATCTTGCATCCGAATTATATGCTAATCAGAATTTGATATGTAATTACATTGTTATTATAACTTTTCACCTTTTCAAGGTGTTTATTGTATTATTACCAATGAGTTTTAGGCAAATAATTCTCAACTTGTTGATTTCCTTAGAGATCAAAACTGTCCCCTGATTTCTCTACAGCAGCAGTTCTCAAACCTTTTGGTTTCAGGACACTTTTATACTCTTAAAAATTAGTGAGGACCCCATGGTGCTTTTGTTTTATGTGGATTATATCAATATTTAGCATATTGAAAACTAAAATGAAGAAAGTTTAAAATATAATAGTTATTTTAATTAAAATAACAGTAAGAAACATTACATATAAGCAAAAATAGCATTTTTAATAAAAATAATTTTTTAAAGCAAACATTAGTGAGGTTGGCATTGTTTTATAGCTTGGCAAATCTCTTTAATTTCTGGATTAATAGAAGAGAGCTGGAGCTGAATTCTTATATTTCCTTCTGCATTCAATCTGTTGTGGTTCATTGTTTAGTTGAATTACACAAAGTTGGGAATGTGTGGGGTATTTTGCAAGCTTTTCAAATAATTATGGATGTTCTTTGATACTATACCAATACTTGAGAAGCAGTAGTTTCTTAAAGGTTAGTGCGATGTGAAATCTGAAACCATATCAATGAACTCTTCATACTCTATCATATTAAAATCAATCGGTCTGTCATGTGCTTTTTTACACATTCATGATTTTATACCATTTATAGTCATTTGCAAAAGATTGGTTTATCGAGTTGTACAGATTTCCCAGAGATTGACACATTTTATTACGTAATGTAAAAAAACCCACATTGCGTAATAACCTCACCAATTTCAACAGAAAAGTCTACTATAGGAATACTGTTAAGCTACCAGTGGTGGAAAAACATTCGTTGGCAACAAAACTATCTGTTGTTTTCCTTATTGTGACAGACTCATTTGTTTTTTATTTTTGAGAGATTGTCAACCAAATGCCCAAATCTGAATGATCATAGTTTGTCTATAAGTTGGTCTTTCAGGTAAAAATGGTGTTCTATGAAAAAGATCTCCTGTTTCAGTTCATAATTTTAAAAATATTCACAGGAGAGCTTTTTTATTTTGAGACCACTTTCCTATTTCTACATGCAGCAAACATGCCTTTATGAATACACTTTCCATTTCATCAAATATCATGAAGTCTGAGGAGTTGAGGTTTAATAAAATTAAAACTGTTTAGTGCTTCATCAATAGTATTCTTAAGTGAAACCAGCCTTTTTTTCTGCAAATGTGTGAAGGTGAAATATAATTATTGGTACAGTTTGGTGTCACTGACTTAATTTACTCAAGGGCACAAGCAGTTTTATTTATCATTGCCTTTGCAACATGTCATTTTGTTTGCAGATGTCAACCTGATGAAAATGCAAATCATGTCTTAGTATCATCATGAAAATCTGAAATACCCAGATTACACTTTGAGAACAGCTGTTCCATGACAATTAAATTAAGATTAAGTTCTATTCACCAAATATGTTTTCAATGTGTATTCTGTAGAGACACACACTGGTTCATCAAAGAGGAAGATAAGATGCAGTCTTAGCACTTGAGAAGTGGCTCTGTTGAGCTACACATTTATTTAAAATCACATTACCTTTAAATCATCATAACTCTCTTAAGAAACGTTTCTTGGCTTAATGGATTTATGCACAGTGAAGAACAATGAGGTGAACACAAATGTTTAGTTGATGTGGTTTTTGAGATGCTCACAGTTGTGATGAGCCAGACAGCCCCCATATAGGTAACACAGTATGATATGTTTTGAAAGAGAGGCCCATACAAAACACATAGGCCCTCAGGGGATAAATCAACAGTCAGATGTGGATTGACTGAATTCTCTGGAAATAATTCTTCCCAAAGGAGAGAAGGGCTGTCTCTGCAAATCAACCATTTGCTATATCCTTATCCCGGAATGTCTTAAGTTATCTCTCCTGACCTACCAACTGTACTCATTCCTTCCCTCCATCCTCACCTCATGTTTTAGCTGTAATTCATTCTTTGTCCCAGTAATGAAAGGAGCAGTGTATTTTTTTTTTCTTTCTCAGTAACGTGATCTTATACACATACACACACCAGACAAAGGAAGTGGAATTGAGCTTCCAAAACTATATTAAACTCCATTATAACCTTTCAACACTGTCCTCTTAGAAAATATTTCCTTCTCTGTATTCTTCTAAATACCACAGAATAGCTGTGGGGCAGTGGGACACAGTTATTAACATCAATAACAAAAAAAGGTCATTATTTGATTCTTTCCATTCCAGCATTAAAAAAATTATGATATACTGATTTCACATAACAGAAGATAAACTAAATATTAAAATACTCTTTATTTCAAGTTGTGATGATTTATTTGGCTTTATATAGTTATATTTCTGTCTTTTATTAACTTCTTACATTTTGCCATCTTTCTGGTAAAGGTAGTCAATTATTTAGAGACTGCTATGGATGAATTATGATAACAAATATTGATACATGTACAAAAAGACATATATATGTGTATTTCTATATATGTATATAAATGGATGACTAGATGATTTAGGGCAGTTACAATGTGAAACATAAGAAGTTGGTACTGTGTTGAAGATTTTTGTGGATAGAGACTTTAGATTTGCTTTATTCTAAGTAGGAAGATATCAGTATCACAAAGTCACCAATATAACTTGGCAATGTTGTTTCCAGGTCTCCCAAAGAAGTTGACTCTTTAAGAGACTCAAATGTTTTTCACTTCTAAGGAGTCATCTCTGGTTGTTTTGAAATATACATGGGTGGGGAAATTCCCTTGGTTGTTTCTTATCTGCTTTCCATTCTGAATAAAGAGACATCTAAATTCTGTTACTCCAGCCAGCACTTTGTATCTTGAATCAAAAAAAAGATTTTTTTATAATAGAGGCAGACCATGGACAGATGAAATGGTCACTGCACTTATATGAGACAATCTTTCTGCTTCTTCTTTATACATTTATATTCCCCACCCAACTCCCCTTCTCAAGGGACTGGTCAAGACCATTCACAGAAAAACAAAACTTCGCTTGTTGAATTTGGCTTATTTGACTGTTTAGAAGGTGCGACAATTTTATTCTTCAACTGAAAGAGACAGATTTTGTAAGCCAGAACACACAAGGGAAATCCACTTTCCTTGAAAAGTCTGGCATCTTTTAACCTGGCACTTACAGCAGTTCTACAAAAGGTCCATTTTCCATTTCTACACAGTTTCAGAGAAGTTTAAAGCGAGTTCAAAGGCATAGCGGCATAGAATGGATGTGGGCTCATCAAGAAATGAAGAGTACTTGTTCACTACTTAGATGTCCTTGAGGACCTTTCTCAGGAACTTTCTCTGCTTACCTGGTACTCCCTCTGAGTTAAATATTGTACAAAGATACCATATGTTTCAACCCCAGCACAAACCATAGGCCTTTATCCTTGTGTGATAATTTGAGACAACTGGATGATTCCTATTGTCTACCAGTACCAACAGTTTTTCCCCTAGAAAATTATACCACTTTCTGTTTTTCAATCTGGCAGTGCTGTGGGGTTTTCTCAAACTTTATTTGGTAGATTATTATAATATATTCAAATAGGAGAAGACAGATGCTAAGAATCTACCTTACATTTTTATAGCACTTCAAATATTATTGAAATATTCTCAACGTATTAAATCATAAGAACTTTCTCAAAACATCACTAAAATTTTTATCTGCAAGTACCTGAAAATGGTGATATTTAATAAGGCAACCTCTGTATCTATCCAAAGAACTCTGCATCTTCACCTGAAGAACAAAACATTTCAGTTTTTTATCCTGTTGTACAAAATAAAGTATATAGAGATCTCTTATTCAAAACCATAAAAGATAGTCATACCCAAACATACTTTAGACACCTGCCACTTACATGTTTGAGACTAAAACCAAGGTCAAACTATCAGAAAAGTAAAAACAAAATAAGCTCTGTAGGCATTTGTTCTGAGAAGCTCTGAAAGTTTGTTGGATAACTGAGGCAACCATTCTTATTAGCGTCCTTTTGCAGGGGTATGGAAACTCTATTTAGATTAAAATTTCAAATTGTTTGTTTCCTATTAAAACTTCATTCTGTGTAGACATTTGATTTTACTGGTGTCTCGGTGATACCAATGCAACTAGTTGAAAAGTGAGCATTTCAGGGCTGGGCAACTCGTTTGATGGACATCCCTTAAGTGAATTGACTGACTTGGCTTGTTGTTTGGCCAGCTTCTTTTTCATGTAGACACAGGCTAAGAGAAAAATAGCTCCACTTATTTCCTTTGGCACTTATCAGGAAAATAGGTTCTTGTAGTCAAGTTGTTCTCCAGTAATAGAACAGCTAATAAATCTGACCTGAAGATTCTTCTCAGGATACCAATGATCCCTGAGTGCTTGAATCCTGTTTTTATCCACTCACAGCTTATAATCCACTCACAGTTTATAGTTTATAACTTGGTTTTTCTACCATTCATAAATCCCTACTGTTCTTGGCTGTACAGGGATAGAATTCGGTGCTCTCTGAAACTTTAGAGTCTTAAAAAACAAAATACAATTTCAAGGAATTGAACATTCACTACCCTAATGGTTTGGTCAGTTGTTTTTTTAACTCTCATTCACCACCACCCCCAACCCCATCCTTAACTGTCTAGGCAAGAATTCTCAGTGTCTCTGATTGACTCATTAACCAATCAGATCAATGCAGAAGCCAACTTTTGGCTCTAAATAAGAGTTTTAAGGAGTAACCTTTCTCTTATCTTAATGTTCCCAAAGAAAGAAGTGCAAACTCAGGCTGGACAAAGCTCATCTTATTGGAGTCATAGTCTGTAAAATATTATATTAAAAAAAGATGAGTTCTGAGAAATAAAAGTTGGATTGTAAGGCCTTCTGCTTTCCCTGCAGTCACTGTCCTGGGGAACTCTAACATCACAGTGATAATGTCATAGGATGTTCTACTGACATAATGATTCTACATACCAGCAATTCCCTTTATCCTTACATTAGAAAAGAATTCCGTATGTGAGCCTACCAGTTATTTCAATCGAAGGGCCAAGTGGTTTGGATAAAACAAGATCTTAGTTGAACCTTTGCCTTAAACTGAAATTGAACCTGAATCTTGTTTGAGGTTCAAAAAGTTGAGTTAACTTTTTCCCCTTTATTTTAATTTTTGTGCATCTCTGTACTTCCTGATTTTGGTTGGGAGTAGAAACCAAAATACCGCAAGAAAAGCTATTCTTGTTGCATTTCCAGCCTTTCAAAGCCAAAAAGCACTAGAAATCTCATGAAGAAAACAGTTCCCACCTAATTTCTAACCCCAAAAGGTTCAGATAAGTTTGAATAAACTTTGGATAACGGTGTATCTATTACTTGGAGAATATCTAAGACAGGCAGTGATAAAAAGCTTTAAGATGATAGAAAGAAGGAAGGAAATAAAATGACAACAAATTGGACGTTTCTTCAAATTAAACTAAGGACAGTATCATAATCAAACCAGATCTATTTTGCTTCATGGCACAAAAGTCAGAACGTTATAAATTTTGGATGAAAAATTTGAGCTTAGCTTTCTAACTTCTTAAGTGTTGACATTCACAAAATACTCTTCCCATTGAGATTATTACCTTTCAACTATTTAAAACATAATCACCAAAAGCCATTTTAAAATAATTTCATTGGTCAGCACATCAAGGATCTGTGGGAATAAAGCATAATGTATAATTATAATGTTTTTCGAGCTTAATTGTCTAACTGTTCACTGGTTCATTCAAGTCTGTGCAATATCTACTCTTTTATTCAACAAGTATTGATTGAGGACTTGCTATGTGTGAAGGGCCCTATAAATTGCTGGGGAGCTGATGGTAAGTAAGATACATACTTCCCCCCAAGAACTTACACTCTGGTGAGGGAGACAGGCACCTTAACTAGCTGGATCTAACAGAGCTTGCCAAGTGCTGTGATAGGGATAGACAGGGAGGATTTGGGGAAGTTGGAAGGAGGTCCCTAACCTGGCCTGGGTACTCATGTAAGGTCTCCTGAAGGAAATGGTCTCAAGGAGGCTGCAGTGAGTAGGATAAAGAACCATTTCTCCGGATCAAAGTCTTTTTCTCATTCTCTTATTTTTCCAGGGATAACTTCTCAGAATCAGGACTTGGTTGGCAGCACAAGTGGCCAAATAGAAATGATAAAACTGTGAAGGCAAAATTGGGACTTGAAACTCTGGGAAGGAGTTTGGGGAGGGCAAGTGTCAAGCTGGGGAAAGGGAGAAGTACAGTGTTAGGAACAATTGGCAGCAGGCAGCAACAACAGGCAGCAGGGGACACTAGGGAGAGGGCAGGGCATGAGCTAAGGAAGATTGACCCAGGGACAGAAGTCCAACTTCCCTTTGGACTCCACAGGAACAAGATTGTTATTATGATTATTGATATTCTTATTTAATATAGTTTGGTGTTATGGAAAATCATGGGTTTTGGAATCAGACAGACAATTTTAATTCCTGGCTCCACATCTTATAAGTTCTGTGGCTTTGGATAATTTACTTAACTTCACTTAGCCTCTGTGCAATGGAGATGATGATATCCTGTCCTAAGGTTAATGTAAGAATCAAGCCGGAGCTGTTATGGGAGTGGGCCTGCCTGATCTCCAGTATCCAGCAATGCCAGTAAATGATAGTTTCCCTCTCTCTTGCTTCAAGGCCCACCCATTTGGTCTCTTGACAAAATTTCCCTCTGAGCAGCAGAGTGTCCAATTTGCCTACCTCCAGCTGTCTCTCCTTAGGAATAGCATTTTCTCTTCTTTTTCACTGCAGCATTGGCTCTCAGGGATTCATAGTTGTTTCTATTCCCCCAAACACCATTTTAGAAATGAGGACACAGGCTCAGACAGGTTAAGCCATTTGCCCCAGGGTACAGCTGATAAATTATGGTGTTACCTTCAGATCTGAGCCTCTGTGAATCCTAAGTCTGTGTTCTTTCCAGAAAATCTCTCACTGTATCTGTATAACATGTAAGAGGTATACTTACTGGGAAAATGATTTTGTAGTTTGGTGTCTGTGCAGTGAGCTAGACTCCAGGGGCACTCATATTGAGAGGTCCTGTTTTGGAAGAGGTCTTCATACATTTCCTTATTTTAGCAATGAAGTGAAAACAGGATAAAGAAAATCTTCATAATCTTTACTAACAACCAGGAGGGAATGAGAACTAAGCGATCCCCTACCCTTTTATCCAGGCAAGTGAGTGCTTCATTCTTTGAAGATGAATGCGTATCTGTTTAAAGACATTCTATATAAGTTGATCCAGGTATTAAAAATATGCAAGACAAATAATCCAACGGTCAGTATTCTTGCCAAAAAAAAAGAAGGAAAGAAAATAGCTTTACCCTCAATACAGACAGCTCATATGTTGGCCACCAGGGCAGATCTGAAATTCAAGTCTGTCTGAATTCACTGTATGAATTTGGAGTTTTTGCCCTGGATTTCTCAGCTCCTTTTTAGAGAATCAAAGAGTTTATCATCAATAGAACAAGGATTTGCTACTTTCTTCTCACACTGGATGGATACTTTGTCCAAGGAAAAGCATTTTAATTCTCTAGGATTTTGTAGCTGAGAGGTTGCCCCAATGGAGAGACATATTCCTAAACAAATGGTATGACATATATCTTTAGTCTTCTTTATGTATTAATATAGCCCAGATTTTTTAAATGAACTTTCTCCTATGAGAGGAGTCATTCACTCTTACTAAGGAAAACTTTTTCAGCAAAGACACATTCATAGCTGTCTGTTTGCCAGAAACTGCAGTTTCAGGGTTCTGCAGGGGAGGATGACCACAAATGCCACTCACAGACCTAAATTAAAGTACTCATCTATAGCTGGTGTTTGAGGTTGAGCCATATACAAATAGAATTAGGGCCAACTTTTACCAAGATGACTCAAGAGAAATGGCCTGTTTCTGTACTAGGCAGAGACTCTCATCTACAGTGGCCTTCCTTGGTTTTGTGGTGTCCCAAGTAGAGTGTTTTGTGGACAGAAGGGAGATAGTAAATGAGTTAGGGAAGGAAATGGCTCTTCATATACAGAAGTCTCAGATCTCCATATTCTTTTTTTTTTTTTTGGAAACAATTAAGATTTAATCAGAGGATAGGGTATAGACTATTCAGTAGTGTGAGGTCATTTCTAAAGGAAGATCAGATTTCCATATTCTTTTCTCATACCATGGACTGTTTTGACTTAAAACAATGATTTCCTGCATTTCTTGGGAAGATTTGGAGAAAATAATAATAAAAGGTACATGTTATGGGTTGAATTATGTCCCTTCAAAATTCATATTGAAGTCTTAAGCCTCGGTACCTCAGAATGTGACCTTATTAGGAGAAAGGGACTTTATAGGGGCAATTAGGGTAAAGTGATGTCATCATCCAATATGGTTGGTATCCTTATAAAAAGGAGAAATTTGCAAGCAGAAGTATGCACAGAGGGAAGACAAAGTGAAGACACAGAGAAAATGGGCATCTGCAAACCAAAGAGAAAGGTTTGGAACATTCCTCCTCATAGCCCTCAGAAGGAACCAATTCTGCTGACACCTTAATCTTGGACTTCTAGCCTCCAGAACTGTTAGACAATAAATTTCTCTTGTTTAGGCCACCCATTTTGTGGTATTTTGTTTTGGTAGCCCTAACAAATGAATGCACTACTATCTGCTGCACACTTATGAGTCAAGTACTGTCTTACCTGACTCAAATACTTTATCTCATCTAATTCTCACAAAAACTTATTAGGAAAGTTGTTACTAACCCCACTTACAGGTGAAAAAACTGAGGCTCAGAACCCTAAGTCATTTACCCCAGTTCACATACAGGAAGTGGTAGAATCAAGATGCCATTCCAAGATATTTCTGAAATCCCTTGATTTCCACTGTGCCATGTACTTCATAAGGGCAAAGGACTGAAACTAGATTACACATATCAAAATAACCTTACATATCAAGTCGTTTGTTTGTTATGGAACTTGCTGTTGAGTTCTGAGGACTTAACCACCTGGTAACCACAATTCCTTTGACTTGAAAGCCTATGATAGTTCTCCAGGTTTATTTCCTGATTGATATTTGGGCAGCTATAGTAAAATAGTTCTCTAGTTTTAAGTTTTTCTTTTCTTTGCCAGACCTCTTTAAATGCAATACAATTGCTGATACTTGTTGATTGGTCCTTTTGAATTTCTGATTTGCAGTTGTGTTGAGGAAAGTGAATACAATGATTAATAGTTGGTTTGAATTTGCCTACTCTCATGTGATTTCAAGTATAAAATTTTCTCTTACTAAAATACAATTAAACTTGTCATTGCAGATTTAATAAACTATACATATGTGGGCCTATATACATACATATTTTAACTCAGTTGCACTTATTGTAATTAATGACCTATTTGGCCTTATTCCTGACATTTTGTTTTGTGTCTTCTGTTTTCTATGCTTTCTTATTTTGTATTTTTCCATCTTTTGTTGAAATATTTGATTTTTCTTTGTTCCACATTTTTTTCTTCTAGTGGTTTGGAAGTGAAATATCACATTCCAATTATTTTATAGGTACACTCAACATTTAATAAAAATGTTTACTGGGGATATTGAGGAAGCCTAACCCTTCATCCTTTTTCCTCTTTGGATTCTGGAGTCACTGAGAAACAGATATAGAAGCCTGTTAGGAATTAAAACATAGTATTTACCTCAGTGCTGGTAAAACTGGATTAGAGAAGGAGCTGAGTCTGAGGCTGAAACAAAGCTTCTACTTCTTTCCACAAAATGGAAAATACCCACCTGTAAGGAGAGCAGGGAGCAAGAGGCTTACCCCAGTGTGCTAACCCCATGCCAGAAGGAAGAAGAGAAATCATGGACAAATTTTCCCAAGCCAAACTCAAAGAGAGAAGAGAGAGCAAGAGAGCAGAGACAGAGCAGGAGTCACAAAAGGCTCAGCTGTGAATGAACAGAACCATCGGTGACCTCCACACAGACTCATCAGTCAAGTAAATCACTTCTGGGACTGTCTTAAGACCTGGAAACTTTTTTTTTTCTTTCTTTTTTTAAAATTTCATTTATTTATTTATTTATTTATGGCTGTGTTGGGTCTTCATTTCTGTGCGAGGGCTTTCTCTAGCTGTGGCAAGTGGGGGGCACTCTTCATCGCGGTGCGCGGGCCTCTCATTATCGCGGCCTCTCTTTGTTGTGGAGCACAGGCTCCAGACGCGCAGGCTCAGTAATTGAGGCTCACGGGCCTAGTTGCTCTGCGGCATGTGGGATCCTCCCAGACCAGGGCTCGAACCCGTGTCCCCTGCATTGGCAGGCAGACTCTCAACCACTGCGCCACCAGGGAAGCCCCAAGACCTGGAAACTTTTATTTAGAAGTCAAATCAAATGGATTTAAACAGTCACATTAAATATAATGTGAGACTATATTCACATTAAATAAAATATATATATTTTGTATTTTTCTTCATAATTTTTGAAAGATTTTAGTGATTTGGATTTTGAAAGTATAGCTCTGAATAAATCTTAATTTATACTCAGCTATGATGTCTTGGCAATCATTATGCAGATTCAGATATTCTGATTAAGTGAAAATATTAATCTATAAATTGTTTCCAAAGGTAATTAATTTTTGAGTATCATATTTAGCAATTATTAAAGTTAATATGTGGTATATTGTTAGGAATATGATTACACACATTAAAATATTAAAATTTCAACTTTTTAGTTTTCCTTTTTGGAGAAAATACTTCTTTTTTCCAGTTCCAACATATTCATGGGTTCTAAACACTGGGCCTATAGTTCCTAATGGATAACAGTGTGATACACAGTTCTGTGGGGAGGAGCAGTTGGGGAGGGGAGTGGTTTGAATGACAAAACATTTTCTAATACTTCCTAGAACATTTCTAGAACAATTTCCTAGAATTTCTCTGAGGGCATAAAAAGTTCAATTTTAGGGACTGAGGATGGGATACTTGAAGAGTTAGAGAGCTTTCAGAGACATAGTTATATTTCTATATGTCTTGAATGAGTCAGTATCTATATTCTTCTACATATAAAACAAAAATATTATGTATTGTACTTTTACTCCATCCTGAGAACTCTCATGTTGAAATCACTTATGATATCCAAATCAAATGTTATATTTTATTTTTGTGCTATACATTACCAATTATTTAGACTTAATGATAAGATTTACTGAAGGATGAGTGGATAAATAAAATGTTATATATATATACACACATACACACACAATGGAATATTATTCAGCTTTAAAAAAGAAGGAAATCCTGCCCTTCGTGACAACATGGATAAACCTGGAGGACACTATACTAAGTGAAATAAGCCAGACACAGAAACACAAAAATTGCAAGAACTTACTTATATGTGGAATATTTTTTAAAAAGTCAATCTCATAGTAACAGAGTCTAGGACTCTGATTACCATTGTCTGGGGTGTGGGGGAAAAGGGGAGATTAAAAAGAGAGAGAGAAAAAAAGAGAAAGTAGAATGGTGGCTGCCAGGGGTTGGAGGGCAAGGGTCATGGGGAATTATTGTTTAATGGGTACAAAGCTTTATTTTTGTAAAATGAGAAGAGTTCTGGAGATGGGTGGTGGGGATGGTTGAATAACAATATGAATATACTTTATACCATTGAACTGTACATTTAAAAATGGTTAAGATAGTGAGGTTCATGTTATATATATTATACCACAATAAAAAAAATGTTTTATTCTTTATATATATTAATAGATTTAGTTTGCTAATATTTTGATTGGAACTTTTGCATATATGTTATAAGTGAGATTGGTCAGTATTTTTTCCTTTCTTGCAATCCCCTTGTCAAATTTTTGTATTAAGAATTGGCTTCAAATAAAGAATTGATAATAAATGTTTTACATCTGGAAAGAAAAAATTTACTGAATTTCTTGCTTTATAAACTAGATTTATTGTTGGATTTACCTTCTGTTCTGTAATTTTTTTATAGATGGTAGATGATAAATTCTGAGCATACAGACTGGGTCTAAAGCTCTAGATCCAAAATTACACTTCTTTATGAAGAGCAAACATATGAAGCTATTGTTCTGGGGTCTTTTACATTCAGTGTTGCTAATGAAAAGACTGGCTGTCAATCTTATTTTTCAAGCTTTGGTAGATAATATACATTTTCTTTTTCAAGACTTTTAGGATTTACTTTATATCAATACCTGAAGATATAAATATTGGTTAATTCCTCCTGCTGAATACTTGGTGGACTCTGAATCTGAAGATCTGGGCTTTCTTTTCACTCTGGTGGGTTTTTCTATTGTTTCTTTATCTTTGTCTCAATTATTTCTGTGCTCTTCTTTTCGAACTACTATGAGGTGGGTATGGATCATCCTCTATGTCTCCTGACTCCTCATTCACATATTTGATGTCCTTGTGCATTGCATTCTCAGAGAATTACTGGACTGAATCTTTCAGCCTTATATTTTCTCTTTAATTGTATCCATTCTGACACTTAGTCCCTCTTTGGAAATTTTTTTAACATAATCTTTTCATTTCTGAGATCTCTAGTTCATCATTTTTATAACTTTTTATTATTGTATTGTAAATGTGAGATCTCTTATCCTTCTAAAGATATGTTATTCTTTTAAACAATTTTAAATGGCTTTATTGACATAGAATTTAAATACCATAGAATTAATCCATGTGAAGTATGCAATTCGATGGCTTTTGGTATGTTCAAAGAGTCATGCATCTATCACCACAGTTGTTCTGCTGTTGTGGTGTGGTGTGGTCTATAGGTGTCTGTTAGCTCTAGTAGGTTTATAGTGTTGCTCCAATTTTCCATAACCTTGTTGATCTTCTGCCTAGTTGTTCTATTCATTATGAAAATCGTATTGAAGTCTTTGGCTATTATTGTTGAATTGTCTATTTCTTTCTTCAATTCGTTCGGTTTTTGCTTCATATATTTTGGGGCTTTGTATTTGCTGAGTGTATGTTTACAATTATTACATCTTTCTGATGGATTGACCACTTTATCGTTATGAAATATCCTCCTTTGTGTCTAGTAGTCAGAGGTTCCCACAATCCCTTCCTTGGGTTCTATTAATTTGCTAGAATGGCTCACAGAACTCAGGCAAATTTGTTTACTAGCTAGATTACCAATTTATGACAAAGGATATCAAAGGATACAAATCAACAATCAGATGGAAACCTAGGGGAGGACCCGAAAAAGGACCTTCCATCCTCATATAGACTGGGGCCCAGCACAGTGGCCCATAGAAGCATTCTGGCTCCAGTGTAGAAGCTCTCCAAAGAGGCCAAAAAGCTGTCCTTTGGGGGTTTTACAACAGCTTCATTACATAGTCATGATTAAATAAGTCATTGGCCAACAGAAGCTGATTGAAACTCAAACTCTTCTCCCCTCCTCAGAAATCAGGTGTGGGACTGAAAGTTCCAACCTTTTAGTCACATGACTGGTTCTCCTGGCAACCAGCCCTCACCCAGGGATCCAAAAGTCACCTTCATTAACATAAACCCAACTGTCATGGAAAGGGCTTGTTATGAATAATAAGAACCCATTTTACCTTTATGGCCCTGAAGAAACTGAGGACAAGAGACCAAATATTATAACAAAAGATGCTCCCATTGCTCTTATTGATCAGAAAATTCCAAGGGTTTTGTGAGTTGTGAGCTAGGAACTGTGGATGAAGACCAAATTGTCTAAGAAATATATTTTGGTCATCTGAATGACTATATGTATTTCTTAAAAATCACAGTATCACAGGTATCCATTGCTTCTTATGAGAAGTTAGCTATTAATCTTGCTGGGGTTCCTTTGTATGTGCTCAGTCATTTTTCTTTTGCTGCTTTCAAGACTTTTGTTTTTGTGTTTTAGCATTTTGACAATGATGTATTTGGATATAGATCTCTTTGCATTGACCCTACCTAGAGTTCATTGACCTTCTTGGACATTTAGATTAATGTTTCTCATTAAATGTGGAAAGTTTTCAGACATTCATTCTCCTTTTTTTTTTTTTTGACATCTTTATTGGAGTATAATTGCTTTACAATGGTGTGTTAGTTTCTGCTTTATAACAAAGTGAATCAGCTATACATATATATATATATATATATCCATATCTCCTCCCTCTGGCATCTCCCTCCCACCCTCCCTATCCTACCCCTCTAGATGGACACAAAGCACTGAGCTAATCTCCTTGTGCTATGAGGCTGCTTCCCACTAGCTATCTATTTTACATTTGGTAGTGTATATATGTCCATGTCACTCTCTCACTTTGTCCCAGCTTACCCTTCCCACTCCCTGTGTTCTCAAGTCCATTCTCTACGTCTGCATCTTTATTCCTGTCTGGCCCCTAGGTTTTACAGAACCATTCTTTTTTTAGATTCCATATATATGTGTTAGTATACAGTATTTGTTTTCCTCTTTCTGACTTACTTCACTCGTATGACAGACTCTAGGTCCATCCACCTCACTACAAATAACTCAATTTTGTTAATTTTTATGGGTGAGTAATATTCCATTGTATATATGTGCCACATCTTCTTTATCCATTCATCCGATGATGGTCACTTAGGTTGCTTCCATGTCCTGGCTATTGTAAAAGAGCTGCAATGAACATTGTGGTAAATGACTCTTTTTGAATTATGGTTTTCTCAGGGTATATGCCCAGTAGTGGGGTTGCTGGGTCATATGGTAGCACTATTTTTGGTTTTTTGAGGAACCTCCATACTGTTCTCCATAGTGGCTGTATCAATTTACATTCCCACCAACAGCACAAGAGGGTTCCCTTTTCTCCACACCCTCTCCAGCATTTATTGTTTTTAGATATTTTGATGATGGCCATTCTGACTGGTGTGAGGTGATGCTTCATTGTAGTTTTGATTTGCATTTCTCTAATGATTAGTGATGTTGAGCATCCTTTCATGTGTTTGTTGGCAATCTGTAATATCTTCTTTGGAGAAATGTCTATTTACGCCTTCTGCCCATTTTTGGATTGGTTGCTTGTTTTTTTGATATTGAGCTGCATGAGCTGCTTGTAGATTTTGGAGATTGATCCTTTGTCAGTTGCCCCATTTGGAAATATTTTCTCCCATTCTGAGTGTTGTCTTTTCGTATAGTTTAAGTTTTCCTTTGCTGTGCAAAAGGTTTTAAGTTTCATTAGGTCTCATTTGTTTATTCTTGGTTTTATTTCCATTTACCTAGGTGGTGGGTCAAAAAGGATGTTGCTGTGATTTATGTCATAGAGTGTTCTGCCTATGTTTTCCTCTAAGAGTTTGATAGTGTCTGGCCTTACATTTAGGCCTTTGATCCATTTTGAGTTTATTTTTGTGTATGGTGTTAGGGAGTGTTCTAATTTCATTCTTTTCCATGTAGCTGTGCAGTTTTCCCAACACCACCTATTGAAGAGGCTGTCTTTTCTCCATTGTATATTCGTGCCTCCTTTATCAAGAATAAGGTGATCGTATGTGTGGGGGTTTATCTCTGGGCTTCCTATGCTGTTCCATTGATCTATATTTCTGTTTTTGTGCCAGTACCATACTGTCTTGACTACTGTAGCTTTGTAGTATAGTCTGAAGTCAGGGAGCCTGATTCCTCCAGCTCCGTTTTTCTTTCTCAAGATTGCTTTGGCTATTTGGGGTCTTTTGTGTTTCCATACAAATTGTGAAACTTTTTGTTCTAGTTCTGTGAAAAGTGCCACTGGTTGTTTGACAGGGATAGCATTGAATCTGTAGATTGCTTTGGATAGTAGAGTCATTTTCACAATATTGATTCTTCTAATTCAAGAACATGGTATGTCTCTCCATCTGTTGGTATCATCTTTAATTTCTTTCATCAGTGTCTTATAGTTTTCTGCATACAGGTCTTTTGTCTCCCTAGGTAGGTTTATTCCTAGGTATTTTATTCTTTTTGTTGCAATGGTAAATGGGAGTGTTTCCTTAATTTCTCTTTCAGATTTTTCATCATTGGTGTATAGGAATGCAAGAGATTTCTGTGCATTCATTTTGTATCCTGCTACTTTACCAAATTCATTGATTAGTTCTAGTAGTTTTCTGGTAGCATCCTTAGGATTCTCTGTGTATAGTATCATGTCATCTGCAAAGAGTGACAGCTTTACTTCTTCTTTTCCAGTTTGGATTTCTTTTATTTCTTTTCCTTCTCTGATTGCTGTGGTTAAAACTTCCAAAACTATGTTGAATAATAGTGGTGAGAGTGGGCAACCTTGTCTTGTTCCTGATCTTAGCGGAAATGGTTTCAGTTTTTCACCATGGAGAACGATGTTGGCTGTGGCTTGTCATAGATGGCCTTTATTATGTTGAGGTAAGTTTCCTCTATGCCTACTTTCTGGAGGGTTTTTATCATAAATGGGTGTTGAATTTTGTCAAGTTTTTTCTGCATATATTCAGATGATCATATGGTTTTTCTCCTTCAATTTGTTAATATGGTGTATGACATTGATTGATTTGCATATAGTGAAGAATCCTTGCATTCCTGGGATAAACCCCACTTGATCATGGTGTATGATCCTTTTAATGTGCTGTTGGATTCTGTTTGCTAGTATTTTGTTGAGGATTTTTGCATCTATGTTCATCAGTGATATTGGCCTGTAGTTTTCTTTCTTTGTGACATCTTTGTCTGGTTTTGGTATCAGAGTGATGGTGGCCTCGTAGAATGAGTTTGGGAGTGTTCCTCCCTCTGCTATATTTTGGAAAAGTTTGAGAAGGATAGGTGTTAGCTCTTCTCTAAATGTTTGACAGAATTCGCCTGTGAAGCCATCTAGTCCTGGGCTTCTGTTTTTTGGAATGTGTGATTGGTCTGTTTATATTTTCTATTTCTTCCTGGTTCAGTCTTGGAAGATTGTGCTTTTCTCAGAATTTGTCCGTTTCTTCCAGGTTGCCCATTTTATTGGCATATAGTTGCTTGCAGTAATCTCTCATGATCCTTTGTATTTCTTCAGTGTCAGTTGTTACTTCTCTTTTTCATTTCTAATTCTATTGATTTAAGTCTTCTCTCTTTTTTCTTGATGAGTCTGTCTAATGGTTTATCAATTTTGTTTATCTTCTCAAAGAACCAGCTTTTAGTTTTATTGATCTGTGCTATTGTTTCCTTCATTTCTTTTTCATTTGTTTCTGATCTGATCTTTATGACTGCTTTTCTTCACTAACTTTGGGGTTTTTTTGTTCTTCTTTCTCTAATTGCTTTAAGTGTAAGTTTAGGTTGTTTATTTGAGATGTTTCTTGTTTCTTAAGGCAGGATGGTATTGCTATAAACTTTCGTTCTTAGAACTGCTTTTGATGCAGCCCATAGGTTTTGGGTTGTTGTGATTTCATTGTCATTTCTTTCTAGGTATTTTTCATTTCCTCTTTGATTTCGTCAATGATCTCTTGGTTATTTAGTAGTGTACTGTTTAACCTCCATGTGTTTGTATTTTTTACAGATTTTTTCCTGTAATTGATATCTAGTCTCATAGTGTTGTGGTCAGAAAAGATACTTGATACGATTTCAATTTTCTTAAATTTACCAGGGCTTGATTTGTGACCCAGGATATGATCTATCCTGTTCCATGAGCACTAGAGAAGAAAGTGTATTCTGTTGTTTTTGGTTGGAATGTCCTACAAATATCAATTAAGTCCATCTCATTTAATGTATCATTTAAAGCTTGTGTTTCTTTATTTATTTTCATTTTGGATGATCTGTCCATTGGTGAAAGTGGGGTGTTAAAGTCCCCTAGTATTATTGTGTTACTGTTGATTTCCCCTTTTATGGCTGTTAGTATTTGCCTTATGTACTGAGGTGCTTCTATGTTGGGTGCATAAATATTTACATTTGTTATATCTTCTTCTCGGATTGATCCCTTGAGCATTAGGTAGTGTCCTTCTTTGTCTCTTGTAATAGTCTTTATTTTAAAGTCTATTTTGTCTGATATGAGAATTGCTACTCCAGCTTTCTTTGGATTTCCATTTGCATGGAATATCTTTTTCCATCCTCTCACTTTCAGTCTGTATGTGTCCCTAGGTCTGAAGTGGGTCTCTTGTAGACAGCATATACATGGGTCTTGTTTTTGTATCCATTCAGCCAGTCTATGTCTTTTGGTTGGAGCATTTAATCCATTTACATTTAAGGTAATTATCAATATGTATGTTCCTATTACCATTTTCTTAATTGTTTTGAGTTTGTTCTTGTAGGTCTGTTCCTTCTCTTGTGTTTCCTGCCTAGAGAAGTTCCTTTAGCATTTGTTGTAAAGCTGGTTTGGTGGTGCTGAATTTTCCTAGCTTTTGCTTGTCTGTAAAGATTTTAATTTCTCCGTGGAATCTGAATGAGATCCTTGCTGGGTAGAGTAATCTTGGTTGTAGGTTTTTCCCTTTCATCACTTTAAATATGTCCTGCCACTCCTTTCTGGCTTGCAGAGTTTCTGCTGAAAGATCAGCTGTTAACCTTATGGGGATTCCCTTGTGTGTTATTTGTTGTTTTTCCCTTGCTGCTTTTAATATTTTTTCTTTGTATTTAATTTTTGCTAGTTTGATTAATATGTGTCTTGACATGTGCCTCCTTGGATTTATCCTGTATGGGACTCTCTGTGCTTCCTGGACTTGATTAACTATTTCCTTTCCCATATTAGGGAAGTTTTCGACTATAATCTCTTCAAATATTTTCTCAGTCCCTTTCTTTTCCTCTTCTTCTGGGACCCATATAATTCAAAAGTTGGTGCGTTTAATGTTGGCCCAGATGTCTCTGAGACTGTCCTCAGTTCTTTTCATTTTTTTTTCTTTATTCTGCTCTGCGGTAGTTATTTCCACTATTTTATCTTCCAGGTCACCTATCCGTTCTCCTGCCTCAGTTATTCTCCTATTGATTCCTTCTGGAGAATTTTTAATTTCATTTATTTTGCTGTTCATCATTTGTTTGCTCTTTAGTTCTAGGTCCTTGTTAAACTTTTCTTGTATTTTCTCCATTCTATTTCCAAGATTTTGGATGATCTTTACTATCATTACTCTGAATTCTTTTTCAGGTTGACTACCTATTTCCTCTTCATTTGTTTGGTCTGGTGGGTTTTTATCTTGCTCCTTCATCTTCTGTGTGTTTCTGTGTCTTCTCATTTTGCTTAACATACTGTGTTTGGGGGTCTCCTTTTTGCAGGTCACAGGTTCGTAGTTCCCGTAGTTTTTGGTGTCTGCCCCCAGTGGCTAAGGTTGGTTCAGTGGGTTGTGTAGGCTTCCTGGTGGGGGGGACTAGTGCCTATGTTCTGGTGGATGAGGCTGGATCTTGTCTTTCTGGTGGGCAGGTCCACGTCTGGTGGTGTGTTTTGGGGTGTCTGTGGCCTTATTATGATTTGTTTTGTATTCAGGTATTCCAGAGATGCAGGGTACCTCAAGTTGATTGTGGAGATTTAATCCGCTGCTCCAGAGGCTGCTGGGAGAAATTCCCCTTTCTCTTCTTTGTTTGCACAGCTCCCGGGGTTCAGCTTTGGATTTGGTCCCATCTCTGCATGTAGGTCACCTGAGGGCGTCTGTTCCCCACCCAGACAGGACGGGGTTAAAGTAACAGCTGATTAGGGGGCTCTGGCTCACTCAGACCGGGGTGAGAGCGGTGTTCAGAATGCGGGGCGAGCCTGCGGTGGCAGATATCAGCATGACGTTGCAACAGCCTGAGGTGCACCATGTGTACTCCCGGGGAAGTTGTCCCTGGATCACGGGACCCTGGCAGTGGCGGGCTGCACAGGCTCCTGGGAGGGGAGGTGTGGATAGTGACCTGTGCTTGCACACAGGCTTCTTGGTGGCGGCAGCAGCAGCCTTAGCGTTTCATGCCTGTCTCCGGCGTCAGCGCTGATAACCGTGGCTCGTGCCCATCTCTGGAGCTTGTTTAGGTGGTACTCTGAATCCTCTCTTCTCGCGCACCCCTAAACAATGTTCTCTTGCCTCTTAGGCAATTCCAGACTTTTCCCCGGACTCCCTCCCAGCTAGCTCTGGTGCACTAGCCCCCTTCAGGCGGTGTTCACGCAGCCAACCCCAGTCCTCTCCCTGAGGTCTGACCTCTGAAGCCGGAGCCTCAGCTCCCAGCCCCCGCCCGCCCTGGCGGGTGAGCAGACAAACCTCTGAGGCTGGTGAGTGCTGATCGGCACTGATCCTCTGTGAAGGAACGTCTCCATTTTGCCCTCTGCACCCCTGTTGCTGTGCTCTCCTCCATGGCTCTGAAGCTTCCCCCGCCCCGCCAACCCCCGTGTCTGCCAGTGAAGGGGCTTCCTAGTGTGTGGAAACTTTTCCTCCTTCACAGTTCCCTCCCAGAGGTGCAGGTCCTCTCCCTATTCTTTTGTCTCTGATTTTTCTTTTTTCTTTTGCCCTATCCAGGTACGTGGGGAGTTTCTTGCCTTTTGGGAGGTCTGAGGTCTTCTGCTAGCGTTCAGTAGGTGTTCTGTAGGAGTTGTTCCAAGTGTAGATGTATTTCTGATGTATTTGTGGGGAGGAAGGTGATCTCCATGTCTTACTTCTCTGCCATCTTGAAGGTGTCTCCTATTTCAGAGTCCCAAGAACAAACTGGCTGGTCACTTACTGTAACATGGTCTAGATTCAACACTGTGTGTATGAGGGTGTGTTTTTACTCTCAACATTAAGCATGTCATGGGGTTTTCAGTCTATGGCTCTGCGGATAGGGGGTTCACACACTCTCCTCATGGTTCCTGGATTACTCTTCTGAGGAAAGCAAGAGCTGTGAGTTGCCGGGCTTCAGCCATTATTTATTTAAATATTTTACTGTCTTTATTCCTTTCTCCTCTTCTCCTGGTACTCCCATAGCAAGTATGTTGGTCCACTTAAATGTTGTCCCACATTTCTCTGAAATTCTTTTCATGTTTCTTTATTTTGTAATCTGTTTTTCAGAGTGCATAATCTTGATTGATCCAACATCAGTTCACCGATCTTTCTTCTACTGGCTCAAATCTACTGTTGAGCTTTTCTAGTGAATTCCTCATTTCAGTTATTATACTTTTCCACTACAGTGTTTTCTTTTGTTTCTTTTTTAAAAATTTCTTTTTGTTTCTTTTATTTCTCTTTCTACCTCTTTATTGCTATTCTCTATCCATTGAGACATTGTCATCATATCTTCTTTCACTTCTTTTAGAATGTTTTCCTTTGGTTCTTTGAATATATCTACAATAGCTACTTTTAAGTATTTGTCTGCTAAGACTCTCTCAAAAATAGTTTCTCTTGCCTGCTTTTTTCCTGTGTATGGATCACACTTTCCTGTTTTTATATATCATTTTTTGGTGGGGTAAAAACTGGACATATTAAGTAATAAATTGAAACAACTGAATAGATACTGATTTCTGTAACCTCTACCCTTCCCTGGCCTTAATCTTGTTTTTCTTTTTTTTTTTTTGTCTTTTTGTTGTTTGTTTGTTTGTTTTGTTTTTGGCTTGTTTATTTTTTAATGATTTGGCTGGACTATTTCAGTAAATATTTCCACAACAGTGTTTAACTTCTTCTGTTGTTCCTCAGAGGGCATAGACTTTGGCATTTGCACATTCACCCTGACCCCTTTCCTCCAAGAGATGACAGCTGTTTTCACTGGGCTTTTACTGTGTCTTTTCTTGATCTTTCTATTAACTTTCTAGATGTCCTGCCACTACTGGCATCATACTCAGTTGTCAGCCTCCACTAATTGCTAAGTGATCATGCTATTGTTTTTGACAACAGCCTGTGGCATAAATTGTTTCTCAATCTGATCCAATCAAATTCAGACCCCTTTGCAGGAATAGTCTTTGAGGGCAGTCTTTGAGGCATGCTCTGACCACAATAGGGCTCTTGTTAGCTGCCTTTTTTCCTGGTTTTCTTGATTAAATTTCTAGCTGTTCTACTATTTTGCTTGTGGCTAACATGGAACTACAAGTCTCTTCTTAATTGCTTGCTACCAAAACCTCCATTTCTTTTAACAGTGCCTGTAAGTTTGTACTTCCCTATGCTCTCTCCCAGGTAACAAATACTCTTAAGGAGAGGTACAGAGTTTTCCCTTTTTATGAACTGCCTCTCTCCCTTAGGAAGAAATTTTGCACCACTGCTCTAAGGCTGGAAGTGGGGACAATAGCCTGTTTCTCTCAGAGTGACACCCTTGCTCCATAAGCAGAAGGATGTGTAAGGTGATAACCTTTGGCCTTCTTGGCTCACCTCTCCAGGTATGCAACCTCTGCTCTGCAGGTGAACTGGGGCAAGGGTGATTAGGGGCAAAAGTAATTGCTTCTGGGGTAGAGCTTCCACAAATAAGGTTTGGGGGGAAGAAGGGAGCGCCAACTCTCTCAGTCACACCTGCTTGATATAGAGCTTCTGCACACAGAGCTGGGAGTAATAAGAAATACTGGCAATCTGCTTCTCCTGGAGAAAAGCTGTAGCTCTAGACTGGGAACTGTGGGGATGATTTTGGGTGGCCTTAGCCTGCAACAACTTGAAGCAGGATTTTGGTTCCTGACCAGAGATTGAAGTCAGGCCATGGCAATGAGAGCACTGAATCCTAGCCACTAGACCAGGGGCTAGTGACAGGCCCTGGCCGTTTAGCTTTGCAGAAATGAATTCCCACAAAGACAGAAAGTAGTGAAACAAGTAAAGTGTTTATTAGGAGGAAAAAGCGTATGTGTGGATAGATACATGAGTGGACTCAAGGAGTCATGCCCTTGTGGTAGTTTGAATCACTTATATGGGGTATTTCTTCTGGGTTTCCTTTGGCCAATCATCTTGTTTTGCCTGGTTCTGAGTCCATACTTGGTTTATCTTAGGGTCTTCCCATGTGTGCATGCACATCTCTTAGCCGAGATGGATTCCAGCGAAGAGGCCTATGGGTAAGTTGACATCATTCCATTTTTGACCTCCAAGGAGCCTTTCTGCACATGTATAGTTGGGAAGGTCTCCTTGACCTTGAGAATGAGAAATATGTGGTCTCTATCTTTTCTCTGGGCAGGGCTCACTTCCTCCTCCTCTTCATCTTGTGCGTATCTGTCCACAGGGGACAAACGCCAGCTGTTCAGCCTGGGGCCCATCTATCTCCTGCCTCAGGGAGAGGGAGCCCCATGTTCTTAATTGTACCCAACTGGAGTAGAGCTACTGTCATGCCAAGCTGAGGGTGGGGGAAAGGGCATGTTGTGGTTCAAATGCCACAGAATTTTCCTGTTCTTACTAAGAGTTAGTGGAATTCCTTGAATAAATATTTCTCCATTTGCTGTATACCCTTAGGACACTTTAAGAAGACTAAATCATTATTTTTTATAATTTTCATCAGTTCAGTTGTTTTGCTGAAAAGAGTATCCATGAGCTCCTCATGCCTCATAATGCCATTCTGGGCTGTTATTCTCTCTTTTTTTAAAAAAATTTTCTTACATTGTTATTTATACTTCTCTGTTTTTAAGATAAGCATTCCCAAGAGTGTGATGATATACCCATCTGCTTGAATGTACAGAGACAACTGCCCTCATCTAATTGGTTGGTTAGAAAAATATGAAACAAGAAGGTAAATACAAATGTGGGAAGGTAGGTGTTTATTAGGCAATTATATACTTCGAGTAACAAGAGATGGGGTTTACCTTATACAATTAAGAGAGATCTATTTTCTTCTTTTTCAGAAAGACTAGGAGAGAAATGAAAGGCTAGCCAAATTGGAAGAGGAGAACCAGAAGTCTTGCATACTACAGACAGAACAATTGTTACTTTTGAAATTCAAACTCTCCTTAGAGTTTAGAGCTTAAAGGGCAATTGACTGAAACAAAAACAACTTTGGTTAAAAACAAGTGGTGATTCAGTTTAAATGCTGAGCAAAATTTAACTTCAAGTCTTTTGAGACCAAGCTTAGGCATGTGGGACAATTTGGATATATTAGAAACCTGATCAAGGTCTCTGGTCTTAACAAAAAGAGATCAATCTAAAGAGTTTAACTCCCTCCATACCACCCAATCCTTGAGCAAAAGGCAAGGGGCAGGGGATGGAGAAATGGACGTTTAGCCAGACCTTTATGGCAAATAAAAAGTAAGTTTTGAAGCTATTTATAAAGGCTCAGATTGAGTTTTGTTTGTCAAGGTTGTGAAAAGTATTTGCCTTTTTATTAAAACCTCATGGGATTAAAATGAATAATGGTATTCAGAATCTGTCAGTGGAAAGTTGGGGTGGATAGAAGGTTCCTTTACTATACCAAATCACACAATTACAAGTTAACCATTTAGGCATTGTGTCTAGTAAGTAATGACCATTCAACACAAAAGCCTTTGTTAATCTAGACACAGAAATAAATAAGGCTAAGTAGTTGGAAAAATTATGAAATAAATGAGATTGGTCTTTGTATGTTCATCTAATTTTTCTGTATTCACTCATTCAGTGTGTTTCATATTCTCCATTTGCCCCATAAGATCTGCACTCCACCCTGTTACCCTTTCTCTGTGTCCAGGAGATTGACCTATCTGGAATTCATAGACTGGAATTCTTCCTTGCTCTTTGACTTTGACTTGCATTTGGCCAATGAAAGCCACTGGCAAGACGTCAGAGGGTAAGAGGAGAATCTGGAGTATTTTCCCTGCAACCAGCTCTCTTCCTAGCCAGGGGTTGACAGGCATTCCTCTACTGAAGGCACTGTTTCTGCCAGGGACCTCTCCTACAGCCTCAGCAATAGCCACAGCTCTATCTGGAATTCCCTTTCCCTTTCAGGGCTACAAGCCTCTTGCTCTTGTTAGCCTCTTGGTGTTTCTCCTTCTCTTATTCTTTTCCTTAGACCTTCCTTCACCGCTGTAGATAGTCTTTCCATTAAACTCTTATTCAACAGCCCTGTGTGACTGTGTCATCTATTTCTTGTCAAGCTTGGATGATATCCCACCTAAATGGTATCTCCTACTGTAGACCTAATTAGTGAGCCAATACTGGTCAAACTGTCCTTGAAACCTGACTTCCACCATTCATCATCTATTTTGTGTTTGTTTGTTCAGTTTCAGTATAAATGTACAGTGATTTTGGAATAGTTAACTCATGCTCCCATGGGTAACAACTTTACCAACTGAAGTACAGTGCATAGGTACAGTTCCTTTTGCCTTTAGTCTTGCTGTCTTCATTCAGTTCCAAAGTTATTTAGGTCTTGCTAATTTTAACTAATATTTTAAATTTTTATTTTATTCAAGAAATCTTATTGAGTGCCAGCTATGAGTCAGGCGTGAAGTTTATAGTCTAGTGGGAGAGATAAACTAGTATACCTAGTCCTTAACTTCATGACTCATTCATTCCCCAAAATCCTGCCTTTAAGTCCAAAGCTGTTAAATAAAAAAAAAAAAAGATCTTCATCTATTTTAATGGAAAATTATTTGTTCCATCTTAACCCAAAATGCATAAACAATTTTCACAGCCAGAAACACATATCATTTGGACAATTTAAACAAGTTATATATGTAAACATATAAAGTGAACAAGTGAAGTTTGTTTATAAAGTATAAAGTTATAAAGATCTATTGTCCTTGCCAAAGTAGGGAGAAGAGACTTGATGGCACATGGTAACTGGTAGGGAGGAGTATAAGGAGCCAATATTTTTGTAAGATGCTTAGAGTCAGGTGATGTTCTATCACACAGGTATTTTATTGAGTACTTAGAACTTTTCTCTTTAATCTTTCTGAACCAAATTTTTTTCACCAAATTCTTCAACTTTTAGATACAATTTTCTTGCTCTTAAATCACACTTAACCATAAAGTTAAAGCACAGAAAATCACCTTACGGAAAAATAAAGGCAAAAGATGAGAGGACGTCAAAACACATGGCAGAAGCTCTTGCTCACAACAGACTGAAGAGCCCTAGAAGATGCTACCTCTTCATCTTTTTTGTTTGTTTGTTTTTTTGAAATTATAACACTTTACTTTGTGCAATGTTTTGGTCCACTCAGCTTCTTTTTTTCATCCTTTCCTTCCAATTTTTTTTTTTAGGTGAAATTCACATCACATAAAATTAATCATTTTAAAGTGAACAATCCAGTAGTATATAACTACATTCATAATGTTGTACAACCACTACCTTTATCTAGTTCAAAAACATTTTTATCACCCCAGAAGTAAACCCTGTACTCATTAATCAGTTCCTCCCCCTTTTCTCCTCCCTGCCCTACCACAACTCTAGCAACCACCATTCTGCTTTCTATCCCTGTGGATTTACCTATTCTGGATATATATGGAACCATATAATATATGACCTTTTATGTCTGGCTTCTTTCACTTAGCATAATGTTTTTGAGGTTCATCCATGTTGTATTGTGTATCAGGTCTTCATTCCTTTTTATGGCTGAATAGTATCCCATTGTATGTATATACCACAATTTGTTTATCCATTGATGGACCTTTGTGCTGTTTCCACCTTTTGGCTGTTGTCAATAGTGATGCTATGAACATGCATGTACATGTATTTGTTTGAATATATGGTTTCAATTCTTTTGGGTATATCCCTATGAGTGGTATTTCTGGGTGATATGAATAGTCTATGTTTAACTTTTGGGGAGCAGCTAAACTGTTTTCCACAATGGCTGAACCATTTTACATTCCTGGCAGCAACGTACAAGCATTCCAATTTCTCTACAACCTCACCAACACTTTTTATTTTTCATTATAGCCATCCTAATGGGTGTGAAGTGGTATCTCATTATGGTTTTGATTTGCATTTCCCTAATGATGATAATGTTGACCAGTTTTTCATGTGATTGTTGGCTATTTGTGTATCTTCATTGGAGAAATGTCCATTTGAGTACTGTCTTAGTTTATCTGGGCTGCTATAACAAAAATACCATAAACTGGGTGGCTTATAAGCAACAACTATTTATTTCTCATAGTTCTGAAGGCTGGGAAGTTCAAGATCAAAGTGCTGGCAGATTTGGTGTCTGGAGAGGATCCACTTCATAGACAGCCATCTTTTTGCTGTAACCTCACTTATGGAAAAAATGAGGGATTTCTCTAGGGCTTCTTATACAAGGGCACTAATCTCATTCATGAAGGCAGAGCCCTCCCAAAGGTCCTACCTAATACCACCACCTTGTGAGTTAGGATTTCAACATATGAATTTTGAAGGGAGACAAACATTCAAACCACAGGAACCACTTTGCCCATTTTTCAATTGGGTAGTTTTTCTTTTTCTTGTCAAGTTTTAAGGTTCTTAACATATTTTGGACCTTTATCAACTATATAATTTTCAAATTTTTCCCCCATTCTATAGGTTGTCTTTTTGATTTCTTGATAATGACCTCTGATGCACTTACAGCCAGGTAAGCTTGCCTAGAGAGACTTCTTGGCTGTGACCTGAAGCATAAAGAAACGTCAGCAGGAAAATAAAGAGTTGATGGTTTGGAGGTTGTAATGAGCATTGTTCCAACCAGAGGAAACAGCATATTCAAAGGCATAGAAATAAAAGATCATGGGATAATAGAAGCAATTCTGTTGATCTGGAGAGGATGAGAGTCAATGGACAACGAAGGGTCTTTCAAGTCAGGTTAAAAAGTTTGACCTTTATGCTGAGGACAGTGGGGATTCACCAAAATGGTTTGAACAGAGAATCAACATAATCAGCTTTGACTTACAGAAAGATTACTTTTTGCTAGTGGAGAGGACAATATAGTTGGGGGAGAGCGGGCATCCAGGGATTCGACTTAGTCATCCTATGGAGAGATGATGGAGGCACTAGTGCAGGAGAGAAGTCAATGGGTAAAGAATTTTTAAGAGCTAGAATTGATGGCCTGGATGGCTGATTTGATCAGAGGTCTAAGGAAGAAGCCATTAGAAACCATTTGAAACATTTAGAACCCAAGAGTATCATTGATGCTTGCAGCAAGGACAGAGTTTGACTTATTAGATATCAAACACAAGACCTGACTCTCAGTTATTCATTTACCAAGTAGTTACTTAGGGCTTATAATGTCAGATACTGTTCTAGGCACTGTGGATTCAGCAGTTGGCAAAACAGACCAGATCCATGGTTATGGGTTTTTCAGTCTATCAGCATAATATAGTGGAAGAAATGAAAGAATATGACTAGAGCATAGAAGAGAGTAGTGCAAGAAGAGCTAAAGAAGGAAGTAGGGATCAGACTGTGCAGTGTCTTCTAGGCAATCAAGGATTTTGGACTTTCTCCTAGAAAAGTAGAAGTCATTTGTGGCTAACACTGCTAGTTGACCACTAAAATCTTCTTGCCTTCTTTCTTAAGAATACAGTTGCAGCTGGATGTGGAGCTGTCTGCAAAGAGGCTGTATTTCCAGTATCACTTGAAGCTATCACTAAGCTATTGCCAAAGCCAATGCCAAATGATATGTGCTACTACCTAGTCTGAGCATTAAAATGGGTACAAACACCTCCATGTGTTTTCTCTTCTCATGAGTTGGAAAGCAGAAGTGCCCATGACCATAATTCTATAGTATGTAGATGAGAAAAGAGCTCTAGAGTTCGGGTTAGCAAACTATGGACCATGGGCCAAATTTGGCCACCAGTTGTTTTTGTAAATAAAGTTACATTGGAAGACAGACACACCCACTCAATTACATACAGGATATAGCTGATTTTTGTTGTTGTTGTTACAATAGCAGTGTTGAATAGATGTAACAGAGGCCAAAGACCATAAGGCCTAAAAATTTGTTGGACCTGCCCTAAAGGAAGAAGAGAAATAAATAGAAACCTCAGCTCTGAATGATTATGTGGAACTAAGCAGCCTGCCCATCTAGACTTTTCTCGTTGAAGCTGTTACATGAAAGAGAAATATAGCTTTTATGTTCTGTAAGCCACTGTATTTTGAAAACTATTTTATATAGGTTAGTCTTTACACTTTTGAAAATTTTAAGCAGGGAAATGATAAGTTCTCCTGGCTTCTGTGTAGAAGGGCTTCAGGAAGGATAAGAGCAGCTAGGGGTTTGTTGCAATCCTGCCAGTGTGAAATGAAAATAAGTTAGATGAGGCTGATGATGGTAGAGATGAAGTGAAGTGGATTTGTTGGACACAAGTAAGTAAATTCATCAAACTTTGGTATATAGGTACTTAATGAAGGTTCATTGCACAGACCGATGGGAATGTCTCAAGAAACCATATGCTCCGGTCCTGATGGTTGGTCCTGACAACTTTCATTCTCTGCGTCAGGCAGTGATTGACTACAGGCTGCCCAAGGGGGTCAAGCATACACTCCCAGGTACCTCCAGCTCCAGATGCAAGGCACAGTGACTCTGGCAGCCCAGGGGCAGACCCCCCAAAGACAGCCTCTGGTGCAGTGACAGGACTGTTAGAAACAAAACTGTGGAGAAGCTGGGGTCGTGGTGTGTAGAAATGGAAAAATAGATCCAGGGAGACCTCAGCTGAGCACTGGAGGTGTCAGCTATGCCCAGACAGATAGGATTAAGGGAGACTGCAGAGGAAGTATTATCTGAGGCAGATCTTCAAAGATAAATGGGATTTTGTGAAGTGGATAAGGGAGGAAATGCATAAAGCAAAGAGTTGCAGATATGTGGCTATAAGCATGGTGAGGACTAACAAATGTTTATACCTGCTCAGCCTTCTGATAATTATGTAGTAAGGTTGCTACACACAACACTCTGTAATTATTTTGAAGCTAACCTCAGGTATCATATCATTTCATCCATAAACATTTTAGTACATAGCTTTAAAAATAAGGACTCTTTAAAAAATATAACTAAAATAACACTATCACATTTGAAAAAATGAACAATAATTCCTTAATGCCGTTAAATATCTAGTCAGAGTTCAAATTTCATCAATTGTATCATAATATATATTTATATAAAATATATTAATTAATATATATCTACCTTTACATATAAATATGTGTGTTTTCAGTCAGCTTGTTTGACTCAAGATCCAAACACATTGAATTTAGTAGGTATGTCTCTTAAGTCTCTGGTATTCTGTGGGTTCCTTCTCATCATTCACCTTGTTTTCTTGCAATATGTTTGTTAGAGAAACTGGGTTATTTGCTAGAAAGAGTTGTCTGTATTTTGGATTTCTCTAATTGCATCCCTGTGTTGTCATTAACAAGTTCCTCTGTTCTGTATATTTCCTGCTAATTGCTAGTTACATCTAGAGACTTGATGAGATTTACTTTTCTTTTTGTTTGTTCATTTATTTTACAATAATACTTCCTAGCAGAGAGCTGGATTTTACAGTATCTTGCCAAACTAAATATGCATTTACTTCTTGCTTTAGTAATGTTACTTTTAGGAATTACCCTCAAAACACACCTCCTCAAATATAAAATAACATACGTAGAAAGCACATTTCCAATAGCAAAATATTGGGAACAACCTAAATCACCATAAATAGGAAATTGGTTGACCAAACAATGGTACCTTTACAGAATAGTACATGTAGCCATTAAAAAAAAAAAGAAGAATGAAAATCTCTATGAATGATATGGAAAAATTTTCAGGATTTATTAAGTAAAAAATCAAAGAGCAAAACAGTAGATGTACTTTGCTACTGTTTGTGTAAGAGAGAGAAATACATACACTTTTATATGTTCATATACTTGTATGCTTATTTTTACAAAAAAGAAACAAAGGGCCAATAAACCATAAGTTAAAGAAAATAATATTACCTTCAGGGTGGAAACAGGGTGAGAGAGTAGGAAAAGGGTTGACTTCTCAGAGTATATATATTTTTTAGAACATAAAGATTTGACTTTTGGATAGTGTAAATGTTTTTACATATTTAAGCATGCCATATATATACTTTAAAATAAAACTAAATAAAAATATATTATGAGGAATGGTTTCTCATGACTGCATAGAACTTTCCCCAATAGCCATCCTATCAGACTATGGTCAGAACACTTAATCTTACAACTAACATGTCTTTCAGTGATTCCCCAAAAGGGACCATTCGCTTTAACTCACTGTATAAAAAACTTAAGAGTTATCTAATAAAAGGGTAGGTTTAGGTTGCATTTGTGTGTGTGTGTGTGTGATTGTAACCATTATTTCATCAATTGATTAGTGTTCAGGATATTCTAAATTGATATTTTGGCTGATGGTGTTGTCTTGTATTTTATGAGTTGTTTAAAACTGATTTGACATTGTATCAATCCAATAGGTCTTATTTGAAAGAGAACCTTAAAATCACATAGGTGAGGATATGCATACAAAAAAAAAAACTTGATCAAACAAACCTCAAACCTCAAACTAATGTTTTAGGGGACCTCAAAACAAAGATATTTGTAAATGGATGCATTTCTTATAACCCATATTAGCAAGATGTTCCCTCGCAGACCTAAAGGAGAAAACATCCTAAAACAAAATGAATGGTGTAGCAAAATTAGTGTTGCTTTTCTCTTCTAGATGGTCAGGTCTGTTTTGTGACTGCATTAGGAAGGCATTATTCTACAATTTGGGAAGCTGTAAAAAGTATTCTTAGATAATTTGGACAGGCAGCTAAAGGGAGTAATTTCCTCTATACAGGTGAACATGGCAAAAAAAGTGAAAAGCTAAACGGTGATACCGTAAAGGGTATTTGTGAGCCCACATCGAAGAGGAGAAAGAACTGCTCCAATGAGGGGAAAGTACAGTGTGAGTATCATTTAGATGCACTGAAATGTGATTGAATGGCTTAGATTCTGGAATAAGTATGCAATAGTCACATATGACACCTTCAGAGGTGTCAAATGATTTCTCCTTAGCTGGGAGAATCCATACTTTAGTGCCAGAAGTCTGTAGACTTCAGCACATGTCTCATCCACCATTGGCATCTGTGACCTGCAAGATGAGAGAATTCTGAAGTGATGTTATATAAAAATAAAATATTTGGTTCCTGATTTCAGAAGAGGATTGTGTCTGTTTACCACTATCCAACATTTAAGGCATCAATGGAGTGGGGGCCTGGGGTATCAGAGGAAGATATCTGGTCTTTCACATCCAGCGGCTTTGGGTGAACTCGGTCTGGGTACTGGCATCACCAGTAGTTTTTATTCTCATGATTTTCTACAGCTTTTAACATTGCTTATGACTTTTTTTCAAAGCTTCCTTAAATTTGGCTTCCGTGAGCTGGCACTGTCTTGGTCCATTTCTCTTCTCCCTCGTTTTTGTTTTTTAAGTGCTTATACTTTTACTCCTAGATTTTATATCTGGTCATATAAATTTTATCACTTTGTAAATATCTTGGCAGTATTTTGGGGCTTTCAGAGAATACAGTCATATCTAATGCAAATGACGATATTTTATTGTCTCCTCTTCAAAACCGTATTTCTCTTTGCTGCCCTATTTCCTTGCCATAGACTTAGAACAGTCTTAATAGAGCTGGAAATTTTAAAATTCCACCATATTTCTGATGTAGTGAGACCCAACGTTCCCTGCAGTGCCCCAGCAATTACCCAGAGGTACAGAGAACCGTAGAAGGTCACAAGGAGTCACTGGACCCCAGTAATGCCATGGTCACCTCCCGCAAGTAGCTCAGAGGTAGGGGGAAAGTTGGTGAAATCATCATAGAGACTTACCTCCTATTGTTTGAAATTCCTGAGCGTTATTAAGGACGTTGCCGAGTGAACCAGAAGAAACCGGTCGCCGGTGGGAAGGAGTCTCTCCATGAAACTCCAAGTTGGCTCAGCCTCCTCAACAATGAAATTCTGAGTCACAGGCACATGATAGAGGGCGCCCTCCCTCTGTGTGCCAGGCCTCAGGGAAATTCATAGGCTAAACCTCCCACTTGCTCTCTCAAACCAGCTTCCTCTGCCTTGTCTGAACTCTTTAATGCAGATTTGACTCTTTCCCATCTCTTTGACCACTTTGAAACTGATGCTTTGCTTACTGAGATGCTGTTTGCAGTTGCTCTTTTGCTCTGTGTCCTGCAGTCTGGACCTGAGAATCAAGACCTTCACTTTCGTAGGAAGGGACTGTAGGTAGATCTTGTGCAGAGACATAATCTCAGAGAGTTTTTGTGTTTTCTTAAATTTTTAATTTTTTTAATTGAATGAAAGAGTCTTTAAATTCTATAGTGCTTCACTGTTTTCATAGATTTCACACATATGATTTCATATAATCCCATAATAACCCTTTTATTCCACCTACCTCTATACTACCCCTCCCCCTTCCCTCTCCCCACTGATAACCACTAGTTCGTTTTCTGTACCTGTGTCTGCTCCTTTTTTGTTTTATTCACTAGTTTGTTGTATTTTTTAAAGTTCACATATAAGGGAGATCTTACACAATTTGTCTTTCTCTGTATGACTTGTTTTACTTAGTGTAATACCCTCCAGGTCCATCCATGTTGCTGCAAATGGCAAAATTTCATTCTTTTTTATGGCTAATATCCCATTGTATATGTACCATATCTTCTTTATCCATTCATCTGTTGATGGACACTTAGGTTGCTTCCATGTCTTGGCTACTGTAAATCATGCTGCTTATGCAGATTGGGGTGCATGTATCTTTTTGAATTAGTGTTTTTTTTTTAATTTTTTAATATTTGATTTAGATTTGAATCTATATTAATTAAGGATGTTGGTCCCTAGGTACTTTTTCAAAAAAGAGTGTTCTATCACTCAATTTTGCTGGCTTTCTAAAGTGGATTGTACTTTTCATCTTTTTCTATGGTTTGGAATAATTGTAAAAGTATTTGAATTATGCAGTAGTATGTTGGTGTTTGCACACAACCAGCTTTAGGAGCTGGCTGGGTGGGGTTGGGTATGCCCCTAGTTTGTAGGGAGTGAATGCCAATTTCTGTGATGTAAATACTTCCACCATGGCTGCACCTTAAGGTGGGAAGAGATCCACTGGTGCTAAGAAGCTCTAGTGCACCACAGGGATTATCAACTCTTAATGATAAGGAGTTGTGGAAAAAGCCCTTTCCTTATTGGGATTTATATTAGGATATTAGAATATTGTGGCAAAGACTTGCTAGTTGTTCACTACAAACTTTTCCCTTCTCTCCCTGGCACACAGATAATTGTGTAGCCTCCTTTGCCCATTCCCTTAAGTGGGCCTAAGACCAGGTTCTGGTCCAGGAAATGTGGACAGAATTAATATAAGTCACCCCTAAGACTGGCCAATAACAAGCTCTATTCTCTTCTTCCAATCCCTTCCTGCCAAGTACAAAGAGAGGGTCAGCAGAGGACTCCGGACCTCTAGAGACAGGCCAGTCCACATGGTAGAAGGGCATGTGTCCCTGAAACACTGCTTCGGGGAGTCAACCACACCTGTTCAGACTTGATGTAAATGAGAAATAAGCTTCCATGTATTAACCCACAGGGACTTCTGGACTTCTCTCTTATAGCAGTTAGCTTTTACTGATTAATACAAATATAACAACCATTAATTTATTTCAAGTATCTTTCCAGGAAATTGATCTGTTTATGTTTCTACGTCTTCATGGCTGGATTTTGGTGATTTATGGTTTGCTGGAGCGTCATCCATGTTCTCTAGATTTATAAACTTGTTGCCAAAAAACTAAATATTTGCTTTAAATTCTGTTTTCATCTGATTGTGTTTATGTCTCCTTTCTTGTCCCATTTCAATTATATTATTACACTATTTTCTTAATTTTTCTCCTAAGGATTTTATCTATTTTCATTTCATTCTTCATCTATTTCATTCTTTTCAAAGAAGCTGCCTTCTTGAAAGGCAGGATCCTTGAAAGGATTTCTTGTGTTATTAATGTTATTTTTGTTTTATGTTTTATTAATTTCACCTTTTAACTTTACTAAGCTTCTCCTACTGCCTTCTCTCTTTTATATGTTGTTCTCCCTCTAATATCTCAAAAAGAGTACTAAGTACCATTATTGCTACCTTCTCCTGAGGACATTTAATGCTGTACATTTTCTTCTCAGTAAATTTTTAACTTTATCTCTCATAGGTTTTGTCATGGATTTTCACTTTCTATTGCTTTTAGTTAGTTTGTAATTTTAGTTTTGACTTGTTTGGTCTAGGTTTTATTTAGGAACATATGTCTTAGCCTCCAAAATATAGCTAAAAAAAGTAATTTTTATATTTATCTCAATTTCATGTTATTTTGTTCAGAGAACGTGACCTGTAAAATCTTTCTTAAAAAAAAATTGAGACCTATGACCAGATTGATTTATTCCCAATTTTGGGGATACATATGCCCCCCCACACACACTATTTTGTTTATCATATTATATATTGCTGCTGGATTTGTCCATGTCTGAAAAAGCTATAGTAAAAAAATCTCACAAGAATAAATTTTTAAATTAAGTTCTTGAATTTCTAATAATTTTATGTTTTTGGTGCATTTGAATTTATTTCTGGCAAATTTTCTTCTTAAAAATAAGTTTTGCCTTTTATCATAATCTCATGTCTCTTTGCCCTCCCTGAAGTGTTAAACTTTGGAGAAACCAGCAGCCAGATCTGCTTTCTTTTTGTTTGCTTTTGCACATCATTGCATTACTTATCGTAATGTTTTTCAGTTCTTCTATATCCCTTAGATTTAAGAGTTTTTGTCTTAAACAATATAAAGCTAGCTTTTGTTTCTTTACTGTATCTTCACTATATCTATCTTTCAAAAGGGCAATTCAGACCACTGAGATATTTGGTTTATTCTCACTTTATTACTTTAATTTTAGTCTTTATGTCACTTAGATTTTCCTCCTTTTCTTCTTATTTTATTGTTAAAAGTTATCATTCCTTTTCTTCTTATTTTATTGTTGAAAGGTATCATTCATTTCAATTTTCCCATAGTTTTAGAATTTATATTGTTCTTTTCAATTTTACTAGTAGTTACTTTCTCATTCTTAAAATTCAAAAATACTCTCTAGTGTTAAATAAATAACAAGTCATGATAATCTTGATTTGAAAAAAGATGTCAGTGTGCAGATTGAACAGCTCAAAATCAGGGTAATTTTCCTCTACTATTTCTTTTATTATTGCCTCTCCATTTCTGTTCCTTTTATTCTATTTGAACATTTTACTATTTGCATGATTGGCTACTTGGATCTATATTTGCTCAGTGACTATCCTGCTTTTAGTCCACTCACTGAAACTTTTAATAGGAAATCAAGAAGTTTATTCTGTAGTAAGGATCTCCTTAAGTGTACATATTATTGTTGTTATGAATTTTGTTAATATTATCATCTGTCTCATCCACAATTCTGTTTCATCAGAGGCTTCCTAGTCTAGGTATTCTATTTGCCATTTCTTCTTTTGGATTTTAGATCCCCTTATATGTGTCATTGCTTATCTTTATCTGCTCATGGTATGCTATATCTGGGGGCTCACACCAAGCCAATGGAGTCTATTAAACAGTGACAAACAGACACGTGGAGAAGCACACAGCTCTCTGTGACCTGGTGAACTGTTGGTGTACCTGCTAGTAAACCGGCAGCCTGTAGTTGAGTCACCAGGGGAAAACTCTCTGCCCCAGTACTTCCAGGGCTAAAGGGTTATAGCTCCCAATTTCAGGGACGGGGATAGCTCTGCAGAGGTCTGGGAGATCTAGCAGGTCTTTCTAGGAACACATACTTGGGACTCCATTGGATCTCTCTTGAGTATAGAGGGTTCTAATTCTTATCCCTGTCTTTGGTTCTCAGGCTCCCATCTGGTCCAGAAAGGAACAAAGCCCTGTGCTCCAGTAGAGATTATGGTCCAGCACATAATCCCACTTTTGGTGCTGCTGTCCCACCAGAGAGGAGGATCAGAATTGGAAGATGAGAGCAGAAACAACAGAATACTTCCTAATATAATTATTCTTTTATCTTTTAATAGTGGAGCTTAGCTCATGTACACTAATTGTTTCCTTTCTTTTCTTTTGTTACATCAACAATTATTTCTCCTCTTTAAAGAAGAAGTGTTATTTTATTTTATTTTTAAAAAATTTCTCCCCTGGGACACATACAACATCTCTTTGATGGGTTTAGGCATTTATAAAAGGCAAGAAGAAATACTGACATCTTCTTTCTCTGTGACCTGCCCTAGAAAAATCCCCAAAGCAATGAATTAATAAGGAATTAGTAAGCTATATGAGATAGAGGAAGAAGAAAATATCAGGAGGACAAACATGCTATTTTTAACATGACATCCTACCGTAGATGAGAAGTGTTATCTTAAACTATGTCTATAGTTGCATTTGAGTTTAATGGATATATATTTAATCCTACATTTTTTCTAATTATCAAGGCATCCAATTTTGTTTAGAAAGAATTTGTCTGATAATTAGAGGATATGGTCTCTAGAATCCGATTCCTTGTGCTTGTGTTTGGTGTTCATTACTTGCTAGCTGCGTGACTTGATTAGTTTCCACATTTATAAAATGGGGACATAAACCTCACTGGGGTGGTCCATGAATGAAATAATACAGGAAAGGAACCTAGAACAGTGCTAGAATGGTATCCAATACATAAGAATTTGGGAAATATCATTATTATCATTCTTATTAACAATAGTTACAGCCATTATGTATTCTTAAATCAATGTTTTATTTGGTTTCCATGATTATCTCCAACCTTTTATATAATTTTCTTTTACATTGAGTGTTCCTTTATAATATTGATGGGGAACATATCTTAGATTTACAAAACACTTTTGGTCATAAATCTAGTCCAGTAAAGATCTAACACCAAGTGCCCATAGAAACAAAACAAAACACTCTGCTTTGCAATCTATCTGCTTATTTTTAATGGTATAATTTATCAAGACAGTGGATGATAATAGCAATAAGAATATGTATAAGGCATTATGCTATGCTACTGTTTGTTGGTGACAGGAAAAAGAAAGGCTAACATTTTTCAACAAGGTAATTGTAACCAATTACTGGAACTCCTCAGTAATGTCTAGGTTTCATAGATAGAGACTCTAATGGCTCTAAAATACCTTTATTCATGAAATTTCTGTGGAAAGATAGCTTCAACCCAGATTTTCTATTTAAAATACTGTTTTTATAATGTTTTTCAATAACACTAGGTTTCTTCTGAGCACAGTTATCACCATACCTGTGGCATTTCTGTTCTTGATTTTGATTCATTTCCTGATCAACTGGGATGAATAATTAAATAATTTTCTCAGAAAAAGGTCTATATTTTTATGTCTGAATAGGAAAATAGCTAACACCTTCTACATTTATTATAATTTAGTCACAGAAAAATTAGTTGTAAACTTTTTTGTCTTTCCGGAAGCTTGGAAGATTAGTTTTTCTTTTCCTATACATTAAAAAAAAAAAAAAAAAGAGTGCATTTCTCAAATTTATCTGTATGTGGGATCCACCTCCTTCTCTTCTCCCTAACATTGCCCATTATTTTACATGAAACTCAGGAATCCTTTTAACCTGTATACTCAAATATTTGCCTTATTAAGGACATTTTTCTTATTTACTATATTTTTCAGTATTTTTTTTTCTATTGTTTTGTTCCTGTCTCTTCTGGAATACCTATAATTCTTAAGGGGAATCTCCCTTTTCTGTCTTTCATATATAACAACTCTCTTATCATTTTTATCTTAGAGCTGCAATAGCCCCTATAAATTCATTTTCTCTGAATGTTTTTATCTCTTTGCTGCCCTGACTAAAACCAGGCTGTCCCCTGGAGTCAAGTTCTCCCATGTGTCCTCTGAAGTAAACATTTTTTTTTTTCTCTTACACCCCACATACATCAACACCAGAAGATGAGGCGATGGTCTCCCTGCTTGCCATTACTTTCAGACAATCCATCTCCCTTTCCACTAAAACAAAAACAAAGCTAAACAAAATCTCCTCTTTGAATCTTGGGCCATCTGGCTACATTAATTCTCTGCTCTACTTTTTTGCTGTATCTATCAACCCTCTATCACTCCCCTGCACTGACCGAAGGGATTAATTCTAGATTCAGACTTTCTAGGAACCTATGTGATGAGTCTTCTTTCTCTTGTTTTCTTTCATGATTTTCTCTTAGTCTTTGGCTTTTAACAGTTGGACTCTGATGTATCTAGGAGGGGATCTCTTTGCATTTTTCTACTTTGAGTTCATTGTGCTTTTTAATGCTTAAATTAATGTTTTGCATTGCATTTGAGATGTTTTCAGTCATTATTTCTTGAAATAATTTTTCTGCCTCTTTCTCTCTCATCTCTCTTTCTGGGACGTTTAGTACATGTATGTTGGTGTGCTTTAGTCCTTCAAAATTTCCCCATTGCACTTATAATAATGTCCTTTATATTTTATGATGATCTATGAAGGCCCTGTAAGATTTGGCTCCTGTCTTCATTTTCAACTTTATTTCATGGCAATCTCTCTGTTTCTCTCACATCATGTTCCAGTTACAAGACCTTACAATTGCTTCTAGAGCAAAATGTATGAAGGAGGGGAAATGTGCCTAATAGCCTTTGCAGTTGCTTTTATCTGCACCTTAAGTGATACTTTCTTATTCTTTACATGGATCTTTTGTCTCAGCCCTATCATAAAGGTCATTCTCAGAGAGGCCTTTCTTAACAATCTTATAGCTTCTCCCCGTCCAGATATCGTCTACTACAACATTCAATTTATTTCCCTCTTGGTAGATTAAAAATCTGCAAATTTTGTCTATTATTTGTTTACTTGTAATTGTCTACTCTCTCATTAAAATGTAAGCACCATGAGGTTGGAATCAAATCTATCTTATTTATTCTTATATCTCCAGTGTCTATTACAGTGTCTGACATATAGTAAATGCTCAAGAAATAAATGTTGTATGAAAAAAATTAATCTGTTTGATTATTAACTCTGAATTCTGGGAGATTCTCAAACGTATGTTCTAGCTTACTGATTCAATGAAGATTTAAATTTGCTCTTGAAATTGGGATTTCCTTATATTCTGTTAAAAAAAAATATAAACCCTCAGGCCAGTGCTTCTGTATGTCCTGGTATTTCAATCTATTTGTTTTTATGGATCCTGATCCAATTTCTTCATGTGTATTTTTAGGTCACAAAGAAGATGACTTGTATTTTCTTTTTCTCTTACAAAGTTATTATTAGAAATATGGTTTTCTAGGTCATTGTTCTCAACCAATGGTCATCTCCCCCATCCCCCTGGGGCATTTGGTAATGTCCAGAGACATTTTTGGTTGTCACAGCTGGGGAAGGGTGCTGCTGGCACTTAGTGGGTAGGGGCCAGGGATGCTGCTCAACATCCTGTGAAGCACAGGGCAGATCCCCGGAACAAAGAATTATCAACTCTAAAATATCAATAGTGCCTAGGTTGAGAAATTCTGTTCTAGGTAATACAGGGGAGGAAGGAATATGTCAAATAACATTATTGAAACACAGTGAGCAAAATCCAGAAAACAAGAGATTCAACATGAGACACAAATAGATTGAAAGAAAAAAAAGAAACATAGGAAATGAAGGAGGGAGAGAGAGAAAGAGAGATCATACTTATAGATTAAAAAAAACTTAAGAGATGTCAATCAGTTTCAATGCATAGTTCTTATTTGGGTTCTGACTTGAAGAAACAAATTGTAGACAAACATTTAGGAGACAATTAGGGAAACTGGAACATTGAATATTTGATAATACTAAAGAATTGTTTTCATAATTTAGGTTTACTAGTGACATTTAATTATGTTTTACAAAAGAGCTCTTATATTTTAGACATATGCAGAACTATTTATGAATAAAATGATATGATATCTAAGATTTTCATCAAAATAATCCAGTGGGATTGGGGAAAATCGGTAAAGTGCATAGACAAAACAAGTATTAGTCATGGATTAATAATTGTTAAATCTGATTTATTAATACTATCTGTATTAGATTTCTATTGTTGTATAACAATATTACTACTTAGTGGCTTAAAACAATGTGTAATTATTATCTCACATTTTCTATGTGTCAGGAGTCCAGGTTAGATGAATCTCCTGCTTTGTGCCTCACAAGGTGCAAACAAAATGTCCACCAAGGCTGTGCTCTCATCTGAGATTCAGCTAAGGCAAGGTCTGCTTCCAAGCTTACTTAGGTTGTTGACAGAATTCTGTTCCTTGTGGATTAAGGGATTTGGTTTCTTGTTGGCCATTGGCCAGAGGTCACGCTCAACTCCTAGTTGCCACTTACTATTCCTATCATGTCAGGTTCCCCAAGATGGCCTCTTGCGTCCACAAAGTCCACAAGAGAAAGCTAGAGTACGAATGAAAAGAGCCTATTGGATCCACCAAATTCTACTGGCAGGAAGTAGGCTAATAAAACTTTGCAGCTTTAATCCTGTTCTACCTTTCAAGGAAATTGAAGGCTGTCTCAGAGGAAAGAAATGAGAGCCCAGAGGAAGGAGTCACAAGAGCCACAAAGGAATTATTCCTAGGCTTTGAAATTTAATCAAGAAACTCAACAACTAGCCTGACTAGATTTCTGAATTGCTATGGATCAGTAACTTCTTTGTATCTTCTACTTCATCCTATAAAAGAGAATGCCTATAGCTGCTATTCTATTCCTGTCCAACCTTTAAATATTGAGGATGTAGGGGGCAGATAACTTGTCTGTTTAGTTTTATAGATCCACAAATCAAGAAGAGTTATACCCAAGAAGTCTCATCCATACCTGGACCTGATTAAATGATGAGGTTCTGGATTTTGAGTAGCTATTGTAATGAGATGATATTTCAGGGCTCTTTGGGAGAAAGTGATTCTCTTTTGCAGATAGCAAGGACAGGAATAACTGGGGACCAGAGGTCAGTCTGTGGTAGACAGACTCTTAAGGTGGCTCTCCATATCCCCACTCCCTCATGTTCATGCCTTTGTGTGATTCTTCCCTTGAATGCGGACAGGAACTGTAACTTGCTTCTAACCAATAAAATAAGGCAAAGGTAAGGGATGTATGTGACTACATGTGCATGATTATGTGATTACATTATAGCAGATAGTAGCTCTCATCTTGCTGGGGCCTCTCTCTACCTTGCTCGCTTTGTGAAGCAAACAGTCATGTTGGAGAATCTGACACGGATGGAGCAGCAGGTAACCATGAAGAGCTGAGTGTGGACTCCGGCCAAGAGACAGCAAGAAGCTGAGCCTTCATTCCTACAACCACAAGGAACTGAATCTTGCCAACAACATGGGTGAGCTTAGAAATGGACCTTTCCCCAGCTAAGTCTCAGATGAGAGCACAGCTCTTGACTGATGACTTGATTGCAATCTTGTGAGGCACTGAAAAGAGGGCCCACCTAAAACATGCCTGGACTCCTGACCCATAGAAACTTTGAGATAATAAGTATGTATTGGTTCAAGCCACTGAGTTTGTGATAATATTGTTATACAGCAACAAATAACTAATACACTTGTTTTTATTTTTATGTATTTTGAAATATTAACATTATAAATAATTATGTATAATTATATATAATATTGAAAGTATAATTATAATAAATTATTTTAAAACTTTTTTTTTACTTTTAAGGATCCTTTTTATTGACTTTATGTTGTTGTCTTTTCGTAGGCTTTATTTATTTTCTTAATTTTGTTTGACAACTCTTTATTAAGAAGTCCCTTCAGGCCTGGGATTTGCTGTCAGAGTAGACAAATGTTCTAAACCAGTTCTCTGCTTCCATCAATGTCTGTTCTAATGAGGAATAAGAACTCCATTCATTCCCACACCAGCCCACCTCCTGACATTAAGGATGGTTTTTACCACCTGCTCAGTGTGATGCTCAGTAGGCATTCACATGTTGGAATGTGCAGCTCTTAAGTAGGTAGGCATTTTCTCTTGCTCAGATTGTCTGGTCCTGTGACTAAGCTAGAGATTCAGATGCAGTTTACAGAGCTCCTTTAAACAAATAGAACATGAAATACTTCACCCCCAGCACCTGCTATGCCCAGTGTGCTTCCTCTTTACACCCTTTCTAATAATACTTTTTGTTAGGTGACTCAATTATCCTGATACCAATCAGTGTTCTTGGCCTTCCCCAATCAATAGAAATTGGTAAGAGTCCAGTCAAGAAATTCAGGCCAGACTTTACTGGGGCTCCTGAGGCCACAGGAGGGAGTAAAAATGAGTAAGAGGTTCCCTTGCTTGCTCCCCAATGCGGGGGATGAGCTGGTTCCTTATATGGGGTGAGGGTAGGGGTGTGTCCTGGGGTCGGGTGGAAGGGGTGGCTTAGGTGGTTTGCCCACCCCTTTGGTGGTGTTGAGTGCAGAGGGCATGTGCAATACCCTGCTTTTGCTCCTGCCACCCTGTTTTCGCTCCCAGCTCCTCAGAAGTGGCAGTTGGAAGGGTTTTTTTGGTCCTTTTGTATCTTGTTGTCCATAATTTGCCCCCAACTGCGCATGCACACAGTTATTTTTAGTCCCTTACAGTTTCTTTGTATTCTGGTCCTCGAGGGGACGTCTATCCAGGTACAAGCACTGTAGCAAAGGGTCCCAGGTCCCAGCCTGTCTCAATCCCAGGATATAAACTTTCTGTAACTCTGCACTCCATTCAACCTCTTGCCATGATGTCCAGGAATGTTAGTCTCTAAATGGAGATAACAAGAAAAAGTTGCTGATTTGGGAGAAGGGCTGAACGGGATGGGAGAGCAGAGAATGATAATGATTTTGCCTGACACACAGTTCCTAAGCATTTATTGCATGGGCTGTTGTCTCTCTGAGTTGTACACACTCTCACCCTCTAGGCTGGGGCAAAGTTTTGTTACCTTCTTTGGGGCCCTCTGTTCAGTTCTGATTCAGAGGGTGGAGTATATGTTGTGTAATCTAAGAATATGTATTTCATTCCATTCTCATGGGTGATCCATTCAGTGGAAATTCTGCCGCACTTTGGGCTAAGGTCTTTTCTTATTTTTTATTTACAGCACTGTCATCATTTTGTCTCTTTGTTTAAACTCATGAATATTTTAATTTAATGAGAAATTTAGAAAAGTTGTATTAGACATAGCATCTACTACAATCTTAACTTGTAAATCTTAACCTTTTTTAGTTAGTTTGTTTTAATGAACAGCTATGGAATTGGGAAAGGACACTGACCTTTTAAACACATTTTGTACTGAATCTAGGTTTGCGGCTATCACTATTTTTCTACCTTCTTATTTTAAACAAAAGTATGAAGGAAATAGAATTCCCTGAATATTGTGTACCTCATATATGACAGAAATGGCACAAGACATTTTTACATACAATGTTGCATTTAATCTCATTTCAAACCCTGTGAGTAGGTGTTTTTCCATTTAAATGAGGAAACCAAGTTTTAGAAAACATAAACCCTTTTTCAGAGATGCATATGTTGAAAATGGAATTCAGATCAAAGTCTTTTGACCTCAAGTGGTATAGCCAGGAAATTCAAAACCCAGTTATTTGGACAACCTTGAGTTATTTTATCTGCTTTCACGTTGATCAGATATGGGTACCATCTTGTCCTTTAGGTAGTGTGGCTTATGAGTATCCTGGGTCTTTGAACTGGGATTATACAAATGGAATGGGCTGGATAAGGCCATGAACTACATCTGCTGTGCTTCTCAGCCAGTGGCTTATATGAGCATTATTCAGATGAGCTCCATGGAACCTGGATACCTTCTATAGTGCCTCCTTCATTTGGACACAGTGAGGCTGTTGGCCAAGTTATCTTTCTCAGTGCTGATATATTTTGCCCAATCCAGATTTTGGAACATAGTTGGCTTGGTTGATTGGAGATGTCCTTCCAACATTCCTGCGTCTAGAAGGGCTCTGCTTCCTCCCTTTGTAGCATGTGCAGTTCCTGCTTTCACATGGATCCTCATTCCCACTCAAACACAGTTGCTTTACCTTCTGAGCCTCAAATCATGAATCCTTCTACATTCTGTTGTTCTTCTCTTTCACCAAGTTCTCTCTTAAGGTTTAATACCACTTTTCTTCTATTAGGGTTCTTTAAGTCCCAGTCACTTTCCTGTGTTGCTAACCACCTTTCAGTGGTTACCTCTACCTCCTTTTCCAGCCATATTTTAACAAACATTTAAATAAAACCACATCTTAGCTATATGGCTTTTTTGGGCCATTTTTAGGGAGAAAATTGTTTCTTAAAATACCAAAGTCTATTAATCTAAAGCTTCCCATAATGTCTATATAGAATGACCTAGGTATTTGTACTACTTTTGTGTCAGCATAATTCTCAAGAGGAAAGCCTCTCTTATATCAGCTTTTTAAAACAAATTTTTGGTTTTATTTTAAAGAGGATTTCAGCCAGCTTTCCTTCTACTCTTGTCCAAGTGAAGGTTATGTCTATAGAATGGTATGGTAGAGACCCTCATTTCTTATTTGTTCCGTAGTAAAGTCCTCTTCTTTTCTGTGGGTAAAGCTGCAATATAGATCTCCAAGATTCACATTGTATAATTAGAACATGGTAGATCAAAAGCATATAAGTCACCCAATTTTGGGGTCAGTCCTGCCTTGGCCCGGGATAAGGGTCAATACTTAATATCAAAGACCAAAATCTCCTAATGGTTTACAAAACTGGCTGAGAAGCACAGCAGAGGATATCAGACTATTCAACCCATTAATGCATGGGTTGGTGAACTTCTCTGTAAAGGGTCAGGTAGTAAATATTTTAGGCTTATGGACCATATGATTTCTATTGCAACCACTCAGTTTTGCCATTATCATATGAAAGCAGACATAGACTATATGTAAATGAGTAGACTTAACTGTGTTCTGATGAAAGGTTTTTTTTTTTAATACAAAATCATATTTGGCCTGTGAGCCATGGTTTGCCAACCCCTGTACTAATGCTTGGACAACTGGAACATAGAAGCTGTCCTGAAGTGAACTTTCAAAAGAACTAAAGAAAGCAATCAAAGTCAAAGATGTATATGCCTGTCACTAAAGCCCAAGGCTCAAAGCATGCATCCTGGCTCCATCAAATGCCTCTTAGCATATTTGGTTGTAATTGCTTTTAATTTTGTTCTGTTTTGTCTGCAAATTCCATTCCCTGTCTTCTTTTTCTCAAAATTCATTGTTCATTGCACCAGATTTGGGGGCATGATGGGAGGCACCAGTAATAACACCCTTTTTGCCTATCCAAGTTCTGAACCAACTGAGAAATAAAACAAGGAAGTTGACATGTGGAGACCGACATTTTACTTTTATAATTATGAAAAGCCAGATTGGAGGCTGTGGCTTGTAACTGCAGGTAAGTGAGTTTCCTAGTATGGAGTTCCAGACTCAGACATTCTTATCAGCCTAGAATTCCTGCTCCGTGCAGGTAGCTTGCATTCAAGAAAATGGAAAAGGGAAGGGCTCTGCTTACTTTTTCTGTTCACAATTACCATCTAGGTAAGTAATTCCACCTGGCCTGGGCAGGTGTAAGAGAGGGAGCCAAGAATGTCTAGAAATGCTGTGCTAATTTCCTCCAAAGTGGGAAGAAGTATTCCCCACTTATAATGTCAATTCAAGCCATGAGTTCAAAAAGACTCTTTTGGGATAAACAACAAGGTCCTACTGTAAAGCACAGGGAATTAAATTCAATATCCTGGGATAAACCATAATGGATAAGAATATTAAAAAGAATGTGTCTATGTATATAACTGAGTCACTTTGCCGTACAGCAGAAATTAACACAACATTGTAAATCAACTATACTTCAATAAAAAAATTTATTTTAAAGACAAAAAGGACTCCTGTGTTGAGATGAATAAGTCAACTGATGATACAATAACAGATGGAGAAAGCCAGCAGGATTTTTAGGCTGAATGACATCCAGAGAACTATTTTAAGTTGTCATGTTTTAAATAGTGGTCCTGTTCTGTTGTTCCCCAAAGTATGTGGGAAAGTCAAGAACATTCTCAAAATAATTTGTTTGATGAAGTTCCACGTTTCTTATCATTATAATTATTTCTTCTGCAATAACCCAAAAGTCTTGAGGGCAACTCTTATTGGTCTGCATCAACACTTTCTCTTTCCCTCTACCAGCACCTAACACAGTGATGGTCAATTAGAAGTCCTTAATAAATATTGTTTGAATAAATGAATAAATACAACCTCCTGAGGTCTTTAGTTCCTACCCTCATCATCTTGTTTGAAGAGTTAGAATTAAGTTTCCCATTCACAGTATCTGCCAGTCCCTTTAAAGACCCTGCTTTTCAGCACATAGAAATTCAGATTCATCTTACTATCTTGCTTTTCTGATTGTTCTTGAGAGAAAAAGATGGAAAAGTAACACCCATACCCAATGCATAGAATATAGCAGGAGTTGATGATATACCTGAAGTCTGATGATAATTTTTGTATTAAAGAGGCATCTACTAATTTGTTGCTACTTCATATTTGGAAATTGATGTTGTCTCTGAGGCCTTCAGTGAGGTCAGGAAAATATAGAGGCTCCTTTAAAAAGGGAAAATGAAATAAAAAAATGTTTCATATTTTCCTTGGTCTGTTGCTTAAGAAGGTTACTGTAGGAAATGTAAATAGACCACAGGAAGCTTTAGAAACTCAGCTCCTTGATTGGAAAAATAGAAATTCTGTTTTTTATGGAAATAAAGTAATTCTATGAAAATACAAAATGCAGTTGGTTATCATTTAGAAAGGGTTAGTCTTTTGGATTATGGTTTCTTTGATATAGTACAACTTTGGCACAGGGCTTTCCAAGTATATTTCTGAAAGCAAAATAAATGGAAAACTGTTTTCTCTCTTCATTAATGTCTTGCTCTGTTCTATTTGTGGAATGCCAAGAGGAGGAGCACACAGTTTCTCCGGATCCCTTTCAGAGAGAAGAATGAATGGGGTAAGGAAGTTGACCCTGAAAGAAAAGAATTACTCAATTTGGAGAAATAATGCTTCCCCAGACTTAGAGCACACATAGATCCTCCAATTGTGAGAAATAACGCTTTTCCTAGATCTTCAAATCCCATTCCCCTTGAGTGAAAAGAATCCAAAGAACGTGGAGAGTAGAGAAGATTTTTGTTTGTTTATTTGTTTACTAACTAGAAAGTCCTCATGACCCTACCAGGCTTATAAATTTTTCTTTTTGGATGATTCTTTTCGTTTCCTTCCCAAAGACACATTTCTTTTCCTCTCTTCTCCATTTGCCTTGAACTTTTATATGTTCTCTTGGTGAAATTCAACTTAACTCCTTTTCTTTCTTTGAATAAACTTTAGTGTGAACATTGTAATATCTTGAAAAAGGTATTTTTTGATAGGTACTCATTTTTTAATCAATATTTTTTGATCAGTGACTACATGCCAGGGCCTGGGGAAACAGTGGAGAATAAGTCAAACATCCCCTCTATCCATATGGGGCTTAACTGGCTTTCTGGAGCCTCTAAAGCAGAGGTCAGCAAACTACAGCTCACAGGGCAAATCTAGCCCATTGCCTGATTCTGGAAATAAAGTTTTATCGGGACAGAGTCATGTTCATTCCATTACATATTGTCTATGGCTGCTACCATAGCAGAGCTGAGTAGTTGCAACTCAACCATTAGGTTGGCAAAGCCTAAAATATTTACCCCTTGGTCCTTTACCAAAAATGTTTGTCAACTGCTGCTCAGGAAGGAAAGCTATTTCCTATAATACTAGGGCTAAAGAAAGAGACAGCCAGTGAAGGATTTCTGTGGAAGGACATGTCAAAACTTACTAGTCGACTCCCAATATTCATTTTGTACTTCTTTCTTTGAAGAATAGATCTAATTTTCGGTTGTGCAGGTATCACCTGGAATATAGACTGCTTTTCCTAGTCTCTTTTGCAGATGAAGATGGCATTGTAATTAAGTTCTGGCCAATGGGATGTAAGCAAAAGTGTTATGTGAACTTTCTGGAAGTATCCATAAAAGACAGAATGGATTCTTCTTTAGCCCTTTCTTCTTCCTGCCAGTTGCCATGCAGCCATCTGGAACCATGGAGCCTAGGAATGGTGAAATGGCAAGAGAAAGGACTTATTATGGAGCCAATCATGCTAATTTTGGACTACCTTCCTCTGAATTTCATTAATGTGAAGAAGAAATAAACTTGTATTTTGGTTAAGCCACTGCTATCTTGGCTTTTCTGTCAAGTGTAAATAAACTCTAGAAGAATTTTTATCTAATATCCATTTTTTACTCCCCCTCTGTGGTATAAACCTTTGATAATTGTTTTTAACTTTTTATTGAAGTGTAGTAACATATAGAGAAGTATATATGGCATGAGTATACAGTTCAGTGAATTTTTACAAACTGAACACAGAAGCATAACTAGCAGCCAAATAATAAAGAGAATAATACCAGTACTGCAACCAAAATGCCGCCCCCCCCACTTCCCTTCCAATAGCTATGCCCACTCAGGAATAACCACTCTCCTGACTTCTAATTGCACTGATTACTTTTTCCTGTCTTTGTTTATTATACAAATGGGTTCACACAATAAGTACTCTTTTATGTCTGGCTTCTTTTGCTCAACATTATGTTTGTGAATTTTATCCACATGGTAGAATGTAAGTGTGGTAATTCATTCTCACTGCTATATAGTATTTCATTGTGAATACACCACAACTTGTTTATCCATTCTACATTGGATGGACATTTGAGTAGCTTCTCATTTCTGACTACTACAAACAGTTCTACTATAATCATTTTAGGACACATGTTTTGGTGAACACATATACAGGTCTTTTGGTGAAGACATATCCCCACTTTTCTAAAGTTTGCTTTATACCACTTTGCTTTTATGAAAGACCTCCACTGACACCTGTTTTTGCCAACTGAAGGAAATCCAGAGAGGACTTTTGCTTTTACAAAAAAAAGCAGAAAGAGAAAACTATATTTAATATCCTGTAATAACCTATAATGGAAAAGAATCTGAAAAAGAATATGTGTGTGTGTGTGTGTATGTATAACTGAATCACTTTGCTGTACACCTGAAAGTAAAAAAACATTGCAAATCAACTATACTTCAATAAAAAAGTGAAAATAGTGTTCAGCGTTTGTTTTGCAGTGAAATGTTATAGAGGCAACATGCACCCTGAGCAGTGAGAATAGCACTTTCCTGGTAAACACACTTAACATCTCAGCATTGTGTTTGAACCGTGTCTGTGAGTATCTGTGGTTTATCTTGATTTATTTTGTGCATCCATTAGCAAGATGTGTCCTAAGGTAATTGCTTCTTCTCTTTATGCCATCTCAGTTTATGAAAGTTTTCATAGGAATGCTCTACTTTCATATAGCGGGGGGAATCTGTACCCATTTCTATTTGTTATATACCTAGGAATGGAATTGCTGGATCAAAAGGTATGTATAGGTTCAACTATGATAAATACTGTTAACAGTTTTCCAAAGTGACTGAACCATGTTACATTTCCACTAACCATGTGTGAAAGTTTTTATTGCTCTAAGTGCTTGCTAACACTTGAGATTTTTCTTATTTTTCATTTCAGCAATTTTGGTGTGTATGTAGTAGTACTGCATTGAGTTTTTATTTTCATCTTTCTCGTGACTTATAGTATCAGTTATCTATTGCCTCAATAATGCTGCATAATAAGCAACCACAAAATGTCAGTGGCGTTCCACAATAAGCATGTGCTGATCCCAAGAATGGAGTCAGCTAGGGGCTGGTTTGGGAGCTCTGCTGTGCTTGGCTGGCATTGTTCACATGCCTGGTGATGTCAGTCGACTGATTGGCTGAAGCTGGTGTGATTGGGGTTACTGATCTCTACTTATCTCTCATTCTCCAGCAGGCTAGCCCCAGTATCCTCATGGAAAAGGAACAGGTGCAAAAGCAAACAAGTCCAGTTGTGCAAGTGCTTTTCTGACCTTTGTTTGCATGACATTTGCTAATATCCCACTGGTCAAAGTGAAGCACACAGTCTAGCTTAGATTCAGCGTCAGTCAGTACTACAAAGTAACACGCTAGATGGCATGGAGACAGGAATGGAAGAAGTGATATATTTTTGTGATCTATCACACCGATGAAGTTAAGTACCCTTCAGATGGTTACTGACCATTTAGGTATCTTCTTTTATGATATAGGTGCTTAAGTCGTTCCCATTTTTCTCTTAGGTTGCCAGTCTTCTTCTCATTGACTTATGGATCTTTATATTTATAGATATTAGTCTTTTATTGGATGTATATTGTGAGTAGCTTCTTCCCCTCTATGAGCTGTCTATTTCTCCCTCAATGATGTCTTCTGAAAAAAAATATAACTTCTTAATTTTAATTTGGTCAATTTATCGATTTTTTTATGTTTAATGCTTTTTGTGTTTATTTTAAAAGTCTTGCCTACTCCAAAGTCATAAAGATGTTTACTTATGTTTTTCTCTAATATCTTTTTTATTTTATCTCTCATATGTAAATCATGACTTGTTTGGAATTTATATTTGTGACTAGATCGAGATAGGAGTAAAAACATTTTATTCCTTTATGGTTATCTAATTAACCAGGTAGAACTTATTGAAGAGTTTACCCTTTTCTTAGCTGTGTTGCAGTCTCACCTTTGTCATAAGTCAGATGCCCATGTATGTGTCAGTCTGTTTCTGCAATCTCTTTGATATAATTTTGAAATACCATAGCCTAGTTTGGACCGTGATTTGGGAGTTAATATCCAGTCCTGTTTCTGTGCCTAGAGAGATGTGGTAAACATCAAGTTGGATGAGCCTGTCGACTCTCATGTGAAGTGATTTTTTAGTGCAGAATTTAGGTTTGAACAGTGCAAAAGTTTGTTTCATACACTTATTGACTGACTAGGGATAAGAATAAACATGTCATGAGGAAACTTTATTTTTCTGGCTCAGTACATTGAGCAAACTATTTCTGAAGTGTTTGTAGCTCACAATTTTTCTTTCAGTCTAATGCACAAAGCTTCAGGTATGACATCTATTCCTAGGGTAACAGCTTATGTCTATTATGGCTTTGATGGTTTTCACACTAGGATTTTGGTAGGCACCAGCGTGTAGAAGATTTGCTTCCTTTCCCTCTGCCCAAGGAGAATTACATAATAGAATGATTATTATTTTGTATGAAAACAAGAACATTCTTATTTGTAGAATAGTAAGAAACATGGGCTCTAAATTTCTTGATGGAGAATCAGGGATAGAGGATGACACTCCAAATTTTCCAGACCATTTGAAATGCAGTCTAATGGGCCAGAAAGGGAAATTTTCATCATGATATGCCTGAATTAATCTGACTCTCATTCAGGCCAAAATGCAAAATATTTTGTTACTCTATATTGTCTGCCAGGAGTGAGTGTATATCAGAGATCGTACAGTATAAGTCTATATAAATACCAATTTTTAAAATTTGTCATCTGGTTAGGTTTTGGAGGCTATTAGAGAAAGAAATGGTTGAAAATGCAGGTGCCTGATTTACAGTTGTAAATAAGTAAATTTTCAGTAAGAAGAGCTGGGATAGTCTTAAAGATCCCAGTCGAATTCACCTGGAATGTATTTTCCTTGCTGTAATTTCTTAGGTTTTCTCTTTGTATATAAATATAAGGATGATATGTTTTAAAATATTTTAATAGACCCAGAAAGATAGATTTAATTTACTTCTAGTGCAGTGAGGAACTGTGAAAACTGAAAAGAAGGCAGTATTCAAAGCTGAGTACAACTTAGAAAATGACATTTTCTTCATATAATTTCCTCTTTGTGCCTCAATACAAGGAAAGAGAGGGGAAAGCTATTTATCTGGTGGCTTAGTGTTTGTCGTTTTTATCCATAGAGGAAGAGACACTCCTTTATCGTCATAATTATTTAGTCACTACACTCAGTGGCTGTTGTTCAGTGGTCATTGTCAATCAGCAACTAAATGAATTCTGCCTTGGATCATTTCTCAAAAATTTTATACATTTATGTTGCATCTGTCTCACTTGGTTATCAGCGTTCAGGAGATAAAAACTGTATCTTCATCACTTTTGAATTCTCTTCTATGTTCAGCATGCTACTGAGCAGAGAGCAGATACTCAGAATCTATTTTAAAAGATAGAATTTCAATAATCAAGATTAAAAAATCCTAGTGTTCTTTCCACTTTCCAAGCTATATTTGTATTCAATATCTAGAGAAGAGAGGTATAATATAACGAAAAATTATGAAGACTTAGATTAGGGCTATAGGAAGCAGCATTAGAGGCTGTATAGCCATTAGAGGAGACAAAATAATTAGTAAAACAATAAGAAGGGAAACTGGAAACTATAGTTTAGAATCAAGGAAGAAAAGAGTTTCAGAAAGAAAAGAGTAGTCAATGATGTCAATGTCACAGAGAGGTCAAGTTGAGGGAAGCTCGAAACAAATCTTGAAATTTGGTAAATAGAAGGTTACTTGTGACTTCATGGAAAGCCATTTCAATAGAATGGCCAACAATAGTGAGGTCAGCAGTGGTGAGCTGAGGAGTGAATAAGAGAGACATGGGGAAACATGAGTGAGGACGTTCTCTCAGGAAGTTTTAAGCGTTTTGAAGAACAAATTCGTGTTGCAGGAGTTCAGAGAAGGAAAAGAGCAAGGCAACTTCATGGAGAAGGTGTCATGAGGGGAAGGGAAATTCATGACTCATTTGGGAAGAGAACAAAAATAATGGTTTGAGCTTAAAATGGCACACAGAGGGGTGGTCATCAGGAAAGTGAAAGAGGAAAAAGATACTAGAAAATCGTAATGATAGAAGCCATGTGACATGATAAATGGTTGAGTACAGAAGGTTGGGGGGGTTGGTGATTTGGAAATTTCAAGCTTGAGTTATTAACAATACAGTGGTTCCATGAACAGAAACAAGGCACTTTGAAGAATAAGTAGATTTTGCAGGAGCCAGAGAATGAGTACTCGAAAAACTACTGAACATGAGGTGCAAATGGAACCTCTTGGTATGACAGTGAAGATGGTAGTTGGAATTGTAGGCTAGAGGAGCGATTTTACACCATCCGGTCATTGCATCCCCATGCTTGATTTCCCAGAGTTTGACATGTACAACCTCTTTAATTCATAATGTAACATCATTCTTATTGCTACTGTTTATCGACTGAGTCCAAAGCACCTTTTCTAGTCTATATCACTAATAGTCTTTATTGATAGTTCATTTGACAATCATTTACTACACAAAAGGACCTCTTCTTTTGTGGCATGATTCATGTAAAGCACTTGATGTGGTGCTTAGTCACAACAAATACTTGATTAAATGTCATGTCCCCTGACTGAAAGACCCTCATTAGCCCCTTCCTCGCATGAAATCCTACTTACACTTTGTATCAGTTTTCTATTGCTGTTGTAACAAACTACCACAAATTTAGGGGCTTAACACAATAAAATTTATTTTTTTATAGTTCTGGAGGTCAGAAGTCCAAGACAGGTCTTGCTGGCCTAAAATTAAGGTGTCAGCTAAAATCAGAGCTGCATTCCTTTCTGAAGGGGAGAATCTGTTTCCTTACCTTTTCCAGGTGCCAGAGACTTCCCACATTCTTTGTCCTGTAGTCCCCTTCCATCATTAAATTCAGCAGTATGAGTCTTTCTTATATCACATCACTCTGACACTGACTCTTCTTCTGCTTCCTGCTTCCACATTTAAGGATCCTTGTGATTCCATTGGGTTTACTCAGATAATCGAGGATAATCTCCCCATTTCAGGTCAGCTGATTAGCAATCTTAATTGCATCTTCACTCTTAATTCTCCTTGTCCAGATAACATATTCTATTCACAGATTCTGGGGATTAGGGTGTAGGTATCTTTGGGAGGCATTATTCTACCTACCACACCCTTAAAGTCACATGTATCACTTCTTCTGTAAAGCATAGGATGACTCCCCAAAATAAAGTGAATCATGTTTTTTTCAGTATTTCTTCCACACACAGTGGTTACCTCTTATTACAGCTTTTAGCAAATTGTGCTGTGATTATTTGTGTAATAGTCTGACATCTTCACTCCAGGGAAGCAAGGGCTTAGTGTCTGGCAAAGAGCAAGCTCTGAATGAAAAACTGGTGAATTAACAAATGTGGAGGAGGTAGGTGGAATCTTGGTAGGGTTCTATTAGCAAGACAAAGGGTTTATGATAGGGATGTGGATTTCAGGGCCATTTGTGATAGGATAGGGGTAGATGAATGAAAGTCAGAGAAATCCATGCATTTAGAGACAAGGCTGAGCAGTCGTTCTCAGTAAAATGGGTACAATCAATGAACAACAGGCAATGACTAGAAGCTGTGTCATTTTATCTCCCACTATATTGCAATTTAGGGATAACTTGTTTATGAACTCTTATGTCATTAGGAAGGGAGGCTAAAATGAAAGGAAGGCTGTATGTAGTAACATGTCATAAAGAGATGCCATAATGACGCAAAATCTGAAAAACCAATTAGTGTTCTCTTTTTTTTTAGGTATAGAAAACTAACACAAACAAATAATAATAACAATAAGAAAAGAACCATCCTTATTTATCCACCACTCTCCTGCGAGAGTGGTGCTTTGATTTAAATGATCAGGGTAGTTCTATTTCTTTCTTAGTCTGAGCTATCCCTTGGGTGGAGAAGGTCAACGTTGTGTTGTATGAGTGTGACGCATATTTCCTTCAGGCAACAATCAACTTCCTTTTTCCGATTCTGTGCTCCCCACACACCCGCTGATAAATAGTCTAGTCTCCCTAGAGGAACCACTCACCAGGAAGGGCGTGCCTGGTTCACATCTGACCAGTCCTGTTCCCAGGCCTGGTGGTGGTTGGCCGCTGCAAATTAATAAACTGTGCCTTAGTTTATAACTGTCTTTGTGTGTGTTATTAGAATGAATCAATTTTCCAGGGTCTAGTCAGGAGTCTAATAACTATAATGGATCTAAAAACATGTGGAAGACCGGCCCTTGATCACAGCCAGCCCAGGAGGATGTAAACTTCTCCGAAGCCTGTCTGAGCACTTTGGCTGTGAGTGCTACTGTGATGGTTCATTTTGACTCATCCACCTCCGCAGCCTACGTGATGCTGTGCTTCTGTGCAGTGGGGAATAGGGTAGTCATTGGAGCTTCTTAAATAATTAGGGGAATAAGATGGTGAAAAAGGAGCTTTAGAGAGATTAATCTGACATTGCTGTGCACAGTCGATTAAAGGGTAACGAAAGATGAAAGGTAGTTGGTGAGGAGGCCGTAAAAATGCTGCCTGGGTAGGTGAGGGTCTGCAGCGGGAAATGGGCGATGGGGGAGTTTTGTCAAGACATTGTGAAGGAAGAAACTGACCACTACCATGGATACGAGTCTGAAGAGGAAGCAGCAACCCAAGATGAGTCTTTGATTTTTATTATGGACACCAGAGTGAGGCTAATCTGAGAGAACCTGTACTTAAGAGATATTTAACAAAACTTTTGGTGGTCCCTGAATTAAAAGTGTGAAATAATTTCAATATAACTTTCTTTTTTGAAAAAAAAAGTCAGGTGATTATTTTTCAAAAAGTTTGTTAGTATCGACTTATATAAAAGATTAGCACCCAGACATATTTTTGAACTACAAGAACAATTTCATTGTTTCAAAACCTTAGCTCTCATTGCTTTTCTATTAGTTAGTAATGACTGATAAATTAGTTCAGGAAGTAAGTATAAAGCTAAAAATATTCTCTGAAATATAATGCTCAATTAGCAGAAAATAATAAAGGCACTTTAAAAATTCAATTGCCTACCAGGAAAGACCAACTTTATGTGATGGGTAAGTACCAAGTCTCTTCCTAAATTATTCTAACTGCCTAGAATCATGCAAGAAATATTTTGCAAAGTTACCTGGAATTCTAACCAATACCTAGGAAGCATGACTTGTGGGTGAAATCTGAGCAGGTTTTTAGAGCCCTTGATGGTACCAAGCTACACAGCATCTTCAGGAGACTTACATTTCATTTACACTCAAGGTCATATTAAATTTTGCGTAAACACTCTTTGGCTGGGTTCCATATCCAGTACTCCTTTCAAAAGTCATATCAAAGCAAAGGTAAAGCTAAGATAAATAAATAAAATTCATAAAGAACAAAAGCCTCACTGTCTGGTCTGGTAAATTTACCTGACTCTGTTCTCTCTCTGTTTCACACACATACACACTTTTTTAAAAATCCTTAATTGAAAAATTAAGCCTCCAGGAGCCAAAACATACACTGCAAAGCTAAAGACGGTTGGGCATTGGCATCTCCAAGAGCCTGGCACTTGTGACTGCTGTAGCTAGTTTTCGCACTGTGAAACCGCTTTTGATTTACTGCTGTCATAAAACAGAAATAGGTGTGACGTTAGGATGATGTGCGATTTGTTCTTAACTCAAAGGACTCTGGTGGCCTCTTAAATTTATTATAACAGCTCATATTAGGAAAATGGAACTAACTTGACAGGACTTATTCCTTCAGGTCCCACAGAAATTGTGGGGATTTCCCTCCTGTGTGTGGGGTTTGAGGAAATGATGAGAATGGAGATATGGGAAGAGGGGGAGAATGTGGCCATTTGATGTCCTTGCGTTAAAATAATCAACTTAGAGTTGGAGGTGTTGAGTATTAAGCTTAGGTTTCTCCATGGACGATTAAAAGCATTTCTAAAAAAATCATTTAGGTTCCCATTTTACTTGCTCATCTTTACATTTTTCACTCCAGTGTGAGGGTCCCAGTGGGGCAGGTTTCCTGCCACTGCTTAACAACATCCATGCTGGCTCATGGCAGCTTGATGGGGCATCAGGGAAAGAATAGCTCAAGTGGGCCGCCCAAGACCTCAGCATGAGTGAGTAATTGTAAAGGCTCCCCACCACGTGTGTTAATACTTGGAAATATAGAACTGAATGTCAACGGTTTACCTCTCCCAAAAGCACTCAGATCTGAGCATGGAGGCTAAGGAGAACACCACACCAGCCTGGACTCGAGAAAAGAAAGTATATGTTATCTGTTTTAAATCACGTGTCAAAAATGAGTTTTTCTTGAGCTCTCTTCTTTGGGGAGAAAAAAATATAGAAGAGCTTTTGGTATCAACTACTTTGCCTTGGTACTGAGTAGCTGCTATGAACAGTGAGATGGGGTACCCATACCAGAATGGCAAGCACATCCATTATTACTCAAAAACAAAGCATTTGGTGATAAAAGATTGGGCAGGAGTTCTCATTCTGCCGTTCTAATCCTCAGAAATCCTCAAAACTTCTCTAAATTCCAGGTTTCTCACTGACAAAGGGGAATATAATCTTTGTCTGCCTAACAGATTTACCATAAGGAAGAGTGAAGCTTGTCTTTGTTAGAGGTAGGGGTGTGTGTGTGTGTGTGTGTGTGTGTGTGTGTGTGTGTTAGGGGTGGAGAGGAGGTTTTGCCTTGTGTAAAGTAGAGTGGATTTAGTGAAGTTGGAAAGGGACACCATGCTCCCATGCCCACTGCAGTGCCAAGTCAACACCCACGGTAAAATCTAGCCCTTGCTGGAGTATTAACTATCATCAGAGGAGGCAGAAGCATTAATGCCTTGGCAAGACTGCTGTGAATAAGCAATTGCTTATGGTCTTACCCCACAGATTCCTCTGCTAAAGTTAAACTGTAGGAAAGAGATATCTGTAGTGCTTCTACTTTTCTTCCCAAAGTCCTTCCATCGGTTAGTGTGCCAAGAGAAAGGATACTGCTCTTGGGAAGCCATTATAATGATCCTGGGTAGCCTGACCTCCTTCTATACACTTTGGAGGTGATGTTCCGTGATGGCTGCACAAAGCGCCCTGCAACTTTGATCACCGACCCTCAAGATAAAGTAGCTTACCTAGGCTTAGTTTCATGGAAATTGCACTGTATCAGGAGTCAGTATAACCCACTTCTAGTCCTGACTTTCACTAACTCTGAGCAAATCACTTAACCTCTCTGAGCCTGTTTCCTAGTTTACAAGATGTCATGGATCAGGGCCAGGGGAGCTGGATGAGGGAGTGGACTAAGTGTTTAAGTTTCTTTTCAGTTCAGACATTCCTGATAGTGATGTACTAAGGCAAGGTCATCAGATGGAACAGGTAGAACATGCTTAGTCTAGTAGGTGGGGAATAACAGAAATAGCTACCAATCATTTAACTCTTTCTATGTGTAAGGACCTTTTCTAAGCAATTTACATATATTATCTCATTTCCTCCTCACAACAATCCTATGAAATAGGTGTCACTGTTATACATAATTGATGGATGAGGAAATCAATGTATAGAGAAAGACTGATTTTCCCAAATAACACTTCTGGGAAGTAGTAGATGCAACATTTGAGCCTATGTTGTTTGTCTTCATGTCCTTTAGCTTCAAATTTTAGTGGCTTTTTGCAACATTATTTTTAGAAGAATTTGAAAGCCTCAATAGGAAAGAATTCCATGATTGATTGTTGATGTTTGCCAAGGGCTTGGAAGTGTGGAGTATGGGCACCCATGCTGAGTGCCCGCTGATCCTGGTTATAGCATGAATCCTCAAGCATTCCTGAATTATCAAGCCCAGAGGAATATTTACATTTTAATACAATGCCTAGATACTTTTATTCAGACCTTTAGCAGGATAGGACATAATGGGGGCAGATGCAACCATGTCTGTCATTGAAAAGACAGAGGCATGTAGCATAAGCCTCTCCCCATCAGAGATCAGTAACTTCAACACTTATTCTCCTACCCCTCATCTCCTTGTTTGCTGTCTCCAGAATTTCATAAGTCTTTGGAAGATATCCAAAGCAATTCCTCTACAGAAAAAAAAGGTGGGACCTTCTGCTTGAATGCAAACAAACAGTGGGATTCAGGTTGGATGTCTCAGATGGTAGGGAGGAACGTGCAGGTGTGAAAATGTCTCCTAGGCAGTCCAGCCTTGATGCTTTGCATTTCCACATGACCTGGATTTACATATGGAGAAAGAACATATCTTGTTTACTGTCCTCAGATGGTTTGGATATTTTCTTCAGTGGGTAGAAAGATATACTTCTCATATTGCTGATTGATAGAACTCAATCCATGTTAGAGATTTAGCCTAAGTTTAGTCTTGAATCAGCTGTCCTTTTGGAGAAAATGTAAATGTACATATAGAGGAGAAAAATGAGTATATTTTAAACACACAAAATTATTAACTAGTAGGAGCTGGAATTTGATTAGTTATATAGAAGGTCAGTTTTATCAGGAAATACCTTTGAGGCTAATAAAGGACTAGCGGGCTTCCCTGGTGGCGCAGTGGTTGAGAATCTGCCTGCTAATGCAGGGTACACGGGTTCGAGCCCTGGTCTGGGATGATCCCCCATGCCGCGGAGCAACTAGGCCCGTGAGCCACAAAACTACTGAGCCTGCGCGTCTGGAGCCTGTGCTCCGCAACAAGAGAGGCCGCAATAGTGAGAGGCCCGCGCACCGCAATGAAGAGTGGCCCCCGCTCGCCGCAACTAGAGAAAGCCCTCGCACAGAAACGAAGACCCAACACAGCCAAAAATAGATAAATGAATAAATAAAGAAGCTTTCATTTAAAAAAAAGAAAAAAGGACTAGCATGAACTGAATGCAGGGGAACTCTCTTTTGGTGGCCATCCATCTTTTTCTTCAATTTGTTTCTTTTTTTCCAGGGTACCTGGTCCAGACCTCTCATAGCACTAACTATATTGTGCAGTTTATGTACACGTCTGCTCTATTACACCCAGATTCTCTCAAGGGCAAGGAATATCTCTATTTCATCTTGAGGTTCTCCAGAGTCCAGCACAATGCCTTGCATGTAAAAAGTATCTTTGTCAACAACTACTGTAAAAATGCTCTGTAACCAGCCACACTAAGACTCATCATCACACAAAACTTAGCATTTATACTCTAGAGCATGGTGCTGAGGTTAACTGTGGGTCAGAAGATGTAGGTTATGCTCAGCTGGGAGATTCTAATCAAACTTGGCTCCTGGCTGTAGGCTATGCTCCAGTCTGTCCCTAGAACCCGGGTTGAAGGGACAGCAACTAATCAGAAGAAAGTATTTCCCGTGGCAGAGGCAGTAGCACAAGAGGATAAACTTAACTGCACACCCACACTTCAAATATTTCATTATGTCATATCCATTAGTATTTAATTGGCCAAAGCAAGTCACATGATCAAGCTCGACCTTCATTGAGTGGCAGAATATACTCCACATCTAGTGGAAGAAACTTCAAAGCCACACGGCAAAAGACATGGATGCAGGATAGAGTGAAAAACTAGAAATACGAATGCAGTCTACCATCATAGGTACTCAGTGGGAGCTTAGAGAATTAATGAGTTCGTGTTCCTACCCTGTTTTTTCATACTTTTTTGAGTTCCTAACTAATGACTACATCAAGTGCTCTAGCGGTTTTCTCAGAATACTATTAGTGATTGGTAAATATTAAATAATTGGATGCCTAGAAATTATTCCCGTGTGATCTGAACTAGAGGGATTCACTAAGGTATAGCTGGTGCTCTGCAAATACTCTTTCTGGCAGTGTAGAGCATTTCTTTTCATGATCCAGGCCTGAGCCAAAAGAAAACAAAAATGAATCAAAAATGGAAAAAAAATTATAGAAATGCCCTCTAGCGTTTGAGCTCATACACGTGGGGTCTATTGTTTTTAGTTCTTTTATTTGAAGACTGGTTTGAACCAGTCAGTTTAACTCACCTATCCCCAACCCACGCAGAACTAATAGAACTTTCTTTGTAAGACAGTGGAAGCCTATAGCATGTGCAGCTAGAACTCTAACAGCAAAGCCCCCCTGCCAGGAAGTTGCTGCCCTGCTGGGACCCTAACTTTCCTTCCAGAACCACTGAATGACTTCTGCCACGTCTCTATGAGGTCGACACACCTGCTTTGAATATCAATTTGCCTGTGCCTCTGGATTTCCAGGTGGTGATTTTTATTGCTTTCCAAAGCATGAAATTTGAACTTAGCTTTTCCCTGATGTCAGATTATCAAAAGCACCTGAACAGTGAGCTTTTTAAATAAAGCGGCTATTTCTGGTGGTTACCTCATATTTTAAGAGCCCATTAGAACTATATGGCGAGTTTGCTAAAAGGCAAGAAGAAAAGTGTTGAACATTTCAAGTTTCAACTGGTCATCTCTCTACTAAAATATTAGGTGGGGGCTGGCTTACATACTTTTTTAATGTTCCATACCACACATCTGAAGATAGAATAATAATAAGCTGCAGTGGCTAAAGATGGAGTCTCCTTGTTTATTTTCAAAGACACTTAGGATCTTTTATGTTGGGGGAGGGGTATGGAGAAAAACAGTCCTGGATGGCACAAGACTCTGCTGGTGGCTTCAGTGTGAGGTCATTTTACACTGTAAGTCACAGAGCACAATCTGATCCTTATAAACTCATAACCTATTTTACCAAACCAAGTAGTAACAAACAAAACACCCCACCAGTTGTGACTTTACATGGTACCTCATTTTACAATACCAAGGCTGAAATGTAAAGCAAATAAAATAAAACTCTGTATCACTTGCCATGCAAATTGGTTGCCTGAGGTATAATTATCTGATTAGCCCTTGCAAACCCTTGCTTGTATGTGCAAATGTGAATCAGAGGCCTCTCACTAGACAATAGGTAATCGCTTTGTGCCAACGCTGTCTCTACTGCATGGAGCCCAATGCTGAGGCAGCTTGGCAGACCTGTTGTGGTTATTCTATGTATGAAGCAAATGGGACTTGTGGTAATAAGTGGAGCAGCTCTAAGCATACAAATACACTCTATTGTCCACTTTTATTCTCCTAAGAAAGCATGTATTTCCTTTATTTATTTGCTGTATTTCTGATCTGTCACAAAATCTTTCCTGCAGAAAATCCCAAGCATTTCTGGCGTTTCCTTAAAGCTTTATTTTCAATCAGCAGACTTCTAAGAGTTTTAGTTCTACCTCTGTGAAGCAATAATACTGATTTTTTAAAAATGTTTTAATAATGTCTTGTCAATTGGATAGGAATGTAAACCATTGTGGTCATGTGATGCCCTAGCGTTTGTTGAGTTCAACAGTTTCATTCTGCAGATAAGAAAACTAAAATTGAGAGACACAAGGGCCTGTTCAGGTAGCAGAACACCCAGACTAAATTCCAGATCAGCTGCCTCCTGTCAAATGCCCTGTTCACCCTCCCAGGCTGCCTCCTCAGTAAAACCATAGTATAATTTGTATTGGATTTTATTGGTCTGCAAACTGAAACTGAGAAGCATACAATGAATACAACTGGCAATTAAGATTATGAAAGTGGTCTCCCCCATTCTTCGCTTAAACTATTCTCTTCAAAGAATTTCTTTTTGTCCTTTCCTTAAGGGTAGGAAGTTAAGGAAGTAAGAACATCTTTGCTGCATTCCACAGCTGTACTATCCAATGTGGTAGCCACTAGCCACATGTGGCTATTTAAATTTAAATAAAGTAAAATAGATAACTAATAAGGACCTACTGTACAGCACAGGGAACTCTACTCAATACTCTGTAATGAGCTATATGGGAAAATAATCTAAAAAAGAGTGGATATACATATATGTATAATTGAATCACTTTGCTGTACAGCAGAAACTAATGCAACATTGTAAATCAACTATACTCTAATAAAAATTAAAAAAAAAAAAAAAAAGAATTGGTACCCTATTCAGTACCAGGAAAAAAATACATTTAAATAAAGTAAAAATTAAAAAATCAGTTCCTCAGTCACACTAGCCACATTTCAAATGCCCGATAGCCACATGTGGCTGGTGGCAACTATACTGAACAACACAAGATATAGAACATATCCACTGTCCCAGAAAGTTCCATTGGATGGTTCTGCTCTATTGTCAGGAAATAAATTTTTCTGCTTTCCGTTCTCTGAATTAGGCCATTGTTGAGAACATTTTTCAGAGTTATTGGTGGAAAAACATTCCTCACTGGGGAAGTCCTGTGTCTTAGTCTATTCAGTCTACTGTAACCAAATACTGTAGCTAGGTGGCTTATAAAATACAGAAATTCATTTCTCACAGTTCTGGAGACTGGGATGTCCAAGACACAGGCAGATTCTGTGTCTAGTAAGAGACTTCTTTCTAGTTCACAAAAGGTCCTCTTCTCACTGTGTCCTCACAAGGCAGAAGGGGTGATGGAGTTCTCCGGGGTCTCTTTTGTAAGGGCACTAATCTCATTCATAAGCGCTCCACCCTCATGAACTAATCACCTCCCAAAGGTCCCAGTCATAATATCATCACATTGGGGGTTAGGATTTCAACATATGAATTTTGGGGGACACAAACATTCAGTCTATAGCATCCTGACTTCTGTCTCTGTGTCACAACCTTAATACCACCTGCCTGTGAGGCTGATTCTTGTGTGCAGGAGTTTGGGTTTTCAGGTTATCATGTTCATATCAATATTTCTTTCTCAAACAAACAAAGACATTCCATTCCGTTGGATTTCTAGAGGAGAAATTAGGTGCTATATTTTATTGGAAATATCTATGAAATGAAAATTCATCACTTTCATTTTACCTTCTAGCAAAAACAATCAGTGCATTTAAACATAAAGAGCTGTCAATTTGAGTTTATAAGTGTGGGATCATGAGAAAGTAAATTTTTATGTCACTTTACTGATGAACTAAATGCTATTGAAGTACCAAGTCCAGTGAGAGTGTGTTGTCATCAATATTGCATATCACAAATATCAAATGTCACTGGATATATTGGTATTTCTAGGTAAACAAGTTTTTAAAATTATTTGGGCTTCTAGCACTGCCTCATTGTTGTAATGACTTATCCCTTTGATACTGTGAAATGTGTTTGATCTTTCAGATTTTAGAAGAAAAAATAATTGTGCAGTAATCTACTAGAGTGAAAGTCTTTGTAAGGTAAGGGAAATTAAAATAGTGACAAAAGTAACATGAGCACTGCCAGAACACTAGAGTATTAGAAAAACATAAAAATTATTAAATATAGTGATTTGGGGGAGGGAATGATGAAAAATGTCCTATCTGGAGCACTATGCATAGTGATTAAGAAGGTAGACTCCAAAGCCAATCCCACTGACTAGATAGACTTCAAAACCCAGTTCTACAATTTTCTAACATTGTGTGACTCTGAGGAATTTAATTAACTTCCCTGAGACAAGTCTAGAAAAGCCCTTATAAGGAGGACGCCACTGCAGTTGGGGTGCATTTGTAAAATAATCCCCAAATCAGCTTTCTATTCATCAGAGCCTCCTAACATTTCTGACCCCTAGTTTTTAACTCTTGCTTCATTTTCTCTTTCTCTCTACTCAGCTGGCAATCTGAGCTGGCAAGCTCAGATTTTCTCTTTCTCTCTACTCAGCTGGCAAGCTGTCCATCAGCTTATCATCTACAAGGCAGCTCCTCATTCTCGTGGGTCTGGATCATCTTTGCTATATGTACAGTGCAGAATTAGCCTGTTGAATCCGAAACCTCCAGCATTTTTCCTGGACAGCAGCTAAGTGCTTGCCCTCTTGAACAACGTGGTCCTTCACGATCTGCATCTGGCAGGATCTCTGAGTGGATGTGCTCGTACACTAGACCTGTTTCTCACAGCCTCCTCCATGTGCTCCTACAGGGTAGTCCTGACCTGCAGAGATCAGCCCTGACCACCTGTCTCTTCCTCTTTCTTCCAAGGCCCTGAGGACTGGCAGAGACTTCACCTAATTAACCTGTCGCCCTTTGCTGAGCCCAAACAAGGGTGCGATCAGCGTTAACTGAAGCAACAATGCTCAAGATTGTCTGATCTGTTACTCCTTAAAGAGTTCTTTAAATGTATAGTGATTTGTGCTGGGCACTCTGGAGAGTAGAAGTCATTTAAAACATGGCCTTTCAAAAAAGGAACTTACAATTTATTTTGGGAGGTCAATCATACAATTGAAAAGTGTGTTGCAATAGTAAAGATAGGTTTCTGGATTCTGTAGCTCTTGGGGGGAGGTTCCAAAAACTAGTCTACGTGAAATTTCCAGTCTTGCTAGGAGTGAATATTTCCTTCCTGCAGCGTTAAAACTTCTTATGTGTTTACGGCTATGAAAGATTCAGGTCCAGCCCAGGAGAAGGTCTGGTTCCCAGGAGATAAGCTGAGTTTGATTCTAAGGAAGGGAGTGAATGTAGCTATTCTTCCTGGCACCAGAGGAAGAACGGTGAGAAAAAAAAACACTCTCTTATTAATGTCAGCGGGGCTATACATATTGCCAAGGGCAAATGTTCTTAAATTGGTGATGTCAATGATCATTTATTAAAATTTGTGGTCTTTCCTTGCTGGTAATTTGTGGGTGGCTAGTGTGATTATATTCGTTGGTAAAGAAGGTCACTGAATTATTTCAGATTTCTGACTCCTGAGACTGACCCTAGGAACTGATCCCACTGGGCTGGGAGATGTAGCTAGGAGCTACGCAAGGTGAGTGAAATGTAAAGGACCCCTGACTTAGGCAAGACAGCCTATTGGTGTGACAGACAGTGAGTCTAAAAGGAGGAAATTAACCAAGCATCACAGTGGTCGGGCAAAGTTTATCAAAGAATTGGGGCCCTGGCATTGTGCTTTACAATGAAAGGAATTTAACATAAAATGAAGGGAAAACAGAAGAAAATTGGAGAAGGAAGAACAGGTTGCATAAACCTCCACATGACAAGGTCTAGGTTTCCTCACTATCTTACCACGGTCCCCTTCCATCCAGAGTTCCCAGCTCCTGTGCCCTTCCAGACGCTGCCTGGGAACTCTCTTCCCCACTCCCTCCCTCGCCCCTTCCTTCCACAGGAGACTCCTGGTCACACAGAAAGAATGGGAGGGAGGTGGGGGAAAGGATGATGTCATCCTATGTGTGAAAGTTTGTATGATTGCTGTAGTATTTTCTGGACTGTTTCCCACAGCAGTTTCCTTCATGGCAAGACAGCGTCACCAAGTACAAATCTCACATATGGACTGTCCTGGGGTCAGATGGCGTGAGGAAGTTCAATCAGCTGTTGAAATTGAACAAGGCCAGAATCCGGGTGAAAAGAAGGAAGCGCTCCCCTTGGGTACGTAATTTAATGGGAAGCCAAAAGAGTCAATAATCAAGATAAACACTATTTTAGTATTTAATACATTTAATACAATATTTTAAAAACAAAATATTATTTTTTAAATAAAGACAGGGTGGTGCTGCCTGTTTGTTTTATGATTCCGTTGTTGTGCAGTGAGAGAGGGTCATTTTCAATCAGCCCTGGGGTCCTGGACCCTGAGGCCTTTTCCTTCCTCACCAGGAGGGTTGACAAGGAGAGGATTTGTGAACAGATTGCACAAGGCAGAGCTCTATATGCAGTTGTGTTTGATGGTAGAGCTTTTATTAACTTTTCCCATTTGGCTACACCTCTGGAAGGGTGTTTTCACAAGTGCAAGTAAGGGAGCACATTTTTCTTTTTGCCTTAGGTTTCAGTACGATTCAGGATGGCGCTGATATTGAACAATCCATTCAATTTTAAAGAGGGCGGTGAGTAGGGCAACTTCCTACAGAAGAGCCTGAGGGTAGGGCAGCTAACAACAGGCGTCCCTAGTGCATTGCTCACGTGTTAAAGGCAGGGAGACAGTAACCTATGCGGGTCACTATGACAAGTGACAGAAGTAAACCTTGTGATTCAGATGTGAATTGAAGTGGAAATATGGAATGGCAGACCAGGGATCCTAGCCCTCCCCTCTACACTTGAAAATTCCTTTTCCATTGCTAACTTATCTAAGGGGTACATTATTTCACTGAGGATGATCTAGGACTAGGGAAGATAGTGAATCAATGTTAGGAGATACAAAAACATAAAACAATTTCAGAGAGAGCAAATGAATAATAGGGAAAAGTCTGGAAGAGGAAACCAGGACCAGATTTTGAAAGATTTAAAATGCTGATATAAGGAGTTTTAATTTTAACTGTAACTTAGGACTTCTGATTTAACACAGGCACCTGGGTAGCCAGTCCAATGCAGTAGAAAGAGCACAGGATTATGAATCAGATGTACCAGGTTTGAATCCCAGACATTTATTGACTGTTTTGGCAAATTATGTGTCTCCTCCAAGTTTCAATATCAACTCTATGAAGAGAATGCCTAAGGCACTGATTATTATACAAATAAAATAAGTACAACACATGGCTTACAAAAATCATTCCATAAGTATTGACTATTATTAATAAGTTCAATCATATCAGATTTAGTGATTGAATGGCAAGGAGCAGCTAGAAATCTAATTTGATTTAATTCCAGAAAGACTGAGACAGTGATGTTACCATGGATACCAACTGATATCAAGTGTATTAGTGTCCTATGCTGCATAACAAACTTAGCAGCTTAAAACAATGCCTAAACATGTATTATCTCACAGCTTCTATGGGTCGGGCATGGCTTAACTGGGTTCTCTGCCTAGGGTCTCACAAAGTGGCAACCAAGGTGTCAGTTGGGCTGCATTTTCTCTGCAGGCTCGACTGGGAAAGAATCTACTTCTAAGCTCATTCAGGTTGTTGGCAGAATTCATTTGCTTATGGCTGTATAACTGAGGACCCCTGTGTTTTGCTGGCTGTCAGTTGGAAGTGGTCTTGGGTCCTGGAGGCCACTGTAGACCTTTGCCATGTGGGTTTCTTCCACACGGCAGCTTATTTAATCAAGTCAGCAAGGGAACCCTCTTGTTCCATCTGCTAAATTAGAATCATAACATAACATCATCACAGGAGTAACATTCCATCAGCTTTGTCATGTTCTATAGGTTAGAAGCAAGTCACAGGTCCTTCCTGCCCACATCAAGGGGAGGGCATGACATAAGGCACAGACACCAGCAGGTGGGCACTCACTAGGGGTCTCCTTAAGATCTGTCTGCCATACTGAGTGAATAGGAAAATCTGAAGGAAAAACCAGTTTTGAGCTTCAGATGAAGAGTTTGGTCTTAGATATGTTCCAGGTTGTTGCCAGAACAGCAAGCAATACCATCCAGTAAAGAGGTGGAAATAGAAAATCAGAATTCAAAAGAAAAGTCAGGGATAGGCTACGGATCAGGTGGTTATCCAATATAAACAGTCACTGAAACTGCAGGGACAGATTCAATTTCTGAGGAAGACGGGATACAGAAAGAAGGATAGTAGAAGGAGGATTAAACCTCAGCCTAGATCTCTGGTGTGTGGGAGGAGAGGTATAAGGCAAACAGCAGAGTGAACCACCACTTTGAAAAAAAAGAATAATAATAAACAACAAATAATAATAATAGAGTATTAACAAAAACTATTATTTAAAGAGCAAATCCTCCTAATGTGTCAGGACTACTTAAAGGACATTACATGTACTGGCTCATATAATCTTCACAAAGCCCTGTTAAACAGTACCAATACTATTCCTGTTTTCCAGAAGTGAAAGCTGAGGCACAGAGCGTTTAAGTTGCTTGTGGGAGGTGACACAGCTAGGCTGATACTAGAAACTGGCATTTGGCTGCCAAAGAGGAAAACAGGCAGGGCAACTTCAGAGAGGCCCAGTCCTCACACAGGCGAAGTGACTCACCTTGTCAGGATGACTGAGATCCAGAGATTGAGTGGCCGTGGTTAGGAACCGTTGTCAACAGAGCAATAGGTGCAGCAGGCAAAGGCAGGGCTAGGAGATGATGGGGATCCGAGAGTAGAGGTTTTATCCATTGTGGGCTTAACCCTCCCCTCAGGAAAAGGACAAAGAACCCCAGCAACTTCTCCGCTTCATTAGATTCTTGATGCCTATACCACATAACAGCATTTAGTTGTTTGCATGACTGTATTGCACATGCTCCTCAGTATTTTATGACATATCTCCAATCTTTGTCTCTTTTGTACAGTGGACACAGTACCATGAAGTCGTTAAGAAGTTAGACTGCCTTTCAAATTATGGCTCGGTTCCTTAACTAGCAACTAGTTAAGCACTTCCTTGTTCAGTTTCCTCATCCAATAGTGTAGATCATAGTAACACATGCTGTGGTTGTGAGCTCTAATTTAGCTAATACATAAAATGTGCCTAAAAGGCCTGTAAATGCCAACTCTTACCGTTCCCACATCTTCCCAATTTGCTGGTAAGCAACCCATGAAGAGAAGCATGTCTTCTATTATTTGTTAATACCCTCCCCTCACACCTCGTGTAACCAGCATAATAGAAGGCGTTTGATGGTTCCTGGAAAATTTGTGGATAAAGTAAAAGAAATATCACCAGGAGGAATGTAAGAGAATCACAGGTGGTGGAAGAGGTGAAAAATCAAGATGAAAGTTAAAAGAAGAAACAGAATGTTTTTTAGAGGGGAAAAAGGGCATTGGATTAGAAAGTATCATGCCAATGTGGCATTTGAATTAGGACTCAGAAACTGGGACCCATGAGCATGACTTGGCCTTTCCAGCTCCAGCTCATGCTGTGTGCACAGTGTCCCCATCATCAGGGCATTGATGGAGTGAGTGCATGAAAAAGCCACAGAGGTTTTTTTTTGTAAACCCTAAAGCTAAAAACATATATTACTATTACTGAATTATTGAGGTGATCAGTGAGTTTCAATATGAGTTACCATCAAGCTTTAATGACCTTCCTTTGGATTAACTAAGTTTAGATCTGAAGTTTTGTCACCCATCACCCATCACCTCACCCTGCTTGAGGTCACTTGTCCGTGTCTCAGGTGGCCGTACAGCTGGATCCAATTTCCCACTTCACCTCTACTTTTTAGGTTTGGGTCCAGGATGGGTGAAGAAGACAGCCATTTGTAGGTAAGGTAGTACGGGAGGACCTGACCTAGGAAGTTATGCTGAGATGGGCAGGCATTACCTGGACAGTTCAGAAGTCAGATCTGGTTTGGAGTGAGCCTTCTGGAACCTAGATTTAGGGTAGGTCCTTAGCTTAGCATCACTAGCTGAAGAAGAAACCGGGGTCTTAAAAAAGAGAGAGTTTATCTCCAACTTTTTCACAGGATCAGGACTGATCCGAGGTTTATCCCCAAGTATTAGCTACTGATTGGATGTCACTAAATTCTTGATTTAATGAGAGTCCCCCCTCCCCTTTCTTAAATGTAATTGCCCAGTTACACAAGAATAGATCATGGCTGGGGCCGTCAAAGGATGCTCAAGGCAAGTGGGCAGTCCCGAGAGACAGATCTTGTCCCCTTGGGAGTGGTATATTGACTGGGTGATCTGAGCAGAGGATTAATATGAGGAAGGCTGGGGTGCCTGCTCCTTGAACCGGGGACAAGTCACTTACAGTAAGGGCTCTGTCTCAGGTCCCCAAAATGGAGAATGGAGTAGATGCCACAGGGAAGGAAAATGGAGTAGAAGTGCCCATTGCTGCTTGTTCGTTTTTCTTGTTACTCTAATAGGCTATTTTGCTCAGCTTTTTTTTTTTAAGATGGAGAAATTACTTTTCTAATTAAAAGTTATCCTTTGGGTAACAGTTAATTGGGGAAGTTAATATTTGTCTCCCCTCCTCTTCTCTACTTCTTTCTCCTAGTCTTTCTGACCCCCCTAAGCACTACTACAACCACCAACACACATCTAAAATTAACCCTTTGTAAAGAGAACCTCTTCAGGAAGAACATTTCCACCTTGAGAGGAATGAAAACATTTTTAGAATCCTAAGCTGGGGCAAGAGTTATTGCATAGTATCTAATAGTACATATTCTTTGGAGGGCAGGGAATGCACATGATTTTATGTACAATATATTCAAATATGAGCAATAATAAGAGAAGCTTTATAACTGAATTCTGCCACATAAATATTTTGACTTCTAAAATAAAAATTAATTTTTGTAATTTAATAACGTAACATGTAAATAACATAATTTATGTAAATCATTTGCCAACTGTTTCGGCTTAGATGTATTTTCAGGCACACGAAATCACCTCTGAGGTTTCATTAACTTAGCTGCTCTTCACAGTCGAGTGAAAGGCTCCAACCAGATTTCAGTGGAAGAAGGTACTGCTCTGGATAATATATCAATGAAGGTGATTGTGTTTTCTTCAATATTGAGAGTGAATCTAGCTTGGCTAATAAATTATAAATCATTAACATAACAATTCATGCTAAAAGATATAGTCCCTGTTGTCATTCAATTTGCAGACCCAGTGACAGCACATGCCATCCATGGTTAATTTTATGTATCAACTTGATTGGGCCATGAGATACCCAAATATTTGGGCAAATATTATTCTGAGTGTTTCTATGAGGGTGTTTTTGGATAAGATTAACATTTAAGTCCATAGACTGAGTAAAGCAGATTGCCCTCCATAACGTAAGTGGGCCTCATCCAATCAGTTGTAGACCTGAATAGAAAACAATAGCTGCCCTTTCCCCAAATAAGAGGGAATTCCTCCTGCCTGCTGGCCTTGCGACTTGAACTGGAACATCAGCTGCAGACTTTGGACTTGCCAGCCTCCATAATCACAAAAGCCAATTCCTTATACAAATATCTTTCTATGTATAACCTATTGGTTTTGTTTCTCTTCTGGTTCTCAGAGAGAACCCTAACTAATACAACACACCATGGTTGACATTTTGCTATTTCTTGGGGCATTATATCTAGCGTGTAAGTGGTGGTGCTCAGGATTTTAGATAGAGATCACAGTATATACACAGATTTGTCTTCATTGATTTTTTGTTTTTTTCACTTAACATTAGATCATTTTTTCCCCTATATCATGGTGTTATCAGAAAACAATTTAAAATATGTGTGATATTTCATAATATGGATATGCCATCCCTCTATTATTGGGCTTCAGGTTATTTTTGCTAACATACATAAAACTCCAGTGAACATCTCTGGATGTAAAATTTGCCCCTTATTTCTGATTATTTTCTTGTGGTAGGTCCTCAGGAAAGGAATTATTAGGTCTGGTCCGGGCTCTAGCCAGCAATGCCTGGAAGTACTTGGGTCACCTGAGCAATATATCAGGCTCTAGTAACTGAATAGCACTTCTAATAGGGAGGATGATTAATTAAGATGCAGGGAAGTAGCTTAAACAAAGATACTTACCTGATCCTCTCTGCCAGGTATTCATATTTATAAGACCTTTGCAGGGGTTTTAATGGTTGACCATGCCTGAGAACTCTCTGAAAGCTTCATACATGTTTTTGAAGTCTAGACAATATGTATACTTGTCTTATCTTTTCTCCTCAATTACAGCCAGCTACAATTGAATTCATCAGTGACTCAGCTCTAAAATGGATTCATTCTATCCTTCATGTCAAGCTTGCTTCTCTGACACTCCTGAACTCCAATATGTTCATTCTTCTCAATCCTCACTTTTCTTATAACCATGTTCTTGGCACTATTTTGCAGCTCTTCCAACTTATCTTATTGGTGTTCATTCAATGTCAAGTCAGTGACATCATCCCACTGTCTGAACTCCTATGGAGTCAGTTTGGATATCCCTTGCCATTCTGTTCAGACGTTGATTTTCTCTTGAAGAAAGGTTGAGTCAAGACTCCCTTCTTTCAAAACTAACTTGCCTTTCTTCTCCTTTCCTGTGCCATAATTTCCACTTCTGTGGTCGTTGAACAATGTAAGACCACTCCAGTCCTTGTCTTGAGCAATGTCTACTTAAGAACCTGGATCTTTCTCTTTATCATTCTTATTAAAATAACTAACGGTCAAAATCTTTCTAGAGTCTGAATGAGGATTGTGTTTTTTGTTAATCAACAGTAGTTATCTATTATAGTTAGAATTATTCTTTTCTCTCTCTTAGGGGCAATTGCATTTCAAAGAGATGTTACTAGGGAAACAGATCTTAAATCTAAAGAAAAACATCTTTACAGATGATATTTCACAAACTATCTGGTGGTCTGGTAGGGATTTGGGGGAGATTTTTGATAAGAGTTACCCATGAAATGTCATCAAAAAATGAAAGTGTTATTCAGTAACAAATGAGAGGGTCTTGAATTACAATCATAATAATTCACATTTTTCTAAGCAACTTTCAACATTTGAAATGCTATGCTTTCATGTAATATGTAATTTAAAATTCAACAACCCACCACACCAATGCAAGATGCTAATAACGCGAAACTGAGGGCAGGGGGAGAGGGAGTATCTCTCTCTGTACTTCCCGCTCAATTTTTTTGTAAAGCTAAAACTGCCCTAAAAATAAAGTTTATTAATTAAAAGAAAGTTCAACAACACTGTGAGATAGAAATTTTCATCTGAATTTTAAAGAATCTCAAATGTAGAGCGATAGAAATTTTCATCTGAATTTTAAAGAATCCCAAATGTAGAGCAGTGTTAAGTGCAAACCCAGATCGGTTGACTCAAGACTCTGGTCAGGATCCCCACTTGTACTGCTTCATTTCCTCCCCCGTGGAAGGAGAACCTCGAGCCTGCCTGTTTACACTTTTGCTTCACATTCATCTTCAAGGATTGGACAAATTTGTCCCTCCATTAAGGAAAAAAATGAACCAACTAACCAGCCAACAAACAAAACCAGCAAAGAGCGGGCAAGTGAACCTGTAGAGGAATTGTACAAACTGCTAAAACCCAAATCTCCTTATGTTTAGTTTATCCCTTCAAGGGTAAGAACATGACAATGTTTCAGAGTCTCTCATCACTCTGAGTTAGTTCTAAACTACTGAAATCTAGTGACTCCACCTGGTATAGAGATTCCCTTATGCCAAGAGTAAAGAAAACCATTTTTCTCAGAACCCAAGGGTGTAATCAATGAAGAAGACGCCAGCATCTCTGTTGAAAGACCCACCATTTGTGTTTGTGATGGCAGAGAAGGCACAGAAAGCTTCTGAGAGCCTGTGATACTTTTAGCAGGCATCTGGCATTTGAGGCAAGACCATTTACCCATAAAACTGCCTTCTCTTTCAGCTTGGTAACCATGGACTCTAGCCAGAAGTGATTTTGGCTCATACTTGTCCTTTCTGAATTCCTCTAAAGAGTGAGGGAGAGAAAGGAGCGAATTTTTTTTCCTTTTTGGTAAATTAAATTAAAATAAACAAAAACATCTACTTATATAGTTAAAAATCCTTGGAAAAGTACAAAGCTCTGATTGTATGGATAGAAAGCTAGATATTTGATAAATGTAAAAACACCCACATGCACACACAAAAACACTTTTTTTACTTTTGAAAATGGATTGAGACCTCATAGTTCTGAAGCCAGGGCACACAGACTTTCGCTTACCTTCTCTGGTCTGGCAACTTCATTCTGCTGGCAATAAGTTTGGCTTGTACAGTGAGATTTTGAAGAGAGGTCTGAGTTTGATTAACTGTGCCTTTATGAATAACATCCTCAGAGAATTCCAGGCTATGTTCAGACTCTCAACTATAGCAGCCATGGAGCATTGGTGTATGGCTAAGCTGTTCCTTGCAATCTTCCTTGAAGATTCTGACAGATCATAGCTCTTCCAACCTATGGCAGTCATCACCTTTTTTGTAGGGTGATATTCCTAACATTTTCGTTTTATTCACATTTATTGGGAAGCATTAAATCCATTTTGGTATGATTTGTCAGTTTATTGGGAAGCATTAAATCCATTTTGGTATGCAGTTTGCTCCCTGCTGGAATCAGATATAGACTTGGGATGTTCTCAAAGGTGAAGACATACCTAACTGGAGGGTTAAGACAAGTAGAAGAGAAGGGGAAAAAATCCCTAAAATTATTTATAGCTGTTGTAATTTCCTACAGCTGTAAATAGTCTACAGCTATAAAATTTAGTCTTAGAGTCTCCCTTTGGTAAGAGTTGCTGTCTGTGGACTCTTCAGATCATGGAGAATCAGCAGTGGTGGTAAAATGCCAGGGCCACACTCATGGCAAGTACAGCTACTGCGTGGAGGAACTTTCCCGGTTGTTCTGTCAATTGGTAAATGCCATTAAGTGGAAAATCAAACGGCAACTAATGTTTTTTCCTCCTTAACAGAGACCACCAAAAGTGGGAAAAAAGGCCATTAATCTTTCCTGTGTTAATTGAGAACACTGGATGCCATTATGAAACCATTTCCTTTGGTGTCACACTACTCATTTGAATCCCTGCTCAAGTTTGTTGAAACTGTAATGGTAGTAGGCGTTATCATGTCACAGGGTACCATATTACAGCATGATTGCTTTCCATTCTACATGGTTCATAAAGCAAAATAAATTTTGAATAACCAATGGTGAGGGTTTTAATTGGTATATATTTTCAAGAGAAGAAAATGTTCCAAACATAATATACTGCATTGGTAATTCAGTAAGTTTTCTCTTTACTGTGCTATTAAAGATGCAAGATATTCATATTATGTTGTAATTTTCTACCTCTTTTCTGCAGAAAAGGCAAAAATTTCAGTACTATCATATATCACATGTATGTGTGTTTTAGAAAGTGAAAAGACTTTTGTCTTATTAATTTTTTTTAAAAATCAGCAATATCTCTAAGAGAATCATTTCTAGGAGAACAGTCATCTTTATGGAGTTCACTATAGTGTGGAAATCCAGAGTAACTAAGAAATCATCAAGCAAACCAGTTTATTTGTAATTCCTACTCAATCTTCTTTCCTTTTAGGAATTTCTCTCTTCCTACCCTTCTACACTAACTTCTGCACCAGTACAATATTTCCAATCAGCTTTTTGTACAATTCCGCTTGCTCTGAACCTTTGCCCTCCACCCCCTCATCAAACTATATTATTTATTCCTTCAGAAACATTGACTAAAAAACAAACAAACAAACAAACAGGACTTCATTCAGCACCAAACATTTCACCAGCAATGATGGATAAAGACCTCAGACTACTATATGAAACATATTTTCAACTCAGAATTTCATATTTAGCCAAACTATCAATCAAATGGAAGGCCATTATGAAAGTCTTTTTTAGAAAGGCAAGGCAAGGACCCCAAATGTTTATCTTCCACAGACCCTTTCTTTGAAAGTTATTTGGGCATGTATACCTATTCAAACAATTCTGTACCTAATTCCCAATTTGGAGTGAGGCATGGTTTCTCACACCACCAAGCAATTCTCGGACACAAGCTGGGTGTCCTACAATTCAACTCAATTCTGACACTATCTACCTGGAGGTTGCATCAGATCCCACAGGTTAAAGGCTCAGTCCTACAAGGCTGCACACATGCACCGTCCGCACCCTACACAGACCCCTATACATACACACTTCGGTTGCCTATGAAAAACCCAGGTTGTTACCTGTACTTCTGACCAATGGACTGTAAATCAGAGGGTTGGGTTTGAGACAGAAAGGAAGGGGGCAGGACACAACCATTAAAAGAATGACACAGTCATTGAGAAATCAGGATATGACAAAAACTGGTTAGAACCTACTCGGCCCAAAGTGGTGGAAGATTTGACTTCTAGTAGACCTTGAGCCTTGGTACATGCTCATTGTAATATGTTAGCACATGCTAAATGACACACCCACCAATGCCATGACAGTTCCAAGGCTGACCATAAAAGGCCAAAAAGTGGGCGGTGGCCCAATTCCTGGAAATCCCCCTTCCCCAAAATAGTTGGAGTATTCCTCCCACTCATTAGCATAGGAAATTACCCAGCCCATAAAAACTAACAACCCCACACCCCAAGGCCGCTCTCCCTGGACTGCATTCTGCCTATGGAATGTGTATTTCTCTCTTGAATTCTTTCCTGTGTGAAGCCAAGGACCCTCATTTGGCAGCCCATCCCAGGAACTCGCCTGAGACCTGGGACATGACCATTCTCTCACTGCCCCTTTCTCCCACAACAGGTTAATTTTCTAGAGTATCTCACAGGACTCACTAGATTTCTGGTTTATTACAAAGGATAAGAATCAATAGCCAAATGAAGAGATATACAGGGCAAAGTCTTGAACAAAGGGACTTCTGTACTCATGGAGTTTGGGTTCCAGCACGTGGAAGGCTTCTGCTTTCCCAATCTGAAAGTTCTATAACTCTCTCCTTTAGGATTTTTGTGGAGGCTTCATTACATTGGCTATTGGTGATTGATTCAACCTCTAGCCCCTCTCTCTTCCTTGGAAATTACCAGGTGGGAATGAAAGTTCCAAGTCTCTATTCAAGGTTTGTTCCTCTGGCAACCATCCCCCATCCTTAGATGCTTTCCAAAAGTCACCTGATTAACATAAACCCAGTTGTGATGAAAAGGGACTTGTTATGAATAACAAGACACCCATCTCACCTTCATGGCTCTGACGTGATCTCAGAAACTGAGGATAGAGAAGAAATATTATAACAAAAGATGCCCCCATCGCTCCTATCCTCAGGAAATTCCAAGGGTTTTGAGAGCTCTGTGCCAGAAACAGGGATGAACCCTGAACGAAGACTACATATATTTATTTGTTATGTGTGTGTGTATGTATATATCTTATTATAAATTACAATATCACACCTATAAAACAAGGGAGTAAATCAAGAAAAACAAACTGTGGTTTCCAGGAACCATTGGATTAAAAGCAAGAAAGGAGTGGCATCTTACACCAGATTCATTGATTTGTAGTAGCTCTAGAAAATCCAGATTGGAACAAAAGCATAGAGCTCTAGCTATAGGTGGGAAAAATCTGAGGATATTCTCTTAGAGACAAAAACCGGATTGTAAAAACAAAGACAACTCATTCCAATTTGATTGCAGGATCATGTTTATTTCAGTGGCATAGGATTATGATATTGGATTACTATATATGTGTGTGTGTGTGTGTGTATATATATATATATATATATATATATATATATATATATATATATATATATATATATATTATGTTAGGTAACTAGTCAGACATGAGCAGGTCCTACCCCATTCTGGAGGGGGTCACCTTTCCCTCCCCCACCTGGACCCTGGTAATCAGCACACCCAGAGAGCCTCCTTCCTCTAGTCAAGGACCACCGATAAGTTTAAAGCCTTATCAGGACTAAGCAGGATAAAACTGTTACCAAGTCCAAGCTTGCTCTGCTCGCTGCAGACAGGCCAATGAATCGGAGACAAGGTGTTGAGGCAAAGAATACGACTTTATTTGCAAAGCCAGCAGACTGAGAAGATGGCAGACTAGTGTCTCTGAAAAACCATCTTATCTGGGTCTGGATGCCAGTTTCTTTTATAGAATCAGAGAGGGAGAGGCTTTGAAGGAAGTAAAGTAAAAGGGCCATCAGTCTCCTGGAATGAGCAGCCTCGGTGAGGGGATGTGTTAGTTTCTTCTCTTTTGCGGCCATCCACAGGTGAGCAGGGTCAGATTGTCTCCCAGTGAGCTGAACAAAAGAGGGGCAGGGTTCCCCGAGGCAGGCCATATGTATGATTAGAATAACAAAAGCAACGAAAAGCAAAGGTTAAAGTCAAAGAAACAGATCCCATGTGGAGTCCAATTTAGCTCTTCCCTGTTACAAAACCACCAACGCAGGTTGGTACAGGCACACCAAGACCTAAAAAGTGACTCGACGTAACCAGGGCCCATTAGGCCTTAATTATAATAAATCAGCCTTGCGGTTTTTGCCCCCCACCATGGGTTTCGACTGGGTGCTTATGGGTAAGCGCCTGCACACTAAGGAAAAGGTTATATAACCTAAAACTGCCAATCAACCTGTCAGTCGAATGACATAGAACACGGGGAGGGATGGCCACCACTCTCAAAAACCCAACCCTGCCCTCACTGCGGGGCTGTTTCTGGTTTCCACACAGCCAGCTCTCATTCCTTCTTGAGAGTGTAATTTTGCTTTGCTTAATAAAACTGTTGCTACTAAAAACTGCTTTATGTCTCTCAACTGAATTCTTTCCCTCCAGAGGGCAAAAATGGAGGAAATGCTGTTTCGCCAGTAACATACATAAGGCATGTAACAAAGAAATGTAAATAGAGCACACTATCCTCTCAGAGTTGAATAATTTTTATGTGGACACAATGTAAAGACTGTTCATTGATTTTCCATTTCTAGAATCAACTTATAAGCAAAGTGCAGAAGACAGATATAATTATAGAATGAAATAGAAATATTTTTATTTTAGAAGAAGGGAGGAGATATGGAAGCAAGTACTGGAGTACTAATGTCTTTACTTCACAAAATGGGACCTTGAGGCACACTCTGTGCTGGATAAAAGCAGTGAACACTTAAGCATGCTGCTTGAAGTTGCAAAGTAACCAGCAGAGGGTCTGAGGGCAGTGGCGTTCTCAGTCTGGATTAGGTAGTGTGTCAATCAGGATTCTTAATTGACAGCAACAGAAGCCACCTCTGTCTGACTCAAGAAGAAAAGGAAAGCCTCTTTTAGAGGACTGGAGAAACTGAGGCTTAGTGACCAGGAGCAATTTTAAAAATCACACAGCAGAAGTGATCTAGTGGCAGAATTCCTTTGTTAGCTGAGCAAGGCATGACAGTTTGTACTTTAAACACAGTTGGCATGGGAGGCTGGGTGTCCTGATGAGCACTGCTGCCACTGCTACCCAGAAACTTAATCTTACCACAAATGTGCCTCTGGGGGCTTCATCCTACTATCTGAGAGGAACAGAAGATCTGTGCTTTCAGGAGGCTAATGTTTTCTGGTGGAGTACTGGAAGCTTTGTGCCTGGCAGGGATAGGTGGGGCAGGTGAAGTCATCCCTGTGTCGATTGGGTGATGGGTCTAGGGAGTGGAAGGGACTGCCAGTGTCATGCTTCTGCTTTTCCAGTTTGGACCCCAGAGCTGTGACATTAGCTCACTAACCTATCTCTAGGGAACACCTCTCTCTTCCGTCACTCACCACAAGCTGAGCCATAGCCTGGGAGGGGAAGGTGCAAACTCTCTTTAATCAGGGCCAGGGTTATGTAACCTCTTTTATCACCACAAGGGTGTGTCTCCTGAAGCTGGCAAGGAAGGCAATAAATAGCTTTCAAGTGTTTCATTTAAAACCTCAAATAAATACTTTTTTTTTTTTTTTTTTACTTCATTTGCTTTGTGAGACTTTTGAGCTTTATTAATTTTTTTTCTAACTTGGGAGCATAATATTTTAACCCATCAGCACTGGAAGTCAAGAAAGACACAGGATCTTAAGTAAGTCATGTAACATTTCTGGAACTCAGGTTTCCTTACTGGTAAAATGGATTAGTTCTCCTCTCAAGTTATTTTCATTGAACATTCTACGATTCTGTGATTGAATTCAGTAAATCCATTTTATATTCCTGTGTACGGTCTGCATCTTTTTTTCTGTCTTCATGAGAGACATTATCAACAGCTTCAAGGGATAAAAGTAAAAATTTTATCTTTAGGATTCTAACCGCCCCCCCATCCCACCCCATGAAAGAATCTCTTGATTACATACACATATGAGTCAGGGAGAAGGATGTAGAGAAAACTCGTTGTGGTTTTAGTGGCTTAAAAATAAGTCTCCACATTATTCACAACAGCCCCAAAGTTAAGCAATCTAAATGTCCATTAACTGATGAATGAATAAATTAAATGTGGTATATCCGCACAATGTAATGTTATTTGGCAATAAAGAGAAATGAAGTACTGATATATGCTACAACATGGGTGAATCTTCAAAACATTTTGAATGAAAGAAGCCAGACACAGAAGACCACATACTGTACGATTCCATTTACATGAAATATCCAGAATAGGCAAATCCACAGAGACAGGAATTAGATTAGTGTTTGCCAATGTAAAAATTAATAAACTTCATTGGGATACCCAATTAAGAAACTTCATTAAAATAGAGTCAGGAGGCCAGAAGGGAAAGCTCTTACACCCTATGGTGATAACAGAGCCCAACAGGAGGAAGAAAGACTTCCTCTACTTGCCTGGCAAGAGCTCAGCCAGTGAGAGACTGTCACAACTCAGCCAATGAAAAGCCACTATACTTTGAACTCTCAATTCCTCCAATTGACTCTTAGCTTACTAGAACACTCCCAACTTCTTTTTCCCCTATTTAAAAGAGTTCTTCTCTCCTTGCTGTTCAGGGACCTGCAGGTGACTCGCCATTTTTGCAGATCTTGTACTGCAATTCTTTGCTGATCCTGAATACACCCATTTGGGCTGGAGAAATAACTGGCAGTCTATCGGTTTTAGGTCAACATTTTGGGGGTCAGTATGGGGATCCAGAGAAATCCTGACAGCTCTGAGGCTGGTGAGCAAACAGGTGCCGTACCCACATTGAGCCCGTTGTTGCTCACTGCTTTTCTCCCAAACCCTGGAGTTTGAGGGTGAGTCTTTCTCTTGGATCCAAGCTTCCTTCCTCTTTGCATTTTGAAACTCTCCAGGTTTTATTTGGGATCACCTTTAAAGCTTCGTCCTTTCCGGTTAAGGCCTTGTTCTGTCTTCAAGTACTTATTTGGTACTTTGGCTTGACTCTTCGAACTCAGGATGTTTCAACTGGAACTCTGTTAGCTTTCAGCTTGATTGCTTTTGGTAGAAGGGCTGTTCCATTGAAGACTTCATCCTGCTCCTTAGGGACTAGGCTGTCCCCTTAGAACTTTCTGGTGTTAAGCCTGGCAAATAGCCTGTTTTGGCTATTTGAGTTGTACAAAAATTTTTCTTTTACTCGAGAGAAAAACCTCTGGGAAATGGAATCTGAGTTATCTAAATATTTGAGGGTGCCCCCCCCTCCCTAAAGGGATCCCAGTTGATTTTATGTTTAAAAGTCATGGTCCTTCCTCAAGTGCATTTCTAACTAAATGGACCAATCTAATCAAAGGCAATTTAGAACATCAATAGCTATCATGGAGAACTTCTGAAATTCCCAAACTTACTTTTCATACAACTGAATTGGACAACCACAGCTCTAAAATTTCCAAAACTGAATGGAACGCCTATTCTGATTAGTATTCTCAGGCTTCCAAATGTTATCAGGAGCCTAAAGTTGCCTCTTAACAAAATAAAATTTTATGATTGACACAAACAAATGATTAAAGAAAGATAAAATAGCATCCAAAGCCTCCTCCTCCTCTCTCCCAGCACCTCTGTCTCAGGTTCTACCTCCAGTACCATCTTCCTCCTTTCCTTCTAATACCACCTACACCTCCCCATAGCCTCAGTTCCCCCACAATGGTTCTCTCACTGAACTTCCATTTTCCCCTCAAACTCTGTCTACTCCCTTTTCTTCTGAACTTGTCAGAATCTGTCTCTTTAAAATTAATCCTTCTGAGGACCCAGAGGCTAAACCCTTAATTTTTATATTTCCTGGACTAAATCTGAACTGCAAGCCATACTCAAAGATTTCCCCCAAAGTAACTGAAAATCCTTACAGATTTGATGAGCAATGTAATATAGGCATTTAAACTTATCAGCTAGGTTTCTCTGACTTACATCATCTAGTTCATATGTTTGTTGGCAAAGGCCAGACCCCAGTGTTAGATGAAAACCACTGATTGGGAAAATCCTAAAATGTCTCTAGAATTACAACTGGGAGACCAGTCTGCTAATTTATATGATCTGGCTCAAGCGATCTCTTGGTGACTTCATTGGCCAGTCAAGTCCTAGGGCTTTTCCAAGGTCTGTTGATTGGAACAGAATTCAGGCTTGCACATAAAAATCAGATGAACATGTTCATGACTACTGCAATCAACTTTATTTTTTTTAATTTTTTTGCAATCAACTTTAGATTATTATTATTCTTTAAATTCTGGTCTTCCTGTAGAGGTTGATCCCATCAACCTCTACAACCTTGATCCCATCAAGTTGTATCTTTTAACTCTGTTTATTAATGGGCTGGGACCTTTCCCTTCTAGTAAAAAGAACCAGGGTGGAATGGGAAACTATGTCCACTCCAGTTTTAGTTAATCTGGCAAATCAGCTCTCTCACACTCTAGATGAGTCATCTAAAAGGAAGACTGCTAAAATTTTTAACCTTCAACTTCAGCAAATTAAGGCCCCTAAATGATACCAAAACCCTCCTAATTTCTGCTATTATTGCAAAGATCCAGGACATTGGAAAAGAGATTGTTACAAATTTAAGCACCTCAGGTTTTTAATGAGAGTCCTTATTTCTCACAAATCCTGAAGGCTGATCTGGATGCTCTAAAGTTCCCTAGAGGTTCTACTTTGTTGCAATATGTGGGTGATTAGCTTCTTTTCTCTCCTTCTCAAGCCTCCTCACAGGAACACAGCATTCACTTGTTAAAGCTTTTAGCCTTAAAGGGACATACGGTTGCTGAGGAAAAACTGCAGTTTACCCAAACCCAGGTTCAATATTTAGGGCATCTGATATCAGAAAATGGGCTACAGCTAGATCCAGATAGACTTCTCAGTGTCCTAAATTTCCCTAAACCCAAAACTAAGTGCCAACTGCAAGGTTTTCTTGGGCTAGCTCGTTATTGCCAAAATTGGATTCCAAATTTTTCTCTGACGGCCAAACCTCTGGTTGTTTTACTCAACAATAACAACTCCCACACAATTTTATGGGAAGAACAGAGCAACATAGCCTTTAAGGTCTTAAAGGAGAGTTTGATAAACCCACATGCCCTAGGGCATCCCATTTATCCTTTTTTCCTTTTTGTGTAGGAAAAGGAAGGGAATGCCTTTGCAGTACTCACCCCCAAGCACAAGGGCCACCATTGACCCATAGGGTATTATAGATAGTAACTGAACCCTGTGGCACAGGGATACCCCGTTTGCCTTAGGGCCTTTATGACCACTGCCCTTTTGCTTAAGACCACCAAGAAAATCATTGTGGGGTCCCCTTTAACTATTTTTGTACCTTATGCAGTAGAAGCTCTCCTGAATTCTCATCACACTCAACATTTCTCAGCCAGCCACCTCACCTCCTATGAAGTCCTTTAGTTAACTGCTCCTCACATACCTCTTTTGCGCTGTAATAACCTTAACCCTGCTACTCTTCTCCCCTCCATCACTAATGGAGTCCTTCAGGACTATTTAAAACTGACAGGATCATCTCCTGACTCCTCATGATAATCTGCAGTAAATTCCTTTGGGTAATGCTGACTTCTCATGGTTCACTGATGGTTCTTGTTTAAAAGATGACAATGGCAAATATAGTGCTGGTATGCTACTACAATTCCTTTTGATGTTGTTGAGGCAGCATATTTACCTATAACTACTTCAGCCCAACAGGCCGAATTGTATGCTCTTACATGGGATTATACTTTATCCAAGGACAAAACTGCCAATATTTACGCTGTAGTAGATTATGCTTTCAGAGTAGCTCATGATTTTGGAATGCTGTAGAAGCAATGTGCTTCCTTACTTCCAGTGGAAATAAAATTTAAAATGATCACGAAAAAGTGCCTACCTTACTTGTCCCACTTGTCTAAAATACAGCCTGTGGAAGACCGTACTGCTCTTAGACATTTTAAACTGCCTAATGAACCATTTGAGGTCTGGCAATTGGATTTCATACAACTTCTTTTGCCTCATAGATACAAATATGTTTTAGTCATGGTCTATGTGTTTTCACACTGGACTGAGGACTTCCTGAGCAGACAGGCTACTGACTCTTATGTGTCTAACGTCCTTTTGGAAACTATTATCCCTACCTGAGTAATTCCTTCATACTTCATAGTGATTAAGGAACTCATTTTACTGGTCAGATACTTCAACAAGTCTGTGCTGTTTGGCTGGTTTTACAGCACTTTCACTGTGCTTACCACCATCAGTCCTCTGACTGAGTTGAATGAGCTAATGGTATTATTAAGACTCAATTGGAAAAAAAAAATGTAGAGTCTTTCCAAAAAGCATTGTCAAAAACATTGTCATTTTTCCTTCTAAATCTCAGATCCTTTTGAAAATCTCAGATTTTGAAACTCATAGACTCTCACCCTTTGATATAGTCACAGGATGCCCAATGATCTTGCCTTTTTGAACCAGACAGGATAAAAGGAGGGATACTCCAATATTAGTAGGCTGAAATTGCTTCTATTAGAAATAACGATGCTTTGGTAGAACAATATTTTCATGGTGAGCTCTTGGGAGATGAAGACCTTATTGTCACACCTTGCAATCTGAAGATTTTTTCTGTTGGAAAAGACACTTCAAGAAGAACTGTTTTCAATCTCTCTGGAGAGGCCCCTATCAGGTACTGCTAACCAATACTTGGGCTGTCAAACTCCAAGGAAATAGACTCTTGAATTCACATGACATACCTAAAGAAAGCACCAAACTCTGACTGGACCTCCTGGAATCTGAGCAGATGACAATTGATAAGACAGCTTTCCCAAGATATCTGGACCAAGCTTGTTGGACATCTGACTGCCAACCTTTGATGATGACATAACACTTCAGATGATCTCCAGTGTCTATGATCTTGATAACATAAGGATTTTAGACAAAAAGTGCCTGAGAGTTCTCCCCCCTACTCCTCCTTGCTACTCCAGTGTGACCTCAATACTTTTCCATCTGTGCACTTTCCCTCTGGTGTGGAACACTAACCTCAGGAAAGGTCCTTCCTGACATTGAAGGACAAAAAGCCGCTGGAACTGAAAAATCAGACTTGATCAGTGATGCTTTCAGAGAAAGATCTTGATCAAAAGAGGGAAATGTAAAAATTAATGAACAGAAACCCCAATTAAAATAGGGTCAGGAGGCCAGAAGGGGGAGCTCTCATGCCCTATGATGATAGCAGAGCCCAATAGGAAGAAGAGAGACTTCCTCTTCTTGCCTGGAATGAGCTCAGCCAGTGAGAAATTGTCACAACTCAGTCAACGTAAAGCCACTGTAGTTTGAACTCTCAATTCCTCCAATGGACACTTTGTTTACTATAGCCGTCTCAAAGTTCTTTTTCCTTCTTTAAAAGAGTTCTTTTCCCCTTGCTCTGTGTGTGTGTGTGTGTGGTGGGGAAGGAGGACTTGCAGGTGGCTTGCCTTGGTTACAGACCCCAAATTGCAATTCTTGGCTGATCTTGAGTAAACCCATTTTTGCTGGAGAAATAACCAGCAGTCTATTTGTATTAGGTCAACACCTAGGACTAGGGGTAGAGAGGGTTGGGGGATAATGCAGACTGACTGCTAATATTCTCATTATATTGACAAATATATTCTAAGATTGATTATGGTTGTATAAAACTGTGAGTTACTAAAATCCAGTGAGTTATAGAATTTAAGTGGGTGAATTCTGGGCATGCAAATTTTATCTCAATAAAGATGTTATATAAAAAACAAAAACAACCCCCCCCACACACATCTCTAGTCCCTCAGTAAAGGGTTGGCTGCTGGGAGGAAGGGGTTGGAATTTGAGGGTCTGTGTGATGGGACCTTAGGAATTGCCTCCAAAGGTTTGTTTGCATCTCATTAAGTGGCAGCACAAGTGAACTCAAGGAAATTTGACCAAGAGCTGTGTACTCCTTAGGGTTCAAGTTTACAGAGAGTGACATTCCCACTGAGAAGTCACTGCAGAAGGAGGCTCTACTTTGACCTCACACAAGAGGCAATGGAGTGAAGCTGTCCTCTGGGCACAGCCTCTGGGGCTGGCTTTACTGGCATGACGGGACTTCTCCCTGTGAGCTGTAGCCTCTCCCACAGAGGTGCCTCTGCCACTATGTTTCTGAGTAGTCAGGTGTGCCTCGGACACACCTAACCATATTTCCAAATCTTCTCACTTAGCTCAGTAGCAATGAGTCTCCTGTCTTTGAAGAAAGTCTGCGACTAGGACAAGGTCTCCCCAACACTATTACTCTTATTTGGTCCCCATTCCACCTTCCGACGTGACTCATCAGTGCTGGTTTCTGCAGGGCAGCCAGTGCCTCTGGGCTTTGAAGGGTCAGCAAACTGGACAGTCATAAACTATCAGGGCTTCCTGAATGGATAGAGACTTGAAAGAAGTTAGAATGGGATTTTGCACATTGCTGCTCTTGGTGGAATGAGGGACATTGAGCACTGCACCCTGGGGACCACTTGGGGCATTCTGTTTGCTCTGCAAAGTAAGTAGAAGTCTTTAGCTAGGCATTCTTTCATTCTGTTTGCTCTGCAAAGTAAGTAGAAGTCTTTAGCTAGGCATTCTTTCATTCAGTCATTTATTCAGTCAACCTTAGTTGAACACTTACACTATCTGCTACATTCAAGGGGGTCTGAGGGGAAAAATGCTTTGCACGTTGGAGCTGCCCTGGGGCTGCTCAGGGTCTACTGGGAAGTTAGGCACAAACCTAAACAGCTATAACAGAAAGTGGAATCTGGTGCATTTTGCTTTGGGGATGAGATGCCTACTTAGATAAGGTAATTCTTAAAGCTGTTATTTAATGATAAAATTAATCCATACATAAAAAGAGCTTTTATAGAATATCAGTGGCAGGATGTGAGGCCCTAAATGATAGTATTTTATTACAAATTTTCACAGAGGACTCTAATGTACAGCCAGAGTTGAGAATCACTGCTCTCAACAATTTATTAAAAAGTAGAGAAATAATATAGCTATAGTCACTACATATCCTGTAAGCAAATTTGGGCTATATAGCTTAACAGAATTATTTTCTGACTTGTGAATTTAGTTATACAGAAAACATTTTTGTCAAGCAATTGTTTTAAATCAGTAGTTCTCAATCTCTTTGGTATCAGGACCCATTACACTTTTAAATATTATTGAGGATCCAAAGAGTTTTTGTTTATGTGTGTTATTTCCATGGATATTTACTGTATTACTGTTTTATAAATTAAAACTGAGACATTTTAAATATATTTTGTATTAATTTATTTTAAAATAACATTAACAAACCCATTACATGCTAACACCAAGAGCATAGTTTTATAAACAATAACTATATTTTCAAAAACAAAACAGTTTCACGAGAGGAGAGGCACTCTTTCATTTTGTAAGTCTTTTAAATGTCTGGGTTAATAGGAGACAGCTGGATTCTCATCTCTGCTTGGCATTCAATCTGTTGTGTATCTCACATGATCTAGGCTCTGAAAAACTTCACTGGACCCTCAGGAAAGAATGCGAACAAGGCAAATGACGTTTTAGCATTATTATGAAAATAGTTTCAATGTCAGGGACTCCACTGAAAGATTCTCAGGGATCCCCACATTATATGAATTCTCATAACAATTCTGTCATTGAAGAAAAATGAAGAAACTGAGGCTTGGGAAGGTAAGGAACCTGCCCAGGATCACATGGTGGCGACAGCAGCATTGGGATTTGCTCGCAGGTGGCTGGCTGTGAAGTGGGAGCTCTGCCACCACACATCACCTCTCAACAGTTCATACAATACTTAATGGTCACTTGATTTCTTCACTCATCTATTGCTGATGTTGATAGGGTATTGTTCCTCTTAGACTTGTTTGAAGAACTTAAACTCAAGAGTAGCTTTTCTTCATTTTTTTCAAATATCTCAAAGCAACTTTCTAATTCCTTTGGATTAATAAGCGATATTAAAAAAGTTATCAAATGACTCTTCTCATCCCCACAAATTTTAAATCATTAGAGATGATTATAATATTTGCAGTAAGAACTGATTTATTCATTTTTCTTTAGTTTTAAATACAGTCTGTTCTATTCTAACCCAATATTTAACATCCTAATACATTTTGTTTTAAAAAAAAAACCCCAGCAAACATTGTTTCAAAGAAGTGCAAAGGGGATAGAACCTAGAGAGTTTCAGATTCGCAATTAAATTTTTTAATGCAGGAATTTTAATGAAGTTTTCTTCAAACCACAAGTATATACCTACAAAAGCTACAATTACTGAGCAAAATAAGGCTCTCATTACATCTTCCCTTCCTACAAGAGCAATGTCTTTTCCTATTAACCATCAGCACTAATCAGTGTTTCTTTATCACTTATAATTCTCCTTTGTTATGGTAAATAAAGCCCCAAATCACAAACAAAACTGCTATATTGGATAACAGATTTTGTTGTGGATGTTATTGTTTTTATGTTTATTTTTGTTTTTGCCTTTTTTTCCTAGATGTCAGTTGCAAATCCTAGATCCCTACTACCTTCCGAGTAATAGAATGCCCCACATAATGTAATTTGTGCTCACTATTAGGTCTAATTATAACTATTCATGTTGTAAGTACTCAGACAGTAGAAGAAATAAATGACTGTTTTAATGTTCTCATACACACAAAAAAACATTAAAAAACATGGAAGCACTCTGATACATAAACACTTTTTCTTCGATCATCTTTTTAGCAAGTAGTTGTTAAGATAAAGCTTTGAACACAAACTCATTTCCAAGATAACTGCAGAAAAAAAATTGAAAAGCTCACTAAAAATATTTCCCTTTCTTTCTAAGGGTATCCCATTTAATCTTTGTTTATTTCCTTATGAATCTTAGAATAAATGATAGAGACAATTAAGTTTATTCTTCCAAAGATTTAAATTGGATAAAGTAGACAGTTTACACAGCAATAGTCTACATGTTATATAACAGGTTCAAATAGCTGTGCATACATTATTAGCCATATTTATCCTAAATTCTTCTACTTTGAGTCACAAAATTTTAGAAGTTTTTTCTTTTTTCTAAATTTTGGTTTGAGAATTATAATACTATTTTGCATAGACTTTCCATTTTGTTACTATATTACACTTTGAAAATAGCCCCAGTGGAAGAGATTGGTAACATTGTAAGAACTGGGAGGAAAATTCTGAAATATAATCTTCAAAACCTCTTAAAAAAATATATATATATATGTATAGCTGATTCACTTTGTTATGAAGCAGAAACTAACACACCATTGTAAAGCAATAAGGATTTGATCATTATTAGTTCCCTCTCAAATATGGTCCAGTTTCTCAGAAATTATATGTTTATGGACAAAGTTTCCGTATTTTGTTTGAATAAAATTTTAAAAAATGATTTATATATCTCTCTTGATATAATTATATTTAAGAACTTTTCTCATCTAGTAAAATAACAAATACAATTAGATTAACACAATTTTAGAAATATATACTATCTAGTTTTCACTAATGTACAATCACAATTAATCATTTTTTAAGAAAGAACCAACCTCAGAACCTTTATTTTTGCTTTTTTGAACTCATCATTTTTCATGGGTATGCTAATGATTTTATCAACAAGTCTGCTCTTTCTCAGAATGTCAGAAAGCAAAATCTTTCACCTGACAGGGCACCACATTAATTCCAGGACTTTTATAGAAATATCTTACCAAAAGAAGAAAAAATGGCTCTTTTATATTTGTGGCAAATGAATCTGAAAAACTCTAGAAAAACATAGAGTTTTTCACAATCCTTGTTGCCAAACTGTTGGAGCTTCTATAACATCATGCACAATTATTTCATTTTTTTGTTTGAGTAAAATAAAATTCTCAGCCAAAGTGGAAATTTGCTGGTGGGGCAATCTGTAGATTTGACATGGTAACCAAGCTAATGGCAAGATATTCAGCTTTGGTTTTCTTTGCCACAACTTCTATTTTAATCTATTTATCTTCATTGAATCAGTCAAAAGAGCTGAAACTGAACAAACATTTGTTGGATATCACATGTACCAGTAAAATCTAGATAGATTTCAACAATAAGAAGTTTACTTACTAATTTGGATGCCAGTGTTACCTGGGGGATATTACACTTCTTTTTCAAAGGTTTCTTTTTCATAGCCTCATTTAAAGAATATGAAAAAGAATATATATGTGTATGTATATATATATATATATATATATATATATATATATATATATATATACATACATACACGTATGTATGTAACCAAATCACTTTGCTGTACACCAGAAACTAATACAACATTGTAAATCAACTATACTTAAATTTAAAAAGTAATAAAATTAGAGTAGACTTAAATTTCCCTTAGCACTTGCTTTGTCTCTAAAATAAAAGTTTACCACTAATTTCAAACGTACATCAAACAATTGCAAACCACAGGCAAAAATTTGCCTTGAAGGTTAATGCCTAGAAACATACCTTCATCATTTTTGTCATCCCATTAGGTTTGCTTTCCTACAATTGCATAGTCATTTATTTTTTAAGACAAACAATCTTGTGTATTATATAAATTAAAATAAACTTAATTTCATTTTAAAAATAAAGTCTGTATATATTTAAGAGGTACAATATGATGATTTGATGTACATATATATAGTGAAAGGATTACTACAATCAAGCTAGTTCACATATTATCTGCTCACATAGTTACCATATATTTTGGTGATGAGAGTACCTGAGATCTACTGTCTTAGTAAATCTCCAGTATTCAATACAATATTTTTAACTATAGTCATCATTCTGTACATTAGATCTCTAGACTTATCCATTCTCTATAACTGCAGCTTTGTACACTTTGACCAACATATCTCCATTCCCCCCACCTCCGCAAGCTTGGTAACCACCATTCTACTCTCTGCTTCTAGATATTCAACTTTTTTAGATTCCACGTATGAGTGAGATTGTGCTTTTTTTGTTTTTCCCCCTGGATCTGGCTTATTTCAGTTAGCGTAATGTCCTCCAGTTTCATGCATGTTGTTGCAAATTGCAGGATCTCTTTCTTTTTTTAAGGCTGAATAATTTTCCATTGTGTTTCTTTATCCTTTCATCCATTGGTGGCCACTTAGATTGTTTCCATATATTGGCTATTGTGAGTAATGCTGCAATGAATATGGGAGCACAGTTATCTCTTTGAAGTACTCATAGAGATTCATTTCCTTTGGGTATATACCAGGGGAGAGATTGTTGAATCATACGGAAGGTCTTTTTTTAGTTTTTTGAGGAACCTCCATACTGTTTTCCATAATGGCTGTACTAATTTATATTCCCATGAACACTGTACAAGGGTTCCATTTTCTCCACAACCTCACCAACACTCATCATTTATTTTAATATTTTTAAATAATAGCCATCCTAACAGGTGTGAGGTGCTACCTGATTGTGATTTTGAGTTGCATAATCCTGATGATTAGTGTTGTTGAACACATTTTCATATGCTTGTTGTCCATCTATATGTATTCTTTGGAAAAATGTCTAATCAGGTCCTTTGCCCATTTTTTAATTGGGTTATTTGTTTTATTGCTGTTGAGTTGTATGTGTTCCTTATATATTTTGGATATTAATCTCTTATCAAATATATGGTTTGCAAATATTTACTACCATTCCGTTGTTTGTCTTTTCACTTTGTTGATTGTTTCCTTTGCTGTGTAGATTTTTTCTAGTTTTACATTGTCCCACTTGTTTATTTTTGCTTTTTTTGCCTGAGCTTTGGTGTCATTCCAAAAAGTTATTGCTAAAACTAATGTCAAGGAGATTTTCCCCTATGTTTTCTCCTGGGAGTTTTATGGCTTCAAGTCTTATACTTAAGTCTTTAATCTATTTTGAGTCAATTTTTGTGTATGGTATAAGAGTCCAATTTCATTGTTTTATATGTGGATCTCTATTTTTCCCACCACTATTTGTTGAAGAGACTATCCTCTCCCCATTGTGTATTCTTGGAATGCTTGACAAAAATTATTTGACCATATATGCTTGGATATATTTCTGGGCTCTCTTTTTGTTCCACTGGTCTAAATATCTGTTTTTATGTCAGTACCATACTGTTTTGATTACTATAAGTTTGTAATGTAATTTGAAGTCAGGAAGTATGGAGCTTCCAACTCTGGTCTTCTTTCTCAAGATTGCTTTAGCTATTCAGAGTATTTTGTAGCTCCATACAGATTTTAGAATTGTTTTTTCTATTTCTGTGAAGAATACTATTGGAACTTTTATAAGGGTTGCACTGAATCTGTATATTGCTTTGAGAATATGTGTATTTTAACAATAGTAACAAAAGGATTATACACCAGGATCAAGTGGGATTTATCCCTGGGATGCAAGGTTGGTTTAACATTTGTAAATCAATTAATGGAGTACATCACTTTAACAGAATGAAAGATAAAAACCACATGATTCTTGAAATAGACACAGAAAAAGCAGCTGACAAAGTCAAACATCCATTCATGATAAAAACTCTCAACAAAATAAGTATAAAAGGAAATTTTTTTCCTTAACACAATAAAGGCCATTTATGAGAATCCCACATCTAACATCATGATCAATGGGGAAAATTGAAAGTTTTTCCTTTCATACAAGGATTTGATACAAGGCAAAGACACCCACTCTTGTCACTTTTATTCAACATAGTACTGGAAGTACTAGCAAGAGCAATAAAATAAGAAGAAGAAATAAAAGGCAACAAAATCAGAAAGGAAGAAATAAAATTATCTCTGTTTGCATGATCCTATATGCATAGGCATTTATTTTACATTGTATTTGAGACCCATTGATTTGGAGAGGAAAAAAGCACCACTAAAACATACACACAAAATATATTCATCACATTTTGATAATATATCTTTGTTTTTGTGAGTAATAATGCTATTTCTGGATTTTGGCTTTTTAGGCATACATTATGCTGGGATAAAGGCGACCCAAATATTACACTTCTGTATTCTCCTTGAGTTCTGAATCACTTGAGAAACGAAACAAAAAATAATAAATCAGGTGGAAATCATAATATCACATTTATTATATGTAAAGCTGTTCTTGGATAATTAGGCTTTTATCTATGGGCAAGTGGACCTTTAATACTCAATTCCAAAATTAGGCAGAATTAGTCACCCAGACACAAGCAGTAGTGGAAAAATCAAGCTCCCTCCTCCCTGCGTGGAGTACTGAACCCAATTCAAGCTTTCTGCAAGGCAGATATTCCCCAAGAGAAAAAAGATATGAAAGGTCTAGGACAGCAGTCTCAAAGTGTGCTTCCAGGATGAGCAACATTTGCATCATCTGGGAACTTGCTAGAAATGCAAATTATCAGGACCCTTCCAAGACATTCTGAATCAGAAATCCTGGGGAGAGGATACAGAAAATCTATTTAACAAGTCCTCCAGGTGATTCTGAGGCAAACTAAAGATTGAAAACCAACAGTTTATTCCCAGTTTCTTCTTCCAAACCAATTTTATTGAATTAAAAGGCTTATTATATTAGTGGGACTACTTTCATATGAAAGAAAACATTAGGAGCGGGGAAGGAGTGTTTTGTCCCTAAAATTTATTTTGAATTATAATACTTATTGACTTGATTGACATGGTTTAGTTTTACTTTAGAGTAATATTATTGGAAATTCCAGATCATTTGAATAGTTTATGGGTACCCAGGAACAGAATAGTTGACACTGAGATTGTTTTAGAAAAATGTATGTATACCTACCATAAATGTGAATGATAATTTCAGTCTTCATAATTGTGATCTAAACAGGAATCCATGTTTACAATTTTTTGCCTTTCTTTTGATGAATGGCATATGAGGCTTCTCTAGTCAATATTCAGGGACTGGTGCACATTGCCAAAGCCCCAGAATTCATACAAGTCATCCAGTTGCCCCGTCACCTTTAACTAATTTTACCTTAATTTGTTTATTGTTAGACTTTGTGGCACATGAGCATAATGTGCGGAACATGGTGATACAAACAACCTAGATTAAACAATCTCCTTTAATTAGTGACTATATTCCCTTAGGTAAATTATTAAACCTCTCAGGCTTATTACAACAAACAAACAAACAAACACTCGGCTTTTTAAAAAAATCTTATAGAAAATGTGAATTTTGTAATGTGACCTTTTTGCTTTCAATATTAGGAAATTCAGTGAAAATTTTGGGGCCAGGTTGCAATATTTATATGTTATCTTAAAACATGTAATTCTTTATATTAACTTCCTGCTTTTATTTTACTTTTGCCTTGATTTCTTTTTTATTTTATCTTATTATATTGCAGCCAATATTTAAAAAAAATTTTTTTTCACATCTTTATTGGAGTATAATTGCTTTACAATGTTATGTTAGTTTCTGCTGTACAACAAATTGAATCAGCTATACATATACATATATCCCCATATCTCCTCCCTCTTGCGTCTCCCTCCCACCCTCCCTAACCCACCCCTCTAAGTCATCACAAAGCATTGAGCTGATCTCCCTGGGCTATGCAGCAGCTTCCCACTAGCCATCCATTTTACATTTGGTAGTGTATATATGTCAGTGCTACTCTCTCACTTCATCCCAACTTCCCCCCCACCAATGTCTTCAAGTCCATTCTCTACATCTACGTCTTTATTCCTTCCCTGCCATAGGTTCATCAGTACTGCTTTTTTAGATTCCATATATATGTGTTAGCATATGGTATTTGTTTTTCTCTTTCTGACTTACTTCACTCTGTATGACAGACTCTAGGTCCATCCACTTCACTACAAATAACTGAATTTCATTCCTTTTCATGGCTGAGTAATATTCCACTGTATATATGTGCCACATCTTCCTTATCTATTCATCTGTTGATGGACATTTAGGTTGTTTTCATGTCCTGCATATTGTAAATAGAGCTGCAATGAACATTTTGGTACATGACTCTTTTTGAATTATGGTTTTCTCAGGGTATATGCCCAGTAGTGGGATTGCTGAGTCATGTGGTAGTTCTATTTCTAGTTTTTTAAGGAACTTCCATACTGTTATCCACAGTGGCTGCGGCAATTTTCATTCCCACCAACAGTGCAGGAGGGTTCCCTTTTCTCCAGACTGCTTCCAGCATTTATTGTTTCTAGATTTTTTGATGAAGGCCATTCTGACTGGTGTGAGGTGATACCTCACTGTGGTTCTGATTTGCATTTCTCTAATGATTAGTGATGTTGAGAATCTTTTCATGTATTTGTTGACCATCTGTATGCCTTCTTTGGAGAAATGTCTACTTAGGTCTTCCACCCATTTTTGGATTGGGTTGTTTGCTTTTTTGAAACTGAGCTGCATGAGATGCTTGTATATTTTGGAGATTAATCCTTTGTCCGTTGCTTTGTTTGCAAATATTTTCTCCCACTCTGAGGGTTGTCTTTTCATCTTGATTATGGTTTCCTTTGCTGTGCAAAAGCTTTTAAGTTTAATTGGGTCCCATTTGTTTATTTTTGTTTTTATTTTCATTACTTTAGGAGGTGGGTGAAAAAGGATTTATGTCATAGTGTTCTGCCTATGTTTTCCTCTAAGAGTTTTATAGTGTCTGGCCTTACATATAGGTCTTTGATCCATTTTGAGTTTATTTTTCTGTATGGTGTTAGGGAGTGTTCTAATTTCATTCTTTTCCATGTAGCTGTCCAGTTTTCCCAGCACCACTTATTGAAGAGGCTGTCTTTTCTCTACTGTATATTCTTACTTCCTTTGTCAAAGATAAGGTGACCATATGTGTGTGGGTTTATCTCTGGGCTTTCTATCCTGTTCCATTGATCTTATTTCTGTTTTTGTGCCAGTACCATACTGTCTTGATTACTGTAGCTTTGTAGTATAGTCAGAAGTCAGGGAGACTGATTCCTCCAGCTCTGTTCTTCTTTCTCAAGATCGCTTTGGCTATTTGGGGTCTTTTGTGTTTCCATACAGATTGTGAAATTTTTTGTTCTAGTTCTGTGAAAACTGCCATTGGTAATTTGATAGGGATTGCATTGAACCTGTAGATTGCTTTGGGCAGTATAGTCATTTTCACAATATTGATTCTCCCAATCCAGGAGCATGGTATATCTCTCCATCTGTTTATGTCATCTTTGATTTCTTTCATCAGTGTTTTATAGTTTTCTGAGTACAGGTCTTTTGCTTCCTTAGATAGGTTTATTCCTAGGTATTTTATTCTTTTTGTTGCGATGGTAAATGGGATTGTTTCCTTAATTTTTCTTTCTGTTCTTTTGTTGTTAGTGTATAGGAAAGCAAGAGATTTCTGTGCATTAATTTTGTATCCTGCAACCTTACCAAATTCATTGATTAGTTCTAGTAGTTTTCTGGTAGTGTCTTTAGGATTTTCTATATATAGTATCATGTCATTGGCAAACAGCAACAGTTTTACTTCTTTTCCAATTTGGATTCCTTTTATTTCTTTTTCTTCTCTAATTTCTGTGGCTAGGACTACCAATACTATGTTGAATAATAGTGGCAAGAGTGGACATCCTTGTCTTGTTCCTGATCTTAGAGGAAATGCTTTCAGTTTTTCACCATTAAGAATGAAGTTTGCTGTAGGCTTGTTGTATATGGCTTTTATTATGTTGAGGAAGATTCCCTCTATGCCCACCTCCTGGACAGTTTTTTTCATAAACAGGTGTTAAATTTTGTTCAAAAGCTTTATCTGCAACTATCGTGATGATCATATGGTTTTTATTTGTCAGTTTGTTAACATGGTGTATCACACTGATTGTTTTGCGTGTGTTGAAGAATCCTTGCACCCCTGGGATAAATCCCACCTGATCATGGTGTATGATCCTTTCAATGTGTTTTTGGATTCTGTTTGCTAGTATTTTGTTGAGGATTTTTGTATCTATGTTCATCAGTGATATTGGTCTGTAATTTTCCTTTTTTGTGATATCTTTGTCTGGTTTTTGGTATCAGGGTGATGGTGGCCTTGTAGAATGAGTTTGGGAGTGTTCCTCTCTCTGCAATTTTTTGGAAGAGTTTGAAAAGGATAGGTGTTAACTCTTCTATAAATGTCTGATAGAATTCACCTGCGAAACCATCTGGTCCTGGATTTTTGTTTGTTGGAAGATTTTTAATTACAGTTTCAATTTCATTACCTGTGATTGGTCTGTTTATATTTTCTACTTCTTCCTGGTTCAATCTTGGAAAGTTGTACCTTTCCAAGAATTTGTCCATTTCTTCCAGGTTGTCCATTTTATTGGCATATCATGCATGTAATAGTCTCTTATGACCCTTTGTACTTCTGCAGTGTCAGTTGTAATCTCTTCTTTTTCATCTCTAATTTTATTGATTTGAGTCCTCTCCCTTTTTTTCTTGATGAGTCTGGCTAATGGTTTATCAATTTTGTTTATCTTCTCAAAGAACCAGCTTTTAGTTTTATTGATCTTTCCTATTGTTTTCTTCATTTCTATTTCATTTATTTCTGCTCTGTTCTTTATGATATCTTTCCTTCTGCTAACTTTGGGTTTTCTCTGTTCTTCTTTTTCTAGTTGCTTTAGGTGTAAGGTAAGATTGTTTATTTGAAATGTTTCTTGTTTCTTGAGGTGAGCTCGAATTGCTATAAACTTTCCTCTTAGAACTGCCTTTTCTGCATCCCATAGGTTTTGGATCATCGTGTTTTCATTGTCATTTGTTTCTAGGTGTTTTTTTATTTCTTCTTTGATCTCTTGGTTATTTAGCAGTGCACTGTTTAGCCTCCATGTATTTGTGTTTATTACCATTTTTTTCCTCTAATTGATTTCTAATCTCATAACATTGTGGTCAGAAAAGATGCCTAATACGATTTCAATTTTCTTAAATTTTCCAAGGCTTGATGTGTGACCCAAGATGTGATCTATTCTGGAGAACTTTCCATGTGCACTTGAAAAGAAAGTGTACTCTTCTACTTTCGGGTGGAATGTCCTGTAAATATCAGTTAAGTCTATCTGGTCTATTGGGTCATTTAAAGTTTGTGTTGCTTTATTTATTTTCTGTCTGGATGTCTGTCTATTGGCGTAAGTGGGGTGTTAAAGTCCCCCACTATTATTGTGTTACTGTCGATTTCTCCTTTTATGGCTGTTAGCATTTGCCTTATGTATTGAGGTGTTCCTATGTTGGGTGCATAAATGTTTATAATTGTTATGTTTTCTTCTTGGATTGATCCCTTGATCATTATGTAGTGTCCTTCCTTGTCTCTTGTAATAGTCTTTATTTTAAAGTCTATTTTGTCTGATATGAGTACTGCTTCTCCAGGTTTCTTTTGATTTCCATTTGCATGGAATATCTTTTTCCATCCTCTCACTTTCAATCTGTATGTGTCCCTAGGTCTGAAGTGGGTTTCTTTTAGACAGCATATATAAGCATCTTGTTTTTGTTTCCATTCAGTCAGTCTGTGTCTTTTGGTTGGAGCACTTAATCCATTCACATTCAAGGTGATTATTGATACGTATGTTCCTATTACCATTTTCTTAATTGATTTGTGTTTGTTTTTGTGGGTCTTTTTCTTCTCTTGTGTTTTCCACTTAGAGAAGTTCCTTTAGCATTTGTTGTAAAGCTTGTTTGGTGGTGCTGAAATCTCGTAGCTTTTGATTGTCTATAAAGCTTTTGATTTCTCCATCGAATCTGAATGAGATCTTTGCTGGGTAGAGTAATCTCGATTGTAGGGTTTTCCCTTTCATCACCTTAAATGTATACTGTCAGTCACTTCTGGCCTGTAGAATTTCTGCTGAGAAATCAGCTGATAACCTTATGGGGATTCCCTTGTATGTTATTTTTTGCTTTTCTCTTGCTGCTTTTAATTTTTTTCTTTTAATTTAATTTTTGTTAGTTTGATTAATATGTGTCTTGGTGTGTTTCTTCTAGGGTTTATCCTGTATGGGACTCTCTTTGCTTCCTGGACTTGAGTGGCTATTTCCTTTTCCATGTTGGGGAAGTTTTCAACTGTAATCTCTTCAAATTTTTTCTCAGACCCTTTCTCTTTCTCCTCTTTTTCTGGGACCCCTATAATTCGAATGTTGGTGCATTTAACGTTGTCCCAGAAGTGTCTGAGACTGTCCTCAATTCTTTTCATTCTTTTTTCTTTATTCTGCTCCACAGCAGTTATTTCCACCATTTTATCTTCTGGCTCACTTATCCGTTCTTCTGCCTCAGTTATTCTGCTATCAATTCCTTCTAGAGTTTTTAAAATTTCAGTTATTGTGTTGTTTGTCACTGTTTGTTTGCTCTTTAGTTCTTCTAGGTCCTTGTTAAATGTTTCTTGTACTTTCTCCATTCTATTTCCAAGATTTTGGATCATCTTTACTATCATAACTTTGAATTCTTTTTCAGGTATGTTGCCTATTTCATCTTCATTTATTTGGTCTTATAGGTTTTAACCTTTCTCCTTCATCTGTAACATATTTTTTTGTTGTTTCTTTTTTTTTTTTTTTTTTGATGGGTTTGGCTGTATTCCTGTCTTACTGGTTGTTTGCTCTGAAGCATCTAGCACTGGAGTTTGCAGGCAGTTGGGTAGAGGCAGGTCTTGGTGCTGAGATGAGGACCTCCAGGAAGCCTCACTCTGATTAATATTCCCTGGGGTCTGAGGTTCTCTGTTAGTCCAGCAGTTTGGACTCCACACTCCCACCACAGGAGCTCAGGCCCAACCCCCGGCCTGGGAACCAAGATCCTGCAAGCTGCATAGTGTAGCAAAAGAAAAGAAAAAAAGGAGCAGTACAATAACAAAGAATAAAAAAGAAATAAAACTGGAGAGATAGAAAATACATTAGGAAAAATAATAATATAATTGAAACAACTGCAACTAGGTAAAACAAAACCACAGCAGAAAAACAGAAAGAAGAAAAAACAAAAAAAGGAATAAGCAGAACACTAACAAAGTATAAAGAATAAAATAAAATTAGAAAAATAAAAGATTTATTAGAAAAAAATATAAATATAAATGAATCAAAAACAACAAGGTAAAACAGAGCCCCAACTTAAAGATGAAAAAATATAGAAAAAGAAAAAGGTCGGAAAAGGCCTTGGCTATTGGGGGGCAGAGCCTATGTGGGGGTGGGGTGGAACTTAGGCAGGGGTGGGGTTTAGGGTGGGGCAGGGCCTAGGCTTAGGACCTGCCCAGAAAGGGAGAGACAGCAAGTCCAGAGGAAGGCCTCTGGAGTGTGGAGTTCCAGAATTTGGAGGTAAGGCCCTGGGTAAGGATGTGTGTGTGGGGTTTAGGCCCAGCGGGGATGGAGGGGATCTCAGAGGGGGTCTCCAAGTGTAGAGGTAGGGCCCTGGAGGGTTGGTGTATGGTAGGGTTTGGGCTCTGCACAGCAGGAGGGCAGCTCCAAGGGCAAAGGATTAAGCCCAGGAGTCCAACAGGTTCCCTGGTGCCCAAGTGGTCAGGGAAAGCTCTGGCCATGCTCCTTTCTGTTCCTCCGCCACCCCCCCCTCCAGGGTCTCCTCCATCACTGCTGGACCCCTAACCGTGGGAGGGTCCTGCTGGGTGTAGGAACTCCTCCCCTCCACCAGCTGCCCTTCAGGGGTGCGGGTCCCCTAGGTCCGGCCTTTACTTTTGCTCCCCCTTCCCTCCCTCCCACTCCCTCAGGACCCATGTGGTTGGAGGGGGCCTTGGTGGGCAGAGGATCAGGCCTGAGATCTCAGCAGGCTCCGGGGGCCCAAGTGGGCAGGGGAAATGCTGGCCATGCTCCCTTTTGATCCTCTGCCCTCTCAATGTTCCCTGCATTTTCCCCTCTGGGTGTGGGATCCCTTCCCTTCCCCCAGCCACCCCTCAGGGGCACCGGTCCCATCCCGCCTCCACTTCTCCTCCTCCCTCACTCCCCTCCATGCCCTACCCTGTAGCTGGGTGTTCCTCCCTTCCCCTTAGGTGTCTGTGGTCCCCCACCGGTGCCTGGTAGGCACCCTAGGTGTCTATTGTGTGTTTATTGTATGCCCTGTTCTGTGCTAAGTGCTTGACACTCATGTACTTGCAAAAGCTCTCTGAGATGGGTAATTGTTTTATTGTAAATCATTTTATAAGCATCCTCAAATCCTTTTGGTTATGGCAAGGGTTAAACAGACAAATATACAAATTAATCTCTCAGACTCATCTATCTTATTCATAAATTGAGAATAGTCACAGTATACAGTATAAATAGTGACACAAGATATTCCTTAACTTTTTATTGATCTGGTTTGCACAATGAACAGAACCTAACTGCATTCATGAGGGAATCCTCATATAACTGAATGTTACACCTTTTATTTAACCTTTTGATGAGAATCATGCAGCCCTTCAACTTTTAGAATTACTAAGGAGAAGGATTTCTTGAGACAAAATGTAAAAGAAAAGATAGGCATTAATTCAGATGAATTAGGGATGTCTTAATAAAATCTTAAAGTAATTCCAGGAAATAAAGGTACCCAGATTTTTAAAAGGCATTCGTAAAGTGAATGTTACTTGGTAAAAAGGAAAACATTACAAAGGTGATGCCTTTGGGACTCAGTCCAAGAGAGCAAAGGCACCCACAAAACCTGGCCAGATTTGATGTAAACTAGAATTTAGAAAGGCTAAAAGATGTCTACCAATTCCAAAGAGGATCTTTCCATTTAAAGCGAGAGGATCAATACCACCAGCCACATTCAAACAGTCCCAGGGCTTGTCAGTCAGTTTGATACAGCAATGGGCATTTCGCCTTTCCTGGGTCCCTGAGGCTCAGTCTATTTCCTTCCTTCATTTAGCGACCCACTCTCTAAAAGCAGGAAGAGGAGGTTTAAGGCTTAGAGGATAGGATGATACTTTTCCTCTTCACAGCCCCTGTTCTTTCTCCTCCAGCTGCAACCCACCACTGGCTCCAGTTTCCAAGGGTCTGCCAAAATTCTATCTGGGGAATGGATATATGAATAGTCAGTTCTTAAAAAAAAGAAAAAATAAATATAAATACCCTACATGTGTGTATACTCAATTAATGCAAAGGAGATAATAATTTTACCTATCAGATTGGTCAATATTGAAAAGAATGATAATCCTCCATGTCCGTGTGAGTGTGACCGAAAAGGTACAAACTTTGCTGATTGGAGAGGAAATTGATACAATTATCTAGAAGGCAGGTTGAAACTAGATGATAAACGTCTTGTAAAAATGCAAACTTTTTGTCCTAGAAATCCCATTTCTAAGAATTTATGCTCTGAGATAATTGAAGAAGGCAAAATGCTTGACCATAGCAAGTAGTAGAGACTTAGCAAACAATTATATCTAAAGGTTTGAATGCTGTAAGGACCAAATTAAACGTCAGTTTTCCACAACTTGTTTTTAATAGCCAAAACTTAGAAGCAATCTAAATGTCTAAAACTATGTGAATATGTTAACCAAATTAGAGTACAACCACCCAACAGAACACTACTTATGTATAAAGTGGGAATACTATGCCCTATAGTTGTAAGCCTACATGAGAATATGGCCTTAAATGACCTGGAAGATGGTAGGTGTCAATTAGTGTTATTTTTTCTTCTTGTAAATATACACTCTCCTAGAGAGAGATGTATTATTAGGACTCTTCCCATTGCAAGCCTCAGAAACACGGCTCACTTTACTTAAGTGGCTTAAGTAAAAAAAAAAATTCACTGACTCTCATAATTGGGAAGTGCAAAGGGCTGAACTTCAAGTGTGGATGGATCTAGACCTTTAAAAAACAACATTTGCAGCAACATGGATGGACCTAGAGATTACCATATTATGTGAAGTAAGTCAGACAGAGAAAGAAAGACATCACATGATATCACTTATATGTGGAATCTAAAAAATGCTACAAATGACCTTATTTACAAAACATAAATAGAATCACAGACATAGAAAACAAACGTATGATTACCAAAGGGGTTAACAGGGCGAGGGGCAAGGTGGAGGAGAGATAAATTAGGAGTCTGGGATTAACGTATTCACACTACCACATATAAAATAGGTAAAAAACAAGGACCTACTGTATAGCACAGGGAACTATACTCAGTAACTTGTAATAACATATAATGGAAGAGAATCTGAAAAAGAATACTAACTGAATCACTTTGCTGTACACTTAATACTAACACAACATTGTAAATTAACATCAATTTTTTAAAATGTTAAAAAAAAAAACAACAAAAAAAACACAGGTCTCTCTCTCCCTCTCTCCCAGCTCTGTTTCCTCCTTCCATTTGGCTTTATTCTCAGGCAGGGGCTTCCCATATTGTGGCAAGACAGCCAGGTGTAAATCCTGCCCGTTTTGCAATCCTCTGTGAAGTTAAATGACTCTCCCTCTGTGGTTCTACAAAAATCCTAAGTATGGCTCTTCACTGGCCCAGCGTTTGGTCACGTACGCACTCTGAACCAATCACTGTGACTCAAGTCGGCCAGCCTTGGGTCAAGAAATCAAACCTGGAGCCAGGGGTTCTAGCACGTAAAACCATGCCCTGACAGTGGGGGATTTCCCTAAAGTGAAATCAGAATGTTGTATTCAGGAGAAGGGAGGCTGTATGCTGGACAAAATTATCAGATGTTCACTGTAGCAGATATCAAATCACCTCTTTACCTTTCTGACAGAACCTGATGCACTGTCTTGAACACATGTACACAGAAGGTTCTCAATAAGCAGGTGTTATACTCATGTTTAAAAATTGCCAGGAGGCCACAGGAGTGTCCTTTATTTTTTTTCCCCCTGTAGGTGGGTGTCATTAGTACAGGTGTGCAAACCCAAATGTTAACAGCAAACCACATCTTGGCTCCCTTGTTTAGCCCTACAGCACTATTGTAAATTGTTGCCATGAGAATATGGGTGTTCTTTAAAGCCTATTATCATCACCACCTGCTGGTTGCACAATATGTAATAATAATGATCATCATAATGGAAGTCACGGAGTGCAGTAAATGCTTACAGCAGCCTCTCCAAATAGATATAAACAGTTAAAGATGAAAACATATTTTTACATGGACACATTTAAACCAAATCACAGTCATCTTTTAATAAGGACAGGGCAAACACTTGCATCGATCCAACTAATTGCTAGGCTGACTTAAGTACATACATGTTCAATATAAAGGAAAATAATATTCCTGTATAGAGAATGCTCAAGGCAATACTTTTTTTCTTTCTTTCTTTTTGGAACATAACTTCCTTCTGTGGTGTATTTTCCTAGTAGTATAATGAGCCAATTTTAGGGGAGATGAAAGCAGGGAGAATGACAGGATTGGCTCTGAGGACTTCATTCTTGCAGATTTCCATCATTTCTACCATGGCATTCCTTTTGTTAACCTCAAAAGATCATGCATGATCCGGTTTGGGGGTGGATATTTTTGCTCCATTGCACAGCCTACATAATGAGCCATTTGTGTCATGAAGTTCTCGTCCCATCCTCCCACTCAGTATGATTTAATGTCTTCTTTAAGCACTAACCTTAGCAACGCTTACTGTGAGCAGGAAGAAGGAATGCCCCTTTCTGGCATTTGTTGAAATTAAAGTCTGTGAGGCCTTAGACACTGAGTTCCGCCTTTTGGAAACAAAAAGCAAATAAACACACACACAAAGCCTAAACAAAAACCCTAGGAATGTTCTTTGTGCTAAAAGAAAGTCTCTCTGAGCCCCCTTTCCCCTTGTCCCCAACAATTCAATCAAATTTTCTTCTATAGCAGCTGGTTGTGGCCTTGTGCCTAAGTTCTGTCTAGGAAAATAGAAAAGAAATAGGCATTTGCAACATCTGGGCTGTGTCCTTGAATGAAGCCCGCCTTTCTGTTCCATTCTCCCCCTTCCCCCGGTTATAATGAAGATTTGGTAGTGAGCTGTTGGACCAGGCAGAGAAGGAAAGGCCCCAACAATGGTGGAGCAACAGCCAGAACAACCCTAGGTCCTGGCAGCATTGTAGAGCAGAGCTTCCTTATCGGGAATTATCGATTGAATTTATATGTAAATGAGAAATAAACTCTAATCTTCTTCAAGCTTCTATGTTTCTTGAGGTCCCTGCTCCACAAAGCCCAGCTAATCACATAATAAAATCTATCATTAGAAAAGGAATTGAGACCTATTAAGCACTCGGTATTATTATTGTTTAAAAATACTAGTGGAATTAATTTCAATCAGCACATACGCTTGTCTAATAATACATAAAACATTAATGAAATTAATTTCAGATTGAAGATATATACTGCTGTTTAATATTCTTTCAAATCTTCATCAAGTAAAACTCTTCAAGTCCACATGAACAGCTAAATGGTGCATTTTGCTTTAAAGTTTGCCAAACTGAATATATCTAAACTTATTCCACAGGGAAATCACTGCCTTGCTGTTTTAAGATACAAATTAAGCAATGCTTACAAAGGGTTCTTTCTCATCCACGTTACCCAGATGTCAGTGTGGGTCACCTTGCCCTTAAGAAGTCTGACACCCTCCCAAGATTTCTTCACTTTCTAAGGTGCTTGGTGAACTTAGTTACATCTGGCTCTGGTTTCTGGCATCTGCCAGGGTTGTCCAATCTGCATCTTGCAGCTGGGTAGTTATCTCTTCGCTGTGCAACACTTTTCCCTGGATTTCCTCCCTCCCAAATACGACCCACATGTGAAGCTGTGTGTGTCAACTAGAGACCCACTGGCAGTGGTCAAAGGATCTGAAACAATCTAGCAGTTAATTTCAAACTGTATATTAGACAACCCTGTTCTTCAAAACCCCCTTGGACATTTGCACTAACTTACAATACATTCCAGCCAGACACCATTTTATCTGGACTTTATTTTCTTCTCTCTTATGTTTTCCCCGACTTAACTTACAGTTGCCTTCGTGGACAGACTGATTTAGTTTTCTCATTGTCAGGAGTATCTAATCCCTATCCTCAGGGCCACCTTTCCTTCTCTAAATATTTCATCACAATATTTTCCTAAAAATGAGTGTTCTTTCCCTAAAATGAACTCTGTTGCCTACTGACTACATTTGGACCCATCAGCTCTTCTCATGGGGGAAATGAAATTCAATCAATCTTATTTTGTGGTTAGATAGTTACTTTTTTGGTCTATGACTTCATAGCTTAGATTTTAGGAAAATTTTATGATTTTTTAGCTTCTTTTAAAAGATAGAATAGAATCCAGTGTAGTATATTGAAGTCTCAAACTGCTATTGCATTGTCTTAATATTATTGCTTTTCTTCCAAGTACGATCCTGCTTGTCAATGCCTCCTGCTGTCTGTGTTCTCTGAAGGCTCATTTCCATGAGTGACAGAAGGTCTTCAAGATCTTGACCTTGAGTGCTCCGCTGTAGCTCCAGGCTCAGATTTCCTACATCTCTCATGTCCCAGGAATAGTGCTTTGTACCTCATCTGTTACTAACCACTTGCTCACCTTTTCCATTCCCTTATGTCCACTTCACCCACCTCCTTATCAAGCTTTGCTTCCATACACTTACTGAAATGCATTTATCACAACCGCAAGATTCCTTGCTCTTTAAGCATTTTGGAAACGTATTCTGTTTATCGCTTCCATGTCTCCAATAGTGGCTAGTACAAAATACCCTTCAATAAATATTTGTTTTAGTAAAAAGAATATAAGAAGTATTTATTCCAGTGCTAAAAAATATTTAAAGTATCAGTTTTTTAACTTGTGGAAGAATGGGATTTTTTTCTCCCTAGCAGATTCCCAGAGAATTCAAGGCCAGATCCAAAGAGCTTCTGGTTATAGAATACTGTTCAAGATATACCTATTTTTCTCTTCTAGTGAAATTTAGGTGTTGATATAAGTTTTTTGTGTTCTCATTAGAGCTTGAGATATTTCCTATATTTTACTCCTCTTTTTCACTCGGCCCTCTGGAGGAAAAATCAGATTTAGGATAGAATGTTAAGACTGATTTTTTGAACTTGTTCAAAGTATTGGTCAATTTCTTACTTTTACCCCTCCCAGGCCCCTGTGATCTGTAGGACCCTATTAGCTCCTGTGTTCTTGCTTGAGTTCTGTCATGTTAGATTTAGGATTTTGGAGGACAGAGAATTTTAGAGGGCAGATTTTCTTTCCAGTGTTCTGGTGTATGTAGGAGTTTTTTAAATGACTTATTAAGATTTTATAAATCTTAATAAAGATTTAATAACCTTAGAAAGGTTATTAAAATTAAGTATTTAATTGATAAAAGGTTTTCCTTATTTATTTACTTTTCTGGGTGAGAATTAAAAGAAAAAATTATTTTGTCAACTCCTTCGCCAAGAAACACTCCCACATCTTCATGGTACCTTTGGAGACTGAAGTATGTCCCATTGTGCTTATAACCACTGAAATGCCCTCTGTCAGCCTGCAGTCCAGTCATGAACAGCATGGCTGTTCTCAAGAGCTGTATATGTGAAGAAGAAGGAATTATAACTCAACGTGTTTCATGGATATGCTGTCATTTATATCCTCATTTTTTGAAGCAGAAAATAACACATCTTTGCTGTAGGCTGTGGGATTTATAGGGACCTGCACAGGAATGCCTTTAAGTATTAGTCTCTGGACACTAGCTTGGGTTACTTAGTTCTTCTTCTTCCAGTCAGTCTTTGCCGAGGAATTCAGCTGGCACCAGACTCCCTTTCTTCTAAATTTCTATAGTTATTTTAGTCTACCACATAATTTAAACCTCAATTATATGCTTTTTTATGTTAATATTGTTATAACTGTGTAGTGCTAGGGGTTTTCATAACATTGGAATGAGTCCAGAAAAGCTTAACTTTGAATGTTGGCTTACTATTTACTATCCGTTTAGATTTACCCCAATCACATCCTCTCTGAACTTGTTTCTAGTGTGAAAAATGGGAACAAAAACTTACTTTGCTGTATTTTGGGAATGATTTTATGTAAAAACACCTTTTGCAAAGTATTCCCTAAATAGATATTAGCTATTATTATAAGTTACCATATATTTTATTTTTATCTCCTCCAATATAAATGTAAATGGTTACATTCAGCAAGTATTGTATGTATCAAAAAAATCATGAAAGGTTTAAGATTTTACCATACTTGCAAACTACCTATTTAGTCTACCACAGTTTCATGGATGCTAATAGAAGACCTGACACTCCTGGGTCAGAAACAAAAGACAATTTATTATTGACAGCAATGGCAATAGACAGGATACCAGGTTTTTTGCACTAGTTCTTCAAGCCACAGTTCTCATAGAGAAGAGGGCCAGAAGGTGCCTGTAAACACAGTTGCTTTACAAGACAGAGGCCCTGAGCTTAAGGAACTCAGTTCTTTTTAAAGAGAAGTAAGTGTGTCTGCCATTTGCTCCAGCAGAAGGGATCTTCCAAAGCTGTAAGGAAACTTGCCCTTTGTCTGAGGGACATTAACTCTATATTTCAAGACTGTTTGCTACATGAACACCCTTAAAAATACAGCTGGGAACAAAGGGCAACCAGTGCCTTTCTCACAAGACATACAAGAAATGTCAGAGACTCATGGAAAATTTTCTTCCAACAATATGACTTGTGGGATATAATCAAAAGACAGTGTTAAGGTTTAATTAGTGAGTTTCAGCTATGATAGAATAATCGGGATTGGGTTTATTTCCCTATAGTAAACAACTAGAAAACTGGACAAAATACATGTGGAAATGGTTTTCATACACTGGACAACAGACAACAGAAAACTCTGGTTCCTGAAAGAAGAGAAGTGAATGATGGGAGACCTACAATTGTCCTGGGTTTCTGCTTAGAGGCTTTTTCTGGACCTCAGTGCAGCTGGGGAGATTCTAAACAAAGCATGGCAGACTTGCTGAATTAAGAAGATAGAGAAAAGAGATCAGAGAAGCTGAAGAGCCTGGCATTTTTAGAAGAGTATCCAAGAAAGGGAAGATAAATAGAGAGAAATCTCCAAAAATCTGCATAAGAGTCCCTTTTAGATGGTGGCTGAATATTATGCATGTGCATGGTGTAAACCCTATGAGACTAGGTCAAAAAAAAAAAAAAAAAAAAAGATTGAAAAGCTGTAAGATAAATAGGTCATAGAACGGGAGACATTCTAGTTAACCACCCAGAGGAGAGAGTCCTTGTTAAACACCTGAGCCATCAGTAGAGATCCCAGAAAAGCCATGCTTTAGTAGTGTGGCTAAACTACCATTAGACCAAAGCTACTTCAGATCTTTTTTTTTTTTTAATCTTGTAGGGACTATATATAAATTTTTTTTTTAATTAATTAATTAATTTATTTTTACTTTTGGCTGTGTTGGGTCTTCGTTTCTGTGTGAGGGCTTTCTCTAGTTGCGGCAAGCGTGGGCCTCTCTTCATTGCGGTGAGTGGGCCTCTCACTATTGCGGCCTCTCTTGTTGCAGAGCACAGGCTCCAGACGCGCAGGCTCAGTGATTGTGGCTCACGGGTGTAGTTGCTCCTTAGCATGTGGGATCTTCCCAGACCAGGGCTTGAACCCGTGTCCCCTGCATTGGCAGGCAGATTCTCAACCACTGCACCACCAGGGAAGCCCCAGATCTTCTCTTAAAGACTTGAAAACAACCCTCAAAAGGATAGATGATCACAGTAACTTAATATCTGCTGGAACAAAAGCCAATGTTCTTTAAGAAATACAATAAAATCCAGAACTTGAAAACATAAAAATCACAATCTAATAAAAATTTACTACACGTACAAAGGAGCAGGACAATGTAACATATAAACAGGAAAAAATAGAAACAATATAATATATTACTAGTCAAAAGAAACATATCCAGAAATGACAGAGATGAAGGAACTAAAAGAAAAGTACTTTAAAGCATCTATTTAAAAATGTTCAAGAATTGAAAAGAAAGCATAAGCATAATGAATAGAAAAGTGAAAAATATTAAAAAGTTCCAAATGAAACTTCTAGCTAGAGGTGAAAAATACATCTCAAATAAAAATTTCACTTTAAGAGATTAAAAGCAAGTTAGAAACTGTGAAAGAAATGATCAGTGAACTTGAAAATATAACTGTAGAAACTATCCAAAATAGAGCAAAGAGGACATAAGGGTTAAAACTTTTAGCAGAGCCTCTGTAACCTGTGGGAGGCAACATATGTAATTGGAAACCCAAAAGAGAAGAGAAAGAAAAAATATTTGAAAAAACAATAGTTTAAAATTTCTCAAATTTAATACAAACTATACACCTACAGAGTCAAGACTCTCAACAATCATAAGCAGGATAAACACAGAATTTTGAAAACTACTAATAAAGAAAAAAATTAAAAGCTACAAGTCAGAATAAAAGACACATTATATACAGAAGATTAAGGTTAAAAATTGGCACATTTCTTTTTTTAAAATTTTTTAGTTTAATTTTATTTTTTTATACAGCAGGTTCTTATTAGTTACCCATTTTATACATATTAGTGTATACATGTCAATCCCAATCTCCCAGTTAATCACACCACCACCACCCCACCACCACTTTCCCCCCTTGGTGTCCATACATTTGTTCTCTACATCTGTGTCTCTAAAAAATTATCACATTTCTTGTCTGAAACTATGCAAGACAGAAAATCTTTAAAATGATGACAAAATAAAGTTAACCTAGAATTCTACAGCCAGTAATTACATATTTTAGAAATTAAAGGTAAAATAAATAATTTTGCCTTTTAAGATTCAAAAAAGTTGGGAACATCATCCCCAGTAAACTTGCACTATAAAAAATAGTAAGCAAGGTACTTCAGTTAGAAGGAAAATGATATTAGTTAGAAATTTATATCTATACAAAACAGAAGAGCAGTGGAAATAGTAAACAAGTGGGTAAATGTAAGAAAAATTTATTTTATTTTAAAAATTTCTCTAAAATATAATTGACTAGGACCTCCAGTACAATATTTTGTAGTTTTCAGTGTGCAAGTCTTGCAATTCTCATTTAAATTAATTTCTAAGTATTGTATTGTGTTTAGTGTTATTGTAAATGGAATTGTTTTCTTAATTTTATTTCAGATTATTTATTGCTAGTGTATAGAAATACAAATTATTTTATGTATATATGACATATATTTAATCATTTTATCCTCAAATAGAGATAGTTTCCTTTCCAATCCCATTGCCTTTTATTTATTTGTTTATTATTGCCTAATTGCCTAATTGCTTTAGCTAGAAACTCCAGTACCATGTTGAAAAGAAGTGGTAAGAGCCGAATCCTTGTTTTGTTCCTGTTCTGGGGGGAAGGTTTTCAGCTTCCACTATTAAGTATTATGTTAGCTGTGGGTTTTTCTCTAGATGCCCTTTGTTGGGTTAAGGAAGTTTCCTATTCTGTTTCTGGTTTGTTGTGTATTTTTGTCATGAAAGGGTGTTGGATTTTGTCAAATGTTTTTCTGGACCTATTGAGTTGATTGTATGTTGTTTGACTTTTATGTTAATATGGAGAATTGCATTAATTGATTTTCATATGTTGAACCAACCTTGCATTCCTGATGAAGCTCACTTGGTCATGGTGTATAATCCTTTCTATATGCTGCTGGATTCAATTTGCTTGTACTTTGTTGAGAAATTTTTTATTTATATTCATAAAGGATATTAATCTATAGTTTTCTTTTCATGTGATGTCTTTGTCTGTTTTTAGTATCAAAGTAATATTGACTATATAGAATAAGTTACAAAGTGTTACCCTCTCTTCTCTTTTTGGAAGAGTTTGTGAAGAATTGACATTAATTCTTCTTAAAGCATTTGGTAGAAATCACCAGTAAAGTCATCTGTTCCTGGGCTTTTCTTTGTGGGAAGTTTTGTGATTATTAACTCAATCAACAAGTTTACTTGCTATAAATCTATTCAAATTTTTTATCTCTTGAGTCATTTTTGGTAGTTTATGTCATTCTACAACTTTACCCATTTTATCTAGGCTATCTAATTTCTTGGCATATAATTGTTCTATATATTCCATGTTTCTGTGAGGTCAGTGGTAATGTCCCTTCTTTCATTTATGATTTTAGTAATACTGAGTTTCTTGAACTGTTTTTCTCCCATGGTTTATTAGATACCCTTCCACCCAGTCCTCCTATTTATGCTTATTCCTTTTAAGTGTCTTTTCATAACTTCTCTTTCTTTGTCTGCTTCCTAAATAATGGTGTTCTCCAGGACTCTGACTAGACTATCTTCTATTCTCATTCTGCAAGCTTTCCCTACTCAGTATCTTCTACTGCCATGGTGTAAAATAATACCTATATATTAATTCTCAAGGCTTTATTACTAGAAGAAATTTCTCTTCCGAGCTCTAGACAATGTCTATAGCTGGAATATTTACCTTAATGTGCTAAAGTCACCCCAACATGTCCAAAAGTAAAGGTATCTACTTCTCCACACACTAAACTTGGTCTGTGTCACCTAATCCAGTGAATGGTGTGACCATCAATCCAAGCACCTAAGACAAAGTCCCAAGTTTCACATAACTTCTCATATAACCCAATCACCAAAATCTAATGATAGTACTTCCTTATATGTCTCTTAATACACCTAATGTCTTTTCTGCCTAAAATTTTCTCCATTTAACTTCCCTAAAGTCTGTTTGGTAAACACATTCATTTTTGGCTGCAACACCTCATTTTTCTCTTTCCAGTTCCCCAGATAACATTGATCACTCCCTCCTTTCAGCCCACATTTTATCCTAACCTCATTTCAGTCTTTTTAATAGTTTATTGAATGTATTGAATTACATGTATTTGCCTCTCTCTTATAATGTAAGATGCTCAGGGGCAGAGGATTTAATTCACCTCTGCATTCTTATCTAGGAATAACAAATGCTTGAAACACATTTGTTGAATGAATGAATGAATGAATGAGTCAGTGAGTGCAATATTGCTAGATCTCAGTCCTGTCAGGCTAGCAATTAGTGTATCAGGATGTCAAAGGGATTGGAAGGAGGGCATTCAAACTGAGGGAACAGAGTGTGCAAAAGCTCAGAGCCATGAAATCATATGGAGTATTGTAGGAACTACAAGTTTAGAAAATTGATCATGGAAAGAAAGCGAGTAATCAAAACATGGTCTTCTGCACCATATTGAAAGCTTTGAACTTTATTCGAAAGGCAGTGGAGACATGATTCAAGGAATTGTATTTGAGGTCCTCCAGAACATGTCCTAGAGGAGGGCCATCTATCTTATACTCAAATCACTAAAACCATCCCTTTCTTTAAAAGCTATTATTTGCATATTATAACAACCAAAACTTGCTAACCATAAAATTCCTGAAGCAGAGGGTGCATATTCTAAAAATATTTCAATTGTGATAGAACTAGACATCACTGCTTATTGCTTATTGTTAGCTGAATCTTGTAAATCTGAAGTAGATGTGAAATTGAACACATTTGCCTTTCTTCTCTTTCTGGACACCAACTCCTCTACAGATGCATATAATTTTCAAACTTCATTGTCAATGGTTCCTGATGAAATCACATCTTCCATCATCTCAAACTTATCAAAAAGTTGGTGCTTGACTACTCAACATGAACCTGTGCATAATTTTGAAAATAATGCTTACATAGTCACTAAATTATTTATAACTGCCAGGGATTTTTTCTTTTTTGTGTGTGTTCAAAAAACTCTTGAAATTCCTTCTTTTCTGTTTACCTATCCTTCTATCTATCTACCTACCTACCTACTTATTTACCTATATACCCATTCATTCATTCATTCATTCACAGAGGAAAGAATTAACCTAGAAATGTTCTGGGTGTCCCAGGAAGAATGTTATCTTGGAATTTTTTTAAATGTCCATCTATCTACTCTTGGGCCATCACTGAACAATAGCAATGGGAGGAATCCAGTACAATCAGCACCCTTGACATTTAGAAAAACTGAGATCTGAAGAAATAGAATGGTTTCTCTGGGATAAAGCAGTAAGTGTGGAGCAGAGCTTAGGTTGGATGGCCAATATCCTTCTCCATTGCTATGTTCATTTCACTAAACAGTAGAATGATTTTAACTGTATTATGTTCCATTTCAAATTCCATAACTTTACAACAGCTCCAGACAGAATAGAGGGAATTCCAAAAAAAAGTAAACAGAATGAGGGTTTTTTTAAAGGGCTAATTTAAAAGAATCTAATTATTTCTTTTGTATTTTGGATTATAAAGTTTGGGTCAATTGCTTAACACTCTTCTAGTATATGGACAACTTAAGACAGCAGCTCCCTGGCAGCTAAGCTGAAGTTAGAACAAGAAGAAATGAACCTCATATCTGGGGATCTGGGCTACAAATAAAGAGCTTTGTCACTGTAAGAGTTGGAGAAAATACTAGATTTTTAAAGTAAGAGCATAGAAGTCCATTCTTTGGAGATTTTTACAGAACAGGCTACTATATCACAGTCATGCAGCCCGATGCAGAAGGAGAAAGATGGATTTGGATGACATCCTGAAGACACTGATTTTATTATTCTGTAACATTGCCAGCTGAAAAGAGTAAATTCCCATGTAGCAACTTTCAGACAACAGCTGAGCTATGACTAAAGTTATGAAATATTGCCAATAGATTGCAACCCATCTTATTAAATTTTAAAATATTATTATTTTAAATTAAACACTTTTTAACTTAAGAAGATAAAATATCAGCATCAAGTTGGTAAAATACATAAAATAAACTTACTTTTCTCTTTTTGTTTTTAGCCTTTGTATATTTTGAAGAATGAAATAATGAGGTGGTCACATGTAGGATTATAAAAATATATGAGAAAAATAAAAGTAATTCTAATAATTGTAAGTGGCATGTTACTATTTACAAAATGCCCTCATATATACCAGAATGTGTTTTTAATCCACACAGGTACCCCATATGGCAGGTGGGGCAGATACTATCCTCATTTTCTGGGTGGCAAACAGGATCAATGTACCAATGGTGATTTTTCCAATTCCCAGGGTAATAAACCATTGAGTTGCTACATCCCAAAATCTTTATATTCTAAATAATTTACTGGTTCTCTAAGGCAGATACTCCCAGCCAATTGGGTGATCCTTGAAATTTAAAACTAATTCTATATTTTTGAAATATTATGTAGGCTCAGTTAAATTCAACAAGATTTTTAAAAACACCTACTCTTTGGGAGATACTGGCATTATAAAGATGAATAAGATACAGTCCTTGCCTTCAAGAAACCAGCTGTGTAAAAGGGGAAAGAGATGCATGTACACTGTTATTGCGTCTCATGGTGAGCAAAAAAAAAAAAAAAAAATGAGGGAAATACATAATTTTGGTGAGGAAATGAGGTTTTTGTAGAAAGCTTTACAGAGGAGATGACATTTGATGTGGATACTTGAGACTAAGAAGGATGTCACAGGCAATATAGTATATAGTTTTCCTTCACCAAGGCAAGAAAAACTTTTATGAAAAGGAATTCTAATGAAGAGAAATGATTTTATCACTTACAAGGGAAACATAGCTGTAAGCAAAAGGTCTCCTGACTTCAACCCTAGGTGAATTTGCTTAACATCGATCACAGGCCTTTCTTTGGATATTGTCTCTTTCTTACCATGCTCCATCTGTGAATTCAAGGTGCTAGGGGCTGTACTGAGTATTTAAATTGGTTTAAAGAAGAATTCCCTTTATTACTAGAGATAATGTCAAGTGCAGAAAGAAGAAAGCTTTTTGGGGATTGGAATCCTGTTGCATGAAGAAATGTAGTGGAATCATTTGTAAGAATGGAAGAAACTTCTTGAAGAGGCACGGGGGTACCGTACTTCAGAATGAGCTCAGACATGTTATTCAGGTTTTAAATGAGAACAAATAAGAATCTGTTGAATTTAAATGTCATGGCCTTAAGTAAAACATTTAAACTGGCACAACCTGCTTGAATAGTCTGGAGTACACACAATGTCATTGGGCAGTGTCATCCCAAGACCAGTCCTCTCTCCCACCTGCTTTCTAGGACACACCCAAGAATCTCCTCAGATTCTTACTCATGTCCAAGGAGCCAACTCAGATTGCTGACCCCTAATTAGATGAGATGAAAAGAAGATGGGCCCATTTGAGGCTGAAGGAATCCATCTTTACTTCCCATACTAGATCATCCATACGTCCTGTTTGCCTATAATTGCTGTCACTGAACCCAGAAACAAGGGGGCACGACTTAAACCCATAGTATAAAGATATATGCCCTCTTCCCACTTGTTGCTGGCACCATTAATAAGGTCAAATCTTGTTGTTGCCTCCTAAAATCCTAGCAGTCCTGGCTCTGCAACTACAAGCTCATAGAGTCCCTGGCACCCACTTGCTGTGGTTGTGAAAGCTAAAGCCACAGCTTGGTGTGGTGCTTCCACTAACCTTGGCTGCCCTTAGAAATGTGGCTCCATAGCAGTCCTGTGCTCAGGTCACTGCCACTGACATTGAGCTCTGCTCAGTATGTAGCACTTCCCTACAGCGTTTAGAAGGTGGCTCCTTTTCTCTGTGGCACACTAAGCTAGGAGCATTCTGGAGCAAAACTGTCCTGGGTTCCATGGGTTCCACAGCCCAGCCACTTCCCCAGTACAGGTTGACTCTAGAATGGCTGGGCCAGAGATGTTCATTTGTGCAGATCTCTTCTTCCCAGGCCTTGGGTGCCAGGCTTTTCTACTTGTACACCATCATGGTAGATTCTGTCTCAGGTGAATTCTATCTGTGACCCCGTCTCCCTTTCTGCTTGACCTTAAACAGGGTCACCTCAGGTGAATCAGTATGTTCTAATTCCTTTGGATTTTAATGAAGAAGTCCTCAGTCCTTGTCCTCCTTAGAGTGCCCCTATAATCTTATGTAAGTTAATTTATCTACCGCTCAGAAATTGCAAATCCTGTACGTAAGTGGCCATGTCAGGATTAAGTTAAAGAGGCCATCCACACATTAAATGTCTTTTTATAGACTAAAGAGTTGGTTTCTGTAAATCTCTAATGAACTACAAGTTATTTTTAAAACAACTTGCCTGGAGTGTGTGTGTGTGTGTGTGTGTGTTAGCACAGAAAAGGAGAGAGGAGGTCAGCTCAGAGTTCCTAGTTCTGGCTGTGTCACTAACAGCTGTTGACTTTGGATAACTCACCTAAAAATCTCTGTGCTTCACTTCCCTCACGCAAAAAAATGAAGGGGTGGAGCTACATAGTTGCTCTGGTTACTTCCAGCTTTAGATAATTCTATAATTCTTTTCAATGATCTAAACATAATTTGTAGGCAAACACACCCTTGTGTGTTGTTCCGGAAGCTTCATTCCTGACCATTAGGTTCATTTTTGGTCATCAGCTTGATTGAGCCAACTCCTGATTACCTATTCACAGATACCAGAGGATTACCCATGGGTGGTCCGGCTCTTCACAAGCAATAGGTTAGATTGGGGGCTGCTCCAGGGCCCACCACAGGCCAGATTCATCCAAATACAGAGCCAGAAAAAAGGCAGCCTCCACAGGTTGATGGAGCCCAGGGAAAGGTACTCCCAGCCCTGCTTCAGAATGTTCATGTCAAACTGCCTAAAATTGGTCACAAACACAAATTCCTATGGCAACCTAACAAAAAGGAATCGGAATCGAAAGAAGAGGGAAGGCTTTATGAAATTCCTCTGGGCCTTGGACAGGGGCTGCTGTGCTAGACTGTCATAAGACCGAAGGCAAGGGTGTAGCCCTTTTGTAAAATTATCCTGCACTGTTTGTGTTTTCCTGATGTATGGTGCTCACGTCAAATCAGAAATGAATCCAAGCCTTCACCCTCAGACACAACGTGAGTGTTTTGGGAGGTTCCAAACATCTTTGGTTTGTTTTTCAATTTTAATAAGTTCAGTACTTCCTGGGTTTGGCCAGGCCAGACACACCACAGGACGTTTCCAGCCTGAAACCAGAAAGCGTGCAGGCACTCACAGAGGAGACTGGTGCAGCGAGCTTTCCATCCCACTTGCCAGACCTAAAAACATCTCGTGTGGTTAGCTGACTCGTGGTTATACCTACCCAGAGCACATAATATATGAAGGGAGATGTTATGTATTGGCTAAGTCCTAGTGCCCTATGTGTGCTCTAGCCCCCGTGTATTCACTACTCTTCATAACATTTCTAGGAAGGAAGGAAGACTGGCCTTTTCATTAAGGAGATGAATGTGAGCATTTCTTGACAGCAAGGACAATGTTTCCATGTTCAATTTACTATTAAAAGAACTCCAGGAGTAATTGCTGTTGATGAAGAGGAAATGGAGGTACTGACGTTTTGAATAATCCAGTTCAGTGTTGTGAGTCACCTATCCACAGTATTCAATTCAACAACTATTTAATTGAATGCTACTGCCTGAGTACCAGGATAATTACAGACACTGTGGAGGATTAGAAACTTGTAAAATTTTAGGGCTTTGAGAACCAAGTGGTCATCCAGGAAACCACGGCACAGTGTCTGGCCTCAAAGACATTACGCTCCGGCTTGGGAGACAATACTGACTCTCAGGAATGCTATGGCAAAATAAAAGGTGCAGGACAGGTGCTTCCTGTAGCCACCAATCTGCTTATCCACATCCCTTCACAGCTAAGCTTACTTCCAGAGAAGTGTGTACTGACACTCACTCCTTTCTTCTTCCCAGCTTCTGGGAGGAACACCCAAACCTTCTAACTGTTAAGTTAAAAATGGGCACTTTTCTGCATCTGACTTGCCATCTCTGCAGCATTTGATACTCTTGACAACTCCCTTCTGGAAGCTCTCCACGTGTCCAATGATCAGTGTATTGTCTCTCCTTGCTTCCTCACTGCCCAGCAATCTACTAAACAGATCTTCCTGCATTCTCTGTCTTAGTAAAGAACATCACCATCTACCCAACTGGTCAAGCCAGGAATGCTGGTAAGTGGAAGATTTGAGGGAGTGGAGAGATTACTCACTGGTTATTCTTTTTATTCACCCTCATGTCTAGTCAGTCCCAAAATCTTATAGGATTTTCTTTATTAACGTTATATGTGTCTCTTCCTCTGGTTCTCAACACTATTGCATAGGCTCAAGCCTTTATTGTATGTTGCCTATATTATTGAAGCATCTATTATTAATCTGGCTTTTGGCTTTTAGACTTATGCTCTGTCAATCCATCCTGCAGGCTACTATCAAATTTGCTTTTTGCAAAAAAAAAACTGTAAGCAAGTTACTCCCCCATTTAAACTTGACTCCACGTTCCTGTCGGAAAAACTCAAAGTCTGTAGCATGACATACAAAAGCATTCATGATCCCGACCCTGTTCATGTCTTCCACCTTCACCCACACCCTTGTCATTCTCAATGACATGTGGTTCTGGGAAGACATGAGTGCTCTTCCACACCTCTGTGCTTTTGTTTACCCTTCCAAAACTTACCTTTCTATTCCCAAGAATCCTCCTTTGCATTTTAATCCACTTTGTCCATACCTCTGTCATAGCACTTACCAAGCTGTACAACTTTTACAAAAGCAAGGATTAAAACAAACAAAACAAAACAAAAAAACCCCAAAAACAACGAGGCATGTTTGGGAGACCAAAATTAGTTTCACTTGGTTGAGCTCAGGGCCTTGGCAGCCCTTGAAGGTATGGAACATGAAATGAAATGAGTAGTCATTTACAGATTTTAATTAGGGAAGTTAATTGATCAGACTTACATTTTAAAACCTTATTCAAGTTGTGTGTAAGATGCATGGGAAAAAGGACATAATTATTAGAGACTGAAAGAGTGCAGGCAATGTGGCTAAAAAAAGGAAAAGAAGTCATTCCAGAGATATTTATACAGTAGAATTAGCAAGTCTGATGGATCGATTAAATGAAGTGGAGAATTTATCTATTGATTCAATGATTATTGAACACTAAGAATTGTTGCAGTTCCTAAAAGTACAAAAAAATTATAAGGCAATGTTCCCACTCTTGTAGAAAATCATCATTCTGCAATACAAAGTCCAAAAGTAGACTCAAGTATTGATAGGAGTTTAGTAAATTATAACCTTTGAGTTCTTTAATATGTAGCTTTAGAACAACTGACTATTTAGGAAAAACATATATAAAGTTATATTTTCCTGCTGGAGAGGGTGTGGAGAAAAGGGAACCCTCTTGCACTGTCGGTGGGAATGTAAATTGACACAGCCACTATGGAGAACAGTATGGAGGTTCCTTAACAAACTAAAAATAGAATTACCATACGACCCAGCAATCCCACTACTGGGCATATACCCTGAGAAAACCATAATTCAAAAAGAGTCATGTACCACAATGTTCATTGCAGCTCTATTTACAATAGCCAGGACATGAAAGCAACCTAGGTGTCCATCAACAGAAGAATGGATAAAGAAGATGTGGTACATATATACAATGGAGTATTACTCAGCCATAGAAAGAAATGAGACTGAGTTATTTGTAGTGAGGTGGATGGACCTAGGGTCTGTCATACAGAGTGAAGTAAGTCAGGAAGAGAAAAACAAATACTGTATGCTAATACATATATATGGAATCTAAAAAAAAAAAAAAAAAAAAAATGGTCATGAAGAACCTAGGGGCAAGATGGGAATAAAGACGCAGACCTACTAGAGAATGGACTTGAGGATATGGGGAGGAGGAAGGGTAAGCTGGGACAAAGTGAGAGAGTGGCATGGACATATATACACTACCAAACGTAAAATAGATAGCTAGTGGGAAGCAGCCGCAAAGCAAAGGGAGATCATCTCGGTGCTTTGTGACCACCTAGAGGGGTGGGATACAGAGGGTGGGAGGGAGGGAGATGCAAGAGGGAAGAGATATGGGGATATATGTATATGTATAACTATGCACTTTGTTATAAAGCAGAAACTAACACACCATTGTAAAGAAATTATACTCCAATAAAGATGCTAAAAAAAAAAAAAAAGTTATATTTTCCCATACACTACTCATCAAACTCAGTTCCAAATAAACTGAATGTAAAATGTGAAATAATAAAAACAATAGAATAATCCTAAGTCAATATGTATATAAAACTCTGGCATTTAAACCTTTCTAAACAAAGCACCAGAGACATAAACCATATAATGGAGGGCAATAAATTTGACTACATAAAAATGAAAATATGTTTATCACAAAAACACAGCAATAGAGAATTTGTTGCAACATAAAGGTAAAGAATTAATATGGTATAGAAACTTTTGTTACAACATTACACACTTGCTTTTGATTTGGCCTGTTCCAAAGGCTGTCAGGAGAAAAGCCTGAGGATTTGTTTGATTACTTACTTTTATGAGGCTGTAACTGAGTACCCCCAAAATGGTAAGAGCTTTGACCAAAGTACTCCAGAAACTATTCAGAAGAAGAGACTGGAGTCCTCCATTACACTCTTTCAGAGAAAGAAAACTGCTTGAGCCTAATCAAACATTTCTACTCTGAAGTTTTCCACTGATACACTTTTGTTTCCTGATACTTAGTTTTAGGAGACAAATAATTTCCATCTATCCAATAAGTAATTAATGAGAACCTATTATGTTCTAAGGCACTGTGCCAGATACTGTGCTTTACTCAGAATTATCTTCTCAAAGATGGGTAAGACAATGCCCTTGTCCTCAAGAATTACATGGACAGACATTTAAAGAAGAAATAATACTTACAATGAAATCTACATTTACTGATAGTGAATGCATTTGAATTCTTCCATGATCCCAACCTGGCTGGGTTAAAGCACATTGCGGAGGACACGGGGGAGGGAGAGAGAACATTTAACAGCTCTAGCACAGACTTTCGTTTTTGGTTAGATGGAGCCTCAGTTTGCGGGGCTGTCAGCAAAACACCTTCTAAAATGTCACATTCCCTTTGCATGATGTTTAAGAGGCAAAGGGATGTAGAATTAATAGAGGAAGAAAGTGATGCTTATTCGTTTGAATAAGGTCATCCGAGTCACTCTGCGGGATCCTTAAAGAAGAGAACAGACCCACACTAGTTAAAATGACCTCAATGGAGTCAAACATTTTGGTGAGTAAATATACAGAATGTTATGTTTTCCTCAAGTGTACCTTTACATGATAAACCCTAGAGACTTCCAATTTTTGACTTGAGTACATGGAACATAAACTATGGCAAGAAGGCCATAACCATCTCCATACGGGTGTCTCACTGCCACCCAGACTGCACATTCCTGACCCCATCCACACCCTGCCAACTTCTCTTCTTGGTTTCTGTTTGCCAGGTTTGCCCCCTCCCCCTACATCTGATTTTCAAATGTCTTCTGAGCCTTCTTGTTTGGGGATTCTTCTCCCAGATTCTTTTTAAAAGGTTTTTTTGGGGCTGGGTGAAATTTTGACCAGCTTCCTTGCAGCTTCTTTACCTCATGCCCTCCCCACTCTCCTCCCTGCCCCATTCCCATGCTGCTACATCATCTCCAAGGTTATGTTCTACAAACATATTTTGAAATTTCCCTCTTTTACTCTTCATTCAAAAATTCCCTCAAGATTTACCACTTACTGAGACAAACTCTCAGAATGTTTGGTAAAGTAAAGCAAAACAAAGTTAAAAAAAAGAAAACAAAAAAACAGCCATTCAGGGGCTACTACAAATCTTTCAAATGAGGAAAATGGTCCAGACTGCAACTCCTTCCTTAATTGGCTTCATAGCTAGATGCTGTACAGAGACCTATAAACAGCAATTAGGAACACATACTGTGCTTCGTCTCCCATTATCTCTCCACCCCCTTCCAAATCGGAGGTAAGCTAAGGACACAGATTCTGGGATGCTTGTGGGTTCTTTCTGACCCTCAGTGATTATTAAATAGCATATTTGGGTAAGGTTTTTTCCTCTGCATTGTGGTTTATGTGATTAAGTGATGTACTGCATAATGTTCTTGCAACTCCAACTGGCTAACATATTTTCACTATTTATGTATATTCATTTTTTATTTTTCTGCAAAAATAAAAAGAAAATGTGGTATTTGAAAAGCAGATAGAGATTTGTTCTTCCCTTTCTTTTCTCCTTTATAAAGGTTTGACAAAATCTTGAAAGTTCTCAATGGGATATTGTTCCAAGAGACCGGCACCTCTGTAAGTTATCAAAGGGAAACTATCTTTCTATAGCAAATCATCCTACATTCACTGTGCCAGGGAATCAGGCAGACTTTCCAAAGTTTGCTGACGGGCAAATACAAGGGGGGAAGAGGAGAAGGAAATGAGGAATGAGAGAAAGGAGAAGGAAGAGAAAGAGAAGGAAAAAGGGGGGGGCAACAGTGATGCAGTTGTGTATTGAATGAGTCTGAGTTAGTCTAACATCTTCCTTCACATGTTGGCTCCTGGATTGGAAAGGTGGTCAGTTTCCCATCTTGCTCTCAGCAAGTTTTGCTTCACATTATAACTATTACTTTTGTATTTTGAATTTAAAACAACAGTGATGCTAAATATTTTGACACTGAGCTTTGAAAAAATAAAAGACACAGAACATGTCTTTTTTTCACAACGGTCAATTTGTATGATTCCCAGCACAATTTAAAGTGGTTTAGATTCAAAAGGGTAAGTGTTCAAAGAAGCATGGTCCACTTCAAAATATGCTTTAAAATATGCAGATTTAATTGTAGGAAAAAGACCTCCTCAAGGTGGTATATTTTGCATGAACATTGAAACAAAATTGAGTATGGCCTCACTCTTTTGGTTTTGTTTTTCTAAGATTATTGAAGAAAAGAGAGCTTTGCCAAAACTAAACAAAACACAGAACCATTCCTTTGAACCTGAGAACTCTCCAATGCCCAAATATGATTAAAACCCATTTTGGTTAAGCCCTTTTGATCAGTGTGCTTGTTGTAAAACCTGTTCAGAGTCCCTGGCAATTTTATGGTCTTATCTGTGTGGTCCTTTTCTTTAGATAATATTCAGCATGATGTCGTCCTGCTAGAGCTCAACTAAGTGCTTACGGAAGATGTGATGTAGAGAGCTCAAAACAGTTTGAGAGTGATGCCACAAATGCACCCATGTCCCCAGTAAACCTGATCTAACTTGCCTTCTTGTCTCTCTACAAAAGAGACTTTTTGAGAAGAGAAAGGGAAAGACGGGAAGGAAGTTAAATAACTTCAGAACAGCATAAAGAGATATACAGACAAATGCTTGGCGTTTTTGGAATTTTCTTTATTAAAGGCTCTAATTGAATTTCTTTGACTGCAGTTGAGAGCCATGTCTAGAGCACACTGCAGATCTGTTACTTTTGCATTCTATTTATATGTCTATGAAGTAGATCATTGTAATGAATACAGATGGGCAATAAGTACAAAGTTATTGCATAATTTTTCAAAATTTTATGATTGCTTTTCCTACTTCCTCTTAGAATAATGGCCTCTCTGTGTAGCCTGGAGACCATTCACTATATCTTCAGTATGTTTTACCATTTCAGCAGATTTTAATTTATTAGAGACACACAAGAAGCGGTGTGTAAACAATCCACAGAATGAAACTGATTTGTAAGACATGGACAACCTGAACCAGTATTAAGTTACTTCTGAGATCACTTGGTGAATTCAAGTGCATATGAATTTTTCCCCCTTCATCCCCTCCCTGCCTGCTTCTTGATTTGGCAAAGGTTGGGACTTTGGGACTGGAGGGAAAACCAAATTAAAGCCACCCACCAGCCCATAGCAAACAGAAGAGAAAATGTCAGTCTTATGATGGGATGTGTAACAAGATGCGAAGTTTCTCTACGGCTTTGCGTCTCTAAACCAGGCTTCGCCAAAGATGCAAAGCTGCCAGGTCTGAGTAAACAAACACGGCTTTACAAGATGAAGTATGCTAATGGCTCCTCTATCATCTGTGGGATTGCTTTCGATGGAAAATGACTGACCCTTTACTTTGTTCAGTTCCTATTCCTTTTACCTTATTACTCTTTTCTCTTCACTTGAACTCCTCTCTAGATATGATCACAATGGGAAAAGTTGTCTGACGTGACAATTCCAGGGCCTGCTGAGCTAAGCGTCCTTCAAGAGCCATCCTTAGTCAAGCTGTGTCCAGGACTGTGGTCTTTGCCTCCAGGATCTTTCTTCCAGGTTAGGTTTCCCATTGACTTTGAACTCACAACTGAAGTGAGTTTCATCAACTGTATATCTACTACTCTAGACCTGAGCATGATGGATGAGGGGATCATATACTATGGAAGCTCCTTAGAAAAAGTGATTGACTCTGCCTGAGAGCACAGGAAAAGGCTTCACGGAGGAACCACATTTGCACTCATCCTTGACAAGCTAGTTGAGGCTGTAGAAACCAGAAGCCAGAATATCATAGTTGATGGACAAGCATATGCTCATTATGAATCATCAAATAGACAGAGCTTAAAAGGGTGTGTGTGCTTTGATGGAGATACTTATTTTCTATGAATTTGCCATCTTGCAATTTTAAATGTGAATATTCACATAAATAAAATATGGAAAGCTAGAATTAATCACAGAAAATATGTGATGTCCATATTTCTTTTGGCTTAAAGAGAACAGTTTAAATCTACAGTGAAAAGAATTTAAATTTTTAATTTAACAAGATTTTATGATATAGATTTAAAGCTACCAAGGCTGCAGTGAAAGACTAGGGACACCAGTAGTAAATCGGGCGTGTGAGGTAAAGCAGCGGTTCTCAAACCATTTTTCTCATCTCTCCCTAAAAATATTTGGCAAAACCATGTACCCTCTGACACACTTTCAAGTTGACATCTAAAAACTTTCAACGTAAGTTTAAATAGTTTCCAAGCATGTAATTTATGATACTTCTTAACATCGATGTTTTACATGATGTTTAAATTAATCAAATGGAATCTAAAAAGCATAGTTTGTTAATAAACACTATCATCCATTAAGTTTTTTTCCTTTTTCAAATGAACAAGCAGTTTTCCAGTAGTGGAAATTTTCTATCCTTGAATTTATATTTCTATTCCACTTTCCTCACAGTATTTGTTTCCTAATGTAATGTTTTTAGACTTAATATCATTTTATTGCTCGCTCTATCATATTTCTTTGCAACCGAAAAAAGTACATAAATCTATTTTTAAAAATTTACTTTGACATAAGATTTTAAATTCCAAATGCTTTCTTTTGGATTGAGTTACTATAATTACTTTTATTACAAAATTGATCAAACTATAAATATATTATAAATTTTGGAAAAAATTTTAAATGTTAAAATTTTATTGGAAACACATTTCTATTTGAGATGGATAGGGCTTTTTGTTTTTCCAGTAAGTTTATGTGTGCTATTATTATTTACTGTTAAAATGAGCAGTGTTCAGCATCTCTTCTATTCCTTTCTTTTTATTGTTATAGCTGTAAGTGCTGAGAAAACTTGTTCTCATAAAAAAGCAAATGAAAGACTTTTATTACAGCAGCATCACTTGTTTTGAACTCCTGAGTTTAATGCCAAATATCACATGGTGATATATCACAGAAATACTTTTTAACCATCTGCTAATAACTTGATTAATTCTGCCTCAGTTTTACTGAAAGCAAAGAATCTTGAGAGCCATTGACAATGAGGTGCTGAAGCTCTAGGATTAAAGAACTTAGTCAAAGGAAAGAAGGTTCCTGAAGTTAGAATTCTGATAAACACTTATTTAAGGAGGTAAATGATGAAAGTAGCCAGTAAACATATCAAGAAGGAACTAGGGCCAGGAGGTATAGTGTCATGGTAGTAAAAGAAGAGAAAGTGTCAAGCAGGAGAGGTACTTAGCAGTGTCAAAAGAATTCAGAGAGGCAAGATTGAGGCAGACTAAAAGATGCCATTATTTCTCTGAGGTTTCAAAAAGAAGTTAAACTTTTTCTGTATGTGAAACCATGAATTTTGGCATTGCAATCATATTATACAAGATATGGGATTTAGGACATTGGAGCACTATTTTTTCTTTTTTTCAAAATCATTTTTTTATGTGTGAGTCTCTTTTTGGATTTTTATTCTGATCCAATTGTCTATTTGTCTATTCCCTGGCAGGTTAGGTTAGCAGACATTTGGTCCTGTCCAAAATGTCCATAAGACTTTTGGTCCATGCCAAAAGAGCCTTTCAGTTTAGTCCTATCCAGAATGCCCCTGAGCATATTTGTTCATGAACAGCTGGTTTTGGACAGAACCAAATATCAAGGACCTTTTGGTGGGGACCAAATGTCTTATGGACCAACTGTCTATGGATGTTTTGGGCAGGACCAGATGTCCTGCAAGGGTAGGTTATCATATTATTGCTTTACACAAAGTGTTGACTTTAGATAAGGCAATTCTCTCACACTGTTTTTTATTAAAATTGTCAAAATTACATCTTTACCATCATGAATTTTACCGTGAAAATATTACATGTCTACTCCTTCATTTCTTTTTACTTTTTTCAGTAGTGTTTTGTAATTTTCCTTATAAAGATGTTGTATGCCTCTTGTCATTTATTTTTAGATACCTTAAGTTGTTGTTGCAACTGTGAATGCAAATTATGTTTCAATTGCATTTTTGAATAATGATTTTTTTTGCATTGATCTTTTAATGAGTAGTAATGCGGAATTCTCTTAGTTCCTAAAAATCTGTTGGCAGGTTTTCTTGATTGTACCACATAAACAATCATATTAGTTACAAATAAAGATGCTTTGACCTTTCATTTCTAATTTTTACTCATTTTATACCACGTCTTATCTTCCTGCCTTAGATAGAAACTGCAGTAGAATGATGAATACAAGTGGCAACACTGAGAATTCCACTTTGTACCTAACTTTGTAGGAAAAGCTTCTAAAATTTCACCATTAAATTTAGTTGCTATTGCAACTCTTTAATGGAAAACTTCATCCTTTCTATACTAAGAGAGTTCCTTTCTATACTAAGCATGCTAAGTTCTGTAACACACATGTACGTTGAACTATCAAATGTTTGCATTTATTGAAAGAACCATGTTTTTCTCTTTTAATTTCTAATTGTGATTTATTACATTAATAAGTTTCTTAATGTTGGACTATCCTTTGATTTCTGAGAGTAATGCTATTTGGATGTGATATAATGTTTTAATATTCACTGATGAATTCTACTTAGTAATATTTTAGTTAGGATTTTTACAGGTATAGTGAAATAGATCTATAATTTTATTTTCTTGTATCTTCTTATATTTACCTTGTCTAGTTTTGGTATCAAAGTTATACTAGTATATAAAATGCTGTATGCATCTCTTACCTCTTTCTGTACTTGGAAAAGTTTTTACAGGATAAAATTATTTATCTCAAGATAATTTGTGAAAATTCACCTGTAAAACTATCGGAGCCTATTGTTTCTTGTGGGAGGCTACTGATGATCAATTCAATTTATTTAATGATTAATTCAATGGTACTCATATAAACTGGGCTGTAAATTTTTTGACATTGCCAACTTATCTTCAGTTATCTCTTTCTGATCCTAGTATTGCTTACTTATGATTTGTTTCCTTTTTAATCAGCCTTACTAAGTTTTGCCTAACTCATCAGTTTTCAAATAACCACCTGATTTTTATTGATCTTATATACTGTGTCTTTGTTTTCTAATTAATCTGATGTCTGCCTTTATCTTTAGCATTTCCTTCCATCTAGTTTTTTTAGGTGTATTGTATATTTCTCTCTAATTTCTTGATTTGATCACTTTTATTTTTCAGTCTTTTTTTAAGACTTTTCAAGGAAAGTGCCCTAAGTTTTCTCAGTTTTTCTTCTTTTGTCAATGTCTCCTCTCTCTGATAGCTTTTTACAATGTTCTTTATTCTTTGTATTCCTTAATTTCACAAAAAGGTGTGTTGCCATGGGCTCATTTGTTTTAAATATTTCCTCTCAGTACTTGGAATGCTCTTTCAATTACCCAGCCATAAAAAAGAATGAAATTCTACCATTTGCAGCAACATGGATGAACCTAGAAAATATTATGCTTAGTGAAATAAGCAAAAAAAAGAAAGACAAATACTCTATGATATCCTTTATATGTGGAATCTAAAATAAAAAACAAATGAATGCATATGCAAAACAGAAACAGACTTACAGATAGAGAAAACAAACCTGTGGTTACCAGTGGGGAGAGAGAAGGGAGGAGGGGTTAGATAGGAGTATGGGATTAAGAGATACAAATTAATATGTATAAAATAAATAAGCAACAAGGATTTACTGTACAGCACACGGATTTATAGTCGCTAATTTGTAATAACTTTTAATAGAGTATAACCTATAAAAATACTGAATTACCATTTTGTACACTTAAAACTAATATAATATTATAAATCCACTATACTTCAATTAAAAAAGAAACTCATGTTTCTTCAATACATAATAATTCTTAGTCATTATCTCTTTGCTGACTCCCTCCATTCTCTCATTGATTTTATTACTGTTATATTTTGGATTTGCAGAATCATTTTCAATGAGAAAAATTTTTTTTCATCTTTTCTTTTTCCTTTTTTTTTTAACATCTTTATTGGAGTATGATTGCTTTACAATGGTGTATTGGTTTCTGCTTTATAGCAAAGTGAATCAGCTATACGTATACATATATCCCCATATCCCCTCCCTCATGCGTCTCCCTCCCATGCTCCCTATCCCACCCCTCTAGCTGGTCACAAAGCACCGAGCTGATCTCCCTGTGCTATGCGGCTGCTTCCCACTAGCTATCTATTTTACATTTGGTAGTGTATATATGTCAATGCTACTTACACTCTCACTTCATCTCAGCTTACCCTTCCCCGTCCTGTGTCATCAAGTCCACTCTCTATGTCTACGTCTTTATTCCTGTCCTGCCCCTAGGTTCTTCAGAACCTTTTTTTTTTTTTAGATTCCATATGTATGTGTTAACATATGGTATTTGTTTTTCTCTTTCTGACTTACTTCACTCTGTATTACAGACTCTAGGTCCATCCACCTCACTACAAATAACTCAATTTTGTTTCTTCTTATGGCTGAGTAATATTCCATTGTATATATGTGCCACATCTTCTTTATCCATTCATCTGTCAATGGACAATTAGGTTGCTTCCATGTCTTGACTACTGCAAATAGAACTGCATTGAACATTGTGGTACATGACTCTTTTTGAATTATGGTTTTCCTCGGGTATATGCCCAGTAGTGGGATTGCTGGGTCATATGGTAGTTCTATTTTTAGTTTTTTGAGGAACATCTGTACTGTTCTCCATACTGGTTGTATCAATTTACATTCCCACCAACAGTGCAAGAGGGTTCCCTTTTCTCCACACCCTCTCCAGCATTTATTCTTTGTAGATTTTTTGATGATGGCCATTCTGACTAGTGTGAGGTGATACCTCATTGTAGTTTTGATTTGCATTTCTCTAATGATTAGCGATGTTGGGCACCCTTTCATGTGTTTGTTGGCAATCTATACATCTTCTTTGAAGAAATGTCTATTTAGGTCTTCAGCCCATTTTTGGCTTAGGTTGTTTGTTTTTTTGATATTGAGCTTCATAAGCTGCTTGTATATTTTGGAGATTAATTCTCTGTCAGTTGCTTCAATTGTAAATATTTTCTCCCATTCAGAGGGTTGGCTTTTGGTCTTGTTTATGGTTTCCTCTGCTATGCAAAAGCTTTTAAGTTTCATTAGGTCCCATTTGTTTATCTTTGTTTTTATTTCCATATCTCTAGGAGGTGGGTCAAAAAGGATCTTCCTGTGATTTATGTCATAGAGAGTTCTGCCTTTGTTTTCCTCTAAGAGTTTTATAGTGTCTGACCTTACATTTAGGTCTTTGATCCATTTTGAGTTTATTTTTGTGTATGGTGTTAGGAAGTGCTCTAACTTAATTCTTTTACATGGAGCTGTCCAGTTTTCCCAGCACCAACTATTGAAGAGGATGTCTTTTCTCCATTGTACATGCTTGCCTCCTTTATCAAAGATAAGGTGACCATATGTATGTAGGTTTATCTCTGGGATTTCTATCCTGTTCCATTGGTCTATATTCCTGTTTTTGTGCCAGTGCCATACTGTCTTGATTACTGTAGCTTTGTAGTATAGTCTGAAGTCAGGAAGCCTGATTCCTCCAGGTCCATTTTTCTTTCTCAAGATTGTTTTGGCTATTCAGTTGACTTTTGTGTTTCCATACAAATTGTGAAATTTTTTCTTCTAGGTCTGTGAAAAATGCCATGGGTAGTTTGATAGGGATTACATTGAATCTGTAGATTGTTTTGGATAGTATAGTCATTTTCACAATGTTGATTCTACCAATCCAAGTACATAGTATGTCTCTCCATCTGTTTGTATCACCTTTAATTTCTTTCATCAGTGTCTTATAGTTTTCTGCATACAGGGCTTTGGTCTCCTTAGGTAGGTTTGTTCCTAGTTATTTTATTCTTTTTGTTGCAATGGTAAATGAGAGTGTTTCCTTAATTTCTCTCTCAGATTTTTCATCATTAGTGTATAGGATTGCAAGAGATTTCTGTGCATTCATTTTGTATCCTGCTACTTTGCCAAATTCATTGATTAGCTCTAGTAGTATTCTGGTAGCCTCTTTAGGATTCTCTCTATATAGTATCATGTCATCTGCAAACAGTGATAGTTTTACTTCTTCTTTTCCAATTTGTATTCCTTTTATTTCTTTTTCTTCTCTGACTGCTGTGGCTAACACTTCCAAAACTATGTTGAACAATAGTGGTGCGAGTGGGCACCCTTGTCTTGTTCCTGATCTTAGGGGAAATGATTTCAGTTTTTCACCATTGAGAAGGATGTTGGCTGTGGGTTTGTCATATATGGTCTTTATTATGTTAAGGTAAGTTCCCTCTATGCCTACTTTCTGGAGGATTTTTATCATAAATAGGTGTTGAATTTTGCCAAAAGATTTTTCTGCACCTATTGAGATGATCATATGGTTTTCTCCTTCAATTTGTTAATATGGTTAATCACACTGATTCATTTGTGTATATTGAAGAATCCTTGCATTCCTGGGATAAACCCCACTTGATCATGGTGTATGATCCTTTTAATGTGCTGTTGGATTCTGTTTGCTAGCATTCTGTTGAGGATTTTGGCATCTATGTTCATCAGTGATATTGGCCTGTAGTTTTCTTTTTTTGTGTCATCTTTGTCTGGTTTTGGTATCAGGGTGACGGTGGTCTCGTAGAATGAGTTTGAGAGTGTTCCTCCCTCTGCTATATTTTGAAAGAGTTTGAGGAGGTTAGGTGTTAGCTCTTCTCTAAATGTTTGGTAGAATTCACCTGTGAAGCCTTCTGGTCCTGGGCTTTTGTTTGTTGGAAGATTTTTAATCAATTTGAGTTTCAATTTCAGTGCTTTGGATTGGTCTGTTTATATTTTCTATTTCTTCCTGGTTCAGTCTCGGAAGGTTGTGCTTTTCTAAGAATTTGTCCATTTCTTTCAGGCTGTCTGTTTTATTGGCATATATTTGCTTGTGGTAATCTCTCATCATCCTTTGTATTTCTGCAGTGTCAGTTGTTACTTCTCCTTTTTCATTTCTAATTCTATTGATTTGAGTCTTCTCCCTCTTTTTCTTGATGAGTCTGGCTAATGGTTTATCAATTTTGTTTATCTTCTCAAAGAACCAGTTTTTAGTTTTATTGATCTTTGTTATCATTCCCTTCTTTTCTTTTTCATTTCTTTCTCATAGGATCTTTATGATAACTTTCCTTCTGATAACTTTGGATGTTTTTGTTCTTCTTTCTCTAATTGCTTTCGGTGTAAGGTTAGGTTGTTTATTTGAGATGTTTCTTGTTTCTTGAGGTAGGATTGTTTTGCTATAAACTTCCCTCTTAGAACTGCTTTTGCTACATCCCATAGGTTTTGGGTCATCGTGTTTTCATTGTCATTTGTTTCTAGGTATTTTTTGATTTCCTCTTTGATTTCTTCAGTGATCTCTTTGTTATTTAGTAGTGTATTGTTTAGCCTCTATATGTTTGTATTTTTTACAGATTTTTTTCCTGTAATTGATATCTAGTCTCATAGCACTGTGGTCAGAAAAGATACTTGATATGATTTTAATTTTCTTAAATTTACCAAGGCTTGATTTGTGACTCAATATATGATCTGTCCTGGAGAATGTTCCATGAGCACTTGAGAATAAAGTGTGTTCTGTTGTTTTGGGATGTAATGTCTTTAAATATCAATTAAGTCCATCTTGTTTAATGTACCATTTAAAGTTTGTGTTTCTTTGTTTATATTCATTTTAGATGATCTGTCCGTTGGTGAAAATGAGGTGTGAAAGTCACCTACTATTACTGTGTTACTGTCGATTTCCCCTTTTATGGATGTTAGCATTTGCATTATATATTGAGGTGCTCCTATATTGGGCACATAAATATTTACAATTGTTATATCTTCTCTTGGATTGATCTCTTGGTTATTTTGTAGTGTCCTTCTTTGTCTCTTGTAATAGTCTTTATTTAAAGTCTATTTTGTCTGATATGAGAATTGCTACTCCAGCTTTCTTTTGATTTCCATTTGCATGGAATATCTTTTTCCATCCCCTCACTTTCAGTCTGCATGTGTCCCTAGGTCTGAAGTGGGTCTCTTGTAGACAACATATATAAAAGTCTTGTTTTTGTATCCATTCAGCCAATCTATGTCTTTTGGTTGGAGCATTTAATCCATTTACATTTAAGGTAATTATTGATATGTATGTTCCTATTCCCATTTTCTTAATTGTTTTGGGTTTGTTATTGTAGGTGTTTTCCTTCTCTTGTGCTTCTTGCCTAGAGAAGTTCCTTTAGCATTTGTTGTAAAGCTGGTTTGGTGGTGCTGAATTCTTTTAGCTTTTGCTTGTCTGTAAAGGTTTTAATTTCTCTGTCGAATCTGAATGAGGTCCTTGCTGGGTAGAGTTATCTTGGTTGAAGGTTTTTCCCTTTCATCACTTATATATGTCCTGCCACTCCCTTCTGGCTTCCAGAGTTTCTGCTGAAAGATCAGAGGTTAACCTTATGGGGATTCCCTTTTATGTTATTTGTTGCGTTTCACTTGCCGCTTTTAATGTTTTTCTTTGTATTTAGTTTTTGATAGTTTGATTAATATGTGTCTTAGCATTTTTCTCCTTGGATTTATCCTGTATGGGACTCTCTGTGCTTCCTGGACTTGACTATTTCCTTTCCCATATTAGGGAAGTTTTCAACTATAATCTCTTCAAATATTTTCTCAGTCCCTTTTTTTTTCTCTTCTTCTTCTGGGACCCCTATAATTCGAATGTTGGTGCATTTAATTTTGTCGCAGAGGTCTCTGAGACTGTCCTCAATTCTTTTCATTCTTTTTTCTTCATTTTGCTCTGCTGTGGTTATTTCTGCTATTTTATCTTCCAGGTCACATATCTGTTCTTCTGCCTCAGTTATTCTGCTATTGATTCCTTGTAGAGAATTTTTAATTTCACTTATGGTGTTGTTCATCATTGTTTGTTTGCTCTTTAGTTCTTCTAGGTCCTTGTTAAATGTTTCTTGTATTTTCTCCATTCTATTTCCAAGGTTTTGGATCATCTTTACTATCATTACTCTGAATTCTTTTTCAGGTAGACTGCCTGTTTCCTCTTCATTCTGTTTTGTCTGGTGGGTTTTTACCTAGTTCCTTCAGCTGCTGTGTATTTCTCTGTCTTCTCCTTTTGCTTAACTTACTGTGTTTGGGGTCTCCTTTTTGCTGCCTGCAGGTTTGTAGTTCCCATTGTTTTGGGTGTCTTCCCCCAGTGGGTAAGATTGGCTCAGTGGGTTATGTAGGCTTCCTGGTGGAGGGGACTGGTGTCTGTGCTCTGGTGAATGAGGCTGTTTCTTGTCTTTCTGGTGGGCAGTACCACATCCAGTGGTGTGTTTTGGGGTGTCTGTGACCTTATTATGATTTTAGGCAGCCTCTCTGCTAATGGGTGGGGTTGTGTTCCTTTCTTGCTAGTTGTTTGGCATAGGGTGCTCAGCACTGTAGCTTGCTTGTCATTGAGTGGAGCTGGGTCTTTGAATTGAGATGGAGATCTCTGTGATGAATTGAGATGGAGATCTCTGGGAGAGCTTTTGCCGTTTGATATTACATGGAGCCAGGAGGTCTCTGGTGGACCAATGTCCTGAACTCAGCTCTCCCACCTTAGAAGCTCAGGCCTGACACCTGGCTGGAGCACTAAGACCCTGTCAGCCACACAGCTCAGAAGAAAAGGGAGAAAAAATAAAAGAAAGAAATAAAATAAGATAAAATAAAATAATATAAGATAAAATAAGTTATTAAAATAAAACATTAAAAATATATTATTAAAAATAAAAGATATAAAAATAATAAGAGAAAAGAAAGAAAGAAAAAAGAGAGCAACCAAACCAAAAAACAAATCCACCAATGATAACAAGCACTAAAAACTATACAAAGAAACAAACAAACAAAAAAAGGACAGATAGAATCCTAGGACAAATGGTAAAAGCAAAGCTATACAGAAAAAATCACGCAAAGAAGCATACATATACACACTCACAAAAAGAGAAAAGGGAAAAAATATATATATATTAAAAAAAAGGAAGAGAGCAACCAAATCAGTAAACAAATCTACCAATGATAATAAGCTCTAAATAGTAAACTAAGATAAACATAAAACCAGAGGCAAATTAGATGCAGAAAGCAAACCCCAAGTCTACAGTTGCTCCCAAAGTCCACCGCCATAATTTTGGGATGATTTGTTGTCTATTCAGGTATTCCATGGATGCAGGGTATATCAAGTTGATTGTGGAGATTTAATCCATGGCTCCTGAGGCTGCTGGGAGAAATTTCCCTTTCTCTTCTTTGTTCATACAGCTCCTGGGGTTCAGCTTTGGATTTGGCTCTGCCTCTGTGTGTAGGTTGCCTGAGATCGTCTGTTCCCCCACAAACAGTACAGGGTTAAAGGAGCGTCTGATTAGGGGACTCTGGCTCACTCAGGCCTGAGTGAGGGGTATGGAACACGGGGCAAGCCTGTGGTGGCAGAGGCCGGTGTGACTTTGCAACAGCCTGAGACTCTCTGTGTGTTCTCCTGGGGAAGTTGTCCCTGGATCACAGGACCCTGGCAGTGGAGGGCTGCATAGGCTCCCGGAAGGGGAGGTGAGGATAGTGACCTGTGCTCACACACAAGCTTCTTGGTGGCTGCAGCAGCAGCCTTAGTGTTTCATGCCCGTTTCTGGTGTCCATGCGGATAGCCGTGGCTCACACCTGTCTCTGGAGCTTGTTTAGGTGGTGCTCTGATTCCCCTCTCCTCGTGCACTCTGAACAAATGGTCTCTTGCCTCTTGGGCAGTTCCAGATTTTTTCCCGGACTCCCTCCCAGCTAGCTGTGGTGCACTAACCCCTTTCAGGCTGTGTTCATGCAGCCAACCCCAGTCCTCTCCCTGGGGTCTGATCTCTGAAGCCAGAGCCTCAGGTCCCAGCCCCTACCCACCCCAGTGGGTGAGCAGACAAGCCTGTCAGGCTGCTGAGTGCTGGTCGGCACCGATCCTCTGTGCGGGAATCTCTCCACTTTGCCCTCTGCTCCCCTGTTGCTGCGCTCTCCTCCGCGGCTCTGAAGATTCCCCCCCCACCTCCCATCTCTGCCAGTGAAGGGGCTTCCTAGTGTGTGGAAACTTTTCCTACTTCACAGCTGCCTCCCAGAAGTGCAGGTCCCATCCTTATTCTTTTGTCTCTGTTTTTTCTTTTGCCCTACCAAGGTACATGAGGAGTTTCTTGCCTTTGGGAAGTCTGAGGTCTTCTGCCTGCATTCAGTAGGTATTCTGTGGGAATTGTTCCACATGTAGATGTATTTCTGATGTATTTCTGGGGTGGAAAGTGATCTCCATGTCCTACTCCTCCACCATCTTGAGGGGCCCCTCCTGACAGCTATTTTTAAAACTTACCTTTATATATAGGGGAGCATCTCTCCAGGTATTGATTTCAAGCAGTAATGTTGGATCTGGTCCTGTACCTTGCATGGAGACCTTTTAGGATGGGTTTCCCCTGAGGAGACAAGACGTGGTTACCATGACCACTGCTTGGCATGGAAACCAGCAGGACTGCAACTTCCATCATGCTTACCGACTTGCATGTCAATTCTGTTTCTAGTTTACTAAAAGTTTATTTTGCTTTTGAGTATGCTATGTCTTTTTAGGTATCACTTTTAAAACATTTTAATTATTTTTGTTATATGGATTAGAGGAACAAAAGACTTGTTAGTAGACTTGGGATCAACTTATAATGAAAGTAAAATGAGATTTTAATATGTTATATAAATTGAACATGCTGATTTTAAGCGTTTCTTCATATTAGGACTATCAAGTGTGTTTAAAGAAGCTCTTTTGATAGCAAAGCTTTTGATATAGGGTATATTGATTTGACCTAAAAAACAAAGCCATTAAACATCAGGATATTTTTAAATGACCAAATTATATGCAAGACCATTGCCATCACCTCAGCTCTGGAGTTATATCATTGGCCTCATTCCACTCCATCCCCATCCTTACCTACAGAAGATGTGGTGTGGATCAGGTTAGGGTTACCCACAACCTGCAGATAAACCACCTAAAGCAAGTATCTTTATCAATCTCTTTAAAAAATAAAACTGTAAAATACATAAATATAGACAAAACCCACTTGATGAACCAAGAATGTCTAGCATTCAGTTATAAGACATCTAAAGAGTACAAACATTAATGTAGTTAGTTGATATTTTAGGGAAATTTTAGGACTGGATGAAAGATTTCTGGGAAATAAGAGAAAGTAACATTCATTCATTCAACAAGCATTAATCAAGCAAAAACTATGTTATAAGAATAGAGGAAGCCTTATAAGAAAAGCTATGGCCTTTGAAGAGGAAAAACTTACCTCTTCAATGTGGTAAGTGAAGTGTTGGATCACTGGCTGAGAAATTCAAGCAAAAAGCTATGAGCAAGACATTTTAATCTTGTTTGTTCTTCTGGAGAAAAGTACTCTTTAAAATAACTTAAAATAGAAAATTTCTCTTTATGCCTTGCTTCCAGGAAATTCAAAGCTAAATTTTATGTTTAATTGTATTATTATCTAAGATTTGAAAATAATTACCTCCATCTTACATCTGTTGAATTTTGAATCCTTTTTCAAATGTTATTTCCATTATGAGGTTCTCTTAAATTATTTTGGAATTAAGATAGTAGTGAGTGAATTGAAAAAATGAATTAACCATATTTGAGCTGTGAGGGGAAAAACTATAGAATCAATTCAATACTGAAGTCAACACATTCCCACCTCATAAACAGGAAATTGTTAAATGTATTTTATTTGTATTTGTATGTTATGTAATGTACATGAATAACTACTATATTCTTACCATCTCCCTTCCTTCCTGGGAACTCTTTAAATGGAATTTTATGTCTGGTTAAGAGTAATACAATTAAAGAAGGATGTGGATATACTGGAGAGGTTACAATGGAAACTACTTAAAACGATGGGCATTCTAGAAACCATGGTCTGTAAAAGAAAATGGAAAGAAAAATTAGACTTATTCAGCAAAAAGAGAAATAGTGCTAGGTTAGGAAGAAGATGAAATTATAGGGAAGTCATTTTTAACTGTAGCAACGCTAGATTGCATTTTGAAAGATCTGTTAATTATTTTAGTTAAATGCTGAGAATACTTAGGGAGGTTAAGAAACATTTTCTAAGTGGAGGTTTCCCCTAAACCACCCTTCCCCTCAGTACTGTCTTTTTCTTCGGCGTTCTCAACAAAGAAATTTTGGTCAATTTTCTTTAGTAATAACACAAGTAATAGGGATGATGAAAAAGGACATACCCACATCCCTGGGAGGAACTGTGTCTTTGACCCTGGAATTGCTGCCAACTATCTTTGTGGGTAATTTAGAGATTAAAAATATTTTATTCTTCCAAGAATTCTGCAACAGATGCCCACCAGAATTTAGCAAGGTGTGAATGGGACAGTGGAAAGGGTGAGAGACCTCCCCCTCCCCTTTAAGAGCCAGAAAAACTAGATTCCAGTCCCAGCTCTTTCACTAGCCTGGTGATTAGTCACTTAACCTCTTTAAACTTTGTTTCTTCATCTCTAAAATTAGGTGGGTGTGGGGGGAAATCTCTGAGGTCTTTGGGAGTTCTGACCAGCTATGATTCCATGGAATTCTGAGACTTGATATTGCTGGGGTCAAGCAGGAGCAAAGAATAAGGAATAGGGTGTTTTTTCCAGCTGCTTTCATCAGCAAATTGTTGCATAAGAGTGCCAGCTGAAACAAACAGCTTTGTAGTGCTCATGGTATCCTCGCTGCCCCCATTACTGAGTTTTGTCATGACTAGACAGGATGCTGCCATCATTGGTGAACTTTGACCTCTGCCCTTTCCAAGCAGAAAGAGAGATTATCGAGAATCTGGTTGCCTGTCTCTGACCCCCGTCTCACCCTGCTCGGCTGCCATCATCACCTCCTTCAACACTGAGACCTTTATTTATACTCCAGTAAATAATGCCTTTTAAATACTCAGATAACTACTTTGATTGCATTCAAGTTTTCAAAGCACGAAGGCCCTGAATTCTTTTTTCCTCTTTAGCCTTGGCACACTGTGGTCCGGCCCAGTGTGGAAACTGCTTCCACATCCTTATCCCCGGTTCACACTTTCCCCATCAATCTGATGACGTGAAACCACTTGACTCATAAACAGGAGTTAGAGAAACAGAGGTTAAACCACGGGCACCAAAAGTGGTTGTGAGTCTACGAGTGTGGAAAGAGTGGGAAAATCCACAAGCATGTGGCTGTTACCATCTGCCCCAAGTGCTGAGCTGTAGAATGAATTCAGCAAGAGCTTGCTATTTAAGATAATGCAAATACTCTGCCCGTCTCTCCTTGGTAAAGACCAGTGTGCTTTGCTACAAAACACCTCCCTTTCAGAAGTCTCCAGTGTGAAAATAGATGTGTCAGCTGCTGTCAATTTCCTTTTCCTTTTAATTGATGATGGGAAGACGCCTAAATCTCTGTGTTACTGATCTCCTTCTCACACCCTTTGTACGTTATCTAGTAACCCAGTAGAGTAATACCTATAGCAAATGCTTATATAGTGTACACTATTTAGAGGAAAATGTTCTAAGCACTTTATGTATATTAACACATTCAACACTTATGACAACCTCATGTCTTGGTATTGTTATTATCCCTTATTTAACACAAGGAAATCCAGTATAGTGAGATTAAATGACTTTTCCCGGGAGTAACGAGTGGCAGAGCTTGGATTTGAATTTGGGCATTCAGACTCCAACGTCTGTGCTCTTAACCACCGTGTTCTTCTGAGAAAGAAAAAGATGAAAACTAAGAAAAAAGATGGTGCCACAGTGATGACACCGAGACATAGAAAGCTTTCAAATAGACCATTAGGTCAACTCTTCCTAGGAGAGTACACCAGGGAGAACTAGGTTCCCAGTAAAATTGACTTATTTCTTTACTTTAATTTTTCTTGTAGCACCTACAGAATTTTTATGCACTGAGCAGTTGCTTCAGACCCTTAGGTTAACTTTAAGGGTTACACACTGGGTAGACTGGTAGGAGAGACCAACAACTGCAGGTATCAAAGCCAGTTTTGTGGCAATTCTGAGGTGCGCAGGGGAACGGAATGTGATAGTTCAAGTACAGTCACTTGAAAGGTTTAAAACTAAATCTCTGCCAGATACCAACAGGTAATATTTTCAAGTGCGCTCCTGAGGCCTTCTCAGCAAGGTCACTGTAAATGATCATGTGTATTGAGATGATTGTACGCAACCCTTTGCAGTGAAACACATTATAATGTAGCCTTTAATTATTATAATATAGATGCAGTGACCATAGTGCATCTCATCTCTCCCATTGGCCCTCTCACCCCTCCACACCTTTCTGATTTATAATAAAGAGGTCTCTATTTTACTCTGTGATGAGCCTCTGCTATGTACCAGGGATTTCCTGTCATCAAGAAGTTTACTCAGTCAACAAGCTATATTATTTCATCTTTTTAGTGATCAAATTTAGTCATCCCTAAATTTGACACTGATTTAAAACTATAAATAAAGTACTTTGTTTTAACTGGTGGTATTGAAGAGCATGTAAGAAAAGCTTTTTCTCTGAATTTCAAAGGTGGTGCACTAGAAAGGAAAGTTCATCTATTTTTCTTCTGTGATTCATCATCAATTTGGAGTTTTTTTTGTGTGTGTGGTACAAATGAAATCAGAATATTTCCTTCCCTTATATCTTCTCACATTGTGTGGGTTTATTAACTGCATGAGTCATATGGTTAGAACTTTTGAAAATTTCTGACTTAACAATAAACAGTAAGAGAACAGACCTCCTTTATCTCTGGGGCTGGGTCTCCCGTCATTTTCAGACAGTTGCCCAGAGCTATGAGATGTGGACTGACTGACTGACTGACTGGGGGAGGTGGGTGGGGTAGACGCTCACTCAATCTTTCAGGATAACACTTGTCTGAGCCTGTTTATCTTCCACCTCTAACCTCAGCAAATCTGTCTCCCTGACCTGAAAAATGTGGGAAAATTCAGGGGGGTGTGGAAAGATTTTTCCATGAAAAAAAAAAAAGATTTGATTTTATAAGAACATGAAATAAATGGATGTGCTGGGATTACTGCATTCGTTTTCTAGGGCTGCTGAAACAAGGTACCACAAACTAGGTGGCTCAAACACCAGAAGGTTATTGTCTCACAGTCTGGAGTCTAGAAGTCCAATGTCAAGGTATCAGCAGGGTTAGTTCCTTCTGAGGCTGTGAGGAAGAATCTGTCCCATGCCTCTCTCCTAGCTTCTCGTAGCATCAGACATTCTTTGGCTGATAGACAGCATTCTCCCTGTGTCTTCATGTCATCTTCCTCTGTGAGTGTGTCTGTCTCTGTGGCCAAATTTCCCCCTTTTTAAGAGGATAACAGTCTTATCGGATTAGGGTCCACTCTTCTGATTTCATTTTAACTTGATTGCGTCTGTGAAGACTGTAGTTCCAAAGAAGGTCTCCTGAGGTACCTGGGACTTACATTGTTTCTTTTTTGGGGAGGAGACAGTTCAACCCATAAAGCTCACCAAGAAAACAAAATGACATACAGACTTAGAAGTAAACCTGATGAATCTGCACTCTTTAAGTAAAGCCCTTCCAGCTCTTCCTCCCCAAACAGCATTTCTGCCTGACTTAAATAAGAAGGACTGTGTTAACATGATTTTCCACTGCCTGAAAATCTGAAATAAAACCATGGGTTTGCATCCATTCTATGGAAGACCTGGGGCAAGAACTTTTCCCAAGCCACTTTTTTCTTTTTTTTTTGAAGCTCCATTTTCTGATCTGTCAGATGGGCATTAGTACATATGCTTTAAGTATCCCACTAGACTATATAAACCCTGCAAGTGTAGACACTTAAGTTCAAGTTCATTTTATGCATATAAAAGAATTAAAACTTAGAATGTTCTATATTGGACAGAGTTTGCAGCAGAGAGGAAGAAGCATGGCTGTTGAAGTCAGAAGGTGAGGTTTCTAGTCTCAGCGCTGCTAACTCACCGCTCTGATCTTTAACTGTAGCATAGGGGGAAGATTAACCGCTCAAGTCCCCTCCAGTCAAAAATTCTAAGGGCAGTGTTTTTGTAACATACAATGTAGTTTTAACGTGTGTTCCTAAATCCCATGTAGTAGAGGTGAGCCTTCAGCTACACACTATACCTGCTCTCTCAAGCTTTCTTAGGATTATTATTAATCCGAACTCTTGCCTTTGTGTGTGGGCTGAACTCCAGTCACACCCTTGAGAACAAGCTGACATGGAACCCACCCTCAAGTGTTTGGCGTGGAACCATGCAAGGGGAACAGATGCAATATTTAGTCAGGCTTTCTCTCACGTGTATTCTTCTCCACATTTGGTGCAGAATTTCAGAGAAGCTTCATGTGCAGGAAACAACCAGGAATGAAACATAGTGGGTTTGGATTACTTTCCCAGAGTAGTGGGAATTTGAAATTCTTATAATGCAAATCAATACTAAGCCCATTTAGAATCAGACAAACAAAGTGATGATTATTTTATGCCTCTGGGCCCAGAGCAAAGTCGTTTCCAACTAGTTTAGTACCTATTAACATTTACAAAGTTCTTTCTAGTAAAAGACAAGTCTTTGGGGAATAGCTCATGCCTAGCTATTTCATGCCTTTTCACACTTGGCACAAACACATCTAGGTTTTGATGTGGAAATTCTTCCTTGTTATAAGAATTTTGATTCTTGAAATCTCCCTTACCCTCTCTCTCTCTCATCTCCTAAAACTACCTGGTAGTGAAAGAAGTCATTGGGGAATAATTCCTTAAGTAGCATGAAAGTTAGCCTGCAAGTGAAATCAGCTCTCTTGTTGGAGTGATGACTCAGAAGACGGGCCCAGGCTTCCTCTGCCCGGGATGACAATTCCTGTTGGCTCCAGACACGCATGCACTGTCTGTCCTGTGCATGCCTTGGGCACCTCAAGTACTTCTCTTCTATATGTTTCTAATAATATTAACTTTCAATTTCCCTAGCCGGTCTTATTCTGTAAACAATGCATCTCCTCAAAGTGAAGACACTGACTCAAACAGGAAACACCCATCTCACACTTACTGATACGCTTGCCTATGGAGTCCAGTGGGAAGTGTGTTTCTTACTCCCTGGATGGATAGTTAAACATAAAAATCCTTTCAACCCTAAACTATCGTGATATCTTTTAGAACATGGACTCTGAGTAATCCTGATATGATTTATTGATGGTGTCCTCTTTCTTGCACAGAGAAGCATCTACATAGCAGAAACTATAATAGGCACTGGGAAAAAAGGTGAACATCATTTGGATTTGCCCTCAGAAACCTCATATTGCAGATGGAGAATAGATAGGTAAAGAAACAATTGCAACACTGGTATAAGTGATTGATGATAGATAGATAGATAGATAGATAGATAGATAGATAGATAGATAGATAGATAGATAGACACCTTGTCTAGGGGAGGATTTTTTCCACCTAGAGGTCCTGGGATGCTTGGTCAGAGAAGGTCATATCTGATCTGGCTTTGAAGAATGAGAAGGAGATAGCATTCCTGGCAGAGAGAGAAAAACATGAACAAAAGCAAATGTGGGTGTGGTAAAGCAATAATAAGTAGTTCTGCATGACTGGAAGATAAAAACATTTAGGGGGAGTGGCTAGAAATAAACTGGAAAATTTGGACCAGGTCTTGAAGCTCCCACCAGGCCTGGAAAAACCTACTAGCCTGTCATCTTTTGGCAGCTCAGCAGCTACCCCTACTGGCAAGGCTGAGTTCATATCCAGAGTCTTGAATAGTGTCTCCCCTTTTATCTGGAAAAGCATTTCTGAAAATATGTCCTATATATCACCACCCAGCTCCCAACCCTTACCCTCCTCCTCCTCAAGCTATTCCATTAAAAAGGAGTGTGAGGTCAAGTGGTGCACCTGTGATCTAGTGCAGGTCACCAGCATAGGGTTTGATGGCCAAAGCCACATGAAGCAATATACCCTACATAGGGATGTATCGGTTGAGCCGGCTCAACAGTTCTGGGTTTTGCCCAAGTAATTCTACATCCTATCACATCTAACAACTATCATTAAAATAAATATGGAATAGAGACACCCATAACAGAATTTGTGTAGTCCTAATCCAACTGTTCATGTTTTCTATAGTTCTTACTTCCAGAAAGGATCATAGTACAGCCTGGCGTCCTTTCTTCTTTAGCTTGTCCTCATCCCATTGATTGATTCATTCAATTTTTACTGCCAGTTATGTGCCAGGCATGACCACAAACTTATCCCCAACAGGAAGGATTTCTATTTTCAGAGTTGCAGATGAGTATAACACTCCTGATTTTTGTTCCAACATTCTATCAATTAGCTTTCCCAATATTTCCAAAGAAAGATTCTACTTTTCTCCTGCAGAGAAATTTTAGATCACGAGGGTGAAGGAACTTCAATCCTTCAAGTTAAAGGATGGTGGCAAGAAGTAAATCAATGCAGTGTTTCTCCTTAAGTGGAATGTCTAAAGGGGTGGAGAGATGGGGACTGGGTTGAAAAACAGGATTATTTCAGGGCTTTGGCCCTTTTAATAAGATCCAGTTTTGATCTCAACTCTTCTTCTCTAGGAAGGTTGGGAGTCCCAGCTCACTCCATTTCCAGGGCACAGGAGATACCACTCCAGTTTTGGTGATGTACTTCTTCTGCAGAAGCAAAGGAGACATTTACAGGAGTCACTGCTCCCCATGATATCTTCAGGAATGATGTCCACCCTTAGCTTAAGTTCTAGAAGAAACAGAGGATGGGGCAGAATAACAGTCACTTGAAGGTGGGTTTTTGGTTGTTCCCAGTGTCAGGGCAAGTTCCCAGCAGTCTTCCTAACTGTCTATAAACGATGTAGCAGACAAGCCTGGGTCAGACTCTGGGGTCACTCAAGCAAGTCACAACGTAGCTTAAACCCATGTCCTGTGGAAGCATCTAACTAGGGAGTAATAAAGTGCCGGCGTCAGCAGCTCCATTGTAATAGGAGGAGATGGAGTGTGAGAAGGAAAATAGGTTTAGTACATTCCAAATTGTAATCCTTGTTGTATGAATCTGCTCAGGCTGCTATAGCAAAATATCATAGACCGGCTTAAGGCACATTTCTTTTCTTACAGTTCTGGAAGTCCAAGATCAAGTTGCTGGCCAATTTAGTTCTTAGTGAGAGCTCTCTTCCTGGATTGTAGACAGCTGTCTTCTTGCTGTGTCCTCACATGGTAAATAGAGAGATCTCTCTCTCTCTTCCTCTAATTATAAAGCCACTAACTAATCCTCTCATGAGGGTCCCATTCTCAAGACCTTGTCTACTCCTAATTACCTCTCAAAGGTCTTCTCTTCAAACACCATCACATTGGGGTTTGGGGCTTCAGCATATGAATGGGGAGAGGGTGGAATTTAGTCCATAGCACTTTGTAACAGAGAAAAATACTCAGTATGAAGATGGAAAGGAGAGAAGAATCTGGCTTATTAGAAAAGCCAGATACCTTTAGTTGTAACTGCTTCTCATTTTTAACCTTTCTCATTGAAGGTGGAGTTGGGATTCTAGTGCAGGCTCAAGAAATGGAAAACATTCTAGGTATTTCAATCTGAAAAGGGATGTAATAAAGAGAAACATGTGCTTAGAAACCTGGTGGAAGGGGTGAAAGAGCAAAGATTGGAGAGGGTTCACTAACGTCCCTGTCTCTGTAGTGCAGTGTCAGGAAAATACTGCTGCACCCATAGGTAAGGAGACTTCAAGAACCCATTGCTGGTATAAAAACTGCCCTTACATCTGTTCAAAGGTTTGTTACCACTTAATGGTAATAAAAGTCTGTGGGTGAGAGAGTCTGGGGAAATGCATTTCTATGGTTTCTGGTCCCTGTGATGTAAGAGAAGATACAAAACAGGGTGGAAATGGGTCCGGATGCCAGTGGATGATATCCAGGAAGCTCTCCTCTGGGATGTTTGCCTGCTACTGCATTGTTCACAGCTGTGCATGTCTTGGCCTAGGTTGGGATTCCACACAAGGTGATGGAGCAGATGAGACCCAATCATTTCCTGTAGTCAAGAGAAAGGGAACCTTAGCTTGTCAAAAATGCATGTTTGTATCCACATTAAGTGGCACACTTATGGGGGCTTACCTTGGTTTCACAATTCAAAAATTAAAAATTTTTCCCTGCATTGTCTTCTGTCTCCCTTCCTCCATCCCAGGCTTCAATAAAATCAAATGAACTTCTACTCATCCAAAAGTATTATTGAGCACTTTCTTCCTTGCTAGAGGCCTCAATTCATGTCAAGTACTAGATAATGTTAAAGAAAAAAAAAAGTTAGTAAGGCGGCAAGGCCAATAAGAAGAAGCTGGGTAAAAATATACAGCAGTATTAAGTTAAATAAGTCAAACTGTCTGGAACTCTGTGTAAGTGAAACAGGAGAGCAGAGTAGGAAAGGTCCATTGAAGGCTTGTGCATGCACAGATGACTATATGGGGAAAGAGTGGTATGAAGTCGGCTCAGAAGGGAGGATTTGGTTAGAGGGAGAGAGGAGAAGGCATTCCAAATGTGTCTATGGACATGGCTCATGTCACAGTCAGTGAAGGACCTACCTTGTTGGAGCTGAAAAAGGTAGAAAATTGTATCAAGGAGGATCTAGGGAGTTTCTTGAGGCATTTGTATTCCATGCAGTGAGTAATAAGACCCATTGAGGTTTCTTTTCTGCTACTACTCTCCACTTCTGTATTGATCCAATATTGTGGTTTCTTGTGGAATCAAGAAATACCTTAAAATAATACTAAAAGAGGGTATTAGGAATTGCCAGGCAGACATGAAATTAGCTGTCATCTCTGCCCTTCACTAGATGTGATATCTGAAACAAACCACTTAACCATATCTTAATTTCTAGATACATAATAGGGAGAATATATATTCAGTATATATATCTACCAGGATTATCGTAATAAATAAAGAGGGCAAATGGTGCACTTTTCATGGTGCCTAGCATATAGTAAGCATTCAAATATTGTTAACTCCCCCTTTCTCCCTTTAATAAGTAGAGAAACTAATCACCCACCAACCACATCTAGGTGTAGGAGAACTTCTAGATACCAGAATCATCTCAAGAACTTTCCTCCTTTAGTTCTTTAAAAAAATAAATAAAAACAAACAAAAAAAAACCAAACTTCCAAAATAAAATACACTGGGTATAGTTTCCAGAGTTTGGAATTTTACAAAGCCTGCCTACATGCCAGAACTTCACATAAGGTGTCTGGGTTTTGCACTTAGGGAATCAGTGTCTCCATGATGCACATAAAATGTGAAGAGTTTTCTCCTCATCAAGCCATGGAAGAATGACTGATTGTAGAATGCCAGACAAGATAATTAGATGGTACAGGCAATAGCTATTATCACAAGCACTAACACATGGTAACTTGCATGCTACCATGCCAGAACTGTCAAGAGTCCTCAAACTATATATCCCTGGAATACATTAAAGCATCACTTCATAGCCTGAGCATCTGCACGAGCAAATGAGGGGGCAGTTACTTCACCTCCAAAATAAAGAGAGTGATTTGATTGCTTTAACTTATACTTGCTTAACCTTCTTGGCTGAAGGATAGCATAGCACAATGTAGAAGTGCCCTCTAACATTACTTTAGGGACAAAAAATAATTGGCTGAGTGTGAGAAAAACCTGGCTCCTGATACTTGCAGGTGTATTTTTCTTGGGAAGCAAGATTGCTAGTGAAACAAAAGATTTGGTTCATTTGGCTTGGCAAGTCAAAAATGCAATCCTAGGGGAAGACTTTATTTAGAAACTTTATTTTTCCCCTGTTAACTTGAATAGTTTGTGGAGGGAAAAAAAAGAACTATAAATGGTTCATAAGTTCGCAATTATTTTTGTTTAGGTTTTAAAAACAAAATACACTATCCCCACCCAGGTAGATCTTGCTATACATGAATTTCACTTTTAAAAAGCTGCAGTTTAGGCTGGGAGACATTTTAAAGTATGTGGGTATACAGAGGGGACTCTTGGTTATCACTACTCTCTCCTGAATCTTCAATGGTCCTCGCTCCCCTGGGCTTTCTCCTAAGTCTATGAACATGCTTCTCTCTCCCTTTAAATACAGTCTTTCATTGACCCTGCTCTATCTCTTTCAATAATCTCCAAATCCTGATTTTTGGTTTCCCCCCACCTCCATTCACTCTTCAACCCACCATAACCTGTTTTTTGACCCACCACTATCATGAAACTGAATTTCTGAGATCACTAGTAATTACCAAGTTCAAAAGAGACAGTCTGTCTTTATTTATATGATGTCTGAGTACTTTTGTACTGTTGACCACTCCTTCCTCCTTGAAACTACTTTTCCCCTTCTTGGTCCTTCTTCCCTATGACCCTTCTTCTTCCATCTCATTTCCTGGCATCCCTCGCACACTTGCAGAGTACATTTCCCCTTCTCTATGTTTTGCCGGGTGATCGGATCCACACCTGCGACTTCAATTTTCCCCTATATTCCATGACCACCAAAAGAATATTCCTAGTCCAATTAGCTTTCATCACCTCTAGTCCCATATGTCTAGTTGCCTAGAAGACAGGTCATCCTGGCTACCCTACACTAGGAACCTCCAGTTCAACATGTTCAAAATTGAATTTACTGTGTTCTTGCACGGCCCTTCCTATGTGTCACATCATCCAGTTGCTCAGGCTCAGTTGTGTTATTTATGAATTTTTTCACTACCAACATTAAAATTCAACCAGTCACCAATTCTTATTAATTATACCTCAAGAATATATCTTGACTCCTTCTTCTTTTCTTTATGTGCCTTCCACAACATTAGTTCAAAGTGTAATCATTTCTCATCTATGATGAATACAGTAAATTGGTCTTTTTCTATCACTTCCTATCCTCTTTCTAATCCATTCTATGTGTCATATAAGAGGTAACTTTTTAAGACGCATTTTTTTTTATGTTTCTTTGCTACAAAGAAGTTTACAAAATGAAACTAGACAGTAGATCCTAATTCATAAGATATAAAGTCCAAAATTCTCAATTTTGGGAAGACAGAAGAAAAATCCTTTCACAATCTGGTGCCAACATACGCTTCAACTCCATTTGACCATCCTCCATTTACATCCCCAGACACCATGCTTCAGCCACTCCTTTGCCATATCACATTAAACTCACTCAGGTGCTTGCCTTCCTATAAGCCCTCTCTTCCCCTTCCAACTGGTGAAGTCTGCTTATCTCATAAATTATAACTTAACTGTTGGCACCTCTGTGAAGTGAAATTGACACCTCTGAGCTGAACGGGTAGTGACTTCCATTGAATTGCCATTGTAATTTCTATTCTATTATTACTGATTCTTACCATATGATTATTGCATTAAAATTGCTTACATGTAAATCCCCCTGAAAAGATCAATTATATCGTTGAAAAGAGTGCGTGTGCCTGATTTATTTTATACTGTACCTCCAGTACTTACCACATTGCCTGCCATTTGGGAGTTGGTGAGTCTGTGGAATGAATGAATGAATGAATGTGGTCTGTAAAACTGCAGCACTATAATCTTTGGTTAGTCTCATTTTTTTTTTAATATCTCTATGGAGTATAATTGCTTTACAATGGTGTGCTAGTTTCTGATTTATAACAAAGTGAATCAGCTATACATATATATATATCCCCATATCTCCTCCCTCTTGCATCACCCTCCCACTCTCCCTATCCCACCCCCACTAGGTGGTCACAAAGCACCGAGCTGATCTCCCTGTGCTATGCGGCTGCTTCCCACTAGCTATCTATTTTACATTTGGTAGTGTATATATGTCTATGACACTCTCACTTTGTCCCAGCTTACCCTTCCCACTCCCTATATCCTCAAGTCCATTCCCTATGTCTGCATCATTATTCCTGTCCTGCCCCTAGGTTCTTCAAAACCAGTTTTTTTTTTGATTCCATATGTATGTGTTAGCATATGGTATTTGTTTTTCTCTTTCTGAATTACTTCACTCTGTATGACAGACTCTAGGTCCATCCACCTCACTCCAAATAATTCAATTTCTTTTCCTTTTATGGCTGAGCAATATTCCATTGTATATAAGTGCCACATCTTCTTTATCCATTCATCTGTCAATGGACACTTAGGTTGCTTCCATGTTCTGGCTATTGTAAATAGAGCTGCAATGAACATTGTGGTACATGACTCTTTTTGAATTACGGTTTTCTCAGGGTATATGCCCAGTAGTGGGATTGCTGGGTCGTATGGTAGTTCCATTTTTAGTTTTTTGAGGAACCTCCATACTGTTCTTCAGGGTGGCTGTATCAATTTACATTCCCACCAACAGTGCAAGAGGGTTCCCTTTTCTCCACACCCTCTCCAGCATTTATTGTTTGTAGATTTTTTGATGATGGCCATTCTGACTGGTGTGAGGTGATATCTCATTGTAGTTTTGATCTGCATTTCTCTAATGATTAGTGCTGTTGAGCATCCTTTCATGTGTTTGTTAGCAATCTGTGTATCTTCTTTGGAGAAATGTCTATTTAGGTCTTCTGCCCATTTTTGGATTGGGTTGTTTGTTTTATGGATATTAAGCTGCAGAGCTGCTTGTATATTTTTGAGATTAATCCTTTGTCAGTTGCTTCATTTGCAAATATTTTCTCCCATTCTCAGGGTTGTCTTTTGGTCCTGTTTATGTTTTCCTTTGCTGTGCAAAAGCTTTTAAGTTTCATTAGGTCCCATTTGTTTATTTTTATTTTTATTTCCATGTTTCTAGGAGGTGGGTCAAAAGGATCTTACTCTGATTGATGTCATAGAGTGTTCTACCCATGTTTTCCTCTAAGAGTTTTATAGTGTCTGGTCTTACATTAAGGTCTTTAATCCATTTTGAGTTTATTTTGTGTATGGTGTTAGGAAGTGCTCTAACTTAATTCTTTTACATGGAGCTGTCCAGTTTTCCCAGCACCAGCTATTGAAGTGGTTGTCTTTTCTCCATTGTATATTCTTGCCTCCTTTATCAAAAATAAGGTGACCATATGCACATAGGTTTATCTCTGGGCTTTCTATCCTGTTCCATTCATCTATATTCCTGTTTTGGGGCCAGTACCATACTGTCTTGATTACTGTAGCTTTGTAGTATAGTCTGAAGTCAGGGAGCCTGATTCCTCCAGCTCCATTTTTCTTTCTCAAGATTGTTTTGGTTATTCGGGGGTCTTCTGTGTTTCCATACAAATTGTGAAATTTAGTGTTCTAGTTCTGTGAAAACTGCCATTGGTAGTTTGATAGGGATTGCATTGAATCTGTAGATTGCTTTAGGTCATATAGTCATTTTCACAATGTTGATTCTTCCAATCCAAGAGCATGGTATATCTCTCCATTTGTTTGTATCTTTTTTAATTTCTTTCATCAGTGTCATAGTTTTCTGCATACAGGGCTTTTGTCTCCTTAGGTAGATTTATTCCTGGGTGTTTTTTATTATTTTTGTTGCAGTGGTAAATGGGAGTGTTTCCTTAATTTCTCTTTCAGATTTTTCATCATTAGTGTATAGGAATGCAAGAGATTTCTGTGCATTAATTTTGTATCCTGCTACTTTACCAAATTCATTGATTAGCTCTAGTAGTTTTCTGGTAGCCTCTTTAGGATTCTCTATGTATAGTATCATGTCATCTGCAAACAGCAACAGTTTACTTCTTCTTTTCTGATTTGAATTCCTTTCATTTCTTTTTCTTCTCTGCTTGCTGTGGCTAAAACTTCCAAAACTATGTTGAATAATCGTGGTGCGAATGGGCAACCTTACCTTGTTCCTGATCTTAGTGGAAATGGTTTCAGTTTTTCACCATGGAGAACGATGTTGGCTGTGAGTTTGTCATATACGGCCTTTATTATGTTGAGGTAAGTTCCCTCTAAGTCTACTTTCTGGAGGGTTTTTATCATAAATGGGTGTTGAATTTTGTCAAAAACTTTTTCTGCATCTATTAAGATGATCATATGGTTTTCCTCCTTCAATTTGTTAATATGGCTTATCACATTGATTTATTTGCGTACATTGAAGAATCCTTGCATTCCTGAGATAAACCCCACTTGACCATGGTGTATGATCCTTTTAATGTGCTGTTGGATTCTGTTTGCTAGTATTTTGTTGAGGATTTTGGCATCTATGTTCATCAGTGATATTGGTCTGTAGTTTTCTTTTTTTGTGGCATCTTTCTCTGGTTTTGATATCAGGGTGATGGTGGCCTCGTAGAATGAGTTTGGGAATGTTCCTCCCTCTGCTATATTTTGGAAGAGTTTGAGAAGGATAGGTGTTAGCTCTTCTCTAAATGTTTGATAGAATCACCTGCAAAGCCATCTCTGGTCCTGGGTTTTTGTTTGTTGGAAGATTTTTCCTCACAGTTTCAATTTCATTACTTGTGATTGGTCTGTTCATATTTTCCTTTTCTTCCTGGTTCACTTTTGGAAGGTTGTTCTGACTATTTCCTTTCCCATATTAGGGAATGTTTCAACTATAATCTCCTCAAACATTTTCTCAGTCCCTTTCTTTTTCTCTTCTTCTTCTGGGACCCATATAATTTGAATGTTGGTGTGTTTAATGTTGTCCCAGAGGTGTCTGAGACTGTCCTCAATTCTTTTCATTCTTTTTTCTTTATTCTGCTCCACAGCAGTTATTTCCACCATTTAATCTTCCGGCTCACTTATCCATTCTTCCCCCTCAGGTATTCTGCTGTCAATTCCTTCTAGAGTTCTTTTAATTTCAGTTATTGTGTTGTTTGTCACTGTTTGTTTGCTCTTTAATTCTTACAGGTCCTTGTTAAACGTTTCTTTTCTTTTCTCCATTCTATTGCCAAGATTTTGGATATTTTTCTATCATTACTCTGAATTCTTTTTCAGGTAGACTGCCTATTTCCCCTTCATTTGTTTGGTGTGGTTGGTTTTTACCTAGATCCTTCATCTGCTCTGTGTTTCTCTGTCTTCTTATTTTGCTTACCTTACTGTGCTTGAGGTCTCCTTTTCACAGGCTGCAGGTTCATAGTTCCCATTTTTTTTGGTGTCTGCCCCCAGTGGCTAAGGCTGTTTCAGTGTGTTGTGTAGACTTCCTGGTGGAGGGGACTTGTGCCTGTGTTCTGGTGGATGAGGCTGGATATCTTCTTTTTGGTGGGCAGGAACACGTCTGTTGCTGTGTTTTGGGGTGTCTGTGACCTTATTATGATTTTAGGCCACCTCTCTGCTAATGGATGGGTTTGTGTTCCTGTGTTGCTAGTTGTTTGGCATAAGATGTCCAGCACTGTAGCTTGCTGGTTGCTGAGTGGAATTGGGTCTTAGCATTGAGATGGAGATCTCTGGGAGAGCTTTCACCGTTTGTTATCATGTCGAGCCAGGAGGTCTCTGGTTGCCCAATGTCCTGAACTCAGCTCTCCCAACAGAGAGGCACAGGCCTGACACACGGCTGGAGCACCAAGAACCTGTCAGCCACACAGCTCAGAAGGAAAGGGAGGAAAAACAAAAGAAAGAAAGAAAAAACTAATAAAATAAAATAAAGTTATTAAAATAAAAAATATTATTAAAAATTTTAAAAATTGGAAGTCATTAAAAGAAAGAAAGAATGAAAGAAGAGAGCAACCAAACCAATAAACAGATCCACCAATGATAGCAATTACTAAAAACTATACTAAAAACAAAAACAAAAAAACCAGACAGACAGAACCCTAGGACAAACAGTAAAAGCAAAGCTATACAGACAAGTCACACAATGAGGCATACACATACACACTCACAAAAAGAGAAAAAGGAAAAATATATATATACCTATGTATATAAAAAAAGGAAGAGAGCAACCAAATCAATAAACAAATCTATTAATGATAATAAACTCTAAATACTAAACTAAGATAAACATAAAACCAGAAACAAATTAGCTGCAGAAAGCCAATCCCAAGTCTACAATTGCTCCCAAAGTCCACAGCCATAATTTTGGGATGATTCGTTGTCTTTTCAGGTATTCCAGAGATGCAGGGTATATCAAGTTGATTGTGGAGATTTAATCCACTGCTCCTGAGGCTGCTGGGAGAGATTTCCCTTTCTCTTCTTTCTTCGCACAGCTCCTGGTGTTCAGCTTTGGATTTGGCCCCGCCTCTGCATGTAGGTCGCCTGAGGGCGTCTGTTCTTCACTCATACAGGATGGGGTTAAAGGAGCAACTGATTAGGGGGCTCTGGCTCCCTCAGGCCTGGGGGAGGGAGGGGTACGGAATGTAGAGTGAGCCTGTGGCGGCAGAGCCCAGCATGACGTTGCAACAGCCTGAGGCACTCTGTGTGTTCTCCCAGGGAAGTTGTCCCTGGATCACGGGACCCTGGCAGTGGTGGGCTGCACAGGCTCCCAGGAAGAGAGGTGTGGATAGTGACCTGTGCTTGCACACAGGATTCCTGGTGGCTGCAGCAGCAACCTTAGGGTCTCATGCCCATCTCTGGGGTCTGCACTGATAGCTGTGGCTCATGCCCATCTCTGGAGCTCGTTTAGGCGGTACTCTGAATCCCCCCACCTCACGCACCCTGAAACAATGGTCTCTTGCCTCTTAGGCAGTTCAGACTTTTTCCCGGACTCCTTCCCTGCTAGCTGTGGCACACTAGCCCCCTTCAGGCTGTGTTCACACAGCCAACCCCAGTCCTTTCCCTGGGATCTGATCTCCGAAGCTGGAGTCTCAGCTCCCAGCCCCCTCCCACACTGGCAGGCGAGCAGACAAGCCTCTGGGGCTGGTGAGTGCTGGTCGGCACCAATCCTCTGTGCCAGAATCTCTCCACTTTGCCCTCTGCACCCCTGTTGCTGTGCTCTCCTCTGTGGCTCTGAAGCTTCACCTCACTAACCCCCATGTCCACCAGTTGAGGGGCTTCCTAGTGTATGGAAACTTTTCCTCCTTCACAGCTCCCTCCCAGAGGTGCAGGTCCCGTCCCTATTCTTTTGTCTCTGTTTTTTATTTTTTCTTTTGCCCTACCCAAGTACCTGGGGAGTTTCTTGCCTTTTGGGAAGTCTGAAGTCTTCTGCCAGCATTCAGTAGATGTTCTGTAGGAGTTGTTCCACATGTAGATGTATTTCTGATGTATTTGTGGGGTGGAAGGTGATCTCCACGTCTTACTCCTCTGCCATCTTGAAACAATATCCGCTAGACTCATATTTTTTAAAAACCCAAGACTTTTCTAGTGTTCCAGTTCATAGGTCTTCATTCTTTCCCTGTGGGAATGGTCTTTTCAAGTGGCTTTTTTCTTCTTTAATTATGCAAATGACTACCTTGTGGTACTTTAATTTATTTATTTAGCTTTATTTAGATAGAGGCTAAGAGCTCTGCATTGTAAAGTTCCAGTAGAGTATAATAAGAAATAATATATAAGTGAAAAGAGACAGGTACTTGAGAATGTTCCACAAGAAGGTGAAATGAAGCTTTTCAGCCCTTGTGGTCTCGGATAAATTTCCCACAGTGGGTGCTCTGCAGGCTTAAATCTTTTCTATCCATCTTCCATCGTTTTCATGAACCCAGTTCTTTAGAACACATTTCTTTTCCTCACCTTCTTGAACTCATTTCCAAGTTTATCAACTTAATTAATGAGGTCATATTAATCAATCATTATATTAACATTTCCAAAGCCCACTTTTATATATGGTGTGTTTTTTTCACTCATTGGTAATCATAGTGTTACCATTCAATATAAAAATGAGTTGGGGAGAGGAGAACTTTCTTTATTCCATTATTTTATTGTTTTTCTCCCAAACCTTAAGAACTAAATCCCATGTCACTGATAAAACAGCTACATAGCTAATGGGTGCTAATGGATTCCATTTGGTTCTAAATTGCAGAGCTGAGAAAGTAATTTAAAAAATCTAGAACTGAATTATGGGCCAGTCTACATTAGCATCCTTAGAGCGTCTCAGGAATTAAAACAACAATCATAACAGATCTCATTAACCTACAAAAGCAATGGTAAGGTGACAGTTACAGCAAGGAGATCTGAGATTGAGGTGTAAATTTAGAGAATGAGCCAAAAAGAATGAGAGATTGCATTAAAATATGTTATCAAAAAACAATTTATGCTATTAACCAAGATTTGAGGCATACTTTTATTTATGACAGGAAATAATATCCAACCAGGGAATGTAACCTGTGGCATCTCTCTCTAAAAGAAGTCTCTGTATATCCTAAATAAAATAAGAGTCACGTCATGGTAGCCAGGAGACGTATTTTTTTGTGCCAACCCAGAAAAACAGCAGAATTCATTGAAAGAATGTTCCAGGCTGCAGTCTTGACCAGCTGCCATGGTGAGAGATGTGGGCCCACTCAGGTCAGTCTACAGGTCTCCTTCCCTCCGGCTCTGAGTCAAGCTCCTCTCTGCTTTACCCAATTTTGAGCTCCCACAGGTTTTTGTTTCCTCCCCTTCCTGTTGTTTTAATCTAGAGAATTTTCTCCAGTTTGCACACCATGCTCATCAGGTTTACTTAAGTCATTTTTTCCCCTGCAGAAATAGAAATATTCTCATCTACATAATTAACTTTGCTGACAGATTATCTAATCCTAATCCTGAAAACAAAGCAGCACTATGAAAAAGGATGCAAACTCATTGAAAATGACAAATAAGAAAGAAAGATATATGTTGACAACAGTCCATTTTCCTGTTAGAAAAAAGTCAAAAATACCATTGTATTCTTTACAGTCATGTCAACAGTGTTTCCTTTGCTTCCCAAATACCTGGTGGAGCAGTCAGTAGTGTGAAAGGCTGGGCATTAGAGGGTGTGACCTGAGTGGGTTCCACCCTCACGACAGTGAGCATTTGGACGAGAACCTGAGGCTTTTCCTGCCCCCTTTATGAGCTGCAGGGATTCTTGTCTGCAGAAGGGCGGTCTGTTTCCATGATTCCAATGTAATTCATAGGCACATTGCTCTTGTGAAGAAGGAAGGGATGGTCACATAAATAATCCTGAAGACAGAATTACTTACAGTGGAGAACGAAGTGAAAGGAATGATTTGAAATGTAAATGTGTGGAAAGTACTCTGAGCGAGAAGGACACTGAAGTGATTTCCAGGGACATTTAGCACAGCAGGACTGCTTCCCAGGACTGGTCTTGATGATTTTCCTCCCTTTTTTCTGTGTTCCTCTCTCACCTGCATGGTCTTGTTTACCACATTCTCAGCATCTGTACCTTTTGGCTGTTTTGGGGCTGCCCACAGTCCCCTGCAGAGTCCCAGCTAGGCCTCCTTGCCCACCGTGATTCAGAGGCACAAACCTCAAAAACAAAACACAATAAAACCAATAAAAACAACAACTCCATTATTAAGAATCTGATACTTGACAATTATGAAGACAACAAGCTGATTAAACTTACTTCCATGAGAGAATAAATAATAATGAATGTAGGATTTATTGAATTCTTATCATGTGCTGTGTGCATTTTATGCATTATCTCATTGAATTTTCACCCAAACTCTCTGAAGTAGGTATTTTTATTACACCCATTTTATAGATAAGGAAATTGAGGCTCAGAGAGGGTAATATTGCCCACTATCAGTAGGCTTCTGCAATTGGAAAAGCCAGGATTCAAACTCAGGTGTGTCTGTCACTCAAAGCTATACATACTTTGTCTCAACTTGACCCTTCCATTTTATTAATCATACTCCAGTATTTGGAACAATATTATACCCTTTTGTACTGTTTTGTTTTGAGCAATACTATTCCATTGTTGTTTGGAAAAATAGAAACAAACTCAAGTTATTCTGAGATGGAAAATGATAGAATATGAGCTGTCTTGCAGTACCCAAGATCAAAAATGTGCTGGCCCCCAGGAAGAGGAAGAACCAGGGACTGGAAAGTTGCAATCTCTTTCCACCTCTCAGCTCTTCTTCTCTTACACATCAACTTCATCCTTACCATGCTCAGCAGACAAATTTTTCTCTGCACTCCAGTCCAATTGGTAGTGAACAGGTTTGCTCACTATATGCCTGCATGACAGCAATTAAGCGATAAGCCAAAACTAAGCCCAGAATCTTATAATTTCAATTCAGAATTTTTTAAGAAGAGGTTGTCATCGGGTCAACATAAGTCATGGACCCGTATTCTTGACCAATCAACTATGTCTAAGGGACTAGACATAGTTGTACAAATGGATGTTCCCAGGGGCTCACTGCCATTACATGGTAATGACATGTATTACACCTCTATTAAGAGTTGAGAACACAGCTATGGATGGTAACGAGTCACCTAGTATTTAAGGAGCTCAAAATTCTTTGCCTGTAGAATCCAAATATTCAAAATTGAGGAATGTAAGTAGAAGTACTTTATCTGTTTATTGTCTTATCTTACACCTCAAGCCAAGTTTAGCCAAAACTGATAGAGGAGCCACTTTCCTTCCTTTAACTGCCCCTGAATTGTTGAGTCAACTCTTGAAAAATTAATGACAATTTAAAAATATCAGTATAACCCCAATTCACTATTATAAGCCAAGGTATTGACAATTCTCATCATTAAAACATATTTATCAGCAGGCATGACTCAGACTAATAAATGGGGTTTTTTTTGACAAAATGATAAAGGAGCCTAAGTGAATTTTTCCAATAGCATGTTTCAAAAAAGTCTGTATAATGTTATAAACAGATTTTCCCACACTTGTATTCTGCAAAACACTTGTGTTAGATAAGAAAAGCTACTTAATATATCCCCTTCTTGGATACTGACAAAGTGTATTTTAAAGGTTCAGATAAGACCTTCAGTAATGACTTACTCAACAAATACTTATCCGGCATTTGCCTAACTGAGTTAATGAAGAAATAGCTCATGGGTTATTGGTATTATGATGAGTGCAGTTTGAAAAATACTGCAAAGACTATGAAATAATTCCAAATATGCATAGAAAGATAGATTTCCTATTGTTAAATGCAATTTAAAACAAATTCTATTCTACTGAAGAGAATTTAAGCAGAACTCCAGAAAGATCAGTTAAAGTAGAGATGACCATCTCTATTTTTAAAGATAAAACTGTCAGACGGAGAAAGTAAATAACTCTCCTAAGGTCATATTGCAGAATAAGTGTAAAACTCAAATCTTTAACTCTTAATCTTCTGCCCTTTCTACAGGTTAACACATGGACCAAGAGCTCGTTTGAGATCTAGCAAAAGAAAAATAGTCAATTCAAATGGTCTTTAACTTTTTCCACAGAACTCACCAGTAGATCTTATGACACAAAGGGTCAACTCTTCAGAGATCTGACAGAAACTGATTACTCAGAAATATAAACCAACAAGCTCACCAAACCCCAAATAGTGTTCCAGATATTAGGACCATATCAAAAAAACAAACATAATAATAATTTTTAAAAAGCAGGTTTAAATTTGTTTTTGTTTTTTACCTATGCAAGAGGTGTTAGGTAATAAGAGAATGTACCTGCTCACCTCCACCTTGTTCTGTAGGAAATTCATCCCCCTGAATTTCCACGCTAGGAATTCTGGGAGTCCTCTAGATGTTTCCCACAAACACCCTTGGTCCTTCATCATTTGTACCCACTTCTTCTCCACCATGGTGCCAAAGGAGAAGTGACAACTTAGCTACCAAATGCCAAGTAAAGGCATATTTGCTGATGTTGATGCTACTGATATCTGCATTGATGCCAATGCCTAAAATCAAGAGAGCTGATGCTTAAGACTAGTTGTTGGTACTCTGGCCCACACAACACATGCTACCACTGCCACTGCTGGCCACCCACCACCATGGAGGCTGCCAATGCCAGGTCTGCTGACATCCCTGCTGTTTTTACCTTGCATTCTCAGTACCTCCCAGAGATGGTAGAGAAACAGCAATTTTTAAGTTTTATTTATTTGTCTTTGGTCAAACCCCTTCATCCAGTGACTCAAAAGGAAGACAACAGTGACAAGGCCAGGGGCAAAATTCTCTCTCCCAGACCTGGTTTATACAACTTGATCCAAGTGAATGCATCTTGGCTTCTTTTTGTCTTGGAATGAGGTTTCTCCTGAGTGGCTTTTCAGTCCTCTGTGGCTTTTTCCATCACTTATTTCATTTTCTCAGACCCAAGACAGAATCCCAGGATGGACACAGCAGAGAATCTGTCTAGAGCCCTGGATGTAACAGCCTGCACCCAGCTGTTCTCATCCAAAGTGAGAAGGGATTTCTCCTTCACAGACTCTGTTAAACAGTGTACGGCCATTATGGGTTGGGCAAGCCCAGCTGCAATGAGAGTATCGTTTTCCTAAATAAACATCAGTGTTAAAAATAAGAGGTTCCGCGAAGTGGTGTAAAAGCCCTGGCCTGGGAAGCAGGACATCTGGACTCTGCCTCTTACTAGTTATTTGGCCTCACTTGAGTCCTTTAATCTCTCTGGACTTTAGCTTCCTAGCTTGGAAAACCCACTGCTCACTCTGGTCACTAAGCTTCTATGTAGTCCTGACATTCGCTACTCGAGTTGGTGAATCTAGGTCATCCATTTCCCACAAAGAACCCTAATGTGTCTATTTGTTTTATTGAATAAAATATTTATTATTACTGTTCCATCTAAGTGATTATTATTCACCTTATTTTATTTATAGATAAAGAAATTGAAGTCCAAAAGTGTTATGTTAATATATATACAATACCAGTATAAGGGTTGCAGTCAGAAAAAAAAAATGAGTTATGCCAATTTATAGCTGATTTATTTTTCTCTTCCACATATTTATTAATGGTTCCTTATTGTCCTTGTCTTCCACAACCAAGATTGGTCAATATTTTGACAGTAGTACCCTTGGCATCTTTCCCTCTTCTTCATTCTCATTGCTAACTGCCTGATTTGGACCTTCTTTGTCTCAGTTCTCAAGTAGCTCATTGCTGAAGTAGCTTCCTAGATTCTATATGTTCCAACCTTCTTTCCACCCCCTGTACATCCTTCATAGACCTGGCATGTTATTTTATTTCCTACTGTTCATAAACCTCCAGAGATTCTTTATGGATCATAAAATAATATCCAAACTCTTGGCTCCAACATACCTGTCCATTTATATTTTTCTAATCATCTTCTCTTACATCATGCAAATGAGTTTGCCTTCAACTCCTCCAAATCGTTTTGAATACTCACTCCTTCATTAACCTTGTCTGCATCCTCTATCTGAGACAACTTCCCCTCTTGTTCAGTAGCTCTAAATCTTATTTGTCTTCAAAAGTTGAGTTCCAATGAGCCCTTTTAAAAAAGGATTCCTCTATACCCACCATTGGAAGTAGTATTTCTCTCTGGATCATCTAGCACTTTATAAGTATTTCTACTTTGTAGCCCTTATAAATGTTGTGATTTTGCATTTATTTATCAATATCTTTCTTCTCCTTCTAGACAATAAGCTCCAAAAGGGCAAGAACCATGCCTATTTATGTTTATCATTCTGTCTCCAGGGTCTAACACAGTACCTGTCACATTGTAGAGGCTCAGTAGGTAATTATCAAACAGGTAGCTGAATGAACATCTCTTAAGACCCAGCATTTTCTAATTCATGAGGGTAGATATTTGTAGCCATGTCTTCATAATAAGCTATTAGCTCCTTGAAAACAGTAAGTCTGATTCTGTTTGGTATCCCTCAAAGAAAAATGCCTTCCATGTTGGAAATATTTATTTATAAATATTATTATGAAGTATTATTCATAAATATGTATTCATTAATAGATGATTAACAAGGCAATTTTAGGAAAAGACTAACCTTTAGAGTCATATAGCCCTATATTCAAATCCTGACTTTGCAAAGTTAGGTGAAAAGTGTTCAATATTTCCCAATTAAAATAAGTATTACCTTTTATATCATACAAAGAACTTTCACATATATCTCAGTTGATTGTCAAACAGCGTTAGACAGTATTACTACCCCCAATTTACAGATGAGGAAACAGAGGTAAAGATAAGGCAATTGAGGCTTAAAGAGGCTAATGATCATTCAGCTACTAAATGGAGGAACAGGAATTCAAACTAAGGTTTTTGGAGTCCAAAGTCTATGTCTTTCCCATTTTCGTGAGTATATTGACAGCAAATAGATGTAGATCAATGGATCTGTGCCTTTGGATAACAACTTTTTTTTCTAGAATTGAGGCCTTCTTTAGTCCTTTTCCACTATTATGACCTCTGAAAACACTAGAAGGAGCATATTTGAAGTTTCTGGTGTCAGGATAAAAAGGCAAGAGAATATATGGGGTAAGTTTTGGAAGAAAAGCATAATAGATCCATTTTCATACTTGACATGAGGAAATTACAGCAAAGTCATAAAATATATATTTTTTTCTCTCTGAAGTCTTCTTCACCAAACAGGTACAAAGTGAAAACTCATCACTTTTATTTAAACCAGAGACCCTGCTTCTTTTCTGTTAGTAAAACCACCTGATCTCTATGTTGAAGCTCAAATTCAAATCAAGAGAAAAACAGCTCTTATTTATTATTCAGTTTGCTCTCATTATGTTCTTCCCAGAAATGAATCCCTGTCCCTCTCAGACTTTCTTTTACAGGACACTCTGATCTGGCTCTCTCTCTTAGCACTAGGCAAGTTGTTTTGCCTGGCTTATCCCATCAGTAGAAGGCTCAGCTGTCTTTTCTCACACTCGGAATCCAGGAGACCATTTTCCTTGGTCATCAACAGAGAAATGGGGAGTCTCTCCTCTTAATGGGCTGAGCTCCTGCCAAGTTCCAAAGTGCTCTCACCATTCCTTAAAGATGCTGAATACTTGCTCATTACCCAAGACATCTGGATATCTTGTGTCAGTAACCCTCTCCTGAGGGTGGCGGGTTGTTTGAAAGCAGATCATTATGGTAAAAAATGTTTAGGCACTTTCAAACAATTCTGATAGAACTTGGTAACTTAAACAAAACAAAACAGAAACCTTCCCCATTGCAGTTTCTACTCAATAGCAGGTGAAACAATAAAAAATCTTGAGCAAGCAAAATTAATCTGTATCTAGAGAATTTTAATAAATATTAAAACAAATAATTCCACATAGATTCTCTGGGGTTTTGCCAGTAAGTCTTTAACAATCTGTTTTTAATAGTCAGGCAATATGCTACAACAGCAGGCATTGAAGAATAATAAAAATACTTTGCAAAAAAAATAAATAAAAGCAAGAATAATGTTCAACGCAATGGAAGCAAAATGGTGACAGCAAATATCCTGGCTGAAACAAAAGGAGTACCAGAAATCATACGGGTTAAATATCTATCAGCTGGATGGCTGAGTACAATGGCCCCTCCATTCTTACTCCAGAGCAATGTGACAGGCATGTAGCCTGACTATACAACCTTTCCCCCTTATGAGCCAGACAGCTAAACGTTAATAGAGATCTTATTAACAGTTGTATGGAAATCATGAGATTCAGCATGTTTTTATTTTTCTTTTATTCAAAAGCAAACTGCCTCAAAGCTTCAAAAATAAAAAATAATTTTTAACAGGACACTTTTTTGGTAACCATTATCATTTGTCCATCATCGAGGGAACACTTATTCTTCGTAAATTAATTTTCCTATAAAAGAAAGCAAGTTTCGTGTTCAAAGACATAAATTTCATTTAGATATTTTTGCTGGAACTCTTTCTAAAAGGTGTTACATATTGAACAGGATTTGACCTTTTCTGATGATTTAGAGTTATCATTATGAGCATCAATCACTGTGAATAGCCACCAACTCCTTCCTCTCAAAATATACACATACTGGAATCTCTCACAGGCTAAAAGAAATGTTCTTTTTGGCCTTATCTACCTTGAATTTCCCCCTTTATGTTCTTTTTTAAAAACCACTTTATTGAGATATAATCCATATACCATACAATTTACTCATTTAAAGTGTACAGTTGAATGGTTTTAGCATATTTATGCATCTGTGCAACCATCACCACAGTCAATTTCAGAACACCTTCAAAAAGAAATTCATACCCTTTAGCTATCATTCTCCCTGCCCTTTGGTACCACCTCTCATCCCCTCCAGCCCAAAGCAATACTAATCCACTTTTGGTCACTAGATTTCCCTATTCTGGACTTCATATCAATGGAATCATATAGTAGAGGGTCTTATGTGACTGCCTTCTTTCACTTGGCATAGTGTTTTCAAGGTTCATCCTTATATCAGTACTTCATTCCTCTTTATGGCCAAATAACACTCCATTGTGCAGGTATAACAGACCTTTTTAAGAATCCATTTGTCTGTTGATGGACATTTAGGCTGTTTCTACCTTTGACCCCTTTTTTTTAAAAATTGGGGTATAGTTGCTTTACAATGTTGTGTTAGTTTCTGTTGTACAACGAAGTGAATCAGCTATATGTATACTTATATCCACTCCTGCCCTCTTGGACCTTCTCCCCCCATCCCACACATCTAGGTCACCACAGAGCACCGAGCTGAGCTTCCTGCACTATACAGCAGGTTCCCACTAGCTATCTATTTTACACATGGTAGTGTATATATGTCAATCCTAATCTCCCAATTCATCCTGCCCTCCCCTTCCTCCTCTGTGTCCACACGTCCGTTCCCTACGTCTGCTTCTCTATTCCTGCCCTGCAAATACGTTCATCTGTACCATTTTCGGACCCAGCAATCCCACTACCGGGCATATACCCTGAGAAAACCATAATTCAAAAAGACACATACACCCCAATGTTCATTGCAGCACTATTTACAATAGTCAGGACATGGAAGCAACCTAACTGTCCATCGACAGAGGAATGGATAAAGAAGATGTGGTACATATATACAATGGAATATTACTCAGCCATAAAAAGAAATGAAATTGGGTCATTTGTAGAGATGTGGGTGGACCTAGAATCTGTCATACAGAGTGAAGTAAGTCAGAAAGAGAAAAACAAATATCGCACCTTTGACTCTTTCAAATAATGCTGCTATAAACATTCATGTACAAGCTTCTGTGTGGACATGTCTTCATCTCTCTTGAGTATAAACCTAGGGCTGATATTGCTGAGTCATATGACAATTCCATATTTAATTGTTTAAGTAACTGCTAGACTATTTTCCAAAGTGACTGTACCATTTTACACCCTCCCCCCCCCACGACCCCAGCAGTATATGAGGCTTCCAATTTCTCCACATCCTTGCCAACATTTGTTATCTGACTTTTTGATTCTAACCATTTTAGTGGGTGTGAAGTGGTATCTCATTTTGGTCTTGATTTGCATTTTCCTGATCACTAATGATGTCAAGCATGTTTTCATGTGCTTGTTGGCCATTTGTATATCATTGTAGAATTGTCTATGCAGATCCTTTGCCCACTTTTAATTGGGTTATCTTTTTACTATTGAGTTGTAAGAGTTCTTTATAGATTCTCTCTATATACTGTATTCTATATATAAAATATATGACAAGTCCCATATCAGATATATGATTTGCAAATATTTTTTCCCACTCTATAGGTTGCTTTTTGCACTTTCTTGATGGTGTCCTTTTCCCTTAATTTCCTGCTTCTCTTGTTGCCCAGCTACTTGAAAGAAGTTCCTCATAGTCCTTGTAGTCTGCTACATCTCACTTTTCATTCTTGCCTAAAATCTACTGCAGTGTTGTGTCAACACCCACTATTCCTTTGAAACCCTCTTACTAAGGCCAAACTGTTCTTATTACGGCCAAAGAGGACTTTCTTATTGTTAAATCCAAAGGCATTTTCTTAAAGCTCATTCTACTTGCCATCTGACATTTGGCAATGTTCAATCTTCTTTTCTTTTAAAATTTCTCCTCGTTCACTTCCATTACATCATTTTTTCCAGATTTTACTCCTATTATAATAACAATTCCTTATTTTCTTCCTCTGGTCCTTTTATTGTATTTACACTTAAATGTTGACGTTCCCCATAGCTTAATCCGCCATTATCTTTTCAGAAGACATATTCTTCTGAAATGATCTCATTTATTTCCATGCCTTCACCTCTACTGATAACTCCCCAAATAAATCTCCAGCCTCCACCTTGTTTTAAAGTCCGGGAAAAAAAAAAAAAAAAAAGTCCGGAACTATATTTTTAACTAACTATGAGTAGCTCCATCTTAATCACTTGGAAATCCTGCAGGCAGCTAAAATGTTTTCAAAATACGAAATAACTTTTCTCTCTAACGGTTTATCTTCCTTTATTCTCATAACTTTGGGGCAAGGAAGTTTGGAATCATTCTCTGTTAATCTTTTTCTTTCATGTTGGTCTCACATTGGTGATCGTGTTGATCTTACCTACTAAATATTTTTCTAATCTTTTCCTTTTGTTTCCTCACTACTGTCATTGCCTTTCAAAACACTTTCATAACCACTTATTAGGATTATTTTAGTACAGTCCAATTCCCTTCTTCCATCATCTCTCCTGTTCAATCCATCTTTCTCACTTTGGCCAGCATCAACTTTCTAAAATACCCTTTACATTGGCACCCTTTACACTAACTACTTTTAATAACTCCCTGTGACCCAGAGGATAAATTCAGATGACTTTTTTCATTATGTATCAAACTGCTTAATTAATTTTTCCCTTGTCTATTTTCTTCCTGCTGTCTTGTCCATCTACTCCATGATCCAGAAAATTTAAACTTCTATTCCTCCAAAATGCTGTATTCAACTTTTTATTGGTATGTAACAAATAACTAGAACTTTAGCAGTTTAAAGTGACATAAATTCATTATGTCATAGTTCCTGTGAATCAGGACTCTGGCACATTTTAGCTGTGTCTTCCACCCAGGGTCTCACTAAATCGAGGTGTCAGCCATCTGTGTCCCTATATGGAAGCTTAACTAGGGGGAGAGCCAACTCCAGATTCCTTCAGGTGGTTTGTAGAATTTATTTCCTTGCAGCTGTATGACTGAGGTAGCTGTTTTATTACTAGCTGCTGTAGGGGCCACTAGAAATAGGGGCCATTCTCAGCTCCTTACAGGTGGCTCTTAGGTACCCATCACAGGCCCTGTTTACACTGTGGCAGTGTGCTCCTTCAAGGCCAGCAGGAGAAACTATCTCTCTCTTTGAATCTTTGTCTGTTTTTTATTTTGTTTTATTTTTTTAATTTTTATTAGAGTATAGTTGATTCACAATGTTGCATTAGTTTCTGCTTGTACAGCAAAGTGTATCAGTTATACATATGCATATATCCACTCTTTTTTAGATTCTTTTACTGGGATTGACATATATACACTATTATATACAAAATAGATAACTAGTAAGGACCTACTGTATACCACAGGGAACTCTTCTCAATACCCTTCTATCTTTGAATCTTTTAGCCTTTTTGAAGAGCTCATCTAATTAGGTCAGACCCACCCAAAATTATCTCCATTTTGATTAACTCAAAGTCAACTGATTAGGAGCATTAATTCAATCTATAAAATCCCTTTGACATATAATGCAATACCATCCTGTAAGTGATATTCCATTATATTCACAGGCATGTTCTGCTCACACTCAAGGGGAAGGGATTATACAGAGCATGTTCAGAGGGGGTCATCCTAGAATTCTGTCTGCTGTACACGGCATGCTCTTTCATTACTTACGCTGCTGCATATTCTGTCCTTTCTTTCTATTATATCCTTCATTACATTCCTTCATTATCAATTTGGAAAGCCCCTGATTGGCTTTTAAGACCAACTTCAGATCTCACTTTTCCATTAAGCTTCAAGACAAATCAGTTTTCCCTTCTCTATATGCTTATAGCACTTTCTCTTTCTCTCATAATTGCTTATGTTTCTGTTTTCCCAGGTGAACTGTAATATTCTCAAGGGCATGAACTATGTCTTACTTGTCTTTGTTTCCCCAACCCCAGGCATGTATTAAGTTCTTAATAAATGTATGTTGAACGGAATAATCCATCTCTTTGTTGTGTAGTAAGGCCATGATAATATGGTCTGCAGTAGTGAATGGAGCTTTTGACCACATAGCAAATGTCCTCAGATTGATACTCTTAAGCCAGTTTTTTGTTTTGTTTTGTTTTGGTTTTGGTTTTGGTTTTCCCTCTCCCATTGTATTATCAGATTGTCAAATGTCATTGCTTCTTGGAGTCAGGGAGCCTGGCTGTAAAACCACTTCTCCTGAATTTTCGCATCCAAACTAGTGTGGACCAGGAAACGGACTAATTAAATATATTAGAATTTAAAGGCAAATTATGAATACAATGGGCTTTTATTGATTGTCAGAGAAGTCTCTTTTATGGGTGTAGTACATGACCTTTGGCACAGAGACCTCAAAATCAGTTTTGATTGTTTTTGTAGGAATTCTTCCAGGTACTTGGATATCATCTGGCAAAGTTTGATAAGTTAGTGACCTTTGAATAAGTCAGGGACAATTTAATGTTTGCAAGATCAACCATTTGGAAAGGTAAGTTTTAATAGGAGGTACCTAAAAGCAAGAGAACTTATCCACCTTTTTACTGTTCTGTTTATATAATTATTAACAAATGAAAGTTTTCAATAGCTTAACAGAGAGTCTCAAAACAGGAAAAGTGAGCTCAAAATATTTTCTCCAAACTTAAATAATTTAATTTACTTGTTTTTGTCATTTCATTCACTGGGTCTCACTAGTTGAGAGATAAGATCAAGAATGTATGTTTTAGAAGCAGGCATCGAGTTCCCAGAAGACCACAAAAAAGCAGAAATCTGTAAAACAGACCTCAGTGGAAAAAGCTATAAATTTGGAGCTGCCCAGTTCTATATTCCAAGGGCTACAATGGCAACTTGCCAGAAGCCTGAGGGCCATGCTTAATTTGCACATAAATTTATATAAAATTCTAAATTTTGAACATGCATGCACAAGCTTAGCACTTGTTTACAGGATTAATGGAAATGTCTTGCTTGCTTTCACCACTTATGAAAACTCCAGGATGGATAACCTTTGTCCCCAGATCACTATTATGCAAAAATGGCACCTCTGGAATTCATGGTCATTGGTTTAAAATAAATATACTGGTGCCATTCGAGGCCTATTCCTCTGTTTAATGTAAAATATGCTTCATAGGTAACATTAATGAGACACCCCCAGAAAACAAATATATCATTCATAGCCACTTCAATATGGAAAACTGTGATTCTCTTCCAAGTCTAGAGGCAGATCTTCAGTTTGTCGTGATGTTATTCTGGAACCACAGCCTCTCAAAGATACATCTTTTTTGAATGAGTTGTTTGGTTTTTGCTTTTGGTGGGTGATGGTTTAGATTGTGCATTGACTATGTGAAGATAGTAGTGACACTTATACAGAATAATGTTTTTGAATACCAAATCTAATATGAAAGCAAAAACTCAACTCTTAAAATTATCTGCAGTCAAGAAGACACATAACATTAGGAAACAGAAGATAACCATAATATAAAGAACTTACATGGAGTAGGGAAGAAAATGGGTCAAGAATATACAATTTGGATTATTCTCTTCTTGCTGCAAGTTGGGAAAATGTGTAAAACCCTGTTCATTTCAGCAATCTAGTAAAGGAAGCATTTGATCATAGGAGTTAAATGAATACATTCCCACAAGGAGAGAGTAAGTCTCCAATATTTCAATGTTGAATTGCCTGTACCAGTATAAAATAAGAATAAAAATAGTTGAAACAACACAGAAGAGTGAATGATGACAAAACATTGAGCAACTAGGTTCTTCATGACCTTTTTTTTTTCTTAGATTCCATATATATGTGTTAGCATACTGTATTTGTTTTTCTCTTTCTGACTTACTTCACTCTGTATGACAGACTCTAACGGGAATAAAGACAGACCTACTAGAGAATGGACTTGAGGATATGGGGAGGGGGAGGGGTGAGATGTGACAGGGTGAGAGAGTGTCATGGACATATATACACTACGAAATGTAAAATAGATAGCTAGTGGGAAGCAGCCGCATAGCACAGGGAGATCAGCTCGGTGCTTTGTGACCACCTAGAGGGGTGGGATAGGGAGGGTGGGAGGGAGGGAGATGCAAGAGGGAAGAGATATGGGAACATATGTATATGTATAACTGATTCACTTTGTTATAAAGCAGAAACTAACACACCATTGTAAAGCAATTATACTCCAATAAAGATGTTTAAAAAAAAAAAAAACATTGAGCAACTATAGACATAAAATCCAGTAATTTTCTACAGTCTATATGTCAAAAAAGATACAGTCACTAAAATGTGAGCACCATGAGAGTGAGGATTATGTTCAATATACGATCTCCACTTACTGGTCCGATTTCAGCACGTATAGTCACCCCTTAAATCTTTACTGAGTTAAAGTATGATGGAGGATCTGTTATGTAACACTGTGACTTCGTCTGAGTCTTGGACTAAAATATGTGGTCTTAGAAATGAATCAGTGGATAATAGAGAATCAGCATGAGAAAGGATGGCAAAGACTCTGACGCAAAACTGGAGAGTCGTTTTCCCATTCCTAGTGAAGTATTTCCTCTTCTCTAGCGAGGTGGCATTAATGGTGATTGATAAACTCACATGTCAGTGAGGCCTCTAAAATTATCTATAACTATTGTATGTTCTATAGATGTATGTTTAGATCAAGAGTAGAATATTACACAATATTATTTTAGTTCTTTTTCAATACATATAAAATCTTGAAAGTCTAACCACACTGAATTTGAATGAATCAAATCATACTTTTCTGGGCATTTTATTGGCCAGAATATAAAGACAGAGTAAGAAGAACTTAGGATGACTTATAAAAAGGGCCTGTTTTTGTCTGGTATAATTTTCTATAGCCTGATGCCTTCAAGCTTAAGAAGGATAACATATGCAGACAACAGATCTATGCCAGAAGACCCTATGGTATAATATTAATGGAGAAAATTGAATAATTGCGTTTCATTGAGTATTTTGGGTAATTTGGGAGCGAGCTAGAGAACCATAGCTACAGTGGTCTTTTAGCAAAGATACTATAGCTAGTCAAATGATATACCAAAAATTCACCAGATTAAGAAACAGAAAACCTCTGAAACTGTTTAACTTTTACTGAAGAGTCATTTAATCTCAGGAAGGCTCAGTTTTCTTACTGTAAAATAATATTGAACTACATAATGTCTAACTTCCCTTTCTAGCTCTAACATTCTAAGACTCTAAGCCTGATTTTCTATTGTTGTTGTGTTTTACTGCTCTTCCATTCAGTAAGTCCATGATGTCGTGTTGTAATTCTCTTGCATTGATGCTTGGAAAGAATGCTTTACTACAGGATTGTTTAAAGGTCTGGATTGCTTTTCACACATTTGATGACTATAGCTTATTGAGTTAAATTGGTGTTTGTGATCTTATAGCTTGTCTATACCATCAAAGAATAGGCATGAGCAAAAACTGGGCAGACATAAAAACAGGTGTCCAGTGAATCTGGTTGAAGATGAAGTAATAATACTACCTATATTGGGAAGCCAGTGACAGATTGGGAGTCAGTATCTGTATAAAATTGTCAGGTAGATATTCAGTATAATATGAATTGTTGAGTATAAGATGTTGAACAGATCAGTCTGTTGACAGTAAAGACTGAAAAAAACCTCTGAAATCAACCTCATATATAAGAAAAGCAGAGAAGAATGTTAAATGTCTTTCTTCTCAAATGTATGTAGCTTGAAATACGAGGATTTATATACTGTAGAAGTGATTTAAATACTTCACTTACTTTCTAAAATACATTAAAAGCAATAAGTACCCTGGGAGAATGAAGAAGACTATATCATGGAAACACTTATGCCCAGGAGTTCTGGATTTGGAGATACAGTTATTCTTTGGGCCTTCACCCTACTGAATGGATTTCAACACTATACATGGCTATTTCATCAAGGACCTTGGAACAAACTTTTAAAAGCCTCTAAAGATGCTTTGTGGAATTCATTGAGCAACAAGAGATGTTTACTCTGGGAGTATTTCTTTGGGAAATTCAGTTATTACTTGGGAATGGACCAACTTCTGAAATCATAACGATTTTGACAACATTCATACCATCTCCTTGAAAGTTGAAAGAATGAGATTTTTTAAAACAAAGTTCTAAGAGAAATGGCCATCAAATAACAAGAGTCTTCCCATTTGTTATGCCACAATGATTTCTGTCTTTGGAATGGCTGAGCTTTCAATTTACTGGTAGGACTTCTATGAAAGCATCAGCCTTCCTGTTCACAGAATTTTAGCAGTTGCCATTCGTTCTGTATTTTCTGGCTAAGCACACCACCCAACATAAAACTCCCATCTAAAAATATAGTGTAAGGTCACTTGTGAGATCTCAATAACTCACTTAAGTTACATTGAACTGCATGCCTCCCACACTGGCAGAGTACTCATAGTTCTTCAGTAAACCAATCTGCCTTTTAAAATTATTTTTCCTAAACCTCCTGCTTTAATTATTTCTTGTCCTTCCCTCAGGGGCCATTGCTAGCAAAGGGTCATGGCAACCTTTTAGATATTTATCAACTATGTTTGTAGATACAAGAAAACTTTTGGTGCAGTCAGCTAAATAAAGTGCAAAAAGCTGCCATATTGTCCACCCTCTGACCTTGAAAGAGATGTTAGTCCTTAAAAATTCTGAAGGGGAAATGAAAAAAAGTACCCTAATAGCCAAAGTAACTTATTTAAATTATACCTAGTGGGTAACACCTTTACTTCATGAAGTAGCGTGAGGCCATTTCTTACACCAAAGTGAAATATCTTTTGCTGTGAGCTCTAAGGTGTTTTCAGGAACACTGGTCCTGACACTTCCTCCACAAAAAGGTAAGAGACAAATTCTACAAATGCAACATAATAAATTCTCTTGTTTCAGTAACACAATGTATATTAGCATGTTAAAAAAAACTCTGAGAAGTCCTGTTACAAAGAGACACATTTAATTTTGTTTAAATCTTTATAAAAACTTATCTTCCCATTTTTCCTTATAACACCTATTTTTTGGCTGCAAGGAACTATTTTTCTGCAGATCATACCCCAGGAAATGCTGAGCTTCCCTTTGTGGAAATGTAAGAGGCCACAATTTTCCTTACTTGGCCAAAATCCTATTAACATGGCACAAAATGATAACACGTAACTGCCATTCTTTTCATGACTTAAATTGCCTCTTTCTCCTATGGGAAAAAATAGCAGATAACTCAGTTAATTCTAAGTCCCTCCATTTACCCACCAACTCCCTGATTAGGAATTGCTAGTGTTTAACACAGAGTCTTAGAACTTCTGAGCCATTTTGTCTTTCCCCAAATTCTGCCTACCATGTATGATTTTAAAGCGTGTCCAATTAATGGTGGGTTTCATCATTAATAACAAAAGAAACAGCAACAATATGAAAAGTAATAATACAGCTTTAAAATCAACTGTCTTAGGGAGAATGGAGAATATGTGTAAAAGTATCCATATAGTATTCTTTTCTCTTCCCTGGAAAGAATATAGTCAGAATACTGATATAATATCTGAAAGAAGACCAACAGTTTAAGAAGTATCTAAAACAATAAAATCTGCCAGTTGGAAAGGTCTGGTCACTACTTTGGTTACTGTGTTACTACAAGTATATTTGAACAGACTTCCCATTTTCTTCACCTCTAATTCTTTCTAATTCCTCATGTGTTCTTATGATTGTTGAGAGTCTGAGTGAGCCATAATGACTTGTAGGAAGCTGCTCAGCTGGAAAAATAAAATTGACTTCATGGTGAGAGGAAGGTGAATTAAAATTTTAGTCATTACTAAAATTTTGAAAGCATCCCTGTATGCTCCTTCTGAAGTTCTTGACATCCATAAGCCAAATGTCCTCCAGAATTCCTGCTTATAAATACTAGCATTTGGACCTTTGAACGAAAGCAGACTATAATAATTATTACAAAGTGACATTGAGGACAATAAAGTCTAGGCCTCTTTTGAAGGTAAATTGCTATGTTTAAGGATGCAGAAGTTAAAAATTCTATCCCTTCTTAGGTCCTCCATTTTTTAAAAATTGCACTTGAATCTTTATATATTTGGTTGCCTGACTTTGGAATTAGGCCTTGTGGGATAAAGGCAGGGTATATTAAATATCCTGGTTCTAAATGTATGTCCATGGGGCCAACATTAATTTAAAATACTTACAAATATATACATTTACTATGGATTATTTCTACATTCAATGGTGCTGAAAGCATATATGTTCAGAACTTAGAAACTGAGTACCTACCTTCAAATCGTTTTATTGAATTAGAGCATCAGAGGTGTGTGTTTTCTAAGTTGATTATTGAATCTGGTTTAAGTAATCTTGGCAGAAATTTTCCACCTTCCAATCTTTGTTCCTCTTGGCTGAAAACAAATGAAAACATGCCATCTCTTTGATTAAAAATCATCAGAATCCCCTCCCCGCTTTTTTCCAAGGAAGATTGTATAGTGAGGGGCTAGTGGTTCAAATCCTGGCTGATACTTGGTGGCTGTGTGGCCATCATGATTTCATTCCTGTGTTAGGTATAATAATACTCCCCACAGTATTGTTGAAACATTAATATGAGGTATGTATAACACCCAGAATGAATTATGCATTTAGTCAATACTATTATTACATTTGTTCTAATCAAGTCATGCTTGTTTGCCTTCTAGCCTTTACTAAACTTAGTATCTCAACCAGAAATGCCTTTTTTTCTACTTTTTTTTGAACCAAGTGAAGTTCTAGATAGGTTTTAAGTCCCAATCTAATTATAGCTTCTTTTCCAAGCCTTTCCTTAATGTCTCCTGGTAGAATTAATTGTTCCTTTCTTCTGGGTCCCTATAGCCACCTCACAAGTACCTGTAGTATTTAATTCTTACCAAAGATCTACTATATGTGAAGAATATGACTTGATCACTATTCTCGGTATATTACAAGTCTGACCCATTACATGAAGTTTTTTTTTATTTTCCTCGGTGGACTGTACAGTGAATGAGGCGTACCCCAAACCTTATTAATCTTTGCACAGTTAGCACAGGACATGCCACATAGAAGCATTTGATAAATGTGGCTTGAATTAAGTTAAATTATAGAAAAGATGGATTGTCATTTACTTTCCTTTAATGTAACTCTCTGTGCATGGTTGAAGAATGCATATGAAACAGACCAAAATGGTTCTGTGGCCTGGCAGGGCCCTGCACAGGGTATGGAAGCTCAGGCTGTTTTGGGTATTTCTCTGATACAGATGGCCATTGGCTGACCCCCTCTTTAAATCATGCTGCTCTCTAAAGAGGACAGACTATCCTTTCTTGGAATAAAGTACAGTAATAGTCCACCTTTTAGCTTCTTTTTCTCATCCTTTCCAAATTTTATGTAGCTCTCCATGATCTAAAACAGCATCCATCACAAACTCAGAAATGCAGCACAAACTTCCTCTCCCACACCCCTCTACTAGGCCTCTTTCCAATATACCCTCTCTTCAGTTGAAGTTGAGGGTAACTAAACCCTATTACTCACTCTAAATAGAAAGGAATGGCATTGAAACTGAACATTTTACTTTAATTCTGAATATAAATGTTTCATCAGAACCATAAAATCTCCATAACAGTTCATTTTCAGATACTCTTTGCCAGTCCAGGAGAATAAATAAGGAGACAAATGAATGTTGGATCACACTTTAAAGAATGGATCCAATCAACCTTTCCAACACAGTCATCAAGAGGAAGACCATTAATAACATTTTGGTTTTGAAACATAAATACAAGGACCACCTTAAGAATGTATTATAGAGAAGATTCCTCAGATAACTGATTAGAAAGGGAGGTCCCAAGAGATCCAGGAAGTGAGTGTCTTATGAGAAAAGAAAAAGCAAAAAAAGAAGAGAGAAAAATTCTTTCTATTGAATTTATACAAGGGAATACCAACGGAAAGAAACAAAAGCCTCTGCATTAGTTTGCTAGAACTGCATAACAAAGTATGACAAACTGAGTGGCTAAAACAACAGAAACTTATTATATCACAATTTTGGAGGCCAAAAGTCTCAGATCAAGATGTCAACAAGTTGGCTCCTTTTGAGGGCTGTGAAGAAGAATTTGTTCCATGCCTCTCCCCTGGCCTCTGGGTGGTTTTCTGGAAATCTTTCACTTTCCTTGGCATATACAAACATCATCCTGATCTCTGCCTTTATCTTCACATGGTGTTCTTCCTCTGTATGTGTCTAGGTTCAAATTTCCCCTTTTCATAAGGACACCTAAGTTGTATTGGATTAAGGGGTCCATCCTACTCCAATATGATCTCATCTTAACTAATTACATCTGCAATGACCATAATATTTCAATATACGAATTTGGGAGGGGAGACACAATCAATCCATAACAACCCCCTTTTAATATACAGAGAGAGTTTGTGTTGTTTGTGTGTTTTTGAAGCACACATGTTGATGGGGATTCAGTCTAAGACTAGGGATCCCCAGAAGTCAGGAAGTTGAGACTGAAATAAAAACAAATGTGAGTAAGAATACATTTCGGCAAGATCATCAACTGAAATTATTAAGAAAACTCATGTAGGAAAATTTCTACCATTTTCACTTGCCCCAGAGGAGGCTACTCACTGAGCTGTGAGTGCCTGATGCACATCTATAGAATGAATTTTGTAAACAACTGAAATACTAGGGCCATTTTACTTGACCTCTTGGGCTTATTTGCTTCAATTGTTCACTTGCTCCTTGGTGACACAACTCTTTTTGGCTTGCACAGGAACTCAATATATGCAAGCTAATATCTCCTGAATACTTAGTTGAGTGCCTCGGGCATATATAGTCATGATCTTATTCAACTACCATCTAAGAGTGAATGATGGCTATATCAGTTTTAACTGTATTTAACTCTTAACAATATAAAATTTTCACTAATAGTGGATTAAATATTTATAGGATTATCTCATGTAAGAAAAAATACAAGGGTTTTCTGTCCAGGGTATTTCAGTGATGCCTACAGGGATCCTGGCTCCTTTCATCTTTCTGCTACTCTGTCCCCTACTTGCAGGTGTTGTTGCCTTTCTGCTGTTGCCAATGGATATGAAATGGTTTCTGTACCTCCAAGCCTTATGATCTCATTCCAGCTAAGAAAAGAAAAGGAGAAATGACAAAGGGCAGAAGGACAAGGAACATGATGGCCAAGTCCATATCTTTTGCAATTGAGGAAGTTCACTTTTTCTGGAACTTCCCATTCAAGAGATTTCCAATTGTATCTCATTCAGACTATGTCACATGGTATCCATGGCTCCATAATAGATAAAAGGAAGTCCAATTATATTTCCAACTCTAACCTCTCCTTGAATTCTCTCTTGGACTCCAGATCTATATATCTAGCTCCATTCAGATGTACCAGAGGCAACTCATGCACCACATATCCAACCCAAAACTGAACTCTTCTTCCACTCACATTGCTCCTCCACAGACTCCATAAATGTCCTTCATTCCAATAGACATCCTAAGACAGAATTCTTGTTATGATGCTCAAATCTTCTTTCTAGAAGTTATATTTAATTGTAATCAAGTCTTATATAGTCTGACTCTAAATATTTCTTTTTATTTCATTTTTTCTTGCCTTAGTTTTGGCCCTCATAGCTTTTGCCTATAAGATTACAATAGCCTGATGAATGGTCATCCCACTTTAACATTTAACTCTTCAATATTTAACAATATAATTCTGTATTACTAAAGTGATATTCTAAAAACCAACAAGGACCTACTGTATAGTACAGAGAACTCTACTCAATATTCTGTAATAACCTAAATGGGAAAATAATTTGAAAAAGAATAGATATATGTATATGTGTAACTGAATCACTTTGCTGTACACTGGAAAGCACACAACATTGTAAATCAACTATTCTCTAATATAAAATAAAAATTTAAAAAAAGCTGTAAGTTAAAAAATAAATTAAAAAATAAAAGGCAAATATGATCAGATACTCCACCACCACCTATATACTCCCTATCAGTGTATGTGGGGCTTTTCATAATCTGTCCTATGGCTACTTTCAATCTGAAAAATTATTTGCAAGCCCCGTGTATATCAAACTCTCCTATGTTGCTGTAACTAGTTGATAAAAAGTATTAATTTTGTAAGGTAAAAGCAGAAAGTACAGTTATTCTTTGTCATCATTTCCTTTTTAAACACATTCTCTTGACGTGGTTGGACTTGGTTGTCAGGGATTATATCCCAGAGAAATAAACGTCTAATTTAAGTCCTGAAAAACAAGGAGGAGATATTCAAGCATATTAAGGAATGATTCTGTTCTAAGCACAGGAATATGTATACTCAGAGGCTTAGAAACAAGAAGACAAAACTGTCTATTCAGAGGAACTAAAAGTATCTTATGTCTAGACTAAAGCATTTATGTAAAGAAACAATTCCACATCTCACAAGTCAGGCAGAAACTCTCTTTCCTTTCTCTAAAAATAATTTGGTTTTGAACAACTAACCAACAACCATTATATAATGCAGTCCTTGAAAGGCATGAATGCAGGATTTGCAATTATTATTTATACTTTTCAGATATTATATTGATGATTCTCTTTTATAGTTTATAATCATTTATGAATACCTCAATATCTTTGGTTGATACACCATTTAAAAAATCAAATTACATTGTTATATCCCTAAAAATGGTAACTAAAACTTCCAAAAATCTTTTCATTCATAAAAAAAAAAAGGGAACATTGGTAAAAATTGTCAGAATCAGCCTTTCTGAACTCTGGAAATTTACTAAAGGCTTATAGAAATTCAGGGAGCATTTATCCAAGAAAAATGGTTAAATCTCATTAATCACTATTCTGATTAAGAATAGTGAGATTTGTGGTATTTTAACTTTTCCAATTTTCCCCTTTCCAACTTCATGCTTCAACTATATGCTGTCTACAAGAGACACATGTAATATCCAAAGACAAAAATAGGTTGAAAGTAAAAAGATGTAAAAAGATATAAACCATGCAAACAGTAACCTAAAGAGAGTTGGAATGGCTATACTAATAAATATTTTAAAAAACAGACTTTAAGACAAATTGAAACAACAAGGTCCTACTGTATAGCACAGGGAACTATATTCAATATCCTGTGATAAACTATAATGGAAAAGAATATGAAAATGAATATATATATGTATAATTGAGTCACTTTGCTCTGCAGCAGAAATTAAACACAACATTGTAATTCAACTATACTTCAATACATTTTTTTTAAAAAAAGACAAATTGTTACTAGAGACAAAGAAGAGCATTTTACAAAGATAAAGGGGCACTACGTCAAGAAGATACATCAGTTTTAAACATATATGTACCTAACAAGAGAGCCCCAAATTAAGAGAATCAAAGACTGACAGAATTGAAGGAAGAAATAGAAAATTCAATATAGAACAATTAGACAATAACTAATAAAGAAATAGAAGACTTGAACAACACCATAAAAAAACTAGACGTAATAGATATTAATAGAACACACCACCAAAAAACAGTAGATAATAAAAAATAAGATAATCCAATTTAAAAATGGGCAAAAGATCTGGGTAAACCTTTCTCAAAAGAAAACATACAAATGGACAGAAAGCACATGAAAAGACATGTGACATCATTAGTCATTTAGGAAATGCAAATCAAAACTACAATGAGGTAACAATTCACAACCATTAGCATGGCTCTAATTAAAAAGATAGACAGTAACAAGTGTGAGTGAAGATGTAGAGAAATCAGAACCTTCACACAGTGCTGGTGGGCATGTGAAATGTTTGAGCCATTTAGAAAAACAGTTACCCTAGGCCTCAGTCAGACAAGAGAAATCAAAGAGTTGGTAGAGACAAGTTGCCAGAGGTAGAAAACAGGGTACTACTCCAGAGCTGGGAAGAGCCAAAGAGAATCAAGGAAAATAACATGAAAACCAAGGGATGGAATGGGATAGTTGTGGGCAAAGGACTGTTTCTGCCTGGGCAACTCCTATACCTTGGGGCCCTGGGCCCCACTGTACTCCATAACTGTGGAGCTGCAAACAGGCTCATATGCCTCCTGTTCTGTTTTCCCATGTATCAATTCTGGGCATTTACCAGAAAATAGTTCCTCATGTACCTCAACACCGTTAGTTCCAATATAGAGACACAAAAGTTTGGAAAGTTGCTTCTGAAGAAAACCCTGCAGGAATCACTAATTCCCCTTTGCTGATAAGAGCCATGAACTGGCTGACTCCACAAGAAGGGGAGGGGTAATCTCTACTTGACTTACAACTCATTATGTCAGTGGTGCTCTCAAATCATCCTTTCAGACATCTGATCTTCTCCTTTATAGTCCAGACCTGAGTGACAGAGATCGATCATAAGTTGGTTGCAGCCAGCGTCTTTAGAATTTGACTGTACTTATTTCCTATTATTCTCAGTTTTAGGATTTTAGAAAACTTTCAAGATAACAAACAACATCCCAGCTAGCTTACTTCGACTTATCAAATAACTCACTGATTCTATCCATGATATTGTTTTAGACCTAAGTAGAATATGAGCACATCTTCACTATCTTCGATCTTGTATTTGTTTCAACTGTTACATATCATGATGCCTTGGGAGCTCCTTTGTTTCAGTTTAGGTGCCATTTTCTCAAAGAGGACTTTGCTGATTACCCTTTCATGGAATCCCCTCTCAGGCTCTACTACATCTCCAAGTTTGTATCCTTTGAAATTCTTCAGAATCTCTGACACCATCTTACTCATTTATTTATCAGTTTGTAGTGTTCTCCCCACTAGAATATGTTTCATCATGGTAAGGTGACCTTACTGTCCTGTGCATTTTTGTGCCCTAAATGCCTGAGATAATTCCTGACATATTGTGTATAGTAAATACACAATAGATATTTCCTGAATGAATAAATGAGTAAATATGTGAAAAATTGAAAAACACGGCCCATGTCATAATTTCATCTTGCTCTTGGAGTTTTTGCTCATTGATAGAAGAGTTTTATACCCTTTGCTCATTTCCAAAAGTTCCCTTTTTCTTGCCTTCATTTGTCCTCTGAGCATTTTGCCCAGTAGCTGGTTTTACCATCCATAGACTCTTAGCAGCTAAAGAGACCTTAACATTCATCTAGCCCAACTGCCATAGCTGAGGACTGTTCTCAGAAAGCCACCAGGTAAAAGAGATTGAGGAAATTTCCATGAGGAAATATGATCTTGCCTGGAACCAAGTTTCATAGCCCATCTAGACGGCTTTCTCAGAAAACTCTGTATTCATGAGAAAACACTGAAAATATTGAATCCTACTTTGTTTTGTATACCTAATCATTTTCAGATTACTTACCTTTCAAAATAGCCTTCAAATCTGACCACTTATTTCCAGTTTTGCTAACTTTCCAGTCTTGCCTGTGTTACTGCAACAGCATCCTATCTCCCTAAATTCAATTTTGTCATTCTTCAATCCACACTGCAGCCAGAACCATCTTTCTAAAATAAAAATTCTATGTTATTTTCCTTCTTTAAAAACATAAAACCTTCAGACATGTCCTACTAGTTCTTAGGCTAAAGTCCAAACTCTTTAATATATTTTGCAAGGAACTTTATGACCCAGCCCTCCTGTGCCCTTTATAACTTTATTTCAAACCACTCTCCCAACTTTCTTTCAGTTCCTACAGAAATATTCTCATTCTCTCTCATCCTCTCTCCTTTTTTCTCTCCTCCCCTTCCTCCTCCTCCACCTCATCCTCCCCTCCCAGCTTTTAGGAATATTCTTTGTAAATGGAATCATTTTCTTAATTTTGTGGTTGGATTGTTCATTGCTAATATATAAAACTACAATTGAGTTTTGTATACTGATCGTTGGTCTTGCATCTTGAACCTTGCTAAACTCACTTATTAGATTAAAATTTGTACAGGTTCCATAGGATTTTCTACATAAACATATCATCTGCAAATAAAGACAGTTTTACTTTTTCCTTTCCTATCTGTATGCCTTTAATTTCTTTCCCTTGCCTTACTTCCCTGGCTAGAACCCTCAGTACAGTGTTGAATAGGAGTGGTGAGAGTAGACAGCCTTGCTTTATTCTCAATCTAAGAGGGAAACCATTCAGACTTTCACCATTAAGTGTGATGCTAGCTATACATTTTTTTAAATAGATGCCATGTATCAAGCTGAAGAAGTTTCCCTTTGTATTAGTTATCCACTACTTCATAAAAATACCCACAAAGTTAACAGTTTAAAGCACCATGCATTTATTATCTGGAGAATGTTCAATGTGCTCTTGAAAAGAATGTATATTCTGCTGGAGTTGGGTCCAGTTTTCTATATATGTAGTTGGGTTGAAATTTGTCGGTAATCTTACCAGAGTCTCTCACTCTCTCACCCCACCCCTCTGGCTTTGAGGAAGCCTGTGGGCATGCTGAGGAATCTCATGTGGCAGGAGCTGAAGGCGGCCTCTGGCCATCAGTTCAAAAACTGCAGGGAACTGATTCTGCCAACAACCTGAGTGAGCTTGAAAGCAGATCTTCCTCCACTTGAGCCTCACATGACACTGCAGTTCTGACTGATACCTGTATTGCCAGTTAAGACATGCCCAGGTTCCTGATCCAGAGAAACTGAAATGATACATGTGTAGGTGATTAATATAGATTCTACAGCTCTCCTACAGTTACTGTTTGTGTTATTATTTGCACGGTATATCTTCTTCCATCTTTTGACTTTGAACTCATTTGTATCTTTAGAACTGAAGCGTATCTCTTATAGAAAGCATACAGTTGTATCATTTTTATCCAGTGTGACACTCTATGCTTTTTAACTAAAATGTTTAGTCCATTTACATTTTGTATATGTATTCTATATGTCTTACATCCTTTTGTTCCTCTGTCCCCTCTTTACTATCTTCTTTTTCGTTGAACATATATATACTTTTAGTGTGCAATTTTAACTACCTTTTATTTTATTAACTATATTTCTGAGATTTCTTTACTCTGGGGATTACAAGGTAAATCTTTTTTCTTTTTTTTTTTTAAGTAGTTGCTTAGTTTATTTAAAATATACACAGTATTTTAAATTTTGTAAATGTAATATAAAGTAATATCAGGGTACTTGATGCTCTGTATTTAATCTTGCAGTCTAGTAATTTAAAGAGGAATAGTGAAAATTATTTTGGGTCTGCCTGGATGCAGATTTGAACTCCAGACTTTAAATCTGGTCTTTTATTTAGGGTCTGAAAAAGAAACGTTCATTAATTTTTCTGAAAGAGCCTCAACACCAACTCAGACACGAAGATCTCTCTGCATTCTTGGAATGAATGCCCTCCTTTTCTAACAGAATTAAAAAATAAAATATACATCATTCTAAATGCCTAAAACAAAAAATGGAATCAAAATAAAAACAAGGCTGTTAGAAACAAGATGTCACAATATTTCTTCCTGAGTAGAAAAAATAGTCTTTGGCAGATCCATCCTCTGCTTGATTTTGTCACGGTGAAAATTCCTTCAGCTTTCTTTTCAAGGGCTGGGATTGGGATGAGAGTGAAATGTGTAACAGCAGGTGACCCTTAATTCTTTTTTTTTTTTTTTTTTTAAACATCCTTATTGGAGTATAATTGCTTTACAATGGTGTGTTAGTTTCTGCTTTATAACAAAGGGAATCAGCTATACATATACACACATCCCCATATCTCCTCCCTCTTGTGTCTCCCTCCCAACATCCATATCCCACCCCTCTAGGTGGTCATAAAGCACCTAGCTGATGTCCCCGTGTCATGCAGCTGCTTCCCACTAGCTATCTATTTTACATTCGGTAGTGTATATATGTCCATGCCACTCTCTCACTTTGTCACAGCTTACCCTTCCCTCTCCCCATGTCCTCAAGTCCCTTCTCTAGGTCTGCGTCATTATTCCTGTCCTGCCCCTGGGTTCTTCAAAACCATTTTTTTTTTTTTTTTAGATTCCATATATATGTGTTGCGTACGGTATTTGTTTTTCTCTTTCTGAATTACTTCACTCTGTATGGCAGACTCTAGGTCCATCTACCTCACTACAAATAACTCAATTTCGTTTCTTTTTATGGCTGAGTAATATTCCATTGTATATATGTGCCACATCTTCTTTATCCATTCATCTGTCGATGGACATTTAGGTTGCTTCCATGCCCTGGCTATTGTAAAAGAGCTTCAATGAACATTGTGGTACATGACTCTTTTTGAATTATGGTTTCCTCGGGGTATATGCCCAGTAGTGGGATTGCTGGGTCGTATGGTAGTACCATTTTTAGTTTTTTGCGGAACCTCCATACTGTTCTCCATAGTGGCTGTATCAATTTACATTCCCACCAACAGTGCAAGAGGGTTCCCTTTTCTCCACACCCTCTCCAGCATTTATTGTTTGTAGATTTTTTGATGATGGCCATTCTGACTGGTGTGAGGTGATACCTCATTGTAGTTTTGATTTGCATTTCTCTAATGAATAGTGCTTCTGAGCATCCTTTCATGTGTTTGTTGGCAATCTGTATATCTTCTTTGGAGAAATGTCTATTTAGGTCTTCTGCCCATTTTTGGATTGGGTTGTTTGTTTTTTTGTTATTGAGCTGCAGAGCTGCTTGTATATTTTTGAGATTAATCTTTTGTCAGTTGCTTCATTTGCAAATATTTTCTCCCATTCTCAGTGTTGTCTTTTGGTCTCGTTTATGGTTTCCTTTGCTGTGCAAAAGCTTTTAAGTTCCATTAGGTCCCATTTGTTTATTTTTGTTTTTATTTCCATTTCTGTAGGAGGTGGGTCAAAAGGAGCTTACTCTGATTGATGTCATAGAGTGTTCTGCCCATGTTTTCCTCTAAGAGTTTTATAGTATCTGGCCTTATATTTAGGTCTTTAATCCATTTTGAGTTTATTTTTGTGTATGGTGTTAGGGAGTATTCTAATTTCATTCTTTTACATGTTGCTGTCCAGTTTTCCCAGCAACGCCTATTGAAGACACTGTCTTTTCTCTGTTGTATAGTCTTGCCTCCTTTATCAAAAATAAGGTGACCATATGTGCATGGGTTTATCTCTGGGCTTTCTATCCTGTTCCATTCATCTATATTCCTGTTTTTGTGTCAGTACCATACTGTCTTGATTACTGTAGCTTTGTAGTATAGTCTGAAGTCAAGGAGTCTGATTCCTCCAGCTCCATTTTTCTTTCTCAAGACTGTTTTGGCTATTCGGGGGTCTTTTGTGTTTCCATACAAATTGTAAAATTTAGTGTTCTAGTTCTGTGAAAACTGCCATTGGTAGTTTGAGAGGGATTGCATTGAATCTGTAGATTGCTTTGGGTAGTATAGTCATTTTCACAATGTTGATTCTTCCAATCCAAGAACGTGGTATATCTCTCCATCTGTTTGCATCATTTTAAATTTCTTTCATCAGTGTCTTATAGTTTTCCGCATACAGGTTTTTTGTCTCCCTAGGTAGGTTTATTCCTGGGTGTTTTATTCTTTTTGTTGCAATGGTAAATGGGAGTGTTTCCTTAATTTCTCTTTCAGATTTTTCATCATTAGTGTATAGGAATGCAAGAGATTTCTGTGCATTAATTTTGTATCCTGCTACTTTACCAAATTCATTGATTAGCTCTAGTAGTTTTCTGGTAGCATCTTTAGGATTCTCTATGTATAGTATCATGTCATCTGCAAACAGTGACAGTTTACTTCTTCTTTTCTGATTTGGATTCCTTTAATTTCTTTTTCTTCTCTGCTTGCTGTGGCTAAACCTTCCAAAACTATGTTGAGTAATCGTGGTGAGAGTGGGCAATCTTGTCTTGTTCCTGATCTTAGTGGAAATGGTTTCAGTTTTTCACCATGGAGAACGATGTTGGCTGTGGGTTTGTCACATATGGCCTTTATTATGTTGAGGAAAGTTCCCTCTTTGCCTACTTTCTGGGGGGTTTTATCATAAATGGGTGTTGAATGTTGTCAAAAGCTTTTTCTGCACATATTGAGATGATCATGTGGTTTTTCTCCTTCAATTTGTTAATATGGTTTATCACATTGATTTATTTGTGTACATTGAAGAATCCTTGCATTGCTGGGATAAACTCCACTTGACCATGGTGTATGATCCTTTTAATGTGCTGTTGGATTCTGTTTGCTAGTATTTTGTTGAGGATTTTTGCATCTATGTTCATCAGTGATATTGGCCTATAGTTTTCTTTTTTTGTGGCATCTTTCTCTGGTTTTGGTATCAGGGTGATGGTGGCCTCGTAGAATGAGTTGGGGAGTGTTCCTCCCTCTGCTATTTTTTGGAAGAGTTTGAGAAGGATGGTTGTTAGCTCTTCTATAAATGTTTGATAGAATTCGCCTGTGAAGCCATCTCTCGTCCTGGGCTTTTGTTTGTTGGAAGATTTTTCATCACAGTTTCAATTTCATTACTTGTGATTGGTCTGTTCATATTTTCCTTTTCTTCCTGGTTCAGTCTTGGAAGGTTATCACTTTCTAAGAATTTGTCCATTTCTTCCAGGTTGTCCATTTTATTGGCATATCATTGCTTGTAGTAATTTCTTATGATCCTTTGTGTTTCTGCAGTGTCAGTTGTTACTTCTCCTTCTTCATTTCTAATTCTATTGATTTGAGTCTTCTCCCTATTTTTCTTGATGAGGCTGGATAATGGTTTATCAATTTTGCTTATCTTCTCAAAGAACCAGCTTTCAGTTTTATTGATCTTTGCTATCATTCCCTTCTTTTCTTTTTCATTTCTTTCTCATCTAATCTTTATGATATCTTTCCTTCTCATAAGTTTGGGTGTTTTTGTTCTTCTTTCTCTAATTGCTTTACCTGTAAAGTTAGGTTGTTTATTTGAGATATTTCTTGTTTATTGAGGTAGGGTTGTATTGCTATAAACGTCCCTCTTAGAATTGCTTTTGCTGCATCCCATAGGTTTTGGGTCACTCTGTTTTCATTGTCATTTGTTTCTAGGTATTTTTTGATTTCTTTGATTTCTTCAGTGATCTCTTGGTTATTTAGTAGTGTATTGTTTAGCCTCCATGCGTTTGTATTTTTTACAGATTTTTTCTTGTAATTGGTATCTAGTCTCATAGTGTTGTGGTTGGAAAAGATACTTGATACGATTTCAATATTCTTAAATTTACCAAGGCTTGATTTGTGACCCAAGATATGATCTATCTTGGAGAACGTTACATGAACACTTGAGAAGAAAGTTTAATCTGCTGTTTTTGTATGGAATGTACTTTAAATATCAATTAACTCCATCTTGTTTAATGTATCATTTAAAGCTTGCAATTCCTTGTTTATTTTCATTTTGGGTGATCTGTCCTGTGGTGAAAGTGGGGTGTTAAAGGCCCCTACTATGTTTGTGTTACTGTCGATTTCCCCTTTTATGGCTGTTAGTATTTGCCTTATGTATTAAGGTGCTCCTAGGTTGGGTGCATAAATATTTACATTGTTATATCTTCTTCTTGGATTGATCCTTTCATCATTATGTAGTGTCCTTCTTTGTCTCTTGTAATAGTCTTTATTATGAAGTCTATTTGTCTGATATGAGAATTGCTACTCCAGCTTTCTTTTGATTTCCATTTGCATGGAATATCTTTTTCCATCCCCTCACTTTCAGTCTGTATGTGTCCCTAGGTCTGAAGTGGGTCTCTTGTAGACAGCATATATATGGGTCTAGTTTCTGTATCCATTCAGCCAGTCTATGCTTTTTGGTTGGAGCATTTAATCCACTTACATTTAAGGTAGTTATCGATATTTATGTTCCTATTACCATTTTCTTAATCGTTTTTCATGTTTTATTGTAGGTCTTTTCCTTCTCTTGTGTTTCCTGCCTAGAGAAGTTCCTTTAGCACTTGTTGTAGAGCTGGTTTGGTGGTCCTGAATTCTCTTAGCTTTTCCTTGTCTGTAAAGGTTTTAATTTCTCCATCAAATCTGAATGAGATCCTTGCTGGGTAGAGTAATCTTGGTTGTGGGTTCTTCCCTTTCATCACTTTAAATATGTCCTGCCACTCCTTTCTGGCTTTCAGAGTTTCTGCTGAAAGATCAGCTGGTAACCTTATGGGGATTTCCTTGTATGTTAATTGTTGTTTTTCCCTTTCTGCTTTTAATATTTTTTCTTTGTATTTAATTTTTGATAGTTTGATTAATATGTGTTTTAGCCTTTTTCTCCCTGGATTTATCCTATATGGGACTCTCTGTGCCTCCTGGACTTGATTGACTATTTATTTACCCATATTAGAGAAGTTTTCAACTGTAATCTCTTCAAATATTTTCTCAGTCCGTTTTTTTTCTCTTCTTCTTCTCTGACCTCTATAATTCAAATCTTGGTGCATTTAATGTTGTCCTAGAGGTCTCGGAGACTGTCCTCAATTCTTTTCATTCTTTTTCCTTTATTCTGCTCTGTGGTAATTTTTTTGCTATTTTATCTTCCAGGTCACTTTGCCATTCTTCTGCCTCAGTTATTCTGCTATTGATTCCTTCCAGAGTATCTTTAATTTCATTTATTGTGTTGTTCATCATTGTTTGTTTGCTCTTTAGTTCTTCTAGGTCCTTGTTAATTATTTCTTGTATTTCGTCCATTCTATTTCCAAGATTTTGGATCACCTTTACTATCATTACTCTGAATTCTTTTTCAGGTAGACTGCCTATTTCCTCTTCATTTGTTTGGTCTGGTTGGTTTTTACCTTGCTCCTTCATCTGCTGTGTATTTCTCTGTCTTCTCATGTTGCTTAACTTACTGTGTTTGGGGTATCCATTTCACAGACTGCAGGTTCATAGTTCCCGTTGTTTCTGGTGTCTGCTCCCAGTGGGTAAGTTTGGTTCAGTGGGTTTTGTAGGCTTCCTGGTGGAAGGGACTGCTGCCTGTGTTTGGTGAATGAGGCTCGATCATGTCTTTCTGGTGTGCAGGACCACGTCCAGTGGTGTGTTTTGGGGTGTCTGTGAACCTATTATAATTTTAGGCAGCCTCTCTACTAATGGGTGGGTTTGTGTTCCTGCCTTGCTAGTTGTTTGGCATAATGTGTGCAGCACTGTAGCTTGCTTGTCATTAAGTGGAGCTGGGTCTTAGCGTTGAGATGGAGATCTCTGGGAGAGCTTTCACTGTTGATAGTACATGGGGCTGGGAGGTCTCTGGTGGACCAACGTCCTGAACTCGGCTCTCCCACCTCAGGGGCTCAGGCCTGAAACCCAGACAGAGCACCAAGACCCTGTCAGCCACATGGCTCAGAAGAAAAGGGAGAAAAAAAGAAAGAAAGAAAGAAAGAAAGAAAGAAAGAAAGAAAGAAGAAAGAAAGAAAAAAATAAGATAAAGTTACTAAAATATAAATATTAAAAATAAAAAAATTAAAAATCAATTAAAAAAAAGAAAGATAGAAGAGAACAAGCAAACCAAAAAGCAAATCCTCCAATGAAAATAAGTGCTAAAAAGTGTACTAAAAAAAAAAGTAAAGTCAGAACCCTAGGACAAATATACAGAGAAAATCACACAAAGAAGCATACACATACACACTCACAAAAAGAGAAAAAGGGAAAAAAATATATATATATAAAAAGAAAGGAACAGAGCAACTAAATCAATAAACAAATCTACCAATGATAATAAGCTCTAAATATTAAACTAAGATAAACATAAAACCAGAGGCAAATTAGATGCAGAAAGCAAACCCCAAGTCTACAGTTGCTCCCAAAGTCCACCGCCATAATTTTGGGATGATTTGTTGTCTATTCAGGTATTCCATGGATGCAGGGTATATCAAGTTGATTGTGGAGATTTAATCCATGGCTCCTGAGGCTGCTGGGAGAAATTTCCCTTTCTCTTCTTTGTTCGTACAGCTCCTGGGGTTCAGCTTTGGATTTGGCCCCGCCTCTGTGTGTAGGTTGCCTGAGATCGTCTGTTCCCCCACAAACAGTACAGGGTTAAAGGAGCATCTGATTAGGGGGCTCTGGCTCACTCAGGCCTGGGGGGAGGGAGGGGTATGGAATGCGGGGTGAGCCTGCGGCGGCAGAGGCCAGCGTGACATTGCAACAGCCTGAGGTGCAGCATGTGTTCTCCCAGGGAAGTTGTCCCTGGATCACGGGACCCTGGCAGTGGTGGGCTGCACAGGTTCCTGGGAGGGGACGTGTGGATAGTGACCTATGCTTGCACACAGGATTCTTGGTGACCGCAGCAGCAGCCTTAGCATCTCATGCCTGTCTCTGGGGTCTGCGCTGATAGCCGCAGCTCATGCATGTCTCTGGAGCTTGTTTAGGCAATGCTCTAAATCCCCTTTCTTCATGCACCCTGAAACAATGGTCTCTTGACTCTTAGGCAGTTCCAGACTTTTTCCCAGAGTCCCTCCTGGCTAGCTGTGATGTACTAGCCCCCTTCAGGCTGTGTTCACACAGCCAACCCCAGTCCTTTCCCTGGGATCCGATTTCCGAAGCCCGAGCATCAGCTCCCAGCCCCCACCTGCCCCAGCAGGTGAGCACACAAGCCTCTCAGGCTGGTGAGTGCTGGTCAGCACTGATCCTCTGTGCAGGAATCTCTCTGCTTTGCCCTCCGCACCCCTGTTGCTGCATTCTCCTCCATGGCTCCAAAGCTTCCCACCCACCACACCCTATCTCCACCAGGGAAGGGGTTTCCTAGTGTGTGGAAACTTTCTGTCCTTCACAGCTCCCTCCCAGAGATGTAGGTCCCATCCTTATTCTTTTGTCTCTGTTTTTTATATTTTCTTTTGCCCTACCCAGGTACGTGGGGAGCTTCTTGCCTTTTGGGAGGTCTGAGGTTTTCTGTCAGCATTCAGTAGGTGTTCTGTAGGAGTTGTTCCACATGTAGATGTAGTTTTGATGTATTTGTGGGGAGGAAGGTGATCTCCACGTCTAACTTCTCCACCATCTTGAAGGCGCCAAGATAAATCTTTAACTGGTCATAATCTCATCATAATCCACTTCAGGTTACTACTGTATTGACTAATTCTACTAAGTATAGCAATGTTGCAAAGCTATGAGTTTTCATGCTCTGCGACAAATCAATCCTCTGGTAGCAATGGTGCAAGTTTTGAAGTCTGTCCACAGCTACTAAAACTATAGTTATCGAGGGAGTCTGAGCAAGATGGCAGAAGAGTAAGATGTGGAGATCACCTTCCTCCCCACAGATACATCAGAAATACATCTACACGTAGAACTGCTCCTATAGAACACCCACTGAACGCTGGCAGAAGACGTCAGACCTCCCAAAAGGCAAGAAGCTCCCCACGTACTTGGGTAGGGCAAAAGAAAAAAGAAAAAACAGAGACAAAAGAATAGGGGCGGGACCTGTACCAGTGGTAGGGAGATGTGAAGGAGGAAAGGTTTCCACACACGAGGAAGCCCCTTTGCAGGCAGAGACTGTGGGTGGTAGAGGGGGGAAGCTTTGGAGCCATGGAGGAGAGCGCAGCAACAGGGGTGTGGAGGGCAAAGCGGAGAGATTCCCACACAGAGGATCGGTGCTGACCAGCACTCACCAGCCCGAGAGGCTTGTCTGCTCACCTGCCGGGGCGGGCGGGGGCTGGGAGCTGAAGCTCGGGCTTCGGTCATATCGCAGGGAGAGGACTGGGGTTGGCGGCGTGAACACAGCCTGAAGGGGGTTAGTATGCCACAGCTAGCCAGGAGGGAGTCTGGGAAAAGGTCTGGAGCTGCCGAAGAGGCAAGAGACTTTTTCTTGCCTCTGTTTCCTGGTGCGCGAGGAGAGGGGATTAAGAGCGCTGCTTAAAGGAGCTCCAGAAACGGGCGCGAGCCGCGGCTATCAGCGCAGACCCCAGAGACGGGACATGAGACGCTAAGGCTGCTGCTGCTGCCACCAAGAAGCCTGTGTGCGAGCACAGGTCACTCTCCACACGTCCCTTCCTGGGAGCCTGTGCAGCCCGCCACTGCCGGGCTCCCGTGATCCAGGGACAACTTCCCTGGGAGAACGCACGGCACGCCTCAGGCTGGTGCAACGTCACGCCGGCCACTGCCACCACAGGCTCGCCCCGCATCCGTACCGCTCCCTCCCCCCGGCCTGAGTGAGCCAGAGCCCCCGAAGCAGCTGCTCCTTTAACCCCGTCCTGTCTGAGCAAAGAACAGACGTCCTCAGGCGACCTACATGCAGAGGCAGGTCCAAATCCAAAGCTGAACCCCGGGAACTGTGCGAACAAAGAAAAGAAAGGGAAATTTCTCCCAGCAGCAGATTAAAGCTCCACAAACAACTTGATGTACCTGCATCTGTTGAATACCTGAATAGACAATGAATCATCCCAAATTGAGAAGGTGGACTTTGGGAGCAGGATATATTATTTTTTCCCCTTTTCCACTTTTTGTGAGTGTGTGCGTGTAGGCTTCTATGTGAGATTTTGTCTGTATAGCTTTGCTGCCACCATTTGTCCTAGGGTTCGATCTGTCCGTTTTTTTTTTTTAATTAAAAATTTATTTTTCTTAATAAATTTTTTCTTAATAAATTTTTTCTTATTTTTTATTTTAAAAAATTAAAAAAAAAATTTTCTTAATAATTTTTTTCTTATGTTTTATTTTTAAAAATTAAAAAATTTATTTTGAAAAAATTAAAAAAATTTCTTTCTTAATAAATTTTCTCTTAATAATTTTTCCTTATTTTTTATTATAATAGCTTTATTTTGTTGTATTTTATTTTATTTTATCCTCTTTATTTCTTTCTTTCTATTTTTTCTCCCTTTTATTCAGAGACGTGTGGATGAAAGGCTCTTGGTGTTCCAGCCAGGCATCAGGGCTGTGCCTCTGAGATGGGAGAGCCAACTTCAGGACACTGGTCCACAAGAGACCTCCCAGCTCCACGTAATACCAAATGGTGAAAATCTCTCAGAGATCTCCATCTCATCACCAAGACCCAGCTTCACTCAATGACCAGCAAGTTACAGTGCTGGACACCCTATGCCAAACAACTAGCAAGACAGGAACACAGCCCCATCCAGTAGCAGAGAGGCTGCCTAAAATAATAATAAGACCACAGACACCCCAAAACACACCACCAGACGTGGACATGCCCACCAGAAAGACAATATCCAGCCTCATCCACCAGAACACAGTCACTAGTCCCCTCCACCAGGAAGCCTACATAACTCACTGAACTAACCTTAGCCACTGGGGACAGATACCAAAAACAATGGGAACTACGAACCTGCAGCCTGTGAAAAGGAGACCCCAAACACAGTAAGATAAGCAAAATGAGAAGACAGAAAAACACACAGCAGAAGAAGGAGCAAGGTAAAAACACATCAGACCTAACAAATGAAGAGGAAATAGGCAGCCTACTGGAAAAAGAGTTGAGAATAATGATAGTAAAGATGTTCCAAAATCTTGGAAATAGAATAGACAAAATGCAAGAAACATTTAACAAGGACGTAGAAGAACTAAAGAGGAACCAAGTAATGATGAAAAACACAATAAATGAAATTAAAAATACTCTAGAAGGGATCAATAGCAGAATAACTGAGGCAGAAGAATGGGTAAGTGACCTGGAGGATAAAATAGTGGAAATAACTACCACAGAGCAGAATAAAGAAAAAAGAATGAAAAGAACTGAGGACAGTCTCAGAGACCTCTGGGACAACATTAAATGCACCAACATTCGAATTATAGGGGTCCCAGAAGAAGAAGAGAAAAAGAAAGGGACTGAGAAAATATTTGAAGAGATTATAGTTGAAAACTTCCCTAATATGCGAAAGGAAATAGTTAATCAAGTCCTGGAAGCACAGAGAGTCCCATACAGGATAAACCCAAGGAGAAACATGCCAAGACACATATTAATCAAACTCTCAAAAATTAAATATAAAGAAAACATATTAAAAGCAGCAAGGGAAAAACAACAAATAACACACAAGGGAATCCCCATAAGGTTAACAGCTGATATTTCAGCAGAAACTCTGCAAGCCAGAAGGGAGTGGCAGGATATATTTAAAGTGATGAAGGAGAAAAACCTACAACCAAGATTACTCTACCCAGCAAGGATCTCATTCAGATGTGATGCAGAAATTAAAACCTTTACAGACAAGCAAAAGCTGAGAGAGTTCAGCACCACCAAACCAGCTTTACAACAAATACTAAAGGAACTTCTCTAGGCAGGAAACACAAGAAAAGGAAAAGACCTACAAGAACAAACACAAAACATTTAAGAAAATGGGAAGAGGAACATAAATATCAATAATTACCTTAAATGAAAATAGATTAAATGCTTCCACCAAAAGACAGAGACTGGCTGAATGGATACAAAAACAAAACCCGTATATATGCTGTCTACAAGAGACCCACTTCAGACCTAGAGACACATACAGACTGAAAGTGAGGGGATGGAAAAAGATATTCCATGCAAATGGAAATCAAAAGAAAGCTGGAGTAGCAATTCTCATATCAGACAAAATAGACTTTAAAATAAAGACTATTACAAGAGACAAAGAAGGACACTATATAATGATCAAGGGATCGATCCAAGAAGAAGTTATAACAATTGTAAATATTTATGCACCCAACATAGGAGCACCTCAATACATAAGGCAAATACTAACAGCCATAAAAGGGGAAATCGACAGTAACACAATCATAGTAGGGGACGTTAACACCCCACTTTCACCAATGGACAGATCATCCAAAATGAAAATAAATAAGGAAACACAAGCTTTAAATGATACATTAAACATGATGGACTTAATTGATATTTATAGGACATTCCACCCAAAAACAACAGAATACACATTTTTCTCAAGTGCTCATGGAACATTCTCCAAGATAGATCATATCTTGGGTCACAAATCAAGCCTTGGTAAATTTAAGAAAATTGAAATCATATCAATTATCTTTTCCAACCACAACGCTATGAGACTAGATATCAATTACCAGAAAAGATCTGTAAAAAATACAAGCACATGGAGGCTACACAATACACTACTTAATAACGAAGTGATCACTGAAGAAATCAAAGGGGAAATCAAAAAATACCTAGAAACAAATGACAGTGGAGACACGATGACCCAAAACCTATGGGATGCACCAAAAACAGTTCTAAGAGGGAAGTTTATAGCAATACAAGCTTACCTCAAGAAACAGGAAACATCTCGAATAAACAACATAACCTTGCACCTAAAGCAATTAGAGAAAGAAGAACAAAAAAACCCCAAAGATAGCAGAAAGAAAGAAATCATAAAGACCAGATCAGAAATAAATGAAAAAGAAATGAAGGAAACAATAGCAAAGATAAATAAAAATAAAAGCTAGTTCTTTGAGAAGATAAACAAAATTAATAAACCATTAGCCAGACTCATCAAGAAAAAAAGGGAGAAGACTCAAATCAATAGAATTAGAAATGAAAAAGGAGAAGTAACAACTGACACTGCAGAAATACAAACGATCATGAGAGATTACTGCAAGTAACTCTATGTCAAAAAAATGGACAACCTGGAAGACATGGACAAATTCTTAGAAATGCACAACCTGCCGAGACTGAACCAGGAAGAAATAGAAAATATGAACAGACCAATCACAAGTAATGAAATTGAAACTGTGATTAAAAACCTTCCAACAAACAAAAGCCCAGGACCAGATGGCTTCATAGGCGAATTCTATCAAACATTTAGAGAAGAGCTAACACCTATCCTTCTCAAACTCTTCCAAAATATTGCAGAGGGAGGAACACTCCCAAACTCATTCTACGAGGCCACCATCACCCTGATACCAAAATCAGACAAAGATGTCACAAAGAAAGAAAACTACAGGCCAATATCACTGATGAACATAGATGCAAAAATCCTCAACAAAATACTCGCAAACAGAATCCAACAGCACATTAAAAGGATCATACACCATGATCAAGTGGGGTTTATCCCAGGAATGCAAGGATTCTTCAATATACGTAAATCAATCAATGTGATACAGCATATTAACAAATTGAAGGAGAAAAACCACATGATCATCTCAATAGATGCAGAGAAAGCTTTCGACAAAATTCAACACCGATTTATGATAAAAGCCCTGCAGAAAGTAGGCATAGAGGGAACTTTCCTCAACATAATAAAGGCCATATATGACAAACCCACAGCCAACATTGTCCTCAATGGTGAAAAACTGAAACCATTTCCACTAAGATCAGGAACAAGACAAGGTTGCCCAGTCTCACCACTATTATTCAACATAGTTTTGGAAGTGTTAGCCACAGCAATCAGAGAAGAAAAAGAAATAAAAGGAATCCAAATCGGAAAAGAAGAAGTAAAGCTGTCACTGTTTGCATATGACATGATACTATACATAGAGAATCCTAAAGTTTTCTAGTAGTAGAAAACTACTAGACCTAATCAATGAATTTGGTAAGGTAGCAGGGTACAAAATTAATGCACAGAAATCTCTTGCATTCCTATACACTAATGACGAAAAATCTGAAAGTGAAATTAAGAAAACACTCCCGTTTACCATTGCAACAAAAAGAATAAAATATCTAGGAATAAACCTACCTAAGGAGACAAAAGACCTGTATGCAGAAAAGTATAAGACACTGATGAAAGAAATTAAAGATGATACATATAGATGGAGACATATACCATGTTCTTGGATTGGAAGAATCAACATTATGTAAATAACTCTACTACCCAAAGCAATCTACAGATTCAATGCAATCCCTATCAAATTACCAATGGCATTTTTCACAGAACTAGAAGAAAAAATTTCACAATTTGTATGGAAACACAAAAGACCCCGAATAGCCAAAGCAATCTTGTGAACGAAAAATGGAGCTGGAGGAATCAGGCTCCCTGACTTCAGACTATACTACAAAGCTACAGTAATCAAGACAGTTTGGTACTGGCACAAAAACAGAAACATAGATCAATGGAACAGGATAGAAAGCCCAGAGATAAACCCACGCACATATGGTCACCTTATCTTTGATAAAGGAGGCAAGCATATCCAGTGGAGAAAAGACAGCCTCTTCAATAAGTGGTGCTGGGAAAACTGGACAGGTACATGTAAAAGTATGAAATGAGAACACTCCCTAACACCATACACAAAAATAAACTCAAAATGGATTAAAGACCTAAATGTTAGGCCAGACACTATAAAACTCTTAGAGGAAAACATAGGCAGAACACTCTATGACATAAATCACAGCAACATCCTTTTTGACCCAGCTCCTAGAGGAATGGAAATAAAAACAAAAGTAAACAAATGGGACCTAATGAAACTTAAAAGCTTTTGCACAGCAAAGGAAACCATAAACAAGACCAAAAGACAACCCTCAGAATGGGAGAAAATATTTGCAAACGAAGCAACTGACAAAGGATTAATCTCAAGATTTACAAGCAGCTCATGCAGCTCAATAAGAAAAAAACAAACAACCCAATCCAAAAATGGGCAGAACATTTAAATAGACATTTCTCCAAAGAAAATATACATATTGCCAACAAACACATGAAAGAATGCTCAACATCATTAATCATTAGAGAAATGCAAATCAAAACTACAATGAGATGTCAACTCACACCCGTCAGAATGGCCATCATCAAAAAATCTACAAACAACAAATGCTGGAGAGGGTGTGGAGAAAAGGGAACCCTCTTGCACTTTTGGTGGGAATGTAAATTGATACAGCCACTATGGAGAACAGTATGGAGGTTCCTCAAAAAACTAAAAATAAAACTACCATACAACCCAGCAATCCTACTACTGGGCATATACCCTGAGAAAACCATAGTTCAAAAAGAGTCATATACGAAAATGTTCATTACAGCACTATTTACAATAGCCAGGACATGGAAGCAACCTAAATGTCCATCGACAGATGAATGGATAAAGAAGATGTGGCACATATATACAATGGAATATTACTCAGCCATAAAAAGTAATGAAATGGAGGTATTTGTAATGAGGTGGATGGAGTTAGAGTCTGTCATACAGGGTGAAGTAAGTCAGAAAGAGAAAAACAAATACAGTATGCTAACACATATATATGGAATCTAAGGAAAAAAAAAAAAAAAGGTCATGAAGGACCTAGTGGCAAGACGGGAATAAAGACACAGACTTACCAGAGAATGGACTTGAGGATATGGGGAGGGGGAAGAGTAAGATGTGACAAAGAGAGAGAGTGGCATGGACATATATACACCACCAAATGTAAAATAGATAGCTAGTGGGGAGCAACCGCATAGCACAGGGAGATCAGCTCGGTGCTTTGTGACCACCTAGAGGGGTGGGATAGGGAGGGCGAGAGGGAGGGAGATGCGAGATGGAAGAGATATGGGGACATATGTATATGTATAACAGATTCACTTTGTTATAAAGCAGAAACTAACACACCATTGTAAAGCAATTATACTCCAATAAAGATGTTAAAAAAAAGAAACTATAGTCATCATCCAATTGTGCCTCGGGATGGGTGGAGTGGGAGGAACCACTAGCAAATAGGCCACAGACTCCCACATTCTTACCTGATGCTCTAGGAATTTTTCAACTACAAATGTTTTTCAATTTATTGTCTACCTATAATCAGTAAGAAATGGTTGTTTTTCCAATTTTGTCCAGCTAAGTATTTTTTGGGGGGTGGCAGTGGTGGGGAGAGGATCACCAACCTCATCACAAAACCATAAATGGAGGCCCCGGCTGCCCTTTTTATTTTTAATCTTCAATATTTTTAACCAAGATTGCCAGTTGTTTTTATCTTTTATTTACTGATGAAAGAAAAATCCACTGAATTAGATAAGATTGTTTCCTATTTCCCAGTATACAAATTAATAAGCCTGGAGGTGATGTCAGCAAGATGACAAAATAGGAATTACCCTGCTTGTATCCTCCTACAGAAACAATAATTTGGTAGTCATCCATGAGCAAAAGTACCTTTGTGGGAGCTTTAGGATTCAGTCAAATTGTAGTGAAGCCCTGATGGAGCCCAAGGGCCATTTGGTAAGGGCCATTTTGAAGGGCCATTTTGGTAAGGCAGGACCACTTGCAGGTGACAGGCTTGCTGACTGTGGTTCTGGCTACAGACCCCAAAACAGCCCAGTCCCCCATGGACTTGGCTACAGCCCCATTTAGCCTTGGTCCTGCCACAGCACCATCCCTCGGGTTACCCGGGAAAAGCCATGCCTGCCCATGCCTTGGGTAATGGACAGGTCAACTTTGGTCCTAACTATGGACCCTGAAGCACCCCTTCTGTGGACCTTGTAACAGGCTCACCATCTGCAGATCTGTCTGTGAACCCAGCTGATATAAAGTATCTTTTCTGACCACAATGGTATGAAATTAGAGATTAATTATAGGAGGAAAATGGGAAAATTCATTAATATGTGGAAATTAACTAACACACCCTTGAACAACCAATGGATAAAAGAAGAATTCAAAAGGGAAATCAAAAAGTATCTTGAGACAAATGAAAACGGAAACACAGCACCCCAAAATGTATGGGATGCAGAAAAAGCAGTTCCTAGAGGGAAACATAATGATAAGTGCTTACACTTAGAGAAAAAAAAAAAAAAACAGATCTCAAATAAACAACTTAATTTTATATAGTTTTAACCTAACTTTATACTAGAAAAAGGAGAGTAAACTAAGCTCAAAGTTAGCAGAAGGAAGAAAATAACAAAAATTAGAGAAACAATAAGTGAAATAGAAACTAGAAAGATAATAGAAAAGATCAATGAAAGTAGGAGTTTTTTTTTAAGATAAACAAAATTGATAAAACTTTGGGTAGACTATAAAACCCATGACCCAGCTCCAGCTCCTCTCAGCCATGGTCCAGGAGTAACGCCACCTGTCCAGGAACGCGGTAAGAGACATATCCATCTGTGACCCTGGAGGCAAATGGAACTACAACAAACTAAAATCTTCACAGTGAAGGAAACCATCAACAAAATGAAAAGCCCACCTATGGAATAGGAGAAAATATTTGCAAATGTGATAGAGTTAATATCTAAATAATATAAAGAACATGTACAGCTCAATAGCAAAAAAAATCAAATAATCCAATTAAAAAATGGGCAAAGGACCTGAATAGAAATTTCTTCAAAGAAGACAAACAGGTACCTGGCCAACAAAATGGCCAGGAGGTACATGAAAATGTGTTCAACGTCACTAATCATAAGGGAAATGAAAATCAAAATGTGACACCTGTTATGATGGTTTTAATCAAGAAACAAGAGACAACAAGTCTTCACAAGCGTGTGGAGAAAAGAGAACCTTAGTATACTGTTGATGAGAATGTACACTGGTACAGCTATTATGAAAGTATGAAATTATAGAGTATGGAAATTTCTTTAAAATTTTGTTAAATTAAAAGTAGAATGATTATATGATCCAGCAATCCCATCTGGGTATATATCCAAAGCACATGATAGCAGGATCTCCAAGAGATATCTGCAATCCCATGTTCTTTGTAGCATTATTCACACTAGTTAAGATATGGAAAATACCTAAGTGTCTGTTGACATATATCAGCCATAAAAAAGAAGGAAATCCTGCCATGGGCAACAACATGGATGGACCTGGAGGACATTACACTAAATGAAATAAGTCAGACAGAGAAAGACAAATACTGCATGATCTCACTCTTATGTGAAATCTAAAACATTAAATCTCTTAGAAGCAGAAGGTAGACTGGTGGTTGCCAGGGGATGGGAACTGGGGAAACAGGTAAATGTTGGCCATAGCATACAGACTTTCAGTTATAAGGTGAATAAGTTCTGGGAATCTAATGTACAGCCAGAGGACTATAGTGAATAATAATGTGTTGTATACGTGGAATTTCCTGAGAGTAGATCTTAAGTGTTCTCACCCACACACAAAAATATTAACTATATAATGTGATGGATGTGTTCATTAACTTGATTGTGGTAATTATTTCACAATGTATACCTATATGAAATCATCACTGTGTACAACTTAAATATATTCCATTTTTATGCATCAAGTATACCATAATAAAACAATGAAAATTAGTAGTCCTGGTTTAGGAGAAAAGAATTACTTTCTAAACCTAGTAATCTATTGTTTTATGCATATTTCCTATAACTAAATGACTAAATGATTAAAATCATTAAATAATAAAGACCTCTTCTTGGGTCTTGTGACATTTTTGGCATTCTCAGATGTCCTTTTATGGCATATATTCAGTTGTTGATTAAATTTAAAAACATTTTCTATTTTCAAATTAAAAGAGTGAGTTTAAAAGAATAATTAAAGCATGTTTGGTCTGGAATATCCACAATAAAATATTTCAGCATTAAGGGAGAATATATAATCTTTTTACTCTCAAACAAAAAGGTGAGTCTGAACCAGATAAGAAACGGCATTTACAACATTTCATCAAGGTAACGAGAAAATATTTTTAGTTAAAAAAAAAATCACTGTAATTGTTTTACTGGAAAAAATGTAATTAAATTTCTGAAGCACGTTCACCTGAGAATATAGGGGCATGTTGCCTTTAATGAGAATTCAGTACATATTTCTAGCAATCTTTTTGGGTAAGAAAAGGAGAAACAAATTAAGAAAAGAGTAAAAGTAAAAGGTGCCATTTGTTAGGAAAAATAGTCTATATGTATAAGGCAAAGTCTTTGCAAAGACTTATTCAATTCCTAAGAATCATCTCTGTAGGGACACCTGATCACAAGAGAGTCAAAGTATATGAGAAAAATGAATGATGACTGGAAAGGAATTCAAACATATTTAGCATCAAAGACATATAATGCAGATGGAAAGGAGCCTAGGCATTGTGCTGTATTTACTAATATACATTAATGCATTGATCCATGATGTCATTCAGTCTCCACGGCAAGCCTGTGGGACAACCAGCACTTTGTGGCACATTTCATTGAAGGAGGGATTGGCAGTGACCTCCCACCCTCGGAAACTCTGCCTAGTGCCATGGGAATGTCCTTGGCCGGTGTGGAGAAGGTAATCCGAGGCTGCTGTTAGCATTGCAGTTAGCAGTAATTACCTGGAGACTCAGCAGAACGATAGAGTTTAAAGAAGCCTCCGCAAATGACTAAGTTTTTCCTAGAAAATTTCTCAAGCCCTGGAAAAAAGGTAGCTTATTATATGTAAACATCACTGAGGGTGTTTTTGTGTAAGAGCGAAGAGTGAAATGTTTGTGTGGTGGGAACATGAAGGGGACATTTAAGGAGCTGCAAGACAAGACCCAAACATGAGTGAAATGATGAAAGGAGGCTTTGCACTGGCAGCCCAGGGCAGCTGAAGGAGAGGAGTCTGGGGACCCTTAAGAAAGGCGTGTAAACAGAACTCCCAAAACAGTGTTTAGAATAGAGAACAAGGCGAGAGCCTCAGAGAAACACCCAGAAATTTCAGGAGGGAATTAGGTTACACCTCAAAAATAGATGTCAGAAAGATGGAGGTGCCAGAAGGAAGGATAAGGGAAAAAAGTCTTTGCACAGTGATGATGGGGACCCCTGAAGTTTAGAAGAGATGACTTCCGGTAAACAGCTGCTGGCCAGATGTCCCAAAGCACATGGCAAATAATAACACGTACGCTCCTTCTGCCGGCGCCCCCCCCCTCTCCGCCGCCCCGCCAGCCTAGGAACCTAGTCAGCACTGAAACTCTCTGCAGAAGGATCCCCAGCCTCAAGTTTCAGCGCCTCTAATCCTGCCAGTTTTTCATTTGGGAATTTGTTATTCATTCTCAGTGAGGAGTTTCCTGAAAGATCAACAAACTCTATCCTCACGAATGTGACTCACGCTGGGAACGGTGAGGGGAGCCAGGTCTCCCCAGTCTACGTGCTATCTGGGCTCCCAAATGTGGCCTGGCTTGCCTTCCAGGGGCTGTGCCAGCGCCCGGCTTCCACGTAGCCTCCCGAGAGGAATTGGCTCTCGGAGGAGGCGGCAGTCGTTGGCCAGAGATTCCCAGGCCTGCCTCATCACCAAGTTACAATGATGGTGGCTCTTGTCGGCAGGGCCTTCTGTTGGCAGTGGCAGGACATGCTTCTGTCAGCGCTACTCCTGGGGCCCACCTTTGGGCCCTGAGGGTCTTGCTGACACAGGTAGGGACAGTTTAAGCATCACCTTGGACGGCTGCCCAGAGCAGGGACTCGCCGAGCATTTCCATAGGAGTTCCTATACACCAATCTGTAAATGAACTTGTAAACGGCCTCTGTAGGTGTGATGTAGTGCAGACTTAAGCGACACCACACACGTCATTTCCCTCATTTAAGCTCAGAGTCACCAATTCTCTGTCTACTGAGGACAGGCGCACGTCCTCGTAAAGGTGCCCCATCAGGAGAAAGAGCCCATCACTCCCTCGGACCACTGTCTACACTTGTCCAGAGACTCTGACCAGATGTGGAGGCAGCTAGATATGAATTTTAATCTAGCTTATACCACTTATTAACTGAGTTACTTCCTTAGCTACCTAGCTTGTCAACTTGCCTAGCTCAGTCTTTGTTTCTTCACCTAAAAAATGTTCTATCTCGCAAAGGGGCTGTAAGGATTAAATTAAATGCAGTAATTGATTTTACAGCACTTAGTTTAGTCTCTGGTTATATGCTACTTTCCCTAAAAAAAAAAAGTGAACCCAAACATACAATAATTCCCTAGTGTGGTGATTCACATATCCCCTGGGATTAGAGGTTTCTTGGCAAATGTGGGGTATCATAGGAAGGAGTCCCGTCTCTTTGGGGCTGGGTCAGGTGCATCGGCGGCAAGGAGGTGGCTGGGGCTGATAAGCCCCATTTGACCACATCACTTGGGAGTCAGGGAAGCCAGGTCTTCCCTTAATTTCACATGGCTGCAGGATCAGTCGGGGAAGTGTCTCAGGAGAAGAGGCCGCCCTCCAGGAGCTGCAGGTTACAAGCCTGCAGTGGGGAGAGGCAGGAGCAGAGCAGTGGCTCCTCTCTGATTTGTAATAACCCCGATCTTTGTAGAATCCACCATCAGCATCAATGGAAGGGAATCCCATTGGGCGCTTAAGCTCTCTCCACTGAGGTGGCTCAGACATGTCTGAGCATGTCTAGTGAATTTGCATGAGGAGCTATGGAGAGAGAATTAATGATCCATTCAAAACCATCAGTGCTGATTGAGCATCTATGATGCACTAGCTGCTGAACAAAGTCCCATATACTGAGAGGTAAACAGATAGTGCTGTGCAGGAAAAGGAAAACAAGCAGAGGAGGCGGTGCCAGTAGTGAAGTCTTAGCTTAGTCTTAGTCTGGGCTGTCCCGTGGTCACGTGGCTTGGACTTTCCTATGAGCTCTCCAGGGGTGTCGAGGGGAGGACCTCGAGGGACAGTGTCTTTCTTCTCACAGCTGCACAAGTCATAGCCTGACTTTAGCTGCTAAAGGCTCCCAGGAACGCTGTGTTGGCTGCTGCCTGGTGGACAGAGAGGTTCTCAGGAAAACCTACAGCTGTGACTGGCTGAAGAGCAGTTATCTGTGGACAAAGTCAAGGGATTTGGGAATAGGAAAACCAGAGGAGGAAAAAGAAAACAGCGGGCACCAAGGGGCAGCTGGTAGGACCTACCTGTGAACACACATAAGATACCCATGGGGATTCTCAGACACAGATGAGGGGGGCTCTGTCTTTGTGAGGGTTTGGAGAACTGCAGCGAGAGGCATGTTCCATAACCAGGGAAACTCACAAGCAGTCCTGTCCTGTTACAGGAGCATGAGCTGACACCCGACTCAGAGGATGGTCCCAGCAACGGTGACCACAGCCACAGCAAGGGGAGTGGAGCAATTCCTCTGCTGACCCCATCCAAGATAATGGCTCCTTCCGTGTGTGGAGTGTGAGGGGACAGACACCGTGAGGTGTGGGCACTTAGGGCCATTGGAGAAACAGATGCAACTGTCTGCTCAGAGTCAGGGCAGAGGATCACATTGCTGTGAATGTGGAGGACTCATCTCTGGCTCACACCTGTAGGGTCTGCGATCCTCTTTACCCTCCTTCACTCTGGGATGACCTATGCATGCCCATTTTCACAGTCTTACCTCTTTTATTTTAATTTATAAAATAATATTATCATTTACTTCCTAAGATACACATTTTAGAGCCTGTTGATTCTAACACTGGCCAAGCTAAGTCCTGGCTCAGTTAGCACCTACATGCATGGCCGGGGCAACTTACTTAAACCAGTGCTACGCTCATATAAGAGTCACCTGGAGATTTTGTTACAATGGTCATGATGATTTAATAGTGTTCGGAAAGAGCCTATCGTTATGCAATTTTTACAGGCTCCTAGGTAATGCTACTGCTGTTGTTCTTAGACAACCCTTTGAGTAATGGGGACTTAAACTCTTTGAGCCTCAGTTGTTTCCTCATGTATAAAATGGGGGAAATAATGGTTAAGTTGTTATGAAGATTGAATGAGATGAAACCAGGCAACTACTAAGTGCTTGATAATAGGATAAGATATTTTAGTACTATATATTAGTTACATTTTATGGGAAAACCCACAAAGGCATCCTATATGTCTTTGATGTGAATTTGTGTGTGTGTTCTGGAACAAATAACTCATTCCAAATTTTCTATTTTACATTTCCAAACACTGTAGTAATTCCTTTAAGTGGTTATTTTTGGCTGTTTATATAGTCTCTCCAGTGCAGTGAATACATTTATTATTATTGGTAATAATAAAAATAATAATATATTTACCTTCAACATAGTACTGTATATTAATTGTCTTGTAGTCAGATCTCTGGACAAGCTACAAAAAAATCAGATCTTTATTCATCCCCGGTGGCCTTATCCTTATTCTGATTTTGTTAGCATGTGAAAATGTTTGTTCTGACTTACTTTCTAGAGTTACCTTTTAAGTATGGAATAACTTAATTATAGATCCCCCAGTACTAGTAACATATTGCTATGAGATTTATGTCTTTTTTTTCAACTGAAAGCAAAAACCATCCCAGGAAGATTATAGAGAATTTCTGACTTACATTTATGTCAGAATAGCTTAAAACTTTGTTTAGTACACATATTAAAGTTTTATAACCTGTTTCCAATTTGAAGTTTTATAAAAAAATAAATATCAAACATTTAAAATGTATCTGTAAATTTACATGTAAGAATTATTTTGACTCCTTGTAAGGGATTTTCCTTTTAATTTTATATCAAATTTTGTGAACCACTATAGGAGAGCATCTATGAGAAATAACCACTAAAAAAATCTGTTTTTTAAAATATCTTGATGATATTAAGATCACTAGTCTCCTCTCTCTCTCTGCAGAACCTATAAAATACATTCAAGGGCATTTGTAGCTGCAGAAAAAAGAAGAAATGCCATATATGACTATTTTTCCTCTAGTATTGCTAACCCTGAGGGTAGATGAGAATGAACTGATTATTTTTTAGCCCATAGATTCTCATCTTCCCCATGGTGGCTGAAGAATTGTTAACATTTTAAGTTTCCTGAGAAGAAGTTACTCATCATCACCCCAGAATGATGATCATCAACATTCACTGAGCTCTAGTCCAATAGTTTTCAACACTGGCTGCACATTAGAATCACCTGGGGAGCTTTAAAAATACCACCGTCCAGGTCCTACACCATCTGGTTGGATCAGAATCTCTGAGGCTCAGACATCTGTATTTATTTTTAAGTGCTTCTGGTGATTTTGGTGTACAATGAGCTCTGAGAAACACTTAACCTAATTAATAGAACTTATTATTCAAAACCTAATTACAGATTAGTAAAATGAGATTCACTTTATAATCCCATAACAATTCTGGGAAATCAGTATATGTGGTCATACCCTAGATTTAAGCTTAGGAAGACTAATTAGCTCAATTAAGATCATAAAGTCACCTTTTTCTTTCTTTCTCTCCAGTATCAGTTTTTCAGCTTAAAGAAAAAAAAAAAAAATAATAATTCAATGTAGATATACATTCAACAAAGTTCAATTAAGGGCAATACTTGTTGAGCAATTATTCCAGACCTGAATTTCTAAGAGGCACTGGAAATGTAGTGAGATAGAGAAAATTGAACATATGTGTACTCCTTTTAGGCAGAGAACATATAAGTCACATGGGATAAGCTATAAGAACTCCCACCACCACTAGCATTGCTCCACTTCTTAGGATTGTGTTTATGCAATAGAGGGTGTCTGAAATAATTTTTAAAGGGCTCTTATTAACTGCCAATCTTTTTAATGTGAAGCTTCTCTTTTATAAAGTGGGATATGCAAGTTTGGGACACTGCCACCTCTGGTCCTCTTATCTTACCATTTGATACTCAATCTTGCCTCTCTTCCAAATAAAAGTGAATGAAATCTTAAAATACCAGTGTGAAAAGGTCTTCCCAGAACACTCAAACATTGGTCTGCCTGAGAGATTTGTCAGTCTGACTCTTCCGAGATTTTCCCATCTTGTTGTCAAGCTACGGAGCTAGACCTTGATTAAGATCAATTTAGACCAGGTTTATTTTTATCCAAAGGAAAATTTCATTCAGCATTTTTAGGAGCTGGCTGTGTGCCAGCCTAAAGGAAGAGTCAGACCTTGAGCCTGACCTTGAGGACCTCTCAGTCCAACCATGGTTGGAATCAGGGAACGTGATTGAAATTCTAAATTTCAGATGCTGTGCGAGGAAAGTGGCAGGAACATAACTCATCTCTTTTAATCGAAGAAGTCTACTATATTTGAGGAAAAAATGATGTTTCTCAGAAAACAAAATTTCAAAGAATAGAATGTTCTCTCTTGTTTCATGTTTAAATGTCTGTGATTCTCAGTCACCCACTCAGCTGACATTTACTGAAAATCTGTTGTCTTCTAGGCACTGTGGAATGGGGGAATTTAAACTGGTCAAACATGGTAGATAGACCACAAGCTCAAATCATGAAATAAAGAAATTTTTAAAAAGACATAAACCAGGGCTTCCCTGGTGGCACAGTGGTTGAGAGTCTGCCTGCCGATGCGGGGGACACGGGTTCGAGCCCTGGTCTGGGAGGATCCCACATGCCGCGGAGCAACTGGGCCCGTGAGCCACAATTGCTGAGCCTGCGCGTCTGGAGCCTGTGCTCCGCAGCAAGAGAGGCCACGATAGTGAGGGGCCCGCGCACCGCGATGAAGAGTGGCCCCCGCTTGCCGCAGCTGGAGAAAGCCCTCGCACGGAAACGAAGACCCAACACAGCCATAAATAAATAAATAAATAAAATAAATAAACCCAAAGGAAAAAAAAAAAAAGACATAAACCAGAAAGGACAAAGAGAATGAGAGGTAAAAACTGAAGGAAATGGGTCAAATACAAACTGAAAGAGGACTAAGCAAAGAGTTCTGTAGTGAACGGTGTCTCATCTTTGCCCTTTGGAGACACTGGCAGTCAGGGATATACCATCCCCAGCCCCACCCTCTGCAGAACATTGGTGAATTGTTTTTTCCTTTGGAGAAATGGAATAGCTCATAAGAAAAGACTTACAGATACTGATATTTGGAGGTCCCCTAAATGATTAAGCTACCATTTAGGCTAATTATGAAAACAAAAATTAAATGTAGCAACCAAAACAAATGGAAGAAAATAAGGAACTTGAAAAAAATATAACAATGCAGGGAATATAAGATAACTTTTAAAATGCAACTTTGATAAACACACTTAGATAAATAAAAGATGAGACTGCATTCATTAAAAAATAGGTATTATAAAAAAGGAAGAAGAGAAAAAGAGCTTTTGAAAATTAAAAATATGATAGCATAAATAAAAACTTGATAGAAGATTTGGAAAAATAAATTCAAAGACATCATCAAGAAAGTAGGGCAAAAGGTAAAGAGATGGAAAATTGGAGATAAAATGTACGAAAGTTAGAGGATCAATTCTGGCAGCCCAGCATGTAATGAAGAGGACTCCTGAAATAAACCAGAGAAAATAGAGGAGAGCAAATTATCAAAGAAATAATATTAGAAAATTTACCAGAACTAAAGGATGTGAGATTCCAGCTAAATGACTAAAAAAGACCAATACCCAGACACAATAACAACATGAATTACAGAATATTTGGGATAAAGAGAAGATCCTAAAGATTCTGGAGAAACCATTCTGTTGTGAAGAAAAGAGAGAGAAATAAGCATGGCTTTCAGTCTAGCAAAACCGGTAAATGGAAGACAGTGAGGTAATGCAATAAAAATTGTAAATGTTATAACCTTATCATGAATTTCAACTTAAAATAATTGATACTTCAATTATCAATCCAATATATGGATACAAAAAAAATCACTTTCAGACAGGCAAGTTTGAAAATTACTTACCTCCCATTCTTCTTTCTTAAGAGACTTCTAGTGGCCATACTTCACTAAAATGAGAAAATAAATCATACAAAAGGAAAATAGGAGCCAGCAAAAGGGAAGATTTGACAGTGGAGGGAGGCAAAGTCTGGGTAAGGTCACTCACTCCTTTTACTTTATAGAGTGTGATTATAGCTGTCAGGGTGACTGGCCATGCTCCTATAGAAGACTCTGAAACATAAGCATTGCCAAATAGTGGTCTCCATTGTTTATCTTGGTATCACATTACGGAGCAATACTCAGTACTCTGACAAGGAATACTCAGTACTCTGATAAGCTACAAAGAGTATCATTCATGTGTAAGTGGTCCATAAACAATGCATCTCAGCTCATCTTAAGGGCACATTTACCTTAAGCAGCTGGTAGTACAGTCAATCTGACTATAACTTGGAAAACAACACCATTTCACAGCCCTCATCTATTTACTAAAAGGCAAAATGTTAAGATGGTAGTTCTAGGTCCGTGCTTTCAAAATACAGTTCAGAATTGACAACCTTAGTATCAACTGGGTTACTTATTACCCGATACCAAACTTTGCTTTTTTTTCTCTTTTTTTGAGCAATTTCCTACTTATTACAAGATGCTCTGGATTCAGCTTGGATTTTCCCTGTCCTAATTCTAGAATCAGCTCTCTCTCCAAATCATGTATATTTTAAAGAAGAATATTTCAGGACAAATACTGTTATAATGAATCAGCACTGCCTAGGTGGAGGTTTCAGAAGAAATATCTGAGACAAACTCAGGTACTTATGTTTCCCTTAAATAAGAAATTATAGTCCTGGATAAACCCCTAAAGTTTACTTTAAATCTAAATCTGGGACCCACCCATTACATGGCCTATACTTGGAATGGTTACTATGGTGATGGAGGCCTTTTCTTGGGTCTGTGTTCTATGAATTTTGAGTAGAGCATCTAGAATATTTCCCCACTTACGCACCTCACCTGTGTGAGCAGAGCAGGAATCTGACATCCTGGGCATGTGTATACTCCTACCATGCACACCTGTACCTGCAGAAACCCCACCTCATGAGTACTGATGAATGAAAATCAGGGCTGCTTGTGTCGACTCTTTAATTATCATGAAGATCAGCACTGTAACTTTAAAAAAATCTTGGCACTCTCAAGTGTGAACAGATTCATGTAACATTAGTCGCTCCCCTTTTTTTGTTTATAAACTATGATAGTATCTCTTTCCATCTCCACTTGCATGGTGCCAAGACTTATTAAACTGATAGGACTTAGACATGCCTGGTACTAAATGAGTTAGCACTGTAGTAACTTTAGGAAATTCACTGGGGTGTGATTGACTTTAGATAAACAAACTTGCCTATAAACGTTCCAAAGTTAAAAGCATGTTTTTTTAAAACCAAAATTTGATAATAAGATGCTCTCTCATCTGCATTCAATCTTTTTTGCAGTAAATATTCATTCATGGTATTTGAGAATAAAGGAGTTAAAAATATTCATTCTCGGTTCTCTTTTCTGTTAGTTCTATTATTACTTTGTATCATAGAAAAGAGAGATTTAAGAATGGTTGCCTGTTTGTCAAAATTTGATGTCACGTGACTTACTTTTACTCTTAGACTCATTTTGCTGTGCCCCAAGCAGTCTTCAGTATTGATGTCTTGAAGTGTGTGTGAAAATGTGATTCCACAAGACTGTTAGAGGTTCTTATACAGCTTCATAGAGTTCCTTATTTCTTAGAAACTTAATTTCCAGAATGATCTGATTACCATGTTTGATCTATTACTTGTCAATGCTGAGAGTTTGGGTAGAGTACCTTTCAGCATTCAACTCTACAGAGTAACAGTAGTTCAAAGAATTTTCAAATCATGATGCTGAACAGTTGTAATAAAAAAGGTATCACAGTCTGACCTTGAAATGTATCTGTGATACCCACTTGTTTCTGGCCACCCTAGTCTCAACACGTCACAGAAACATTGTTAACTAAGAGCACAATTCTGATTTAGCCTCAACCTTCAGAACAGGGAAACTCTAACCCCAACTCTAATTCTTCCTCACAGGTTCCAGAACTCAGGAAAGGCCTCTCTAAGAAGGAGACATTTTGGAAGAAACCTGTTTGAAATGAGAGAGGAAGCACGGTGAAGATCTAGAGTGAGAGCAGGGCAGAATGAAGGGAAGGCCAGTGCAGAGGCCCAGAGGCTGCAGTAGTTTGGCTTGCTTATGAAACAGCAAGAAAGTCATAAAGACTAAAGCTGAAAGAGGGAGAGAGAGTGGGAGGGAAAATAGTGGGTGAAGAAGGGAGGGGGTCAATGCATACAGTTTTGTTCACCTTGGCAAGGAGTTTCAGTTTTATTCAGAGTATGGTGGGAATCCACTAGAGGATGACTCTGTACTCCTCTGTACAGTAAAGTAAAGTGACTCTGTACTTGACATTGGTGAGGAATGAGGTACAAGTGTAAGCTGAGAAGTCAGGGATGATGAGATGCCCAATGAGCACATGGATTTCTTGAAGTTAATTGCACCACCGAGGATTTGTGTTTGTTCATCTGCAGTTTTTATTATTGCTTTTTAGTTTTTTTTGTTTGGGATAAGAGTGAAAAAATGTGACCTTGACGTAGGCAACTGTGGCTTCAAGTCCTCTGTCACTTCTTGTGATAACCATTGATTCTTCCATTATTCCTTCCAGTGTGCTCCTATAACCCCTTTAGCAAAGAGAAGGAAAAATCCTTTATACTCATTTTGTTACACCAGTACACAAAGAGCTTTACCTTGAACTCAAATGTTCCATAGCAGTTTTATTCATAGAGTCCTACCAGTTTATAAGCACCTCTCCCTAGGTATCTGGTCCAAGTCCCTGGGTCAGAGTTTGCAAGGCTTTGGAAAAATAGAGTAACTGCTATTCTGCTGTTCTCAAAATTCTTCTTTTAATCTCACCAGTGGTTTATTGTCCCCGGACTAGGGTTTCCCAGTGAGTCTCCTTATATCCTTGGGGTCAGGTTTCTCCTGTGCTGTTCCCTGGCATCATTGCAAAAAGACCTCTGACAGGTCAACCCTTCTTGCCCTCCAGATACAGGAGTTCATGCTCATACTCTGGCATTCCTTCATAATACATGTTCAGTGTGAAATCTGTCTAATTGGCTTTAGGGGAGTCTTGGTGTATGGAATGGTAACTCATAACATCAGTGCATTATGGCTCTTAGGACATATCTTCTACAGAGGGACTCCCTCTAACCTTCTAACAGATAACATCATAAGACCACTTGAATAATTAAATAAAACGCCAAATTTTCTTCTCATGGAAATTTTTGCCTTCAGTTTCCCTACCTTCAAGTCTTCAAGGAAGATGAATACTTTTATTCAATATCTGCTTTCCATCCTGTTATTGCTTGTTAGCAAATATTTACTTATTAAAGTGAATCTGTACTTGACATTGGTGAGGGATGAGGTACAAGTGTAAGCTGAGAAGTCAGGGATGATGAGATGCCCAATGAGCACATGGATTTCTTGAAATTAATTGCACCACCGAGGATTTGTGTTTGTTCATCTGCAGTTTTTATTATTGCTTTTTAGGTTTTTTGTTTTGTTTTGGGGGGGGGTTCTTGCTTTTGGCAAAGAAAGACTTGTTGTTAGTGGTTTAGGCAAACAAAACTTTCTACCACCTTGTAGAAGTGAAATGAAACGGTTCTCACTTTCAACCAGCAACATCTTTAGACGTGATTGTCTAATCTTTTTGCCTTGAAATAATAACCAATCATCCTGCATTTTCTCTAAAGCACCAGCAGTGCCATTACAGAGAATGAGACACTGAGGGGGACGTGCCTGGAGCAACTCTTGCATCGTAGAGAAAGTGCTCTGCTCCTGGAAGTTCATTACTTGTCCCTCCCTTATGCAGCACCGGTAGGGCAAGAGCCTAAAACATTGTACATTTTTGGACCTGCTTCATTTTGAATTCTTCTTATTGCTGCTTTTTAAGTATTTTTTAAATTGTCCAATAATGATGAATTTGTTTCTTCTGGTCCCCTTTCTCTGCTTTCATCACATGCTCTCAGTTTTAGGGACATTTACATTTAGGATATTTACTTAATTCTGCTTTAACCTCAGATTTCTGAGTGCTGCATTTTTACTCCATTGTTAGGTTTCATTTTGTTTTAACCTGCCGCCAGATGTGCCACATGGGATAGAAGCACACCTCCTGCCAGACACAGTCCTCAATTCATGAAGTTGCCATTTTCTTTACTGTCTGCGGGACCCAACAGACAAGCACCTCTATGAAAGGAGTATTTACCCAACACCAATAGCTGCCAAGAAAAATAGAAAGAAGAACAGGAGGCAAAAAAGGTGGACTGGGTAGGAGAATTTATGTGTTTAGAGATTGGAAGAACTTTTTAAAAAGTTATTGTTTAGGGGTTTGGGAACATGATTCCTGCTGCTGCCGAAAGCATCCCGTCACTGACATACGGTCTAAGATCTGAGCTTAGATCATGGAACTCTTCACTTCTGACACAACATGGATTAACATCACAGCTGACCTCTGACGGGGAAATGAACATTCTGATCTCAGCGGGAGTCTCTGTAGGGTGGTAGCCCACTGGATTACAAAATAATCTCTGGTCATTAAACACATTTGGCCTCTTCAGGGCGTAGGAGAACTCAGGGTGAACAAATGGGAGGATTGGATGTTATGCTAGGCGGAGGGTAGTCTTGCTAAGTCAGGGTCAGCTCTGGGGTGAGGAGGCAGGGACAGAAGTGTGTTGTTTAGCTGTCTGACATAACCCCTAGATAATCAAAAAACTGAAATCATGTCTTGACATTCTCATAATCCTTTGGTCCCAGCACACCCAGGGAGAGGGGAAGGAAGATTCAGGCATCAGTCCTGGCTTGTGTGAAGCAGAGGTCAGCCTCATTCCTCTGTACCCACCGTGGTTCCTCCTCACAAAGACAACAAACAAAGTAGAGCCTATTCTTTTCTTTCTTCTTATCTCTGAAACTCTAATAGAAAAAGGACTTTCAGAGGGTTGGGGGGAAATGCAGAATAAGTATATCTTTCTTCCAGTTCATTCCCGGGAATAGACTGTCACTTTATCTACAGATTACAGAATGATTGACATCAGCCATGGGAATGAGAAGCATGTTACCCAAGAGTCACACATGTTAGAGACATTGTATTTCACAGTGAACTGTTTTCATTTGTTATGGAGAACCATTCGGACACCTCCACTCAGGATGATTCCGGTTCGAGCCAGGACTGACTATAGTTCCTTTACTATCTTTCTGAAATCATGGCTACAATCCGAGTCCTCCACACTCTTCTGCAGGGACTAGCCAACCAGTGAGGAAGAACACTGAGCTTCTGGAGACTTCCAGCTCATGGAATAGAACCAGCAGAACACCCGGAGGCCTGGACCTCTCCTCACACAGGATTTCGGCCCCTCTACACGATGTCATTCCACCCTACATGATGTTGAGGGCCTCTCCCTGGGGTGTTAGACCTTGTTTCACAAGACCCTCCGGCTCTCCTCGTGCTCTGCAACTGCAGTCCCCTGCAGTGTTAAGTGGTGTTCCGTGAACAGGTATTTCCTGGCCAAGTAAGTCCTTCTGCACTGAGGGATTATCTAAATCTTTATGATGCTAACATGCGACTTGAACCTCGAAGGTAGCATCTTCAGAATAGATTTGACTATGAAACCCGTGTTGTTGTTTTAACCAAAAATCTCCCAGGACTGACACTATGAGAAATACACAAAGGTAATTTATAGGAGCTCCTGTCTACTCTTTAAGAACACAGCTTTATGATTCAGCCCTAAAACTATAGCCCTGTTAGGAATTGAACAGTTATAGTGAATGAGAAGTATCAGAGCCATATTTTCAGATTTCAGTTTAAGGGATTTTTCTTTGAACTCCCTGACTATATATAGTCCCCCAATTATACAATCCCTTGGCTTAGCTGAATGATGTAGTCTACTATCTAGAGCTAATTAGAATATATACCTGAAGCGTGCTAACTATCAAATTAATGTTAAACTGGAGGGATTTCTACAGTGATTTGCATTAGGGCTCTGTCCTTCAGCTTATTATTTTCAATATTTTTATTAATGGCTTGGATGAAGTCATAGAACACATGCTTAACTAGATACCCTGAGGACCCAAAATCAGAATGGATGGCAGAGTCTGATCTCAACAGACAGACAGGACTGATGGACCGAATCTAGCAAACTGAAATATTATCAAAGGAATTTAAAGTCCTTTCCTAAAGCCCCTAAATCATAAGTTCAGGATGAGGAAGATGTGACTCTGTGAAAAAAATACTTAGTATCTTCAACTGGGTACAATATGAGATAATGATGAAGTGAGGATTTGAAGCCTCAAGCAGATTAGAAAAAGTGCATGAAATAGGCAGACTGAGGCAAGATGAAGGTCATTGGCATAATGTTTGCAACTTTGTAAGGAGCACAGACTTGAGTGAAGTTATGTCCATAAACACCCCATCCCCTGTGAGCAAACAGGCCAGTATGTGCAAGAACGTAGACGGGCGTCACCCCCTACACTCCCCGGTGCAATAAGTGCAGCATGACTCACTGAGATTGTAATTCAGGAATGGTTACACATTTAAACAATACTCAACAGTCTCTTCCAAATTCTTATAAATCAAAGTAATTCTGGTTCACTGACAAGTCCCAACACTTTCCTTGGCTAATAATACCTCTCCAACTGGTCTCTAAGCCTCTGTTTCTATGAACAAGACTTTTACTGGAGTCTTACAACGGCACTGTTATAACTGTCACCTCTTCCTGGATTGCAGGTGTGTGTGTGCATTAAAGTTGGTATTTCACCTAAATTATGATCAGATTATATTCACAACCTAAAGCAATCATTTTTTCTTTTTCCTTATCAACATTTTCTTTGCCTTTTTTAAAAATTGAGTTATAATTAACATACAATATTGGTTTCAGGTGATACAACATACTGATGTGATATTTTTATATATTATGAAATATATACCATATTAAGACGTTACTGTCCACCACCATGCAAACTTATTACATTATTGCCTGTATTTTCTATGCTGTATATAACATCCCTGTGATTTATTTATTTTATAGTTGGAAGTTTGTACTTCATCACCCTCTTTCCCTAATTTGTCTGTTCCCAACTTCCCCTTCCTCTCCTGCAAAAAGCAGTTTGTTCTCTGTATCTATGAGTCTGTTTCTGTTTTGTTTTGTTTTGTTCGTTTGTTTTATTTTTTTTTTTTTGGATTCCATATATATGTAAAATTGTTTTGTGTTTGTTTTTCTGTTTAACTTATTTTACATAGCACAGTACCCTACATATCCATACTTGTTGTCTCAAATGCAAGACTTTATTCTTTTTTATGGCTGAGTAATATTCCATCGTGTGTGTGTGTGTGTGTGTGTGTGTGTGTGTGTGTGTGTGTGTGTGTGTATCACATCTTTTTTATCCATTTGTCTGTTGATGGACATTTTAGTTGCTTCCATATCTTAACTATTGTAAATAATGCTGCAATGAACATAGGGGTATATGCATCTTGTCAAATTAGTGTTTTCATTTTCTTTCAGTTAACACCCAGAAGTGGAATTGCTGCATCATATAATAGTTCTAATTTTAGTTTTCTGAGGAACCTCCACACTGTTTTCTATAGTGGCTGCACCAGTTTACTTTCCCACCAACAGTGCACAAAAGGTTCCCTTCTCTCCATATTCTCACCACACTTGTTGTTTCTTGTCTATTTGATAATAGCCATTCAAACAGGTGTGAGGTGGTATCTTATTGTGGTTTTGATTCACATTTCCCTGATGATTAGTGATGTTGGTGCCTGTTGGTCACCTGTATGTCTTCTTTGGAAATTTGTCTATTCAGGTCATTTGCCCATTTTTTAATCATTTTCTTTATATTGAGTTGTATGAGTTCTTCATATATTTTGGATATCAACCCCTTATCTAATATATTGTTTGCAAATACCTTCTGCATCAATGGAGATGGTCTTATAATTTTTATTCTTCAATTTGTTAATGTGACGTATCACATTAATTGATTTGCAGATATTGAACCACACTTTCATCCCTGGGATAAATCCTACTTGATTATGGTGTATGATCTTTTTAATGTACTGTTGTATTCAGTTTGCTACTTTGTTGTTGAGGAATTTTATTTCTATGTTCATCAGGGATATTGGCCTACAATTTTTTTGTGGCATCTTTCTCTGGTTTTAGTATCAGGGGGATGCTGGCCTTGTAGAGTGAATTAAGAAGTGTTCCTCTTCAATTTTGCAATAGTTTGAGAAATATAGGTATTAACTCTTCTTTAAATATTAGGTAGAATTTAACAGTGAAGCTGTCTGGTCCTGAACTTTTGTTTGTTGGGAGTTTTACATTTTTTATTGGTTCATTTTCATTACTGGTAATCAGGCTGTTCATATTTTCTATTTCTTCCTGATTCAGACTTGGGTAATTGTTTGTTTCTAAGAATTTATCCATTTCTTCTAGGTTGTCCATTTTCTGATTTTATTGATCTGGGCTCTCTCTTTCTTTTTTTTTTTTTCAAGAGTCTGGCTAAAGTTTATCAATTTTGCTTATCTTTTCAAAAAACCAGCTCTTAGTTTTGTTGAAATTTTCTATTGTTTTAGTCTCTATTTCATTTATTTCTGCTATGATCTTTATTATAAGGAAAGACATTCTACTAACTTTGGATTTTGTTTGTTCTTTTTCTAGTTACTTTAGGTGTAAGGTTAGATTGCTTATTTCAGATTTTTCTTGTTTCCTGAGGTAGGCTTGTATTACTATATAATTCTCTCTTAGAACTGCTTTTGCTGCATCCCATAGATTTTGAATTGTTGTTTCCATTTTTATTGTCTATAGGTATTTTTTAAATTTCCTCTTTGATCTCTTCAGTGGCCCATTTGTTGTTTAGTAGCATATAGTTTGGCCTTAATATGTTTGTGTGTTTTGCAGATTTTTTTTTGTAGTTGACTTCTATTCTCATACCATTGTGGTCAGAAATGAAGCTTAATATGATTTCAATATTTTTAAATTAATTGCATCTTGTTGTGTGGCCTAGCATGTGATCTGTCCTGGAGAATGTTCTATGTGCAGTTGTATTCTGTTGCTTTGGATGAAATGTTCTATATATATCTATTAAGTCAATCTCATTTAATGTGTCATTTAAGGCCAACATTTCCTTATTGATTCTTCTGTCTGGATGATCTGTCTATTGATGTAAATGAGGTATTAAAGTCCCCTACTGTTATTGTGTTGCTGTCGATTTCTCCCTTTATGTTTGTTAATATTTGCCTTATGTGTTTAGGTGCTCCTATGTTGGTTACATATATATTTACAATTGTTACATCTTCTTGTTGGATCCATATCTTTATCATGTAATGTCCTTCTTTGTCTCTTATTACACTCTTTGTTTTAAAGTTTCTTTTGTCTGATATAAATATTCCTACCCCAGCTTACTTTTCATTTCCCTGTGCATGGAATAGCTTTTTCCATTCCCTCACTTTCAGTCTGTGTGTGTTTTTAGATCCAAGGTGAGTTTCTGGTAGGCAGCATATATATGGATGCTGTTTTTTTATCCATTCAGACACACTGTCTGTGTCTTTTGATTGGAACATTTAGTCCATTTATGTTTAAAGTAATTATTGATAGATATGTACTTATTGCAATTTTGTTCATTGTTTTCGGGTTGTTTTTGTAGTTCTTCTCTGTTCCTATCTTCCTCTGTGCTTTGATGGATTCCTTTACCATTATGTTTGCATTCCTTTCTCTCTATTTTTTGTTGTAGGTTTCTGGTTTGTGTTTACCATGAGATTCATATATAACCACCTGTATATATAGCAGTTCCTGGTAAGCACTGCACCTGGGGCTGCCTTGGTGGACTGCTGGGGCTGAAGTCCCTGGCCGGAGGCAGTTCCTGGGCCAAGGCTGCCTTGGCAGGGCAGCTGGAGCTGGAATGGGTTCGGACCAGGGAAAGTCCCAGGGAAACTCAAACAATGACCCTCAATGGTGTCTCTAATTGGCAGTAGCTACAGGGTTAGTAAATGGATTTTCTTCCCATATAGTCTAGGTGCACTTTAAACTTCTGTTTTTGTTTGTTTGTTTGTTTGTTTTTTCTCTTTGTCTCAGGGCAGGCAAGTCTACACTCAGTTCCTTCAGCATTATCTCTCCTTACTGCAGGTTGCTGTTTCAGGGGTGGTGTTCTTGTGGATACCTTGTCTCCATCTTTCCTACTCATTTCTATGTGGTCCTTCTATGTGTAGTAGCTGTTCAGTAAACACTCAGGTCTTCTTCAAGTGGAATTGCTCTTTATGTAGATGTAGATTTTATGTGTCCATGGGAGGAGGTGAACTCAGGTTCTTCCTGCATTGTCATCTTGGGCCCCTCTTCAACAGTCTTTGTTCGAGAGCCAAAATAATATAAATGATAAAAACTAACATTTATGGAGTTCTTACTATATGTTAGGCATTGTAGTAATTGCTTAAAGTAGATTCTTTAATTAATTTTCAAAACAGTATGAGAGAGCTTTTAGTGTTTGCCCCCTTTCCTATTGAACTAACTGAGACACAAAGAGGTTAAGAAACTTGCCTGCAATCACATACCTAGTAAGTGACTGAGTCAGGACTTGAGTTCAGGCATTTGACTCCAGAAACTGTGGTGTTCTTAACCAGTATATTGTATGGTTTGCCCATACCCAGCTTCTTCACTCTTCAAGAGTTTTCATGCAGGTTTTTCTGGCTGCATCTATTTAATTCTCTTCTGATACCTAAGAGCATAAGACTTACCCATTGGCTGAAATATAAAATCTTGATTTTGGCTCCTTAATCTTGATTAAGGAACTCTATTATTTTAGCCTACACTGTTTAACTCTAGTTACCTCCTAGTCAATTTTGTTCACATATTCAACCTAGCCAGGAAAAGGATTCTCCATATCCAATCCCTTACTAAAACATAAACATATGCTTAGAATAGACTGATTCTTCCTAGTAAAAGCACTTAAAAATTCATCTCCCTGAGGACATAGTCCTCAACTGATTTAGATCCAGTTAAACTATTCCATCCTTAGAATACAAACATCTTTTTGACTTATAGATTCAATGATGAAACATATGTAGTTAACTCATTTTCATTATATCTGTGTTTTGTGTATATCTTCTTTCATTAGGTTTTGAATTCCTAATGACAGAGAACTTACCAAACTTATGAAGTTCAAGTAATGTATATCAATGGTCTATGTTAATGTTAATAACACAGTCATTGACATAACCTATTGGAAGTATCTGGCATATAGAAAATTCTCAACAAACATAGTTATTATAATTTTAGGAGATTGTTTACTTAGGAGAATACCTTACTTTCTCTCCCATTTGCTCAACTATGTTTAACAGAATCATATATATTATGCTAAAGTTCCTAGCAAAGGTTTACTAATTACTAAATAGTGTGTGTGTGTATATGTGTGTGTATAGAAACCAATAATTTTTAACAGGGAAAAAAGATGTTTTCAAGACTGCAATGTTTTTAAGTCTTTTTTTTCTTTTTTTGAGGGAATTATAAATATAAGTTTTCACATGAGCCACAAATGTTCAATATTGTACTAAATAATTTAGGGAATTATCTTGAGTATCTGAAAAGAATCCCTGATGTCACTATTTTTTGAACAGTCTGCTTTCAAAGGCTGGTTATAAGGACTACGTCCTAATATATAGAAGTGCTTATAACTGAGCATGGCAGATAATAAGATTGTTATAAGTGTATCTCACACACACATGTGTTATATATAACAATAATTATTATTTCTCCACTAGCTATTAATTACACTCTTGTCATATTCCATTTCTTATATATATAGGGATCTGTTTCTAACTTCTCTCTTCTGTAATTTGATATATTTCTATACAAATATTATAATATTTTAGTTTATATATACAGAATTACATATACATATATATGTATTTATATGTATATATCTAAATATATATATAATATTATATTATATTGATATATTAAAATTACTATTATAGATATATAAATATATATAATGTATAATATATTATATTATATATGATATACTATATTACATCCTATTATATAATATATAATTATAATTATATGATATAGTATATCATACATAATATAATTATATATTATATATCATTATATTACATTAATATATAATATTATATTAATATAATATTGATTATATATTAATTATATTAATACGTTGTATTAATTATATTAATAATTATTTTAATTATTTAATTATTTTAATTATATTATATTATAATAGTATTAACTTATAATAAAATTATATATTAATATATTAATGTGTATTAATTATATATTAATATTATATGTTGATTATATACTTATATATTAATGTATAATATTATAATATATAATATGATGTAATATATTATAAAATATATATTATATATTGTATATATTATAGGTAATATATAATAAGTATTATATAATATTATTGTAATATAATATATATGATATATTACATATTATATATTGTAAAAAATAATATAATATAAATATATATAATTATATATATAAATATATATAATTATTTTTATAATATGCAATATATAATAATATGTCATGTATTTATATAATATATAATTATAATAAAATATAATTTAAACTATAATATATTTTATTATACATATATATTATATATAATTATAATTTTAAGTATATAATTATAATATATATATTTTATATATATATATATATATATACACATACACATACAACTGGATTAGACATACTAAAATTATTTGCTCTGTACTTCATTGTGGTTAGTTTCTATAATTCAGTCATCTTCTGCAGAATGCAATCTGCCATTAGCACAATTTGGTGAACTTCTCATTTCAAGTATTTTATTTTTCATGTCTGTAATTTGGGTTTTATTTTACATCTCCATTTCTCTCATTCAGTTCACATTTTACTTTATATAATTCTAACATCCTTGTCTGCTAATTCCATCATTTCCATCTGTTTCTATCATTTTGGTCTTTTTCTAATGGCTGATTTTTCTCCTAATCCTTTGTCACATTTTCCTGCTTTACAAGTCTAATAATTTTTCATTGAATTCTGGACATTGTGAATTTTTTAGGTGAATATATTTTAAGTGTCTGGATTTTGTTGACTTCCTCTATAGACTTTTAGACTTTGTTTTTATAGGTAGTAACATTAATTGCAAGTTAGATTAGTCTCTTAGTGTCTTATTTTAAGCTTTGTCAGGGAAATCCCAGAATAACCTTTACTGCAGGGATGATTTAGTTTCATTTATATGGTCTGACCCATCTACAGTCTCTAATAAATGATCAGTGAGGACTTGCAACTTTGGTTAAAATTTCATATCCTGCTTGAGTTCTTGGAACCACTCAGTTTACAGGTCCCTTGTCATTTTTCTTTCCAACTGCATGAAGTTTTACCCTATGTATGCATATTTTAATATCAAGAAATATTCAAGGGCACCCCTGTGCAGATTTCTGGAGTCCTTTTTCTTCATTACTTCATTCTCTCAGAACTCAGCCATGCATAATACAGGGGGTTTCTGTTTCCAGCCATGAAAGAGTAACAGGAACCAGAAATACCTTCCCACTGCAAACACCTAGAAAACTGAACAAGGTAAATTAAACAACTGTTTTCAGGTATTAGACAACAGGCAGTCCCAGACTGTGATGCCTGAGAGAAGGGGAAAACAAGGTGAGTCCAATGATTGTCCAGCTATCTTTCTGCTGGAGGCACATTCCAACAGGGAAGATCATTGCAGGCAATGTTTGGTTGTCTCACCGAGCTGGGGAAGCACAGATTGGGGCTCAGAGAGGGTGAGGTGGCTGGAAGTTCTGGGGCAGAGTTACAGAAAGGAGGAAACTATATAGACAAAAAGATCTCCAGAAATCCACTTAGGAGATTCCTTTAGTTCATCATACTTTGCTTTTTGCCAGTCAGGTGGATGTAAAATCACAATTCAGCATGGTCTTAATTTGAATTCTCCTGATTGCTAGTCAGGTTGAGCTGTTTTCAATATATTTATGGGTTGCTTGTATCTCCTCTTCTAGTAAAGCACCTGGTCAAATCCTTTGACCATTTTTCTTTGAATTGTTTCAGTTTGTCTTTTTTTTTCTTCTACCTTGCTAAACTCCCCTATTATATCTAGAAATTTGTCTGTAGATTTTTTTAGTGTTTTCTATGAGGAAAATCACAGAATGTAAAACAATGTGTTGAGCTCCTCACTTCCAATTCTTATACCCTTTTTTCCCCTCACTGTGATGACTAATAATGACTATAGGTGGTGGTATTGATATCCTTCTCCCAAAGTGAAGTTTTAAAAAATTTTAGCATTAGGTTTGATGTTTGTTCTAGACATTTTTGTAATTCCCCTTATCAGCTTAAGAATGGCCCTTTTATTCCTAATTTCCAAAGTCTTTTTATTTTATTTTTTTACCCTGGATCTTGACAGAACTCTAAAATTTCCTTGCCACCAACTTATGCCAATGGAAGTATGTTTTTTCTGGTTTCTCCTTCTAAAGTCCTGATTGTGTGGCTTTCCAGTTCCATCTCCCAGCCTCATGCAGCCTTGAGACCACCATCTTCTGTCCCTGTGCAGGCATGAAACTCAAGTCTTTGGATTATTAAGACTGAAAACACCCCACACGTACACCACTCCTCACTCTAGTTAGCAAAGTCCACTTCCAGTAATGGGATCACTATCCTGATTTTCAGATTGCTTTTTTTTTTTCACATATATAAGATTTACTTTTTTTTCTTACAAATGTAACTATGCATTTAAAATAATGGGTATTGCAACTTATCCAGCATGTGTAGATGTTTGCAGAAAGTTAGTATTAAAGTTATCTGATTCATGATATCGTTAGAACCAAAAATTCTCCAGTTACATCATTATAGTTCAGAGTGCTAGAAGAAAATAAGAAGGGATGGACTATGAGAAACTGAAAGAAACACTCTAAAGTACTTTGTAAGATGAAAACTACCAACGTTATAGTCATCTTTCTTCATAAAATGCCCGTTGGTTTCTCCTTGATATTGCTGAAAAGTAAATGTCTCTGACAGAGCATTTTCCTTAAGGTATTATATATACTTCTTTTGAGTCTATCAACGAAATGGTGTTTAGCCCAAAGCTTGGAAAAGATTTAAACTTGGAGACAAGAAAAAAGGGAAGAAAATAAAAGAAATGAAAAGAGAAGAAGATAAAGAAAGAAGGAAGAAAGAAAGGGAGGGAGAAAGAGGAAGAGGAAGAGGGGAAGAACGGAAGCAAGAAAGCAAGCAGGAAAGAAAGAAAGAAGAAAGAAAGCAAGAAAGCAAGAAAGCAAGAAAGAAGAAAGAAAGAAGAAAGAAAGAAAGAAAGAAAGAAAGAAAGAAAGAAAGAAAGAAAGAAAGAAAGAAAAAGAAAGAAAGAAAAAGAAAGAAAGAGAAAGAAAGAAAGAAAGAAAGAAAGAAAGAAAGAAAGAAAGAAAGAAAGAAAAAGAAAGAAAGCCAATATGATTGATTGCCTTTTCTAAATGGCAGACTTCAAACTCTAACCAGGAAACCTTGCAAATGCATTCCTTAAACCCTTAGCTTATTCCAATAGGAGTAAAATAGCTTAACATTTTCAACTTCTTTTTTAAAAAAATCAAATCTTGGCTCATTGTCCTACAGGAACTCTTGCTCTATGCTGAAGAAATAGCCTCTGTACTCAGCTGACTCTGAGATGCCCACTCTGCTCCCAGGGAGTCTGTCCTTCACCTGAGAAGACCACAGTGATTGAAGCTCATTGTGCCTGGCCCCTCTGCTCCTGGTCACACTTACTCTCTATTCATCACATTTTTCAAGAAGGAAGGGAAAGTATGCAAGGAACAAATCTGTCCTCTCTGTCCTCTCGCTATGTCCTCACCCTTAGAGAAGAGGAGTAAACATTCATGATTCAGACTTTTTGGTTTCTCTCCTTTAGAACCTACCTGCTCAAAGAAAGGACACATTCTGCTCTGCTCTTCAGACCAAGGTAACTAGACCTTCGTCTGGCTCCAAGCTGTCTTCAAAAGACATGTCTGAAAACCCATGCCTCTCTTTTCCTTTTAGTCTCTGGGGATTGCTAGGCACAGATAACTAGGTTTGCAGACTAAAACTGTCACGTGGATGAGTCAATCTAGTCTTGACTTCAAACTGGAGGAAGAGGAAATGAAGTAGTCCAACCACGGCCACAAGCATCAAATTTAATCTCATCAGTTAAAATAAAAAGCTGATACTTGTCCTCCAGTTTTCTGATTCGTAGATCACATTTCTCAACTGCGTATTGGAGTTAAGCAGATTTATGATTAACAGACTTAAGTCACAAGTTCTGCCTCCCCTCTTTCTCTCCGCCAACTTTTTCCTTCACCCACCGACCAGCAATGTCTTGGAAATGCAACTCTGATGCTGTTACTCTACTTACTTAAGACATTTCAGTTGCTTTATGCATCAGTGTCTAATACCGTAATATACAAGCATTTGGCACCTGCTTTCCTCTGCAGTCTTATTTTTCATCACCTTTCCAGTTATGTTCTATTCCTCAATCATAAAAGTTCTAACAGAACCTAATCTCATTTTCCACCTTTACACAGTTATGACAGGTTATTACCCTTAAGCCATAGAAAACTTTGAAAATGCCTTTTGAATAATCCAAGAAAAGTAAATGATTTTTGGTATAGACTAAGAATGCATTTTTGTATGCAAAACTTTGGACCATTCATCATTTGAATATGATATATGTGATAACTATTTAAAATATTCTTATTATAAAAACAATATATGTTTGTTATAAACAGTTCATAATCTTACAAAATGAGGAGTGAAAAATAAAATCTCCTCTCCCTTCCACAATCTCCCAAATTCTGCTCCCCAAAGGAAATGTTATGTATGTTTTCAGATGTTTTCTATGCCTATATAAATATTTAGAATACACATATTCAAGTTTTTTCTTAGATGAAGTTTCATACTGTTTTGCAACTTCCTTATAGGACTAATTATTTATATATATACATATATATATATATATATATACACACACACATATATATACACATTTACCTACTTTTTATATCAGTTGTGTGTGTATACACATGCATATGGATTCTTATTAACATCTGTACATTCCATAGTGAAAACATGACATTATTTATCTGTCATAAACCATACTGATGTAAATATTTTCCTTTTTTTGCTATCTCAGTAGCCTATATTTGGATTTTTGGTTTTGAGCCCAGCCAAAAATCTTTTTTTTAAAGTTTATCCAGTTTGTATTTATTATAGTAGATATATTTGGTCATTTTTTTACTATGTGATTTTATTTTATATTCTGTCATCTTACTTTTTATTAGTTTCCTTCTTACCACTTCTCCTTTATTTACCTAAAGTTTAGACACAACAGTTTTTGCTTTTATTTGTCTATGTATTTTTTCATTCTCCTGATAAGCAGTTCTGCTACTGCTTAGCTTTATAATTTTAAATAATATTTATATATATATACTTAAAACTCTTTTTTAAAATTTCTCAATTTTAAACAGTCCATATTGACCCACTTAAAAAGTGAGAAACAAATTTAAAAATTAATGCTTCAACACAAGTAGGAGATGACTACAACACCAAACCACGTATTTTCAAAAATTTGTAAAATCTGTGAAAGAGGGTCAAATTGAGGGAGTACAAGTGAAAACCTATAAGTAATCTTACATGTTACTTTCTCTTGAATTCAACAAATAACGCTTTATCTTTTATGACAGAAAGTAGGATTTGGGGTGGGCTAGAAAAAAAATGTTGAAACCACTCTATGAAAGTTTGACTCCAAATACATAGAATGGTAAGAAAGAGTCTGAGGGAGGGATGACAGAGTCACACCATCTTGGGCTTTTCTTGATTAGACTCTTAACCCCAAACCAGGTAGAAGTGAGCAGAAAAGTTGTAACCAACTCGATTTGTATTTCCTACCAGAGTGAAAATAAACACGACGTCCCCAAACAGAAGGAGTTGGCACTACTAAGCTTCAGGGAGAGCCATCTTGGCCTCCTGCTGGGCCATGTGCTCTCTCCACAGTGTATGAAGAGGGCTGTGGAATCCCTGGAAGATGAGCAGAGATGGTCTGCAGAGAGACACCCAGCAAATACGCTGAGAACATATTCTGAGAAACAGACTCCACTGCTGACCTGAATTACCCTCTCTATGCCTTCCCACATTATTCTTGGACAAATAGCAGATCTAGATGGAACATTAGATATTGAAAAATACACAAGGAACAGAAAGGATTCAACATAAGACCTAGGTACATATTCAACAAAATGAGAACATGTCCAAGACTATTATAAGTAACAACAAAATGCATACACTTTAGAAGAATTACTTGGGTTAGAAGAGAATATTCCAGACAAACCATTTCCTATATTTTCCACATAAAAAATTAGTGGGCTTCCCTGGTGGCGCAGTGGTTGAGAGTCTTCCTGCCAATGCAGGGGACACGGGTTCGAGCCCTGGTCTGGGAAGATCCCACATGCCACGGAGCCACTGGGCCCGTGAGCCACAATTACTGAGCCTGCGCGTCTGGAGCCCGTGCTCCGCAACAAGAGAGGCCGCGATAATGAGAGGCCCGCGCACCGCGATGAAGAGTGGCCCCACTTGCCGCAACTAGAGAAAGCCCTCGCACATAAACGAAGACCCAACACAGCCATAAATAAATAAATAAATAAATAAATAAATAAATAAATAGATAAAATTAAAAACAAAAATTAGTAAGATGATGAACTCGAAGAGATGTAAAACATCAAGGTATTGACCTTGTAGTTTTCAAGGCCCCTCTCAGCCAAAGACCCACTGGGAATCCCACGTCTTCTGGGGTCACCCTTTTTGGTGACTTACCCTTCAGATTCCACCACATCCTCTGGACTCTGCTCTCTGCCTCAGCCCAGAGCAACCACTGTGTCTGCCTGGATTCCAGCTTTCTATGTTGCCCTCAGGAAATTATATACAGTCATGGGGCTGGGACAATCATGGGTCTTACCTCATGGATATTCTTTCTCTTAAGGACTTCTGTCTTGCACTGTCTGTTGTCCAAGGCTTGGGCCCAGTTGCCTCATATTGAGGGCTGAGGTGTCCATCCTGCAGCCATTTACAGAGAAGAATTAGTGTAGCACCAGTTACCTCATCATAACCAGAAGCACAGGATGTCGCTTATTTTTATGTCCAAATTGAATTCCTCTTCTAACCAGCCCTTTGCAACTATCATTGCTTTTGTAGTTACTGGGTATGGTGGACTTAATATTGTTCACAAAACATGTAAGAATATGCACAAACACAGAACAACATGTCAGAGATGAAGGCTGAAATAGCTCATAGCTTCTATTATCTCTTAGTGACAGACACGTTGCTGAAACTAAGCTCTGCTGTGTAGCTTTGCTTGTATTAGTGAAAATTCATTAAAAGTAAGTTTTTAAATAGAGAAGATTCTGGATCCAAATTGCTAATCCCTACCCCTGCCAATTAGTGACTTAGTTTAGTAAATATTGCAATGTGACGTCAGAAGGTATATTTGTAACATACACTCACCTTGAGTCACTCACCATCAATCTTACCTAAATCAGGTAAGAATAACTTCACTTATAGAAATTCTTTCAGAAGGAAATCAATGATGAGTGAAAGTTTGGGAAGGTCGTGAAGATGCAGGGGAGGAAGACTCAAGCAAGGAGTCTGGGGCCCCAAAACTGAGGCCAAGCATTACCGAGTAATAGCTCTGTCCAATTGCTAAGAAGATTCCCAGGCAGAGGATTGCAACCAGTCCACAGCCTGTGGTGCACTTTTGTAAAGTGTGGCTTCTGGGATGTCAAAGGATGATTTGAGGCTCTGTATTTGGTTGTTTTGCCATCTCCCTTCCTGGCTTTTGTAAGTGCAAGTCTTCTTAGCATTGAGAACTGACTGGGTTTTCTAGCCTCCTGAAGAAGCCCTGAGCACTGTTCCTCCCTTGTTAGAAACTTAAGTTTGTTGCCAACCCAACTGGGCAATGTGACAATAGTTGACTGTGTTATGCGCTTTTTGAAGTTCTTTATGTGTATCAACACACATAATCGTCACAAGAACCATATGAAGTAGGTATTATTATTCTTCCAGGTTTATAGATAAGAAACTGAAAATAAAGCTTAAGTCATTTTCCCCAAGGGTCCACGGCTAGGAAGTGCAGAGCTGAGAGTCAAAGCCAGGCTCTTCCCAGAGTCTGAGCCGTTCTCCACTCTGCTTTCCTGCCTCTCAGTATACTGAAGTGCTTACTAAGTGCTGCAGATTCCTGGAGAGCTAGGAATTTCTGCTCTACCAAGAATTTTCCAGAATATTCAGCTTGTGTTGTAGGTAAAAATATACTTTCTCCTCTGCCCTGGCTATCACTTTTCAATGGACACCACCTATTTCCTTTTCTCTTCAATGAACATCTGTTTCACAGAATCTAGGTGACCTGGTTAGAATATTGCAATTGGAGAGAGGTGGGTGGTGTTGCAGTGAATTCCAGCCAAGGCAAACCTTCAAACCCAGCAGCCCTAATGCTCTCCCACACAGTGAACAATTTTGTTTGGTGGACCAGTTTCGATTTAGCATCCAAGTAACTTGTCACTGCTTGGTTTACACGAGAGGGTGTACTGTGTGTGAGCATGTGTATGCATAAAACTGAGTTTCTTTCCACCTTTATATCTCAGGCCAGATGGCTCCGGGGATATAACTTGAAAGCATTATAAGTGGAAACAATTCTATTTACTTTCCTGCCACGCATTTTCTATGTAGAAAAGGATTCTTTTCTATTAAAAAAAATTGCTAGAGGACAACATTAGTTTTATCTTATATATTGAAGGCAATTTATCACCTTTCAATTTGGAAGGAGTTAACTGATGTGAACTGATTTTCACAGCCGTGCCATGTGTTATGTTAGTGTGCTCTGCTCGGCAGATACAGAGTAAGTGACTTTGTGTTGTAGGTTGGGTTGACCTTGAATCAGTAACTATAAAACGCTGCCTTCTCTGTTTGAAATGAAACTTTACTTTCATTCCTGCTTCTGGACACACAAGCCTCTGTGTTCTCTCTGTGAAATCCACAATAATGAATGTGTATGTCTTGATTTTCGCTCATTCCTCCATTCATTATTCATTCATGTATTCAAATGAGCATCTGAGAGTCCACATGAAGGCACTGTGTCAGATGCTGTGATGCATGTAGGACACCGCTCTGGAGAAACTTCTAGTCTCAGAGCTGACCTACCTGTGGACATCAGCTACCATGTGCTATGAGCACCACAGTGGAATGTGCATCCCTGAGGATCCTTGACAAGGGAGAGGTGATTGACTGGGCAGAGGAGGGGAAAAGCACAGAATACTTCACAGAGAAGGTGCTAATTGAACTGTTTCAGAGAGGGATGAAAAGCCATGACACAGAGAAAGATGGGAAGGTATTGTGATCAGAGCACATAGCATGTGTAAAAAAAAGGACCACATGATGTATGTACCACGGCTTGTTCTGAAAGATGTGATCCTACTGGGGTGAATCTAGGATGTGTTGGGCCAGCATGAAAAGAGAAGTTAAGAGAAACAGTCTGTGGCTGGATTATGATGAATCTTATAATCTATGACGAAGAGTTTGGATTTTATTCTGTGATTTCTAAAGAGTTCTATGTGTGCAGAGGAGACTGAGAGAACAAGAGAAAGCAGAGACTAAATAAGCAGTTGGACGGTGCTTACTTTTTAATAGAAAATATAAGACAAATTAGAAAGTACAGGAGAAATTATTATTTTTTTCCTTTCAACCTGAATTTAATTTTTTTAAAGTAATGAGCTTTTCCATGAGGCAATGTTACTTTCACATTTGTATATGCTCAGAAAATGAGGCACCCTTTAATTTCTAAAGACATATTTCCTCTGAACTCTAAAGCAGGGAGGTGGGTAACCTCCTATGACACCAACACTATTATTAGTGTCATTATTCCTTTGTTTCAGAATATTTTGTCCCATTGTCCAAAAAACTAACCAGCGCAAAATAGCTTCTTTATGGGACTAAAACATAACTAAGTTTCTGTGTTCTGAGGCCTTGCTGTTAAACAAAAGAAAATGTCTTTCTAGGTTCCCTAGGCAATGTGTTTAGCACTTGTGTTTGGGAATATACTAAAATGTTGTCCAAAGTCAAATACAGGGCATGTGTCAGTACATGAGACAGAAGGATTGGGGACAGGCAGAACAGAAAATCGGAAACCAAAATGAATAAAAACAGGAGTTTCGGAGGGAAGAGAACTAAGAATTATTTTTTAAATTTCTAACAAAAAAGATTTTATTGTGGTAAAATATACACAACATAAAATTTACCATTTTTACTATTTTTAAGTGTACAGTTCTATGGCATTAAGTACATTCACCTTGTGTGTCCATCCTCTCAAGAACTTTTTCATCTTCTCCAGCTGAAACTCTGTGTCCATTAAACAATAACTCCCCATTCCTTCCTCCCGTCAGCCCCTGGCAACCAGCATTCTACTTCTGTGTCTATGAATCTGGTTATTCTGGAACCTCATATAAATGGAATCATACAATATTTGTTCTTTTATGCCTGTCTTATTTCACTTAGCATCATGTCTTTGGGGTTTATCTACCTTGTAGCCTGTGTCAGAATTTCCTTCTTTCTAAGGCTGAATGATATTCCATTATATGTATGAACCACATTTTGTTTATCTACTCATGTTTCAATGGACATTTGCATTGCTACCACCTTTCAGATATTGTGAATAATTCTGCTATGATATGCATGTAAATATATCTGTTTGAGCCTAAGAATTCTTTATCTGCACCATAAGGAGGAAGTAGCAATAACATGCTACTTAAGGAAGATTTGGGCAACATTAGACAAAATGTAATAGTATGATGCTATAACCATCTTTGAAACACCTCAATTTTTATCAAAAAGTCAAATGAGGCCATTTTGGTTAAAGGGGAACAATATCACTTGGTTGAATATAAAGGTAAAAATGGATATGAACAAAGTAAATTGAATTAAAGGAGAAGAAAAGATTAATTATGAGTAGAGAAATCAGGAAATGCTTCATCAAGATGGTGGCTTTTAGCTACACTTGACCTTTCTCTGCCAAGACTGCCCTTGTATGGGAATGGTTTTAGTACAGTAGCTTTCAGAATGTCAGAAGGAGAAGCTTCTCAGTGTGTGTGTACAGTAAACTCTGCTTGTTTCATGAAATTTAACCTCTAGAGAGCATCAATCTTTCATTATGCAAATTTGGCTACCCATGAAAAGGTCACTCAGAGAACTGATCTCCATTTTCTCCTGCCTGCCCTCTCAGCTCTCCTGATTTCATGTAGAATGTATGATTCCGTGAAACAATTCTTCTAAGGAATACCAGACATAAGCGTGAGTGCAAAAGTTTTTTACCCCAACATCCTATTCTCACTTGCCAGTAAAATAAACGTTAAGACACAACTTTTCCTCCATTTAAAGATCGTAATTGAGAACTGTCAAATGCCTATAAAGGGCACAGGGGACTTTTTGGTAATTAAAAGTTCTAAATGTGTAATTTAAATAGGCTCCAAGAAGAAATGGAACCTCCCAGTAGTGTTTGAAATGGCAACTGTCTCATGCAATAGCAGCAGGCAGTAATGGAAAATCCTGCTTTGGCGGAAAAAAAGAAATAGGTTTCATCGTTAACGGTGTGGCAAAAAGATTTTGTAAATTAACGCATAAATCAGTCCACTTTTATTTTAATTAGCTTAGCCAAAAACACTATGAGAAAAAAATTTTGTTCGAATTTAGAATGAACTATAAATCACTCACTAATTTAATGATGCGCATACAGAAGTGCAGAAATCCTAAGTATACAGCTCAGTGAATATTCACCAGTGACCACACCCATGTAACTGCTGTCCAAATCCAGAAAGTAAACATTGTTAGCACTCCAGAAAGCCCTGTCTTGCTCCCTCCTCATTACTATCTGCCCCATCCCCAGAGGAGACCATTTTCTGACTTCTAACCACGTTGATTAATTTTGCCTGTTTCTGAACTTTATATGAATGGAATAAATATAGATGGACTAATATAGTATTTTTTGTGTCTGGCTCCCTTTGGTCACCATTATTTTTATGAGATAAATCCGTATTGTGTGAAGTTCTAGATTTTTCTTTCCTATCCCTATATAATATGTTTGTGTAAATATACCACAATTTCATTATTCATTCTTTTATCGATGGACATTTGGATAGTTTCCAGGTTTGGGCTATTAATAATAGAGCAGCTATAAGAATTCTAGTATATTTTAGTTTTTAGTGTATGTACATTTCTGTTGGGTACGTGCCTAAGAGTAGAATTGCTGGGTCATAGATTACTCATGTATTCAGCTTTAACAGACACTGCAAAAAGTTTTCCAAATGGTGTGCCAATTAAAATTTCTATCTGCAATGTACAAAAATTTAAATTGCTCCACATCCTTGTCAACACTTGATATTTTCCATCTTTTTCATTTTAGCCATGTTGGTGCTAATTTATATTTCTATCATGAATAATAAACTTGGCCAGTTTGATATCCTCTCTTAATGAAGTGCCCTTTCAAGTCTTTTGCCCATTATTTCTTGGGTTGTCTGTCTTACTGATTTGTTACAGTCTTTACATGTTCATATATATATATTCATAAAATGTATATGTGTGTAAGGGCTCTTTGTCAGATAGAGATATTGCAATTACCTTCACCCACTCTATAGGTTGCCTTTTTACTCTCTTGATGATGTATTTTGGGGAATTAAAGTTTTCAATTTTAAGGTAATAATATAATGTACAATTTTTTCTTTATGATTGGCACATTTGGAATCCTTTTTATATTGTTTTTCTAAAAGCTTTTTTGCTTTACCTTTTAATTTAGATCTGGATTCCATCTGGAATTGGTTAATGTTGTTATGTTAGAGGTTAAGATATACATGTATGTGTGTGTGAGTGTGTGTGTATCTTTTGCCTAGTATCATTTATTGATTAAAAAAAACTTCCTTTCCCCATCACAGTGCCTCGTCACCTTTGCCATTAATTTCATGTATGGCTCTGTTTCTGGACTGTCTGGTCTATCCTTTGGTCACACATTTATCCTTATGTTAATCCCATGCTGTCTTAGTTACTATAGCTCTATAATAGGTCTAGCTAGCTAGTAATGTAATTCCTCCCAAAGACCTACATTATTATGGTAACAGCTTTTTTCATAAAAGCAAAAATCCTCTTCTTCTTTCGGTTAGCGAAAACAGACACTAATGTAAGTCTTACTTTCCTAAAAGGGAAGTGGCATAAAGTGAACTTCAGAGAACGGGGAACAGTCTTCACTTTATGCCATTTCAGTTTATAAAAGAGTTCATAGGAAGCTCTACTTTCCAATAGCAGGGGAAACCTGTTTTAACATCTCTCAAAACATTGAGTCTTGCAATTCCTTAACACTATATAGCTCTCCATTTACCTTGGTCTTCTCTAATTTTTCTCAATAGTGTTTCTAGTTTTCAGTGTAAAGATCCCACATTTGTCTTCTACTTGTTTGTTACTGGTCTATGTTGAAGCCCAATTGATTTTTGCAAATTGACCTTGTATCCAGCAACTTTGCCAAATCAACTCTTATGTAGTTTCTCTATAGATGTTTTTGAATTTTCTATATACAAAATTATGTCATCTCTGAATATTTCTCTTTCTTCCTTTCCTATTCTTATACATTTTAATATTTTGCCCTTGTTTACTGAACTGTCTAGGACTTACATTAAGTACAGTGCTGAAGAGAAGTGATGCTAGTGGGCATCCATGTTTCATTCCCAATCCCACAGCTAGGTTTAACTATTTCACCATTAAATATGTGTTTGCTATATGATCTTACAGCTTCCCTTTCTTAGAGTAGAAAGTTCCCATCTATTTCTGTTTCCTGAGAAAACTTTGACCTGCTGTTGAATTATACTAAAAGTGCTTACTGCATTTATGAGATTACATGATTTCTCTCTTTTGTTCTCTTAATGCATTAAAATATATTGACTGATTATCAATGTTAAACAACTTTGCATCCTGGAATAAACATTACCAGGTTGTAATATATTATCCTTTCTATATTTCACTGCTTACAGTTTGTTTAGAATTTTTGCATTTATGTTCTTCAGAGATTAAACTATAATTTTTCTTTCTTGTAATGTCTTTGTCGTGTTTTGAGATCAACATAAGCTTGAGTTATTTTTTAAAAACAGGATGAGGGTTGAAATTCACTTGTATCCTTATATTTTTAAATGGGAAAAAAAAAAATCAAAGCCAGATGAGTCACTTTATTGTGATTGGTTTTCATTTCATTTCTTCCACTTCCGTTTCCAATATTGATCTATTCTCTGTAATCTCATAACTTGGAAGTTTTAGAAAGTCTCCTTCCTTTTCCATCTCTTTACACCTTAAGCCTCAGAGCTCCTCTTATTGTATGTGTAAGTGATGAACCTTCTCATGACTAGTGCAGCTAAGTGGAGATTCTCTCTTTCCCCAGGCTTCTCCACATGCTTCCAAAGCAGGGCAGAGGCCTGGTCAGTCTCGGTTACTCCAGAGGAGGTAAAGGGAACTACATGATAGCTTCAACTGGTTCCCTCTTATACAGATTTCCTGCTTCTGACTTCCTCTTAAAAAAGCAGTCCCTTCTGTACGTTGTTCTCTTTGGAAGAATTATTATTCTTTGAGTCATAAAATACTTTAGATATACAGAGTGGGTTGAGTGACCCATTAAGTAAGCATTCTGTGTAGAGGTGAGCAGGGGCCTATTTTAACAAATGTGATAAAAAATAAATCCTCTTTTTGTTCTTCTTGATCTCTGTGGATATGTTAGTGAAAAGGTAATTCCCAAATTAAGGTCCATATTAGCGTTTGAAAGACATTTTTCGTTGTAAACACAGAAAGAATTGGTATTGTAGAATAGCAACTATTTTACATGAAACACGGTGCCATATTTCTATCATTCTGACCTCCCATGACCTTGAAGATTGACTGTTGGGTTGTGAGGGGAGAGGTCACAGTTACTAAGATAATTACAGTTGTTTTACTATGTCTGGATCTGCAAGTGCTCTCTGGGCCCCTCAGGTCTCTCTTTCTTCTCTCTTGCCATCTTTCTTTGCTGGCATTTAAGAACAGCCACATAATGGACAGACACATGAGAGACCGCCCCACCTGCCCCCCACACACATATTTAAGAAAACATGAAGACTTTGGAATGGAGTGGGGAGGCCAGTGTGTAAGAGCCAGCTTCTGTTCTATTTACTTCATGTGTATTTCTCAAGAGAAAGATGTTCCCTTTCAAGAGCCTGGGACCACCCAGGACAGCGAAGGAGCCTGAGACAGATGGCCTCATCAGGTGGGCCTCTTTGGGCAAAAGTTGTCTTACTTCTCAAGAGATTGGCTGGGGAATTCAGTCACATTGCACAACAGATCCTGGGATTTCAAACTTTAATACACACAAATTTTGCTAGGGCGTGAGGGTGCATTTACAGCAATCCCTAGCATATCTTCCTTTCCAAGCCCCCCCGGTCTTCTGCCTGAACCACCCCACTTCTTACTTATTCCTTGATTCCTCCCACTCCCAGCAAATCCCTGTAACAGGGCACTGACCTACTTGAAAGTCAGCTTGCAGATTTAAGAATCCCGGTCCTTTCCAAGTCTCTGTGGTTGCCACATTCATTACTCATAAAAGAGACAGGGAGCCCCAACTCTCCACGGAGCCTCTGGTCTTTACTTTACTTTATTTATTTGTTTATTGATTTTGCCACAGCTCACACTGGAGCCCAGGGAGGGTCAGTCTACACCACCAAGTCTGTGAGCACTCAAGCTTTGCTAGAAAGAGCCATCAGATCTAGCATCTCGATCAGGTAAGAGGGTGGCGTTTTTTTTAAGATTAGCTCAACCAAAATGTTATGTTTTCATGATTGTTCATACATGTGTGATTTGAAAGATGTTACTGTTCATATGGAGGCAAAGAAAAAAAGTCTTCCTGCATGTGCAATACTTAAAAATAACAATACCGAATGTAAATAAAAAGGGAAGGCACTTCCTGTAGGTTTGTGAAGAATTCTGAAAATAGCTTCCAGCCTCTGCCAATGTTAATACAGTTACACAGCCAGCATTTCCATGAAAGCATTGGTACCCTGGGTGTTTGTACTCATAAAATTGTGCAAGTGTCTGCAGCCTGGATGATCTGCTCGCCACAGCCTGTCTTACATACAGTGAGTTGAGATTCCTTGGTTCTCGTGCCTACTTTTTAACCCCCAATTAGAAAGGTGGCAGTTATGTACCCTCTGATGTCCAAAGGGTTTCAGGACTGTGCTGTATTTTGTAAAACAGCATGAAACCTGGCTGTGTCATTAAATCAACACACTGAAGGGATTTTCATCCTTCTGAGAGTATGCATGCGTACGCCTGCACAAGGGTGGCCCGGGGAACTTTCCTCTCATTCACCACAAAAATGAAAAGGCTTTCTCTGTGTTGATGAAAACAATCATGGTTTTTCAAAATATTTTCACTTAATTATCTCATTTAATCTTCACAAAAATCCAGTGTAGTACAGAAGCCAGAAGGTACGATTTTCAACTTAGAGATGAAGAAACAGAGTCAGAAAAGGCACAAAATTGAATGCGTTGAATTTTCAATTTCATGGTATATTAAAACATTTTAAACTAATTAAGGAAGGCATTTAAGGTAGCAAACTTAGTATTTTGGCAAATGAGGACATTAAAAAAAAGTGTTCATCAATAATTATGATGACAATCAGCGCCACATGCTGTACCACACACTTACCCACTTACTGTGGGCTGTGAAATCGTGGGCAGTGAAGTCCAAATTCCCTGGGAGATACCAGTTCTACCACTTAGAGGCTATGCGACCAGGACAAATCAATTCCCCTCTTGGTACATCATTTTCCTTGCTTATGAGATAAACTAATAGCATGTATCTCATAAGATTGTTGTGAGCATTACATAAGTTAATATTTGTCAAGGGCTCAGAGTAATGTCTGGCTCAGAGTAAGCACTATAGCTATTTGTTAAATGAGCAAATAATCTCACTTAATCCTCACAACCACCCAAGAGATGAGTAGCAAGGTTAACCAAGTTGCCAAAGGCCACACAGCTAACAGGTGGTAAAAATAATCCTCTCACCCAGAAAACTTGAGTCCAGAAGCCGCACACTGAAGGGCCATGCAATACTGAGCATTAGCTTTTAGACTGTATTTTTTAAAGGGGGCATTTTAACCCCAAAAGTTAAGTAGAATTTAGTGTTAGAATAAAGGGCAATCCTCCTCAGAAAACAGTTAGAAATTATACAAAGTCATAAATGTATAGTTATATTTTTATTTACTTAATATTTGTATGCATATAATTATATGTTTATATGCACTGTATTGTGATGCTTCTAACATTTTTATTATGTAACAATAAAAACTTGGCAGTAGGTGGCATTGGCTCATGGAACACGTTGGAACTATTGATTTGGCATACTGTTCCAGGGGACTCTTGGACAAATTCTCTTGTATATGTCTGAAACCCACCCTATTGCCACCTGGCAAGCAAGGCACAGTAGCATATGTGCACTGTTTTCCCAGAAAGAAAATTCCAGATGTTGTAATAAATAAAAGCTATAGAGCTTGTTTCATTCTTTTAACGTTGCTGTTAGAGAAGAAAGAGTGACCTATGGAACTTGCCTCATATAAAGTAATAGAATCATGAGTGGTTGTTAACCATGGCCTTCCATTACCTTCAAGGGAGGTACAATTAAAGAGTTCAGGACATGCTCAAATTCCTAGTACCACTTCGGAGAGGTCATCCGGATGTCTCTGTCCTTTACCCACCAGAAAAAAAGAGTAGTGAAAACTCTAGGACTGCTCAGACTTTAGATGAAAGAATTCTTAACAGTAGAGGGATGAAACCTGTGTGGGTAATATCTGAATGGGGTTTAATGATGATTTGGGTAGAGAATAAAAAGTCAAAGCAATACCTTTGACTCATCTTTTTTTTAAAGCTAATGTTGAATTTTTAAATTAAAACATTGTTGATGTACATTACATTAGTTTCAGATGTACTACATAATAATTTGACATTTGCAGACATTATGAAATGCTTACCATGATAAGTCTAATAACCATCTGTCCTCATACAAAATGATTACAATATTATTTACCATGCTCCTTTTGCAGTATATTACATCCCCATGAGTTATTTATTGACTGGTGTCTTGGTACCGGGAAATTTCTGTCTCACTACTTATCAAAGTGACTCCTGATTTGGGTAAGGTCCTGAACAATTCCTCAAGCTTTCATGGCTAATATAGTCAGAAAAACTTCCTGACCCTTGAATCCTAGTCCAGGGGTATTTTCATCCTATGATACTGGGTCTTGGTGGTATTGACCTTCAGGACTTTGACACACAGTCTGGTGTTCTGGCAAGTTTTCTTGTAGGTCTTTCTTCAGCCTGATCTGACTCAGTGAACATAGTAATTACCATGTTTCCTGTGGACACCAGCAAGACTCTAGTTCCAGAAGCTTTGCATACAATCACACTGTAATCCTTTGTGTGTGTAGTAAAATACACATAACGTAAAATTTACCATATTACGCAATTTATATGTACAGTTCAGTGGTATTAAATACATTCATAATGTTGTGCATCGATCCATCTCCATTAACTCTTTTCATCTTGTAAAACTGAAATTCTATGACCATTAAACAATGGCCTGCCATCACCACCTCCCAAGTGCCTGGCAGCCACCTGTCTACTTTCCGTCACCATGATTTTGCCTACTCTAAGTACCACATGTAAGTGGAATCATACAGTAGTTATCTTTTTGTGACTGGCTTATTTCACTTAGCATAATATCCTCAAGGTTAATCCATGTTGTAGCATATGTCAGAATTTACACACTGGAATCCTCTTAAAGCTCAAGAAAAATATCCTATTTTACCTAATGTATGTGGGAGCACTCAAAGAAAAATGGCAATCTAACTTAGAAAGCAGTAACTGATCTCTCTACTTTTTGACCACAAAGATGATTAGAAATACAGACAATATATTTCTCATATAATTCTTATCGTTAGAAGTTTTTTATTCATAAATGAATGTTAATAATAAAATAACATAATTAACTCTTTTCTCACTCTAACTTTTTAAGTTATTTAATTCACTTTGATGGCTAAAATCATCATCCATATGCAGATGATTCTAAAGTCTATTTTTTAAATTTTGACTTCTTATCTGGATTCTTTTTCTTTGTAATTATTGCTGGCAATGTGCATCCACTTACTCCATCACCACTGCAAATCAGCAATCCCCAAAGGGACTCGGCATCCTAGTCCCATCCCATCTCCCTTTTACCCTCCTACTGGTCATACAGTTCTTCCAGGACGCAAGACTGAAGTATTGGGATGAATTTTTTTAGTGTTTTCTGTCATTACTGCTTTTTCAATGTACCCTTAATATACTCTTTTCTCTTTATTCCAATGGTAATTTTAACCAGTCCTTAGGCCTCTGTTACCATAGCAGGTACTTTTCTCTATGGTAAGTCATTCTTTTCCACCTTCGTGCCACCATACAGTCTGCTGTAATTTAGAACTCCCCAAAACAGGATTTCCTTCTGCCATTTCCTAGGGTAAGAGAATACATGTCTCCTCCAATCATGTGAACCCCTTTCTAATTTTATTTCCTTCCATCACCTGCCTACTCCCCTACCCAAGACTTACCCAGTCTGAATTTGACAGATAGTTTGATTTGTTCACAATTTTTCCTCTCTTCCCCATTTTTGCCATGACTTCCCCCTGGGTATATTTCCCCACCCTACTGATATTGGGTGTGGACATGTCACTTGGTTTTGCCAAATGGAATGAACAGAAGGGACAAGATGTTAGTTCTGAGCCAAGGATTTAAAAGGCATGGCAAGATTCTGTGAGCCCTCCTGAGTTTCTGATATCTTCCATTAGAAACCATGCTCCAGATTATCATAGATCCTGCAGTCTGAGTCCTAGGATGAGTAAAGATCACTTGCAGACTAGAGTCAAATCCAGCTGAACCCAGGAAAGCTTAACCAGACACAGCAGAGGCATACCTAACCTGCAGACTCATGAGGAAGAAAGAAATGTTTGTTAGGGGAAGCCACTAAGATCTGGGGCTTGTTTGATACACAGCAACATTGCAGCAAAACTGACCAATACACTAACTTCCAACTCTATTTTTCACCTTAAAATATATCTCCCACTCTAATTAGGTTTTCTGCTCTCTGCATAAACCGGGCCTACCCCTGTCTCATTCATTCTTCCAGTGCCCTTCCTCTGCCCTCTCTACATTTACAAATCCCAGATCAAGCTCTCCCCCACATGCAAAGCTTTCTTTGACTCTCACTCTACATTGTCTGAACACCCCCTCAGGTTTAATAGGGGCCAAAATCAATATCATGTATTTTAGCTCTGATTCATTTCATTTTCATTAAAATAATTGACTCCTTGTTCACTCTTCATTCACAAATATTCACTTAATAGTCATTTTTATGGCACCTTGTTGAGAAAGCTGATTATCAACATCATAGAAAAAACCTTGGCATTGAGTCAAAAGACAAGCGTTCAAATCTTGCTTCTGCCACGTTTGCCTTATAAACTTGAGCAAAGCATATAACCTCTCTGAGTATCAGTCTCTTCAAATTTAAAATGGTGGCTGTAATATCAGATTCAGAGAGAAGATGAAATAAAATGAGTATATACTCTATACCTCTTCTTCACTTACATTCACTCACTCCCACCCCATTCCAGCCACTTTTTTTTATTCCTTCTGTTTTTGATGCAACAGTCATTTCATACAGATGTGTGAAATAATTGGAAAATTAGCATGCATTTTGTCAAACAGACAAAACCAAATCAATCACTTTCCAGTATTCATGCCACATCAGATTTAAGCCCAGAATTGCTAAGATTCATGTTAGGTAGAGTAGAAATTTAAGATATGTTTTCTTCTTTAGAGAATTTAATAATATATCCTAGAAGTCAAAGTAAAAAACACACTTGAAAACCATTAGAAAACAGTTAAAGAATAAATTGTGCAGTGTGGATTTTTTGAAGTTTAATGAAAAATAAATAATCCAAGTAGTCTAAGAAGTGAAGAAGTTTTCAAGAAGGAACTTGGGCTGAATATGTTAAAAAAAATCTGTAAGACAAGGGTAGGCAGTAAGTTGAAGGAATGGTGTTCCAGGTCGGGTATGAATAACACCAATGAAGCCCAGTGGTAAAGGAATGATGTAGTTTATGCAAAAATAGTGGAAAGATCAATGAATGTGCCAAGCAGAACACAAAATGAGACTGGGCGAGATAAGGAAGAACCAGGAAATAATAATGGGATTTTATGTGGCTGCTAAGAATAAACTATTATATGGACTTGGGCAGAACAATGGTCTAAAGGATAGATAAATGTAGTTTATTATTCTCCCAACTCTTGATAATTATACAAAAGCATTTTGCATTTGTTATCACTCTACTTTCTTTTCCTCTCCTCGAGACTGCATTGCATTTCCCCCTGGTGTAAACTTCTAAGGATTATGGTAAATTATAATCTTTATTATAATTTATAATTATAATCTTTAAAATAATTTAAAAATAATTTTTAAAAAAATAAAATCTTTTAATATTTAGAGTTTATTGGTCCTGATTTCTTTCCTCATTCCCTATATGCAGAGATGAGCAGGGAAGAAGGAGGAAATTATATCAATCTATCTTGTGATAAAATATTACAACATTTAGTAACTTGAAAACCTTTATGTCATGATGATCTTTCTCATTTCAGACAAATCATATTTATAAGTTTATTATATGCATATTTTCTATGCTTAAAATACCGACTTTCATCCTTTCTTCTATTCAAAATATAGATTTTGCATCCCTTACAAAATTCTCTTAAATTAGAGGCAGTTTTTTAGAGTAACTGTAGAGTCCAGATGAAAAAAAGTGTTGAATTTACAGAATTTACCATAATATTTATAGAGGGACTGAAGTTTGAACTTCCTTGGGGATCATGCACCATCTGTCTAAAATTATTTGGCTGGTAGATCAGAAAGCCCTGAGCTGTGACTTACTCTTCTCTTTATCAATAGTCATAAGGAAAGAGACCAGTATTTCTTTTGAAAGGTCTTGGTTTTTAAAATATTCTTACCCTGAAAACAAAAGTCCACTTAGTTATTTTGCCAAAATATGAGTCTGATATTAACACATTGACCAGAAGATAAACTGCATGGTTTATTACACAGGGAAGTACAGACTTGTGGATGAGAAGACAGATGACAGATACTGTTTCATTGTCTTTTTCTTTTGCTAAAACCTCTTTTCTCTCTTCCTAGACCTGAGGCATAGTGACATTAAGACTTCCAGTTCGACTGCCAAATATGTTAAATGATCCCATTCATGCCATCCAAATACTATTTGGTGGGGCAGGTTCAGCCCAGTGTTTTCCACTCTAAGGTTGGATTATAGTGCTCCCCTTCTCCTGCTATACAGCATGTGGGACAATGACCCAAAAACTTTTTATTTTTTTAACGTCTTTATTGGAGTATAATTGCTTTACATTGTTGTATTAGTTTCTGCTGTATAACAAAGTGAATCAGCTATACGTATACATATAACCCCATATCCCCTCCCTCTTGCGTCTCCCTCCCACCCTCCCTATCCCACCCCTCTAGGTGGACACAAAGCACCGAGCTGATCTCCCTGTGCAGCTGCTTCCCACTAGCTATCTATTCTACATTCTACATATGTCCATGTCACTCTCTCACTTCGTCCCAGCTTACCCTTCCCCATCTCCATGTCCTCAAGTCCATTTTCTACACTGTATCTTTATTCCTGTCCTACCCCTAGGTTCTTCAGAACCTTTTTCTTTTTTTTTTTAAGATTCTATATATATGTGTTAGCATACGGTATTTGTTTTTCTTTTTCTGACTTACTTCACTCTTATGACAGACTCTAGGTCCATCCACCTCACTACAAATAACTCAATTTCATTTCTTTTTATGGCTGAGTAATATTCCATTGTATATATGTGTCACATCTTCTTTATCCATTCATCTATCGATGGACACTTTTAGGTTGTTTCCATGTCCTGGCTATTGTAAATAGTGCTGCAATGAACATTGTGGTACATGACTCTTTTTGAATTATGGTTTTCTCAGGGTATATGCCCAGTAGTGGGATTGCTGGGACAATGACCCAAAAACTTTTTAGGAATTTTTCTTTCTGTCAAATCTTCTGAGACTAGTCACCCTTGAGGTCAATAAATACAATACCCAGAGTGAGCAAAAGAGAATGATTACAGAATGGACATATTTTCATAGTGGATATTTGCATGCTGAGTGAACTAGCTCAGGGGACCCTCTCTGACCAAAAGCAGCCAAAAAAACAAGGACTGGCAGAGCTCAAGAAATAAGATTCTGTAAGCCTGCTCTATAAAATCTGAATGTGCATTGTATTAGAAAAAAATGTATGATGAATCTGAATTTGGATAGTTTCTGTTCCTGAAATTCCGAAGAAAAAGGAATAAAGATTTCTGAGTCTACCTTAAACCACTCCCAAGAGGACCAGGGGACCACCACTATTCCTGGTGTCAAATACTTTATAGTGGTTTCCTGTAAAGGAAAATTCATGAGATGACATCATGCCTACAGGTGAAGATGTTAGAGCAAATCTTCAAGGATTCACTCCTTCCCAGTTTAACCCTGTCATTTTAGTTCATTCCAGCCCAACCTCTTCAGTGCACCTCAGTGTTTCCTTCAATCCTCATCCCTCGTGATCACCTCTATCTTTCTCTTTATTATGAGAAATACATTTCCAAGTCATGGAATTTTCATATTCTTTGGGAATTTTTAGATGATAAACCTGCCAGTACCAATTATCCTGTTGTAATTGCTTCCCTTTGTTTTCAAGGCATTTTCAAGATATCTAATACAATGTTATATGCATAAAAGATACTCATGATTTCCAAAAAAGACCACTAGACTGATTTGTAAAGTGCTTGAATAAATGGAGCTCTTATAAGAACACCAAACTTCTATAGCAACAGATTCTGGGCAAACAAACTGATAATAATTTAAACAGTAGGCACTCAAGACTCAAGTAGTCCACACACTACTTATTTTCAGTAGAAGGAATCGAGACGTAGCCCGCGTCATAGTTTACCGAGGTAGGGGCAAGTTTAGGGAGGAGACTGTGGCTGGAGGAGATGGAATCCCAGGAAGAGCCAAGTAAAACTTTAAGCTGAATCCTTGATTTCTTAGTGGCAGGTATGGCTCAGCAAATAAGGATTACCCTTGGAAATATTTAATAAAAACAGCCTGTTCTGTATGGCTTGGTGGTGCTGGGAAGCCCACAGTGTTAAGTATAGTCAAGCATTGCGCTTGTTGTTCAGAAGCCTGGGCATTCTTTTACTTTTTTTTTTTTTTTTTTTTTTGTATACAATGCATGTTCATTTATTTTACATTTACAAAAGAAATCGCCCACCTTCTGCCCCGTCTCCCCCAAAACAGTCTCTTTTTACAAACATTTAAAAATTAAAACTAGCAGGGGGGGTGACGGTGGTGGGATGAATTGGGAGATTGGGATTGACATATATACACTAATATGTATGAAATAGTTAACTAATAAGAACCTGCTGTGTAAAAAATAAATTTTAAAAAGTTAAAAAAAATTAATACCAAAGGAAGCTAGACAAGTGAATTTCAGTACAATTATTTTTCAATGTAGCTGTCATAATTAGAGTTTACCTTTCCTACAAGTGACTTATAGGGAAATCCTGATTATTGGCCAAAAGGAAAATCCCATGTTACAAGTTAGCAAATTCTAGTACAAAAATAGTCTGTTTGTTGGAGCAGCCTTTCCTTTTACATAGGTCTCAGGTCAGCCTACTGACTGCATAATACGCTAACTTCTCAGGGTTCTCTCTTTCACAGATGGCTCATTCATCATAGCTGAAGCAGCACGACACCCACAGCGGCAGGGGCTAGTGTCCACCTCAGGGCCATGCTGGAGACAGCAGGCCTGGTAGTGCCTCAGTGGCCCCAGGGTAGCTGGGCAGAGCCCCACTCCACATTGGGGGCCTGGAGGGAGGGACGAATTGCAGGCAGAGTGGCGCCCCTCTGAGGGAGCAACAGGCCCAGGGAGCTGGGCTGGTACTGGTGCAGGACAACCCACCTCCTACTTGTGTCTCCTCGTCTTACTGTAGCCCAGTGAGGTGAGAGGTGGTCCTGCACATCGTCAGTGGCAAGAGTGTGGCTCTGCCCTTGCTGTATCTGAGCTGGCCTGGGCAGAAGCCTGGGCATTCTTTACAGCTGGATCAATAACACCCAGGAAAAACTTTCTTCCATGATTTTCTCATCTGAAACTGAGTGAGAGTGATGGCACTTTCCCTGACACCCAGTGTGGTTTTGAATTCAAATGATGGAATCCAGAGTTCAGCAAAGAGTTGGCACTCAGAAAGCATTTGTAGAGTAAATAACGAATGCTGACAATTTAACCCAACCACGTGTGAGTGTGCACTATTCAAATTATTCACTACTGTCCTAACGAAGTCAGGAAAGCAGAACAAGGTATTTTCTGAGACCTTTCCACAACTTACCTTTATTTTCATGTTCTAACATTGCTGTTCCTGTTCCTTGTGTTTACATGTGATCTAAAAAGCAAAGGCAATTTTCAAATAATTAAATAAATACGGTCCCCTCAAGGAGCTAGAACATCACACCCTGTCTCTGAAGGGTGAGCTGTGCATGGTGACACCTTTCCAGAGGACATACTATAAAGAGGAGTGAAAAGAGTAACTTTACAGTGGGGGAAATCAGACAAACACTCCCTCAGCCAGGTGACCAAGGTCAACATCAGCAGTGATGTCATGTAGATAGTATGTACCCTTGACAGATGGGATGAGAATAACACTTACGCTCTGTCATCTTTCTCCAAAAAACTTTAACCCCAGTCTAATCATGAGAAAAACATCAGATACCCCAAATAGAAGGACGTTCTACCAAACACCTGACGAGTCCTCCTCAAAACTTTCCAGATCATGAAAAATAAGGAAAGTCTGAGAAAGTCACAGTATAGAGGACCCTAATGAGATATGACCAGTAAATATAATAGGGTATCCTGAATCTAGGATAGAAAAAGAACAATAGATAAATACAAGAGAAATCTGAATAAAGCATGGACTTTAGTTAAAATTAACTTAGTTAATAATGTATCAGTATTGGTTCACTACTTGTGACAAGTTTCTCACATTAATGTAAGACTTTAACAACAGGGCACACTGGATGCCGGGCGTATGGGAACTGTGTACTATCTTTGCTACCTTTCTGTACCCCTAAACCTATTTTAAAATAAAAAGTTCACTTAATAAGATCAAAGGCATGATCTTCTCAAGTCAATTTTAAGGAGAGTCCTCCTTTGCTCTGCCTACTATTTGTAGAACCCGGCCACATGGATTCTATTCCTTTTTAGATACTGTGTCTTGGGTTTGGATTCGCGCGCATGCGCGCTCCCCTTGTCTCATGCAAAGTAGTTTCCATTTTGTATACATTAACTAAAACAAGGCTAAGGCTGCTTGGCGGATGCCAGTTTAGACATATATATACCCTCTTCCTATTTAGTAAATAATATGAATATATTATGAGCAACATTACATAGAATTTTTCTGGGAAGTATTATAATATAGCTTGAACATCCAGAATGGTGCCTGAAACATTTTGGACAAAGAATGATAGTAAATGAAGTTAATAACAAAACACTAGATTAGGAATTTGAAGAATTAGACCTTAACTCTATCTCTGTTACTAAATTACTGGGACAAATCTGACCACATCTCTGAGCTTTAGATGTTTTATTTCAAAATGATACATAGGGATTCTGGTCATTCAACTGGAAAGTGATGTTCATTGGTGTTCATCCTAATTTACTTTACTGCCACTTGAGAAAGCATCCTGAGTGTATATTTGTCACAACTCCTTGCTACAAAAAAAGGAGAGTTAGGTATTTAGATGGAAGCAGAAATTATATTCCCAAAGCTGGAGCTATAAGCACAGTCAGCTAACCCTTCACCAGCACCAGAAAGGGAAACACACACACACACACACACACACACACACAGCCCACCACCACCACCCCCCATGCTGCTTGAGAAAGTGATGGAATCCCCAGAAGCTCCTTCCATTCCTCCTAACTTGTTGAAAAGTTTGAGGTGCTAGATGCTACTATCTACTACTTGTCTTTGCTTAAAGAAAACAAGAGTAGAGAAATTCTGTTCTCTTTTCCTACAAGTCTGTGTATGGAGGCTGTACGCATGTGCTGAAACATACAGCCTAGTCCTTAGATTTTCTCTTTGGTGATGAAAAATTAGTTACCTTCTTTATTGGTGAGGCATCAGGGCTAATAGAGGTGCTTTTTGCCTGAACTTTCATTGTCCTAGTCGCAAATCCAGAGTTTGATGCCTTCGTTGATTTCTGTTAGAAGCAGAGAGCATGTCTTCCTCCTTAATGTAAAATGCCACTGAAAAACTGTGCTCTGGGAACGGTTGTTTAACATGAGGAAAAGCAGAATTTCACTTAAGAAAAATCAAAGAAGTAATTCACCAGTGATTCCCACAACTCTTTGGAGAAGCTTGGGCAGCCACAATAAGTTTATCATGTTGTTGAAACAGACAACAATCTAAACCACCCAGGGGTCTGTGGGAAATCAAGCCCCATGGGGTGGAGTAGATAGAAGCTTTCTGGGAGAAATTCCCAGGCAACTTGTGAGTGTGGTTCTAAACCAGACTGGTGGGAATTTCCAAACTAGACAGCACTTTGGGGGCCAGGGCAGAGGAATAGGAGATCTTTTTCTTCTGGATTGGAGCTGGGAATGTTTCTTATGAGCAAAAACTAAGCACCCACAAGTTGGACTGGTTTCTTAGAGCCAAGTTATAAATGATTAATTTTATCAAGAAAAAGAAAGAGTGCCTCTCTGCTAAGCTTTGTAACGGGGGGGGGGGGGCGGATTTTGTATAAATTTGTGTAAAATATTATGTGGGATTAGCATAGCCAGCCAGGAATTGAGCTCCAGGAGCCAAGAGGAGGATGGGAGCTCAGCCAACAGGAGAAGCGGGAGATGATGTGGATGGAGCTCGCCAAGCTAAGGAGGCCGGCCAAACCCGAGCTACAGTAGCAAAGAAAGGAGACATGAGAGGCTGGCTCATCTGAGGGTGTTATCATTATTATTATTGCTGTTGTTATTTATACAATACATTTTCACCTCCTCTTTCTCCCAAATAATTTTCTCACCACTTTCAAGTTTAGTAGAGTATATGATTCCTAAAGAGGGCAGCAGGAAAGTTCATCTGCTTTTCAGGTTCAGTTTGGCCGAGCTGGTCTGAGCAGAGATCCACTGGGTTGGGAGGTGGAGGATAGGGATACAGGTGGCGCTCCAGGTCTTCCACAACTGCTGGAAGCCCACAGTAGGGAGGGCTGAATGTAGAACATGGGGCTCCACATTATTTACTCCAGAATCCCACATTAGAACCACGTTAGCTGTTCCCAGAGAGTCCATAAGTCTTCGCTTTGGCTTACTCTTTCCCAAGAGTTAAGAACGGAAGCTACCAACACATATCAGGATAGGCCTGATTCTGTCTGCTCAACTCCACTCCTGATAATTGGGTTGCTCAGCCACATTCCTACTGGGATAAAAGCACAAGGGATTGGTCACAACGAACACACTGGGGACACACACAAGAAGTCACTTTGCCACTGTGGCCTGATGTGGTCAGAACCTAAGCACACACCTATGGACCCCCTCCAATCCCCCAGGATGATCCTGGGCTCCTGGGGAAGACTCCAGGTAGCAGCCAGCACCCCACCCACTGAGGCAGGGTGCCCCTCTTCACACTCAAGCAGCCCTTCTTTTCTCCTCTTCAGGCTTCCCTACACCTTCTCAACACGGAGGTCTAAACTGAAAGGACCCCAGCAATCTGTCAACAGCGACTGATGAAGGGGAGCCACCCCCTGACCAAGCCAGTAGGAACTGCCCTGCTCTGTCTCAAGAAGGAATTATTTCTGGCTCGACTTCCAACCCCTTCTGCACAACATACACAGTGTACGAGTGCGCAAGGCGAATCCCAGCTCAGAGGCCCTTATTCCAACCCATCCCCTGCCTGGCACCCACCCCCCGCAAACACGCAGGCACCCCGAGCAGAAACAGCCCTCCACCCCTTCAGCAAATGCTGTGGGCTCCGCTCCGCTGAGAGGAGGGTGACATTCTTTTCACTTTCAGCTGGAATGAAACCGACCATCTTCTCGTAAACACAAACTGAGAGATTCTTGTTTTCTGGAAAGAGACAGGGTGAAGTCTGGACTTTCTCCCTAAGCCATCGTGGAGGGAGTTTCCCTCGTGGAAAAGAGAGTCTTGCCAGCTGTGGCTGGCATCACAAATGCCTAGAAATGGATATTTCCAACCAAGGTCCCTTTGTCTGAGAATTTTTTTTTCGTCTAGTCCTACTTGGGGGAAGCCTACCTATGATTTGCTAGAGTCCAAGAAAATAAATTTTCCTGATTGGGTTGTCTTCTGGTGACCTGGGGTACAAGAGACCCATGAGTTTCCTAGGAAACTGCCACGCGCCCACCTTAATAGCCTGCGTGCTGGCGCAGGGGTGTGTTTGTAGAGAGGGTGGGGTATACAACAATTTACTGAGAACCAGGACATTTGTTCGTTTGTTTTTCTTATAATTCTCGTGACCACTTTGTGAGGTACAATAGTATTTTCATTTTACAGATGCAGTTACAGATTTTAGGTGCATAACTTCCCTAGGACACCTAACCTAATAAGTACTAGTAAGTTCTAGCCCAAGGGTTCAAAGCCAGGCCCCTCTGACTTCAAAGCCCAGGTTTTTGCTGCTGGGCCACCCATCTTACAAAGTCCTGGAATTCTGCGCCCCAGATGTTCTTAACCTGGCCACCCTGCCTGTGTCTCTCTCAGAATCAGAGCCTGAAAATAATGCTCGAGTGAAACTTCAAGATTGTCTGTGCCTACCCAGCCATGCCACCCTGCTCGGCTCCTGTAACAAATGAGAAAACTGAGGTCCCACAGAAGTGAGCCACCTGAGGACACACATTTAGTGAACTGTGAAGCCAACATCAAACATAAGATTTTTCTTTTTTCCTTCTCCTACAGTCATTTGAGCATGAAACAAAATCAGTAAGAAGGGAACAAACACAGTTCCCCTCATTTAGTTGTGAAATAGACACAAAGTCTAATGCTGTCAGGTGAGCAGACTTGTTTTCAGCCCTAGGACATGACTGATATTTTTACTTCCGCATGTGCATTTTCCATCTTGTCCCATCACAGATAATAAAAGCTACCAGAAGTGGAAGGAAAGACTTTTTGATAATTTAGAAGGATAAAAAATTATCTTCACTGAAACTTCAAACAGGAAGGAAACCTTTCTATACTTGCTTTTGTATTAAATTTCATGCTGCCCGAATAATCACACTAAGAGCAATCTTCTACACTTGTTTTTTCCTTAAACTTCACTGCAGGTAAATAAGCACATAAAGTCAGATTGTTCCTTCAGTAGGTGGTCTTATGCCAAAACCCTTATGTTCAGATCTTCTTCTGCTCAGTAAACAAAACCATTTTCTTGAGTTTAGAGATTCAAGAAAGTAAGATGATTCATCACTATTTGCTGATATTAAATGATATTTGATCTCTGCGTACAATCATCCATCTGCTATATCATAAACTCCTTCCAGGCAGGAATTTTTCTTATTAATCTGTATATTCTCAGTGCTGTGCAAAAAGTGATTGATCAGTACACATTTGAAAGATGAAAGACAGATAAATAGTGCTGGCTGACACTCAGGTTATCTATTCCCTTCCTCCTGGGAGTCAGGATCTATAATTGAAAACCTGATTGGGAAAGAGACCAGATTGCTTCTTTAAATGTGAAGGAGCTGGGCTTCCCTGGTGGTGCAGTGGGTAAGAACCCACCTGCTAATGCAGGGGACACGGGTTCGAGCCCTTGTCCGGGAAGATCCCACATGCCATGGGCAACTAAGCCCATGTGCCACAACTATGGAGCCTGTGCTCTAGAGCCCACAAGCCACAACTACTGAGCCTGTGTGCCACAACTACTGAAGCCCACGCACCTAGAGCCCGTGCTCCACAACAAGAGAAGCCACTGCAATGAGAAGCCTGTGAACCACAACGAAGAGTAGCCCCTGCTTGCCACAACTAGAGAAAGCCTATGCTCAGCACAAGACCCAATGCAACCAAAAATAAATAATAAATAAATAAATAAATATCTTTTAAAAATGTGAAGGAGCCACTTAGACGTTAAACTTTCCACCATTTATCCATTTCATTCACGTGTTGAGGCATCGTCCACTCCCCCTGCCATGTACCAGGCACTGGGCCGGGTGCTCTTAGCAGCTCATGTTCCATAACAGGAAACAGAGTAGCAAATATGGACAAGCTCAACAATAAAATTAAAAAAGAGAAACATTTAGTGTTGCCTATACACAACGGAATATTACTCAGCCATTAAAAAGAATGAAATAATGCCATTTGCAGCAACATGGATGGACCTGGAGGTGATCACACTAAGTTAAGTAAGTCAGACAGAGAAAGACAAATATCATATGATATCCCTTATATACAGTATCTTTAAAAAAATGATACAAATGAACTAATTTACACAACAGAAACAGACTCACAGTCTTAGAGAACGAACTTATGGTTACCAGAAAGGAAGGGTGGGGGGAAGGGATAGACTGGGAGTTTGGTCTTGACATGTACACACAGCTATATTTAAAATAGATAACCACCAAGGACCTACTGTATAGCACAGGGAACTCTGCTCAGTACTCTGTAATAAGCTAAATGGGAAAAGAATTTGAAAAAGAATAGATACATGTATATGTATAACTGAATCACTTTGCTGTACACCTGAAACTAACACAGCATTTTTAATTAACTATATCCAATATAAAATAAAAAAACATTTTTTTGAAAGGTCCATCAGGCAATAATCTATTTAAAAAGACAGAGAAAGAAACATCTAACCCAGTCCTCAGGGCCCAAAACTGTTTTAATCTTAGAGAGAGAAAATAACTTGGATGCTTGAAATTGAAAAGGCACAGATAACATTGGTAATCTGTTATGTAACTGCAAAGATAATTTTCAAACTATTACCCCCAAATCAAAGGGAACATAGTTATGGCTCTACCCTTGATAACATCACATCTATGCCCCTCTTAGGATGTCTCGATTCGACTACTGTCCTCCTATCCTAAACATATTTTTGCTGGACAAATAACTCTCTTCGGTCTCTCTTGGGGTCTCCTTTCACAATCACTTCTCCAGCTGACCTCTCTTTTTCTCTGTGCTTGCCTTGTGGTCTTGTTATCTGAGAACATACCATTGGCAGGATTTTGCACTAGATAATGGTTATACAAAGACATGGGTGCCACTCACAACAAAAATGGGAGGTTGCCAAAGTTTTATGTTTGGTCTCCCTGAAAGTCTGCATTTAGTTAAATGAATCTACCCTAAATTTAAGAGGTAGTTCTGTTAGGAGCACATTGTGAATTTCACATTGATTTTTAGAAATCAGTGGTTAGAATGAGTAAATAATTAAATAAAAATTAAAATAGGCTTTGCATGAATTGATTGTATAGTAAGACTTAGGGGGCCATTGCTCTCTGGATCGATGAAATTAAAGGCCAATTTCAGAAAAATAAAAGGGTTTTTCTAGGGTTCACCTAACATTTCTCCTTCATTCTTAATAACTTCTAATTCCAAGAAAATTTATAAAGTATTTTGATATCCTTTTCAACACAAAAGATCTCTAAACTAAGTTTTACAGATGTTTACAGAAGTAACAGTATAAATTAATTGGTGCGTACCTGGCATGTGTTATGATGCAGGTGTGCTAGAGATTTCAATGATAGTGAGGAAGAGCATACAAGACAAGGGAAGGGTCGAAGTGCCATTTTTCTACTGATCAAAGTATAAGTAATGAGCAATTATGTTTCCTTAAATGTTGGTGCATGTGCACACAAAATTACACACATGGCTATGTATACGAGGTCCCTGTCTATAGAATTACTCATTCTATAGGAGAACAAAAATTGTAGGAATAAAGAAGATTGGAATGAGAAATATAATTTTTACTCTTGCTTTTTTGAAAAATACGGGTTTTTTTCACATCTTTATTGGAGTATAATTGCTTTACAATGTTGTGTTAGTTTCTGCTGTACAGCAAAGTGAATCAGCTATATGTATACATATATCCCCATGAAAAATACGTTTTAATTTGAAGAGTTTAGGTAAGTTAACTTCATTGTATTTCTGTCACACTGGGAGTTGATTATTGTGTGTTGTTCATTGTTTCTTGGGCAGTTTTCCTGCCCTTACTTTACTTTTTTGTATTGAAGTATAGTTGATTTACAGCAATTATATTAGTTTCAGGTGTACAACATCGTGATTCAATATTTTTATAGATTATACTCCATTTAAAATTATTACAAAATAATGACTCTATTTTCCTGTGTTGTACAATATATCCTTGCTGCTTATTTATTTTATACATAGTAGTTTGTGTCTCTTTATCCCGTATCTCTATCTCTGTCTTGACTTTAAACTCAACAAGTTCAAGACTGTATATCCTACTTACCATGGTTCTCCTATGCCGTAGCATGGTGCTGAGTGCATGATAAATCCTTGATAACTAGTTGCTAAGTGAGTGAATATAAGAGCTCCCTGCTTTAATCAGAAAAGACTACATGAAGGTGGGGTTTCAGCCTGGCGGATACATCAGGGCAAGTTGTTACAAGTAAGGGAACAGTGCGGGGAAAGACTTTAAATTTAGGACCTGGGGCTTTTGACCTTGGATCATGAGTAGATTTTTAAGGCTAAATTGTCAGTCCTGCACAGAGAATGGGAGAAAACTGGATGGAGCGGTGGCTTAATATTGTGGGTCAACTATACTTCAATAAATAACACTAATAATAAAAACAATAATAAATAAAGTGATGAAGGAGACTCTAGCTTGTAGTAGAATTTTAGGACCAATGGTAATGTTGTGGAATCTATAGATGAAGAGCTGGTTTTGCAGTGAGATTTGTTATATTATGTAGCAGAGGGCAGCAAAATGTATGAACTCTGTGTGAGGCCCTTCTCAACACAATAATTTTTAAATGGCTTCCTGAACAGACTGCCTGGGTTCATATCTCAGCTCTGCTTTTTACCAGCTGTGGACCTTTGGGCAACTCATGCAACCTTTATTCCTCAGCGTTCTGATCTTTAAAATGATGATAATAATATATATCTCACAGTGTTATTGTAAGGGTAAAATGAGTTAGCACACTTCAAAGTCACAGGATAATTCTTGCACATATAAAGTGCTGAATGAATGTTTATTATTTCATTATACAGTTTAATGAAATAAAGAGATTCAAATGGCCTTTCCAGCTCAGAAATCTCTGCCATGGTTTACCCTTAGCTCCTACCTGGCCCAAAATTCTCATCACGGATAATTTAAAGTCTAGAGAAGGCAAACTCTAAGGAAAGGTTTCCAGAGAGCCACTTTTAAAATACACATAAATTACTTGAAAAGGCAAAAAAAAAAAAAAAAAAAATCATTAAATCATTATAAAGTAAGTATGATAGTTTTATATGTCAACTTGACTAGTCAATGGGTGCCCTGATTAAACATTATTTCTGGGTGTCTTGGAGGGTGTTTCAGGATGAGACTAGCATTTGAATTGGTGGACTCAAAAAAGTACATTGCCCTCTTCAAGGTGGGTATACATACACATTCATTTATTTATATTTACATATATAAATATTTAAGTATGTATGTCACTGGCTCTGTTTCTCTGGAGAACACTGACTAATAGAGTGGGCTCAGAAAAGTCAGTGAGCATCTTTCCAACCCCATCATTTTATCAATGAGGGAAATAGGTCTTACAGAGGAAAAAGTTAACTCTCAAAGTTTACTGGTGGACCCAAGATGATCATTCCATGTATCTACCTCCTAATCCTTTTTATTTATTTCACTGCTATATCAAACTTCTGTCATTAACATAATTGCTAGGATGATAGCACACTGATTGGCTGATGCTTTCAGAGAAGACCCCAGATAGCTGAAGGAAAAGCAGGAAACACCTTACCTAGTAGGCAAGGGACAGCAAAAAATTTTTCAACCAGCGAGCATCCCTGGACAATAAACAGCAGCAGAGGAAGGGTAAGAAGAAAGGCAAAATCTAATTCGGAAGGTTTCTTCCCATATGTGAAAATGTAAAAGATGCCAGGTAGAGAGGATCACTGCATTCCCCAGGGGTTTGGTTGAGATGATAAAAAGGGTAGTAACAGTATTAACAAAGTTTGGGATGACTGAGTCTGGCTTTCTTTGGGGAATTCCAGAGCATCTATTCTGGAACTTCACAGTTGGAGGGAAGTAAACGCCCAAACCCAACAAATGTTCTAAAAGAAAGTATCCTTAGATAAAGAGCTGAAATGTCTTTATGAGGTTACCCTCTTGACAGAAATTGGAACTTGGTTAGATTTCTTTTTTCTCAGCAAGATTGAATGTCGTACAAGGACTCTCAAATAATGTGTAGTGTTGTTTTTGTTTTGTTTTGTTTTTGTGAGAAACCTGAGGGTCTTCAAGTTTTCATTTCAACAGTTAATGATGATTGCAATTTGACTCCAGAATAGCATAACTGTGAGTAACGGTCTAGGACATCGAAATGTTTTGACTTGATGCTTTTTGCTTTTCTACAATATGCAAGCAAAGTGTTTTGTTGGCAAATTGGATTTTAATTTATGTTTATTCTTTGCCACTAACATATTATAAGACCAGTAGTTTTCATAATTTGAGAGAGTCAGGACACCAGATATTTGCTATGTAATTTTTTTTATATACTCAAATGCCTTTAGACAAAACAAGAACCTAATTTAGCCACCCACTAGCCTTGAAAGCATCTGGGGTACATAATATTTTTTTCCATGGGGCCTGGATGACTGCTTTTGGTGCTTGTTTATTTGATCTGGGAAAACACAGCTTACAAACAGCATGTGGATTTCAGAGAAGGTTCCTATATTTGCCCCCAAATTCTCCCTTTCAGTCAATGGTATCCAAGTGACTCATCTGCAAGGTCAGAGAGTTGAGCTGCTCAGCAGAGACTGAAGCGCAAGAGCCTCTGGCTGGTTCCTGTAACCACCAAACCCCACAATCTCCTCCGTGGGTGTGCAGCCTGGGAACCTGCGTGAGGTTTTGCCAAGACCACCAGGGGCTGGGAAGAAAACAAGATTTTAGAGCCAGAAGTGGGCAAGACAGACCTAACAAGAGTAAGAGGGACCCTGGAGAGGTCTTCGAACTTGTTTATTTTATTTAAAGTGTTCCCTGTTAAGAGCAGAAACTATGATGGGATAGGAGGAGGAACTTTTTTTTCCATTAAAAGGTATGACTGAGAACTTGCAATTTTTGATGACATGTTTCTCCCTCAGAGATCTTCACCATTTGAGACACTGATGAAAAGCTGTAGGGCACCGTTTTCTGAGGTCTCCAAGAGAAACCCAACAGTTTTAACTTATTCCAGCTCCAGTGGGGAAAGTGGGTCAGAGTAAATGAAGAAACAAACAGCAAGTGGTGCTTCTTGAACATTTGAGCAAAGGTGAAACAAGACGAGGCCGTGACTGTGTCAGCTTGACCTGTAGCCTCTGATCAGACTGAGAATTATGGCTTCCCTGGTTTTTGCCCAGTCTCTTCATTTCCTTTATTGTACAACTTCTGGAAACAGGCCACCTGCCTAGTTTGAAGTACCTGCCACTGTCATTTTTAACAACAACAGATAGAATTATCTAGCTGATTTATTACATTGCTACTGCATCATCAAGACATACCTCAGCAGAAAAGGAGGGTTCCAAGAACATGGAGACTTTGAACTGTCATTTTAATAAATGCATAGTAAGGTTACACAAAGTGAAGAAATGTCTACTCATTTCCTAAACAAGCTCATTAGTTGGTGACCACAGTTAATGCTTAACTCTAGTTTTCTCTTACATTTTTTATCTTCTTTTGTTTCTTTTTTTAATTTAATTTTTGATGTAAGGAAGAGAACTCCAGTTATTCTTCAATGTGTGAAGTCAAGGTCTATTTATACCTACAAAACATTGTAAATCTGCTAAGAATTGAAAAATATTATTACGTTTAAAAGAATACACAAAATAAAGGCTAATACTTAATTATATAAGGACATATTTTCAAAACAAAAAGGAAAAAAATAAGCTTTTCCCTTTATCGAATAAGTAGGAAAATCTAATACTTAAACATTACTAACTTCCTACAAAAACAGTTAATATTTCAATCCCTGGACTTTTCCTTCCATAGATTAGATGAATCCATAGGCCGGATTAGATTCCTTTGCTCTTTTCTTTTTTCCCTGTCTGATTTTTTCTCCATCTTTTCTTTCCTTTTCCCTTTTTCTTTGTTTCTATTCATAATTTCACACCCGTTGGCTCTAGGGCATCATTTTATTTGTTTATAATTTTTTTGCCCTAAATAACAGTGCTTCTCTTGTCTTCATGTAACATTATATTCTTGAGACTCACAGCTTCCTTTGTATCTTAAAATAAATTCATAGTTATAGACAAGACCTATGCTTGATTTATGTATCCTACAACTTTGAAGAAATGTGCATACCATTCAGAAACCTAGTTCGAATCTCTCTTAAATCTCCCCAGTGCTTTTATAGTGAAACCCTATCCATCCCAAAGCTAGGTATCTTTTGTAACAGCCATGGTCCAACCCTGAATGACAATACTGTCAGAGAAAAATTAGAGGTGAATGTACCCAACTTAGCCTGTAGAGAAATTTCATACCACATTTCCTTCCCAGCATGTTCATAAATTCTCATGATTAGGGGAGGCAGTGTTGTAGGTTGGAACAATCATAGCCTTTGGAATAAATGAATCTGACTTCAAACATTGGCTCTGCTACTCATCAGCTCTGTAATCATGGTTGAGTTAATCTCTCTCTGCCTCAGTTTCCTTATAATGCCTATTCTATAATGCTGTGGTGAAGATCAGTGAGAAATTGCATAGGCAGTATTAATGTCACTTAGTATGTCACATAGTCTGTGCTTAATGGAGCTTTAATGTGATGGGAAATTATTTTTCATTGATGGTAAAAGCAATACCAAAACCACCACCTTATATAAGTCACATTAGCTTAAATAGCATAACAGGAAGGCATACTTTCTCTAGGTTAAATTCAACATGGGTTGAATTTTTCATTTCATTGAATTTTTCACAGAGACAGTGTCTTGATTTGGGTCTTAGCTGAATTAACTTGATTATAGACTCTGGCTTTGGGAGTTCTGGTACTTTACTCTGGATGCAAAGCTCTTTTCTGAAATGAAGTCCACTCCCTATAGTGGTCACTAGCTGGTTGATGGTAAGACAACACTAGGCATCATATTGCACTAAGCACATTGGTATTGCAATAGTGACCACTCGGGGACTCTATTCCATTATTTCTATAACTCCCCAGGAAGAACTACCTGAGCTCATTCACAATCCTGGTCTAGTAAATCAGAATGTCATAAATAGAGCCCAGAAATCTGCATTTCTCCTGTTTTCCAGGTGTCATAGATGCATTTAAGAACAGTAATGAAAGCTATAATGTGACATCCATCACTTTTCTCATCAGCTCCAGATCCTTCATGAGTTTGTATTTTTGAAGCCTATACAATCCACACAATCACAGATGCTGAGTACAACCTACTGGTTGTCAAAGCCTTCATGGAAGTGTTAGTGTTGCCACCCCTGTAATATAGGCATGTGTCCGCTGACCATGACCAGACATGTCTGAATCCCAGTAAGAAATGTGACTGAGACTTAAGGTTGGACACTGTCATGGCCTTGCCTTGTTTTATTCTTGCTCAAGTGTGTAAGAAGCGTCACTTGCTGTTTATTTCTTCATTTTCTCTGAAATGCTCACTCCACTGAAAATAGATTAAATTAAAACAGTTGGGTTTCTTTGCGGGGGGTGGGGGGGAAGCTGTGCCCCACAGCTTTTCATCAGTGTCTCACATGGAATTGCCAATAGTGAAGAGTGTATATAACTTCTAAGTCAATAGAAGAATATATTTAACCCATATAAAATCAAAAAGAGAGAGACAAAGGAACACAGAATAGACAGAACAAATATTTCTATTTGAATGAGGTGATAGATTTAAAACTGAATGTAAAAGCAATTTACTTGAATTTAAATGTATTAATGCCAATTAATTGAAACTTTCAGGCCAGATTTTTTTCAATTAAAAGAATAAACAGAAGATTTATAGACTATAATTCCTCACTACATTCCTTACTACAATTATGCTAGGAACCAATAAAAAAAAATAACTGGAAAATCCTCTTATGACTGGAAATTAAGAAGTGTTCTTCTAAATAACCTATGGGTCAAAAGAAATCCCAGTGAATATTAGAAAATATTTTGATCTAACTGAAAATGAAAATACATTTCAAAATTTGAATTAAAAAATTACAATGAAAATTTGGAAATACTTTGATCTGACTGAAAATAAAACTATGTGTAAAAATTTGTGAAATGCCACTGATACCATACTTGGAAGTGTATAATGTTGGGTACATTTATGAGAAAACAAGAAAGGTTGAAAATCAATGAGTTAGCATGCATCTTAGAAGTTAGGAGAAGAACATCCAATTGAATAAAAAGAAAGTAGGAGAAAGAAAATAATAAAGATATGAGAAATTAATGAAACAGAAGCAAACAATAGAGAAGGCCAATAAAGAAAACATTTCATTGAGAAGCCTAACAAAATTAATAAATGCTGGACAAGACTATCAAAAATATAAGGGAGAAGGCACAAACAAGCAATATCAAAAATAAAAAAGAGGAAGAAACTAGTAAATGTTCTGCAAACATCTGGGGAAAATAATCAGATGCAAAGAAACCGTGTCTGAGATTTGCTTTAAAATAATCCAGGGAAAGGAGGTAGTGGGAAGAATAAAGATGGAATAAATTGGTCATGTGTTCAAAATTATTGAAGCTGTGAGAAAGTACATTAGAGTTCATCATACTAGTCTCTCTAGTTTGGTATATGGTTGGAATTTTTCAGAGACAGAGAAGAGAGGGAGAGAAAAAGAAAGAGAAAGAGAGAGAGAGGGAAATGAGAGAGAGAGAGAAATGAGAGAGGGAGAGAAAGAGAAAGAGAGAAGGGGAGGAAGGGAGGGAGGGAGGAAGGAAAGGGAATTTATGGAAGAGTAATATTTGTAAAATGTTCCAGTTTACCCCCTTTGACTTCGCATCCCAGCTGCTTCTTATTTCACCTGAGTTGTCCTTTTGTAACAAAGTATCAATTTTAATACTTGCCTTAAAATAATCTTGATGAATTGGGTAGACCTCCTTTTTGTACTTTCACCTAATACCATTGCTTTATCTAGTTTCATATGTAATATATGTTCAATGAACAAAGTTCTCACTATAAAACTGAAGAGAAATGGTAATCTGCCACTCTTTTTGCTAGCCCTAACCATCCTAGCTAACACCTCCTTCTACAGGCAACAAGCAAGGCACCAGCTGATCAAATGAGGTGCACTTTGCAGGAAGGGCATCCCCGTCTGACTCTGGGCTCTGGCGGAGGTAAAAGACATACAGAGTGAAGTAAGTCAGAAAGAGAAAAACAAATACAGTATGCTAACACATATATATGGAATCCAAGGAAAAAAAAAAAAAAAGGTCATGAAGAACCTAGTGGTAAGATGTGAATAAAGACACAGACCTACTAAAGAATGGACTTGAGGATATGGGGAGGGAGAGGCGTGAGATGTGACAGGGTGAGAGAGTGTCATGGACATATATACACTACCAAATGTAAAATAGATAGCTAGTGGGAAGCAGCCGCATAGCACAGGGAGATCAGCTCGGTGCTTTGTGACCACCTAGAGCGGTGGGATAGGGAGGGTGGGAGGGAGGGAGATGCAAGAGGGAAGAGATATGGGAACATATGTATATGTATAACTGATTCACTTTGTTATAAAGCAGAAACTAACACACCATTGTAAAGCAATTATACTTCAATAAAGATGTTTAAAAAAAAAAAAAAAAAAGACTACTCAACACGGCTGCCCTGTCAGCTACTTGGTGTTCTAGTGAGTTGTGCCATGACTCATGCTATGACCTATGAGATGCAAGAAATCGCCAGGCTGCCAGTGGTGGAGTCTGAGGGGAAAGTGAGAAATTACAAGTTAAATGAGGAATTTATGTGGGAAAACAGCTGTGTAGTCCTGCCATAAGGTGTATAGACTAGAAAAATCTAAACTCTCTTGCTATAATGGTTTGTTATTTATTGAATGGAGTAAAACCTATAACTGTACACTTCTTTACTGTTAGGTAATTCTTTCTTATTTTCTAATACTTTCGAACTTTGAATTTTAGAAAAAAATTTAGTATTGAATTTCAGTTTCAAGGGTGTTGCTGATAAACATGTTATTTAAACAAAATGTTAGTCTACATTTACCAGTCATTATAGGAGTCATAGCATTATTCCTGACCACACACACACACAAAAGACAGAAGACACAAATCTGCTAAAGTATCAGTATTCTACTTCAAAATAAATAGTTATTTTGAGAAGGCTATTCCTGAAGACAAAAGTTAGCACAAGCAGCTGCAGAAGGTGTTATTTACACATCATTCTGTGAAGCATGATTTTTCATTTAGATCAAATGACTGCTGTAATTAACATCACTCATTTTGTTAATATAAGGTTTCTTGTGCACATATGAAAAGTGAAGTGACAGCCATGAATGTATTGGCTCCATTAGTGCAATAACTTCCCAAACATGTAAACACTGGCCTTATGCTACTGTCATCAGAGGCTTCAAGTAGAAAATCAGTTAATTCAATAATGCTTTTGTTGTTTACACAGAGTCAAGTGCTAGGGAGTTCATTTGTGCAGAAGCAAATGCTTGGGTGTTCATTCTGTTGAAAGTAAAATGAGACATTTTTGTGAATACTATTGTAAATTTCATTTAAAAGCTCAACAATGAAGACAAAATTATTTGCTTTTGTGACAAAGATACAAATTTTGGTGAAACATGACACCAATATTAGGCAATATTATTACTAAATTTCAAACTTGTGTCACTCTTTGGTTGGGGTACACACGCTAATTCATAATTACATTCAAAGAAGCTGCTATATTCTGCTAATTGAAATAAAAGCTCTAGTTGTCAGTACTTACAGAGATATGTAAATTTTGACAATGAAATAAAAAATTTTACAATTAACTTAATATTGAATATTTATATATATAGTTGTATATATATATAAACTTAATATTAATTCAACCTCAATGTCCTACAATGCTTTTGAAGTTCTTCATAAATAAGACCTCTAAAATTTGGTTTTATTTTTCTCAAAATCAGTTGGAAACCTTTAATAAAATATTCACCAAATGGAACAGCATAAACCTTTAGTTCTCAGAGTTATTAATTGTAATTAAGTAACAAAGCTTTCAGAGAGATGGAAATATAAATTTTGATACATTCCTTTAAAAACAAGGAGGACCTGGAGAAATAAACTATGGGAACTCATATGGTGTACAAAATTTTGCATTAAACATTATAATTGAGACATGTGATATTTTAACTTGACATAAGAATTTTTTGATGGAGTTCCTACTTCTAATTGGGTAAATTTATATTCTGAACTGGAGTGGAATGAAATAGAAAAGGCCCAAAATTTTGCAGCATATAAATTTAGTGAATGCTCAAAAGAGTCAAAAACCATAGACCACTTGTTTGATGAATTTTGCCTTGCAAAAATATTTTTCAAAGAAATGTACTCTGAATTGAAGCAAAAAGACAGGACAAGCAAAATATTTGGACTGAAATATTTATGTATTTCATTATGAAAAAAAATAATAAAATTTATTCCAGGAAAGTACTATGAGCTTTGAGGTACCTCAACACCTGTAGAAAGAGTATGTTCTCAATTTAAAATATTTCGATCTACAAAGAAAAGTCAATTGAAATTGTCAACAATATCAAATTTAGAAAGACAAAACCAATTTCGAAAACACTGTGGGCAATTACATGAATACTGTAAAAAGTATATTCTTCAGAAAAATATAAGTGGTACAATAATATCAGTGACAAATACAGCCAAGAAACTAATTAAATGACATGACTATTTACTAAGAACGAACATTTTTAGGTCATTTTATAATGTTTAGGAATTGAATATAAAAAAGGTTTTTTTTGCATTAATGAAAATAGATATGCTACTTATATTTTATAGAAAGGCTTTTATCTTTTAAAATAGACATTCAATCATTTTATAAATACACCACAATAACAAAATCAATTTTAGGTAAATAAATAAATACATCAAAAATAAAGAATTTCAATAATTTGTAGTACCCTTCTCACTCTCAAAAGTGTTCCAGTAGGATTATGAATCATATCGTCACTATCATCATGAACAACTTAAAGAAAAGGAACTTGGAAACTCACATTACATATTTTTACAAGTTTCCAAATACATCTGACTTACCTAAAAATATTTAATTACCAAAGATGAAAGAAGGAATTGAAAATGTAAACAATACTATCACTATTAAACATATCAACTCTGTAAATAAGTATCTTCACCCAGAGAAAACTCCAGGCCAAGAGCAGTTACCAATGAAGTTTAGCAAATATTCAGGAAGGAATAATGCCATTTTTACACAAACACAGAGAAAAGAAAAGGTGGGAAAGCTTGCCCTTTTTATTTTATAATGCCAGCATAACATTTATGACAAAACTTGACAAAGGCATTATGGGGGAAAAAATTACAGACAAATCTAACTCATGAACATACAAGCAAAATTCTTAAACACTGTATCAGCAAGCCACACCAGGATTAATACATCATAGCTAATTTTGATTAGACCAGGAAAGCAAAATTTGTTTAGCATTAGAAAAGCAATCGGTATACTTCACCACATTAAGAGAAATATGGAGAAAGAAATTATCTCAATATGAGCAGAGAAACACTTGAAAAGATTTAACATATATTTATGATTTTAAAAAGAAAATTCCTAGTGAACTAGGACTATAAAGAAACTTTCTTAATCTGATGAAGAAAAAACCTTCAGCAGACATCTTACTTTATGGCAATATATTTTGAAAACTTTTCCTTTGAGATCAGAAACAAGAATAAGATGGCCACTATCACCACTTCTACTCAAAATCATGATGTCCTATAAGAAAAATAAGTAGGAAATATAAAGATTGAAAATGAAGAAATGAAATTCTTATTATTCACAGATGATGTGAATATATAGAAATTTTAAAATAAAAAATGGCTTTTAAAAATTGCTGGACACTCCCTCTTGCGAGAGCTCCAGAATCACAACTGGCTGCTGGACAGTCATCGACAGGAAGACACTGGACTTCACCAAGGAGGATACCCCATGTCCAAGGACAGAGGAGAAGCCACAGTGAGACGGTAGGAGGGGCGCAATCAGAGTAAAATCAAATCCCATAACTGTTGGGTGGGTGACTCACAGACTGGTGAACACTTATACCACAGAAGTCCACCCACTGGAGTGAAGGTTCTGAGCCCCACGTCAGGCTTCCCAACCTGGGGGTCCGGCAACGGGAGAAGGAATTCCTAGAGAATCAGACTTTGAAGCCTAGTGGGAATTGATTGCAGGACTTCGACAGGACTGGGGGAAAGAGAGACCCCACTCTTGGAGGGCACACACAAAGTAGTGTGCGCATCAGGACCCAGGGGAAGGAGCAGTGACCCTGGGGGAGACTGAACCAGACCTACCTGCTGGTGTTGGGGGGTCTCCTGCAGAGGCAGGGGGTGGCTCTGTTTCACCGTGGGGACAAGGACACTGGCAACAGAGGGTCTGGGAAGTTCTCCTTGGCGTGAGCCCTCCCAGAGACTGCCATTAACCCCACCAAAGAGCCCAGGTAGGCTCCAGTGTTGGGTTGACTAAGGCAAAACAATCAACAGGTAGGGAACCCAGCCCCACCCATCAACAGTCAAGTGGATTAAAGTTTTATGGAACTTTGACCGCCACAGCAACAGTCAGCTCTACCCACCACCAGAGCCTCCCATCAAACCGCTTAGATAGACTCAACCACCAGAGGGAAGACTGCAGAAGCAAGAAAAACTACAATCCTGCAGCCTGTGGACCAAAAACCACAGTTACAGATAGATAGACAAGATGAAAAGGCAGAGGGCTATATACCAGATGAAGGAACAAGAAAAAACCCCAGAAAAACAACTAAATGAAGTGGAGATAGGCAACCTTCCAGAAAAAGAATTCAGAATAATGATAGTGAAGATGATCCAGGACCTCGGAATAAGAATGGAGGCAAAGATTGAGAAGATGCAAGAAATGATTAACAAAGACCTAGAAGAATTAAAGAACAAACAAACAGAGATGACCAATACAATAACTGAAATGAAAACTACACTAGAAGGAATCAATAGCAGAATAACTGAGGCAGAAGAACGGATAAGTGACCTGGAAGACAAAATGGTAGAATTCACTGCTGCGGAACAGACTAAAGAAAAAAGAATGAAAAGAAATGAAGACAGCCTAAGAGACCTCTGGGACAACATTAAATCCAACAACATTCGCATTATAGGGGTCCCAGAAGGAGAAGAGAGAGAGAAAGGACCCGAGAAAATATTTGAAGAGATTATAGTCGAAAACTTCCCTAACATGGGAAAGGAAATAGCCACCCAAGTCCAGGAAGTGCAGAGAGTCCCATACAGGATAAACCCAAGGAGAAACACGCCGAGACACATAGTAATCAAAGTGGCAAAAATTAAAGACAAAGAAAAATTATTGAAAGCAACAAGGGAAAAATGACAAATAACATACAAGGGAACTCCCATAAGGTTAACAGCTGATTTCTCAGCAGAAACTCTACAAGCCAGAAGGGAGTAGCATGATATACTTAAAGTGATGAAAGGGAAGAACCTACAACCAAGATTACTCTACCCGGCAAGGATCTCATTTAGATTTGATGGAGAAATCAAAAGCTTTACAGACAAGCAAAAGTTAAGAGAATTCAGCACCACCAAACCAGCTCTACAACAAATGCTAAAGGAACTTCTCTAAGTGGGAAACACAAGAGAAGAAAAGGACCTACAAAAACAAACCCAAAACAATTAAGAAAATGGTCATAGGAACATACATATCGATAATTACCTTAAACGTGAATGGATTAAATACTCCAAGCAAAAAACACAGGCTTGCTGAATGGATACAAAAACAAGACCCATATATATGCTGTCTACAAGAGACCCACTTTAGACCTAGGGACACATACAGACTGAAAGTGAGGGGATGGAAAAACATATTCCATGCAAATGGAAATCAAAAGAAATCTGGAGTGGCAATACTCATATCAGATAAAATAGACTTTAAAATAAAGAATGTTACAAGAGACAAGGAAGGACACTACATAACGATCAAGGGATCAATCCAAGAAGAAGATATAACAATTATAAATATATATGCACCCAACATAGGAACACCTCAATACATAAGGCAACTGCTAACAGCTATAAAAGAGGAAATTGACAGTAACACAATAATAGTGGGGGACTTTAACACCTCACTTACACCAATGGACAGATCATCCAAAATGAAAATAAATAAGGAAGCAGAAGCTTTAAATGACACAATAGACCAGATAGATTTAATTGATATATATAGGACATTCCATCCAAAAACAGCAGATTACACGTTCTTCTCAAGTGCGCATGGAACATTCTCCAGGATAGATCATATCTTGGGTCACAAATCAAGCCTCAGTAAATTTAAGAAAATTGAAATCATATCAAGCATCTTTTCTGACCACAACGCTATGAGATTAGAAATGAAATACAGGGAAAAAAACGTAAAAAAGACAAACACATGGAGGCTAAACAATACGTTACTAAATAACCAAGAGATCACTGAAGAAATCAAAGAGGAAATCAAAAAATACCTAGAGACAAATGACAATGAAAACACGACGACCCAAAAACCTATGGGATGCAGCAAAAGCAGTTCTAAGAGGAAAGTTTATAGCTATACAAGCCTACCTAAAGAAACAAGAAAAATCTCAAATAAACAATCTAACCTTACACCTAAAGAAACTAGAGAAAGAAGAACAAACAAAACCCAAAGTTAGCAGAAGGAAAGATATCATAAAGATCAGAGCAGAAATAAATGAAATAGAAACAAAGAAAACAATAGCAAAGATCAATAAAACTAAAAGCTGATTCTTTGAGAAGATAAACAAAATTGATAAACCATTAGCCAGACTCATCAAGAAAAAAAGGGAGAAGACTCAAATCAATAAAATCAGAAATGAAAAAGGAGAAGTTACAACAGACACCGCAGGAATACAAAGCATCCTAAGAGACTACTACAAGCAACTTTATGCCAATAAAATGGACAACCTGGAAGAAATGGACAAATTCTTAGAAAGGTATAACCTTCCAAGACTGAACCAGGAATAAACAGAATATATGAACAGACCAATCACAAGTAATTAAATTGAAACTGTGATGAAAAATCTTCCAACAAACAAAAGTCCAGGACCAGAGGGCTTCACAGGTGAATTCTATCAAACATTTAGAGAAGAGCTAACACCCATCCTTCTCAAACTCTTCCAAAAAATTGCAGAGGAAGGAACACTCCCAAACTCATTCGATGAGGCCACCATCACCCTGATACCAAAACCAGACAAAGACACTACAAAAAAAGAAAATTACAGACCAATATCACTGATGAATATAGATGCAAAAATCCTCAACAAAATACTAGCAAACAGAATCCAACAACACATTAAAAGGATCATACACCACGATCAAGTGGGATTTATCCCAGGGATGCAAGGATTCTTCAATATACGCAAATCAATCAATGTGATACACCACATTAACAAATTGAAGAATAAAAACCATATGATCATCTCAATAGATGCAGAAAAAGCTTTTGACAAAACTCAACACCCATTTATGATAAAAACTCTCCAGAAAGTGGGCATAGAGGGAACCTACCTCAACATAATAAAGGCCATATATGACAAACCCACAGCAAACATCATTCTCAATGGTGAAAAACTAAAAGCATTTCCTCTAAGATCAGGAACGAGACAAGGATGTCCACTCTCACCACTATTATTCAACATAGTTTTGGAAGTCTTAGCCATGCCAATCAGAGAAGAAAAAGAAATAAAAGGAATACAAATTGGAAAAGAAGAAGTAAAACTGTCACTGTTTGCAGATGACATGATACTATACATAGAGAATCCTAAAACTGCCAACAGAAAACTGCTAGAGCTAATTAAAGAATATGGTAAAGTTGCAGGATACAAAATTAATGCACAGAAATCTCTTGCATTCCTATACACTAATGATGAAAAATCTGAGAGAGAAATTAAGGAAACACTCTCATTTACCATTGCAACAAAAAGAATAAAATACCTAGGAACAAACCTACCTAAGGAGACCAAAGCCCTGTATGCAGAAAACTATAAGACACTGATGAAAGAAATTAAAGATGATACCAACAGATGGAGAGATATACCATGTTCTTGGATTGGAAGAATCAACATTGTGAAAATGACTATAGTACCCAAAGCAATCTACAGATTCAGTGTAACCTTTATCAAATTATCTGTGACATTTTTTACAGAACTAGAAGAAAAAGTTTTAAAATTTGTATGGAGACACAAAAGGCCCTGAATAGCCAAGCAGTCTTGAGGGAAAAAAAACGGAGCTGGAGGAATCAGACTCCCTGACTTCAGACTATATGACAAAGCTACAGTAATCAAGACAATATGGTACTGGCACAAAAACAGAAACATAGATCAATGGAACAAGATAGAAAGCTCAGAGATAAACCCATGCACCTATGGTCAACTAATCTATGACAAAGGAGACAAAGATATACAATGGAGAAAAGACAGTCTCTTCAATAAGTGGTGCTGGGAAAACTGGACAGCTACATGTAAAAGAATGAAATTAGAATACTCCCTAACACCGTACACAAAAATAAACTCAAAATGGATTAGAGACCTAAATGTAAGACTGGACACTCTAAAACTCTTACAGGAAAACATAGGAAGAACACTCTGGGACATAAATCACAGCAAGATCTTTTTTGATCCACCTCCTAGAGTAATGGAAATAAAAACAAAAATAAACAAATGGGACCTAATGAAACTTCAAAGCTTTTGCACAGCAAAGGAAACCATAAACAAGACTGAAAAACAACCCTCAGAATGGGAGAAAATATTTGCAAACGAATCAATGGACAAAGGATTAATCTCCAAAATATATAAACAGCTCATTCAGCTCAATTTTAAAGAAACAAACACCCCAATCCAAAAATGGGCAGAAGACCTAAATAGACATTTCTCCAAAGAAGACATACAGACGGCCACGAAGCACATAAAAAGATCCTCAACATCACTAATTATTAGAGAAATGCAAATCAAAACTACAATGAGGTATCACCTCACACCAGTTAGAATGGGCATCATCAGAAAATCTACAAACAACAAATGCTGGAGAGGGTGTGGAGAAAAGGGAACCCTCTTGCACTGTTGGTGGGAATGTAAATTGATACAGCCACTATGGAGAACAGTATGGAGGTTCCCTAAAAACTAAAAATAGAATTACCATATGACCCAGCAATCCCACTACTGGGCATATACCCAGAGAAAACCGTAATTCAAAAAGACACATGCACCCGAATGTTCATTGCAGCACTATTTACAATAGCCAGGTCATGGAAGCAACCTAAATGCCCATCAACAGATGAATGGATAAAGAAGTTGTGGTACATATATACAATGGAATATTACTCAGCCATAAAAAGCAACGAAATTGAGTCATTTGTTGAGACGTGGATGGATCTAGAGACTGTCATACAGAGTGAAGTAAGTCAGAAAGAGAAAAACAAATATCGTATATTAACGCATGTATGTGGAACCTAGAAAAATGGTACAGATGAGCCGGTTTGCAGGGCAGAAATTGAGACACAGATGTAGAGAACGGACATATGGACACCAAGGGGGAAAAATGCGGTGGGGTGGGGATGGTGGTGTGCTGAATTGGGCGATTGGGATTGACATGTATACACTGATGTGTATAAAATTTATGCCTAATAAGAACATGCAGTATAAAAAAAACAAACAAACAAAACAACTAATACTAAACTTTCATTGGGTTATTTGTATGGAAATATGTTAATATAAATGTTTCAGACATTACATGAAATTTCTAAAAATCTTATATGTTCTGGTATAATGTTATAAGTCATATTCCTAGTTATTACTTTAAAATGTATATCTCAGAAATAACTAATTTTCTTGTCAACTGCATTATTATGAACTTTCATCAAATCTTTAACTGTGGTCATTTTTAAGTCTTTTGTCATTTACAGACAGTTCTGGGTGTACTCTGATGCTTTTGCAAATATGTTCCTATAAAAGGGTTTCATCTTCAAGAAATTCATGGAAAAGACTCTGACAAGTACAGGTTTCTGGTAACTGACTGTACTGCTGAACTGAATGAATAAGCATTTTCAGAACTCTAATGAAAAACTGATGAACTCATAAAAGTGCTAACAAAAGATCAAGATGAAAAAAAAATTAATTACATGGGACTGAGTGAACTGATGATGATGAGTATAATTTTTGTGACTTTCTGTCTGAATTAAAAAAAAAAAAAATCCCACAAGGACTCAGAGGCAAAGAACATACAAATCAATTTTCACTGCAAAGTAAAGGAGCTGTTACAGTGGAGGATTACTGGACTGAATGTCAATATTATGACATAGTATGAGTGTGTTTCATGTTTGGTAATTGCAATCATTGTTGCTTTTGTTGTGGTCATCCATGTACAATGCTTGGTGTCAGTCTATTTATCTCTTGTAAAAATAAAATACAGTGTGTGTGTGTGTAAAAAAAAAAAAATTGCTGGATAAAGATTAATATACAAAAAAACCCAATTGGGTTGTATTCAATTGCAACTAACAAAAAGGGAAATTTTTTGAAATTTTGAATTTTTTTAAAGATGTCATTTTCAGTAGTATCAAATTACCAAATTTCTAGGGATAAATCTAAAGAAAGTCTTGTAAGACCTCTACATAGAACTTTATAAAGTATATAGTAGAAAAATCAAAGAAAACATAATTAAGTAAATACATGGATATATTATGCTTATGGAATGGTAAAATTAATATTGTTAAGATGTCAGTTCTCCCCAGACTGATCTTGATGATTTAATGCAATCCCCCCAAAAATCCTAAAGTGTTTTTTTGGATAATTTTGGTGGGTCTTGAAAAGCTGATTCTAAGATTTCTTTTAAAAGATTAAGAAAGCCAAGACTGTCCAAGAATCATTTGAAGAAAAACCAAGTAAGGATTTGCTCTCCCAAATATCAGATATCAACATTTATTATTTATAAAATGGCAGTAATTAAGACAGTGTAATATTGGCTCAAGGATCAACAGATAGACCTATGAGAAAAAGTAAAGAATCTATATAGCCCTACCCATATGTGGACTCTAGATTGAAGACAAAGGTGGTACTGTATAACCATGAAAAAATTATATCTCTTTATTAAGTAGTTTGGGGACAGTTGGATATACACAAGGACAAAATGAACCATCCTCTACCTTAAATTGCATGCAAATATCTACTTCAGGTAGACTGTAGAGCTAAATGTGAAAGGCAAAACAGTAAAGTTCTAAAATATAATATAGGATAGTATATGCATTACTGAAGGGAAGGCATTATCCTTGAAGGAAAAGATTAATACATTGGAATATATTAAATTAAAAATGTATATTCCTCAAAAGACATCAACCGAGTGAAAGGCAAGCCACAGAGATAAAGAAGTTATTTACCATCCTTAAACTAACAAAGGGCTCATATCCAGAAAATATAGAGAAATGAATAAGAAAATGGCCCATTTGATAGAAAAATGACCAAAATAATACTTTACAAAAGAGGATATACAAATGGCCAATAAACACATTAAAAAGGCTCAATTTCGTTGTCATCAAGGAAATGCAAATTAAAACCACAATGCAGCACCACTACACAATTGCCAGAACGGATAAAATGAAAAAGACAAATAACAATTGTTTACGAGTATGTAGAATAACTGGAATTAGTCACTGGTAGAAGTGTAAAGCATACAACCACTTTAGAAAACTGGTCGTACTTATTAAAGCTGAACATTCACATATCTTATAAATCCAACAGTTCTACTCCAACAGAAATGAAAGCACATTTGCACAGAAAAAACAGATACAAGAATATTCACAGCAGCATTATTCATCATATCTCCTAACTGAAAACTTTCCAAATGTCCACTTATGGTATATTCTTCTCAGGGAAATCTATTCAGCATTGAAAACGAATGAGCTACAATTACACCCACAACTTAAAAGAACTTTCCAAATATATTGTTGAGTGAAAAAAGTCAGATACAAAAGAATATATGACATATTACTGTAGTGCAGTGTTAACAGTTATGATACTCACAGGGGAAATGACCAGATGTTTCTAGATTACCAAGATATCTCAAGATTTCTTTAAATAACTCAGAAAAAAAATCAATCTTCTTGATCACCGAGTAGAAAATACGCTTTCACTTTGATAAAATCAAAAGTAAAGCTAAAGGGGAAGGATAGATTGGGAGTTTGGGATTGACATGTACTCACAGCTATATTTAAAATAGATAACCAACAAAGACTTACTGTATAACACAGGAAATGCTGCTGAATATTCTGTAATAACCAAAATGGGAAACAAATTTGAAAAAGAATAGATACATGTTTATGTATAAATGAATCACTTTGCTGTACACCTGAAACTAACACAACCTTGTTAATCAACTAGGCTCCAAAGTAAAAAAAAAAAAAAGTAGAGCTAAAGATCTTTTCCCAAGAGGGAATTGTGCATGCTTGGGTAGCATGCCTGGGGGAAAAACAAGAGTATAATAATATTTTTGTGTCATAGTGCATGAGTCCAAATCTTGATTCTACCGTTTACCAGATGGAAGATTTTAGGCAAGTTACTTACCTTCTCTGTGTCTCAATTAATTCATCTGTAAAAAGAGGATGATAACACTTACCTTACAGGGTTGTTGGAAGAGTTAAATTATATGATACAAGCAAAATATGTAAATCACCTATTGTTTAATAGTCACTAATGACACTCAATAAATGGGTGCTATGCTACACTTGTATGTTTTAACAGTTAAGTTCATGGAAAGGAAGAGAACTAATATTCTCTGAGTCTACTATGCTTCAGTTACTGCATCAGCCAATTTCTATATTTTAATTCAGTCCACAAAATAATATTGTTGAGTAAATATAATTTCTAATTAATAGTATTAGGGAAACATATTATGGGAGAGATGTCTGATCTTGCCCAAGAGAGATGTCTGATCTTGCCGAAGATCATAAAGGTCTTTTTGTCATAAATAATTGGAAGGTCACTTATCTGGCAGTAAAATTTGAAACCTTCTCCATGCATTTCTGTCCTTTTGTTTTATAAAATGGCCCCCTTTTTTTCAGGGTCAGCAAAATTCTCAGACTCCATTTCTTCATTTTGTTTTACATTTCTTGCCTAATCCTTATCTAAGCAGCCAATCCCTCCCCGAACCCCAGTCATTTCCTTCTGGATCCAGACCTGCAATTAGACTAGTCACTCCTTGGTACAAGTAGGTGTTTGCTCCAGGATCTCCCATGGGTACAAAAATCTGTGGATGCTCATCTCTGGTTAGCAAAAGGCCAGCTGTGATAGGTAGAAGTGAAATGAATAGAAGGGGACATTCTATTAGGGGCTTTTTACATGTCCTGCTCTAGAGGGTCAGTGTAATTGGCTTCACAACTTAGGAAGAGAAGTTACACTTATCCATCCCTGATTCACCACCACCACCCACTCCTAACACATACTCCTTGCTGTTGTTTGTAAGTTGATTTTAAATTAGCCTCTAAGTATATCTCAAAGCTTAAAAGAATTATGAGGTCTTAATGTTCCCAGTACCCCATCAAGAAGTCAAATTTAAAAAAACAGAAACCAAGAACAAGAACCAGTGGCCTGGAAGGTCCTTTTCATGGTTGTTCGGAAAAATAAGTGCTATATTTGCTTCCATGAGAAGTAAGGGACACAAGCTTGAGGGAACGAGGTCATAAAGTATTAAGAACCATCCCAGTGGTGAGGGAAAAGAAAACCAGTCGTGCCATTTACTCCTTGGCTGAGGCTGCTCTCCAGAAGGGCTGCCCAGTCTTCCTGTGGTAAAATGGGAGGAGCTAGCATGCATACCTTCGGAGCATAACCATGATGAACACTGACACCAAGCGTAAAAATAAATGGGCTAATAAATGGACAGACTTCTTGAAGTTCCTAAACTTTCTAAGTGTGGAGAGTCTAAGGAGTTCAATTTTCCAGACTTCGCTCTCGATAAAAGAGATTAAATCATGCCATTTATCACCCTAACTGTATAATTAATTTTTGATATAAAATAATCATCGTTGGGTTTCCCTGGTGGCGCAGTGGTTGAGAGTCTGCCTGCCAATGCAGGGGACACGGGTTCGAGTCCTGGTCTGGGAAGATCCCACATGCCGCGGAGCAACTAGGCCCGTGAGCCACAATTACTGAGCCTGCGCGTCTGGAGCCTCTGCTCTGCAACAAGAGAGGCCGCGATAGTGAGAGGCCGGCGCACCGCGATGAAGAGTGTCCCCCGCTTGCCGCAACTAGAGAAAGCCCTCGCGCAGAAACGAAGACCCAACACAGCCATAAATAAATAAATTAATTAATTAATTAAAAATTTTAAAAAAAGAACAAAAGACTATTAAAAAAAAATAATCATCGAGGTTGTCTTATTGATACAATTATAAGCATGGGAACCAAACTAGTTTTATCTATACCTACTTTGACCACATCATTATAATCAAACCTATAGATAATTAGGTAGTTTAAGCAAACTAGCCCCCAAAATCAATGTTTTCAAAACAAATTAGATCAGTGGGTGATTATTCACTTCACAAAAGTCTTTGTTTTTCTAAGGCATCCACCATAGGATTTCTTTTTGAAATAGAAGTGCTCTCTGGAGCATTTAAAGTATGACTCAAATTTCTTTTTTCTTTTTTTTTTTTTTTTAACACCAAGGACTCAAACCAAGTGAAATATCAGGTTGGGTCAGGTTGGGTTTGGAGAGCATTTTGATGTTCTGGTTTTGTTCCATTTCAATTGCTTTAGAAAAATTTATAATGTCAGTCACAGCACGAACTGACTCACAGAGGCTTTTGGGAGGAAGTGGGGTATGGAGTGGGGGACCTGTGGTCTGTTCACAGTGCCATAGAAAAGAATAACTCAGGGTTTTCTTTTCTTTCAGACTTGAATCTATTAATGGAATTCCTTTGGCTCTTTTAGCTCATAGTTTTATTTCGGTAAAAACTCTTGATTTACATACAATTTTTCAGAAAACTTCTTTGCTTAAAATGAGGTAAATTTGAAACACAATCTGATCCTTCCACCTCCTGTAAAAGTAGAGGCCAACAAAAAATTCAGTTTTTATAACGATTTTAGGTATACAGTGAGTGCTAATCTTGACTTTCTCTCTAAACTGAACAACTCAAATGCCATTAACATTTACCCATAACTCTTAGCTTCAATGTCTTCCATCTTTTGGTAGTTTTTCTCTAAATAATCTTTAATTTCTCTATCTTTTCTTTAAGGGTAAATCAAATTTGCAGTTAATATGTTAGTAAAGGCTTTCCCATTTCTGAGTATATGAAAAAAGTGCATTTCCCAGTCTCTTTCCAATTCTAAGCCATAGACCATGTCTTAACTCTTTTCTTCCCCACTCCCCCATCTTTTTTAAAAAGGTAATACAATATATGTTTTTGTTCCCTGATCATTTTCAGATTTGCTTGTGTCAATTAATCACACCCTATTTTGTATTTTGTTGCTTTGATTAAATCATTGCATTTTCTATTAACCATCATTCCACTATTAATATTATGTATTTCTCTTTTTAAAAAACAATCTTCCAAGATATTATGATCTATGTCTTTATGTAGCATCATCCAGAAGTCTTTTGACTAATTTCTACTTTTATCCTTCATGTATTACAAAAAAAGATGAAATAACAGCAGCCCCAAGATCCACAGTGACAAACCCCAAGTCCTGTCCTCCCTTGTCACAGATCATCCTTGTTTGAGCTTGAATGGAGGAAACTGTGAGAGTTCCCACTGAAGAACATGGGTTTTAGAGCCAACAGACCTGGATTTGAGTCCTAGCCCTGCTACTTTCTCACCATGTGATCTTGGGATGTTTACTTAATCTGTCCAAATCCTCAGTTTCTGCATCTTTAACATAGAGATGATTGAGTTACTGGGATGAGTAAGCATCATCTCTATGGAAACCGTTGAGTGCAGACCCTAATAGAGAGCCTGTCCTCAACACTATTTTTACTGTCATATATTTGTCCTGTGTTTGTGAGAATATGTAAGTCTCGTAAAGAGGACAAAGAGATATTCTCTGGGGGGCACATGAGCAGAGAAGTCTGACTATCTCCGAAATTTCTAAGAGATTTTCAAATCCTCTGCTGCTCCAAAAAGTGCATTTTTTGACACCAACTTACCAAACTGCATGATGTGATGCATAAGACAGCAACATTATGATTACCTCATTTAAAAGCATTAATTCACAGTCAACTTTCAAATAGTGCCCTGGTCTCTACCCTCTCAGAGCTTATAATTTAATGCAGAGTACATCTGATATTATATACACTAACAAGCGAGAGAAAAAACCCAACCAGAACAGCATTGTTGGTGTAGCTGGAGGAAAGTATAGCTCAACATACATGCTCCTACTAAGTGGTTTGTGGAGGTGGGGGAGGAGCATAGTATAAACCAAGAAATCCATAGGAAGCTGTGGTTCAAAAGAGGAAACAATCTTCTTTATACAAGAAGATCGCCATCAAGTTGTCCTAGTGTGACGGTTGATGGTGCAAGGAAATCACATTACTTTACACCGAATGAAGACTATGTGTATACAGGACCATGGGTCTCAACACAAATTATTATGCCTTAGAATAAGACCTGAGTGTTTTCTGCATATTTATTCAGAATCTTCAATTGAAACTACTCAACTTTTGGAAACAAGTAGTAGTATTTAGAATCCAGTTTAACCAATGTACTAATTACTATGCTAGACATTCATAGGTCAAGGTGAAGAGACTTTAAAGTCTCAGACACTGAGCTTTGTTTATATTTGCTACCACCAGAAACCATAGATATGGTTTCTGAGCCCTTAGTGATTAGGTGTCCAGGCATCTCAACAATGTGCTCCATTACTCTCTGAACTTACCATAGCCCTTCTCCAACTTAGAACTTCACTCAGAGGGTTTTTAACTCAAATCCTGTTTTATTGTTTAAGGAGAACCCGATTATGCTGCCTTTGAAAAAAGGCTTTACTTTTTTTCCCTAAACTAGATGTTATGAGCTCTTACATCTCTATGCTTTTGTCCATACACTTCCATAATCCCCGGATGCCTTTCTCTCCTCTCTGTCTGTTGACACTTATTTATGCTTCATATTTTAAAAATAAATGTGTTCTTTCAGAAAGATCATTCCATGAGCCCTTCACATTCCCCTAGCTAAGCAGAATCAATAGGTTCCTACTAGGCATTTGTACTATGCTTTTTTTATACACCTGTCTGACTTATTTATTTAATGTTACTTATGCTGTACTAGTGCCAGTAGGGGCACTTATGAGCAACAGTGACACCTCAAGCAGAGGCCAATAGGAGGGGCACCCCTAAGGGCCACTAGTAGCAGGGGCTTCATTGAATTTTGACAAAGCCAGGAGGGATTACTACAATGAACTGGCATAGGAGAGGACAAAAATTGTATTTGCAAAATGGTGGCTAATGATTTAGTGAGTGGGTCACCCATAAGACAACTCCTGGATACCAATGAGTAATTTTAGAGGAAATAGAGCCAAAGAAAACCCTTTTGTGAGAATCATTTTGGTCCTATTTTAACCCCTAGAAAACACTGGCTGTATTTGTAAACTCATTTTCCCCCTTTAAATTGCAATTCTTGAAGGCAGGGAATGTTTTTTTTTTCCCTCTAAGTCTGGGTCATGGTCTTGCTGAGAAAAATCTATATTGAATTACATTCTTTCAATCAGCTTCTTTGAATATTAGACCATTTAGATTATTACTTTAAAAATGCCTAAGAGTCTTTCATCATAAGAAAAAGATCAATGGTGATTTTCAATTTCTCAAACTTTGAAAAGTGCTTTGGCCTACATGCTGAGCAAACCAGAAGATGAAAACATTTGAGGTTTTACTTCTCTTTCTTCCTGTGCACTGATTAAACTTAATTTCCTATTGTCAGTTTCTTGTCCTTTCTCCCAAAATTACTTTCAGAAAACATAGCTGTTTTTGGCATAGATTTTTGTACACAGAAATTTTCTATTCAGCTCTGAGCATAAGAATCATTTCATTAAATAATGATAATATCCCTAATTTATATATCACTTTACACTTGCAATACACAGACACATAGTCTCTCAGATGATTCTTAAACCAACCCTCTTGAAATAAGCAGGATAATTATTATTGAATACTTTATCTATGTGGAAGCTGAAATCATTAGAAGCCAGTAAGTCAGAGTTCAAACTAGGTCTTCTGTCTCAGTATTTATAATCTTTCCACTGTGGCAGAAGACCTCACATCCTGATACTTTTCCTCAAACTTTGCTCCAGGAACATCTAGAAAGCACTTGTGAGCTCAGATTTCCTATGTACCGCCATCTCTCTCTTTTTTGACCACATCCCTTCAAACTCTGCCCTTTGCAGATTTTGACCTCTGAGTGTCTCTGGACTTACATAATATATTTAGTCTTCCCAGGGTAACCAAATAAAATATAACAAATAAAAGGAACAGCAGAATGGGCAAACATAAATATGTATTAGACTATTAAATCATCTATTCCCAAGAACAATGGTTCACAGAAACTGGAGATGAAAAACACCTATGAGGTCATCTTATCCACCCCCGTGCCAAAGCAGGTTCAAGCCCAGAATACTGACAGCCAAGTTGTCGTTTAGTTTCCAGCCCTGCCTTTTGAGGCTCTAGATTGTATCTCCTGCTGGAATCTGCTGGAGGGAAAACAGCAAAGTGATCTCAAAGTTGGAGCACTAACTGGGGTCCCAAGGGTCTTATTGCTCTGTGCAGAGGACAGTGTGTCTGTAATTGATCAGTTCTCCCCTAATGGATGTGGTCCTAATCAGGAATAATTCCCACAGAAACTTTCATAGGTAACTGGCTGAGAAGGAAAGTCCAAACTACTAAAAATCACACAAGCTCAAATTCTTTTTGAAGTCAGAAGTGACCAATGGGAATGCCATAATACACACACACACACACACACACACACACACACAGTTTGGGTGACTAGGAAACATGCCAAAACCAATGCCTTGCTTTTTTCCCTATCATTTCCTAATTAATCTCTGAGGCAAATCAGTCAGCTTCAGAGCTAGAGTACTGAACATTGTTAGAGGTCCCTAAGTAGCCCCTAAAAAAAAATCGCTATTTGAAGAACAACAGTAACATACAGAAACATTCTTTATATAGACCTTCCTTTTTTAACCCTATTCTTATTTGAGAGAAGACTTCATTTTATACTTAAAAACATGTTACTGAAAGAAAGCAGATACGTGTTTTTAAAGTATAGGGAAAAGAATATTGTGCTGAGAATTTTTTTAAAATGGAATGATAATCAAGTTCTAATCTAATCACTCACCAGCTATGTGACCAGGAGCAAGGTACTTCTTTTTCTCTCCTATGAAAAAAGAACATAAAACCATATTGCCTCTAAGATGTTTTCTATTTCTAAAACCTACCAAATAGCCCAAAATATCTGTTTATTTTAAGCAAAAGCTGTGGAAAAATGACTCCCCTTTTTTTCTGCTTTACCAGAATGCCCTCAACCAGACCCAGCAGGAGAACTTGGAATGTTAAGAGAATGAACCTCCATTTTATGCTTTGGTTTTCAGAGCTCAGTTACATTAGTATCTTCTATGGAGAGAGATTTTGGGAAACAAGCTGTAAGTTTAGACAAAAATGGTGCCCCGTGTAAGTTTGAATTCCTACAGAAGCTTTGGGCAGGAATTAGCTCCAAAGGCAGTGCCCTGTCTCCATCATTCCCCCCTCCCCAGCCTCCATCCCCCTCCCCCTTTCTTCCCAGGCTCCATCCATTCCCTCTGTACCATTTCCAGGAAACAATTTTCTCTTTTATACCCCAGACATTCTTAAAGAACTCCTAGTCTAAGCTCCTTTCTCACTAGAAAATTAATTGTTTAATTTTGGCCTCAGTAGCAATCTCTATCTTACCTTTGGCCAATATTGTGGGTTTAAACGCAGCTTCATTTGGGGGCTAAGTTGTAAAACTTCCTTCTTACTTGTCTCTCTTCCTTTCCCTTGTCACTTTCTAGGTAATTTTTTAAATCATACAAACCATCTTTGTTTCCCTCTCTGTAACATGTTTAGTCCTCCCTGAGGACCAGCCTCCCTCCCACTGCTGTGTCCTCACTGTCCCTTGACCATTTGTCAACAGGTGAGGTGTTAAATAAACTATCCATGTACCTCAACGTCCTAAGAATTTCAGAGAAGATTCACCTATGACCCTTCAGACCCCAGTTGCTCTACTCCTGTATCATCAGGTACAGAATATAGTCTGTCTGTCTTTTCACTGGTCAACAGTTGCTAAAATAATATTTATATTCACTTGCATAAATTATTTTTTATGTGCTGGATAAAGAGGATAGAGTACTGAGGATGAGAGACAGAAGATGAAGATGGAAAAATTGAGTACATATTTTCTCAGTTCATCTTTGAACAAATAAAGAGAAGATGAGTCAAAGTATAACCTGCCCTTTACTTGAACCACTGAATTTGGTTAGGGATAAAAAGGACTGACATAATTGTATCAGAGTGAACTTGTAAATGTTCATCGGGCAGAACTAAGTCATTATAAATCTGTATGTGAGGACAGAGTTGGGATGTGATAGCTCTGAGTACAAAGACGGTTACCTATCCCAAGCACCTAATTTACTGAGAGATGTGTTTGGAAGACTTGAGGATGTGAAAGCTGACACCATTAATGATGGGGTAGAAGGAGAAATATCAGGAAAGAATCTGGGTTCTGTGCTGCAAACGCCCTCGGTAACTTTGATGGATCTATTACCTTCTCAATACCATTTATTAAACAAGCATAAAAGCCCAATTCTACATTGATCAGCAGTGAGAATTGAGCTTTGATTCTCTTAGGATCCTCTTCCTTACTTATGCTTGGACTGACTGCTTTGATCCAGTGGATGTTTGTGAATTAAAGCTGAGGAAAATAGATTTTAATTTCAACTTTTAAATTTGAATATTTGAAAAGAAGAGGAAAAGTAAGGCAAGCATTACAATTACTAACCACTCACACACACACAAAACACACTGTTTTGTTTCAGCAAATTATGCTCACAGACAAGGATTATCTTTGCCAATAATGTATTTAACTCTGGTTCACTGTGGAATTATAATTTATAATATTTCACAAGCCAATAGCATAGGAGATAATGCCTTTTAATAAGACAATAAAGAAATAACATACTCCAAACCAATGATAGATTAAGTGCACTATTTTTCCAGGCAAAGGGGAGATAAAAGAAAAAAGTCCAAATTTAGTAGAGGTGTACCTTTCTTTAAGTTAGTGGTGAGAAGATCAGCTGAGCCAACCAAGAGATGACAACCAGCTGCCAGTGCAAATTAAAAGTCCCTTGTCACTAGAGCGCAATGCTAGCAGAACGAAGGCTCCAGTGTTGGCAAAAAAAGATGATCTTCTTCATGGAGCCGCTACGCAGTTTTCGCCACTGTTGGCAAAGAGTAGCCTTGCCATGGCAGAAGAAGATGCCCCAAGGTCTTCAGAGACATATTTAGAATCAGCAAAGAGTAGACTTGTCCATATTTAATACTCTCAGTAAATGTTCACAAATTCTTGGTATTTAAAGTCTAAGTGTCCATTACATCATAGTTGCTCCTCCATGAGTTCATACCAATAAGCACTCAGTAGCACAACAATCTGATGACATCATCCGGACATGGCATCCCAATGTAAACAAATTCACCCTTAGATCAAAACAACTTCACTTAAACCATGAACAAGTGGATTTGAAATCATAACAAACCAATACACAACAATCCATCCTATGATATCAAACCACTCACAGACTAATTAATTCCAAGGGCCCAAGGCTCCAAACAAATCTAAGTTCACAAAAATATCAATCCACCCTGTGAGTCTACATTGCTTACAATCTAATTTTCCCTTAATTTCTCGCAGTTTTGTTACTGCAAACTTCGTGAAATAAATTCTTAATATTATAAGCAAAAATATAACAAGGAATTCTTTAATATGGTGCCAGATCCAATCACCAAAACGTCAAAAATTAAGTTTCTTAAGTCACTCAGTTAAGCTTCCTTGACAATTGTGCTTCCTTGTAAACAGCATTTTTATAAAACTCTAGGAGGTACCATCTCGCATAACACCAGCAAGCATGGGTTTGATTGCTGTAACATTAGCATTCAAGGCTGTCATTATTTTAGGGAATGCATGTTTTGTTTTCTTTTAAATTCCTGCGAAGTTATTAATACTTTGTTAATCTCATCTTCCAGGTGTTGTTTTAATTGTCTTAAATTTTCTAATGTACAATTTACATTTATTAGATTAATTTTAAGAGGTCAATGTAAAATATTACTCCAGTTATTTTAATGGTTCCTCCATCTTCTATTGACCTCACATAATATCTTTTTCCTTCTATTGTTAGGTTCATTACATGTTCTAGTTTTACACATCTCATCATGTTGTGTTCCTTATTTTCCCCTTGGCTCCATGACATTAGGATAAATCTTGGCTTAAAGGATGTCATCATGATCCAGTTTCCCGTATTATATATAACGGGTTGATGTGGCATCAAGGCCATGGTCATGGGTACTTGTACAACAGGTATATCCAAAGGTCTAGCAGTGATAACGGTATTTTGGTTCCATTCCACAAACATATCCTTATGAACATGCTTTCCTTCTGTCATAAGGGGCCTTTTCTGTGGCCTATAATAATTCACAATCAATCTTTAAAAAAAATCTTTATATCGGTTTTTAGGACCTCATTACTTTTAGAATTATACCCAACTGCTTTCTTCAGAATACCCAGTGCCCTATAAGTTTCTCTTTGAAAATCATTTACGTTTTGCACTATGCTGCTATTTCTATCGATCTGTGGGTCCAATGACGATAAAGTTTCCATTGCCTGTGTGTTAAACTGCGATTGTTTATTTTCAAAATTGTTGAAGTCCACATTAATTTGATCAATTTGAAATTGTGAAAAGGCTGCTGCCATTGTGACTCTAATTGGTTTTCTCATAAGTCCAACAGGAACTGTAGGGGTTTTCTTACCTTTAATGAGTCAATCTTTAGCATAGGTTGCAGGTTAGGCACACAGTTGGGTGAACAAAATTGAGCACAAATAGGGCATCTATATCTGAACTTAAGGTCCTGTGTGTTGAATTGTAGAGCATATGCTACTGTAGTGGGCTCTACTATTACAGTGAGAGGTTTAATGAGCATAGGTTCCCATATTCAGGGATTGAAGACATTAGGAGTGAGATAGAAGGCCAGAGTGGAGCACCATGGATAATGATAATATTATGTTGATAGATTAGGCTTCCAATGTATCCTCTATATACATGACATGGTTTTCCTTTTCCTTGAAGTCAAGGCATAGTGTCCATGGATTACCGTTAACTTTCTAATGGGTTGATATGGGTTATATAAAGTAAGTTGTGGGTATTGTAAGTGATCTAATGTGGGTTATGAATGTTCAGTGATAGAGTAGCCTATGAATTATCGTGAAGGAGTGCTGTAACCATATCCATTCCTAAGGCATCCTCATTGTTCATGACTGTAGTATGATACTTAGAATTCCAGATGGTATATTCTTGTTGGTGTGAACTTCATGTTGCTTACAAGTTGTCCCACATATTTGATCTCAGTATTTTACTTTTTATCCTAAGTTTCCACCAGTCATCTATGCACTCCTTTTGTGTTCTGTTCGATAAGTTATTATTTTAGACCAGTTAGCAATCTTTGAGATGTCGTTAGTATAACGTAGATTTTTTGCATTGAAAACTCAAGGCTCCTGTTCCCCACATGGTTGTATTTATGTATGAGTTGCATTTTGTGCATCCCAGTGCATGTATTGGTTCTGTGAAACTGGTGCATCACTGCTAGAACAGCCTGTGGCCTATGTCCACAATATCTATACACCACGTCATATGTTCAAAGTAGAGTAAATCATTTTGGGCATGGGCCACCATAACGTTTGGTTCATGGTTATGTTATTTGGTGCTTCACTACATGGAGATTTAGTATAATTTAATAAAGTGAAGCTTAGATTATAATCTGTTGATGGCACTGTTGTATTGATGCATTTTTTTATAGCACCAAACTAACAGTTTGTATCCATTTAATATGGGTATGAATGGTCCTATACTCTCAGGCCCAGAGGAAACATTAAGTATAGATTCTGTTCACACTGAGGATGGGCATATAGCTACTTATTCAATTTTACCTCACCATGCCTCACTCTTCATTACTGTACCACTGTTACTTTGTTCAAGAATCACTGGTCTTCTCCCCAGATTACCTGTATTCTTAGATCTAGTCATACTGCCAGGTTTGCAGTCACCTCTGTAACATTTATTGAACAAAAAGAACAAAAACAAATTTCTCCTTACTGCACATTTGATTCTTTCATAGCATGGAGTATTAAATTGGATGTTTTACATTTCCCTGCAAAGGGGTTTAAATATTTTTCTAACAATGCCTCATTAACATGTGTATATGCGGGGACTTGGGTGATAGTTTGTAGTCATGCTTAATGTATTGCTAAAGCCAAATATTTGTATTTATATTACATAAGATTTTGATCTACTGGGTAAGGATCAATGGTAGTACTGATAGGGCTAACTTGAGAAGTTTCACTGACAGATGAAGTATGCATAGGAGATGTAGCTGCACTAGAACTGGGTGCAGAGGGTGCAGAGGGTGCTATCTACACGGAGGCATTTTTCCATTAAACAGAAGATAATAAGCAACTTAAACAGCACACAATGCCTGGGAATACCAAATGAGTGGATAACTAGTCTCCAGATTCTGAATGAGCAAGAGCAGCAAGTTGACCTAGCACAGATCTTCTTCAACTTATGATAGGGTTACATCCCAATCAACCTATGGTAAGTTTAAAATATCATAAGTTGAAAATGTATTTAGGGCTTCCCTGGTGGCGCAGTGGTTGAGCATCAGCTTGCCAAAGCAGGGGAGGCGGGTTCAAGCCCTAGTCTGGGAAGATCCCACATGCCGCGGAGCAACTGGGCCCGTGAGCCACAACTACTGAGCCTGCGCGTCTGGAGCCTGTGCTCCACAACAACAGAGTCCGCGATAGTGAGAGGCCCGCGCACCGCGATGAAGAGTGGCCTCCGCTTGCCGCAACTAGAGAAAGCCCTTGCACAGAAACGAAGACCCAACACAGCTAAAAATAAATAAATAATAAAAAAATAAAGGAACCTCTTTAAAAAAAATGTATTTAATACATCTATCCTACCAAACAGCATGGCTTAGCCTAGCCTACCTTAAACATCATCAGAACACTTATATTAGTTGGGTAAAGACATCCAACACAAAGTCTATTTTATAATAAACTGTTGAATATCACATGTAACTTATTGAATACTGTACAAAAAAGTGAAACAGAGAATGGTTGTCTGGTTACAGAATGGTTATAAGTTAATCGGTTGTTTATGCTCATGACTGTGTTTCTGACTGGGAGCTGTGGCTCACTGTCGCTGCCCAGCATCATGGAACAGTATTGTACTACATATTGCTGGCTTGGGAAAAGATCATAATTCACATTTGAAGTATTGTTTCTACTGAATGCATATCACTTTTGCACCATCATAAAGTCAAAAAATCATCAAACCATCATAAGTTAGAGACTGTCTGCATATTAAATGGCCATAAGATTTGCAGTGGATCCTGCTGTGCGTACCCAAGTGCCCATTCTGCATATCCAGCAGATACTCTTTTACAGTAGAATGCTAGCATCCAGAGAAAATCAGGAATGAAATCAGAGTTATTTTCACTGAGTCCTTGCAGTGTGTCTAATACTACATTTTATTCAGTATGCCAAGGTAGAAGTAAAGCATAAGGTAAAGTAGCTGGTTACCTTGGTATATGTGCTGGGTTATAACACCAAGAGTCAGTAGTTCAGGCTAGTGTTCATCTTCTGAGGCGGCATCTAATAAGGGGCCTTGTTCAGGATCCTCACTGATTCTTGTGGAGACTGAAGTGGAGGTTTCCACTGTTTCATCAGCTTCCCTTAGTTCTTGGCTTCTCCATTGATCAAAGGCTTCCCAGTGAGTAAATGATGCTGATGGCAAAGAGTAGAGTGGAGAGGTTGGGCTTGGTGATACTGATGATGTTGGTAGGTCCTCAGTTGCAATAAAGTGACCAGGATGTTGATCCTTGGAGAAAGTGGATGATGTCACAAATAGTAGAGTTGTATCTTGACCAGAGGGTGGCATTCCAGTTTGGAGTAGTTGCACAACTGCTGTCATTAGTGCTATATGTGGAGTATCCCTAGCTTCAGTGAATGTAGTATCCAATAGGGAGTAATAAGCAAAATAGTGTGGCCAATAGGCAGTATGCCCCACGGACCCACTTAGCAATATTTATAAAGTTCAAGATGCACAGATGCCTACAACACAAAAATAATCTGTAAATTTCTAATTCTTTCTTGTTGTTGTTCCTATTACTCACGCAAATAAATAACTGTTGTGGCCATTACTGCCAATATTGCTCCAAGTTTAATAGCCCTGCAGCCTGCTTGGTTAAATGATAGGCATCCAGTAATGATGCCAAAGGAAAAAGTGTTCACTCCTTGGTGTCCTGCCACCATATACAGAATAAATACTAATGTTTTTAGTGCCTGCATCCAGTGTTGATACAATAGAAGATGATACCTGAAAATTCTATAGAGGCATTATATTATTCTCTTTGATGCAATATGACTTTTCCTTTGGTCACTTTGTAGGTTTTGTTAGTGTGAGGTGCTATAATTTCCCCAGTACTAGGTATATCATGTTTTTAAATTAATATTTTCCTTTTAATTTAGATTCTAAGATGTTAGTGTTAATTCTTATCTCTGTGGGTGCCTGAAATATTAATTCAATAGGAGTTTTTCCATCCTTTTTATATCTATGGTTTACAGATCTTGCTGCCTCTTAGATTGCTTTACTCCAGGCTTTCACATCTAGACTGTTAGTAAGCAACCCAAGCTTTTGCTTGAGCAAGCCATTATACCTTTTCGTTGATCCAGAGGTGATTGGGCTGTAGGGTAAGTGGAAATTTCACTTTATGTCCAGTTCTTTGGCTTGATCTTGTATTATTTTTCATTTGAAGTGGATTCCCTGGTCTGATTCTGTGGTGGTTAGGATACCACAGCAAGCAATCTATTCAGATTTCCAATGCTATGATGGTGAATTTTTGATCCCTTTTCTTGCAGGGGTAGTATAATCTTATTCCTGACCATGTGTCTACTATGGTGCATGCATATAGTTTATTCTCTGATATAGGCATGGGTTTTATATAATTAATTTGTATAACTTGGAAGGTTCTGTCATCTTTGACTTCTTCTGGAGTATACATTTAATGACCCCAAGCTTTGACAAAGTGAGAGAGTGGCATTGACATATATACACTACCAAATGTAAAATAGATAGCTAATGGGAAGCAGCCGCATAGCACAGGGAGGACAGCTCAGTGCTTTGTGACCACCTAGAGGGGTGGGATAGGGAGGGTGGGAAGGAGACGCAAGAGGGAGGGGATATGGGGATATATGTATACCTATAGCGGATTCACTTTGCGATACAGCAGAAACTAACACAACAATGTAAAGCGATTATACTCCAATAAAGATGTTTTAAAAAAACAAAATAAAAGGTGTGAAAAAAATATGACCCCAAGCTTTAAACTTTTGGCAATTCTCACATTTCTTAATTTGAAATTGGAGGTATTTGGTAGGTATATACATGTTTCTTTTTCTCTAACCATGTTCTAATGTCTTGGATGCTAGCGTGACTTGTTTGATGATGTTCCCATGCAATCATCCTATCAGTTGGCATACCTGAAAGCTCAGGTTTTACATCCCATTGTTCTTCTTGTTTATGAATGGTTATGTTTCGAATTGGTTTCTTCCTTACCCATGAATCATTGTGTTTCCTAAGATAAATCTTGGGGATCCTCCCATCATGAGTTTTCCTAGTGAATTTGTCTATCTGGTTATTAAATTTGGTTACTAGGTTACTAGGTTGTCCTTCGGATGTGCAGACACATGTGTGATGAATATGGAAATGTCAGCCAGTGCTATTTTCTGCCATATATCTTCACCCGATATGTCCTTATTTCTTATTTTCCAGTCATTTTCCTACCAGGTTCCTGACCAAATAGCTATTCCATTAGCTACTGCCCATGAGTCAGAGAAAAGATATACCTCATTCTAATTTTCCTTCACAGATTGTTCAATCGCCAATTTTGTGGTTATTAGTTCAGCATACTGTGCTGATTCTCCAGAGCCTGATTCTGTCATTAGAACTAAAGACTGCAGGCTGCCAGTGTACTCCAGATGGTGTCATGGAGGCTGATCCATCTGTAAACCATGCACTGTTGAGAGCCATGGACCGGGATGGTCCTCATTGCCCAACTGCTTGAACTTGGATAGTCTCACTGCTTGGAAACTCCAGCAAGTCCACTACTGGCATTGCTGAGATTTCCTGAGTTAATGCAGAGGGCCAGCCCTCCATCCATATGTTCCACTCAGAAATATACCATTTCTATGTTAGGACTTCAAGGTTAGGGGGTGTTCCCCTCTGTTTGTCAGGGGTCTGTTTTACCCAATCCAGAATAGTCTCTTGGAGTCTAAGTATATATGGTTTACTTTCTGTTAGTGGCTCTGAATTTTGTAGGGCTTCACAGAGTGCCCGGATGAGGTTATCAGTTAGTTGGTATCTATTCTTGGACCACAGGAACTTCTTAGTCTAAAACCCAGTTAGGCAAAATTTGGGGTCTTGTGATGTTTTAGTCCACAGTGACCATGTTGCAAACCCTTGTGAATATAGGCACTCTAGTTTACATTTGGATCCTCATAGCGGGTGTTAATGTGTTAAAAGTTCTGATAGTATTTTTCAAATAAGTAAAGGCTGCCTCTTGAATCTCTGTCCATCTAAATTCCCTACTCTTCCTAGTTATTTCATAGATGAGTTTTAATATTACCCCCATATGTGGTATGTGCTGTTTCCAAAATCCAAATAGTCCTATCAGTTTCTGAGTTTCTTTTTGTGGTAGAAGTTGGTATGCAATCAATCTTGTTTATGACTGAGTCTGACATTTTTCTATCTTCAGAGGACCAAATTATGCCTAGAAAGTTTAGGATAGTTTGGGGGTCCTTGGACCTTGCCTAGGTTGATCATCCATCTTTTGAGTGTAAAAAATTTCATTAACTCTATCTTGACCCTAGTCTGTTCTTCCAAGTTATCACCATAAGTAAAGATGTCATCAATATAGGAAATAATGGTTTGTGTGTGTAATGCGTTTTTCTGAAAGGCCTGGATGTCTTGTGTTAGAAGGCTGTGGGATGTCATTGAGCTATTAAGGTATCCTTGTGACATAACTTAGTAAGTTCATGTTGCCCATGGGAATGCAGTCATAGGTTGGTTCTCCTCATCAACTGGTACAGCAAAGAACATGTCAGATAAATCTATCACTATATAATAAGTTCCAGATCCAGGGGTGATATTGTTTATGATAGTGCCTGTATCTGGGCATGCTCCCTCAGTTTGGGGATGGTGTTCGTTTCAACTCCTATAAGCTACTGTAAATCTGTATGATCTGTCTGACTTTGTAACAAACCAGACTGGGTTATTATATGATGAAATAGTAGGCACCATAATTTGTTCCTTTAGGAGTTCCTGAATTTTTTCCTTAATTGGAGTACATCTTCCCTTAAGATTGTGTTGTAGTATAATTGTTATTTTAGATGGGATGAGCAGTTAATTACAGTCCATTTAGGAATTGTTGTGTTCTTATTTGTTACATGGTATCCTATTACATCCATTCCAAGAATGTTTTCTAAATTGGGATCCATAAGGCATTTATCATCAATTGTTAGGAATCTATGTACCCATGTGCCTGAGGTCAATTTCCCTCCTAATCCCTCAGTTAGTCCTGTTTTGTTGTTTGGGTTTCCTAAATTAGTAGGATGTCCTTGTACCATTGCTTACTTGTGATCCAGTATCTAATAACATAGTAGTATATGCAGTATTTTTATTTACCAGATGGGTTTCTGTTTCTATGGACACTGTATCATATGGGTGATTGACTCCAGCTTGGGCCAGGAGATGGAGACTGCCACGTCCCTATAGAGAGTTCATTGGGCTTTTTCACCTTTGCCTACCAGTAGCTCATCTATTAATGAAATTCGGTTTTATAAAGGAGTTATTGTTTACAGTAGATGGGTTAGTAAGTATATATGTTGGTTTCTTCCCCCTGAAATATTGTTTATTTCCATTTCTTTGACATTGTAAGTACCTTCTATTATCCCTATTGGGGTTTTTATTTATACAATTAGGATTAAAAGGTAGTGGTCTAAATGTTCTAAATGATCTTGGCCAAAAAGTTTTTATGGGTTTTGTTCTATTAGGTCTATTTACATTAGGTGTAGGCCTGTTTTGTCTGTACACGTTGTGGTTAAAGCTATAGTTCTTGGAGGACCTTTAAGACGGCAGAGGAGTAAGATGTGGAGATCACCTTCCTCCCCACAAATACAACAAAAATGCATGTACATGTGGAACAACTCCTGCAGAACACCTACTGAACGCTGGCAGAAGACCTCAGACTTCCCAAAAGGCAAGAAACTTCACACATACCTGGGCAGGGCAAAAAAAAAAAGGAAAAAACAGAGACAAAAGAATAGGGACAGGACCTGCACTCTGGGAAGGAGCTGTGAAGGAGGAAAGGTTTCCACACACTACGAAGCCCCTTCACTGGCAGAGACGGGGTGGGTGGGTGGGGGGGAAGCTTCAGAGCCACAGGGGAGAGCACAGCAGTGGGGGTGCAGAGGGCAAAGCGGAGAGATTCCCGCACAGAGGATCGGTGCCAACCAGCACTCACCAGCCCGAGAGGCTTGTCTGCTCACCCGCCGGGAGGGGTGGGGGCTGGGAGCTGAGGCTCGGGCTTCGGAAGTCAGATCCCAGGGAGAGGACTGGGGTTGGCTGTGTGAACACAGCCTGAATGGGGCTAGTGAGCCACAGCTAGCAGGGAGGGAGTCCAGGAAAAAGTTTGGAACTGCCTAAGAGTCAAGAGACCATTGTTTCTGGGTGTGCAAGGAGAAGGGATTCAGAACACCGCCTAAACGAGCTCTAGACATGAGCTGCAGCTACCAGCGCAGACCCCAGAGACAGGCATGAGACACTAAGGCTGCACCTGTGGAACACTTGAATAGACAAAGAATCATCCCAAAGCTGAGGCAGTGGACTTTGGGAGCAACTGTAGACTTGGGGTATGCTTTCAGCATCTAATTTGTTTCTAGATTTAGGTTTATCTTAGTTTAGTATTTAGAGCTTATTATCATTGTGGGATTTATTTATTGATTTGGTAGCTCTCTTCCTTTTTTTTAATATATGTATATATTTTATTCCTTTTTTCTCTTTTTCTAGAGTGTGTATTTGTGTGTTTCTTTGAGTGATTTTGTCTGTATAGGTTTGCTTTTACCATTTGTCTGAGGGATCTGTCCGTCCGTTTTTTTTAACTATAGTTTTTAGCACTTGTTATCATTGGTGTATTTGTTTATTGGTTTGGTTGCTCTCTTCTTTTTCATTTTTTAATTACTTTTTGTTTTTATATTTTAATAATATATTTCTATTTTAATAACATTCTTTTTTTTTCCTTTCTTTCTTTTTTTATTCTTTTCTCCCTTTTCTTCTGAGTGGCTGACAGGGTCTTGGTGCTCCATCCAGGTGTCAGGCCTGACCCTCTGAGGTGAGAGAGCTGAGTTCAGGACATTGGTCCACCAGAGACCTCCAGGCTCAACATAATATCAATCAACAAGAGCTCTCTCAGAGATCTCTCTCTCAACACTAAAACCCAGCTCCACTCAACGACCAGCAAACTCCAGTGCTGGACACCCCATGCCAAACAACTAGCGAGACAAGAACACAACCCCACCCATTAGCAGAGAGGCTGCCTAAAATCATAATAAGTTCACAGACACCCCAAAACCCACCACCAGAAGCTGTCCTGCCCACCAGAAGGACAAGATCCAGCCTCATCCACCAGAACACAGGCACCAGTCCCCTCCACCAGGGAGCCTACACAAGCCACTGAACGAACCTTACCCACTGGAGGCAGACACCAAAAGCAATGGGAACAAAGAACCTGCAGCCTATGAAAAGGAGACCCCAAACACAGTAAGCTAAACAAAATGAGAAGACAGAGAAGTACGCAGAAGATGAAGGAGCAAGGTAAAAACCTACTAGAACAAACAAATGAAGAGGAAATAGGCAGTCTACCTGAAAAAGAATTCAGAGTAATGACAGTAAAGATGATCCAAAACCTTGGAAATAGAAGGGAGAAAATACAAGGAACGTTTAACAGGACATAGAAGAACTAAAGAGCAAACAAATGATGATGAACAACACAATAAGTGAAATTAAAAATTCTCTAGAAGGAATCAATAGCATAATAACTGAGGCAGAAGAACAAATAAGTGACCTGGAAGATAAAATAGTGGAAATAACTGCCACAGAGTAGAATGAAGAAAAAAGAATGAAAAGTAGTGAGGACAATCTCAGAGACCACTGGGACAACATTAAATGCACCACCATTCGAATTATAGGGGTCGCAGAAGATGAAGAGAAAAAAAAGGGACTGAGAAAATATTTGAAGAGATTATAGTTGAAAACTCCCCTAATATGGGAAAGGAAATAGCCAAGTCCAGGAAGCACAGAGAGTCCCATACAGGATAAATCCAAGGAGAAACACTCCAAGACAAATATTAATCAAACCATCAAATATTAAATACAAAGAAAAATATTAAAAGCAGCAAGGGAAAAACAACAAATAACATACAAAGGAATCCCCATAAGGTTAACAGCTGATCTTTCAGCAGAAAATTTCCAAGCCAGAAGGGTGTGGCAGGACATATTTAAAGTGATGAAAGGGAAAAACCTACAACCAAGATTACTCTACCCAGCAAGGATCTCATTCAGATTCGACGGAGAAATTAAAACCTATACAGACAAGTAAGAGCTAAGAGAATTCGGCACCACCAAACCAGCTTTACAACAAATGCTAAAGGAACTTCTCTAGGGAGGATACAAAAGAGAAGGAAAAGACCTACAATAAGAAACCCAAAGCATTTAAGAAAATGGTTATAGGAATATACATGCCAATAACTACCTTAAATGTAAATTGATTAATTGCTCTAACCAAAAGACATAGACTGGATGAATGGATACAAAAACAAGACCCGTATATATGTTATCTACAAGAGACCCACTTCAGACCTAGGGACACATACAGACTGAAAGTGAGGGGATGGAAAAAGATATTCCATGCAAATGGAAATCAAAAGAAAGCTGGAGTAGCAATTCTCATATCAGAAAAAATAGACTTTAAAATAAAGACTATTACAAGAGACACAGAAGGACACTACATAATGATCAAGGGATCAATCCAAGAAGAAGATATAACAATTGTAAATATTTATGTACCCAACTTAGGAGTACCTCAATAAATAAGGCAAATGCTAACAGCCATAAAAGGGGAAATCGACAGTAAGACAATAATAGTAGGGGACTTTAACACCCGACTTTCACCAATGGACAGATTATCCAAAATGAAAATAAATAAGGAAACACAAGCTTTAAATAACATACTAAACAAGATGGACTTAATTGATATTTATACGACATTCCATCCAAAAACAGCAGAATACACTTTATTCTCAAGTGCTCATGGAATATTCTTCAGGATAGATCATATCTTGGGTCACAAATCAAGCCTTGGTAAATTTAAGAAAATTGAAATAGTATCAAGTATCTTTTCCGACCACAATGCTATGAGACTGGATATCAATTACAGGAAAAAATCTATAAAAAATACCAACACATGTAGCTAAACAATACACTACTAAATAACCAAGACGTCACTGAAGAAATCAAAGAGGAAATCAAAAAGTACCTAGAAACAAATGACAATGAAAACACAATGATCCAAAACCTATGGGATGGAGCAAAAGCAGTTCTAACAGGGAAGTTTATAGCAATACAATCCTACCTCAAGAAACAAGAAACATCTCAAATAAACAACCAAACCTTACATCTAAAACAGTTAGAGAAAGAAGAACAAAAACTCCCAAAGTTGTCTGAAAGAAAGATATAATAAAGATCGGATGAGAAAGAAATGAAAAGAAAAATAGAAGGGAATGATAGCAAAGATCAGTAAAACTAAAAGCTGGTTCTTTGAGAAGATAAACAAAATTGATAAACCATTAGCAAGACTCATCAAGAAAAAAACGGAAAAGACTCAAATCAATAGAATTAGAAATGAAAATGGAGAAGTAACAACTGATACTGCAGAAATACAAAGGATCATGAGAGATTACTACAAGCAACAATATGCCAGTAAAAAGGACAACCTGGAAGAAATGGACAAATTCTTAGAAAAGCACAACCTGACGAGACTGAACCAGGAAGAAATAGAAAATATAAACAGACCAACCACAGGCACTGAAATTGAGACTGAGATTAAAAATTTTCCAACAAACAAAAGCCCAGGACCAGACGGCTTCACAGGTGAATTCTATCAAACATTTAGAGAAGAGCTAACACCTATCCTTCTCAAACTCTTCCAAAATATAGCAGAGGGAGGAACACTCTCAAACTCATTCTACAAGGCAACCATCACCCTAATACCAAAACCAGAAAAAGATGTCACAAAAAAAGAAAACTACAGACCAATATCACTGATAAACATAGATGCAAAAATCCTCAACAAACTACTAGCAAACAGAATCCAACAGCACATTAAAAGGATCACACACCTTGATCAAGTGGGGTTTATATCAGGAATGCAAGGATTCTTCAATATACACAAATCAATCAAAGTGATACACCATATGAACAAATTGAGGGATAAAAACCATATGATCATCTAAATAGATTCAGAAAAAGCTTTCGACAAATTCATCACCGATTTATGATAAAAGTCCTTCAGAAAGTAGGCATAGAGGGAACTTACTGCAACATAATAAAGGCCATATATGACAAACCCACAGGCAACATCATTCTCAATGGTAAAAAAGTGAAATCATTTCCACTAAGATCAGGAACAAGCAAGGTTGCCCAGTCTCACCACGATTATTCAACATAGTTTTGGAAGTTTTAGCCACAGCAATCAGAGAAGAAAAAGAAATAAAAGGAATCCAAATCAGAAAAGAAGAAGTAAAACTGTCACTGTTTGCAGATGACATGATACTATACATAGAACATCCTAAAGAGGCTACCAGAAAACTACTAGAGCTAATCAATGAATTTGGTAAAGTAGCAGGATACAAAATTAATGCGCAGAAATCTCTTGCATTCCTATACACTAATGATGAAAAGACTGAAAGAGAAATTAAGGAAATACTCCCATTTACCATTGCAACAAAAGGAATACAATACCTAGGAATAAACCTTCCTAAGGAGGTAAAAGACCTGTATGCAGAAAACTATAAGACAGTGATGACCTCAGACTATACTACAAAGCTACAGTAATCAAAACAGTATGGTACTGGCAAAAAAACAGAAACATAGATCAATGGAACAGGATAGAAAGCCCAGAGATAAACCCACACACATATGGTCACCTTATCTTTGATAAAGGAGGCAAGCATATACAGTGGAGAAAAGACAGCATCTTCAATAAGTGGAGCTGGGAAAACTGGACAGGTACATGTAAAAGTATGAAATTAGGACACTCCCTAACACCATACACAAAAATAAACTCAAAATGGATTAAAGACCTAAATGTAAGGCCACACACTATCAAACACTTAGAGGAAAACATAGGCAGAACACTCTATGACATAAATCACAGCAAGATCCTTTTTGACCCAGCTCCTAGAGAAATGGAAATAAAAACAAAAATAAACAAATGGGACCTAATGAAACTTAAAAACTTTTGCACAGCAAACGAAACCATAAACAAGACTGAAAGGCAACCCTCAGAATGCGAGAAAATATTTGCAAATGAAGCAACTGACAAAGGATTAATCTCCAAGATTTACAAGCAGCTCATGCAGCTCAATAACAAAAAAAAAAAACCCAATCCAAAAATGGGCAGAAGACCTAAATAGACATTTCTCCAAAGAAGATATACAGATTGCCAAGAAACACATGAAAGAATGCTCAACATCATTAATCATTAGAGAATTGCAAATCAAAACTACAATGAGATATCATCTCACATCGGTCAGAATGGCCATCATCAAAAAATCTAGAAACAATAAACGCTGGAGAGGGTGTGGAGAAAAGGGAACACTCTTGCACTGTTGGTGGGAATGTAAATTGATACAGCCACTATGGAGAACAGTATGGAGGTTGCTTAAGAAACTAAAAATAGAATGACCATACGACCCAGCTATCCCATTACTGGGCATATACCCTGAGAAAACCATAATTCAAAAAGAGTCATGTACCACAATGTTCATTGCAGCTCTATTTACAATAGCCAGGACATGGAAGCAACCTAAGTGTCCATCATCGGATGAATGGATAAAGAAGATGTGGCACATATATACAATGGAATATTACTCACCTATAAAAAGAAACGAAATGGAGTTATTTGTAGTGAGGTGGATGGAGTTAGAGTCTGTCATACAGAGTGAAGTAAGTCAGAAAGAGAAAAACAAATACAGTATGCTAACACATATATATGGAATCTAAGGGGAAAAAAAAAAAAGGTCATGAAGAACCTAGTGGCAAGGGGGGAATAAAGACACAGACCTACTAGAGAATGGACTTGAGGATATGGGGAGGGGGAAGGGTAAGATGTGACAAAGTGAGAGAGTGACATCGACATATATACACTACCAAACGTAAAATAGATAGCTAGTGGGAAGCAACTGTATAGCACAGGGAGATCAGCTCGGTGCTTTGTGACCACCTAGAGGGGTGGGATAGGGAGGGTGGGAGGGAGGGAGATGCAAGAGGGAAGAGATATGGGAAAATATGTATATGTATAACTGATTCACTTTGTTATCAAGCAGAAACTAACACAGCATTGTAAAGCAATTATACTCCAATAAAGATGTTAAAAAAAAAAAGACAGTGATGAAAGAAATTAAAGATGATACTAACAGATGGAGAGATATACCATGTTCTTGGATTGGAAGAATCAACATTGTGAAAATGACTATACTACCCAAAGCAATCTACAGATTCAGTGCAATCCCTATCAAACTACCATGACATTTTTCACAGATCTAGAACAAAAAATTTCTCAATTTGTATGGAAACACAAAAGGCCCCGAATAGCCAAAGCAATCTAGAGAAAGAAAAACGGAACTGGAGGAAGCAGGCTCCCTGACTTCAGACGACACTACAAAGCTACAGTAATCAAGACTGTATGGTACTAGCAAAAAAAACAGAAATATAGGTCAATGAAACAGGATAGAAAACCCAGAGATAAACCCATGCACATATGGTCACCTTATCTTTGATAAAGGAGGCAAAAATATACAATGGATAAAAGACAGCCTCTTCAATAAGTGGTGGTGGGAAAACTGGACAGCTACATGTAAAAGAATGAAATTAAAACACTCTGTAACACCATACACAAAAATAAACTCAAGACAGATTAAAGACCTAAATGTAAGGCCAGAGACTATATATCTCTTAGAGGAAAACAGAGGCAGATCACACTATGACATAAATCACAGCAAGATCCTTTTTGACCCACCTCCTATAGAAATGGAAATAAAAACAAAAATAAACAAATGGGATGTAATGAAACTTAGAAGCTTTTGCACAGCAAAGGAAACCATACACAAGGCGAAAAGACAACCCTCAGAATGGGAGAAAATATTTGCAAATGAGGCAGCTGACAAAGGATTAATCTCCAAAATATACAAGCAGCTCACGCAGCTCAATATCAAAAAAAAACCCAGTCCAAAAATAGGCAGTAGACCTAAATAGACATTTCTCCAAAGAAGATGTACAGATTGCCAACAAACACATGAAAGGATGCTTAATATCACTAATCATTAGACAAATGCAAATCAAAACTGCAATGAGTTATCACCTCACACCGGTCAGAATGGCCATCATCAAAAAGTCTACAAACAATTTATTGTCCAACAGCATTTATTGTTGGAGAGGGTGTGGAGAAAAGGGAACCCTGTTGCACTTTTGGTGGGAATGTTAATTGATACAGCCACTGTGGAGAACAGTATGGAGGTTCCTTAAAAAACTAAAAATAGAATTACCATATGACCCAGCCATCCCACTACTGGGCATATACCCTGAGAAAACCATAATTCAAAAAGAGTCATGTACCAAAATGTTCATTGCAGCTCTATTTACAATAGCTAGGATATGGAAGCAACCTAAGTGTCCATCAACAGATGAATGGGTAAAGAAGTTGTGGCACGTATATACAATGGAATATTACTCAGCCATAAAAAGAAATGAAAGTGAGTTATTTGTAGTGAGTTGGATGGACCTAGAGTCTGTCATACAGAGTGAAGTAAGTCAGAAAGAGAAAAACAAATACTGTATGCTAATACATATATGTGGAGTCTTAAAAAAAGGGGGGTTCTGAAGAACCTAGGGGCAGGTCAGAAATAAAGACGCAGATGTAGAGAATGGACTTGAGGACACGAGGAGGGGGGAAGGGTAAACTGGCATGACGTGAGAGAGTGGCATGGACATATATACACTACCAAATGTAAAATAGATATCTAGTGGGAAGCAGCTGCATAGCACAGGGAAATCAGCTCGGTTCTTTGTGACCACCTAGAGGGGTGGGATAGGGAGTGTGGGAGGGAGGGAGGCACAAGAAGGAGGGGATATGGGGTTATGTGTATACGTATAGCTGATTCACTTCGTGATAAGCAGAAAATAACACACCATTGTAAAGCAATTATACTCCAATAAAGATGTGAAAGAAAAAAAAAAGCTATAGCTCTTATCCTGACTCAATTTCTTAGGTGTTTGGATCAAGTCTATCAGTCCTCCTGTGTTTCTGGTGCCTGAAAATATCATAAATAGTGCTTGTTCTGTTTAGTGGGGGTGCAGCTTTTAAGATGACCTTTGTAATTTGTTCTGCTGCTTCTGCATCTAGCAGTGAGGGTGACTGTTCCCTACCATAAATCATAGTCAACAGAGTCAAGAGTCCTAATTTCATTATTATATAGGTAGCTTCCCTTGCTGTTTTCCATTGAGATGTTTTAACGAATAATATGTTAGCTATAGGTCATCTTAATATCCAGGCTGCTGCTACCCAGTCAAGAAAAGTCTTTGTACATTAGTATAATTTCCTCCAAATACTTTAAGATGTTGATTAAATTTAGCATCAGTGGTAATGGGTCTGAGTTGCTTAATCTCTCCTCCTGTGGGGGTCATGTTTTGTCCTCCTTTGGACTATCAATCTAAATCACTGGGTTTCCTTGTCCAAATGAGTTTGTTGGAATTCCATTCTAATTTTTGTCATTTCTTATCTAGCTTAGGCTCTCTGTTCAGTGACTTTGATTGGTTGCATATCATTTACTGTAGTTTTGTCTGTTCTCTTGGGCCTAGCCTCTAATAGGTTAAAGTTACTGGGGTCAAAAGGATTATAATCATCATCATCCTTGGAGTGGGAGGGGGCGGCGTGAAAGGTGTAATTGGTGCCCTTAGGAGCAAAAGTGTCTGGGTTTCTTCCTACTCTGGAGATTATTTTCTGGGTAATAGCCTTTCTTTTCTGTGTGTCTGAGTTTATGTTGCTAATTGTTCCTAATAAGAACACTGGAATTCCTTATTTGCTCTTTTTAATACATGATATAACTCACTAGGTTGGAGGATCAGGCCCACATCTGGAGTTCCTTAATTTTAAGTTTTGTACAGACTAAGTCTTCAGTAGGTATCCAGGGATCCTCAGAAGTGAATATATAATTCACAATCTACCCTTAAACCACCTCTTGAGTAATTTTGGTAGGGTTAATGAGCAAGTCCGCCATTGTTCTCTTGCCTTTCACAGCAGTGAAATTGTTCAAAGTATATTTTATTATAGAGACGCTTAGTAGAATATTACAACTCATTTATAATACAGCTAAGCAGTATTAAGATAAGTATTGTGGCCATAATTAGCATCCAAACTATCATACCTTTATCAGTTTTGCCTATTCTCAGGCTGTTTATAATTTTAGTAGAATGCCATAGATGATAAATAGTATATTAAATTTAAAGTTTGTCAATCCAGTAATGGTATTTACCAGATTTTGGTCATTCATGAAATTAGCATAATTTATCAACCTGTATTTCAAATTTGCCATGGAGTATGGCATAACCTACACTACCAACCAATATTAATTTTTACTTTGGGGCAGCTTGCGGACTATGCCAATTGTTTTGTTTTCAGCAAATTCTTCTCAGAGACTGAGATTGTCTTTGCCAATAATTAATTAACACTAGTTCACTACAGAATTGTAATTTATAATAATATTTCATAAGTCAATAGCATGCACGATCATGTCTTTTAATAAGCCAATAAAGAAATAACATACCCTAAACCAATGATTAACTACACTACTGCTCCAGGCAAAAGGAAGATGAAAGAAATAAAATCCAAATTTAGTAGAGGTGTACCTTTCTTTGAGTTAGTTGTGAGAAGATCAGCTGAGCCAACCAAGAGCTGACAACCAGCTGCCAGTGCAAATTAAAAGTCCCTTGTCACTAGAGCGCAATGCTAGCAGAACAAGGCTCCGGTGTTGGCGAAAAAGATGATCTCCTTCATGGAGCCGCTACACAGTTTTCACCATTGTTGGCAAAGAGTAGCCTTGCCACGGCAGAAGAAGATGCCCCAAGGTCTTCAGAGACCTATTTAGATCAGCAAAGAGTAGACTTGACCAAATTTACTACTCTCAGTAAGTCTTCACAAATTCTTGGTATTTAAAGTCTAAGCGTCCATTACATCATAGTTGCTCCTCCATGAGTTCATATCAATAAGCACTCAGTAGCACAACAATCGGATGACATCATCCGGACATGGCATCCCAATGTAAACAAATTCACCCTTAGATCAAAACAAGTTCACTTAAACCATGAACAAGTGGATTTGAAATCATAACAAACCAATACACAACAATCCACCCTGTGATATCAAACCACTCACAGACTAATTAATCCCAAGGGCCCAAGGCTCCATACAAATCTAAGTTCACAAAAATATCAATCCACCCGGTGAGTCTACATGGCTTACAATCTAATTTTCCCTTAATTTCTCGCAGTTTTGTTACTGCAAACTTCGTGAAATAAATTCTTAATATTATAAGCAAAAATATAACAAGGAATTCTTTAATATGGTGCCAGATCCAATCACCAAAACGTCAAAAATTAAGTTTCTTAAGTCACTCAGTTAAGCTTCCTTGACAATTGTGTTTCCTTGTAAACAGCATTTTTATAAAACTCTAAGAGGTACCATCTTGCATAGCACCAGCAAGCATGGGTTTGATTGCTGTAACATTAGCATTCAAGGCTGTCATTATTTTAGGGAATGCATGTTTTGTTTTCTTTTAAATTCCTGCGAAGTTATTAATACTTCGTTAATCTCATCTTCCAGATGTTGTTTTAATTGTCTTAAATTTTCTAATGTACAATTTACATTTATGAGATTAATTTTAAGAGGTCAATGTAAAATATTACTCCAGTTATTTTAATGGTTCCTCCATCTTCTATTGACCTCACATAATATCTTTTTCCTTCTATTGTTAGGTTCATTACCTGTTCTTGTTTTACACATCCCATCATGTTGTGTTCCTTATTTTCCCCTTGGCTGCATGAGATTAGGATAAATCTTGGCTTAAAGGATGTCATCATGATCCAGTTTCCCATATTATATATAACGGGTTGATGTGGCATCAAGGCCATGGTCATGGGTACTTGTACAACAGGTATATCCAAAGGTCTAGCAGTGATAACGGTATTTTGGTTCCATTCCACCAACATATCCTTATGAACATATTTTCCTTCTATCATAAGGGGCCTTTTCTGTGGCCTATAATAATTCACAGTCAATCTTTAAAAAAAAATCTTTATATCGTTTTTTAGGACCTCATTACTTTTAGAATTATACCCAACTGCTCTCTTCAGAATATCCAGTGCCCTATCCGTTTCTCTTTGAAAATCATTTATGTTTTGCACTATGCTGCTATTTCTATCTATCGTGGGTCCAATGATGATAAAGTTTCCATTGCTTGTGTGTTAAATTGCGATTGTTTATTTTCAAAATTGTTGAAGTCCACATTAATTTGATAAATTTGAAATTGTGAAAAGGCTGCTGCCATTGTGACTCTAATTAGTTTTCTCAGAAGCCCAACAGGAACTGTAGGGGTTTTCTTACCTTTAATGAGTCAATCTTTAGCATAGGTTGTAGGTTAGGCATAGACTTGGGTGAACAAAATTGAGCACAAATAGGGCATCTATATCTGGCCTTAAGATCCTGTGTGTTGAATTGTAGAGCATATGCTACTGTAGTGGGCTCTACTATTACAGTGAGAGGTTTAATGAGCATAGGTTCCCATATTCAGGGATTGAAGACATTAGGAGTGAGATAGAAGGCCAGAGTGGAGCACCATGGATAATGATAAGTATTAGGTTGATAGATTAGGCTTCCAATGTATCCTCTATATACATGACATGGTTTTCCTTTTTCTTGAAGTCAAGGCATAGTGTCCATGGATTACCATTAACTTTCTAATGGGTTGATATGGGTTATATAAAGTAAGTTGTGGGTATTGTAAGTGATCTAATGTGGATTTTGAATGTTCAGTGATAGAGTAGCCCATGAATTATCATGAGGGAGTGCTGTAACTATATCTATTCCTAAGGCATCCTCATTGTTCATGACTGTAGTATGATACTTAGAATTCCAGATGGTAAATTCTTGTTGGTGTGAACTTCATGTTGCTTACAAGTTGTCCCGCATATTTGATCTCAGTATTTTACTTTTAACCCTAAGTTTCACCAGTCATCTATACACTCCTTTTGTGTTCTGTTCCATAAGTTATTATTTTAGACCAGTTAGCAATCTTTGAGATGTCGTTAGTATAACATAGATTTTTTTGCATTGAAAACTCAAGGCTCCTGCTCCCCATATGGTTGTATTTATGTATGAGTTGCATTTTGTGCCTCCCAGTGCATGTATTGGTTCTGTGAAACTGGTGCCTCACTGCTAGAACAGCCTGTGGCCTATGTCCACAATATCTATACACCACGTCATATGGTCAAAGTTGAGTAAATCATTTTGGGCATGGGCCACCATAACGTTTGGTTCATGGTTATGTTATTTGGTGCTTCACTACATGGAGATTTAGTATAATTTAATAAAGTGAAGCTTAGATTATAATCTGTTGATGGCACTGTTGTATTGATGCATTTTTTTATAGCACCAAGCTAACTGTTTGTATCCGTTTAATATGGGTATGAATGGTCCTATACTCTCAGCCCCAGAGGAAACATTAAGTACAGATTCTGTTCACACTGACGATGGGCATATAGCTACTTATTCAATTTTACCTCACCATGCCTCACTCCATAGTTGTTCCTCCATAAGTTCATATCAATAAGCACTCAGTAGCATGACAATTTGGTGACATCATCCTGACATGGTGTCCCCACTGTAAACAAATTCACCCTTAGATCAAAACAGCTTCACTTAAACCATAAACAAGTGGATTTGAAATCATAACAAATCAAAATACAGCATGTGCACACACGCACACATGCACGCGCGCACACACACACACACACACACACACACACACACCAGTTGGGCATGGTCTACTTGCTTTCCAAAGGGTGGTTCCTGGGCAAGAAGCATGGTCCTCACCTGGCAGCTTTTAGAAATGCAGAATCTTGAGCTCCACCCTAGACATATGGACTTAGAATCTGCATTTTCACATGAAGCCCAAGTGAGTTTTTCGAGAAGCAGTCTACTACAGCCATCCTAAAAAGGGGAAGGAGGAGCACCATGTAATGAGATAGAAATAAGATGTATAATTGGGAAGAGAATTCTGGAGAGCATTTTCCTAACCCTATTTTCAGCCTATGTCAAGAGGACCACTCATCCCCTAAAAAACTATGAAATCAGACAATAATCAACACATCCCACTTTGTTGTTTTTAAGGCAAGTCTGAATATGTTATTATCATCCCAGAAGCTTGATCTGAAATTCAAATAGGTGTCTCTAGCAGAACAATGGTGTTTCACGCACAACTGCAAAAAGTCACCAGAGGAAGGCTTCCCTCAGGGAATATAACTGGGTCCCACATTATGGTACCCAGTCCAATGAATGGTGTTTTCCTAAAAATAAAATAAACCTTTAATTAAAAATAGGCATAAGCCTAAAAAGCTCATTGTTCTCTGCCTGCTAATTGAAACAATGATATACAATTTAGTGTATAATGAAAAGGAATACCATTTGGTATCTCTTTCACTAAATAGTTTTCAACTGTTGTTTAACCTAACTGCTTTATTTCTATAGAAACAAAACTCACAAGCCTTTCCTTAAAGTCAAAATAGCCTTCCAGGGCTACAAGTGCAAGCAGCACTTGGAAGCTTAAGCACCACTCAATACATCTCTTATTCTCCTCATAAGCAATGCCTACACGCAACCCATTCAGTCTACACTCTCTGGGCTCCAAATATTCTTCCTAAGTACTCCCTCCTGCTTCTGTTGAGGCTTTGCTAGTGGGAGAAGAAGCTTTCGGACACCAGCCCCTCCCGTCAAAGGAAACTCCCTCTCCACATTCAGCTGGCCAGCAGGCAACAAGTTTCTCTTGATGAATCTAAACATTCCAGCTCTCTTTTTTTCCCTCCAAGGCTCCAGGCTCACATTGGGACTTTCCTCAGAATTGATTTCTATACCAACGTCAATAGGTTTCTAGACAATTTCCTTGCTTTTCCAGAGACTTCAGAGATTTGCTTTTAATTAAAGGAGACCATTTTCCCTTTACGAACATTTTTTTCTAAAATAGGTTTTTATATCAACCTACATAGTAGTTTTTCCACAGGAAGACAAAGCATGTCTGTTTGAAGAAGTCTCTGTTGGCAGGACATATTGAGATGGCAAAGTATGGGGAAATGTTTTTTTGTGTGTGTTCCTTTACTTCAACATAATTATTTGCTTGTAAAATACATGAGAGGGGAAAAATTCATGAGGATATTTTCAAGATCAGAGAACTCAGAAGTAGAATTGGGATCATCTAGCCTGAAGATAAAATTCTTAATCTTGTAGAGGTTAAGAATATGGACTCCAAAGTGTACTGCCATGGTTCAAAGCTTGGCTCTGCCAAAACTACGTTGGCAAATTGGGCAAATTACTTATCTGTGCCTTGGTTTCCCCATCAGGATAATAAAAGAACCTACTTATTAGTGTTGTTGTGAAGATTGAATGAAGTAACATACATAGGACACCTAAAATACCTAACATATAGCCAGCGCTACATAAAATAATTACTATTATTAGTTGTAGGCTGCCAGAATGTAAGAATGAAGCAATTTTCCTAACATGTTCAGAGCTATATTTGATTTCACCATAATTCTAGGCTTTGTATAATGCAGTTTATTGCTTTTTTTTTTTTTAAATCTGACAACCTTGCCCTCAAGGAGTTTGAAGCATTTTGTATTATCCTCCCAGCAAATATTCAGGTAACATATACATGCATCCTTTCTGGAATATGGGGAAACGGAGGAACTAAAAGTATAACTGACTTAATTGGGAACAAAGGCCAGCCTGTGGCCCATCTCTTTTGATGCCCTGCCAAATGTTCTTTCGACTAAAAAATACACTTCTTTAAAGCTAGTTCAAATCTGTCTTGACCTTGGAAGGGCTGAGAACCTCTGGTTTCCAGCTTTTATATTATTCGAGCTTGCCCACCAATAAATAGCCCCACTGCTGGAAATCCCCTAAAAGGCTTTAAAAGAGATGAGGGCTGCCTGCATGTGATGGAGGGGCCTGAACTGACAACCTGCATTACAGTAATTGGAAATATTCTCCATGTTTTATTTCCCTACTTATCCACACAAAGGTGGCCCAGCCTCAGGTAACTGAGACCATAGTATACAGCTGAAAACAGGAATGTTTGAGAAGCAAAGGGAGAAGACTTACATCATCCTCTAAAAAAGCAAACAAGATGGAAAAAAAGGGGGGGAAATGTCTTTACTCTCTCTGGAGATTCTTGGTTTACTGGAAAAACTGATTTGCATGGCCACCACGCTGCTCCATGTGCCTTGTTTCCTCTCCAAGGCAATTGTTTCATGCAGCATGATCCACGTGCCCTAGAGTCAACCTAAACAAGTGGATGATTCCCTAGAAAGGTTGCTGGCCCCCAAACCCACCAAACTGGTGCTTCTGTGAACCATATTCAAACATCTGCCTTCAGTAAATGGGGCTGGAAATCTTGCGAGAACATGTTTCCTGGAGGGTGATTTTGAGACTTCTTGCTTCTGGTCTCAGCCAAGACCAGAGGAGACAAAGCAGAAGCTGGATTGGAAAGGCAGAGAGAAGATCATTTCACTGGGGGATCATCTCCATTCCTAGCAAATGGTTCCATCAAAGTTGGGAATAGAAGCTTCCATTGGGATTGACATATATACACTAATATGTAGAAAATAGATAACTAATAAGAACCTGCTGTATAAAAAGTAAATAAATAGATATTTTTTAAAAAAAGAAAGCTTCCATTAGCTCTCATTTAATCTGAATCCATTTTATTGCAATATCGCATACAAGGAATCGTGCTTGATTACAATCAGGCCCCCCAGAATACAGCCAAGGGCTTCCTTTGGCATCTCTCAGGGCTGGAATACCGGGGCGAGGAGGTGAGGTATGTGGTCTGTTCCGGGTTTGCACAAGCCCTGCTTTGGTTCCGGGTTGCAGCGCCATGCCCTGAGCTTCGTGTTTCCTGGCCTGTACAAACACCCCGCACAGTTTGGGAAATGGGTGTCTGCCTGGATACGAGTCTGCTGCTGCCATCCCGTCCCGGGTGGGCCAGCACTGTAGGTTTGGACTTCTTCAAACACCTCAAAGTACTTTTTGAATGTTTTGGGTTCGCTAAAACCCTAAAGTGTGTTTGGCCTGCTTTTTCCCCCTCCTTTTTCAAACCCCTGCGTGTTTCAAGGGAAATTTAATCCATATGTTTCTGATACATTTACACTTAACTCATCAAAATATTGTTTTGTGAAAACCACTGGATGTCCAGGGCTCTTTAGGAGTTCTTTTCATGGCACTTTTGAAAGCTTTTTTTTCTTAGAAACAGGAAGTCACATTTGGGCCAAAAGTTAAAAGAACTCGAACCTCAAAAAAGAAAAAAAAAAAAAATTGGAATTCGATCTGGAGTTCCAAATCCACAGGTTTCCAGGGGGTTCTAAACTTGGCAAACCATCCCATGTTTTGCAAACCGAGGCCTATAAACAGAACCCAGAGTCAGGTTCCACAGTCTCCGCATGAGCATAGCCACCCCTATGTTACCTGAGATAGAAAAGGATGCAGCAGGGGAATTACGGCAATAACCCTGCACATAAAAGAAAACTTAAATTCTTTGGTAGGACCGTCAAAACCTGAGCAGGAGGATCTGAGCTTCATCCATGCCTTGGGGTGGATTTGATTGTTTCAAGTGCTGGGTAAATTACCAGCTCCCCTGTATACTTAAATCCTTGCTTTTTAAAAATAGAACATGAGCGATTTGGGCCAAAGGTGCTTTGTTTCTGCAGAGCCCAAAATGAAAACCAGGACCAGGAGCTTCAGCTGTAAAACCAGGGCTTTACAACTACAAGGGGAAAAAGACTTTCCCCTCCAGAACCCTAATTACTATTACTTTTCAATAGGATCTTGCCAAGGGGATTGCTCTCGGGCTGCCCACCCGCCCTGTTGCTGAAGGTTTTCTTTTCCTACCCAGGATCTCTAGCTTAAGCCCATGAAAGGCAAGTTTAGTCATCTGATTTCTCCCAAGATTCGTCTGTCCTCTGTCAGCCTCATATTTTAAGAAGTTCATAAAACCTACCTTACCATGACTGTCTTGACATGATTTTTACAACACTCCAATTAAACACTTTTCATCATGGTAAAATGCAACTCTGTTTTCCTGTTCAAGTCTGGGGGCAATTCTAGCTCCTGTCCTCTTAGGCCCAAAGTGAAAGAGAGCTGTTTGCACCCTTCTTCTCTTAGACTGGTTTCCCAGCCTTGATAAAGAATCCTCCCTGTTGTCTGACTTAATCCTCTCATGTGAGGGGAACACAGGAGAGGTGCACAGAGACCTGGAAAGAGCCTTCTGAGGGTAAACAGGGAGAGCTCAAAAGTTCCTAGGAGCTCACCCCACTGAGCTTTGCATAGTGCAATGACCTGAATGTTTGTGTCCCCTTAAAATCCGTATGTTGAAACCCTAATCCCCACGTGATGGTAGGAGATGGGGTCCTTGGGAGGTAACTAGGATATGAGGGTGAAGGCTTCATGAATGGGGTTAGTATCCTTACAACAGGGCCCCAGAGAGATCCCTCACTCCTGTTCCACCATGTGAGGACACACCAAGGAGCCAGCAGTCTGCCACCAGGAATAGGGCTCTCACAAGCACCTGACCATGCTGGTACTCTGATCTCAGACTTCCAGCCTTCAGAACTGTGAGAAATAAACTTCTGCTGTTTATAAGCTACCCCACAGTTTTTTTTATAGCATCCTGGACTAAGACAGATAACTTTAGAGGCAGATCCTCCCCAGGCAACAGAGTACTATTCTCTATCTTTAGGATACAGAGCTGCCAGTTTCTTGTATGACAGGGAGCAACTTCTTTGTTGTGTCTCATTCCACCACACATGGGCACTCAGAAATATATGTATTGTCCACAGGGTGCTTTGCTCTCCATCAGAAACCATACTCTCCATATGTGTCTACCCTGTTCAGAGCATTGCTGGAAGAAGTACCAACCTCTTTGTCAAAGTCATTCCCTGTGTCTCATATTCCAAAACTTGAACACTCTAAAAGCTACTCCCATGCCATGGGCATGCTCTGAGTAGTCATTTCAGGGTGTGTGCGTATATTAAACTCCATACCCACACATGCTATGCATACTTACACATAAACAACATATCTGCTCTGGCCAGATCAGGACCAGGGAAGCAGCAGGCTTCGGGGCAGCGCTGGTGATGGAGAACGCCAGAGAAGGTGTTCAGTTCGCTTCAGCCTTGGCTTCATTCCCCACACACAGGGCCCCAGTGACTGCACATCGAGAGGAAAGGCCCCCGTCTAGGACTCAAGGCACCTTCCTGTTTGCTTGGCTGCCTTTGCACAATCTCTCTGAAAAATCAACTGTCTCCCCTTTCAGCCTCCCCCGGGGAAGGCTCTGGCAGTCCATGAAGTACTGTGTAAAACGTCTGTGAAATTTTTTAAAAATCCCAGGAAAACAGTTTTGGCCCAAGCCACTTTCTGTTAACCTTGGGTATGCACTTCTGATTTGAAGCAGGAAAAAAGAAATGCCATATTGTTTCCTCTCAACTTCTCTTACCTTGCTTGGCATACCATTTGCCAGTTTAGACCACCTATCTTGCAGACCTGCCTTGGAAGAAAAGGCTCTCTGATGAGAAGAAAATCTAGGAATTTGTAAAGCAAGAATGCCCTCTAATGGAAATGCAAAGGACACCGTATGATTCACAAAATTATTATCCTGGTGCCTTATTTCAGTCTAATTGGCAATAGCACTGCTCCAGATTTTAGATCTTGGGCTGAGAGTTAACATTTATTTTGTATATGATTCCAAAAGAATGAATACTTCAAATGACGGTGACCATTCTATATCTAAGCCGCTGGGTCTTGTATGGGTCTTGTAAACTCTGTTCTAAGAGGTTCTTCAGGATTATTCTAGTCTTCTATGCCATTTCAGCTTCTATATCCAACCATGCTATGGTAGAGCAGTGCCAAGAACCAACAAAAATTATTCTCTGACTTGTCTAAATGTGCATTGGCTTTGTATAGACATAATTCCTCTCATCACTTTCCCTTATGTCTCTGTTTAAAAATGTGTCCCTTCCTCTATGCCCGTGATGGTTGACAAGTGTAAGTTTTCCACGCTCAATTTCTTTCAGGTTCAAGGTGGAGTACCCAATTCTCTCAGACTCATTTCCATCTGAGAAGTTTCTATTTTCTTTCATGAAGGCATATGTTTGCCATTGAGCCCGTTTCACTTGGCCCAGAGCGCCACCGAAGTTCTCCTGGTCATGCAATAGTGCAGCATATGAGCCCAGGCAGAGCTGTGTCAGACAGCATAGGAGGGTTTTGTTCAGACTTGCTGACTGCACTTACTGAGAAAAACCCACATAGGCATTTTCCATAAAGACTGATGATTAGCTTAAATTGAACCTAGGATAAGGCTAAAGCTCTCCTGGCATTACGCATCTATTTCCTCTGTTGGTCAATTAAATAATTAATACTGAATGGTGCAGAGGCGGTTGCCTGGCACTTAGCAGCCCATGTTTAAAGGCCTTCCCACCTACGGTTATTTAGCCATGATGATGGCTCGGGCAGTAGATGGGACCTAGCCAGGGTAGGACTTACTTTACATACCACCCAAGCAGAATCCCAGAATCCAGGCCATGGGTGGAACGCAGACCATTGACTCCTGAGGGTGGAGTTTTCTCAGATAAAAGCTGTAGAGATTGGTGTTGGCAATTTAATGTCATTAGAACCAAACCACATAGACGCTGCTACTTACTTCTCTCCCACTGGGGTGGAAAATTGCTGTCAGGCTTGTAGGTTGGTGGGTATTTACTAGACTTCTGACTGGACTAGTCAAACCTGAGCCAGTAGGAGTGTCTGCTCTCTTCTCAGATTTTGATTCATGGTCTTATCTTTGACTTCTGTGACTCAGATCATTAAATGACTTGGATGTGTGTGTGGCGAGGAGAAAGGGAGTGTTGTTGGGGAGTGAGGGGGGTTAGGGGTAGGGTTCTCTGGAAAGCCTACTATCTAATCCTGCCTATAAAGATCTCTTGCCAAAAGGCCTCAAGCATCTAACACCACTGCTGGAGGGAGTGACGAAGTGAAGTCACTTAACATTAAGTACACCTGAGCAAAGACATGAACTAAGCCACTTGCATTCCCATCGACCACAACCTGGCAGACCTGAGTCAACTCCTTGCCTGCCCTACACCTCTGTCCTTCCATTTCGAAAATGGAAACAATGGTATCAACTCATACGGGTATGGAATGGTTAAGTAGACCAATTACCTCCATATTAATAGAAAATTTGCATTTGGTTGGTCACCTTGGAGATATGCTTTGCATTGGAACTCTGGTCTTGAAAACATAGTAATGAACCTGATATTCAGCATTCCATCATTGTCCATTTTTGTCTGCTGTTACTGACTTGACACAACGGAGAAGCACATAACTAGTTCTTGCGTCCACCTGACTTTGTCATGAAGAACATGATTACCCTCTCCTGATTTCTCTGATGAAAGTCAATATCCTATTGAAAAATCACACCTGAGTTGGAGTAACTTACTTTTTAATGAAATAATTCCTATTTAAACTTTGGCAGGGTTTTTCATTGAGAAGGTCCTATTAAAAGTTCCAGTTTAGTTTCCAAACAACTTTCTAGCAAGATAGATCCTCTGCAATCATTAGTCAAAAATTCAAGTAGTCATGAACAGCTGAACACCAGTCTGTCATTCTTTTTAGTACATTTTAGAGGGCTCTGAGGCTTTGCCCCAAATTTCCATCTTGCTGCAATACGAAATTCTGCTGTCACAATATATTTCACTATGTTCAACACTTCTTCTCTCGCAGTATTTTAAAGTGCAAATGAGCCAGGCAGGGTAACATCTCAACCAGCAGGGAAAATTTATAGAAAATAGAAAGTACATTTTGTCTGAGAGTAAACTGGAACCTCCTTGATCCCTTTTATGGGCCTCCTCTTGTTTTAAGACGGCACAGGGGCAAGAAAGCCTAGAGGCCCACTTTGAAAGATATTTCAAGTCTCCAGCAGTGAACAAATTAGATCCTTGTCCTGGCTGGGGCCTCAGCACCTAGGGCAGACTCCAAGGTGGAGGGCAGTGAGAAGCTGGCGGTCAGCACAAGAAGCATAATGAAGATGCAGTGCTGTAGGTCAGACGTGCGCAGGTGTATTGGTTGAATTATGTGTGGGTTCAGGACCTAAGAAGCAAAGTGTGGGCGGCCTGGCCTCAGGGGTACATAAAGAACTGTGTGGCAAGATCCTTATATGACCTCCACCCAAAGTTGACTCAATCTGGTTCCAGCCAAATGTTATTCATTCCTCATTTTTAAGAGTGACATAGTCACCTCCAACTCCCAAAGCCCTGGAATTAATCAAACTTCAGAGAGAACCCAAAAGAAAAAAAAAAAAAATGTATTTAAGTAATACCTGGTGATTGTCTATAAATCTTAGCATGGGGAGCCCTCCAGTGGCTGTTAGAAAAATTGAACCGTGTGCTGGATGTCTCTATAATTTTGTTCAGATGACTGAAGAACCTGGAAAAGCTGTTGCTGCTATTGATGCATAACATACTGCTATTGGTCTTTTTATATAAATAAATAAATCTCTCTATATATACTTATACATATATATGACTTGAATTTTTGGAAACTTTAGCTGTGCTGTCAACTTTGGAAAAAGTATCCCAGCTGTACCGTGTTGGGTTGGCATTGTACAGAAATTAACAGCCATATTGGTCTAGAAACATTAAACATATTTTTTTCCATTTGCACAGGAGTAACGCACTGTATTAAATATGTAAGGTCTTATCTACATGGGTTTGATTACGGAAACTAATATTCTCTAAATGTAAAAAAAAAGAAAAATTGAACCCTGGTTAGTTTGGGCATCAGATAGTCTCTTAGAAAAGGTACAATCAACATTTTAAAATGACCTATTAATTATCCCCAGTCATGTAATAGCGTCTAAGATGAAGCTGGACAAGCTCTCTAAGAAGAGGAAAGGAATCTTGCTTGCCTAAAGATATAGGTCACAGCAGGGAAAGAGTTGATACTGAAGTTGGCTTTCTGAGTTTGTTCTGGCTTTTTCCCTGGCAAAGTGTATGACTTTGGGTCCTTCCTGCTCCTCTCCACTCCCTGAGCTCCCTTCTCTGTTGCTTTCCTGTAGCTCTGTTATGAGGATCTAGCAAAATAACAGAGTTGACCAACTAGTAGATAAGGTGTCCTAAGAATGCTCCTTCCATCCACTTTTCCCAAGATCATTGTTTATGGTTGTATCATTAGCTTTGGACCTTACAAAGAACAGAAATGTTTTGGTAGTTGTCTAATTCTGGGACTGTTGTCTTCCCAACTTGCTTGACAACTGGCTCTTCATACTTCTTTATATCCATTAACTAGTGACTATCTGGTACATGGTCAGCACCGGGTGAATGCTGATTATACGCAACTATTTATATAACAAATATTTCCTCAGGGCCTGCTGTATCAGGTACTCACCTGGGGTACTTTGATTGGGACTCACCTGCATCCCCAGCAAGAAGAGGCACTCCCTCACTCTCTTGTTCTCTCGCTTTTCTGCCCCCTCACTCTCTCTTCCATTTAAGTAAAAACAAATGAAAAATCTCACCTAGGGAGGTATGGGCTAAGATAATGATTCCACCCTCTTTACAAGGTGGCATTTACAATGTGGACATTGTAGGATTAAAATTAACCTTCTGCTATGAAACTGATAGGTTTCTATTCATCAAAAATCCCTTGCTTCATATTTATCACTAGATATTGTTAGTAGTTTCTGAAACTCAAAGTTATGCTTTTCAGTTCTAAGGTCTTTTCCATCAGTTCCCTAGTGGTGTTGAAAGGAGAAGAGGAGGATACTCTGAGAGTACCAATGAGGAGATATATAGCATATAGAACCATCTTGATAAAAGGTCAACAAAACAGATAAGACTAATGAAAGGATATCAGAGGAAAGATAAAAGAGTGGAATAGCAAGACTGACAAGCTCAAAGAAATCCCGAGGGTTATTTCCCAATCCCTGAATATTAGCATTTTATGCTACAAACCTTGAGCATAACTCGTTGGATAAGTATCAGACCTGGCATAAAACTGAATAGGTCAAAGTTCATAAGGCTGTATGATTAAAAAAAATAGAAGGTAAAATATGAATGAATATGGCCATAACTCTCTGGGGTCCAAAGTGTTTTCACATGTATTATTTATATGTGGCAGGTTTCACTTTCCAAAGATGGTCACAACAATATCTCCCATCTCATTGGCTCTTCTACAATATGACCTTGCCATGCCCATCGAAAGGTAGAGTCTAATTACCCCTTCCCTTGGGTCTGTGACCACTTGCAGTAACAGAGTACATTAGAAGTGACACAGTGAGCTTCCAAGACCAGGTCCTACAAGGCAATACATCTTCTACTTTGTTTGCTTGAACCTTGCACTTGTCACCCCACACTTTCACATAAGTAGTCTGATTACAATTACATTGCCACACTGAAGAAGCCACATGTTGGTGCCCTGGTCAACTGCCAGCCCTATGAGTGAACCAAGTTGGACATCCGGCCAACTTGAGCTTTTAGATGATGGCATCTCCAATAGTTACAACTGACTACATCTGCATGGGTGACCCCAAGTGAGAACTACCCAGATGAACCCTGTCCTCACAAATTATGAGCACAACAATAAAATTACTGTTTTAAACTGCTAATTTGGGGGTACGTAATTTGTTATGCAGCAACAGTATTCAGAACAATTTTTGAAGCTGGTGGAATTCCCATTTCAAAGATGAGGGTGGCTTCAGATCATTAGCATTTGCTAGATACTGGGCATTGGTACAAAGATACTTTACATGTAAGTCATGCCTCAGTGATCTCCCAGACTACTAGAGAAGATGATGGGTGGGTGAAGATGGTGTGTGGGGAGGTCATGAATAGTATAACCAAAGTACTATAGAAGTGAGAAGAAGGAGATTGCTTTAATTCACATGATCAGAGAAGGCTTCATGTAGATGGTGACATTTGAACTTGACTTTAAACGATATCATGGATCTTTTTTGAAGAAGAAATATCATGCACATCCAGCCATGAAATATCATCCAGTCATGTGAATGGGAAGTGTTTTAGTGATAGTGAATTCTTTAAGCAACTGAACTTTAGCTCATGGCCTTCCCACCCCATCTCTAATCATTGCTTACTGAATCTAAAGTTAAGCTACCCATCAGGAAGTCGGCTGAATAAGTCCACCAGAGAGAGCAACGAGCCTTTGAAACTGCCCAGACTGCCAAAGGACACTCTCCTTGGCACATCTCCAAGGCTGAGATTTCCAGGGTTTAAAAAATAAAATCTGTAACGTGAATTCTATAAAACCCTCTTTTGCAGTTATCCTTGAAACACTCAAAAGAGAGCTAAAGAATCCCTATTCCTTTTCTGTTTATTATTTTATATGCTAATTGTTTATTTTTAAAGTAGCATAAATTAATCTTGAATCAATAACAAATACCACTTATATCCCAGGACTTGATATCTGAGATATCCCAATTGCTTGTTGTTGTTGAAAGGCAGTAGTTTTAAAATTCAAGGCAATCTTTATTACTTACGTGACCTTTTAAATTTGAAAAGTAATTCCTTCCCTTCCTCTTTCCTCCCCCCGCCTTGAAAATACCCACTTTATTAATTATAACCTGGATCTAAGATACTCAACAAGGGTTTTACTTTTAAAGTTTTGAAAGAAACATTACAAAACAAAATTGGAAAATACATAGAAATAAGCAAAGATCAGTAGTTTAAATATATATATAGACAGATAGATAGATATCATGGCTTGCAATGCCTATGTTGTAACCAAAATTTTTCTTTTGCACAATGAAAGCAACTTGGAAGAAAACATATTTAACTGGGAAGGAAAAGATCCAAACACTGTTGATTAGTCTTGGAACACAATACCTAAGAGGCAAGGGTATGTGAGGATATATCAGCTAGAGCTGCTCTGTCCTGTTTAGTAGTCACTAGCCATATGTAGCTGTTTTAATTTAAATTAAAATTAAGTAAAATAAACAATTCAGTTCCTCTGTTGCACTAGCCACACTACAAGTGCTCAGGAGCCACATGTGGCTAGTGGCTACCATTTTAGATCGGTAGATATCAAACATTTCCGTCATCACAGAAAGTTCTATTGAATAGCACTGCTCTAGACGATTAGCTATTTCCCTTCATCAGTATTCAGACAGCAGTGTGGAAATGATTTGAAATGCAAAGGATCTAATAATTCTTGAATCACAAAGCACTATCTGTTTGTTGGAGGAGCACATTAATCCCACATTAAAAGGTCTTATTTGAATATTAACTTTGGAAGAGGGGTTGATAAGTTTGAAAATGGCTATACATTTTTACTCATTTTGAAAATTTTCATCAATTTTTGCCTTGTGAATATCCAAATAGTTGCTAAGTCTAGAAACCAGTTTTGATTTTAGGAGGCATTTAGAAATTATAACTTTATAACATATATGTTAAGTAAGATGAATATTTGTACATAACTTCCCTTAAACCTGTCCAGACACCAAGTAAAAATAAACATTGAAAGACAGTATTTGCTTGCTCTGAAATTAGTAGTAATATTCAATGTAGACACTAGGTTATTTGTCTTATTTTAATTTCAGCTTTCTTCATCAAAAAATTTCATTTATTCATTTTTTTCTTTCACTCATTTAACAAATGTTTAACTATTATCTGTGAGACTTGAATATTAAAAGTTTCTCTTTTCAAAAGATTTCAGCTTATTCAAAAAAGAACAACCAGTATGGGGAAACCATAGTAAATGGAAACAGTTGAAAGAACTGGGAATGTTTTCTCTCGCAAAGAGAATTCTCAGGGAGCATACTGCTTTCTAAAAACATGAGGACTTTCATGTGGAAAAGGAATGAGAATCGTTCTTTATGATCCCAATGGAGAAGTGAATCAATGTATGAAAGCTACAGGACAAAAAATTGATTTGGAATTATTCTTAGTTCAAAACTAGCTAAAGATAGAAGAAAGTGCTTCAAAAGAAGTGAGTTAAAAGTTACCAAAGACATTCAAGTGCAAGCTGGGTTTGTCAGTGATGTAGTGCAAAGAATCCAAAGATCAGATGTTTGATTTTACAAGGTCTTCTTTGAGGTCTTTCTGAACTTCTGTGATGCCAATATTAAACTGCATCACAGAAGTATTCTGAGGAATAATAAATTGTTTTACAATGTTTATTACTAATAATTTTACCCTAGGGCTAAACTATGTAATAGGTAATATTTGTCAAATGAAATTTTTTCTTGATGATGTTTGCTTTTACAATCTAATCACCCCACTCATATATCAAAAAAAAAAAAAAAATTATAGGCTATATTCCCCATGCTGTACATTTAATCCCTGTGACTCATTGATTTTGTAACTGCAAATTTGTAACTCTTAATTTCTCTCACCTATTTCACTCATCTCCCCACCTCCCTCTCCTCTGGCAACCACCAGTTTGTTCTCTGTATCTATCACCTGTTTCTGTTTTATTATGTTTATTCATTTGCTTTGGTTTTTAAATTCCACATATAAGTGAAATCATATGGTATTTGTCCTCTCTGTCTGACTTATTTCACTAAGCATAATACCTTCTAGGTCCATCCATGTTGTCACAAATAGAAAGATTTTATTCTTTTTTATGGCTGAGTAATATTCCATTATATACATACATATTCTTTATTCATTCATCTATTGATGGACATTCAGACTATTTCCATATGTTGACTATGGTAAACAATGCTGTAATGAGCATGGGGTTGCATATACCTTTCTCAATTAGTGTTTTCATTTTCTTCAGATTGAAACCCAGTAACAGAATTGCTGTATCATATGGTATTTTTATTTTTAATTTTTTGAAGAACCTCCATACTGTTTTCTAGAGTGGCTGTACCAATTTACATCCCCACCAGCAGTGCACAAGGGTTCCTTTTCTCCATGTTTGCGCAACTACTTGCTATTTGTTGTCTTTTTGATAATAGCCATTCTGACACATATGAGGTGGTATCTCATTGTGGTTTTGACTTGCATTTCCCTGATGATTAATGATTTTGAGCTTTTTTTTCATGTGCCTGTTGGCTATCTGTATGTCTTCTTTGGAAAATTGTCTCTTCAGGTCCTCTGCCCATTTTAAAGCAGGTTGTCTTTTTTTTCTACATTGAATTATATGAGTTTTTTGGTATATTTTTTATTTTAACCCCTTATCAGATATTTTGTTTGCAAATATCTTCTCCCATTCAGTAGATGTTCTTTTAAATTTGTTGACAGTTTCCTTAGCTGTGTAAAAGCTTTTTAATTTGAGGTAGTCTAATTTGTTTATTTTTACTTTTGTTGCCCTTGCCTGAGGAGAAGTAACCAAAAAAATGTTGCTAAGACCAATGTCAAAGAACATGCTGCCTATGTTTTCTTCTGGGAGTTTTGTGGTTTCAAACCTTTAATATTTCAGGCTTTAATCCATTTTGAATTTAGTTTTGTATATAGTGCAAGTAGTCCAGTTTGATTCTTTTACATTAGCTGTCCATTTTTCCCAACACGTTTTATTGTAGAAGCTGTCTTTTCCACATTGTGTATTCTTGCCCTTATTGTCATAGATTGACCATATAAGTATGGGTTCATTTCTGGGCTATCTATGCTGTCCCTTTGATCTATGTGTCTGTTTTTGTGCCTGTACCATACTGTTTTAATTACTGTAGCTTTGTAGTATAGTTTGAAATCCAGGAGCCTGATACTTCCAGCTTCATTCTTCTTTCTCAAGATTGTTTTGACTACTTAGTGTCTTTTGTGTTTCCATCTAAATTTTAGAATTATCTGTTCTAGTTCTGTGGAAAACGCCATTGATATTTTGATAGTGATTGCATTGAATCTGAAGATTGACTTGTGTAGTATGATCATTTTAACAATAGTAATTCTTCCAATCCATGAGCACAGTATATCTTTGCAATAGGTTTTGTCATCTTCAACTTCTTTCATCGGTGTCTTATAGTTTTCCAAGTACAGGTCTTTTACCACCTTAGTTAGATTTATTCCTAGGTATTTTATTCTTTTTAATGCAATTGTAAATGGGATTGTTTTCTTAAGTTCTCTTTCTGATAGTTGATTATTAATGTATAGAAACACAACAGACTTCTGTATATTAATTTTGCATCCTGCAACTTTACAAAATTCATTTATTAGTTCTAATGGTTTTTTATGACATCTTTAGGAACTTCTATATATAGAATCATGTCATCTGCAAACAGTGATAGTTTTATTTCTTCCTTTTCAATTTGGATTCTTTTATTTTTTCTCTTGTCTGATTTCTGTGGCTAGGACTTCAAATACTATGTTGCATAAAAGTGGTAAGAGTGAGCATTTTTGTCTTGTTCCTGATCTTAAAGGAAATGCTTTCAGCTTTTCCCCATTGAGTATTATGTTGGCTATAGGTTTGGCATATATGGACTTTATTATGTTGAGATATGATCCCTCTATTATCACTTTGTTGAGACTTCTTTATCATAAAAGGATACTGAATTTTATCAAATGATTTTTCTGCATATTGAGATGATCATGTGATTTTTATCCTTCATTTTGTTAATGTGGTATATCACACTGATTGGTTTGCAGATATTGAACCATCCTTGCATCCCTGGAATAAATCCCACTTGATCATGCTGTGTGATTCTTTTTAAATGTTGCTGAATTATGTTTGATAATTTTTTGATGATTTTGCATCTATGTTCATCAGGGATATTGGCCTGTAATTTTCTTTCTTTGTGGTGCTTTTGTCTGGTTTTGGCATTAGGGTGAGGCTGACCTCATAGAATGAGTTTGGAAGTGATTCTTCCCCTGCAATTTTTTGGAATAGTTTGAGAAGGATAGGCATTAACTCTACTTTAAATGTTTGCTAGTAATCCACTGTAAAGCCATCTAGGCCTGCCTGGACTTTTGTTTGCTGGAAGCTTTTTTATTACTGATTTAATGTCATTACTGGTAATTGTTCTGTTAACATTTTCTATTTCTTCCTGATTCAGTCTTGGGGGATTACACTTTTCTAGGAATTTATTCTTTTCTTCTAGGTTGTCCATTTTATTGGCATAAAATTGTAGTAATCGCTTATGATCCTTTGTGTTGTCAGTTGTAACTTCTTCATATCTGATTTTACTGATTTTGTTCCTCTTTCTTTTCTTCTTGATGAATCTGGTTAAAATTATATTAACTTTGCTTATCTTTTCAAAGAAGCAGCTTTATTAGTTTTATTAATCTTTTCTATTTTTCTAGTGTTTGTTTCATTTATTTCTCTCTGATCTTTATGATTGATTTTTTTTGTTCTACTAACTGTGGATTTTGTTGGTTCTGTTTTTCTAGTTCCCTTAGGTGTACAGTTAGCTTGTTTATTTGAGATTTTTCTTGTATCTTGAAGTAGACTTCTACTGCTATAACTTCTCTCTTTGAACTGCTTTTGCTGTGTCCTGTGGATTTTGGATGTTTGTGCTTCCATTTTCATTTGCCTCCAGGTATTTTCTGATTTCCTCATTGATTTCTTCAATGACTCATTGGTTGTTTAGTAGCATATTGGTTAGTCTTCACATATTTGTGTTTTTGAAGGGTTTTTTTTTCTCATAGTTGATTTCTAGTTTCATACTGTTATGGCCAGAAAAGAGGCTTAATGATTTCAATCTTCTTAAATTAACTGAGACTTATTTTTGGCCTAGCATGTGATGTATCCTGAAGAATGTTCCATATGCACTTGATAAGGAAGTTTATTCTGTTGCTTTTGGATGGAATGTTCTATATATATCTTTAAAGTCAATCTTATCTAATGTGTTGTTTAATTGATTTTTTGTCTGGATGATCTATACATTGATGTAAATGGAGTGTTAAAATCTCCTACTATTATTGTGTTACTGTTAATTTATCCCTTTATGTTTGTTAATATTTGCTTTATGTATTTCGGTGTCCCTATGTTGGGTGCATATATATTCACAATTGTTAATATCTTCTTGTTGGATCTATCACTTTATCATTATGAAATGTCCTTCTTTGTCTCTTTTTACAGTCTTTGTTTTAAAGTCTATTTTGTCTGACTCATATATCACATTTAATCAAAATATCTTCATAAATATTGATGATAAGTATTTGCCAAATTATATTGATTGTAATTTTTAATCAAGAAAATAGAATGAATTATGGATTCAACTCACAAAAAATTTGATAACTCTGAAAAGTTTACCACATTGGTCCATTCTTTTAAGTTGCCAGGAGATTAACAACTTGATTAATAGTAAATAAAATTTAGTAAGCAAGATGAAGACCATGTTTTATCTGTGCAGAAGAAAAATTGCAGTATTATATGAAATACTGAACATGCTACAAATTATAGACATGGCATTGCAAAGGACTTATAGCTCTCTGACTTCTACATAGCTACAGAAATTTACTAAAATGCCTTATAAAATGGTGATGGCCTCCATTTGAAAAGCTAAATATATCAGAAACCATTTCTGTTTCCAGGTAGGAGTCCAAACCAGAAATCAAACTTAAGATTATCAGTAAATTTTGAAATGTTCCAAGCTTTGTCAGAACCTCTCAACTCTTTTAACAGTTATATTGACCCAAATATACTGAGAGAGGAGAATAAAGTGTTAAGCAATGAAACTGAAGCAGAGACATTTCATTTGATTAATGAGTGTCATCAGAACCTCTGTCTGAGTTTAATATCACTGTCTGTTCAGTGTATTTACTTGAAGTGAGTTTCACATTCAATGGTATGAGCCATGAAGCAAGTGTGAGCTCTCTATTTTAATTATTTCATAGTTATTTAGGCTAATGTTAATAAATAATTCTTATAATTATTTATTACTGCTGAAAATATTTTTGCTTTAATGTCTTCATCAGAAAGAAAGTTTTGATTATTTTTCCTTCTTATAAGCTCTGGTAATAGAGGAATAAAATTAAATACATAAAAATCCATTAAAAGACAACCTTATTTTCCTGGCATTTAAGAAAATGAAGCTTCACAAAAATGGTATCCTATCTTAATTGAGTAACACATATAATTTAAAATATCAGGAACAACCTTATCAATTGAAATAAGCAGTTTCATCTGACTTTCATTTGTGTATGTGTTTTTGTCATTCATAGTTAAAGGGTACACACTTGGGTAATATTGATGTTAATTTGGAAAGCTGACAGAATAGTTTTCTCTTGGATACTATGAAAGCCTAAGATGGCCCTTCATTATTTATGTAAAAGCTTCCTCAATGGGATTCTGACTTTTCTGTCCAGTTTTCTTTAAGATTTTTTATCCAGGTGTTTCTTAAATTTTAATCCTCTAACAATCTGCACCAGAAACTTTGGAAAAATACATTAAAATGCAAATACCAAAATTTTACCAGAGAGTCAGATTAAGTAGATCTCTATAGGGTAGAGATCAGGAATTAGCATTTAAAATTTTTTTTCTTAACTTATTGAAGTTGAAGAATCTTCTATTAAAAGTTAACAAAATGTTCACCTTTGCAAAGATGTAGAAACCAGGACTATATTTACCCTCCAACCTAAAACTCCTTTTAAAAAAACAGATAAAATATAACAAATAGTAGTTTTCAGACATTGGATATCCTACAGCATGGTCATCTCTGAGAGGGGAGAAACAAATAGTGATCCCTATGATTGCCCCAGCAAGAGTTTCCAAGCTACCACATAGGGAAAGGAGAATGCATGAAGAGCCTCTTGATCTCCCTGAGTAGAACAGATAGAGCTGGGAGTCCAGGAAGGCCAAAGGGGATAGAGTTTTCAGGGGAGGGTGCCACAAAGAAGAAATTTGCATAGGAGGAATCTCCAGAAATCAGTAGGTCACCAATTCATTTCTTCAGCTGAGTACCATCCAATATGCTCAAGTTTCTTAAGACCAAAGTGACATTATAGAGTTAAGGATTTTCTTATTTTCTAATATAAGCATATAATGCTATAAATTCCCTTCTACATAAAGAAACTCTACAAGCTGCAAGGAAATTCAGAAATAGGTTCAAAATGAGATATTTATTAAAGAGATAAAAAATTATTTTAATAAACAAGCAAAAATTCTGGAGCTGAAGAACTCAATTAGTGAAATGAAATATGCAATAGAAAGCATCTTCAATAGGGTAGAGAAAATGGAAGACAGAATCAGAAAAAGTGAGTTAGAGGATAGGAACTTTGAAATAATCCAATTAGAGAACAAAGAAAAAAGAATGAAATCTTGAAATCTTTGGATATCACCAAAAGAATAAATATTTGAATAATGAGGATTCCATAAGGAGAAGAGAGGGAGAAGGGGGCAGAAAATTAATTTAAAAAATAATAGCAGAAAAATTCCCAAATCTGGGGAGAGAATTGAACATCCAAGTTCATGAAGCTAATAGATATCCCTACGATCTCCATGCAACAATTCTTTCTCCATGACACATTATAATAAAAATGTCAAAAATCAAGCATAAAGAAATAATTCTAAAAACAGCAAGGGAAAAAAGATTGTAGCCTACAAAGGAGCATCCATTAGTCTAACAACAGATTTCTCAGCAGAAACTCTATAGGCCAGGAAAGAGAGGAATAATAAAGTTTTAAAAGAAAAAAATTGCCATCCAAGAATTTTCTAACCAGCAAAGTTATCTTTCATCTGTGAAGGAGAAATAAAGAATCTCTCAGACAAATAGAAGTTATGAAGTTCATCACCACTAGACCTTGAAAGAAATGCTGAAAGGAGTTCTTCAAGCTGAAATAAAAAGACATAAATCACTGACATGAAAAAAACAAAAGTATATAACACACTAGTAAAGGTAAATATACAGTTAGACTTAGAAAGCTCTAATTTGTAATAGGATGGTGTATTAACCACCTAACTGTAGTAAAAAGGTCATAGGAAAGTTGTATTTAAAATAATTATTAAAATAATTACTGGGGCTTCCCTGGTGGCGCAGTGGTTAAGAATCTGCCTGCCAATGCAGGAGACACGGGTTCGAGCCCTGGTCTGGGAAGATCCCACATGCCACGGAGCAACTAAGCCCGTGAGCCACAACTACTGAGCCTGCGCGTCTGGAGCCTGTGCTCCACAACAAGAGAGGCCACGATAGTGAGAGGCCCACGCACTGCGATGAAGAGTGGCCCCCGCTTGCCACAACTGGAGAAAGCCCTCGCACAGAAACGAAGACCCAACACAGCCATAAATAAATAAATTAATTAAAAAAAATAAATAAATAAAAATAATTACTATAATTTGTTAATGAATACCACAATATAAAAAGAGGTAAAGAATGACATCAAAATTATAAAAAGGAGTAAAAGAGTGAAGATTTTATTAGCTTTTATCTTATTGTTATTAAACAATTAAAGTTAAGTTGCTATCAGTTTAAAATGTCCTGTTTTATATATGAGATGTCAGATGTAAGCCTCAAGGTAACCACAAAGCAAAGAGTTAGATCCACAAAACATAAAGAAGAGAAACAGAGCATACCACCATGGAGAATCACCAATTTACAAAGATAGTCAGAAACAGAGGGGAAAAGAAACAATGAAAATACAAACAACCAGAAAACAATTAATAAAACGGCATTAGTAAGTCCTTATAAATCTATAATAATTCTAAATGTAAATGGATTGAATTCACCAATCAAAAGGCAGAGTGGCTGGATGGGTAAAAAAACAACAACTATATGATGCCTATAAGAGACTCACTACAGCTTAAAGGTCACACATAAGCTCAAAGTGAAGCAATGGGAAAAGAAACTCCATGCAACTGGAAACCAAAAGAAAGCAGGGGTTTCAGACAAAATAGACTTTAAACAAAAATGATAACAAGAGACAAAGAGGTCATTATATAATGATAAATGTGTCAATTCATAGAAAAAATAAAATATTCATAAATATATAGTCACCCAACACAGGGGACCTAAATATAATGAGTGAATACTAACAGATCTGAAGAGAGAAAGAGACATTATACAATAGTAATAAGGGAATTCAATACCTCACTTTCAGCAATGGATTGATCATCTGGACAGAAAATGAACAAAGAGACTTTGGACTTGAACCATACATTGGACCAAATGGACCTAAAAGACATTTACAAAACATTCCATCCAACAGGAGCAGAATACACATTCTTTGCAAGTGCACACAGAACATTCTTTAGAGTAGACCATATGATAGACACAAAACAAGTCTTAACCAATTTAAGAAGATTGAAATCACACCAAGTATCTTTTTTCCTTGCCACAATGGTTTGAAAATAGAAATCGACAAGAGGAAAGATGAAAAATCTACAAATATGTGGAAATTAAACAACGAACTTCCCGAGCAACCAATGGGTCATAGAAAAAATCAAAAGGGAATTTTAAAAAATATCTTGAACAAAAGAAAATGGAAACACAACATACTAAAACCTATGGTATGCTACAGAAGCAATTCTGATTGAGAAGTTTATAATGATAAGTGCATATATTAAGAAAATAGAAATTTCTCAAATAAACAATCTAACTTTATATTCAAAGAATGAGAAAAAGAAGAATGAACTTATTTCAGTTAGCAGAAGGAAGGAAATTACAAAGATAAGAGCAGAAATAAATCAAATACAGACCAGGAAAACAATGTAAACAATCGACTACAAAACTAAGAGCTGTTTTTTCAAAATGACAAACAAAATTGACAAATCTTTAACTAGACTAAGTAAGAAAAAATAATGAAGATGCAAATAAAATCAAAAATGAAAGCAGAGACATTATACTTGATACTAAAAACATACAAAGATCATAATAGACTACTATGAACAATTATATGCCAACACAGGATAACCTGGAAGAAATGCATAAATTCATAGAAACATACAACCTACCAAGACTGAATGAGAAATATAGAAAATCCTAACACACCAATGAGTGAGGAGATTGAATCTGTTCAGCAAACAAAAGTCCAGGACCAAAAGTCTTCACTGGAAAATCCTACCAAACATTTAAAGAATTATTGCCAATCCTTCTCAAACTCCTCCTAAAAAGTTGAGGAAAACAGAACATTTCCAAACTCATCTTACCAGATCATCATTTCTCAGATATCAAAGCCAGATAAGGGCACTACAAGAAAAGAAAACTGTAAACAAATATTCCTGATAAATATAGATGCAAAAATTCTCAACAAAATATTAGCAAACAAATTTTGACAACACATAAAAAGGATTATACACTAATGACTAAGTGGAATTTATCCCTGGGATGCAAGGATGTTTCAACATATGCAAGTCAATCAATATGATACATCACATTAATAGGATAAAAGATAAAAATCATTTGATCATTTCAAGAGGTGAAGAAAAAGAATTTGACAAAATACAACATACTTTCATGATAAAAATCCACAACAAACTGGGTCTAGAAGAAATATACCTCAACATAATAAAGAAGATATGCAACAAACCTATAGCTAACATTATACTCAATGGTGAAAAATTGAAACTTTTTCTCTAAGATTGGGAACAAAACAAGGATGCCCATTCTCACCACTCTTATTCAACATAGTAGTGGTAGTCCTAGATAGAGCAATCAGACAAGACAAAGAAATAGAAGGCATCCGAACTGGGAAAAGAAGTAAAATTGTCATTATTTGAAGATGATATGATCTTATATATAGAAATTCTGAAACTCAACCAAAAATTATTGGAATAAACAAATTCAGAAAAGCTGCAGACTATAAAACCAACATACAGAAATTAATTGCATTTCTATAAACTAACAAAGAAACATCCGGAAAAGAAAGAAAGGAAACTATCCCATTCACAATAGCATCAAAAACAACAAAATGTATTAAAATAAATTTAACTAAATAAAGAGAAAGATCTGTACATGGAAAACTACAAGACTTTGATGAAAGAAATTAAAGAAGACACTAACAAATGGAAAAATATCTCCTGTTCATGGGTAGGAAGAATTAATATTTTTAAAATGTGCATACCATCAAAGCCATCTATAGATTCAGTGCAATCCCTGTCAAAATTTTGATGGCATTTTTTACAGAAATAGAGAAAGCAACCCTAAAATTTGTATGGAACCATGAAAGACCCTGAATAGACAAAGCAATCATGAGAAAGAAGAACAAAGCATCACACTTCCTGATCTCAAACTATACTACAAATCTATAGTGATTAAAACAGTATGATATTTGCATAAAAATAGACACGTAGACCAATGAAACAAAATATAGAGGCCAGAAATTAGTCCCCGCATTTATGGTCAACTAATATTTGACAAGGGAGCTGAGAACACTCAGTGGTGAAAGGATAGTATCCTCAATAAATGATGCTGAAAAAACAGGATAAACACATGCAGAAAAATGAATTTGGACCCCTATCTTATACCACTCACAAAAATTAACTTGAAATGGATTGAAGACTTAATATAAGACCTGATACCATAAAATGCTTAGAAGAAAAACATGGAAAAGAAGCTCTTCAACATTGGTCTTGATGATAATTTGTTATGACACCAAAAGCACAAGGAACAAAAGCAAAAATCAATGAGTGCATTCTACATCAAACTAAACAGCTTCTGCACAGCAAAATAAACAATCAAAAAAATAAAAAGGCGACCTATGGAATGTGAGAAAATATTTGCAAAGTGTATATCAGATAAAAGGTTAACATGCAAAATATATGAAGAATTCACACAATTCAATAACAAAAAGCAAACAATTTGATTTAAAAGTGGGCAGAGGAATTAAACAGACATTTTTCGAAAGAAGACCACCAGGTACATGAAAAGATGTTCAACATCACTAATAATCAGGGAAATGCAAATAAAAAACACAATGAGATATCACCTTATACCTCACAGTATATCACCTTATAATTAAAATGACTATCATCATGAAGACAAGAGAGAACAAGTGTTGGCAAGGATGTGGAGAAAAGGGAACCCTTGTGTACTGTTGGTGGGAATATAAACTGGTTCAGCCACTGTGGAAACAGTATTGAGGTTACTTAAAATTTTTAAAATAGAACTACCATATGACCCAGCAATTACACTTCTAGGTGTATATCCAGAGGCAATGAAAACAGAATATCAAACAGGTATATGCATTCTCATGTTTATTGCAGCATTATTCATAATAACAAACTAATAGAAACAACTTGTGTCTGTCAACAAATGAATGGATAAAGAAGATGTGGTATATATATCACACACACAAAAACAATAGGGGATAGATTTGGCATAAGCTATGCAAGACTTCCACATTGAAAATTGCAAAACATTGTTGAGAACAATTAAAAAAGACTTAAATAAAGGTAGAAATATATCCTGTTCATAAAATTCAAGGAGGCCCTTTTTGTAGAAATTCACATGTTGATTCTTAAATTTATATGGGAATTCAAAAGACCTAGACTAGCCCAAACGACTTAGAAAAACAATTTTGAAAGGTTTGCATTTCTTGATCTCAAGACTTATATAAAGACAATGTGGTATTGTCATAAAAATAAACAAGCAGATCAATGGGGCAGAAAGGGGCTCATGCATATATGGTCACTTGATTTGGGACAAAGTTCCAAGGCAATTCAAAGGAGTAAGGACAATTTTTTCAGCAAATTGTGCTGGAACAATCAGGCATATGCAAAAAATAAACCTTATCTCCCTCAATATACAAAAATTAACTTGAAATGGATTACAGATCTCATGTAGGAGCTAAAACTACAAAACTTTAGAAGTAAAGATAAAATCTTAGTGACCTAAACTTGACAAATATTTCTTAAATATAACACTAAGGGCAGACTGTAAAAGAATAAATCAATAAATTCAAAATGTTTGTCTTCAAAAGACACTTTTAAGAAAATAAAAAGGCAAGCCATAGAAAGAAAATATTTTCAAAACATATACCCCCAAAAGTACTTGTATCTAAAATATATAAAGACTTCTTACAACTTAATAAGAAGATAAACAACTCAATAAAAAATGGGCAAAAGATTTGAGCAGATATTTCTCCATAGAAAATTTAGGAATAGCAAATAAGCATGTGTAAAAATGCTCAACATCATTAGTCATTAGAGAAAGGCAAATTAGATGCACAGTGAAACACCACTACTCACATACTAGAATGTTAAAAATTATACATTGATCATACCCTGTGTTGACAAGGGTGTGGAACAACTGGATCTTTCATTCACTGCTGGTGTGAATGTAAAATAGTACAAATACTTTGAAAAACCACTTGACAGCTTCTTTAAAAAAAAATACATACATAGGACCCAGCCATTCTGATCTCAGAGAGACAGCAGTGAGCGGTCCTGAAGAGAGATCTTAGTCCCCTGCCCAGGAACTGAACCTGGGTAGCCTGAATGAAAACCAGGAATCCTAGCTTCTAGACCACCAGGGGCTAGAGGCTAGAAACAAAGTGGTCCTGGCTCTTTCCCCTGTTTGAAAGCAAGAATATTTCAAGGAGGCAAAAACTGTAAAAACAGGTACAAAGTTTATTATTAGAGACACAGCACAATGTATGGGAGAGCACACAGAGAAGCAGTTTATTTATTTAAGTCAGAAGCTAGGCAGAAATACACACCCGGAGAGAAAGGGTGTGGGCATCCTTCCTAATGAGGAGGAGTGCAGTCAAGAGGTGATTTAAATCCCTTATATAGGACAGTTCTTCTGGGTCTTTGTTTACCTTTGGTCAATTATCTCACTTCTTTTTCTACATCTGACCTGTTTTAGGACACTCCCCAACACACATGTGCAACTTTTTGCTAAGATGGATCCCACTGCAGAGGCCTGTGGGGGTATGTCCACAAATATTATGGGGTGGTGCCCCTTCCCTTTTTGACCCCCAAGGAGCCTACTTGTGCATGTGTAGACAGGGAAGTTTTCCTTGACCACAGGAGTGGTCATCTTATCTCTTTATTCCAGCAGAGCTCAGCTTCTGCCACTAGCTTTGTCGTTGGAGTTTCTGGGTGAGAACAAAGCTTCAGTTTCACTCCACTTGACAAACACCAGCTGTCCAGCCCAAGGGCCCATCTATCTCCCACCTCAACTCCACTTTGTAATATTTACCCAAGGGAAATGAAAACATATTTCTATACAAAGACTTGCGTATAGAATGTTCATAGTGACTACTTGCTTGCATTATCCAAAAAACTAGAAACTACCTAAATGTTCATCCACAGATTAATGGATAAGCAAATTGTTGTATATCCATAAGTAGTAATAGTAGTTAGCAATAAAAATGAAAAACAATTGATATGCACAGCAACACATATGCACCTCAAAGTAACTATGCTTAGCAAAGCAAGCAAGATGGGGAAAGAATGGGAGTAAGGGAGCAATAGAGCATGAGGAAACTTTTAGTAGTGATAGTTTCATTAACTTAATCGTGGTGAAGATTTCACAGTTATATACATATATATATCAAAAATCAAATTGTACCACTTTAAGTATGTATAATTTATTTTATATCAACTTTGCCTCAATAAAGTTTGGGGTACATCCTACAAATACCACCGTCAGCCCAGTTATGTTGATTTAATCACATTTCCAAAATTCCTGAAAGGTTTTGTTTACTATTCTTCCACATGGGTCCTTTTTTATGCTTCTTTGGAGTTCTCCTTCTTCCAAGATCCAGCCCAAATTCCTTTGTTTTCATAAATTCTACCCATGGCAGCTACACTGATTGATTCTCTCAAAGACTTATAAGTTATGTTGTATATGTGCTGAATGCTTTCTAAAATGCCAAATAAATCATTCCCATAATGGGCAACACCTTATACTCACAAATCTTTTTAAGATATACTGTTTTAACTGAACAACTGCTACCTGGCAGTAATATGGCTGAATCCAACAGATAATGTTAAGCAAAGAAACTATACACATAAGAGTTCATATTGTATCTTTCCATTTATCAAAAGTTCAAGGATAGCGGTAAGAATAGTGTTTCTATTTTGAGGCTATTGACTGGGCAAGGTAATATTCTTTGCCTAGGTTGCTGAAATAAGGATGTATGTGCATGTGTGTGCATACGTAATAAATGAAGTTTTTCTTTGTTACAGCTTGTTTCTATTCTTAACCAAATAAGAACCACATAATGATTTATTATTTTGTCTTTTAAGTCTCTTTTAACCTATAGGTTTCCACTCCATCACTAACCTTGAAATTCTATATTGAAGAAACTAGATTGTTTGTCCTATGAGTTTCCCACAGTCAAAATTTTGTTGATTTCATCCACATTATGTCAACTAACATGTTCTTCTCTCCTCTGTATGTCTTGTAAATTGATTGTTAGTTCTAGATGCTTGATCAGATGCCTGTTAATTTCTTTAGCAACACAGGTAGTGTTATGTTCTTCCTTCAAGAGTTATGCAATTTCTGCTTGACTGTCTTTTTGTGATATCAGCTGTAGACATTTAATGACTAATTACTGAGGACTGCCAAACGGTAACATTCTAATTCTATTATTCGTTTGTTGTTGAGAAAATTATTGAATTTAAAGGGAAAGAATCATCTTTACTTCTTCTCTTGTATCAAATGGTTAACATTCCTGTACATTTTCCTCTCTGATTACAATCATCCAGGGATGGCTTGCATCAGAGTGGAAGGGATAAAGAGATTTTGTCAGATCTGGGATAATTGCAAAATAGCTAACATTTATTGAAACCTTACTATTTTATTTGTTTAATTAAAAAATACATATAGCAATAACTATGTGCCAGGCACTGGTACCAGCACTGTGTTCATTTCTATTCACTTAATTTAATTCTCATAGTAACCCTATTGAAGGGTATTTGTTCCAGATACAGAGTTCATCCTTCTTACATATTATGAGAGGTCTGCTCCTGGCCAAAATGCATGACTTTCAGGTGTGACCATAGGTGATTACAAAGGCTTTAGCTGGCCGACCTCATGGGGAAAACTGCCCTGCCTACACCAGACTTGGTAGATAGCATGAATTGCAGTCCCTCAAAGTAGTTGCAGTCAGGGATTCAGGGCCCTCTGCTCTTACATGTTTGCATTTCTAACCTGGACACTTTCCATTGGAGACCTCTTTATTTGGGGCCTTCAGCCTAGGTCTTTTTCAGGCATCCCTACTGAGGTCTTCTTTTTTTTTTTCTTTCTTTTCTTTTTATTGAAGTAGAGTTGATTGCCACTATTATATTAGTTTCAGGTGTACAACATAGTGACTCACTATTTATACTCCATTTAAAGTTATTATAAAATATTGACTCTATTCCTTATGTTATACAATATATCCTTGTAGCTTATTTATTTTATACATAAGGTAGTTTGTACCTTTTAATCTCCTACCATATATTGCCCCTCCCCATTTCTATCTTCCAACTGGTAACCACTAGTTTGTTCTCTATATCTGTGAGTTTGTCTTTCTCTGTCTGACTTTTTTCACTAAGCATAATAACTTCCAGGTTCATCCACGTTGTTGCAATAGCAAAAGTCCATCTTTTTTATGGCAGAGTAATATCCCATTATATATATATATATACCACATCTTCTTTATCCATTTATCTGCTGATGAACACTTAGTTTGCTTCCATAGCTTGACATTTGTAAATAATACTGCTATGAACATTGGGGTGCATGTATCTTTTTGAATTAGTGTCTTTTTTTTCTTTGAATATATACCCACATGTGGAATTGCTGAATCACATGGTACTTCCATTTTCAGTTTTGTGAGGAACCTCCATACTGTTTTCCATAGTGGCTACACAAATTTATATTCCCACCAACATTGTATTAGGGTTCCCATTTCTCCACATCCTCACCAACATTTGTTGTTTGCAGCCTTTTTGATGATAGCCACTCTGACATGTGTGGTTTTAATTTGCATTTTTCTGATGATTAATGATGTTGAACATCTTTTCATGTGCCTATTGGCCATCTGTATGTCTTCTTTGTTCTTCTGCCCATTTTTTAATTGGGTCTTTTGTTTTTTGGATATTGAGTTGTATGAGCTGTTTATATATTTTGGATATTAACCCCTTAATGGACAAATCATTAGCAAATATTTTCTCCCATTCCGTAGACTGTCTTTTCATTTTGTCGATGTTTTCCTTTATTGTGAAAAAACTTAATTTTAATTAGGTCTCATCTGTTTATTTTTTATTCTGTTTCCTTTGGCTGAGGAGACAGATCTAAAAAAATATTGCTATGATTTATGTCAAAGAGTGTTCTGCCTATGTTTTCTTCCAGGAGTTTTATGGTTTCTGGTCTTATATTTAGGTCTTTAATCAATTTTGAGTTTATTTTTTACATGGTGTGAGAAAATGTTTGAACTTCATTTTTTTACATATAGCTGTCCAGTTTTCCCAGCACCACTTATTGAAGAGACTGTCTCATAGATTAATGGACCATAAATGCATGAGTTTATTTCTGGGTTCCTATTCTGTTCCATTGATCTATATCTCTTTTTGTGCCAGTACCATATCTAGTTACTGTAGCTTTGTAGTATATAGTCTGAAGTCAGGGACATGATACCTCCAGCTTTGTTCTTTTTCCTCAGGATTGCTTTGGTTATTGGGGGTCTTTTGTACTTCCATATAAATTATAGAATTATTTGTTCTAGTTCAGAGGAAAATGTCATGGGCATTTTGATAGGGATTGCATTAAATTTGTAGATTGCTTTGGAGAGTAGGCACATCTTAACAATATTAATTCTTCCAATCCATGAGCAGGGGATATCTTTCCAATTCCTTCCATAATCTTCAATTTTCTTGATCAATATTTTATAGTTTTTGGAGTATAGGTCTTTCACCTACTTGGCTAAGTTTATTCCTAGGTATTTTATTCTTTTGATGTGATTTTAAACTGGATTATTTTCTTGCTTTCTCTTTCTGATAGTTCATTTTTTCTGTATAGAAAATAAACAGATTTCTGTATATTAATCTGCATCTTTACTGAGTTCATTTTTAGTTCCAGTAGTTTTTTGATGGAGACTTTATGGTTCTCTATACATAGTATCAAGTCATCTGCAAATAGTGACAGTTTTACTTCTTGTCTTCCAATTTGGATATCTTTTACTTCTTTTCCTTGTCTGACTGCTGTGGCTAGGACTTCCAACAGTATATTAAATATAAGTGGTGAGAGTGGGCATCCTTTTCTTGTTCCTGATTTTTAGAGGAAAACTTTAATCTTTTTACCATCGAGTATGATATTGGATGTGAATTTGTCATAAATAGCCATTATTCTGTTGATATATATGCCCTCTATACCAACTTTGATGAGAGTTTTTGTCATGAATGGATGTTGAATTCTGTCAATGATTTTTCTGCATCTATTGAGAAAATCATGTGATTTTTATTTTTCCTTTTGTCAATGTGGTGTATCACATTGAATGATTTGTGGATAGTGAATTATCCTTGCATCCCTGGAATAAATCCTGCTTGATAATAATGCATGATCCTTTTTGTATATTGTTGAATTTGATCTGCCAATATTTTGTTGAGGATTTTTGCATCTATATTCATCAAAGATATTGGCCTGTAATTTTGTTTTTCTGTAGTGTCTTTGTCTGGTTTTTGTATCAAGAAATTTGTGCCCTCATAGAATGAATTTGGAAGTGTTCTGTCCTCTTAAATTTTTTGGAACAGTTTGAAAAGGATAGGTATTAACTCTTCTTTATATGTTTGGTAGAATTTCCCTGTGAAGCCATTGAGTCCTTTACTTTTGTTTGCTGGGAGGTTTTTTTTGTTTTTTTTTTTTACAAATTCAGTTTCACTACTAGTGATCAGTCTGTTCAGCTAGTCTGTTTCTTCCTGATTCAGTCTTTGTAAGTGGTATATTTCTAGAAATTTGTTCATTTCTTCTAGGTAGTCCAATTTGTTAACATATAACTGTTTGTAGTAGTGTCATATGGTTTTTGTATCTCTGTAGTTTTGATTGTTATTTCTCCTCTTTCATTTCTTATTTTGTTTATTTTGGTTCTTTCTCTTTTCTTCATGGTGAACCTGGTTAAGGGTTTATCAATTTTGTTATCTTTTCAAAAACATAGCTCTTGCCTTCATTGATCTTTTCTATTGTTTTTATCTCTTTTTTACTTCTTAATTCTCTTCTCTTTATTATTTCCCTTCTTCTGCTTTGTGTTTTGTTTGTTCTTTTTCTAATTCCTTTATGTGGTAGGTTAGCTTGTTTAGTTGAGATTTTTCTTATTTCTAGAGGAAGGCCTGTATCACTATAAACTTCCATCTTATAACTGCTATTGCTGCATCTCACAGTTTTTGGAGTGTTGTTTTTCCACTTTCATTTGCCTCAAAGTATTTTCTGATTTCCTCTTTGATTTCTTCACTGATCATTTTTTTAGTAGCATGTTGTTTAGTCTCCATGTGTTTGTGCTTTTCCCATTTTTCTTTCTGTAATTGACTTCTAGTTTCATACAATTGTGGTTGGAAATAGTGCTTGATATTATTTATATTCTCTTAAATTTGTTGAGACTTGTTTTGTGTCCCAGCATATGATCTACCCTGGAGAACATTCCCTGTATGCTGGAAAAGAATGTGTTTTCTGCTGTTTTTGATAGAATGTCCTGTAGATGTATATTAAGTCCAACTGATCAATTGTGTCAATTAAGACCACTGTTGCAAAAATAAACAAATAGGGCCTAATCAAATTTATAAGCTTTTGTACAGCAAAGGAAACCATAAACAGAACAAAAAGATAATCTATGGACTGGGAGAAAATATTTGCAAATGATGTGACTGACAAGGGGTTCATTTCCAAAATATACAAACAGCTCATACAACTCAATAACAAAAAAACAAACAACCCAATCAAAAAATGGGCAGAAGACCTAAATAGACATTTTTCCTAAGAAGACATACAGATGGACGATAAGCACATGAAATGATGTTCAGCATTGCTAATTATTAGAGAAATACAAATCAAAATTACAATGAGGTATCATCTCACACCAGTCAGAATGGCAATCATTAAAATGTCTACAAATAATAAATGCTAGAGAGGGTGTGGAGAAAAGGAGACCCTCCTACACTGCTGGTGGGAATGTAAATTGGTTCCGCCACTATGGAAAACATGGAGTATGGAAGTTCCTTAAAAAATTAAAAATAGAGTTTCCATATGATCTTGCAATCCCACTGCTGGGAATATATCTAGAGAAAACTCTAATTAGAAAGGATACATGGACCCCAATGTTCATAGAAACACTATTTACAATAGCCAAGACATAGAAGTGACCTAAATGTCCATGGACAGATGAATAGATGAAGATGTGAGATATATATATAAAATATATGTATAATATATATATAATGGAATACTACTCAGTCATAAAAAAGAATAAATTAATGCCGTCTGCAGCAAGGAGGATGGACCTAGAGATTATCATAATATGTGAAGTAAGCCAGAAAGAGAAAGGCAAGGGAGGTAGCTTGGCTGAGTGGTCTAAGGCACTGGATTTAGAAAGAGAAAAACAAATATCATGTGATATCACTTATGTGTGGAATTAAAATATGATACAAATGAACTTATTTACAAAACAGAAACAGACTCACAGATGTAGAAAACAAACATCGTTATTAAAGGGGGAAGGGGGTGGTGAAGGGATAAATTAGGAGTTTGGAATTAGCAGACACAAACTACTATGTATAAAATAGATAACCAACAAGGACCTGCTGTATAGCAAAGGGAATGATACTCAATATCTTGTAATAATCTATAAGGGAAAAGGATCTGAAGAAGTATATATATATATATAATTACATCACTTTGCTGTATACCAGAAACTAACAAAATATTGTAAATCACTGATAATTCAATTTTTAAAAAAAAGACCACTGTTGCCTTATTGGTTTTTTGTCTGGATGATCTATTCATGGATGGAAGTGGAAGTGGGGTGTTAAAGTCCCCTACTATTACTGTATTATTGTCAATTTCTCCCTTTATGTCTGCTAATATTTCCTTCATATTAACAGATCTGTATTTTTCATCTTTTAATCTTCAGACATTGAATAACTTTATTTCCTGAATAAATATTATTCCTACCACCTATCACCCTTTGCAGTAGAACCTGAACTTCTGTAAAGGCCTGTTTCTTAGCACAAGTTGAGGAACATGATCAGCAGGGTGGGGGTGGGGGGGCTAAAAGGAAAAATCAATTACATTCTCATGTCTTCATGCTCAGTATTCTGAAAATAATGAGCAGTAGAGATTGGAGTGCCTACTGCAGCTCTGTGCCCTCACAGTCCTGGCAGAGATGCTACAAAGGAAGCACTACTTCATTTGAGGTGAGCACGTTCTAGCTCTGCAAGGGTGTCTCTTCACCCCAAGGGATTTTGAAATCGTCAAGAGATAAACTTGTTCTCCAGAGTCAAGAGAGTTTTCTGACTGACGGAAAGAAATCTCAATCTCACCCTAAATTCAGAATTTACTTACTCAGTTGAAGGCCCTAATTACCTTAATCCTTAAACCGAATCCCTTTATTTACTAAACCCAGATAGGGTTCCAAACTTGAAGACACCAGACAAAAAACTGGGTTAATCCTCCAAATCTAGCAGTGCTTTCTAAAAACAATCACAAGACTGCAAATACTAGCAACAATATAAACTTTTACTGCCCACAAATTCAAAGACTAGCAAGGCCTATGTTTAAAGCCATCCACCCAAACCCCTCCAAGACATGTTTTCTCCTTATTCTACCCGATATGTTGATTTCTCAAGGTCACCAGGCTAAAATACCATGCATTAGATTTATGAGAGACAATTCGATTCCTTGTCATTCCAGATTCTGATCCAGTTAAAATAGAAAGACACACAATTTTTGGCCACCAACAGCAATAGTTGATTTAGTTAAGAATCTTCAGTGGAAGCTACAACCAATGCATCACAGATCCCGTTGTTGAGTGGGATCAAACTATCTACATATAGATTGCATATCAATTACAAAAGAAAAAATGGTTTCTTTATTTTGGCAAAATTATACTAATCAAGTGATCAAAGTTAACCTCATCTTGAATGGGACAAACTGACGTCATATGCCTTCTGATGTGAAAAACTGAGAAGGACTGATCATCTATACATGTAGTATTCCTGACAAAGATACAAAACCTAAATCTAATCGTGAGAAAACCATCAGATGGCCCAAGTTCAGAGAGCATTCATAAAAACACTGAATTGTACTCTTCAATAATGTCAGCCAAAGAAGCGCTGAGGAGCTGTTCCAGGTTCAAGGAGACAAAAGACACAAATGCAATGTGAATCTGGGATTAGAACGTGGATCAGGAAGCACAACTGTTATAAAGGACATTTCTGCAGCAACTGGTAAAATTTGAATATGGACTGTGTATTAGGTAACAGTACTGTGTCAATTCTAAACTTCTTGGATTTGATAACTGTAATTATGTAGGAGAAAGTCTTTGTTCTTAGTATACATATACTGAAGTATTAGGAGTGGTGATTTATGATATCATCAACTTTCAAATGGCTCTGAAAAAGTAATAATTACATTAATATGCACATATTTATGGAGAGAGCTAACGTACATGTATAAAATGTTAATAATTACTGAATCTAGATGAAACATATATAGGTATTCATTGCCTTATGCTTGAAGATTTTTGTAGGTTAAAAATTTTCAAAGTGAAATACCAAAATATAAATTCAAAGCACATAAAAAATAAATCTAAAAAATATGTACAAGAGTTACATTAAGGATCCAAATATCAGCTTTATTACTGGTAATACTAGATTGGAGAACATGAAGAGTAAAAGATAAAAATATGCTTCCTACTCCTTTCTGAAGTTCTTGACTGGAGACAGAGTAGCTGGAAAACTCTAGACGTTTCCCAAGCTCCCTCACCACTTCTCCCCTGAGAAAAGTATATGCTTCTCTAATGGGTTTAACCACATAGAGTGTATCCTGTCTGTTTTTTTTAACTTCTTATATTGTCACTTGAAACATACACACAATAGTTTTTATTCCTAGAATTCCTATTTTTGAAAAGTCTGTATTCATTCTTGATATTTTTGGTATACACATCATTATAAATTCATGCTTTATTATAATATGTAAAACATTTTCATAGTTTGTCTGCATCCTGTATCTGCCAATTCTAATATTGTCAGTCTTTTGGTACTTACATGTTTTGTGTCCTGTTTCTGTTGAGAAGCATTCACTAAGACCACTCGGCTTCTCAATTTTTGGCAATCTTGTTTCTGAAGTCATGCTTATTTCCGTCTTTGAGAGTCCTATTCTGAGCCAATTCTGAGCAACTTTCGAAATTGTTGTCAGCCAGATGATGTCCCCCTATACAGGACAATCTCACACTCTTCAATTATTTTGGCTCCAAGCAGGTATCTCAAACGTAGCTTTCCCTCTCTCTGCTTTTTTGAAAATTGATATCCCCTTGACTCTGAGTCTATAGGAATCTGGCTGGCTTTAGGGAAATTCTCACTGCCTGTTGGCCCAGACAGCGTCTCTGCCACTCTGGTTTAGTTACTCTCACTCAGACTCTCCAGCCATTGCTCCAAGCCTCTGGAGCTTTGACTTCATTCCACACTGGTCCGGCTTCCAAGTATTCCCAGCTCAGCTCCTGGCCATAAATATGCAGGCCCTGTCCCCTAGAAGATCCAGGTTTGTTTTGTCACTGTCATTTGTAAATGATCTCTGACTTCAGTGATGTTCCCTCAAAGTGGTACATCTCCTCGTCTGTTACTTAAACTTGGATTGTCAGCTCTTCTTTACTTTCTTCTCCTCTTGTAAAGTCCTCTGTGCCCTAGATCGTGAAAGTGCTCCCTTCAGAATGTTTGTGAATTTTATTCCTCAAAAGACCCCCAAAGTTTTAACTTCTTCTGACAGATTGTGGATGACTAGAGGTGACTTTTTTTTCCCTATGCACATTTCAGGTGGATGACAATAATTTTTGCTGTTGGTAGAGTTGTTCTAGTTCTTTTTCCATGGATAGGTGGGGCTTAAAAGCTTCCAAATTTATGCAAGAGGTTAGTTTCAGCATTCCTCCTTGTTCGAACTAAAGACAATGTCTTCTCTCCCGTATTCCAGGTCTGGGATTTGTGCTCTTTTGTACTGTTGTCTATCAGCTCCTGATTGTTCTTTTGCCTTGAATTTCCTCTAAGTTTTGACACCTGAGGATACCTCATTTTTTCTTAGAGTTATGCTTATTCATATGTTCAATGTGTTTGTATCATGGGGTGGGGAGAAGAAGTTGTATGTTCCATGGTCCATTTTATTTCGATTCACCATTTTTCTGGCTATTCTCATGATACCTCCTCTATAACCATTTACAACCTCCTTTACTGCCACCAACTGGCTTGCCAGTTTGGTAGGATTGACCCTACCCTCAAGTCTATGGGGGCTTAAGCCAAATAGCAAAGTCCATAACCCTGGACAAGGTTGTCAGTTTAGAGCTGGGTCACATTCACTCAGTACAGATCACTGAGATGAGAAAAGACATTTTCTGACATACTTGATAAAAGATAGTTACCAAGTTTTAAAAGATACAAGATGGTAGTATGGTAATGTTATTGACCACAACACACATTACAATTTTTATTTTACAATTTTACATTAAATTTTGCTTGATTACGTTTGTTTGATTATGTCAAAAATCACTCAAAATAATGTAATTGATTTATTACCAAAATGTAATATTTATTTACTTTGGACAAAAGGTGCAATTATATGAATACTTGAAAGCTGTCTCCAGAGAGGCCTTACTTGTTATCTCAAGATAAAAGCCCTTCCTTTATTCTCCATTATATAATGTAGTTTGTTTTCATACCATGTATCACTAGCTGAAGTTGTAAGTTTATTGGATTACTTATTTTGTCTCCTCCATAAAATTTAATCTCCATAAAACAAAGACCTTTTCTCTCCTACTAACCACTATATTCCCAGTGTCTAAAACAGTATATGACACGTATTAGAGACTCAATATTAGTTGAATAAACCCGAGCCACAACTCAGAATTTTCCTGGCTAACCTCTTCCCAATCACTTGTTCATGCATCCAAAAAGAAAAGATCATCTCTGTTAATAATTCCTTCAGAAGTATAAGATTGCTTTTTTCCAAGAAGTTACCAGAAAAAGTCTCCTGGGTCTCATTGTCCTGTATCAGAACATGTGACCACCCCTGAGCCAATTACATTGACCAGAATTATGGTCTTCACAAACTGACTTAAGCCAGACAAGACCCATCCATATTGATGAGGGTAAGAAGAATCCACTCAAATCAATTTGTTAAGAAAGTGAAAGAGGTAGTTCCCCCAAAGAATATTCTGGTGCAACTGCCATGAAAAAAAATGGTTTACACACTAGTATCTCCTACAGCTGTCCACTATACCACCCAACATTTAAGCAGGAGCTTACATATGACGGTTTTTGTCCAGAAAGGTCAAGTGACTCATATAGGGCATTAACAAAGGATTAACCTAGGACACAGTTAACATGTTAAATTCCCAAAGGGCTAAAACTGGAACAAAATCTCCAACTCCTCTGCTTATTATTTAATTCTTATTTAATTTAATTAGTATTACTTAATTTCTTGGTACACATTCATTCATTCATCAGCAAATATTTATTGATCATCTATCATGTGCCAGACACATGCTGTGCCAGGTCTTGAGGCTAGAGCAGTAATCTATACAAATGAGGTCCCGATCCTAATGGAGTTTATATTCTAGTGTGAAAGACAATGATAAATCAATGACCAAGTGCTTATGTAATATAAAGTCAGATAGCAAAAAATAAATAAGGCAGAGTAAGTGAATAGAGAATGACGAGTGATATCTTATGAAAGGTGGTCAGAGAAGGCCTCGCTAAAAAGATGCACTTGAGGAGAGACCTGTGTGAAATAAGTGAGATATGATGACGTCTGTTGGAAGGGGACTGTAGGCAGAGGAATAGCAAATATCAGAGGCCTTGGGGTAGAAGCATGTTTGGCTAGTTTGTGGAAGAGCAAGGAGATAATGTAATATGATAAAACAAACAGAGGTTGTATAGTCTTGGACAAATTAATCAACCTCTCCTAACTGTGGTGTCCTCCTTTGTAACCAGGAGATAGCCTACTTTGTATTGATACTATGGATAAAAGGGGACTATGCATATAAAGCCTCTGACACACAGTAGGTGTTTTGCCAAAGATGATATCTTTCTTTTAACACCCTTCGCCTTTCTCATGGATCCAGTCTTCACCCCAGTCATCTTAGGACACTAAATAAACATATGCTCAATTTCCCTTTATAAACACTTTCAGTTTGAAGGCAACTGCTGCTTTGAACTGTTCTCTGTCCAAACCATGTGGTTTTGTGACCCTTTTGTTCATGATCCTGTTACACTAACCACAATCCACAAAGGAGACTGCAACAGGTTACCTTCTTCACGTGGGTGTTTTTTGCTGTTGCTATTGTTGCTTTTTAAGTTAAGCAGGTTGTGTGGGTGTCTGGTTATATGAGTCAAAGGTTCCAACCAGAATATAAATAAAATCTAGCTCTTGGTCAAAAGAAGCCAGTGTCAATTGGTATAGACCAGACCATGTGGTGTACCATAAATCCTTGTAAACTATTGAAATCCATTCTCCATTAACGTTTCCAAAGCTTAGAATATGTTTTCTGTTTGGTTTCTACATTGCTAACTTTTTCTAAATAGCCAGGTCTCACTTTATGTATAAATTTTTTATGTATATGTATTCTGTGTATATATACATATATATCAATATAAGAATATATATATGAATATACAGGGGGGTGTATGTGAGTGTAAATAAATAAACTAGTCTAAGAATATTTATTTGACTAGGCATTTTATAAATCCCCTTATGGCACTGGTTTTCAACCTCAGCTCCACAAAATCCTTTCAAGCTATGGTAAAGGGACATGTGAGGAGCAGAAGTGTATGTGGGCTGAGATGTGGGCTTTATGCCATCACTATTTCAATTGGAACTTTGGCTATTATCTATTTTACATAGTTGGTAAGATTTCATTTAAATAAAGAGTTCTGCTAATTAAAAAAAAAAAGAATTGTAGATGCTTAGGATACCATAAAAAATGTCAAATTGAGATATGCTTGGAGATATATTTAACAAATTATGCCCAGTTATCAGATGGTGAAGAGAAGAAGATGTTAGATTTCCTGACTTCTTATCGTCATTGTCAGTGACAAGGAGGTGTCCCTTTCTTCTCTCTAATTTATTGTACTAGGCATCTTTAGCTATATGTGGATGAAGTGAAAAAAGGAAAATCTAAACTATTGTGTAATTACTGTGAGAAAAATAGTAGGTTATAACATTAATGGAGTAATGTTCCCAATTAGGATTAATTCTGATTTCCTAGTTTCATTAACAGAGGAACAGCTTTGCCTTTAAGAGTATTTGTCACCCCACTGAGTTAAAGTGTTTTTTTTTTTAACATTTCAGAGTCAAGATTATATAACAGATTTATATGAACTATTAATGAACAAGGTCTTGTTAGCAATAGAATTTTTGTTAAGCTTCTGATTAGAGTTACATTTGCATAATAAAATTTATCTAGGATTCTCTTTTTTAAACTGTTAGAATTATCAGTTCTTTTTCAATGAAATTGAAAAAGATGATTTTGTGAGAAATCTGCAATGACTTTCTTAATCAGCAATGTTCCAGCCTGACTACTTTCCACTCTGCTGGCCTCTTCAGGGCATCTTCATTTAAAACAAAGCACTGGTCCATTTCATCCAGGTCCCTTCCAGCTCAAAAATTCTATGATCCTATGAAATGTTGCCTTGTGGAGTTTTCCACATCTCCCACTATGTTTACACTGGAACACATCAAGGGAGTGGAGAATTTCCAGTTCTTTTTACTGATTTGTTTTTGTATTTCCTTCCACCCAGATTCTGAAGAAGAGGCTGGGACTTGAACCACTTTTTTCTTAAAAAATAAAAAATTCTAGTCTTAAAAATAGCCTTTCAGAAAAAATAAATTCTTACCAGGAGTTTCCGGGGTTGGGGGGTTTTGTATTCACTGTTCTCTACCTTAGGTGCCAAGTTTTCAATGCCAGGGAAGAAATAAACTGCATGAGATGGTGGATGTTCCCAGGTGACCCCAACCTGCTGATGCTGATAATGAAGTCTGCGTTGACTCAGTTTCTGGGCACAAAGCCCACCAGTGAGCTGAACTGTGCAGCATCATTATGTGCCCAACTCATATTCTGTGCCAAATGGTATTTTAAATTTAGGGTGTGTCTAAGCACCTGTATAGACTCCCTGAAAGTCTCCCTAAAGCCCAGACTGCTCTCTATCATTCCTTTCAACACCCCCTCCCTGGTGTCATTCCAGGTGGTTTATCATATTGACCAAAGATTTTTGTTCCCATTTTAAAGTCTTTCTTTCCATCCCAAGTTCTGCCACCATTCTGAATGATGTGAAATGCACTTCTATGACACAAACAGTACACTAATCCCTTGGTGTTTTGATTTACTTATTTTTGTTGACTTTTGCCTTTACTCCATTTATTTCCCACTCTCATGATTACAGTTTGATCCTTTTCCTCACTCTGGAGGAGTCCATGCCTGAAATCATCAATTCCAATAATTTAACAATAACTTCTGTTCTTCTATTCCTCCTGCTTACTTGCTGTCATTGTGCCTACACTTTAACAGTATCTCTGTATTTTTTTCTCATCTGCTTTCTCTCTGTTTATCCAGACTTTCTCTATCCTTTTCTTCTCTTTCTCTATCCAGTTAAATTCCATAAACCATCACTTTTATTAACTTCTTTCAATATTCTCAGTCACCTTGCTGCTTATTCATTTAATCACTGTCTCGTAAAACCCAAGCCCTGGGTTAATTCAGCTATAGCTGCTTTATACTTTTGAATGTCATGAGCAGCTGAAACTGAGTATTTCCAAATGCGAACTCATCACCCTCTCACCAACTCTAGCCCCTGTGCTATCCTCATGGTATCCGCACACCCAGTACCCTACCTATTCTGTTTTCTCTCAGAAAGCGAAACACTATATTAGACGTGTCCATCTCTTCACCAACCCTCATTTCCAATCTATTCCCAGGCCTTGATGCTTTAACTCCAGTCCTCATGTCTTTATTATCACTTCCACTCACTTAGGCCAGTCTCTCTTAGTCTCTTAGACTTTTACAAAAGCCCCACAATAGTCTCCCTATATTCAGTCTTGGACTTGTCCAATTTACTCTGTACACTGAAGCCAGAATGATATTGTTAAAACACAATTCTGATCAAGTTACTCCTCTTTTTTTTTTTTAATTTGCATTCTTAATTAATTAATTTATTTATTTTTGGCTGTGTTGGGTCTTCGTTTCTGTGCGAGGGCTTTCTCTAGTTGCGGCAAGCGGGGGCCACTCTTCATCGCTGTGCGCGGGCCTCTTACTATCGCGACCTTTCTTATTGCGGAGCACGGGCTCCAGACGCGCAGGCTCAGTAGTTGTGGCTCACGGGCCCAGTTGCTCCGCGGCATGTGGGATCTTCCCAGACCAGGGCTCGAACCCGTGTCCCCTGCATTGGCAGGCAGATTCTCAACCACTGCACCACCAGGGAAACCCAGGGAAGCCCCCTCAAGTTACTCTTCTAATTAAGACCTTCAATAACTAACCGCTGCATTAAGAATGAAGTCCAAACTGACTAAAATGACCACAAGATCTTTCGTGATCTGAGCCTGTTGCCTTCTGCTGTCTTGTATCTAATCACAATGAAGTTCTTCCAATACCGTGTTCTCCCTGGCTTCCAAAACTTTCTGTATGTTCTCTGCTTAAACACCAGTCTTGTATTCTCTTTTCTCCTGATCCACTGACCTGGTTCGCTAACTGTATTAATTCAGGTAACATTTAGACTTCCCAAATATGCGAAGAGATCTTTCCTCTATTCTCATAGCGCTCTGAACTTTCCTTATCATATGGTTTATATCTTGTGATGTAATGCCTATTTGTTTGTGCCACCTATGCCCCATCTGGGTGAGACTGTAGTCTCTGAGAGGACAGAAACCTTATTTATATGGTTCACCAATAAAACCTCAGAAACTAGCATAGCAGTAGAACATTGCAGATACACAGTAAATATTTGTTGTACTAATGGATGATTCAATGGATATAGTCTGCCCATTAATTGAGTCACTCATTCAAAAAATATGTAATGTCACTTACATTTTCAAGTACTTGAAATACAGAATATAATCATCTGGGACACATTGGAATATGTTTCTATAGTAAAGGTAGTGCAATAAAGTAAATAACAATAGCAATAAACAATAAATAATAACAAACCTTTATCAAATACTGCGTGCCAGTTACTGTTTCAAGTGTGTTGCATGACTTGTTTAATCTTTATAACAACATTATGAAGTAGGTACTATTATTTGCACATTACAGATACACAGACTGAGGCAAATGAAGGTTAAATAACTTCTCTAAGTTTAGGAAGCAAGTGGCAAAGCCAGGATTTGAACTTAAGTTCGATTCAAGAATCTGTGAAATGCCAGTTCTTTAGAGCAGTTGTTTATTGGGTTTTAGTTGCTTCTGTGTCTACATTTGTTCTAGACCATTAGTTCCAGAAGTGAAGAGACCTTATGAAGCTCTGGTAAACAAGGGAGGTGTACTGTGGTCCTTAAGGCTTTCACAGTCTCTATGTGGGTGTGTGAAAGGTAGAGAATGGGCAACGCACAAGAAAAAAAATCATGATTGATGGATGTGGGCCGTGAACAGAGCATTCTGAAAGCTCAAAGGAGGTCGTGATTCACTCTGCCCTCAGAAGATGAGGACTCAAGCAAGACTTTATGAAAACATTATATTTAGCTGGGTTTTGAAGACTAGAACAAAAAGGGTACAGAGGCAAGAGTATGAATGACTTGGAGAAATGGTCACAATTCAGGCTAGTTGGGGCATCAGCAGCTTGGGATATTTTTATAAGCCATGAGGCATCAAAGTAGGTTAAAGTTTTGTGTATTCTGTTAGAAAGTTTCAGTATTATTCTGTGGTAGTGATGAGGCATCCAACGGAACTCTGACTCCACCTCTTTCTAGCTTTGAAACTTAGGTAAGTCACTTAGACTCTCCACCTCAGTTTCCCCATCATAAAATAGGTCTAATAATTGTGCCTACTGTACAAGGTTTTTGTTGTGATATTTAAATTAGTACTTACATCTAATATATATAGTAATATATATCTAATGAGTGTATGTATATATATATATATAAACTAGAACAGTGTCTAGCACATTATAAGCACTATGTACATGCTAGTTATTATGATGCTGTAACTTTCAATTTTTTTTAATGAAATATTATGTGGAATCTATATGTAGAAAACACATTTAAAGAACAAGCAAATACACAAGGCATGCTCTGTTAAAGGAGCTCCATCCCCTTGACTGTCCCTCAGTTTGTTGAGTTGCTCCCGTGGTATTTCCTGCGAACCCTACGACTGCAGGAGAAGAGTTTGAAATCCTCCAAGGTAAACCCTGGAAGGAGACCCCTAACTCTAGGGAAAACAAGGCTTTCTCCAGCCTATGTCTCACTCCTGAAATCCACACTTAATATTTACTAAACCAAATTACAGCGATGTCTAAGAGGCATCTCAAACATGTCTAAATAAAGCTATTGATTTTCTGCCCTTTGCTTCCACAACCAACAACGTCTGTTTCTCTCTGCCTTCCCCTTGTAATAAATTACACTGCCATTCAATTGGTTTTGAAACCAATCCCTAGATTTCATTCTGTTTCTCACCTCATATTTATTCTGACTTGCCTAAAACCTTTCAACCTTATCCCATTACATGTAGCATAAAATTCATACTGGTTAATATGAGCATTCAAAGCTGTAGGTGATTTGATCTGACCCTTGCCTTCTTCTTCGGTGTTGTTTTGCATCCCTGACTGGTTGCTTTTTTTCCTGGAACATGCCAACCTGCTTCCCTCCTCAGGGCTTTTCCACTTGACATTTCTTCCTATCTATTTCAATCACTGTAGTAGGGTTTTCTATTATTTGCAAGGGACGCATTTCTGATCTCTGGAACTCCACTGCTGACCTGATATTATAAGAACTAGTCTGTCTTACGTATTCATCACTCTTCTTTTCAACAAACTCTTATGGCTTATAAATCCACCAGTAGCAACTGTAAGAGTTTATTTGTCCAGAAGAAAGCCAAAGGCCAGATCATCAAGGGGTTTTGTGATTCACTAGGGAGCCTATACTTCATCCCGGAGACAGTAATTTTTAAAGCAAGAGTGTCTTGGTCAGATTTGCATTTTAAATAGATTTCTCTGTCACTCATATAGAAGCTAGTTTCATCTCCATTTTACGGATGAGAAGTTTTATGTTTAGAAGTTCAGTAAACACACAGAATAATTTTTTATTTGATAAATAAAAATTATAAGGGGAAGAAGCCAGACTTGAATCCTGATTTTTCTAACTTCACCCTCACAATTATCCCTTTATTGAGTGAAAGGAATGGGTTTTCTTAGGTTAAATGTCAATTTATTATTTTCTTTAAAATTATTTACTAAAATGCTTACAATGTGCCTTTCTGGGTCCTGGGATTAAAGAAATAAAGAAATTCCAATCCTGCCCCTTAGAGTTCACACTCCTCTTATGATTTAGCCTCAATTTGATTTCCAATAAGTCTAATAAAAATCTATTTCTCTCCCCACTGAAGTAATGTCTTCCCTTTCGCCATTCTTCCCTGGTGTGAAGGGAACACAGAGGCACAGTATCCTTCTGTAACATTTGTATGGAGATTGCCCATGTTTCAGTTCGAGAGTAGCCTGACCATTTTATGGCAGCTAAATTGGGTTGGGAAGCAAATAGAAATTTGACCAAGAGCTACACTTGACCTTGTTCCTACATCATGAACAAGTGTTCTAAAGATTCTGGTTACACAAACCATCACAAAGTTTCCAAGAGAAGAGAAACTGAACCAATGAAGCTATGAACCTCACCCAAAAGGAGCGTTTGTCCAGAGCACTCAATAGCTTCTTTAATATCAAAAGCTATAAAAAGAAAACATTTATGCATTCTCAGAGGTTTAAACATTCTTTCATTGTGTCATCTCTGAAAATATTGCATTAATCCAAAGGGTCATAATAACATATCCTCAAACAATAACATTTTTGGTTTGAGGACTATTTTAATTATAAGAAAGATGACCTTATACAGTGGACAGTATGGGGTCATATAGCAGATGCATAAGAAATTTAATGATGGAAAGTAATGACTAATAACGCTAAACACAAATAGGACTTTCAGCCTTCTCAAACCACATTCTTTTCAACCTTGTAAGAACCCTGTGTTTAAATGGAGAGCAGGTAAACACATGACAACTGAAGAAAACTAAAGCACAGAAGGCTAAATAATTTGTTTAAAGTATTCATGGCTATATATTTCCTATCAAATTATACTCACGTGGTAGACTGAACCAAAGCACACACTCAGAACACAGACAGATCTAAGTACAGACCTTTTGTGTACTACTTCATTTGTACCTTTACTATTAGATGTCCTAGCAAAAAATAAAGCATGCACTAGGTCTTCTCTGTATCCCATATCTAGGTTCACACTTATTACCTTTTAATTTGTATGCAATATTGTTTTTGCTTGATCTGGCATATAGAGTCAGGAATCTTGAGCCAGAAATGTAAAAGTGATACTAAATCAGCTTTTTAGATACGGCCTTGAGCCCATGTGAAGATTGAATAGACAACTCACGTGTCTTCAAGCTACGCTACAGTGATGAAGATGTCCTAGAGTAGAGAGTCTGAGGTCATGTCTTAACTCATTTTTCCTGTGTGTGAACTTGGGCAAGTTACTTAATATTTCCATACCTCAGTTTCCACATATATAAGAACCATAAGTCTCTATTGTATGAGATTACAAGAATTAACTGAGAGAATACATGGAGAATACTGAGAAAAGTGCCTATCAACACTTGGTTCTCAATAAGTGGCATATATTATTGTAATTAGACCACCTAACTCTAGTGACTGGTAGTTTTCTTTCCATTTTAATTATTTTTATGATGCTTAATTATTTCTTAAGTGAAGCCACATAATGGCAGCCAGTTTTCAGATATTCCATCTTCTATTGACCTATCTAACTGTCCCTTGCCTCATAGGCTTAAGACAGTTGACCATAGTAAAGAGAGCCAAATTTGTTTTAACAAGTAACCTTCCCTTTTAAAATAACTTCAATTTCCTTGGATATTTATGTTTTACTCTGTTGAAAGAAAAAATCAGACCAAGGCCATACTTGGAAAATATTTATGTATGTTGAATTTTTCTTGATTCAATTAATTCAAGAAACATCAGTTGAGCACCTAGTCGTCCCTACCCTGAAGAAACTTACAGTCCATTAGGGAGAAAGGCATATAGAGAAATAATTCTAGCACATATTTCTCTCTTAAAGCTGACTTTGTGATAAAGCCTTACATGCAGGTGGTTTATTTGAGAATGTAAACCAGGAAACAGGCATGAGGGACCGGGGACTCAACAGGGAAAGACCAAAAAACAACTGAAGCATGTGTTATAAAGCTGGCCACTGCTTCAGGCAATTGTTGTTCGATATTATGGTACTGTCCAAAGAACCTTATGAAATATGCCTCATAACTGACTGCCCAGGAGACAAAAGAAAAAGTTATACATTAGCTCCTATATTCCATTGGTCAAGTGTGGCCCCACCAATCTAACTCTCCTGCAGTTTCTAATCGCATACTGTGGGTGTTGAACTAATACCCATAGATATCCCATACTCTGACTTCAGAGAAACCATGGAGCAGAAAGCAAGAGGTACATACCATGAAGCTCAAGATGAGTCATGGTCAAGTTTCAATTTCATGAAGCTTATCAAAATCTGAGCAGATATGGTTGCTACTATTATGGCTGGTGCAAAATGTAGGCTTAGAATATATGAAATTGTATATAAGAGTTGTCTGATACAACCCACCTCCCACATCCCTCCAATCTGCCCAAGCTCTCCATTAAATCCAATATATCACACGGTCTGCTTCAAAGGTGTGGCCAGCTACAGTATCAGCAAAGACTTAAGAAAAGGAGATTAGGTGAGAAAACTGACATCCTTGTTGTTACAACTGACCCCAAAGCAAGAATTAATATTCATTATCTCCCTCCCCCAATATCCATTTTAGATATTTCTCACTTTTTTTTTTGTCAGTCCTCCAACTGATCAATACGTCTTGGAGAAGACATGTAGATCATCATCCCTGAGACATCTAAGCCCTTAGTTGTCTTCCTCTTGTCAGGAAGCGAATGCTGTAATTGTCATTCATTATTAACACTGGGCATGGAAATAACAAAAGATGCACCCAGAGATTTCCCTGAGTTCCAGACATCATCCTCAACTTAAGTAGAAACAACCTTGGCTCTCCCTAGAAATCAGACTAATCACTGCCATCTTTTTAGTCATTTCATTCTGTGCCTGCTGTTCCGATGGCATGTAGAACCAATGGAATTCTTACTCTGTTCTCTGGTAAAAGCTTTTTCTCCCTAGGAACTAGAACCTCTGATCAAGCAGAAATTAGTGTTATGAAGATAGCACAAATTCCACAAGTAGCATCTGAAATTGATGGTGAGAGGGCCTAATCCTACTACCATCTCTTGGTTGTTTGACCCATCTAGTCTGCCTGTTGAGGATATAGCTCCCACATACATACTGCTGATTCAATATAATACTGTATCCTAGAGGACAGCACCCCAAGCCAATGATCGGCCAGTGTTAGCCCCAAGCTGGCACCTTAGTTGAGCTTTTAACTGGACATTCCACCATTCTAATATGTCATCTGCATCAGGCTGCTGAGATACGTATGGGTAAGATGAGTAGAGTTCATTACCATGCACCCAGTGTTGTACCTCTTTTATCATAAAACAGATCATTTGGCCCGAAACAATATGTGTAGGGTATCATGCTGATAGATGACTTATTCTATAAGCTCTCAAATGGTGGTGCTGGCCAAGGTATAATGGATAGATAAGGCAAATCCAAATCCAGACTAGATAATTTTGTTAGAGATAAATCAGTGCACTTTTTAGGGTAGAAGGGATCTGATATAACCAATTAGCTTTCAAGTAGATGGTTGGTTGTATCATATTAGCAGCCCAGTGTTGGCCTCTTCACTGGCAGATTGGACATTCAGCCATGGCAATAGCTAAATCAGTCTTAATTAGAGGGATCCTATGCTTTACCCATGCATAACCCCCATCACTGCCACCATAGCTACCTTAATGGATCCTCTGTGCAATGATGAGGAGCCTGAGCATAGAAACTAGCTGAAATCTACTGTATTATTTGGCCTGACTGTTGGTTGCCTTCTCTGTAGTGGATTTTTTCTGTGGGCACTAAAGTTAATACAAAGTCCTCACAAAAAGTGTCCATTCCCCCCAAAAAATCTATCTTCATGCTGCTTCCTCAGATCTCCTTGTCCTGGATCTTGCTCCTTCCAAGCTACTGGCCACTGGTCAGCATTCCATTTGCATCATTACCATGAGCTACACAAAAGGGATGCCAAGTGTACCACTCAAAGATTTTCCCATTTGGTGGATGACCCACCACTATCTTTCAGGACATCTCTGAGTGGGGCTAAAGTTCTGAAGCATTCCAATTAAAGCTAGAATATGTTTATAAACCCATCTGTGAACTAGTTCCCAGTTTCTCCTACTTCTACCAGTTGGCCTTAGGAAACCTTCTGTGAGGTATACTGTGAGTTGAGGAAGAAGCATTTCTACAATAAATGTGGGTGTCATGAGAGGCCAGGTTACAAATTCAAAGAATTTACTGGTGCCTCCTGGACCTGTCCAGGCCCAATCTCAGATATGTACAATGCATTGCTGCTGTGCCCATCCAGTCTTGTAACCTCATGGGTCTGATACTATCCAGGTCATGATGAGCATCTTGGTAACTTGTTTGGTGCCCTATGACATGAAACTTGGTCTTTTCTAGGGTCCAGTACAACACAAGGACCTGCTTCTCAAATGATGGGGAATTCTCTGCCAGAGAAAACATAACCTTCTTCCAGATCCCTAGAGGTAAAAACTGTGAGTCTAAAAAGAAATGAAATGGAGGTATTTGTAATGAGGTGGATGGAGTTAGAGTCTGTCATACAGAGTGAAGTAAGTCAGAAAGAGAAAAACAAATACAGTATGCTAACACATATATATGGAATCTAAGGGAAAAAAAAAAAAGGTCATGAAGAACCTAGTGGCAAGATGGGAATAAAGACACAGACCTACTAAAGAATGGACTTGAGGATATGGGGAGGGGGAGGGGTGAGATGTGACAGGGTGAGAGGGTGTCATGGACATATATACACTACCAAATGTAAAATAGATAGCTAGTGGGAAGCAGCCGCATAGCACAGGGAGATCAGCTCAGTGCTTTGTGACCACCTAGAAGGGTGGGATAGGGAGGGTGGGAGGGAGGGAGATGCAAGAGGGAAGAGATATGGGAACATATGTATATGTATATCTGATTCACTTTGTTTTAAAGCAGAAACTAACACACCATTGTAAAGCAATTATACTTCAATAAAGATGTTAAAAAAAAAAAACTGTGAGTCTCATAATGAAGCCTGCCAAAAACCCCACATTTTAATCCACCATGGGATATTGTATTCATTATATAAGTGCTGCATATTACTGCATGACAAAATACTCTGAAACTTAGTGGCTGCAATTATTTTACCTTCCAACTATCATTTATTTTAAATCAACTGTCTTTGTCTCTAAGTAATTATACTATCTAACCCATGTTTCTGGAAGCAATAGTAGTCTTGATAGTGCCTGATTCCTTGCCCATTCTCATTTATATGGGATGGGATTTGAAAGATAAAGACATGAGACTCTCTTACGCATTCAGTAGTAAGTCATTTGCTGCTATGTGACCAAGTTTAGCCAGATGGGGTGGGGTAGCTCGACTCTTCCTTACAGGTATGATGTGTTCCTCCTTTAGTCCAATACAACAGGTTGAATGTTTGTCCCTCCTGTGAGATTTTCATCTCTGCAAAAATGGCTGCTAATTGTAGTTCTGGTATTAATCAAAACATATTTTCCATTCAGCAGTATCCAGAGCTGGGGAATCCACCCCAGCTGATGGGGTGGTAAATAATTCTAAGTAACAGATTAACAATGACTCCCCACGGAACTGCTTATACCCATCAATAAAGTGATTCAGTTTCTTAACTGTATATCCTCTGGTCCCCATGTTCTCTTGTCCTACAACATTTCCCATGTAAACCATGCTTTTTGTAACTAGAGGTCAAACAGGAGTAGCTTTCCTTTCAAATATCACAGTCACTCAGATTCCCTTGGTTCGAGCTTCACTTTCTGACCAAAGTGCAAAAATAAACTTAATTTCTGGTGCCTCTTCACTAGCAATGAAATGATTAACAAAACTCTTTGACACTTTGCTGTCAATCTATACATCCCTTTTAGTCCATCTTCCTATTTTCCTAGGCTCTATATCTATTATCCTTAAGTACCATTGATAAGTTTTCCCCTATCACAGAGCACAATGTCTTTACCACTTCAAACCAAGGATGACTTAGTAACCATTTCAGACACAAAAATTCATTTTCATCTCTTTTATCATCTGTATTAGTCTGCTCAGGCTGCTAGAACAAAGTACTACACTGAGTGGCTTAAACAACAGAAATTTATTTTCACAGTTCAGAAGACTGAGAAGTCCAAGATAAAGGTTAGTCAAAGATCTTTTCAATCATTCCACTCCTAACACTTATGGCACTAGCTTATGCTCACGGGATCTTATTTAGTAAGTTATTTATGTAACCACATTCCAGCCATGTGACCAGCCTCAAACATTGAAACCCCCCCCCCACCATGTTCTACTAAAATCAGCTGCAAAGTCATAATTGGTAAATCCAAATATTATTATTATACAATGCTAACAAGTAATTATATCCCGTCCTCAAACAACTCACAGACTCATGTTTGCAAAGTACAATTCATCTCAATTAGTAGATTCTGTGGCTTTGGTCAAGGATCAGTACTATTCTTCAGGCAACTCTAGAGATAGGCATGCAATCAATAGCATGCAATCCAGTCTAGCTGAGATTAACCCATGCTATACACTAGAAATCAGCCAACATTTTTTGTAAGAAGTCAGAGGGTAAATATTTTAGGCTTTGTTAGACATATGGTCTCTGCTGCAACTACTAAACATAGCATAAAAACAGCCACAGACAACATGTAAATAAATGCACATGACTGTGTTTCAATAACCGTTTATGAACAAAATTAGGCAGTGGATCAGCTTTAGAGAACAGTTTACAGCAGGCCAACCCCTGCTATATACCATTCCTTCTACTCATATCTGTACCTCCTCTGAATCCAACACAGGTGAGCATCTTAGTACTTGTAATGCTATAACTTGCCAGCAGTTATAACCATCCTAGAAGTTATCACCTCTCCACTTATCCTCAGTAATGCCATCTATAATTGCTTCTCACTGGTGAGTGAACCATTTCTATAATCCAATTCTGAGAATTGTCTTTTAAGGACCACTTCTGTGCCAACTCTCTTACTTTGGGCTCCCTGAAAGCAGAGGCTGAGACAAAGACTTGGACAAGGGTATTTCATTTAAGATACAATCCCAGGATAGAAGAGTGAAGTAATGAGGAGAGTGAGACAAGGAAGGAGGAGAAAATATGAGAGCATTATCAAAGTCTCTACTGTGGGTAAGGAGATGTCAAGAGACGCATTCAAAATATTTACTAGAATTGTCACTTAATGGTATAAAGAATGGGAGGTTGTAATCCTTACATACCAGCTCACATCCCATATTTGTTGATGAGTATTAACTACTCTGAATTTCTGGACCGAGCTTGTGCATGGACCAAGCTCATCTTATAGGCTCCTGCAGAGTTAAAGAAAGCCCTGGAGCAGAAAGTGAAAAGGCACATGGTGCACTTAGGAGTGGGATGCTGTCAGTGAAGGTGACTCTAAGGTTGTGCTGAACGCTCATCAAAATTATGGCTGAAATCAGAGGTGATCCAGGGGAAGTGACACAGGGTGCCACAGGTATAGTCAGATGGCGCAGCAAGAATTCACTTGTAGCACTAATTAATAACCAACTCAATAAACAGAAGCTTCAGAGAAGTACTGAAGGGGTGTGGGGTGACCTCACAGGCCAACAAGGTAGAAAAGCCACTCCACCCCAGGCCAGGGGGCCAAAGCTAAAACCAAGTGTTTAACTGGGTTTCACCTCTCATGTCACAATGACAGCCAATTGTAGGATACAAGGTTTTAAGCCACTTAAAGAGTGAGTGCCTACTGAACTATTACACTAAAAGTGTGAGTACCTATGGAACTACTGCAGTAAAAGTGTGAGTGCCTATAAAAGTAAGGAGTGCCTACTATTCTCTCAACTGTCTCCATGAAGCCATACGTGCCATATATGCTCAGGCCTGTCCTATAGCCCAGAAGCACTCTGCTCAGCCAGTGCCAAGGGAGCCAGCCCTGTAAACCAACACCTACAGCCTTTCTCCTCTTTTATGTTGTAGAACCAATAAACTGCTGCTTAGAAAACCTGCTAAGCTCCTGCTTCTATTTTATTTCAGTTCTACTCCCAAAGAGTCTCAGGATAAATATGAGATGAGTAAAGAGAAAATTAAAGAACCTCTGTTATCACTTTGATATACACACCCAAGATAAGGTCAAAAACAAACAACCAAAAAATCATTAAGAATAAGATACACATTCCACATATATGTGTTAATATACGATATTTGTTTTTCTCTTTCTGACTTACTTCACTCTGTGTGACAGACTCTAGGTCCATCCACGTCTCTACAAATGACTCAATTTCATTCCTTTTTATGGCTGAGTAATATTCTATTGTATATATGTACCACATCTTCTTTATCCATTCATCTGTCTATGTATGTGGAATCTAGAAAAATGGCACAGATGAACCTATTTGCAGGGCAGGAATAGAGATGCAGACATAGAGAACAGACATGAGGACACACGGGGTGGGGGAAGGGGGGAAGAATTGGGAGATTGGGATTGACATATATACACTACCATGTGTAAAACAAATAGCTAGTGGGAACATGCTGTATAGCACAGGGAGCTCAGCTCGGTGCTATGTGGTAACCTAGATGGGTGGGATGTGGTTAAGAGGGTCCAAGAGGGAGGGGATATATGTATACTTATAGCTGATTCATTTCGTTGTACAGCAGAAACTAACACAACATTGTAAATCAACTATACCCCAATTTTTTTTAAAAAAGAAGATACATAGTGTAATTATATGTTAAAAAAATTTTAAACCCTATAATACTAAATAGAAATGTTTAATTGTTCTATAGCCACGTTTTAAAATATTACATACTACTCAACTCATATTTTAAAAGTATAAGGATAATAAAAATGATCACAGTATAAATGCAAGTGTGAAAAGGCAGAGCAGAAAAGTGCATATACTTTTACTGAGTCTTCATTTCAGATGAGTAAAGTGGTATATATGTTTTTCAATACAGGCTTGACCATATTGTTGAGGACCTTCCAAGAAGACTGTGATGAAATGGAAGGAGATTGTTCACAGGAATGATCACTTATAGACGATTGAGCCGAGGGTCATTGCTGGTGGATTCCCAGAGTCACAAGCCTCTGAGATTAAGGAAATAAAATATTTTGTCCTGGCCACGACCACAAGCACGAGGTAATGAATGCATGAAGCCTCAGCTGACTCAGAACTAGGCACTTCTGAAATGTCTACCTTACTAATCAGAGTCTTTTGGGTACAGAATGGATGATAGTATAGGAGCATACTGATTTGTTATTCTAAATAATGTTGGGAAAACTGGGGCACTCTTGTGAATATAGAAACAGAAGTAATAAAAGTCTTTCATAACATAGGAATGCAACTAGCAGTGACTAATGTCTTGCGGTTCTTTCTAGGATAATAAAATGTAATGTCTATGGAGTTTGGCCTGAAAATGATTTCAGCTATTTCAGGAACACAGTCTTGGACAATTTGTTGACAACCTGGCAAAAGAAGATCATTCGTAAATCATTAAATCAGTCTTCAGAAAGTAAGGAATCCTGAGTTTTTGAAATAAAGACAGAATCACAGATCTGAGGGAAATCTAAGCCTGTACAAGAGGAAGAACTGAAATACAAAATGTGTAGGTTAGGATTCTGAAAAGAGATTGGATGGAAATTTTATAACTGGAAAATTTCTGTTTGTTGGGTGGAGCTGCAGAAGGCAGTTTCATTTTGGATTCTTGGAGTGATCTAAGATGTCTGCCCTTTAATTTGGCTTTTTCCAGCCTTCTTTTTGGGGACTCACACAGTCTCAAAGAACTGTCAATTGCAGAGGGGTAAATTAGAAGCCCTACACTTCTGAAATTTATTGGATGGAAATTCTCCTTCACTTTAGTTAGGCTTAACATCCCTTTAATTCAAGAACAATTTTGGACCTTGGTAGAATCTTTAGCAATTATTTTATTCCTAGCTCCTGAAAATCATCTAATTCTAGGTTCTGTGGGTGAGAAATAACTACACCAGAGACATAACAGAAAGGAATCTATTTTTTTAAATGCAAAGCCTAAGTCACTTGAAATTTTAAAGTGTCAGGATATATATGCTCCAAAGGGAGTGAAAATTGAAAATTACCATGTATTTGTATTAATTTTTTTAAAAAAATTGATAGTCTCCGGTGATATTTTGTTCATAATTATTTTATCAGACTGTCTCCAATTTAGTGCATTGGCAATGTCTTTAGACTTCAACAGGACTCAGGAATAACATGTCTTTGTATTAACCTCTAAACCATTGAACTACAAATAGTCCTCTGATCCATGGTCATCTCTTGTCTTTTGACAGAGTGGCTCTTCCATTTAGGGTGGATCTTTTTTGAGTTAATTTTCAGTGGAGGACAGGCAACATTAACTATGAGTCTTCTTGATTGGAGCAAATGACATACCGAAAAAAAAAAAAAAGGAGATATTATTAATATTATATAGAAACACCACACTTTTATTAAGTCATCTACTCTTTTGGCAAAGAAAGAAGAATCCAATTTAACTACTGGCCATCAACAGATGGAAGAGTTGCTACAATAAAACCAACAAACATCAGTCATAGCAAGTAACCAAGATTAGCAATTTAGCTCTCTGAGAAAGTTAATGAAATAAATTACTGGTCATCATATATTTTAGTGCCCAATGCTCAGATTTCTTGTTTCCTATCTAGAATACTGTACTTCATTTATTATTTTCCATGATATCTCTAAAATATAATAACAGCAACAACTCAAACACAAAATGTCAAAAGTGAGCTATTCCCCCAAAAACATATACATACCATTTGGTGATGGTACTAGAAGCGATTTAGGAAATTTTCAGTTTGTTCAGGTCAGTGATTTTTCAAGGCACAGTATTACTCCATTTGTTAATTTATGCTACAAATTTATTCTATATTTATTTTACAAATAGAATAGAAACTAAGCAAATAGATTAAAAATGAAGTGCCTATAATGTGAAAGTTGTCGTGGAGGGTACTACAGAGATAGCTAATTGTTACTCTCTGAGATAAAGTACCTTATGATTTCATAGAGCTGTTAACAAAATATCTGCCATCCTAGGTAACATATGTTTAGTGACACAAAGAGAGATGAACAAAGAAGGGAGTATTTGAAAATGGCACTGACCAATGAGCAAGATTTCAGTGGACAGCGAGGGCTTTCTGGGTAGGACATATTCTGAGCAATCATGTAGAAGTAAGAAAGTATAAAGCATATTTTGAGACTAGCAAGGAAGTCACCTTGGTTTCTATAGAAGAGTAATAAAAGATGAGCTAGGAACATGTATTGGTTGGTAACTATTCTCTTGAAAAAAGAAGCAAAGAATCCAATTCAACTACTGGCTACCAGAGGAATAGAAAACGTGTAAACTGTTGTGATGGGTTGCATATAAGGATTAGTTCTGGACAAAACTCCGGATGAAATTTGTCTTTGGTTCCCACACTCTGCCCCCTTCAGCGTTCTAAAGCTTTCCTTTAATCCTCTTTAAAATCTACTTGTAGCTCCTCACTTCATGGGTAATTGCAAAATTCTGGTTAACCTCTTCAATTGTTACCGCAGAGATTTTGTATATGTAATTTAAGAGTTATTAAGAATGAAACAGAGAATTCAAGCATAAATCAGTGGATGAAGAAGAATTAGGGAGGGTATTAATAAGCCTTCCCAAATTCCTAAATTCAGTTACCACGTGTAGGGTTAAGGTTTGCTCTATTACCTGGGACCTTAACCTTTCAGGTAGAATTTTTCTTTCACATCTATGTAAATCTTCCTGGGAGTAAAATTATAGCTGTGTAGAAGATGAAAAACCTCATTAAGGAAGAAGTTCTCAAGTACCTGGATCAGAAGGGAGTGGGAGCAAGGCACACCACAGAAAATCATAAAGATGCAATTCCTATTGCTACAGCTCCCTCCCTTAACCCCTCTTATGTCTGGATTAATTTAAGGCTTGGAGAGGAGTCTCAGTTTTCATCAAAATATACAATAATCAAAGCCTCACACATTCTAAGTTATCCAGACTAGCTTAGAAATATCCACTTCACAAGGAAGCACATTTATAATCATCATTCATAAGTAATATTGGGAGAGGGACAAATAATTATTGAGCACCTTCTATGTAGATATATTTTGTGATTAATTTTACATATATTACCTCATCATTTTCATATAACTTTGAGAGATAGCTTTTTTAATCTTCACCAGACTTTCTCGTGCCTCTTCTAATGAAGAATCTGAGAGTCAGTAAGTTAAGTGACTTGTCCTTACTCTTTTAGGAAGAGGCAGAACCAAGATTCAAACTGAGTTATGCTTAAGTTTTTTCACTACCATAATGTCTCCTTCATAACTTTAAATCTTTTGTTGCTTTAATTCTTTACATGTATTTAATTACAAGGTAGTAGAAATTTTATAACTATGTAAATCATAAGATTTTTTAAAAAGAAAATGAAGATGGAATATCATGTAAACTCAGTTTCCAAACTTCAGCTCTTCTTGCTCCAAGTTTCTTACACAAAACCAATATTCTAGTTGCTTTATCTTCCAACAGAATTGATATTGACATTTAGTTCCTGATATTTCAAGTCACAAATGGTTCATTAATCAATTCAATAAAATTTGGGGACACGTGCTGTGGAAATCTGTCTTTGAGAGTGAAATTTGTGATTCATAGAACTTACTTTAGAGCTTAATTTTGAGATGGAGAGACTGAGCTCCTGAGAGTTTTGGTGAATAGCTACAGGTCCCAGAGTTACTTCATGATATAACTAGGTTATAACAAGTTTCTTGGCACCTGTAGTCATACTGTTTTCATTATGCCATAATTCTGGGTCTCCTACTTGCTGGCTGTGTACCTTTGGCTATTTAACCTCTTAAACTATTTTTTCCCCTTCTGTCAAAGGGGATGATAGTAATAATATCTTTTGTGGATGTATTGTAAGAGCTGTTCCTTTTCCCTCTCCAAAACAACTTGTGATTTTGATTGGGGAGTCACCCTCTCCACATAGCTTTAGTAGCAGCCCCTCTCTCAGAAGTGTATCCTTAATAGTCTAAAATCAAGCTTAGGAAACCATTCCTTTGTCACTAGTTGATATGGGGTGAACATAGGATATAATTCTGACCATTGATTCTCCAGAGGACATCTGCTGAGGGAATAAATCTGCTAGTAAAATCTTACTACAACTTAAGAAGATATTACCAAAAAGGTGAAGGAACAAAATTACAGGACAATATACTTTCTTAATATAGACACAAAATTTCTTTTTTTTTTAACATCTTTATTGGAGTATAATTGCTTTACAATGGTGTGTTAGTTTCTGCTGTATAACAAAGTGAATCAGCTATACATATACATATATCCCCATATCTCCTCCCTCTTGCATATCCCACCCTCCCTACCCCACCCCTCTATGTGGTCACAAAGCACTGAGCTGATCTCCCTGTGCTATGTGGCTGCTTCCCACTAGCTATCTATTTTACATTTAGACACAAAATTTCTTAACAAAATATTTCACAAGTAAATCCAGTAATATATAAAAGGAATAATACATCAGGTCCTAGTGGGGTTTATCCCACAAATGCAAGATTGGTTGAATCTCTGAAAATCAATCAGTGGAGTTCACCATATTAACACAATAAAGGAGTAAAAACATCATTTCAATAGTTGCAGAAAAATTAGCTAATGAGTTCAGCAGTTACTCATGAAAAAAGCTCTCAGCAAACAAGTATTAAAAAGAAACTCCTCAATCTAATGAAGGACAACTACAAAAACTGTACAACTAACATTACACATAATCGTAAAGTTAATTCTTTACCCCTAAGATCAGGATGTCCACTTCCATTACCACTCACTGAGTATTTTATGAAATGTAATTCTAAAATTGTAATAGAAGAATAAGAGAAAGCAGGCATGTAGACTGGAAAAGAAGAAACAAAACTGATGCTATTTTCAGACAACATCATTGGGCATACAGAAAATCCTAAGGAACTTACAAAATAATTTCTACAGCTAGTAAATGGATTTAGAAAGGTCATAGAATAGGGACTTCCCTGGTGATCCAGTGGTTAAGAATCCGCTTTCCAATGCACGGGACACAGGTCCCTGGTCGGGGAACTAAGATCCCACATGCCAGCAGGGCAACTAAGCCCACACACCACAACTACTGAGCACAAAAGCCACAACTACAGAGCCCACGTGCCACAACTAGAGAGAAGCCCATGCTCCCCAACGAAGAACCCTGCACCCTGCAGTGAAAGATCCCACATACCGCAATGAAGATCCCACGCACTGCAACTAAGACCCAGTGCAGCCATAAATAAATAAATATTAATTTTAAAAAATAGAAAGGTCATAGAACAAAGGTTAAAATATAAAAATCCATTTTAGCCGCCGCCACCTCCAGCATTCGCCGCCATGAAGCTGAGCGACAGCGTGCTGCGGAACTTCCATGTCGCCAAGGTGTTCCGCGAGAACTCGGACAAGATTAACAGCTTCGACTTCAGCCTCAACGGCGAGACGGTCATCTCGAGCAGCGATGACGACTCCATCGTGCTCTGTGACTGCCAGGAGGGCAAACCAAAGAGAACCCTGTACAGTAAGAAATATGGCATGGACCTCATCAGATACACTCATGCAGCAAACACAGTCGTTTACAGCCCTAACAAAACAGGTGATACTATCCGTTACCTGTCCTTTCATGACAACAAATACATCAGATACTTTCCTGGACATAGAAAAAGGGTGGTGGCCTTGTCCATGTCACCCGTGGATGACACTTTCATTTCTGGGTCTCTTCATAAGACCATTCGGCTCTGGGATCTCCAGTCCCCTAACTGCCAGGGTCTCATGCATCTACAGGGCAAACCAGTTTGTTCTTTTGATCCAGAAGGATTAATTTTTACTGCAGGTGTCAATTCTGAAATGGTCAAACTTTATGATCTTCGCTCTTTCGATAAGGGGCCATTTGCGACATTTAAGACACAGTATGATCGGACTTGCGAGTGGACGGGAGTTAAGTTCAGCAGTGAAGGCAAACTCATCCTCATCTCTACCAATGGCAGCTTCATCCATCTGATCGATGCATTCAAGTGAGTGGTGATGCATACGTTTGGGGGTTATGCCAGCAGCAAAGCCGTCACACTGGAGGCCTCCTTTACTCCAGACTCGCAGTTTATTATGATTGGTACAGAGGATGGCAAGATCCATGTCTGGAATGGAGAGAGTGGTATAAACGTAGCGATGTTGGATGGCAAACACACAGGCCCCATCACCTGTCTGCAGGTCAACCCCAAGTTCATGACTTTTGCCAGTGCTTGTTCCAACATGGCCTTCTGGTTGCCCACCATCGATGACTGACCTGCATGGTGCTTGCCTGTTTTCTGTACAGTGAGGGTGGCCAGTAGGAAAAAAAACTTAGAGGGAACTAAGATAATAGTGAGACTGGATCATTTGACTGGGCTGGAGAGCATCCTTCCACATGGCCTTCCCAAGGATGTGCTGCACATTTGCTCAAAAGAAATGAATTACATTGCCAAGCTTCTTCAAAAGGACTCTTGGTGAAGCAGATTCAATCGGGACTCAGATTTTCCAGCTGTCACTGCACCGAGCTCCTCCAGAGGAGTGACCAGACTCGTGATTAGGGTATAGTGGGGTCCTCAAGACACCTTCCATTTTGAATGTATTTGCTGTTGAGGAGTCGGTGAAATTAATTCTGCACATCCCTTCTCCCACCCCGATAAATGCATAGGAAGCCGCAGTTCTGGTTTTGAGATGCTAGGGCAGCTCAGTGCCCCTTGCCCTCATCCTGCATGTCTTGTTACTGGATCTCCCTGTGTCATTGTGGCATTATCCACAACCATCATGTTACTTAGGTGCCAAACATTTACAGAAATGTCTCCATATATCTTAGGATCAGAAAGGGACAGATAACAGAAGGACCTTGCTTGCCAGGAAGCCTTGCATTTAGTCATGTGAGGGTGGGTGATCTGGGTGTGCCTCAGGCTCTGGGTGTAGGGTGGGAAAAAGGGCCAAGAGTCTGAAAGGGAGGGAGGAGGGGTAGCAGGTGAATTCCTAGGGCTGGGAGGTTTAACAGCAGCTTGATGTGGTGCCCTGTCATCAAAACAAACCCACAGTCCTTCTGGGTGCCTGCCAAGTTTGGTTGTATACAAAAGCAAGGTGGACATCTATTTTGGTATATGAGCTTTCCTGTGGGCCAGTATGTGGAGTGAGTCTATACTGATGCCTTCCCTGCCCACCACAAGTTATGTACATAGTCTCCAGATGATACCACCCCTTCCCCAGCTCCCAACCAAGAGCTGGCTCTAGGCTTGTGTTATATGTTATATTTAGCCTTTTTATATATGACTTGGGATTTCTGTTGTTTGTATTTTAGCACAGTGTGTGTACACCTTCATTTAAATATATCGTGTATGTGCATACATATATACATATATGTGTGTGTGCATACATATATACATATATGTATGCATGTGTGTGTGTGTGTATATATATATATTTTAAAAGTATCAGAGTTCAGCTGAAGGAGATGGAGTCCTATGCCCCAGGAGAAAGACTGCATCCTTGCTAATAGTGTTTGCCACAAGTGTTAGTCTTCCCTATTACCTTTTTCCCTTTGGGAGACTGAACAAAAGCAAAGCTTTTGAGTGTTCCCTGTCCCCAAGGCAGCTAAGTGAGGGTCTTGGAATGACTCCCTTGCGTTCCTCAAGCCACACTTTGGGGTCTTCTCTGCAGTATCAGCCCCCTTTTTGCCCAGTGATGCTCTGTCTGCACCTGTGTGTGTGTGACAGTCACTTTTGCATGGCTTTTGTGTCTGGCTCCCAGCATTTTGGGACAGGATGCTGGAACCAGAGCATTTTCAGCTTGTCTGAGGTTTCTTTGACAATTATAGGTCACTCCTGTTTACCTGGTATGTCTGCTTTCTTACTTCTTTTCCTTGCCTTCTCTTGGGAGAGGGAGGATTCCTGATTGGGGTTGAGATGAGCTGCAGGTAGCTCATTGCCTTTTCCCCTGCATGGCCTTCTAAGAGCAGGACAAGTGGCATGTTATTTCACTAAGTTCCCAAATGTCTAAGCGAGTAACACATTCCCTGCAGATCCAGAAACAGGCTCAACAAGGTTATGTTTGACTTGCCCAAGAGTACCTAGCTGCTAGTGGGGAAAGCAAGCCATTACTGCCTCTGTTCAGCCGCAGGAATAGGCTGTGAATTGCTAGCAATTACTGTTTTGTTTTGCTTTTTTTTTTTTTTTTTTTTTTATTAAACTGTAATACCTTAGTGTGAGGGACTTGATTCAGGGGCCAGCAGACTTTTTTTTTTTAATTAATTTATTAATTTATTTATTTTTATTTTTGGCTGTGTTGGGTCTTCGTTTCTGTGCTAGGGCTTTCTCTAGTTGCGGCAAGCAGGGACCACTCTTCATCGCGGTGTGCGGGCCTCTCACTATCGTGGCCTCTCTTGTTGCAGAGCACAGGCTCTAGACACACAGGCTCAGTAGTTGTGGCTCACGGGCCCAGTTGCTCCGCGGCATGTGGGATCTTCCCAGACCAGGGCTCGAACCCATGTCCCCTGCATTGGCAGGCAGATTCTCAACCACTGCGCCACCAGGGAAGCCCTTTGTTTTGCTTTTTTAGCAATTACTTTTTGGCTTGTTCCTTAACCTTAAAAGCAAGGGGCATACGTCTTTCCCAGATATAGGCTGGAATCTGCAGCTTCTGAGGTGCCACACACTGTATAGCTCTACATTCTCAGAGTGGAGGGAATTTTAGAAACCAAGTGATCTGAGCTATTACTGCCCACCCCTGGCTTTCCAGGGTAGAAAATTCATGGTAGGAATAACTGTTCAGAGAAAGTACTTGGAACTGTAGGTTAACAAGAAAACCTGTGTAATTAACATATCTGTACCCTGAGCAGCCACCACGCATGACTTGTCTATCAGCAGGAAAATGATTTGTATTGAGTTCCTGTGTGTCCAAAGCGGGCCAACCATGTCCTTTGAAATTATGCACTGCACTGCTTCTATTTATGGGGACCTGTGGCTGTAGAGCTGGCTCCTGAGTTGGGAAGGAAAGGGAAAGATGCAGCTGGAAGTGACCAAAGATGATGTGGTAGTGGGAATAAGGCAGAATTAAGGGAGAAAAGAGTCTGTGGGTCAGAGAGGCTGAGGAGCACCAGGGCTTCAAGGACACCCTCAGTGGGAGCCAGAGGTGCTTAAGCTCTCCTGGGGGTGGGGGGCGCACCACGCTCTCAAGAGTCAGGGCCAAAGCCTCTGATTTATATGCGACAGTGACACTGCACTGCTCAACCACCAGCCAGTGGGGTATTTTTTTTTGTTTTTAAGAAAAAAATCCATTGCAATCATAATTAATGCTTATTAAGAAAAATCTGGGAATTTTAAAAAGAATCAGTTTGCCAACCAAATGTTACCACTGCTAATCTTTTGGTGTTTAGTGTTCCTCTAGACATTTCTGTGCATAGATTTTTTGGTGTGTTTACATAGTTGTTATTCTACTGTATATACAATTTTATGTCCTTTTTGTACTTAACATATAAATGTTTTTTCCATGTTATCTGTCTTAAACGGAAATAAATAAATAAAATAAAAATCAATTTTATTTTTTTATGTCAAGATAAAATAATCGAAATTGAAAGTAGCATATCATTTACAGTAACATCAAATAACAGAAAGCCTTTAGGAATAAATTTAACAAAAGGCATGCAGAATGTTATCACTGAAAATAACACAATATTGCCAAAAGAATAAAAAGAAGACCAAAATAAATGGAGAGATATCATGTTCATAGATTAGAATACTCAATATCATAAAGATATTAATTCTCTTCAAGTTAATCTATAGAGTCAACACAATCCCAGTCAGGGTTTTCATAGACACTTAAAAGCTGCTTATAAAATATACATGGCACTGCAATGGACCTGGAATATTCAAAGCAAGCCTGAAAAAGAACAAAATTATAGGATATACATGATCTGATTTCAAGACTTACTACAATGTGCAGTAATAAAAACGGTATGGTATTGGCCAAACCATAAAGAGATAGATCAACAAAATAAAATAGAATGCTCCAAACTAAACCCACACTTATGTAGACATTCAATTTTCCACAAAGGTGCCAAAGAAATTCGATGGAGCAAAGTGTGGATTTTTAACAAATAGTGCTGGAACAACTGAGTCCATATGCAGGAAAAATATCTTGACTGCTTTCTCATACCACACCCAAAATTAATTAGAATTTAAAAGGAAAACAGGAGAACATATTTCTTACTTTCGTTTAAGCAATCGTTTCTCAGAAAGAACACAGAAAGCAGTGACTCAATAATGTAAGATAGATAACTTAGATTTTATCAAAATGCAAAACTGATATACAACAAAAGATGCGACTACAAAAATGAGTAGGCTAGCCTAGAGAAAATATTCACAAGGTTGGCATTTAGAATATAAAGAAACCATACAACTTTATAGTAAAAGGACAAGCAGTCCAATTTAAAAAATGGGAAAAACATTTGAACAGACACTTTACAAATAACGTATGTGAGTGACCAATTAGCACATATCAAAAGTGCTTGACACTATTAGCCAGGAAAGAAATGTAAATTAAAAAGTCACAATGAATAGAGCTACCAGAAAAGCCAAAATTAAAAAGACTGACAATATTAAGTGTTGGTGAAGACATGGAGCAACTGGAATTTTCTTACACTCTTACATTGCTGTACGATTACTTTGGGGAAAAAAGAGGTCTGAAAGTTTATTATAAAACTAAAGACACAGCTATCTGTGACCCCAAAATTTTACTTTCAGATGTTACCAGAGATAGCAAAGACTAATCTGTAAAAAGATTTGTATAAGAATATTTATAGCAGCTCTATTCATATTAGCCAGAAATTGGAAATAGACCAGGTGTCCATCAGTAGCAGAATAAATCAACAAAATGTGACTTATTTATACAGTAGAGTGTAACTCAAAAATTAAAAAGGAATGAACTATTGATACATACAACAGCTGAATCTCAAAAAACATTATATTGAAAAAAAGAAACCTTACACGAGAATACATATTGTATGATTCCATTCTAATGAAATCATACAACAGTCAAAACTACTGTTGTGGAAAAAAAAATTACTGTGGAAAATAATCAGAACTGTTGTAAATGGAACAGAGGTGGAAATTAACTGGTAGGAGACATGAGAGAAGTTTCTAGGGTGAGGGTAAAGTTCTACATCTTGATAGAGGTTTGGGTTACATAGATATATTCATTTGTCCAAACTTAACAAACATTCATGTAAAATTTGCAAATTTTCTTGTTTATAAATCATGTCATGAAAGAAAAAATACTGTAAACAAATGCTTAACTTTAGTTAAAGCATGCTAAAGTATTTAGGGAGAAATATATGCGTGTCTGCTATTTACTTTGAAATGAATCAAAAAATAAGATGAATTGATAGATGAAGAGTAGAATAAATAGATGGATGAACATGCAGTAAAGATGCTATGATGCTGATTGTAGAATCTACGAGTGGGGGTGGCATCCCATGAGTCTAACCTGAATATAAACCAGCATCAGAAATGTTCGATCAACTTATTACCAAAATCTTTCTTTAATGGAAAATCTTTCAAGTCTGTGCAACCCAGGAAATGCTTGTCATTGCTTAACCTGTCAGAATCTCCATTTGCAGTGGTATCTGATGAGAAAGCTATGATCCCTGTCAGTGCACCAGTGAGAACGTTCCCCTAGGACTTTTCTAATAAGCAGGCTGCTGGCTCATTGCTGAATGATGGCTGAAGACAGAACCATCTGGAAAGCAGAGTACAGAATGATCTCTATTTTTCCAAGATTCAAAGGAAGGTGGAACATTTCTGAATGAAACCATGGATGTTATTCATAAAATCTGGGCCACATGAGGTTAGAGGCATATTGATTTCCAGTCGAAGGATGAATTGGCCATCTTTGGCCTTTCAGGAAAATGACCACAGATTAAGATGATGAAGAACAGATGCCACTATTTGAAGCTTCAGTTAGAAAACCTTAAATGGGCTTAACTGGCAGGACAGCCATAACAACTGTGTCTTGCCGCACATTGACGGAAAGATGACAAATGTTTTAATGTGGTGAAGACGAATCCTGGATCTAGCTGCTTCCGAATGAATGATCCAGCCAGTTTGAAAAGGTTTGAAGAAATAAAACTTGCCAATACTTACCAAGTTCCAGAAAAGCCTGCGATTTGAGCAATTCCATGTTGGAATTAGGTTTGAGAACAAAAACTATTTTTTTTTAATGTTTTCTTAGAAGAGTTACTTAAAGAGAATTCCATACCTAGTAAAGCTTAGAGAAAATGTAGTCATTTGAAAACCTAGTTTTGTTTTGTTTTGTTTTCTTTCTCCGTGCTAAAATCAAATACATGCTATACATTCCTTCTGAAGTTACCAGCCTCTTTGTTTTCTTTCTTTTTTCTTTTTTTTGAATTTTATTTTACTTAATTTTTTTATACAGCAGGTTCTTATTAGTTATCTGTTTTATACATATTACTGTATATATGTCAATCCCAATCTCTCAATTCATCCCACCACCACCACCCCCTGCCACTTTCCCCCCTTGGTGTCCATACATTTGTTCTCTACATCTGTGTCTCTATTTCTGACTTGCAAACCGGTTCATCTGTACCATTTTTCTAGATTCCACATATAAATATGTTAATATACGATATTTGTTTTTCTCTTTTCTGACTTACTTCACTCTGTATGACAGTCTCTAGGTCCATCCATGTCTCTACAGACGACCCAATTTCTTTCCTTTTTATGGCTGAGTAATATTCCATTGTATATATGTACCACATCTTCTTTATCCATTCGTCTGTCAATGGGCATTTAGGTTGCTTCCATTACCTGGCTATTGTAAATAGTGCTACAATGAATATTGGGGTGTAAGTGTCATTTTGAATTATGGTTTTCTCAGGGTATATGCCCAGTAGTGGGATTGCTGAGTCATATGGTAGTTCTATTTTTAGTTTTTTAAGGCACTTCCATACTGTTCTCCATAGTGTCTGTATCAATTTACATCCCCACCAACAGTGCAACAGGGCTCCATTTTCTCCACACCCTCTCCAGAATTTGTTGTGATTTTCTGATTATGCCCATTCTAACCAGTGTGAGGTGATACCTCATTGTAGTTTTGATTTGCATTTCTCTAATAATTAGTGATGTTGAGCAGCTTTTCATGTGCTTCTTGGCCATATGTATGTCTTCTTTGGAGAAATATCTATTTAGGTCTTCTGCCCATTTATTTTTTCTTTTTTTTTTTTTTAAATTTATTTATGGCTGTGTTGGGTCTTCGTTTCTGTGCAAGGGCTTTCTCCATTTGTGGCAAGCGGGGGCCACTCTTCATCGCGGTGCCCAGGCCTCTCACTATCGTGGCCTCTCTTGTTGCGGAGCACAGGCTCCAGACGTGCAGGCTCAGTAATTGTGGCTCATGGGCCCAGTTGCTCCGCGGCATGTGGGATCTTCCCAGACCAGGGCTCGAACCTGTGTCCCCTGCATTGGCAGGCAGATTCTCAACCACTGCACCACCAGGGAAGCCCTCTGCCCATTTTTTTATTGGGTTTTTTGTTTGTTTAATATTGAGTTACATAAGCTATTTATATATTGCGGAGATTAGTCCTTTGTCCGTTGCTTCATTTGCAAATATTTTTTCCCATTCTGAGAGTTGTCTTTTCATCTTGTTTGTAGTTTCCTTTGTTGTGCAAAAGCTTTTAAGTTTCATTAGGTCCCATTTGTTTATTTTTGTTTTTAATGTCCATTTCTCTAGAAAGTGGGTCAAAAAATATCTTGCTGTGATTTATGTCAAAGAGTGTTCTTCCTATGTTTTCCTCTAAGCGTTTTATAGTGTCTAGTCTTATATTTAGGTCTTTAATCAATTTTGAGTTCATTTTTGTGTATGGTGTTAGGGAGTGTTCTAATTTCCTTCTTTTACATGTAGCTGTCCAGTTTTCCCAGCACCACTTATTGAAGAGACTGTCTTTTCTCCACTGTATATCCTTGTCTCGTTTGTCATAGATTAGTTGACCATAGGTGGGTGGGTTTATCTCTGGGGTTTCTATCCTGTTCCATTGATCTATATTTCTGTTTTTGAGCCAGTACCATATTGTATTGATTACTGTAGCTTTGTAGTATAGTCTGAAGTCAGGGAGTCTGATTCCTCCAGCTCCGTTTTTTTCCCTCAAGACTGCTTTGGCTATTCAGGGTCTTTTGTGTCTCCATACAAATTTTAATATTTTTTCTTCTAGTTCTGTAAAAACTGTCACAGATAATTTGATAAGGGTTACACTGAATCTGTAGATTGCTTTGCGTACTATAGTCATTTTCACAATAGTGATTCTTCCAATCCAACAACATGGTATATCTCTCCATCTGTTTGTGTCATCTTTGATTTCTTTCATCAGTGTCTTATAGTTTTCTGAGTACAGTTTTTTACCACCTTAGGTAGGTTTATTCCTAGGTATTTTATTCTTTTTGTTGCAATGGTGAATGGGAGTGTTTCCTTAATTTATCTTTCTGATCTTTCATTGTTAGTGTATAGGAATGCAAGGATTTCTGTGCATTAATTTTGTATCCTGCATCTTTACCAAATTCATTAATTAGCTCTAGTAGTTTTCTGGTGGCATCTTTAGGATTCTCTATGTATAGTATCATGTCATCTGCAAACAGCAACAGTTTTGCTTCTTTTCCAGTTTGTATTCCTGTTATTTCTTTTTCTTCTCTGATTGCCATGGCTAGGACTTCCCAAACTATGTTAAATAACAGTGGTGAGAATGGACATCCTTGTCTTGTTCCTGATCTTAGAGGAAATGGTTTCAGTTTTTCACCATTGAGAATGATGTTTGCTGTGGGTTTGTCACATATGGCCTTTATTATGTTGAGGTAGCTTCACTCTATGCCTACTTTCTGGAGAGTTTTTATCATAAATTGGAGTTGAATTTTGTCAAAAGATTTTTCAGCATCTATTGAGATGATCATATGTTTTTATTCTTCAGTTTGTTAATATGGTGTATCATATTGATTGATTTGCATATATTGAAGAATCCTTGCATCCCTGGGATAAATCCCACTTGATCATGGTATATGATCCTTTTAATATGTTGTTGGATTCTATTTGCTAGTATTTTGTTGAGGATTTTTGCATCTATATTCATTAGTGATATTGGTGTGTAATTTTCTTTTTTTGTAGTATCTCATTCTGGTTTTGTTATCAGGGTGATGGTGGCCTCATAGAATGAATTTGGGAGTGTTCCTTCCACTGTAATTTTTTGGAAGAGTTTGAGAAGGATGGGTGTTAGCTCTTTTCTAAATGTTTGATAGAATTCACCTGTGAAGCCACCTGGTCCTGGACTTTTGTTTGTTGGAAAATTTTTAACCACAGTTTCAGTTTCATTACTTGTGATTTGTCTGTTCATATTTTCCTTTTCTTCCTGGTTCAGTCTTTGAAGGTTATACCTTTCTGAGAATTTGTCCATTTCTTCCAGGTTGTCCATTTTATTGGCATCAAGTAGCTTGTAGTAGTCTCTTATGATCCTTTGTATTTCTTCAGTGTCAGTTTTAGCTTATCCTTTTTCATTTCTAATTTTATTGATTTGAGTCCTGTCCCTCTTTTTCTTGATGAGTCTGGCTAATGGTTTATCAATTTTGTTTATCTTCTCAAAGAACCAGCTTTTAGTTTTATTGATCTTTGCTGTTGTTTTCTTTGTTTCTATTTCATTTATTTCTGCTCTGATCTTTATGATTTCTTTCTTTCTGCTAACTTTGGGTTTTGTTTGTTCTTCTTTCTCTAGTTCCTTTAGGTGTAACGTTAGATTGTTTATTTGAGATTTTTCTTGTTTCTTGAGGTAGGCTTGTATAGCTATAAACTTCCCTCTTAGAACTGCATTTGCTGCATCCCATAGGTTTTGGATCATCGTGTTTTCATTGTCATTTGTCTCTAGGTATTTTTTGATTTCCTCTTTGGTTTCTTCAGTGATCTCTTGGTTATTTAGTAAGGTATTGTTTAGCCTCCATGTGTTTGTGTTTTTTACGTTTTTTTCCCCTATAATTGATTTCTAATCTCATAGCATTGTGGTCAGAAAAGATGATTGATATGATTTCAATTTTCTTAAATTTACTGAGGCTTGATTTGTGACCCAAGATGTGATCTATCCTGGAGAATATTCCATGTGCACTTGAGAAGAAATTGTAGTCTGCTCTTTTCAGATGGAATGTCCTATAAATATCAATTATATCTATCTGGTCTATTGTGTCATTTAAAGCTTGTGTTTCCTTACTAATTTTCTGTCGGAATGATCTGTCCATTGGTGTAAGTGAGGTGTTAAAGTCCCCCACTATTATTGTGTCACTGTCGATTTCCTCCTTTATAGCTGTTAACAGTTGCTTTATGTATTGAGGTGCTCCTAAATTAGGTGCATATATATTTATAATTGTCATATCTTCTTCTTGGATTGATCTCTTAATATTTATGAAGTGTCCTTACTTCTCTTTTGTAACATTCTTTATGTTACATTCTATTTTATCTGATATGAGTGTTGCTACTCCAGCTTTCTTTTCATTTCAATTTGCATGAAATATCTTTTTCCATCCCCTCACTTTCAGTCTGTATGTGTCCCTAGGTCTGAAGTGGGTCTCTTGTAGACAGCATATATATATGGGTCTTGTTTTTGTATCCATTCAGCAAGCCTATATCTTTTGGTTGGAGCATTTAATCCATTCACATTTAAGGTAATTATTGATATGTATGTTCCTATTACCATTTTCTTAATTGTTTTGGGTTTGTTTTTGTAGATCCTTTACTTCTCTTGTGTTTCTCGCTTAGAGAAGTTCCTTTAGCATTTGTTGTAAAGCTGGTTTGGTGGTGATGAATTCTCTTAGGTTTGCTTGTCTATAAAGCTTTTGATTTCTCCATGGAATCTGAATGAGATCCCTGCTGGGTAGAGTAATACTGGTTGTAGATTCTCCCCTTTCATCACTTTAAATATATTGTGCCACTCCCTTCTGACTTGTAGGGTTTCTGCTGAGAAATCAGCTGTTAATGTTACGGGAGTTCCCTTGCATGTTATTTGTCATGTTTCCCTTGTTGCTTTTAATAATTTTTCTTTGTCTTTAATTTTTGTCAGTTTGATTACTATGTGTCTCCTCATGTGTTTCTCCTTGGGTTTATCCTGCCTGGAACTCTCTGTGCTTCCTGGACTTGTGTGGCTATTTCCTTTCCCACATTAGGGAAATTTTCAACTATAATCTTTTCAAATATTTTCTCGGGTCCTTTCTCTCTCTCTTCTCCTTCTGGGACCCTTATAATGTGAATGTTGGTGCATTTAATGTTGTCCCTGAGGTGTCTTAGGCTGTCTTCATTTCTTTTCATTCTTTTTTCTGTTCTGCAGCGGTGAATTCCACCATTCTGTCTTCCAGGTCACTTATCCATTCTTCTGCCTCAGTTATTCTGCTATTGATTCATTCTATTGTATTTTTCATTTCACTTATTGTATTGTTCATCTCTGTTTGTTTGTTCTTTGATTCTTCTAGGTGTTCTTTAATTCTTGTAGGTCTTTGTTCAACATTTCTTGCATCTTCTTTTTCTTTGCCTCCATTCTTTTTCTGAGGTCCTGGATCGTCTTCACTATCATTATTCTGAATTCTTTTTCTGGAAGGTTGCTTATCTCCACTTTACTTATTTGTTTTTCTAGGGTTTTACCTTGTTCCTTCATCTGGCGCATAGTCCTCTGCCTTTTCATTTTGTCTATCTTTCTGTGAATGTGGTTTTCATTCCACAGGCTGCAGGATTATAATTCTTCTTGCTTCTACTGTCTTCTCTCTGGTGGATGAGGCTATCCCCTGTGGATGATTGTTCAGCAGTTAGTTGTGATTCTGGTGCTCTCGCAAGAGGGAGTGAGCGCACGTCCTTCTACTTCTCCATCTTGAGCCATTCTCTTGTTTTCTTTCTTTAATAAAGAGAAAAACATTATCCATAAATGCAGTCTCAAAATAATCTCTAGAGATTATCTAATATGTTTCTATTTCCAGGCATTAGTGCATTTATTTCATTTCAAAACCAAAATAAGTAATACTGGTGATAATTAGTAGTCTTATAAATGAGTAACAACTGTGAGTAATCCAGTCTTAATAAGTAGAAAATTAACTGAACTTATGATTATAATTATTTAGATGGAGATTTTCTATTTGCATGACAAAGATTTAGAAGCTTTGTCTTCTAAACTAACACAAGAATATGAGAGATCATTTTTGATAGTGTTTGTATTATTCCTAGCTCTGAAGACTAGCATAAATCATAGCATGTAGTTCCTCTATAAAGAGAACCATCATTCAAAACTTAAAGGGCAATGCCTAGTTAGTTTCAGCATATTTATATCTTCCTGACCTGCACACATGTACACTTAAATCCAGGAAGGAAGCAGATTGTACAGGAAGGAAAAAGCTTAGGCTTGGAATCAGACACTCACTAGCTGTTTGACCTTTGGCAATTGACCTAATTTTACTGAGCCTCAGTTTCCTTGAATGCAAAGTAGAGATCCAAATGCCTATCACATCTATGTATTGGGAAGACTGGGTGGCATAAAGTCTGTAAAAGAGCTGCACAGAACGCACACAGGCAAGCATTCTGGGAGAAACAATTTTCTGAAGTTGATATAATCCACATTCACGTCTCTGAAATAGTAACTGACTCAAACCATCTATTTTCAGGGTTACATGTGTGTTCTAGGTCCAATGAGAAAATGGCTGACGTGTTTGCACCTCATCTCACCACTTGAAATGTGGTATTAACTCCTACTGGACTGTGAATCACAATCACATTGCCCAGTGGCTGCATAATGTGTTTTAGATAAAAATTTAGAAGAATTATGGATATTAGAGCATTATTTGCTTCTGCAGTGCTGTGCATTACCCCACCAAATACTGTTAGCTTTATTTCTTCCTTATCCTCAATATTTTTTTAAATCATCTCCTACATGGAAATTGAACTGTGAGTTTGTTCTTTGTTGTCTACATGTGTTCTCTCCTCATATAGATGTCTTAAAATTCTAACACAAGGTATGTGGGCTGCACTGACTTGCCCCTTCCAATCTCATGTATGGCAGAACCTGTTGCCTCTCCTGGGACTAAAGTTTGGTCTGAATTCAAACCAATGATATACTACTTTTTAATCTATAATTGATATTCATAAAATTTAAAATCAGAGACACTGGATTTGAAGTTTCCGAAAGCTTCCATCTTCTTCACATGAAGACATTTTTTCCCAACATATGTGATAGAAACTGAATCTCATACTTCCTCTTAACAATTTCACCAGATTATCAGAGCTCTTCATTCCCAATGCAACACATGTTGACCAATAACTGAGTCTCACCAAATGCTCGCTTGGTGGGTCTACCCCTTCTTGCACTCACATGCTGTATATGTACCAAGACACAGTTGTGTTTGTTCCCAAACCTTTACTTGCCAGTTAAATTTATTATTATTATTTCACAATTTAATTAAATATTACAAAAGCCTATGAATCATGAGTAAGAAAATAAAGTTGCTGTTTCTATGAAAGTTAAGTTGAATGCTTTGGAAAGACTCAATAAATAGAAATGACAAAACAAATCACAATAATCAGGTGGAGGCAGAAAAATATAAATTAGAGGGGAAAAGTAATAAAACTCTAAAATTCGGCATTTAGAATACTTTTACTTTTTAAAGTTGTTGCTTCACAGAAAAAAAAGAAAAAGCCTGGACATTGACACTGATGCAAAATTGGTGTATTTAATGGAAGAGAAGCAATAATGAACTTCAAACAGTGGACCCATGCTCAAAGAAAACGTTCTACATCCAGAAAAGGAAAAAAAACCTGTATATGAAGATCCATTTATATGTTTCAAGTTAACATAAACTGCATAAGTTAGGTGCGAAATTTTCCAATTTAACTCACTTTATCAATTAATTAATCAATTGCAGTTCTAATAGACCTAATTTTAAAAGCTTCTGTTGAGTTGGAATACTCTTCATTGAATTTTTGTACAACAACAAATCAGTCTTATTTGTTGTATTCTTTTAGCAGTAAACCCAAAACAAGAGATCTTAAATTTGAAAATAAGTTAAATAGGAATTAAGAAGTTAACAGCTAATTAACAACAAAGTTTTGGGTTTTTTTAAATTGGCTGTCTTCATTGATTTCTCACAAATGGGAAGTCCCCTGTGCTCGAGGTGCCCTTTCTCCCCATGGATGGTGGTCTCTCTCCTTTAGCCATCCAAGATTCCTTCATGACTTAGATAACCATACATCCTGGTTACAGAGGACAGTCCTGGTTTAAGCCTGTTGTCTTGACATAATTATTAAAAGCACTGCAATTCACTTCCAGTTGTATCCCCACTTGGATGATAAATGATATGCACTCCATATTCCTATGGTTTCTCATACCACCTTGCTCTCTGAATGTTTTACTTTTTCATCTTCTCTTCCTCCTTTTATCTCATTACACTCTGCCTTGACAAAAAAAAAATATATATATATGTATATATAGTTGATCAGACATTTATTTTTGGCTTAGAGAAGTAGATCTTATTCAAAATTTGCAAAAAGTGGAACTTATTTGGAAGGAAATATAGATATATCACAAAACTCAAATATCAGATAGCATTTTCATTCCAAACTGGGACCGTTAACACAAGACCCCAAGAAGGCAAGGCAGTCTGCATCTCTCTGTCTCTCTCTGTCCCTGACTACATGGTCCCTCATCTCATCTTCTCTTTGCATGGTTTTTCAGTCTCCTTTTTCCCTGCTGACCAGCCTTTTCTGCTTTACTTTCACTGAACCCAAACATGGTCATCCCAGCCCAAACTTTATATCACCTGCCAGTTCAAGTACTCAACAGAGACAATCTCAGCTGACTTGGACATAATTGAAATTCTCAAGAAAAAATCGATTGGGTAGGCCCAAGCACTTAGGTTAGTTCCCTGGTAACAGGCTTACAATTGTTTCGGTAAACTGTGGCGGTGGTGGGGGGGGGGGGGGGAGAAGTTCCGAGGTAGCTGGGACCATGTGACACAGATTCTCTGACAAGGCAATATGGGCGGGGGAAAATAATCGACATTTTTAATGTTTCTCTTCAGACTCTGAAAGTAACTCAATGGCTAATATCACAAATCAGTCTAAATCTATGTACATGTACTAATGGCTGATCGTGATCCTAAAATAAGGTAAATATACTTTTTAAAAAATTTATTTATTTAGTTACTTAGTTTTGGCTGCATTGGGTCTTTGTTGCTGCACACGGGCTTTCTCTAGCTGCGGCGAGCGGGGGCTACTCTTCGTTGCGGTGCACAGGCTTCTCATTGCGGTGGTTTCTCTTGTTGCGGAGCATGGGCTCTAGGCTCGCGGGCTCTAGAGCACAGGCTCAGTAGTTGTGGCGCACAGGCTTAGTTGCTCCGCAGCATGTGGGATCTTCCCGGACCAGAGATTGAACCCGTGTCCCCTGCATTGGCAGGAGGATTCTTAACCACTGCACCACCAGGGAAGCCCAAGTAAATATACTTTTAAAAGAAGGTCAAAAACATAATGTATAATGAAAATCTCTGGTTATGTTGAAAGCCAGCGATAAAGATATCTATGACAGGAGAATCATTTAAGACCCTATTAATAAAAGAAAATAGCACAAATAAATGTAGATGAATTATAGCAACTGCTACACTCCTTCTCAGCCTTCAATTGACCCCTAAAAAACACAGGTTGTCAAATATTTGCCTATGAGTAGAATAGCTCACTACAGATTTAGTGAGAAAATAAGTTCACAAATAAGACAATATATTTCTCTTACTGTAACCCCAAACCAGTTTCAAACAAAAGGAAAAGGAAGATCAGTGTAGTTTGGGGTCTTGGCTTTTATTTAAAATAGTTTGGGGAGAGTGAGCCTCTCACTTTAAATCTGAGATTCATTTTCCTAATCTGTAATTGACACGGTTGAATTATTTAATGATAACTTTCTGGAAGTTGTCAGTACTTTGCTGTCTCAGATATTATTTGTGTTTTATTCACATTTATTTATTGTGTTCCCTCTAAATGCTTTAAGAAATAAGCAGATAACCACTTTACATAAGTAGCATCAGAAAGAAATAAAAGGAAGAAGACCTGGACTTTCCTTTTAAGGAGTTTACAATTGAAATGAAGAGATATAGTTAAAAGATTTTAGCTAAGTAAATTTTTATCTCCTCTCATCAAATGTACCCATACTCTTTCCTATTAAAATTCATCAAGCAACCATAATGGTACTAGGAAAGTAGTGAAATGCCAAGATATGGAAAAGATAAAAGTGCTTGGTAACTGCTTTTTGGGAAAAACATTGTTTCAATCTCAGTATCATCACAATAATATTTGTATTATTAATTAATAAAATTTATAAGAAATTTTAGCTTCACAGCAAAATTGAGAGGAAAGTATGGAGTTCCCATATATCCTCTGCACCCACAGATGCACAACCTCCCCCATTATTGACATCCTACATCACAGTGGTGTATTTGTTACAATCCATGAACCTACACAGTGTTACCACTTAAAGTCCATAGTTTACATTAGTGTTCACCCTTGGCGTTGTATATTCTATGGGTTTTGACAAGTGTATAATGACATGTACCCACCACTGTAGTATCATACATAGTAGTTTCACTCTCCTAAAAATCCTCTGTACTGTGCCTACTCATCCCTCCCTCTGTCAACCACTGATTATTTTTCGTCTCTATAGCTTTGCCTTTTCCAGAATGTCATGTAGTTGGAATCACACAGTATGTAGCCTTTACAGATTGGCTAGCTTTACTTAGTAATATGCACTTAAGTTTCCTCCTAGTCTTTTCATGGCTTGATAGCTCATTTCTTTTTAGCACCAAATAATATTCCAGTGTCTAATAGTAATATTTACTACAGTTTATCCATTAACCTACTGAAGGATATCTTAGTTGCTTCCAAATTTTGGCAATTACGAATTATGAATAAAGCATCTATAAACATTGTTGTGCAGGGTTTTATGTGGATGTAAGTTTTCAACTCCTTCGGATAAATACCAAGGGGTGCAATTGCTGAATTGCATGGTAAGACTAGGTTTAGTTTTGTAAGAAAATGCCTGTCTTCTAAAGTGGCTAAATCATTTTGCATTCCCACCAGCAACGAATGAGAATCCCTATTGTTCCACATCTTTGTTAGTATTTGGTGGTATCAGTATTTTGAATTTTGGTCATTTTAATAAGTGTGTAGTGGCATCTCATTTTTTTAATTTGCTTTTCCCTGATGATATATGATGTTGAACATCTTTTTATATGCTTACATGCCAACTGTATATGTTCTTGGTGAGATGGTTCAGATCATTTGTCCATTTTTTAATTGAGTTGTTCATTTTCTTATTGCTGAATTATGAGTTCTTTATATATTTTGGATGACAGTCCTTTATCAGATGTCTTTTGCAAATATTTCCTCCCAGTCTGTGACTTGTCTTCTCATTCTCTTGACATTGTCTTTCACAGAGAAGAAGTTTTTAAACTTTAATAAAGCCCAGCTTATTAATTATTTCTTTCATGGTTTTTGCTGTCATATTTAAAAAGTCATTGCTATATGCAAGGTCATCTAGGTTTTTTCCTTTTATCTTCTAGGAGTTTCATAATTTTGCACATTACATTTAGTCCTATGGTACATTTTGAGTTAATCTTATTGAAGGATGCAAGGCCTATGTCTAGATTCATTTTTTCTGTTGTAAATATTTAGGTTGCACAACATGAATTTTTAAAGGTATACAACCTGATGATTTAATATATGTATATATTGAGAAATGATTACCACAATCCAATTAGCTAACGTATGCATCACCTCACATAGTTATCTTTCTTTTTCGGTGGTGAGAACACTTAAGATCTACTCTTTTAGCAAACTTCAAGTATGCAATACAGTTGGCCCTTGAACTATGAGGGAGTTAGGGGCATCAATCCCTACACAGTCTAAAATCCACGTATAACTTTATAGTCGACCCTTTGCACCATGGTTTTGCATCTGCAGATTTAACCAACCTTGTATGTATAGTACTGTAGTATGTATTTATTGAAAAATATCCATGTATAATTGGACTTGCACAGTTCAAACCCGTGTTTTTCAAGGGTCAACTGTATTATAAACTACAATCATCATGATGTATGTTAGGTCCTCAAAACTTATTCATATTTTAATTGAAATTTGAACCCTTCAACCAACATCTCCCCAGCTCCTCAACCAACCTCTGGCAACCACCACTCTGATTCTATGATTCATTCTCTATGAGCTCATTGTTTTAAGTTCCACATGTAAATGATATCATACAGTATTTATCTTTTTGTGTTTGGCTTATTTCACTTAGCATAATGTCCTCCAGGTTGTCACAAATGTCAGAATCTCTTATTTTATGGTTGAATTATATATGTGTATAAATATATATATATAGATATATAGATATAGATACAGATATAGATTACATTTTCTTTATTCACCTATCGATAGACACTTAGGTTGTTCCATATCTTGGCTATTGTCAATAATGTTGCAATGAACATGGGAATACAGATATCTCTTAGAGATGCTAATTTCATTTCTTTTGGATATATACCTGGAAGTTAAATTGCTGGATCATATGGTAGTTCTACCTTTAATCTTTTGAGGAAACTCCATACTGCTTTCCATAATGGCTGTACCAATTCACATTTCCACTAACAATGTACAAGAGTTCCCTTTACACTACACCTTCACCAACACTTGTCTTTTTGATAAGAGTTATCCTAACAGGTATGAGATGATATTTTATTTTGAGTTTCCCGATGATTAATGATATTGAGCATCTTTTTATGTACATCTCGGCCATTTGTATGTCTTCTTTCAAAAAATGTCTATTCAGGTCCTTTGCCCATTATTTAATTGGGATGATCTTTTTGCTCTTGAGTTGCATGAGTTTCTTATATAAAATGGATGTTAATCTCTTATCAGATATATGGTTTGTGAATAATTTTCTCCCACTCCATAGGTTGCCCTTTCATTTTGTTTATTTTTCCTTTGTTGTGCAGAGTTTTTAGTTTGAAGTAGTCCCACTTATTGGTTTTTAGTTTTGTTGCCTATGCTTTTGGTATCATATTCAAAAAATCATTGCCCAGATTGATGTCAAAGACCTTGTTCTCTATTTTCTCTAGGAGATTTATGGATTCAGGTGTTAGATATAACTCTTTAATCAATTTGAGTTAACTTTTGAGTATGATGTAAGAAAAGTCCAATTTCATTTTTTTTTAATGTGGATATCTAGTTTTTCCAATACCATTTATTGAAGAAACTATCCTAATCCCATTGTGCATTCTTGGTGTCCTTGCAAAAGATTAGTTGCTCATATATGTGTGGGTTTATTTCTTGGCTCTCTATTCTGTTCTACTGGTCTATATGTCTGTTATTATGCCAGTACCATACTGTTTTGATTATTATAGCTTTGTAATATAGTTTAAAGTCAGATTGCTGCCTTAGCTTTGTACTTCTTTCCCAACATTGTTTTGACTATTGGTGTCTTTTGTGGTTCCATACAAAATTTTAGGATTTTTTTCTATTTCTATAAAGAATGCTCAATGAAATATTGATAGGGATTGTATTGAATCTGTAGATCACTTTAGGTATTATGGATATTCTAACAATATCAATTCTTCCAATCCAACAGCATGAAATATCTTTCCATTTGTTTGTTTCTACTTCAGTTTTTTTCATCAATGTCTCATTGTTTTCAGCATACATATCTTTCACCTCCTTGGTTAAATTTATTCCTAAGTATCTTATTCTTTTTGATACTACTGTAAAAGAGATTTTTTAAATTTTCTTTTTGGAATAGCTTATTGCTACTGTATAGAAATGCAACTAATTTTTGCAGGCTTATTTTTTATCTTGAAACTTTACTGAATTTGTTTATTCTAAATATTGTTCTAACAATTTTTGGTGGAGTCTTCAGGGTTTTCTCTATATAAGACCATGTTATCTATAGAAACAGTTTAACTTCTTACTTTCCAATTTGGATGCCTTTTATTTCCTTTCCTGCCTAATTTCTCTGGCTAGGACTTCCAGTATTATGTTGAATAGAAGCAGTGAGAGTGGGCACTCTAGTCTTTTTCCTGATCTTAGAGTAAAACCTTTCAGCTTTTCACTGTTCAACATGTTACTAGCTGTGACTTGTCATATGTGGCATTTATTATGTTGAGGTATATTCCTTCTATAACTAAATTTTAATTGTTTTTGATCATGAAAAAATGTTGAATTTATCAAATGTTTTTTCTTCTATTAAGAAGATAGTATTTTATCTTTTATTACGTTAATGTGTGGTGTATCACATTGTTTTATTTGCATATGTTGAAACATCCTTGCCTCCCAGAAATAAATCCCACTTAATTATTGTGTATGATCCTTTTAATGTACTGTTGAATTAAGTTCACTAATAGTATATTGAGGATTTTTCCATCAACGTTCATCTGGAATATTGAGCTGTAATTTTCTTTTTATGTAGTGTCCTTAACTGTCTTTGGTATGAGGCTCATGCTGGCTGCATAAAATAAGTTTGGAAGGATTCCCTCCTCTTCAGTGTTTTGGAAGAGTTTGAGAAAGATTGGTGTTAATTCTTTAAATATTTGGTAGAATTCACCAGTGAAGCCAGGTAGTCCTGGGTTTTTCTTTGTTGGGAGGCATTAATTGCTTCTTTAATCTCCATACTCATTGTTGGTCTGTTCAGATTTTCTATTTCTTTTTGATTCAGTCTTGTTAGGTTGTATGTTTTTAGGAATCTATCCATTTCTGCTAGGTTATCCAATTTGTTGGCATAAAATTGTTCATATTTTATCTTTCTGTGGTATCAGTTGTCTCCTCTTTCACTTATAAGTTTATATATTTGTATCCTCCTTCCTTTTTCTTAGTTTAGCTAAATGTTTGTCAGTCTTGCTTATCTTTTCAAAAAACCAACTCTTAGTTCCATTAATCTTTTCTGTTGTATTTCTATTCTCTATTTATTTATGCTCTAATATTTATTATTTCCTTCTTTCTGCTAACTTTGGACCTAATTTGTTCTTCTTTCTCCATGATAATGTTAGGTTAAAATAGTATAAAGATAAGTTATTTATTTGAGGCCTTTCTTTTTTTTTCTTGCAGGTATCTCTAGCTATAAACTTCCCACTGCTTTTGCTGCATCCCATAAGTTTTGGTGTGTTGTGTTTCTATTTACATTTGTCTCAAGATACTTTTTGATTTCCTCTTTGTCCCATTGGTTGTTCAGAAGTGTGTTGTTTGACTTCACATATTTGTTAAATTTTCCATTTTCCTACTGTAATTGATTTCTAGTTTTGTACTGTTATGCCAGGAAAAGATACTTGATATGAATTCAATATTCTTAAATTTGTTACTACTAGTTTTGTGATTCAGCACATAAGCTACTCTGGAGAATATTCCATGTACCCTTAAGAAGAATGTGATTCTGCTGCTGTTGGATGGAATGTTTTGTGTATGTCTGTTAGATAAATTTGGTCTATAATGTTATTCAAGTCTACTGTTTCCTTATTGATTTTCTCTCCAGATGATTTATCCATTGATGAAAGTGGGATATCAAAATCCCCTACTATTATGGTATTGTTGTCTATTTTTCTCTTTTTTATTAATATTTTCTTTATTTATTTAGGTGCCCCAACGTTGGATTAATATATATTTACAATGTTATATACTCTTGATGAATTGACCCATTTATCTTTATGTAATGACCTTCTTTGTCTCTGACAATGGATTCTGACTGAAAGTCTATTTGTCTGATATCAGTATAGTCACCCCGTTCTCTTCTGATTATCGTTTAAGTAGGATATCTTTTTCCACCCCTTCACTTTTAGCCTATATAAATCCTTAAAGCCAATGTGAGTCTCTTTTAGGCAACGTATAGTTGGATCTTGTTTTTTATTCATTCAGCCACTCTATCCTTGAGTAGAGAATTTAATTCATATACATTTAAAGTAATATTTGATAGATAAATATTTACAGTTGTCATCTTTTTTTATGGTTTTCTGGCTGTTCTATAGTTTCTTTGTTCCTGTCTTTCTCTCTTGCAGTCTTCCTTTGTAATTTGTTGGCTTTTTCATGGCAGTATGCTTTGATTCCTTGCTCTTTATCTTTTGCATATCTACTAGAGTTTCTTCTTTGTGGTTATTATTAAGTTTTTATAAAACATCTTATAGTTGTATACTTTAGGCAACTTAACTTTACTCTCATACCAAAACTCTACACTTTTACTTCTTCCCCACTCCCACACTTAACGTTATTGATGCATACTTTATATCTTTTTAAGTTGTGTACCTATTAACAACTTATTTTAGCCATGGTTGTTTTTAATATTTTTGTCTTTTAACTTTTATACTAGAGATAAAAGTGATTTATAAACCACCATTATATTATTAAGAGTATTATGAATTTGACTAGATATTTACGTTTATCAGTGAGTTTTATACTTTCACATGTTTTCGTGTTGTTACCTAGTATCCCTTTATTTCATCTTGAAGATTTCTTTTTAGCATTTCTTGTAAGGCAGGTCTAGTGGTGATATACTCCCTCAGCGTTTGTTTATTGAAAATAGATTTACCTTTTTTATATGTGGATGTCCAGTTGTTCCAGCACCATTTGTAGAAATGACTATCTTTGCTCCATTGTATTGCCTTTGCTGCATTGTCAAAGATCAGTTGACTCTATTTATGTGAGTCTATTTCTGGGCTCTCTATTCTGTTCCATTGATATATTTGTCTATCCTTTCATCAATACCACACTACCTTGATTACTGTAGCTTCATAGTCTTGAAGTTGGATAATGTCAGTCCTCCAATTTTGTTCTTCTCCAATACTGAGTTAACTATTGTGGGTCTTTTGCCTCTCTATATCTCTTTGTAATCAGTTTTTTTTAATACCCACAGTACTTTGCTATTATTTTTATTGAAATTGCATTTTATCTGTAGATCAAGTTGGAAAGGACTGACATCTTGACAATACTGAGTTTTCCTAATTATGAACCTGGAATATCTCTGCACTTACTTAGTTCTTCTTTTATATCTTTCATCAGAGTTATATGGTTTTTCTCATACAGATCTTGCACATATTTTATTAAGTTTACATTTAAGTGTTTTTTTCTTGGTGGTAATGTAATTTTAAATTCCACTTGTTCATTGCTGATACAATAACACTTTAAAGATTTTTGTTAATGACACTTAATAAATTCACTGATATTTGGGCTGCAGCACCAGAAAACACAACAGACTACCTTTGCTTTAGCTGCAAGTATGTCCAGTAAATACGGTCTTATTCTATAGATTTCTTTGCAGAATAAGTTTTCAAAGCTCTAAAGATGAATTTATGAGATATTTTGACATGAATTATGATACCTGTCAATGATCATATGATCACCATGAGTAAAGAATTGTATCAATCAATAGATGACAAATTTGGAAATGATTAAAAAGTGTTTCCAGTTACAAAGAAATTGTTTTATACAGTAAATATAATGGATCTGAGAAAGACTGAAGTAGAGCACAAAGTTTTACAGAATTTCAGGGCAAGTGGTATCTAACTTATTTCACCTATATATCATATAAATATATGATATTTATATATTTTACACTCCTTATCATTATCCAAAACAATTTCTATTAATTATAATGCTTTAAAAAGCTTATAAACATGAAATTTTAATTTTTCAGTGTGTATAATATTCAGTTCCTATGGGTAAGCCAGCTTATTTCTCGTACCGTTCTCTCCATAACAAGAGCACTAGTTAGCAGAGAGTAATAGAATCTTTAAAAACTTTCCAACATTTCCGGTTTAAATGATTCTTACCAATCCAACCTCTACCTGACAAAGCAAACCATATTTTAGGGTAAGAAAATTTTAAAATAAAAAATTTTGGTACAGGTTATATTTATGATGCTACATGAGCAATCGATACGCCTGGCACATTACAAATGGAGAATTTTCTCCAGTCAGTGATAGTGAGTGGGTAAGCAAAAGGATGAATTTAGTCCCCACATTTTTCCACATTTATTCTTCCAGAATCCATTTCTAGACAATCTATATGTCACTATCATTGTGCAAACAAATTGTTTACACATGTACATAAGTTGATTCATAGCATCTACTAATTTTACCTATCTATGTAAAATCCTGTAAATATGTCCAAAATGATGTACAGAGGCACAGCACTGAGAGCCAGAAAAGACCTTAGAGGTTACAAGGTCCAACAGGCTTTGTGTATAGCTGAGGAAATGGAAGCCAAATAATATTTAGAGGCTTGCCCAGTATCACCTAGTCTGAGGATATGTTTATTTTCCAAATATCTTAAAATACAATTAAAATATCATTAAATGAAAAGAACAGTTAGATATGAGATGTTGAGAAAATTAGCACTTCTGTTTATGTTCTCACATAGTACATGGTTTCACTCCTATGGACCTTTGCCCAAGCAGATCCCTCTAAAATTCCTTCCAAACCTGATAATTTTCTTTCAAAATCATATTCAGGTTAAACACCCCTCTAATGGTTTCTTGGACTCCACCCCCGAATTATTAGCCATTACTTTGTTACCTCTATTCTTGGTACTTGCATTACCTTATATAACACATCAGATAGAGCTCTTACTCCAACCACTGCTGTTGTGACCACTTCCATAAGTCACGGACTAGCTTTGTGCAATTGCAAACTTACTTCATGCCTTTGCTGTGTACCTTTTGCTTCTTGTCCTGAGGTTTCTTTGACACAAGGCATGGGTCACCTCTGGGTATCCACTCAGTACTCATGCACATCAACTCATGGAAGTTAACACACATGTGACTATCCTTTGACCAACTGGGAAAGAGCACCAAAGAATACATTCTTGCCCTTTTATACCCTGGAAAGCCAGTTTAAGATGCATTTCTAAAGGCTCTTCAGATGGACCTGCAGGATTGAGAACCTGCAGTCATTCATAGGATAGCCAACTTGATAAGGCACCTCCCACTCTACATTGCCTTCATCCTTTTCCTGTTTACTCCCATTATTTCTCACTATTGCTACCTGTGATCACTTCCCAATTATACTACCTGAGTGCAAGCCATTTTCTCAATAGGAAATTGCAACAACCCAATAAAGACTGGACTATGATCTCAAATATTTCAGGAATGGAGATTTGTGATACCACATCCATCTAACTAAAAATACAGCAGAGAGTAAGGGAAACGTGGACTGGATAGTGGAAGAAAAAATTATGATGGTAATCTTTGGCCTGGTAACAAGAGACAGAGTCAGGAACTGTTGCAAGTATTCATATTTTATGCTTATTGATTATTTTTCTCCCCTTTTCCTCATACTTTGTATGAATGAGAAGTTTGTGGTAATGTTGAATATTACAGTTATGACTGAATGGCATCATTCCATCGCTATACTGTAGTTAGTGGAACTTTGTGTCTCTTCAGTGTTTGTGATGATATTTTCTTCATCTAAAAAGGACAAAAATGTATGCTACGTGGTAAAACCAGGGAAGGCACCAGCCTCTGACCATTTAACCACTCATACACAGTCTCCACCTTTTCTGCCCTTCTTGTGTCAAGGAGGATGACCCCTATAAATTACATCACTAAATCGCCCCCTTATGACTGGCTTTTAGTAGGATCTTGCCAAGGGGAGAAACAGCAGACGATTGGAAGGCAGAGAAGAGAAATTTTGTGGTATTTATTCCCTGATCTCTCCCTGCCTGGCACCATTATCTCCGTTGGCAAGTTGTGTCCTTCTCAATCACAGCTCCCAACAGGCTCTTGTCACACTATTTCCTCCTCACGTCTTAAGGAATAATGGCTTCTCATTGTTGCTCATCTGTATGCCGTACCATGCCTTGTTTGTCCTGTCCAGTCTGCCTGCCTATTAAAGTCTTTCATTTGAGACAGCTGAATTAATTCTGGATATTGCCAGTTCCCTGGCTGATGAACACACACTAGCTCCCACACACATGCACACGCACGCACACACAGATGCCACGACACAGAACATTCTCATTCAAAGCAAATGACTCATCTATAAAGTATGGTAACCACCTGTCCTGTCCACCCATGTCCCCAGTGTGCCTTTTCCCCTATCTCTTTATAAAACGGTCCCATACCCCCAGGTTACATAATTTCTATTCATGGCAGGACACATGAACACAAGAGTTAGCATGACAAAATTGAAATATTAATTTATAAATAATTTAAAGATGCTTATTTCATGACATATTATAGAAAAAGAAAAGAGACAATGTCTTCCTGTGCCAGCTACAGTTGCCATTATTCATCTCCAAGACTAAATCACATATGATTATGGTGTTTAACATAATCTGGTAAAGGCACAGATTCACAAGCCACCTCTTTACCTTATATTTATTCCCGATATCAACATATTCTTCTTGAAATCTCAAGAAGAAATCTGGGGAAGATCTTTTCACCATCATTCACATGACCTCCATCTGCAAAGAGGGTAGACATCTTTTCTTGTTCCCGTTCCATGGTTGAATGACTGATTGTTTGCAAAATGAGCTCAATGTTTTAAAATCTATGGTGGACAACTGTCATTTATTTTATGATATGTGAAATAGGCACCAAAAATTGATACTCTCACCCCAACTTTGAACTGAGAGCTACTTAAGCAATGAAAAGTATTCTCCCTGAAACAGGAAGACAGCTCATGGGTCCACGGTGCAGCGGTCCTGGTGGCAGCATCCTGCATCCAGTGACGGCAGGCTTGAAACAAGCTGAAGTGTCTTGTGCAGTGGACGTTGCTGCAGCTTCTTCACTGGACCAGTTCTGTGACATGGTTTGGGGTATTTTTCCAGATCACATAACCACTAAGCATGATTCTCTGTTTCTCTGAGGAATTTATAAATTATCCAATATGCTTTTATTAATTTTCTCTTTTTAAATTCTTCTGGACCTCAAGTGAAACAAAAAGTGATTCAGTTATAATCCTATGCTGTCATCATATAAAACCATTCTCCTGTTTTATTACATTGTTGCATTTTTTGATTCTTTCATTCTCCCCACTACCATCACTAAATAAACCTCCTCTAATGTCCTTGGTATATGTGCAGGGAGATATATGTATATATATATATATATATATATATATATATATATATATATATATATATATACACATATATATTTGAAAAGTTATACCATTGTTTTGGGCATTATGTTTTTTTAACTTACATAAGTGATGCTAAGCTGAGTGCCATTCTGTTGGGATTTTTTTTTAATTATCTCTGATATCTGTGAAGCTCTATCTATGTTTTTGTATATGCCTGTAATCGTGGCCTCAGCCACACCATAATACATAATAGTCTTCCTAAATTTTATTTATCCCTTCTCCTATGATGGAAAATTAGGTTGCCTCCAATTCCCACTACCATAAACAGTGTTTCAAAAAACATCCTGATGCATATTCCTTTGTGGACAGATGTATTTGTTTCTCTGAAATTTATGCTATAAGAGGATTAATGGATCATAGGAAATACACATAATGGCTACATCAGTCTTTGGTCCCATCAGTGCACATGGCTTCCTGTTTCTCTATGTTCTTACCAGCACTTGGTATCATCCTACTTTCTTACTTTTTACAATCTGGTTGTAAAGCACTGTTGATTTCTCTGGTTATAAATTGTTTACTTGTTATATTTGTTAGCCATTTGAGTTTCTTCTGGGAATAGTTTATTCATATCCTGTGCCCATTTTTCTTTTTGGTTCTTTACCTTATTCTTATTTATAAGAATTCCTTCTAGACATTAATTCTGTGCCAATTTTAGACATTGTAATTATCTTCTCCAAATATGACATCCGTCCTTTACCAAAATAGAATATTTTTCTGCTTAAATTACCCAGCCAAAATCAGTTTCTATTGTTCGCATATAAGAATTTTGATTAAAACTGAGTTCATAGTGATATCTTTAATTTCTTTGATGATCAAAGAAAGCTATTTCCAAGAATTCTTATTCTGATTGATGAATAACATAATGTTTATGTAGCCTTATGTAAAATATTCTCTACCTTTCCCTATGTTTCCCATAAGAGAAATCCATAACTGCCTTCCAAATACTCCACATCCTCTACGAAATTGTTTCAAAATAGCAGCACAAGGGAGAACTTCAAGATGGAAGAGGAGTAAGACGTGGAGATCACTTTCCTCCCCACAAATACACCAGAAATACATCTACATGTGGAACAACTCCTACAGAACACCTACTGAACGCTGGCAGAAAACGTCAGACTTCCCAAAAGGCAAGAAACTCCCCACATACCTGGGTAGGGCAAAAGAAAAAAGAAAAAACAGAGACAAAAAACAGAGACAAAAGAATAGGGGATAAGGACGGGACTTGCACCTCGGGGAGGGAGCTGTGAAGGTGCAAAGGTTTCCAGACACTTGGAAGCCCCTTCACTGGCAGAGATGGGGGGTGACAGGGGTGTGGGAAGCTTCGGAGGCACGGAGGAAAGCACAGCCACAGGGGTGTGGAGGGCAAAGCGGAGAGATTCCCGCACAGAGGATCCATGCCGACCCGCACTCACCAGCCCGAGAGGCTTGTCTGCTCACCCGCCGGGGCGGGCGGGGGCTGGGAGCTGAGGCTCGGGCTTCGGAGGTCAGATCCCAGGGAAAGGACTGGGGTTGGCGGTGTGAACACAGCCTGAATGGGGCTAGTGCACCACAGCTAGCCAGGAAGGAGTCCGGGAAAAAGTCTGGACCTGCCTGAGAGGGAAGAGACCATTGTTTCCTGGTGTGCGAGGAGAGGGGATTCAGAGCGCCGCCTAAACGAGCTCCAGAGATGGGCGCGAGCCGCGGCTATCAGCGCGGACCCCAGAGATGGGCATGAGACGCTAAGGCTGCTGCTGCTGCCACCAAGAAGTCTGTGTGCAAGCACAGGTCACTATCCACACGGCCCCTCCTGGGAGCCTGTGCACCCCACCACTGCCAGGGTCCTGTGATCCAGGGACAACATCCCTGGGAGAACACACGGCACGCCTCGGGCTGGTGCAACATCACGCTGGCCTCTGCCGCTGCAGGCTTGCCCCGCATCCGTACCCCTCCCTCCCCCCGGCCTGAGTGAGCCAGAGCCTCCGAATCAGCGGCTCCTCTAACCCCGTCCTCTCTGAGCAAAGAACAGACGCCCTCAGGCGACCTACACACAGAGGCAGGTCCAAATCCAAAGCTGAACGCCAGAAGCTGTGTGAACAAAGAAGAGAAAGGGAAATCTTTCCCAGCAGCCTCAGGAGCAGCTGATTAAATCTCCACAATCAACTTGGTGTACGCAGCATTCGTTGTACTTGAATAGACAATGAATCATCACCAAACTGAGGCGGTGGACTTTGGGGGCAACTGTAGACTTGGGGTTTGCTGTATGAGACTGACTGGTTTCTGGTTTTATGTTTATCTTAGTTTAGTATTCAGAGTTTATCATCATTGGTAGATTTGTTTATTGATTTGGTTGCTCTCTTCCTTTTTTTATATATATATACAGATATATATATATATTTTTCCTTTTCCTCTTTTTGTGAGTGTGTATGTGTATGCTTCTTTGTGTGATTTTGTCTGTATAGCTTTGCTTTTTCCATTTGTCCTAGGGGTCACTCTGTCCATTTTTTGTTTTTTCTTTAGTACAGTTTTTGGTTTGGTTGCTCTCTTCTTTCGTTCTTTCTTTCTGTTTTATTACTTTTTAATTTTTTTATTTTTAATAATCTTTTTATTTTAATAACTTAATTTCTTTTTATTTTCTTTCCTTCTTTCTTTTTTTCTCACTTTTCTTCTGAGCCATGTGGCTGACACGGTCTTGGTGCTCCGACCAGCTGTCAGGCCTGTGCCTCTGAGGTGGGAGAGCTGAGTTCAGGACATTGGTCCACCAGAGACCTGCCAGCTCCACATAATATCAAACAGCAAAAGCTCTTCCAGTGATTTCCATCTCAATGCTAAGACCCAGCTCCACTCAACGACCAGCAAGCTCTAGTGCTGGACACCCCATGCCAAACAACTACCAAGACATGAACACAGCCCCACCCATTAACAGAGAGGCTGCCTAAAATCATAATAAGGTCACAGACACCCCAAAACACACCACCAGACATGGTCCCGCTCACCAGAAAGACAAGAATCAGCCTCATCCACCAGAACACAGGCACTAGTCCCCTCCACCAGGAAACCTACACAACCCACTGAACCAACCTTACCCACTGGGGGCAGACGCCAAAAACAATGGGAATCACGAACCTGCAGCCTGCAAAAAGGAGACCCCAAACACAGTAAGTTAAGCAAAATGAGAAGACAGAGAAACACACAGCAGATGAAGGAGCAAGGTAAAAAACCACTATACCAAACAAATGAAGAGGAAATAGACAGTCTACCTGAAAAAGAATTCAGAGTAATGATAGTAAAGATATCCAAAATCATGGATATAGAATGAAAAGAATACAAGAAATATTTAACAAGGACCTAGAAGAACTAAAGAGCAAACAAACGATGAACAACACAATAAATGAAAATAAAAATTCTCTAGAAGGAATCAATAGCAGAATAACTGAGGCAGAAGAACGGATAAGTGATTAAGAGAATAAAATAGTGGAAATAACTGCTGCAGAGCAGAATAAAGAAAAAAGAATGAAAAGAATTGAGGACAGTCTTAGAGACCTCTGGGACAACATTAAATGCACCAACATTCGAATTATAGGGGTCCCAGAAGATGAAGAGAAAAAGAAAGGGACTGAGAAAATATTTGAAGATATTATAGGTGAAAACTTCCTTAATACGGGAAAGGAAATAATCAAGTCCAGGAAGCCCAGAGAGTACCACACAGGATAAATCCAAGCGGAAACATGCCAAAACACATATTCATCAAACTATCAAAATTAAATACAAAGAAAAAATATTAAAAGCAGCAAGGGAAAAACAACAAAAAACATACAAGGAAATCCCCATAAGGTGAACGGCTGATCTTTCAGCAAAAACTCTGCAAGCCAGAAGGGAGTGGCAGGACATAATTAAGTGATGAAAGGGAAAAACCTACAACCAAGGTTACTCTACCCAGCAAGAATCTCACTCAGATTCGACAGAGAAATTAAAATGCAAACAGACAAGCAAAAGTGAAGAGAATTCAGCACCACCAAACCAGCTTTACAACAAATGCTAAAGGAATTTCTCTAGGCAGGAAACACAAGAGAAGAAAAAGACCCACAAGAACCAACCCAAAACAAATAAGAAAATGGTAACAGGAACATACATATTGATAATTTCCTTAAATGTAAATGGTTAAATGCTCCCACCAAAAGACACAGGCTGGCTGAATGGATACAAAAACAAGACCCATATATATGCTGTCTACAAGGGACCCACTTCAGACCTAGGCACACATACAGACTGAAAGTGAGGGGATGGAAAAAGATATTCCATGCAAATGGAAATCAAAAGAAAGCTGGTGTAGCAATTCTCATATCGGGCAAAATAGACTTTAAAATAAAGACTATTACAAGAGGCAAAGAAGGACACTACATAATGATCAAGGGATAAACCCAAGAAGAAGATATAACATTGTAAATATTTATGCAACCAACATAGGAGCACCTCGATACATAAGGCAAATGCTAACAGCCATACAATGGGAAATCGACAGTAACACAATCATAGTAGGGGACTTCAACACGCCACTTCCATCATTGGACTGATCATCCATAATGAAAATAAATAAGGAAACACAAGCTATAAATGATGCATTAAACAAGATGGACTTGAATGATATTTATAGGACATTCCATCCAAAAACAACAGAATACACTTTTTTCTCAAGTGCTCATGGCACATTCTCCAGGGTAGATCATATCTTAGGTCACAAATCAAGCCTTGGTAAGTTTAAGAAAATTGAAATCGTATGAAGTGTCTATTCCAACCACAATGTTATGAGACTGGATATCAACTACAGGAAAAAAATCTATAAAAAATACAAACACATGGAGGCTAAACAGTACAATACTTAATAACCAAGATATCACTAAAGAAATCAAAGGGAAAATAAAAAAATATCTAGAAACAAATGACAATGAAAACACGACAACCCAAAACCTATGCAATGCAGCAAAAGAAGTTCTAAGAGAGAAGTTTATAGCAATACAATCCTACCTTAAGAAACAAGAAACATCTCAAAAGAACAACCTAAGCTTACACCTAAGGCAATTAGAGAAAGAAGAATAAAAAAAAAAAAAAAACCCAAAGTTAGCAGAAGGAAAGAAATCATAAAGATCAGATCAGAAATAAATGAAAAAGAAAGGAAGGAAGCAGTAGCAAAGATCAAAAAAACTAAAAGCTAGTTCTTTGAGAAGATAAACAAAATTGATAAACCATTAGCCAGACTCATCAAGAAGAAAAAGGAGAAGATTCAAATCAATAGAATTAGAAATGAAAAAGGAGAAGTAACAAGTGACACTGCAGAAATACAAAGGACCATGAGAGATTACTACACGCAACTATATGCCAATAAAATGGACAACCTGGAAGAAATGGAGAGATTCTTAGAAAAGCACAACCTTCTGAGACTGAACCAGGAAGAAAGAGAAAACATAAACAGAACAATCACAAGCACTGTAATTGAAACTGTGATTAAAAATCTTCCAACAAAAAAAACCCAGGACCAGACGGCTTCACAGTCGAATTCTATCAAACATTTAGAGAAGAGCTAACACCTATCCTTCTCAAACTCTTCCAAAATATAGCAGAGGGAGGAACACTCCCAAACTCATTCTACGTGACCACCATCACCTGATACCAAAACCAGACAAAGATGTCACAAAGAAAGAAAACTACAGGCCAATATCACTGATGAACATAGATGCAAAAATCCTCAACAAAATACTAACAAACAGAATCCAACAGCACATTAAAAGGATCATACACCAGGATCAAGTGGGGTTTATCCCAGGAATGCAAGGATTCTTCAATATACGCAAATCAATCAATGTGATACACCATATTAACAAATTGAAGGAGAAAAACCATATGATCATCTCAATAGATGCAGAGAAAGCTTTTGACAAAATTCAACACCCATTTATGGTAAAAGCCCTGCAGAAAGTAGGCATGGAGGGAACTTTCCTCAACATAATAAAGGCCATATATGACAAACCCACAGCCAACATCGTCCTCAATGGTGAAAAACTGAAACCATTTCCACTAAGATCAGGAACAAGACAATGTTGTCCACTCTCACCATTATTATTCAACATAATTTTGGAAGTTTTAACCACAGCAATCAGAGAAGAAAAGGAAATAAAATAATCCAAATCGGAAAAGAAGAATTAAAGCTGTCACTGTTTGCAGATGACATGATACTATACATAGAGAATCCTAAAGATGCTACCAGGAAACTGCTAGAGCTAATCAATGAATTTGGGAAAGTAGCAGGATACAAAATTAATGCACAGAAATCTCTTGCATTCCTATACACTCATGATGAAAAATCTGAAAGAGAAATTAAGGAAGCACTCCCATTTACCACTGCAAAAAAAATAATAAAATACCTAGGAATTAACCTACATAAGGAGACAAAAGACCTGTATGCAGAAATCTATAAGACACTGATGAAAGACATTAAAGGTGATACAAACAGATGGAGAGATATACAATGTTCTTGGATTGGAAGAATCAATATTTTGAAAATGACTATACTACCCAAAGCAATCTACAGATTCAATGCAATCCCTATCAAACTACCACTGGCATTTTTCACAGAACTAGAACAAAAAATTTCACAATTTGTATGGAAATACAAAAGAACCTGAATAGCCAAAACAATCTTGAGAAAGTAAAACGGAGCTGGAGGAATCAGGCTCCTGGACTTCTGACTATACTACAAAGCTACAGTAATCAAGACAGTATGGTACTGGCACAAAAACAGAAATATAGATCAATTAAACAGGATAGAAACCCCAGGGCTAAACCCACGCACATATGGTCACATTATTTTTGATAAAGGAGGCAAGAACATACAATGGAGAAAAGACAGCCTGTTCAATAAGTGGTGCTGGGAAAACTGGACAGGTACATGTAAAACAATGAAATTAGAACACTCCCTAACACCATACACAAAAATAAACTCAGAATGGATTAAAGACCTAAATGTAAGGCCAGACACTATCAAACTCTTAGAAAAAAACATAGGCAGAGCACTCTATGACATAAATCACATCACAGCAAGATCCTTTTTGACCCACCTCCTAGAGAAATGGAAATAAAAATAAAAATAAACAAATGGGACCTAATGAAACTTAAAAGCTTTTGCATGGCAAAGGAAACCATTAACAAGAGGAAAAGACAACCCTCTGAATGGGAGAAAATATTTGCAAATGAAGCAGCTGACAAAGGATTAATCTCCAAAATTTACAAGCAGCTCATGCAGCTCAATATAAAAAAAACAAACAACTTAGTCCAAAAATGGGCGGAAGACCTAAATAGACATTTCTCTAAAGAAGATATACAGATTGCCAACAAACATATGAACGAATGCTCAACATCACTAATCATTAGAGAAATGCAAATCAAAACTACAATGAGGTATCACCTCACACCAGTCAGAATGGCCATCATCAAAAAATCTTCAAACAATAAATGCTGGAGAGGGTGTGGAGAAAAGGGAACCCTGTTGCACTGTTGGTAGGAGTGTAAATTGATATAGCCACTCCCAAGAACAGTATGGAATTTGCTTAAAAAACTAAAAACAGAACTGCCATATGACACAGCAATCCCACTATTGGGCATATATCCTGAGAAAACCATAATTGAAAAGAGTCATGTACCACAATGTTCATTGCAGCTCTATTTACAATAGCCAAGACATGGAAGCAACCTAAGTGTCCATCGATAGATGAATGGATAAGAAAGTGTGGCACATATATACAATGGAATATTACTCAGCCATGAAAAGAAATGAAATTGAGTTATTTGTAGTGAGGTGGATGGACTTGGAGACTGTCATACGTAGTGAAGTAAGTCAGAAAGAGAAAAATAAATACCATTTGCTAATCCATATATATGGAATCTAAAAAAAAATAAAATGGTTCTGAAGAATGTAGGAGCAGAACAGGTATAAAGACGCAGACGTAGAGAATGGACTTGAGGACATGGGGAGGGGGAAGGGTAAGCTGGGTCGAAGTGAGGAAGTGGCATGGACTTATATATACTACCAAATGTAAAATAGCTAGTGGGAAGGAGCTGCATAACACAGGGAGATCAGCTCAGTGACTTATGACCACCTAGATGGGTGGGATAGGGAGGTTGGGAGGGAGACGCAAGAGGGAGGAGACATGGGGATTTATGTATATGTATAGCTGATTCACTTTGTTATAAAGTGGAAACAAACACACCATTGTAAAGCAATTATACTCCAATAAAGATGTTAAAAAAAGTGCTTCCCTGGTGGCACAGTGGTTGAGAATCTGCCTTCCAATGCAGGGGACACAGGTTCGAGCCTTGGTCTGGGAAGATCCCATATGCCGCGGAGCAGCTGGGCCCGTGAGCCACAACTACTGAGCCTGAGCATCTGGAGCCTGTGCTCCGCAGCAAGAGAGGCCGCGATAGTGAGAGGCCCGCACACTGCGATGAAGAGTGGCCCCTGCCTGCCACAACTAGAGAAAGCCCTCGCACAGAAACGAAGACCCAACACAGCCATAAATAGATAAATAAATAAATAAAAATTTAAAAAAAAAGAAATAAAAGTTAAAAAAAAAAAGATGATAAAAAAGAAATAGCAGCACATTGTATGAGACTCTATTTCTCTAGCTTCTGATGGTTCCACATTTATTCTAGGTAAGTGCAATTTACATAAATTATTTCCTTGACTATTATTATTGAATGAAGAAGAAAACAATGAACTAATAATTTCTTAAGGGGCCATATTGGTGGACTAACTATTTGAGACTTTTATTTAAAGGAAAAAATATTATTTTAAAGTGTATCATTTCTCCAGAGCCAGCTATAAGTATAGTTAGTATCTCAGCGTGAAGTAAGTCAGAAAGAGAAAAACAAATATCGTATGTTAACGCATGTACATCAAACCTAGAAAAATGGTACAGATGAACCGGTTTGCAGGGCAGAAGTTGAGACACAGATGTAGAGAACAAACGTTTTCCCAAGGGGAGAAAGCCACGGGGGGGTGGGGATGGTGGTGTGATGAATTGGGCGATTGGGATTTACATGTATACACTGATATGTATAAAATTGATGACTAATAAGAACCTGTTGTATAAAAATAAAATAAAATAAAATTTAAAAACTAAAAAAAAAAAAGGTTAGTATCTATCACAAATTTAGAAATAGGAATTTGCACAGAGCAGTGGTGGTTCAGCCAGGGTGCTGGCAATAAAGAGGCGCATAGTCTGTAGATCATTTTAAAACAGTTATAAAATGGATTAATTTGGCCTTATTGTCACCATATGCTGGTAATTCTAATCAAGGTCAATGATATAATACATTTGCTCATCAAAAAAAAAAGGACCACTCACACAATCCATCTCTTTGGCCACTACTGTGACAGAGGCTTTTAGAGCATCTGTAAATATGTTCTAACAGCAGCATCCTTATGTCAACACCAACATGAGCAAATGAGAAATTCTCTTCAATCCAAACCTCATTTTGGAGAAGGGGTGCAGGGGGAGACATTTACTTTGCTAGAGGCAAACTAAAGCTCCAAAAAAAGGCAAGGAGAACAGAATTCACAGTGTGAAGTTAACTTTTTTTCATTTATTGAAACATCTACATGAGTGCATTTAAACATGAATACACACACACACACACACACACACACACACACACACACACATGCAAGAACTGTAATTTGCATCAGGTATGAATCAGTCTACAAAGTCAGGTGTTCATTCATGTATCAAAAACTGTTGTAACACCTGCTATGCCTTGGGCACTATTCTGTTCTGGAGGCTTAGATTATAACAGTATGTAGGAGAGAAAAGTGTGAAAAGCAGACACTCCCAGTTCTTTAATTATTGAACCTCTTAATCCAACATAAACAGTGCTATCTAGCAGAGATAACGATTTCCAATGACAGAACTGGGTACACCTATACTGAGGAAGGAAATGTTTTCCTTTATTGCCTACAAACTACTACCTAGTGAACCCCCCTGGAAACATCAAGGTCCATTACCAAGCAGAGCAGAGTTCAGTTCTGTTCTCTTCCATCTGAGGGCCTATCAGGAAAACAGAGGAACCACATTATCTTTCAGCAGCTGCTTCCTTGGTAAACCCAAGAGGGACTTCAGTTTCAGTACTCTTGTAAGGATTCAGATCATTTTTTTAATCTTACATGGGGGGAGGAGGAGGCAGAGAAAACAGCTGCAAGTGAAGAAAGGCTGTGGTGACTTCTTCCAGTTACACATAGAGACACACATGATTTGCACTGAGGGAAGAACAGAGGAACAGAGAATGTTGCTGGTACAATAGGCTCATTTCCTATTCATGGTGACTGAGACAACATTGCAAGGCCATTTGTCACTTAAAAGATTAATTCTTGATACATTTATTAATAAAGTATTGATACCAACCAGTGTTCTTGGCCTTCCCCAATCAATAGAAATTGATAAGAGGCCAGTCAAGAAATTTGGGCAAATCTTTGTTGGGGCTCCTGCTCCTGCAAGAAGGAGCGAAAACAAGTAACAGTTTCCCTTGTTCGCTCCGCAGGGCAGGGGAGGGGGTGCTTGTTCCGTATATGGGGTGGGGGTAGGGGTGTGTCCAGGGGTCAGGCTGGAGGGGTGGCTTAGGTGTTTTGCCCACCCCTTTGGTGGTGTTGAGTGCAGGGACATGCACAGTGTTTGCTCCCGACACCCTGTTTTTGCTCCTGGCTCTTCAGAAGTGGCAGTTGGGGTTTTTTTTTTTTTTTTGGTCTTTTTGTATCTTCTTGCCCAGAATTTGTCCCCAGCTGCGCATGCACACAGTTATGTTTAGTCCCTTATAATTTTTTTGTATTTTGTTTCTCGAGGGGACATTTGTCCAGGTACAAGCACTGCAGCATAGGGTCCCAGGTCCCAGGTCCCAGCCTGTCTCAATATTCCCATTATGACATATAAAGAATGCAATGTACCTTAACTGAACATTTAATGTTGGCTATTGAATTTTTTCGCCCAAAGCCAGAAAGACTTTCTCATAGGTTGATTCAGCTGAGATACCAAAGGGTATGGTTTTGAATTGCTCCAAAGAAAAAACAGATGCAAAATAAGAAAATCATGCAAGCTATGGATGACAAACTATGCAAAGGTGATCTCTGTTAGCAGTTCAGTGTTTCCTTTCCCAGGAATGAAAAGCTCTGCAAAAAAGGTGCCCTTGTGATTAAAAGTGACACTGATTGGGACACTCAGAAAGGTTTCTCTCCAAATTCTGCCATGTTATGATTCTTTCAAATTGTGAGATAACTTGGATAATTCTGGACCATACAGGATCCAAACATGAGTGCTATGTCATACTCGACAATATTGTTACTATTCCACTCTTTCAGATGCCTTGGAGTGATTTAAGTTACACTCACTGAAATACATGCAAATAGCAGAGTAGTGTAAACCACCAATGATCACCCAAAACATGGATCAAATTCAGAACCATTAAAGAAAAATAGAGGAGAATAAGGCGTGTGTTCCCTATTGTCAGGGGCAGTGATTGCCATACTTATATGTAAAAATCAATGGCAAGTCACCATTTTAATTTACTGGGCAACCAGAGGTGACATGATCCTATGCCTTTCCACCATATTAAAAAAGCCAGAGTTTCTCTATTTATTCATTAAAAAAATATTTTGTTGTAGATTTGAAGCACACCCATACTCAGTAAGAAGTAGAGGACTGCCAAGAAGGGGAAATTCTGTACACATATTGGAAATACAGCTAAAGAGTTCTTCAATAAGTATCTCTTCTGTGATCCATTTTAAACAAAATATCATGATCCTTTGTGACAAGATTTCAGGAAAGCTGAATAAACTATCAGAGAATGTAAATCTTTTATGAGGCCTGTGATGGTTAATTTTTTTTTTGTTAAGATTGATTGATTGATTGATTGATTGATATGTTGGGTCTTCGTTTCTGTGCAAGGGCTTTCTCTAGTTGCGGCAAGTGGGGGCCACTCTTCATCGCGGTGCACGGGCATCTCACCATCATGGCCTCTCTTGTTGCGGAGCACAGGCTCCAGACGCACAGGCTCAGTAGTTGTGGCTCACGGGCCTAGTTGCTCCGTGGCATGTGGGATCTTCCCGGACCAGGGCTCGAACACGTGTCCCCTGCATTAGCAGGCAGACTCTCAACCACTGCGCCACCAGGGAAGCCCAATGGTTAATTTTTTATGTCAACTTAACTGGGTCCTGAGGTGCCCAGATATTTGGTCAAACCTTATTCTGGATGTGTCTCTGAGAGTGTTCTGGATGAGATTAACATTTAAGTTGGTAGATTGAGTACAGTACATTGCTCTTCCTAATGTGGGTGGACTTCTTCCAATCAGCTGAAGCATGGATGGAACCAAAAGGCTGGTCCTTCTCTGAGTAAAGAGAATTTCTCCTGCCTGACTGGCTTTGAATTGGAACATCGACTGTTTCCTGCCTTCAGACTTGAACTAAAGCATCAGCTCTTTCTGGGTCCCAAGCCTCCTGGCCTTTGGACTAGAACTGCATCATCAGCTTTCCTGGTTCTCAGGCCTTTAGACTAGAAATGGAACTCACCATAAGTGCTCCTACATCTCCAGCTTGCCAATTCACCTTGAAGATCTTGAGACATTTTAGGCTCCATAAGTGTGTGAGCTGTTCCTCATAATAAATAAATGAATGCATACATACCTAAGTAAACATACACACACACGTACACATATATACATCCTACTGGTTCTGTTTCTCTGAGATCCTGGACTAATGCAATGCCCAAGGTTATTTTTCTTCATGAAATAAAGTTCATGAATTAACTTTACCCTTCCTACATTCCTTCCATTCTTTCTCCAAACAAGAATACATATATTTAGGTTGGTTGTTTGGCCCGAGGAGACCCTAGACTGGAGCCTACCCTGCTCGTTGGTGGGGCTAATGGCGGACTCTGGGAGGGCTCACGCCAAGGAGTACTTCCCAGAACTTCTGCTGCCAGTGTCCTTGTCCTCACGGTGAGCCACAGCCACCCCCACCCCCCGCCTCTGCAGGACACCCTCCAACACTAGCAGGTAACTTAGGATGTGTTCTGGGGAAGGGGAACTCTCTGGCTCCCTCTGGAGGAACAGCTCTCAACCTTCACTTCATAACCCATGTGACAGATGACACTCACCGGCAGGACACACTCTCAAAGATGGAGCCAGGAGGGAAGATGCTCCATATTCCATTCTTCTATTCCAAGACCTGGACGACTGAGGAAATAAGCGGTTCTTCTGTGATGTCAGGACCTGTATGTAACCTTGCAGAAGGCAACCAGGAGAGTCAGCAAGTGGTTAAGAATACACCTGTTAATGTAGGGGACATGGGTTCGAGCCCTGGTCCAGGAAGATCCCATATGCCACGGAGCAACTAAGCCCGTGTGCCACAACTACTGAAGCCCACATGCCTAGAGCCCGTGCTCCACAACAAGAGAAGCCATCACAATGAGAAGCCTGCCCACCGCAACAAAGAGTAGCCGCCGCTAGCCACAACTAGAGAAAGCCCGCACACAGCAACGAAGACCCAATGCAGCCAAAAATTAAAAATAAATAATTAAATAAAATAAATAAATTTTTAAATAAAGAATACATATATTTACATTTATCCCCGAAACATTCACTGATTAGTTAATTGGATTTCTAATGGCTACTTTATCTTTTATGAAATTTCTGTATGCACTTGGATATACTTCTGGGTTTTCTATTCTATTTCATTAATATTCTATTTCATTAATCTATTCATATATCCACACCACTCTCTTTTTAAAATTTGTGGGTTTTTAAAATTGTAGGACCACTCTCTTTTAATTATTGAAATTTTATGAGTTTTAATGTAAGGTGTCTCCCTTCTTCCTTTTATTGTTCCTTTTCCAACTTTCCAACTTCTTTTGTTGTTGTTGTTATTCTTTTCTAAATTGATGTACAATTTATATATAGTGACATGCATAGATCTTAAATGCTCAGCCTGATGAGTCTTAAAGATTTTATACAGCCATGCCCATTTCAACATACAATGTTGTGTTTTGATTTATTTACTTTATTTTGTTTTGGGAAGTGATATCCTTCTGTTGTTGAATTTTCATATCCAAGGATAAAGTATATTTTTCCATGTGACCAAACCACTTTTTGTGTCCTTACATGGAAGGTCACCCACTGAGCATCTGCACTGTTTTGATGGTGTAAGATAAATTTCCATTAAGTCACTAAGCATTTGGAGGTTATTTGTTACAGCAGTTAGCCTATACTAACCAATACAGTTAGACTTCATGTCAGGTGTGGTTGTACTTTACTGTCTTATTGAGTCTGGGTTATATTTGGCTACAAGATCCTGGCACAGTGAAGACTATTAATATTCATGTGTACTATCAGTTAGCATGAGTGAATTTCCACAAAGCACCACTAGGTGTCCTCTACTGATTATTTTCACTGAGCTGCTGAAGGACAGACTGAAACTATTTTTCCCTGTCCATGCATTCCTTTAGCTGTGCTGGCTGAACTCATCAAAATTTGGACCAGGACTCCACCCTCCTGCCGTCATTGCTAAAGCACAGACAGATGCACTGGAAAAATGAGAACTGTTTGTTCTTTATTTCGAAAAACATTGTTAAATAGATCATTCTTCTCAGGAACACAAGTGTAGCCTTTATCACATTACAAAGATTAACCCAGCACCAGAGACTGGTTGATGATTCACCTGAGAGCTGTTTAACGACAGATTTGGAAGAGACAGTTTATTCTCTATACCTCCCTCATCTCCCATCTCTATTCTCTAGCACCATAACACAGCAGAAAAATGGTCCAAACAACATCAAGTTCAGCCTAGAAGAGAAGTAATTACCAAGTGGAGACCTCTTGAAAAGGAGTGACTAAGTCACATCTCTTGACGTTATGTATATGCTTGGAGGGAGACATTGGAACTGGTTGAAAATCATCTCAATTGGCTATTGGTTAAGTCACACTATTTTGCCTGACTTCAATATTCCTATTTGGATAAGAAGAGAATAAGTATTAATTAAGACAAGGAGACCAGATCAAAGGCTATTGAGGTAGAATAGATAAGAATCAATGGTATCTGGAACTCAGACAGTGGTCATGGGCACAGACAAAGGGAGATGGATTCGAAAGGTATAAAAGAAATAAAACGTACAAAATTTGGCAGCCATTTCATGTTTTGGGTGAAAGAGAGGGAGATGTCTAGAAGATCCAGAGTTCCAGAGTCAAGGCAACTGGACATGATGGTGCCTCTTCCTGAGGTAGGAAAAACTGAAGAAGGAAAAGAATTGTGGTACAATGAATATGTTTTCACTTTTTAACATGTTAATTTTGATGTATCTGATGGAGGTCCAAGTGAAAATATCAAATAGACTAAAATCATTCTGAAGAAGAGTTTTGGTTAATGAAGAAAGAGTAGCAGCAGCATTTTTACTCTTCTCCACTCCCTCAGACCCCACCAAAAACAAACAAAAAAATTAGAGGGAAAATAATCTATCTTCAATGAAACATGGAAAAGGATACAACCACAAGCCACAAACAGGGGGCAAATCTGCCAAATACTTGATGTCTAGACTAAGATGAGAGAAAAGAGCTCAGAAAGCCAAACCTTGCTTCCTAGTATCTAGACCAGGATAACTAATTTCATGTCACCAACACCCTAAAAACTCCTTTGATAGCATGTTGAGCTCTATGAGTATAAGGAATGTTAAAAAACAAAAAAGAAAATTAAAAAAAGAAACAACAGACCCAAAATGGAGTCACTTGTGCTAAACCCCATGACAGTGAAATGAAGACTTAGTACCTAACTATCTGCAGTTTCAGCCTTCCCCAGGAGTGGAATTTTAAACCAGTCTGCCAGGAATTTCCTGGTAAACACTAGTTGATGAGACCCGTGACTTGAGGAAAGGTGACCTTGCCTAAAACAATTTTTTCATTTGCTAATAACCTCCTTGTCACACCCTGTTTCTGCTTATAAAATCCTCCCATTTTGTATAGCTCCTCAGAGCACATTTCTACTTGCTAGATGGAATGCTGCCTGAGTCATGAATCACTAAATAAAGCCAATTACATTCCAAGTTTACTCAATTGAATTTTGTTTTTTAACAGGAGTCCATAAGAAAGGAGGTATACCCTTACAGAGATCCAGGAGGACATCTCAGAATGCAGGGAAGGTGCAGTAGGACAAATCATGCTGACCCACCATGTGGGTGCCGTGAGGGGTGAGGGAAGGGTAGATGTGTGTGTGGGGGGGGGGTGTTTTGTGTGTGAGAGAGAACAGAACAGAACAGAAGGGGAAGGGAGGGGATGGGAAGGGAGGGAAGGGAAAAGATTCACAATATACTGTTATAGCTAAGGGGGGCCTCTGGAGGTGAAGTGGGGTGAAAGAGGGAGAGGAAGCTGTTATAACCACACTGCAACAGAGCTTGTGGCTTAAAAGAATTTGCTGGAATCCTCAACCACTCCTAACCACAGTATTTATTATTCTAATAATTAAATAATTAATTATAAGTGGCTGGTTTCCATTTGAAGATGGGTAAGAAGGCAGCATGGGCTAATACATAAAAACTTTGCCAAAGAGAGAGAGAGAGGGGGAGAGAGAAAGAGAGAGAGAGAGAGAAGGGGGAGGCACATAAGCAAAAAACAAATAAAGAGCATACTCCACCCAAAGGAAATAGAAGAATTACCCAAGAAACTAGATAAAGAGTAGTTCTCCACATGCTATAGAAACACTGTGATCTCTGTTTAGAAAAGACAACATGAATGAGATAGTATTTGTCATAGATATTTGCTGGTTTTGCTTCCTGGCATCTACTTCCCCTTCTTTTAATAATAGTATCCACCTAGCCCTCATGCAACCAAAGTGCTTTGAAAGAAAAATGACCCCACCTTCATATCTAGGGATAATAGTTCAGCCGTAGTGATTGGTTCAGGAATGGACCTGTGACCTAAATTGGTCAACTCACAATGAAGCTATTATTTATGTGCAACATTTAAGTTTAAAAAAAGCTTTTTACTGTTTTATTTCCATGTGAATAAAAAACAAAGTTCTGAAAGCTGCTGGTAGCCATCTTATTACCATAAGGGGAGCTCTTGCCTAAGGATGGAGCCAACACCAACAAAGCTGATTTGGGGAGTTGAGAGAGAGAGGGAAAGAGGGAAAGAAAGAAATTCTGTCCTGAGCATGTAGTTTTAATCCTCGATAGTCTCATTCCCTGGTCTCTTCAAGATCCAACCAATTTTTTTGTTATAATTTAAGCCATTCGAGTCAGTTATTATTACCTGTTTAGAAACATTTCTAATTGACGCACAGGAGATCAAGAAAAGATCATTAATAGTAATAGATAACATTTATTGATTGCTTGTTTTGTGCCAGGCACAATACTAAGCATTTTATGTGAAGTGTCTCATATAAACATCAGAGAAGGCCTACCTAATAGGTACTATTATTATCTCCACTTTATAAATGAGATAACTGAGTGACCCAGATGAGATAAATAATGTTCTCAAAGTCACAGAGCTAGTGACAAATTGAGGAATAATTTAAACCAAGTGAATCTAGCTCCAAAGCTATACTTAAACAGCAGCTAGAGTTCCTTCTGCAAAAGATCATTTAGACAATGTAAGAACATAAATTAAGTAGATATAAATAAAGTGGAGCATAGTAAACTATGTAAGTCTTTTTCTGTTCCATTTCTTTGTTCTGCCTCTTCTTGAAGTGTGCTAATATGGAAGTTGGATCTCCTTATCATCTTCCATACTTTTCATGTTTTTTATAAAAATGTTTATATTCTTGTTCTTTTCCAATTAATTTTGTGAGGTTTCTTCTTTCAGTAGGTTTATTAAAATTTTGGTTGCTCTTTAATGTTTTCTGTTTATTTCTTCCTTTTCTTTCTTTTCATCTCTTCTTTTTATTTACAGATGACATGATCACCCATGTACAAAAATGCTAAGAAACCTGTGAAAAAGCTACTAGAATTAATAAGTGAGTTTACTAAAGTCAAGGGATACAAAGTTCATATGCATAAACCAATTGTTTTTCTATATACTGGAAATCAACATTTGGAAATTGAAATTTGAAAAGCAATATCATTTGCAACATCATCAAACATATAAAATAGAAATAAATTACAGAAAATACCGTTGAGCCTTGAACGACATGTGTTTAAACTGTGTGGATCCACTTATACATGGACTTTAAATAAATAAGTACTACAGTACTACATGATCCATGGTTGGTTGAAGCCATGGAGGCAGAACTGAGGATATGGAGGGCCAACTGTTAAGTTATACATGGATTTTCTACTGTGGAGAGTGGGGTCGGGGGCAACATCCCTAAGCCCCCCCATTGTTCAAGGGTCAATTGTATGCGTAAGACTTGTACACGGAAGACTAGCATTGCTGACAGGAATTAAAGAAGCCTTTAAAAATGTAAAGATATGCTATATACATAGATTAGAGGATTCAATAATGTAAATAAATCAGTTCTTCCTAAATTAGTCTATAGACGTAACAGAATTCCAAACAAAATTTCCAAGGGCTTTTTTATTGAAATTACCAAAAAAAAATTGGAAGACTTACATGAACTAACTTTAATATTTACCATAAAGCTACAGTAAATAACACAGTGATATCCTGCCATAGAGATATAAATCATGAAACACAGCAGAGAGTCCAAAAATAAAACCACGTGTATATAATAAATGGATTTTCAACAAAAGTGTCAAGGAATTCAATGAGGAAAAGAATAATCTTTTCAACAGATTAAGAATGATTGATATACATATATAATCAAATGAACCTCAACCCTAACCTTGCACCAAACACAAAAATCAATTTGAATTAGATCACACAACTTATGTAAGAATTAGTACTATAAAACTTCTAGAAGAAAACACAGGGGCAAAAAGTCTTTATGAACTTGGAATAGGCCAGATCACCAATCTTGAAATGGATTTCTTAAATAAACCATACACACACACACACACACACACAAATTTTTTAAAAATTGACTAAATAGACATTTCCCTAAAGCAGATATACAGATTGCCAACAAACATATGAAATAATGCTCAACATCACTAATCATTAGAGAAATGCAAATCAAAACTACAATGAGGTATCACCTCACACCAGTCAGAATGGCCATCATCAAAAAATCTACAAACAATAAATGCTGGAGAGGGTGTGGAGAAAAGGGAACCCTCTTGCATTGTGTGGTGGGAATGTAATTTGATACAGCCACTATGGAGAACAGTATGGAGGTTCCTTAAAGAACTAAAAATAGAACTATCATACGACCCAGCAGTCCCACTACTGGGCATATACCCTGAGAAAACCATAACTCAAAAAGAGTCATGTACCACAATGTTCATTGCAGCTCTATTTACAATAGCCAGGACATGGAAGCAACCTAAGTGTCCATCGACAGATGAATGGATAAAGAAGATGTGGCACATATATACAATGGAATATTACTCAGCCATAAAAAGAAACGAAATTGAGTTATTTGTAGTGAGGTGGATGGACCTAGAGTCTGTCATACAGAGTGAAGTAAGTCAGAAAGAGAAAAACAAATACCATATGCTAACACATTTATATGGAATCTAAAAAAAAAAAAGGTTCTGAAGAACCTAAGGGCAGGACAGGAATAAAGACACAGCTGTAGAGAATGGACTTGAGGACACAGGGAGGGGGAAAGGTAAGCTGGGACGAAGTGAAAGAGTGGCATGGACTTATATATACTACCAAATGTAAAATAGATAGCTAGTGGGAAGCAGCCGCATAGCACAGGGAGATCAGCTCAGTGCTTTGTGATCACCTAGAGGGGTAGGATAGGGAGGGTGGGAGGGAGACGCAAGAGGGAGGAGATATGGGGATATATGTATATGTATAGCTGATTCACTTTGTTATAAAGCAGAAACTAACACACCATTGTAAAGCAATTATACTCCAATACAGATGTTAAAAAAATTGATAAAATGTACTTTATTTAAATTAAAATGTGTGCCCTTCAAATAATATTACAACAATGGAGAGACAGCCCCAGATTTGGAGAAAATACTGCAGTTCATTTATATGAAAATGGACTAGTATACAGAAAATATAAAAAACCCTTATTTCTCAATAATAAAGACAAACAAATTAAGTTGTGATAGGCAAATATTTTAAAAGACATTTCAGCAAAGACATAGAGATGTAGCAGATAAGTACCTGTGGAAAAACTCAGCATCATATTTAGGGAAATTCAAATTAAAACCCCAATGAGATATCACTACATATCCACGAAAATGTCAAAAATAAATAGATTGACAACACCAAGCATTGGCAAGAATGATAAAGACACTTTAAAAAACTGCTTGGAAGCTTTCTAAAGTGTATACATGCAACTCCAATAAATCACAGAAATTGATACCTAAATATTTACCCAGAGGAAAAAAAATGGACATGTCCACAAAATGTACATGGCAACATGGAGAAAAAAATTTGGAAATAACCCAAATATCAATCAACTAGTAAATGGATAAGCAAAGTGTGGTATATTCATAAAATGAAACTCCACAATAAAAAGAAATGTACTACTATATGCACAATAACATGGATGAGTGAATCGCAAAAGCCTTATGCTCAATGAAAGAAACCAGACATAAAAGACTGCATACTGTATGATTCCACTTATATGAAATGGTGAAAAGCAAATCTAGAGTGACAGAAAACAGATCGTTGATTGCCAGGGACCTGGAATGAGGGAGGGAGATTTACTACAAAAGGGCATAAGAAAACTTGTGGGCAAAAGAAATGTTCTATACATTGTGATTAGTTGTAGTTGTCATTACACAGGTGTATTTGTTAAAATTCATCAAATTTGACATTAAAAATCACAGGATTTTATTGTATTTAAATTATAAGTAATAAGGTTGATTTTTTTAATTGAAAAGGCTCTCATCTGTATATCATAAACATTAAACATGTAAAAATGCTGATTATTTTAAATGACTATTGGAATCTCCAAACAAAGGAAATCTTGTGTAAAAAAAAAAAAGTCATATGAGAGTGGAGATCAAGATGATAGAGTAGGAGGATGCTGAGCTCAACATCCCCATGAACACATCAAAAATACAACTACATGTGGAGCAACTCTCACTGAAAAAAACCTGGAGACCAGCAGAAAGCCTCTTCTACAACCAAGGCTGTAAAGAAAGATCCACACAGAGACTGATAGGAAGGGAAGAGAAGTGATCTGCTAAGGATTTGCACCTTTAGCATGGGACACAGAAGAAGAGGGGTATTTCATGGGCTCAGCAATCTTCCCAGGGGAGTAAGGCATTTGAACCACATATTGGGCACACTGGCCCTGGGGTCTGACCTGGCAATAAGTACATACCTATCAATAATCACTTTAAATGTCAATGGACTAAATGTTCCAAACAAAAGGCACAGGGTAGCTGAATGGAGAAAAAATAAGACCTATTTTTATGCTGCCTACAAGAGATTTACTTCAGAGCTAGAGACACAGACTAAAAGAGAAAGGATGGAAAAAGGCATTCCATGCAAATGACAACAACAAGAAAGCAGGTGTATCTATACTCAGACAAATATTATAAAATAAAATCTATAACAAAAGATAAAGAAGCACATTATATAATGATAAAGAGATGAATATAGGAAGAAGATAAAACATTTATAAACATATACACCCCTAAAATAGGATCACCTACATATATTAACCAAATATTAACAGACATAATGGGAGAAATTGATGATAATACAATAATAGCAGGCAACGTTAATACCCCACTTACATCAAAGGACAGATCACCCAGAGAGAAAATCAATAAGGAAACAGTGGCATTAAATGACACATTAGACCTGCTGAACTTAATAGAGACCCACAAGACATTCCATTCAACACAGCAGAGAAAAAAACAAATTCACAGAAAGATAGACAAGATGAAAAGGCAGAGGGCTATGTACCAGATGAAGGAACAAGATAAAACCCCAGAAAAACAACTAAATGAAATGGAGATAGGCAATCTTTTAGAAAAAGAATTCAGAATAATGAAGAATAGTGAAGATGATCCAGGACCTCGGAAAAAGCATGGAGGCAAAGATCGAGAAGATGCAACAAATGTTTAACAAAGATCTAGAAGAATTAAAGAACAAACAAAAAGAGATGAACAATATAATAACTGAAACGAAAAATACACTAGAAGGAATCAAGAGCAGAATAACTGAGGCAGAAGAACGGATAAGTGACCTGGAAGGCAGAATGGTGGAATTCACTGCTGTGGAACAGAATAAAGAGAAAAGAATGAAAAGAAATGAAGACAGACTAAGATACCTCTGGGACAACATTAAACACAACAATATTCGCATTATAGGGTTCCCAGAAGGAGAAGAGAGAGAGAAAGGACCCGAGAAAATATTTGAAGAGATTAGAGTCAAAAACTTCCCTAACATGGGAAAGGAAAGAGCCACCCAAGTCCAGGAAGTGCAGAGAGTCCCATAGAGGAAAAACCCAAGGAGAAACATGCCTAGACATGTAGTAATCAAATTGGCAAAAATTAAAGACAAAGAAAAATTATGGAAAGCAGGAAGGGAAAAATGACAAATAACATACAAGGGAACTCCCATAAGGTTAACAGCTGATTTCTCAGCAGAAACTCTACAAGCCAGAAAGGAGTGGCAGGACATATTTAAAGTGATGAAAGGGAAGAACCTACAAACAAGATTACTCTACCCAGCAAGGATCTCATTCAGATTCGATGGAGAAATCAAAAACTTTACAGACAAGCAAAAGCTAAAAGAATTCAGCATGACCAAACCAGCTCTACAGCAAATGCTACAGGAACTTCTCTAAGTGGGAGACACAAGAGAAGAAAAGGACCTACAAAAAAAAAAACCCAAAGCAATTAAGAAAATGGTCATAGGAACATACATATCGATAATTACCTTAAATGTGAATGGATTAAATGCTCCAACCAAAAGACACAGGCTTGCTGAATGTATACAAAAACAAGACCCATATATATGCTGTCTGCAAGAGAACCACTTCAGACCTAAGGACACATACAGACTGAAAGTGAGTCTGGAAAAAGATGTTCCATACAAATGGAAATCAAAAGAAGGCTGGAGTGCAAATACTCATATCCAATAAAATAGACTTTAAAATAAAGAATGTTACAAGAGACAAGGAAGGACACTACGCAATGCTCAAGGGATCAATCCAAGAAGAAGATATAACAATTATAAATATTTGTGCACCCAACATAGGAGCACTTCAATGCATAAGGCAACTGCTAACAGCTATAAAAGAGGAAATTGACAGTAACACAAAAATAGTGGGGGACTTTAAAACCTCACTTACACCAATGGACAGATCATCCAAGCAGAAAATTAATAAGGAAACACAAGCTGTAAATGACACAATAGACCAGATAGATTTAACTCATATTTGTAGGGCATTCCATCCCAAAACAGTGGATTACACTTTCTTCTCAAGTGTGCACGGAACGTTCTCCAGGATAGATCACATCTTGGGTCACAAATCAAGCCTCAGTAAATTTAAGAAAATTGAAATCATATCAAGCATCTTTTCTGACCACAACACTATGAGATTAGAAATCAATTACAGGGAAAAAAACGTAAATAACACAAACATATGGAGGCTAAACAATACGTTACTAAATAACTAAGAGATGTCTGAAGAAATCAAAGAGGAAATCTAAAAACACCTAGAGACAGATGACAATGAAAACACAATGATCCAAAACCTATGGGATGCAGCAAAAGCAGTTCTAAGAGGGAAGTTTATAGCTATACAAGCCTACCTCAAAAAACAAGAAAAATCTCAAATAAACAACCTAACGTTACACCTAAAGGAACTAGAGAAAGAAGAACAAACAAAACCCAAAGTTAGCAGATGGAAAGAAATCATAAAGATGAGAGCAGAAATAAATGAAATAGAAACAAGGAAAACAATAGCAAAGATCAATAAAACTAAAAGCTTGTTCTTGGAGAAGATAAACAAAATTGATACACCATTAGCCAGACTCATTAAGAAAAAGAGGGAGAGGACTCAAATCAATAAAATAAGAAATGAAAACGGAGAAGTTACAACAGACATGACAGAAATACAAAGCATCCTAAGAGACTACTACAAGCAACTCTATGCTAACAAAATGGACAATCTGGAAGAAATGGACAAATTCTTAGAAAGGTATAACCTTCCAAGACTGAACCAGGAAGAAAGAGAAAATATGAACAGACCAATCACAGTAATGAAATTGAAACTGTGATTTTAAAACTTCCAACAAACAAAAGTCCAGGACCAGATGGCTTCACAGGTGAATTCTATCAAACATTTAGAGAAGAGCTAACACCCATCCTTCTCAAACTCTTCCAAAAAATCGCAGAGGAAGGAAAACTCCCAAACTCATTCTAGGAGGCCACCATCACCCTGATACCAAAACCAGACAAAGATACTACAAAAAAAAAAAAAAAATTACAGACCAATATCACTAATGAATATAGATGCAAAAATCCTCAACAAAATACTAGAAAACAGAATCCAACAACACATTAAAAGGATCATATACCATGGTCAAGTGGGATTTATCCCAGAGATGCAAGGATTCTTCAGCATATGCTAATAAATCAATGTGATACACCATATTGACAAATTGAAGAATAAAAACCATATGATCAACTCAATAGATGCAGAAAAGGCGTTTGACAAAATTCAACACCCATTTATGATAAAAACTCTTCAGTAAGTGGGCATAGAGGGAACCTACTTCAATATAATAAAAGCCATATATGACAAACCAACAGCAAACATCATTCTCAATGATGAAAAACTGAAAGCATTTCCTCTAAGATCAGGAACAAGACAAGGATGTCCACTCTCACGACTATTATTCAAAATAGTTTTGGAAGTCCTAGCCACGGCAATCAGAGAAGAAAAAGAAATAAAAGGAATACAAATTGGAAAAGAAGAAGTAAAACTGTCACTGTTTGCAGATGACATGATACTATACATAGAGAATCCTAAAACTGCCACCAGAAAACTGCTAGAGCTCCTCAATGAATTTGGTAAAGTTGCAGGATACAAAATTAATGCACAGAAATCTCTTGCATTCCTATACACTAACGATGAAAAATCTGAAAGAGAAATTAAGGAAACACTCCAATTTATCACTGCAACAAAAAGAATAAAATACCTAGGAATAAACCTACCAAAGGAGACAAAAGACCTGCATGCAAAAAACTACAAGACACTGATGAAAGAAATCAAAGACGATACAAACAGATGGAGAGATATACCATGTTCTTGGATTGGAAGAATCATCATTGTGAAAATGACTATACTACCCAAAGGAATCTATAGATTCAATGCAATCCCTATCAAACTACGAACGGCATTTTTCACAGAACTAGAGCAAAAAAATTTTAAATTTTTATGGAAACACAAAGGACCCCAAATAGTCAAAGCAATCTTGAGAAAGAAAAATGGAGCTGGAGGAATTAGGCTCCCAGACTTCAGACTATAATACAAAGCTACAATAATCAATACAGTATGGTACTGCCACAAAAACAGAAATATAGATCAGTGGAACAAGATAGAAAGCCCAGAGATAAACCCATACACATATGGTCACCTTATCTTTGACAAAGTAGGCAAGAATATACAATGGAGAAAAGACAGCCTCTTCAATAATTGGTGCTGGGAAAACTGGACAGCTACATGTAAAAGAATGAAATTAGAACACTCCCTAACACCATACACAAAAATAAACTGAAAATGAAGTAAATGTAAGGCCAGACACTATCAAACTCTTAGAGGAAAACATAGGCAGAACACTCTATGACATAAATCACAGCAAGATCCTTTTTGACCCACCTCCTAGAGAAATGGAAATAAAAATAAAAATAAACAAATGGGACCTAATGAAACTTAAAAGTTTTGCACAGCAAAGGAAAATATAAACAAGATGAAAAGACAATGCTCTGAATGGGAGAAAATATTTGCAAATAAAGCAACTGACAAAGATTAATCTCCAAAATATACAAGCAGTTCATGCAGCTCAATATCAAAAAAACAAACAACCCAATCCAAAAATGCGCAGAAGACCTAAATAGACATTTCTCCAAAGAAGATATACAGATTGCCAACAAACACATGAAAGAATGCTCAACATCACTAATCATTAGAGAAATGCAAATCAAAACTACAAAATTCACACCAGTCAGAATGGCCATCATCAAAAAATCTAGAAACAATAAATGCTTGAGAGGGTGTGGAGAAAAGGGAACCCTGTTGCACTGTTGGTGGGAATGTAAATTGATACAGTCACTATGGAGAACAGTATGGAGGTTGCCTAATAAACTAAAAATAGAACTACCGTATGACCCAGCAATCCCACTACTGGGCATATACCCTGAGAAAACCATAATTCAAAAAGAGACATATACCACAGTGTTCATTGCAGCTCTATTTACAATAGCCAGGACATGGAAGCAACCTAAGTGTCTATCGACAGATGAATGGATAAAGAAAATGTGGCACATATACACAATGCAATGTTACTCAGCCATAAAAAGAAACAAAATTGAGTTATTTGTAGTGAGGTGCATAGACCTAGAGTCTGTCATACAGAGTGAAGTAAGTCTGAAAGAGAAAAACAAATACCATATGCTAACACATATATATGGAATCTAAAACAAACAAAAAAATATGGTTCTGATGAACCTAGGGGCAGGACAGGAATAAAGACACATACATAGAAAATCGACTTGAGGACATGGGGTGGCAGAGGAGGGGAAGCTGGGACAAAGTGAGAGAGTAGCACTGACATATATACACTACCAGTCGTGAAATAGATAGCTAGTGGGAAGCAGCTGCATAGCACAGGGAGATCAGCTCAGTGCTTTGTGACCACTTAGAGGAGTGGGATAGGGAAAGTGGGTTGGAGGAGGCTTAAGAGGCAGGGGATACGGGGATATATGTATACATATAGCTGATTCACTTTGTTACACAGCAGAAACTAACACAACATTGTAAAGCAATTATACTCCAATAAAGATGTTTAAAAAATAAAAAATAAAATAAAAATAACATGTCTTTTTTGACCACCACAGCATGAAACTAGAATTACAAGAAAAAGAACTGAAAAAATGCAAACATGGAGACTAAACAACATAGTACAAAAAAACCAAACAAACAAAAAAACAATGGGTCAACAAAGAAATGAAAGAGGAAATTTTAAAATGCCTTGAGACGAATGAAGAAAAACATAACTTTCCAAAATCTGTGGGATGCAACAAAATCAAGGAAGATTGTAAGAGGGAAGTTTATAGTAATACAGGCCTACCTCAAAAAACAAGAAAAAACACTGCATATAAACAACCTAACTTTTAATATAAAGGAATTAAGAAAAGAAGAACAAAAAGTTCAAAGTGAGCAGAAGGGAGGAAATAAGAAAGGTCAGAGTGGAAATAAAATAGAAACCAAAACAACAATAACCATAGAAAAGATCAATGGAACCAAGAGCTGAGTTTTTGAAAAGTTATGTAAAAATGAAAAATCTTCAGTTGGATGCTTAAAGAAAAGAAGAAAAAGGGCCCAAATAAATAAAATAAGAAATGAAGGAGTAAAAATAACAACCAGTATAACAGAAATACAAACATAATACTATGAATAGTTATGTGCCAACAAATTGGACAACCTAGATGAAATGGATAAATTCCTAGAAATATACAGTCTTTCAAGACTGAATCAGATAGGATATCTGAACAGACCACTTACTTGTATTGAAATTGAATCAGTAATCAATAAACTCCCCCAACACAAAAGTCCATGGCCTGATGGCTTCACAGGGGAATTCTACCAAACATTTAAAGAAGAATTAATACTTATCCTTCTCATAAATATTCCAAAACAATTGAAGAGGAAAGAATACTAATCCTATGAGGCCAGCATTACCTGGATACCAAAACCAGAATAAGACACTATAAAAAAAGAAAATTATAGGCCAATAACACTGACAAACATAGATGCAAAAATCCTCAATAAAATATTAGCAAACTGATCTCACCAATACATAAAAAGAATTATACAACCTGATCAAGTGGTATTTATTCCAAGGGTACAAGGATGGTTCAGGGACTTCTCTGGTGGTGCAATGGTTAAGAATCTACCTGCCAATGCAGGGGACATGGGTTTGATCCCTGGCCTGGAAAGATCCCATATGCCACAGAGCAACTAAGCCAGTGCACCACAACTACTGAGCCTGTGCTCTAGAGCCCGTGAGCCACAACTACTGAGCCTGTGTGCCAAAATTACTGAAGCCCACACAACCTAGAGCCTGTGAGCCACAACTACTGAGTCCAGTCACCACAACTACTGAAGCCTGTGCACTCTAGGGCCCGCATGCTGCAACTACTGAGCCCACGTGCTGCAACTACTGAAGCCTGTGTGCCTAGAGCCTGGGTTCCACAACAAGAGAAGCCACCGCAATGAGAAGCCCATGCGCCGCAACAAAGAGTAGCCCCTGCTAGCCACAACTAGAGAAAACCCCTGCTCCCAGCAACGAAGACCCAATGCAGCCAAAAAAAAAAAAGGATGGTTCAATATCCACAAATCAATCAATGTTATACACCACATTATCAAAACAAAGGATAAACATCACATAATCATCTCAATAGATGCAAAAAAGCATTTGACAAAATTCAACATCCATTCATGATAAAAACTCTCAAAGAGTTGGTATAGAGGGAATATACCTCAAAATAATAATGGCATTTTATGATCAATCTACAGCTAGCATTATACTCAATGGTGAAAAGCTAAAAACTTTTTTTCTAAGGTCAGGCACAAGACAAGGATGCGCATTCTTATCACTTCTATTTAAAATAGCATTGGAAATCCTAGCCACAGCAATCAGACAAGTTAAATAAATAAATACATCCAGCTTAGAAGGGAAGAAGTAAAATTGTCACTATTTATAGATAACATGATACTATATATAGAAAACCCTAGATTTTCCACCAAAAACTATTAGAACTAATAAATGTATTCAGTAAAATTGAAGGATACAAGATTAATTTACAGAAATCTGTTGCATTACTATACACTAATAATGAAATATCACAAATAGAAATCAAAAAAAATCCCTTTTAAAACTGAATCAAAAAGAATAAAATACCTAGGAATAAATTTAACCAAGGAGTGAAAGACCTGTATGCTTAAAACTGTGAGACATTGATGAAGGAAGCTGAAGATGATAAAATAAATGGAAAGATATCCTGTGTTCATGAATTGGAAGAATTAATATTGTTAAAATGCCCATACCAGCCAAAGCAATCTAATGTAATCTTTATCAAATACCCATGACATTTCTCATAAAACTAGAAAAAATAATTCTAAAATTTATATGGCACAACAAAAGATCCCAAATAGCCATAACAATATTGAGAAAAAAGAACAAAGCTAAAGGTATCACACTCCCTGACTTCAGACTATATTACAAAAGTACAGCAATCAAAACAATATGGTACAGGCACAAAATCAGACACATAGATCAATAGATCAATGGAACAGAATAGAGAGCCCAGAAATAAACCAACACATGTATGATAATTAACCTATAACAAAAAAGGCAAGAATATGCAATGGGTAAAGGACAGGCTCTTCAATAGTAGTGCTGGGAAAACTGGACTGTTACTTGTAAAGGAATGAAAGTTGAACATTTTCTCACACTATTTTAAAAACAAGCTCAAAAAAAAAAAAAAAAACAAGCTCAAAACTGGACTAAAGATTTAGGAGTGAGACCTGAAACTGTAAAACTCCCAAAAGCAAACCTAGGTAGTATGCTCTTTGACATTGGTCTTAGGAATATTGTATTGGATCTGTCTCCTCAGGCAAGAAACAAAAGCAAAAACAAACAAATGGGACCTAATAAATCTTAAAATCTTTTGCATGGAGAAGGAAACCATCAACAAAATGAAAAGGCAACTTACTGAACGGGAGAAGATATTTGCAAACAATATGTTTGATAAGGGGTTAATATCAAAAATATATAAAGAACTCATACAACTCAATATCAAATAAAAAAACCCAAAAAAACAAAAACAAGCAACCCAATTAAAAAGTGGGCAGAGGACCTGAATAGGCATTTTCGAAATAAAACATACAGATGGCCAACAGGCACATGAAAAGATACTCAACATCACTAATCATTAGAAGAATGAAAATCAAAATCATGAGATATCACCTGACACCTGTAAGGATGGCTATTATCAAAGAGTCAAAAGATGACAACTGTTGGAAAAGTTGTAGAGAATGGAATTCTTGTATACTGTTAGTGGGAATATAAATTGCTACAGTCACTATGGAAAACAGTATGGAGTTTCCTCAAGAAGTTAAAAATAGGACTAGCATATGATTCAGCAATCCCACTCCTGGGTATAGATCTGAAGGAAATAAAACCACTGTCTCAAAGACATATCTTCACTCTCCTGTTCGTTGCAGCATTATTCACAGTAGCCAAGATATGGGAAACAACCTATGTGTCAGTTGACTGATGAAAGGAAAAAGAAAATGTAGTATATGTACATTAAGGAATACGATTCAGCCTTAAAAAGTAGGAAGTCCTGCCATTTGGGTCAACATGAAAGAACCCAGACCATTTTGCAAGTGAAATAAACCAAACACAGAAAAACAAGTACTCCTATGGTATCATATTTATATGGAAAAAAAGAAGGTCAAACTTATAGAAACAGAGAGGAGAATGATCATTGCCAGGGGCTGGGGGATTTGGGACACAGGGAGAGACTGGTCAAAGGGTACAAACTTTCAGTAATAAGATGAATAAAGTCTTAGAATGTAATGTATAACATGGTGACTATAGTTTATAATACTGTATTGTACAACTGAAATTTGTTAAGAGAGTAGAATTGTATTCTCATAAAAAAAAGAGTTAAATATGTGATGAATTAACATAATTAACTTGATGGTGGGAATCCTTTCACAATGTATATGTATATTAAATCATCACATTGTACACTTTAAGTATATTAAAATTTTATTTGTCAATTAAATCTCAGTAAAGCTGGGGGTAAAAAAGAAATAACACATTTGCTTCTCACAATGATCCTCTTAGGTAAATATTGCTATAAACTTTCTCCAGGCGAAGAACCTGAGGCTTAAAGGATGTTAAGCAATTTGTTTGAGATCAGTAGACAGTGGCAGAGTGGAGATTAGAAGCAGGGTCTAATTTCAAAGTTCACGCCCTGAATCATTACAGGATTTGTAAATATCTCCATTATGGTCTGTATTACAACATTACAACTTCTTGTACATGAATTTTTGTTTTAAAGTTAAAAGACATGATAATGAACAAAAAACAATGTATGGTTTTCTCTAGTCCTAAAATTTACATGCCCCTTTCCTTGCTCAGCATTAGTTCAATCTTATGCCTAACATTCTCTTCTATCCTGCCTGGATCCCCCTAACTTGGTGAGGGAAAGTAGAGTACATATGGGTATACAAATTTATCTTTTAACCAGAGACAGAGATCATAGAACAAACAGACTTCATGGTTCTGACTTACCTATCACAAGCTCCAGGATCTTGGTTAACTAAAGCATGGAGTTATTTGTCTCTCTATCTGTATGAAACCACTAAATATGTGTGTCTAACTAGTGCTATCACTGACCTGTTGACCAAGGTGATACCTACAAACCTTACTCAACTTTTTCTCCCACAAACTTCTCCTTAAGGATGCCTTTGTAAAATGCCTAGACACCAAACATCCTTATTTAGGCTGTGCCAGTGCATAAAATCTGCCAGTGCAGATTTCCACATGGAAATTTGGGCAATCCCTAGATACGTGTTTAAAGTAAGAAAAATACATGATTTCTTTAAATTAATGGACTTTATTTTTTGAGCAATTTTAGGTTTGAAGAAAAAAATCAGCAAAAAATAAGAGTTCCCATTTACTTCTCACCTCCCTCTAACTTTCTTGTATTAGTGTGGTACATTAGTTACAATTGATGAGCCTATATTGATACAGGCATACTTCATTTTATTGCACTTCACTCTATTGTGCTTCACAGATACTGTGTTTTTTTATAAGTTGAAGGTTTGTGGCAACCTTGCATTAAGTGAGTCTGTTGACTCCATTTTTTCCATTAGCATTTGTTCACTTTGTGTCTCTGTGTCACATTTTGGTAATTCTCACAGTATTTCCAACTTTTTAATTATTATTATGTTTGTTATAATCTGTGACCAGTGATCGTTGATGTTACTATTGTAACTGTTCAGGGGGCCATGAATTGCATCCATATAAGACAGTGAACTTAACCGATAAATGTGTGTGTTCTGACTGCTCCACTGACCAACCATTCTCTGTCCCTTTCCCTCTCCTCAGGCCTCCCTATTCCTTGAGACACAACAATATTGAAATTAGGCCAGTTAATAACCCTACAATGACCTCTAAATATTAAAGTGAAAGGAAGAATCACATGTCTCTCACTTTAAATCAAAAGCTAGAAATGATTAAGCTCAGTGAGGAAGGCATGCCTAAAGCCAAGATAGGCCGAAAACTAGGTCTCTTGCACCAAACAGTTAGCTAAGTTATAAATGCAAAGGAAAAGTTCTTAAAGGAGATTAAAGTTGCTACTCCAGTGAACACATGAATGATAAGAAAGAGAAACAGCCTTATGGTTGATATGGAGAAAGTTTTAGTGGTCTGGATAGAAGAGCAAACCAGCAGCAGCATTCCCTTCAGCCAAAGCCTCATCCAGAGCATGGCCCTAACTCTCTTCAATTCTATCAAGGTGGAGAGAGGTGAGGAAGCTGCAGAAGAAAAGTTGGAAGCTAGCAGAGTTTGATTCACAAAGCTTAAGAAAAGAAACCATCTCCATAACACAACCGTGCAAGATGAAAGAGCAAGTGCTGATGTAGAGGCTGCAGCAAGTTACCCAGAAGATCTAACTCAGATAATTCATGAAGGTGGCTACACGAAACAACAGATTTTCAATGTAAATGAAACAACGTTCTATTGGAAGAAGATGCCATCTAAGACTTTCATAGCTAGAGAGGGGAAGTCAATGCCTGACTTCAAAGCTTCAAAGGACAAGCTGACTCTCTTGTTAGGGGCTAAAGCAGCTGGTGACTTTAAGTTGAAGCCAGTGTTCATTTACCATTCTGAAAATCCTAGGACCCTTCAGAATTATGCTTAATCTATGTGCCTGTGCTCTATAAAGGGAACATCAAAGCCTAGATGATAGCACATCTATTTACAACAAGGATTACTGAATATTTTAAGCCCACTGCTCAGAAAAAAAGATTCCTTTCAAAATAGTACTGCTCACTGACAATGCACCTGGTCACACAAGAGCTCTGATGGGGGTGTAAAATGAGATTCATGCTGTTTTCATGCCTGCTAATGCAACATCTATTCTGAAGCTAATGGATTGAGGAATAATTTTGGCTTTAAAATCTTATTCTTTAAGAAATATATTTCATAAAGCTAAAGCTGCCATAGATAGGGATTCCTCTGAAGGATCTGACAGATCCTTCTGGAAAGGATTTACCATTCTAGGTGTCATGAGGAATATTCGTGATTCATGGGAAGAGGTCAAAATATCAACATTCACAGGAGTTTGGAAGAAGTTGATTCCAACCTTCATGGATGACTTTGAAAGATTCATGACTTCAGTGGAGGAAGTCACTGCAGATGTGGTGGAAATAGCAGGAGAACTAGAATTAGAAGTGGTGCCTGAAGATGTGACTGAATTGCTACAATCTCATGATAAAAGTTTAATGGATGAGGAGTTGCCTTTTATGGATGAACAAAGAAAATGGTTTCTTGAGATGGAATCTACTCCTGGTGAAGACACTGTGAAGATCATTGAAATGACAACAAAGAATTGAGAATATTACATAAACTAAGTTAATAAAGTAGAGGCAGGGTTTGGGAGGCTTGACTCCAAATTTAGAAGAAGTTCTACTGTGGTTAAAATACTATCAAATAGCATTGCATGCTACAGAGAAATTGTTTTTGAAAGGAAGAGTCAATCAATGTGGCAGACTTCACTGTTGTCTTATTTTAAGAAACTGCCACGGCCACGCAGCTTTCACCACCCGCCACCCTGATCAGTCAGCAGCCATCAACATCAAGGCAAAACCCTCTATCAGCAAAAAGATTATGACTGCTAAAGGCTCAGATGATGGTTAGTATTTTTTAGCAATAAAATATTTTTAACTAAGGTATGTACATTGGTTTTGTTTTGTTTTGTTTTTTACACACAATGCTATTGTATACAATACATTACAGTACAGTATAAATATAACTTTTAGATGCACTGGAAAACCAAAAAAATTGTGAGACTCACTTTATTGCAATATTTGCTTTATTGTAGTGGTCTGGAACTGAACCCACAAAATCTCTGAGATATGCCTGTACATTATTATTAACTAAAGCCCATAGTTTACATTAGGTTTCGCTCTTAGTGTTGTACATTCAGTGGGTTTTGATGAATGTATAATGGCATGTATCCACAATTACAGTATCCTAGAGTTTCACTGCCCTGAGTATCCTCTGTGCTCTACCTATTCACCTCTCCCTCCCCTTATCCTCTGGCAGCCACTGAACTTTTTACTGTCTCCAGTGTTTTGCCTTTTCTGGAATGTCATGTAGTTGGAATTATACAGTATGGAACTTTTTCAGATTGGCTCTTTCACTTAGCAATTTGCAATTAAGTTTCCTTTATATCTTTTTGTGACCTGATAGCTCATTTCTTTTTAGCACTGAATAATATTCCATTGTATGGCTATAGCAGTTTATACATATATTCACCTATTGAAGGACAACCGGATTGTTCGAGTTTCGGCAATTGTGAAAGAAGTTGCTATAAACATCCTTAGGCAGGTTTTTGTGTGGATGTAGGCTTTCAATTCATTTGGGTAAATACCAAGGAGCATGACTGTATGATAAGAGTGGTTCAGTTTTTTAAGAAACTGCCAAACTGTTTTCCAAAGTTGCTGTACCATTTTGCATGCCTACCAGCAGTGAGTGAGAGTTCCTTTGTTCCACATCTTCACCAGCATTTGGTGTTGTCAGCGTTGTGGATTTTGGACATTCTAATAGGTGTGTAGTAGTATCTCATTGCTGTTTTACTTTGCAATTCCTTAATGACATATGGTATTGATCATCTTTTTATATTCTATTTGCCATCTGTATTTCTTCTTTGGTGAGGTTCTGGTTTTTGGCCCATTTTTACTTGGGTTGTCTATTTTCTTATTGTTGTATTTTAAGAGTTCTTTGTATACTTTACATAAAAGTTTATTATCAGACATAATAATTATTATTATCAGACTTTTGTCTTTTGCAAAAGTGCTTTCCCTGTCTGTGGGCTTTCTTCTCATTCTCCAAACAGTGCCTTTTGCAAAGCGGTAGCTTTTCATTTTAACGAAGCCCAACTTACCATTTTTTAAAATAGATTGCGCTTCCAGTGTTGTATCTAAAAAGTCACAGCCAAACCAAGTTCACCCTGACTTTCTTCTGTTACCATCTATGAGCTTTATAATTTTGTTTTTAATACTTCAGTTTTTAAAGTAATATTTCCTGCTAGGTTTGTCCTAACATCTGAAAATGTCCAGCAAAAAATGTATTCTGACCTGGTTTTCTGGCTATTTTTTACTTTCTTTCATGAATTTAGATTGTCTCAGTCTATAAATCTGTAAAAAATGAGTATTTTTCCTTGCAACTATTTTCTTTGTGTTAATTGCTTGCATTAAAAATAGACTGCAGAGGAACTGCAGAATTACAGAGAACTATTATCTTTATAATAATAATGAAGGGCTTCCTGGTAAAACTTGGCCTATAATTTTAGTCATCTTTAGCACAACTAAAGGACTGGCTCAACCAAGGAGTCTGTACTTGTCCAGGTTCCATTTTCAAGGCTAGCACAGACCAGATTTGGGCAAGAAAATGTGAGAGCAGGGAAGGTAGAGGGGAAGCCACAGCAAGAAAAGGCTTCTGAGTCCAAGCATTTCATAGGCTGGTGCCCAAGGCAGTCATTAAAGAGTTAAGTTAGGGCTCTGTGGAAATATGGGTGATTATTTTCCTTTGATGTTATTTTAAATTCTCGATAATACTTTTTATATTTTGAAACATTTGTAAATAATTCAATTTTAAATTCAGAAAAATAAAATTAGAAAATTTAAATACATGAAAAGACCGAAAAATAAGAAAATTAAATACGTAAAAAATAAATTGAATAAAATGAACTCCTCAAGGCCATACTTGTCTCCATTATCATCAGACAGACAAGGAAAGATACTGTGAAATTTGATGAAGCCAGACAGAAAGAACTTAGATTTTGTTAAACACCTCTGGGCAGTGAAGCCTTTCCAGTGTTGATAGAATCTGTAGTTACTGATGATATCAAATATTTCTCATCATCAGTGAATGCACTACAGAAATACTGATGCCATTCTTTGATTTTTTTTTTTTTCTGTATCTAACTTAACACAAGGCCATGCCAACTATATATCTTTGCATCCTGAAAACTGGGATGCATGTGAATAAGTCTAGGATTTTGTCTTTTGCAGAAAACATCTAAATTCCCTTTACTCTTCTATTCTGTTGGAGTTTTTCCCTGCATCCTTGCCTTGAATAAAAATATATATTTATGGTTTTAGGTTGGCAAAAGTGGTTAGATTGTCTGGATATATCATTGATATTCTTCACCACCTTACCTATTTTTCATTTTTCTTTTTATTAAGTGATTATTATAACTAACATTTATAGAGTACTATATAATACCAGACACTGTGCTATGCAATTTGCATTGATTACCTTGTTTAATTTTCATAGTAACTGATAAGAGATCTTTATTGTTATCCCCACTTTACACATGAAGAAAATGAGACTTGGAGATGAATAACTTGCCTGGGGTCACATAGCAGTGGGCCAGACCAGGCCACCTGACTCCAAAGCCCTGCCCTACACTTCCTCCTTGCAATGTTTTCTTAGGAGTATAACAAAACTGAAACTCAGTGACTTTTTCTAAGATCTCCAGATGATTCCAGATCTCCAACTGGTTTCTTGCTTTCAGACTTGATCGTCTCAAATTGATCCCATACATAACTACCACTGTGGTTTACCAAAAATGAAACCTACTCATGTTATTTCCTGCCTCAAACCCTTCAAAGCTTCTGCTTCCTCCTGTAAAACAAGATCTAGGTCCCTTAGCACAACATCCAGGAGCCTCTGCATGAGCAGGTCTCTGCTTCATAACTTCCATACCCCCTTCCCACATTGACATTGCAGCAACAGGAACGGTTTGTGGTTTCTCACACACACTCCATAATCTCTTATCTAGTTTCTGAAACACACAACTGCATGGGCAGTTCTTCCTCCATGCTGCACTAAAGCCTCGTTCCATCAGGGAAACACCTATCCATCTCTAAGAATCCTTCCCATACCAAACACTCCTCTGAACCCCACACACCTCCCTGGGGGGATGTGCCCTCCTCTGCACTAGTAGAATGTCCCCTAGAATTTTATTTATGTTGCTGCAGTAGAGTCATAATACAGGGGTCAGCCTTTCCCTTTAGATTACAGGTTCATTGAAGGCAGAATAGACCTCATTCCCTTTTATTCATATATAAATATTATATAATGAAAAAATGAAACCGATGATGGAAGGTGAAAGAGTTATCCAGTGGTTAGTCCTGGCCCTTAAATAATTCTCCATTATCATTTACTGGTTCAGGTACTTTTGAATGGAGTCATTACTACTAAGAAAACTCAGGAGTGGAGAGAGGGAAGCCCATTAGCTCTGCTTCGTACCTGAGCCTAGTTTGAGGCTTGCAGCTCCTGGGAGCTCACCAAGCCTCCTTTGTGTTTTCATCTCCTGAGCAGTTTTGCTGTAGATGGGACAGAGCCTAAAAGGAGTGGCATGAAGTATGTTAAAGCTGAGTGTTCTGCTTCAAAATAGGACCAGAGGCTAGGAAACACGTGGATCCAGGAGCTGAGTCAATGTTAGTGAAACTCCCCAGTTGCATCATGGCTTCTTTAGAAAAATTTTAACTGAAAATACCCATGTTTTATTTCACATCATGACTTTGCACATAACTGCCAAGCCATAAACCTTAATACAGCAGGCTTCCTGTTCTGATTCAAAGCAGTCTAGTGAAGAACAAAGTTGTCATGTAAGATACAGAGTTATTTTTCTCCCCCCAATTATTTTTAGCATGAAGGGTGATCTCATGCCACTCTCTCCTTTTTTGCAAACCTAACAGTGCTCATTTGTTTCTTGATCTTACAAGTCACTTGCTTTAGGGTGTCATTTTTCTCGGAAGGCTGCCCGTAATAGAACTGTCTTGATAACTTCAAAATAAAGCCTAAGAAAGTGATTTTAAAAGGCAAAGCCCTGCTATTGTAAGTTCTTTGTAGGTGTTGATGCCAAATCATGCTAGTGACATTAACCCAGCTGACTTTAATTTCAATTCATTATTCGACAAGCAAGTATTGTGTCCTACATTTATAATATTACTTTAAAATAGATTGAAAGGCTTGTTGTCAAGGATCTTGCTAAATAATCTCCTAAGTTTGTTGACATGAATAACTCCTGATTTATGTTGAACGATGAGAATTCTTAGAACTGAAATGTTTGCTCATCTTCCTTTCCATCGATCAGGGGGAAAAAAAATCAACCCTCCAGAGAGGAAAAAAAAATATCACAGAACACAATATAATGCAGCTAGAAAGGGAAATAAGGACCAAACTAACTCAGCCATCCTCAAGGTACTGAAATCTGGAACCCAGGTCTTCACTGAGCTCATGTCGAAGATCTCATAGCAAGAGAAGGCCAGGCTGTTTAGGAAGTGTTTTCATTATTTTGTCACAGTGAAATCCCAAATGTAAAATGTAGTCATAGTTAAACATCAGTGGAGGGGTGAGATGTGACAGGATGAGAGAGTGTCATGGACATATATACACTACCAAATATAAAATAGATAGCTAGTGGGAAGCAGTTGCATAGCACAGGGAGATCAGCACGGTGCTTTGTGACTGCCTGGGGGGGTGGGATGGGGAGGGTGGGAGGGAGGGAGATGCGGGAGGGAAGAGATATGGGAACGTGTGTATATCTGTAGCTGATTTACTTTGTTATAAAGCAGAAACTAACACACCATTGTGAAGCAATTATACTTCAATAAAGATGTTTAAAAAAAAAATCAGTGGAAGAAGGTATTTAAAAGCCTGATTTTTAAATAAATTGATTCTAAACTAATTACTCTGTTAGATTACCCATCTCTCTCATCTCCTGTTTGTGAAATAAGAAAAGTTGTTACACCGTTTTCCAAGAGAACAAGTATGTCACAGCCATGGATATAGAAATACAGTTTTGCTCACATTTATACACACACATACACACACACAGAGACACAATTTCACGTTAAGGTACTACTACCATTCTCCACTGTCATCAATTTTGAAGTCTTTTCCTAAATGTAATTTACTCCGATTAATTTTTCAATTGTTTCAGCTGTAAAGTGGGGATAATAATAGTGCCTACTTCCTAGGGTGGTTGTGTGAATTGAACGAACATATATATATAAAGCACTTACAGTGATGTGGTGCATAGTAGGCGTTAATTTAAGGGTTAGCTATTATTATTCATCCAAAAGCTATGTTACTTTTAGAAGTCAGACATTTCCTCTAATTTATGTCCACAATTCAGGTGGCATGAAAGCATGAGCTATAAGAAACCAAACCAACCTTACCAGTCACAAATAGGAGTATGAGTAGTATAAAAAAACTCATCTCCATAAAAAGATGATTATGCAAGAAGGTTAGAGTTGTCTAGGTTGAATTTTAAATGTGTGTGAGGAGCAGTCTTAGTTATTTTTGGAAGTGGCAAAAATCTCTTTGTGTTGCTTTGAAAATGAATGTGTGTACTATGAAGATGGTATTCTAAAGCATAATTGACCTAGATTCAATTAAGCTAATCGGAGGCCTACAGAGGAATTAGAGGTTGGGGAATAGAGCAAGAGATGATGGAGTATAGAACAAGGGAAAGGGAGAGGAACTGGGCATAATTAGCTAGGCAGAGATGTGTAGATGCGGTACCATAGGATGGAAATAGAAAATTATCAAAAAGGAGAAAAAAGAGGTAGGTGACAGAAAACTGAGGGGTGGAAGAAGGTCAGAATCTGTGGACAACAGGTAGCATGAAGACATGGAGAATGTGAGATAATGATCTGAACTTACACAGGCTAAGAACGGGCTGAGAGCAGGGCCTACCTTAGAAGCACAGGAGAGGGGAGAGCAGGAGAAACTGCTTAAATCATAGTATCTGAGCTGCGACAGCACCCCCAGTGGGGTCACTGAGTGCTTTTCAACATGGTGAAATTGCCTGAACTATATGAAATTTTAACATGTTAGATCCTCTTAATAGTACCTGTTTCATACCACAATACCCACACACAAAAGAATAAAATGTGATTGTGCGTCAAAATCCTTGTTGCATCCTGTTTCATGGAAGCTGGCAGAAACAGAGCCTAGCAGCGTGCCCAGGACAGAAAGGCGCTGCTGTCATACAAGCGGAAGTCTCAGGCTGAAACACTGCAGGTAAGAAGGAGAAGCAAGCAGTCCTGCTGAGGGGACAGGGGCAGAGCCAGTATCCTGACAGCAGCGCCAAGCTTAGCAACAGAGAGATGTTGAGATGGGCATGGAGCAAATGTTCACAGAATTTATCTCAGGGTGGTGGGGTCAACCCCTGGTGGGGTTTCCTTTGTCAAAATGTATTTGCTAAGTTTTTCAAACGAGAATATTTGACTTTGGTGATTAAAAAAAGAGCCTCTCAAGAGCAATGAAAAAAAATAACCAAAGTGAAAGCTGCTGGGCTGCTGCTCCCTGGGCAAACCTGCATTTCGGCTCACACACTGTAGCTCCTGCCCCCATGTGCCTTCAAAGTGGCCTCCGTCATCTGACAACCTTCTTTAGGGGCTTGCCAGCTCAGGGAGAGGAGGACTGTCCCCACCGGGCAGCGACACCATCTTACTCTTAGACAATCAGCTCCATTATGGCACAAAAATTTTCTGGGGTAAAATTTTGAGGACACAGACCTTGAGATGTGTCTGCAAGCCCCCATCATCTGTAGAACCTTTAAGCTGTTGCCCCTCTGAATAGATACACTGAGCAAAACTGCTTAATGGGAAATACATGAGATCTGGAGGCTGGCGGTTTGGAAGCTGGCTCCATCAATTATTAGCTGCATATTAGTTAATCACTGTGTGTTTCATTTCCCAAATTACTGAATGAGAGTAAGAATCCTACCCTATGCATTGTAAGGATTAGAGGTGAAATTTCAAAGTGCTTAGTACAGTGTATGATACATATAAGGTGTTCAACAATAAAAAATAGCTGTTACTATTGTTAAATTGTGGAAGTAATCCAACACAGACAAGTGTTTATGCACTTAAAGAACATACCAATTAGCTGGGAGGCAGACAAGTAAGCTAACAATTACACATAGCGTAGAAAATGCTCTAACAGAGGTATGTTCTAGGAGCACATCAGATTGCGGGGGGACAGGTTTCCTAAGTGAAGTGTTGCTTGAGCTGAATCTTGATGGGAAACAGCGTCTACAACAGGGCCAGGCCTAGGGTGATACAGTGAGGCACTCACCTCAGGCACAAAATTTAAAGGGGGCCAAAATACTCAATAACTAATAGAAATAATATTTTAATGCAATGCTTTAAAAAGTTGAATTGGCAAACTGCAGCCTGCAGGTTGACTGCTTATTTGTATAAAGTTTTATTGGAACAGGGGCTGCCATTTGGGTGAGGTGAGTAAAGCAGGGTCGTGGAAATGCAGGATCAATTTCTGTCTTTATTTCAAGTTTGAATATTTTGTTTATTCTGGATTTTTTAAACTATTGCATTAATGTACTATTGATCTTGATCACTGCATTTATTGTCACCTCCTTGGATTTTGTGCCTGAGATGAGTGCCTTACCCTCTGATGAGAAGGTATCAAGGTGAAGGAGACCCAGAAGTTAGAGAACACGTTCCAGGAAGGGAAAAAGCATTTGTGAAGGCCCTAAGGGCGGGCATGGAATGCTATCCTCACAGCAAATGGCTCCACAGGGCTCCACGGGGCTGGAACAAAGAGGGCAGGAGGAAGAACAGCAGGAGAAGGGTCCAGAAAAGCCATGTAAGGCCAGACCTTGAAGAATTGTTATGTACAAGCCTAAAATAACTAAAATTCTAGAGATGCATCAAACATTTTCATTAGCAATGTTTTCCTCAAATATTTTTGTTTGAGGAAAAGTAACTCTTGGAAGAGCCAAGACTGAGGTATTTAAGAGGCTACTGTAATCACAGGCTAGAAAGTATGGTGACATGAACTATAGAGAAGACAGTGGGAGTAGAGCAGGAGGGCCTGGATTGACAGACATTTAGAAGATGGAGGGAATGCTGAATAAACATTGAAAATAATTAACTTCAAAGTTTCTCTCCCTTCTCTGCTAGAAAAATGGTGATGCTATTTGCCTAGATAGGTCATATGGGAGGAAGAGTAGGTCTGGGGGAAGATGATGGTGAGGTTGGTGTGGACCCAGGAAATTTGGAGTTTGGGTAGAAGTATAAATGGAAGTATCATCACAGGATTGTTACAATCATGAGGAGAGATTCCAAAAATCCATTGGAACCATAGAGACTATGTGACCAGGCACCAAACTCGGTCCTTTGTTTTGGAGGAGCCAATTGGGCAATGAAATCAACATGAGGCTGTGGAGATCTGCATCATACGGGAGTGTATGAACCTCTGACCCAGCGCTCTATGCCCAGCACTCCCCTCAGAGGAAAACTCATCGGTGGGTCGTTGTAAAGTTGCAAAGCCTGTCACTCTAGTCATGACTGAAGGAACCAGGAATTGGTGCCCAGGTCAAAAGCAGCTATGGATTCTAGTGAAGGAAGTCAACTACCAGAGAAGTGATTTGGTCCCAAAGTCCACTCTTTGTGTGGGAAGGTGATAAAATGCCCTTAGTCCAAAAGCAGCAGGGATTAATGGATGCCTGTTCTGAGGTAACAATAAGATGACTGAATCACTTGGGGAGCTGTTGTAGCTTGTTTAACAATGAGCTGTTGACAGTTCTCCCTCATACCAGCTGTCAGTACCGTCTGGCCTCGGAATCCCTGGGACTCAGCCTAAACCTGCAGCAGCTAAGATGGGTTTTGGTGCTTTCTCACGTTTTGGTAATCCCTACAAGCCCCTGCCGTTTCATATAACGTGAGCAGGTCTTTTCCAAACAACCTAAAAGACTACAGGTGAGGTAAGGCCCGTTTCACTGGGGGAGCCAGAAGACCAAAGCCTGAGGGCAAGGTTGTGTCAGAAACCAGAAGCACATAGCCAAGGAGGTTAGAACATAGACAAATTCCAGGAACAAAACTGAATCATGAGCCAGCACAGGAATCAGATCCTGCAGACTGACAATGCGGAGCCTAACAAGGAGCCCCAACAAAAGTCATTCAACAGTGACCTGGACAAATCACTTCTCTGTGCCTCATTTTCCTAATCTGCAAAATGGGGGTAACCTTGGTACCTTTGGCATGGGGTTGTGATGAGGACTAAATGAATTAAATGTGTGATGTCCTTACAACCAGGAAGACAGTAAACATTATGTAGATGGCTGTTAAAAATAAACTATTTACTTTTTTAAAAATTGACTGGTATCAGCTCATTTCTCCCTTCTTAGACATTGTGTAGCTTATGATACATATCACAAATAAAGTTAACCAATTGCCAGATATACACCGAGACCAGCAAATTGCTCGATTAAGCTTGGGGTTAAGTTTTCTCAGTTTGGTTTATTTAACAATTTTACTCAGGACTGCTGGGGCATACATTCCCCAGTGAATCTGAGGGAATGAGCAGTTGTGTCTACACTGGATATTTAGTTTTTAAGGTTACTTGTAGGGAGAAAAATATCATCCTGCTCTGGTGTAGTCCCTAATAAGGCCATCAATCAACAGTAAAAGAACATCTTTCAAAGTGAAGAAACAACTATTAACAAAATCAATTGCTGTGTATGTCCTTTATTTTCATAGGCTAATTTTCTGTTTGATAATAAGCATCAGCTTTGATTTTTTTCTATAAGATATGCAATTTCTGATCCTAAAGTAATTCTTCTAATTGATATATATGCAATTTATTTTATACAATTTTCAATTGACTGGAAAGAAAAGAAAGAGAAATTTTCATTGAGAAGCTACTATGGTTTATGTACTCTGCTCTTCACTGTTATATACATTTTTCTCATTAAATTCTCATTGCAAGCTCATAAGTTTAGCAATATCATCCCCACTTAACATGTAATTAAAGAGAGAGAATGAGAGCAAGGGGGAAAACAAAAGCAAGCAAGCAAGAGAGAAAGAGAAAGAGAGAAAGTAGAAATGTTTACTTCTCTTATAATATTGAATCCAGAAGATCATATTACATTGTAAACACTTTTTTGTCCACATTTTCATAAATGATGAATTCCACATTAACAATGAAATAATTGAGGTAATGCAGTGCTTTGTTTTGAATTTTAAATTTCTTTTGATTTCAGGCCCTTGCCTGTTTTGTTGTGTTTTTTTTTTTTCGTTTGGCTGCACCACATGGCTTGTGGGATTTTTTGTTCCCCAACTGGGGATTGAACAGGGACCCTCAGCAGTGAGAGCTCAGAGTGCTAACCCCATTGGACTGCCAGGGAATTCCCAAGGCCCTTGTCTTCTAAGAACCTCCCAGAGAATATTCACTCTGCTTACCCCTGGTAAATGCCTGATTTGCGATGTCTTTCCTTCCCACTAGACTCCCCAAATCTTCCAAGAATGAGAGTACAGGACTGCCAAAGAGCAAAGATTTAGTGCTGCATTTCAACATGACTTAACTCTAACAATTTGGAGCCTGTTGATTTAAGGTTTAATAGAGAGTCTTTCTGGGACATGTGTCTTCTTGTTTAAAAACACTCAGAACTTTTGACAATGCCACTGTTCTGTTACAACCAGAAATCTCACTGAAGCAACAAAAAGAGGAAAAGGAAAAGTTATCTAATTTCTAACATTTTTCTTTAATTTCCCAGATTTAGTTGAGCGTTATCCTTGTTTTTTAAGGATCTAAGTTTATCAGTTGAGAAGAGTGTCTCTTTTACCCAGTAAGCTCCGTGAAAAAAGCTTCAAAGCTTCTTTGTTCAACAAAGCAAAAATGGTGATCAGAAATATCATTAAAATTATTATCCTCTCAACTCATCTTTCTTCTATACTTATTCTTTAGTTTAGCCTTCTAAAAGCACTAACAAAATACAAGAATAGCCACTGCAGAAAATTATCAACTGATAAATTACATTAGTTAAGGGATTTTTGTTTGTTAGTTTGTTTTGTTTTTGAAATAAAAGTAAATGAAGTCTACTTAACTTGAGCAAAATAATAATTATAAATAACTTTATGGGAATACTGAAATATTTATCAGAATCCGGGAAAGAGTAAAAGGGTCTTGGAAAGTACAGGAACTTACCAAGCTCTGAGTACCCAAAAGCAGAAATTCACGGATTTTCTAGAATGCAGTCTAGAGTTACTGAGCTTCGAGAAATTTTCGGAGCCTGTGTCTTTTCAGTCAACAATTCCAAATTCCTGGAAGGGAACATTTGATTGATCTAGCTAAGGTCAGGTGACCACCCTTGGATCTGCTCTCCAGAGAATTCCACATAACACACACACACACACACACACACACACACACACACTCACACACACACACACACGTATGCAAGGATGTTTCTGTCATGGGGGACCCAACACTCATTAGTGGTAACATAATGCACCATACCGAACATCCACTCTCATGATTAATACCAATCCTGTCCCAGGAAACGCTGTCTCTCTTGCCATTTATCCTAAAAACACAACATGACTGCATCTGAATGCCATGAATGTTTGGGGTTGTGCCATTGCTAATGTCAGAGAAGGAGGCTGCTTTGGAGTATGAGAAGGATTTGAGTGGCAGAAGCACATAGGTAACAGAAAAGGCAAAATAATTAACCTGAAATCCTGCTTCTCAGATGCTATGAATGCAATAAACTCCTGCATGATAAAGTGCCTTTTCCTAGTAGTGCTGAAAGTCAAGTGTTTTGTTTCTCTTTGTGTTCCAATCTGATTCCAAATTAGTGCAGTATTTGAAACAGTTGCTTTTCAGGGCTCAGGACCGTTTTGCCACAGTAAACAATTCATTTTACTCTTTAACTTGTATATATGTAGATCTCAATGTAAAACTATGAAACATGTTACCTGCTTGATTTGTTTTTTCTTACATTGGCAACTAGAGGAAGCCTGAACACTAGAATTGAAAACAATTTTATTTGCATAAAAGTTCTTAATATGATGTATTAGATTTTTTTGAAACAATTTAATTTTTATTTAAAATTTTGATATTCAATAATTTAATTTGTAGTTTGACTTCTGGTGTTAATAGATCATTTAAATGTTTTAGTAGACAACATTAAAAATACTTCTATTATTTTCAAACTTTGCATTTAATTTAATCCCCATTTTTAAAAAATGCAAACTTTATCCCTTTTAAATATAATTTCACTTGATTCTTTAATCAATTTTAATCTAAAATCAAATACAAATTGTACTATTGTCTTAGTGTTAATATTATAATTTGCGATTTCTTTAAATGCAGGCAAGAAAAATCGTTTCTGGGAATAAATAAGAAATAATTTGTGCATTATGTACATCTTTATTACTCACCCTAGCACTGTCAGCCCATCAAATGTACATTCACATATATGCAATAATTATATTGAGTCATCTTGATACTTTGGCAACTTTTAGTCATAAAAGTCCTGGCTTTACACACATGTCAGTCATTATTTTGTCATTTGAAACTATATTTGTCAAGATAGGAGGTTAGAAGATATATAACAATGTGTTAGTTTGATTTGTGATCTAAATGTCTAGACTGTAGAAGTTAGTCAATATTCAGTCAAACTCCATTTGACTCTTGCAACAGGTCTCTTAATATTAGAGGCAGAGTAGCATTTATGATTTCCTCTTTATAACCTCTCTCTTCTCATTACTTGTTTTCCTCTGTTACTCTCTGATTCTCTAATTACAGAACTGGCTATAAGCCTTGCTAGCAGATCCAGACTAACCATGGGAACAAGATAAAAACCCACAGAATCATGATTCAATATTGGGAGAGACCTGCCCTACTGGTAAGGGCTATACTTGTGTACAGTGTGGTCACATGGAAGCTAAGTTGATTTAAAGTTGCACAAAGTACCATGTACATAATTATTTGTTCTCTGGGGTACAGTAATTCTCACACTCTTTTGTCCCGTGACATGAAGGCAAATTCCTTCAGTGACCCCATAACCATCTGATTCTAGCTACTATTACAAAGTCCTTCTCCTAGAATCTAAAGCAATCCCTTTATCTGGGGAGGATAAAATAAAAGATGAGCCACCAGCCTTCTCGCTTCAAGATTCTGCAGTTATACTTCTTTTGTTCATCCCCAGAGCACATGACTTTCCACACCTATCTTTGGTTTCACTTTACACTTGACAACTAAACATACTAATCTTCCTCATATCTGCTGTCAGTCCACAAGCATTCTCTTCTTCAATCAAGAAACATTACTTTTCTAGCAGTTTTACGTTCACAGAAAAGTTAAGTGGGAAGTACAGAGATTTCCCATCTACCCCAGCCCTCACGGATGCACAACCTACCCCACTATCGACATCCTGCATCAGAGTGGTACATTTGTTACAATCAATGGACCTACATTGACTCATCATTATCACCCAGAGTCTAGAGTTCATATTAGGGTCCACTCTTGGTGTTTTATATTCTATGGGTTTGGCCAAGTGTATAATGACATGTGTCTACCACTGTAATATCATACATGGTAACTTCACTCTCCTAAAAACCTTCTGTGCTCATCCCTTGCTCCCACACAATGCCTAGGAACCACTGAACTTTTTACTATCCTCACAGATTTACCTTTTCCAGAATGTCATATAGTTGGAATCATATAGTATGCAGCTTTTTCAGATTGGCTTCTTTCATGAAGTAATATTTATTTGGTCTTCTTCTGTGTCTTTCCCTGGCTTGGAATCTCATTTGTTTTTATCACTAAATAGTATTCATTGGCTAATGTGGTGTACAAGTTTATTTATCTATTCACCTATTGAAGAACATCTTGGTTGCCTCCAGGTTTTGGCAATTATGAATAAAGCTGCTATAAACATCCATGTTCAGTTTTTGTATGGATATAAGTTTTCAGCTCCTTTGGGTAAATACCAAGAAGCATGATTCCTGGATTGCATGGTAAGAGGGTATTTAGTTTTGTAAGAAACTGCCAAACTGTCTTCCAAAGTGGCTGTGCCATCTCTTGAGCAATTAATGAGTGTTTCTATTGATCCATATCTTCACCAGCATTTGGTATTGTTAGTATTTTGGATTTTGGTCATTCTAATTGGTGTGTCATGGTATCACATTGTTTTACTTGGGAATTCCCTAAAGACGTATGATGTTGAGTATCTTTTTATATGTTTACTTGCTATTTGCATATGTGCTTTGGTGAGGCGGCTGTTTAGGTCTTTGGCTCATTTTTTAACTGGGTTGTTCATTTTGTTACTGTTGAGTTTTAAGTGTTCTTTGTATATTTTGGATAGCAGTCCTTTACCAGATGTGTCTTTTACAAATATTTCTCCCAGTCTATGGCTTGACTCCTCATTCTCTTGACATTGTCTTTTGCAAAGCAGAAGCTTAATTTTAATGAAGTCCAGCTTATCAATTATTTCTTTAATGGATTGTGCCTTTGGTGTTGTACCTAAAAAGTCATTGCCAAACCTAAGGTCATCTAGGTTTTTCTCCTATTTATCTTCTAGGAGTTTTATAGTTCTGAGTTTTACATTGTCTATAATCCATTTTGAGTTAATTTCTTTGAAGTGAATAATATCTTTGTCTAGATTCTTTTTTTTAATGTCCAATTGTTCCAGCAACATTTGTTAAAAAGATTATCTTTGCTCTATTGTATTTCCCCTGCTCCTTTGTCGAAGATCAGTTGATTATACTCTGTGTTTATGTGGGTCTATTTCTGGGCTCTCCATTCTGCTCCATTGATCTATCTGTTCATTATTTCACCAATATCACACTGTCTTGATTACTGTGGCATCATAGTCAGTTTTGAAGTTGGATAGTGTCAATCCTCCAACTTTGTTCTTCTCAATGTTGAGTTGGCTTTGGAATCAGTTTGTCAATATCCACAAAAATACTTTGCTGAAATTTTGGTTGAGATTTTGTTGAATATACAATCAAGTTGGAAAAAACTGACATGTTGACAATATTGAGTTATCATAATCATGAACATAGAATCTCTCTCCATTTATTTAGTTCTTCTTTAATATCTTTCATCAGAGTTTTATAGATCATATAGATCTCATACAGATCTTATACATATTTTATTGAATTTATACCTAACTAAGTATTTAATTGGGGAGGGGGGATGCTAATATAAATGGGAAAGTGTTTTTAATTTCAAATTCCACTTGTTCATTGCTGCTATTTAAAAAAGGGTTTCACTTTTGTGTATTAACCTTGTATCCTGAAACCTTGATCATTTATTTGTTACAGGAATTTTTTGTTGATTCTTTTGGATTTTCTACCTAGACAATTATGTCTTCTACAAAGACAGTTTTATTTCTTCCTTTTCAATTTGTATACCTTTTATTTCCTTTTCTTGTTTTATTGCATTAGCTAGGACTTCCAGTACAATGTTAGCAGTGATGAGAGGGGACATCCTTGCCTGTTTCTGATCTGGGAGGGAAAGCTTTGAGTTTTTCACCATTAAATGTAATGTTAACTGTAGGTTATTTGTAGATGTTCTTTTATCAAGTTGAGGAGGTGTCCCTATATACATAGTTTGCTGAGAGTTTTTTTTTAAATCATGAATAGATGTTGAATTTTGTCAAATGATTTTTCTGTATCTATTGAGATGACCATAAGATTTTTATTCTTTAGCCTGTTGGTGTGATAGAGTACATTAATTGATTTCTGCATGTTGAACCAGCCTTTCACACCTGGGATAAATCCTACTTGGTTGTATATTGTTGGAATCAACTTGTTAATATTTTATTGAGGATTTTTCATCTACATTCATGAGGGATACTGGTCTGTGGGGTTTCTTCTTCTTCTTCTTCTCCTTCTCCTTCTCCTTCTCCTTCTCCTTCTCCTTCTCCTTCTCCTCCTTCTCCTCCTTCTCCTCCTTCTCCTTCTCCTTCTTCTTCTCCTTCTTCTTCTTCTTCTTATGTCTTTGCTTGTTTTTGGTTGTAGGGTAATGCTGGCCTCAGAGAATGATTAAGGAACTATGACCTCTACTTTTATCTCCTGGAAGAGATTCTAGAGAATTGGTATAATTTCTCCCTTAAATATTTGGTACAATTCACCTGTGAACCCATCTAAGCCTGGTGATTTCTGTTTTGGAAGGTCATTAATTATTGATTCCATATCTAATATGCCTTTAGATATAGGCATATTCAGATTGCCTATTTTTCTTTGTGAATTTTGGCTGATTGTGTCTTTCAAGGAATTGGTCCATTTCATCTATGTTATCAAATTTGTGAGCATAGAGATGTTCATAATATCTTTTTATTATCCTTTTTATGTCCATGAGACCTGCTGTGCTGTCCATTTTTTATTTCCAATATTAGTAATTTATGCCTTCTCTCTTTATTCTTAGTTAACCTGGCTAAAACTTTATCAATTTTATTAATCTTTTCAAAGATTCTTAAAATTTTTCCTATTGATTTTCTCTTTGCAATTTCATTGATTTATGCTTATTTCATATTATTACTTTTCTCTACTTAATTTGAATTTAAGTTACCCTCTTTTTTCTAGTTTCCTAAGGGAGAAGCTTAATTCATTTTAGAGCTTTCTTATATTCTAAAAATAGTATTCAGTGTTATAAAACCTCCCCTAAGCACTACTTTTGCTGCATCCCACAAATTTTGATAAGATGTATTTTCATTTTCATTTAGTAAAAAAAAAATTTAGTGTCTCTTGAAATTTCTTCTTTGACTTATGTGTTATTTAGAAGTGGGTTGTTTAATCTCCAAGTATTTTGAGATTTCTCAGATATCTTTCTGTTATTGATTTCTACTTTAATTCCACTGGTGTATGAGAGCAGAAATTGTATGGTTTCTATTCTTTTAAATTTGTTAAGTGTGTTTTATGTCCCAGAATATGGTCCATCTTGGTGAATGCTACATGTGAGCTTAAGAAGAATGTGTATTCTGCTGTTGTTGGATGAAGTAGCATGTAGATGTCAATTACTGATTTTCTGCCTACTGTATCTGTCCATATCTGATACAGGGATGTTAAAGTCTCCAACTGTAACAGAGTATTGATCTATCTCTCCATGTAGTACTACCAGGATTCACCTCAAGTGTTTTGACACTCTGTTGTTAGATTACTATGTCTTCTTAGAAGATTGACCCTAAGGGTTAAAGATTATTATGCCTTCTTCGGATATTCATCTCTTTATCTTTAATTAATGCCCCTCTTTACCCCTAATAACTTCCCTTGCTCTGAAGTCTGATTAGTCTGAAATTAATATAGATAATTCTACTTTCTTTTGTTTAGTGTTAGCATGGTGTATCTTTCTCCATCCCTTTGCTTCTCATCTCTATGTGTCTCTATATTCAAAGTGTCTAAATCGGTACACAACATATAGTTGGGTCTTGTTTTTTTGATCCACTCTGACAATCTTTTAATTAGGTATTTATACCATTGATATTTAAGGGGACTCTTGATATGGCTGGTTTAACATGTCCTATGTTTGTGACTGTTTTTTATTTGTTACCTTTCTTCTTTGTTCCCATTTTTAGCTTTGGCAATTTTTCTGACTTTCATGGGTTTTTTTTGCTTTTTTTTAAAACATCTTTATTGGAGTGTAATTGTTTTACAATGGTGTGTTAGTTTCTGCTGTATAACAAAGTGAATCAGCTATACATATACATATATCCCCGTATCTCCTCCCTCTTGTATCTCCCTCCCACCCTCCCTATCGCACCCCTCTAGGTGGTCACAAAGCACCAAGCTGATATATCTGTGCTATGCGGCTGCTTCCCACTAGCTATCTATTTTATATTTGGTAGTGTATATATGTCCATACCACTCTCTCACTACGTCCCAGCTTACCCTTCCTCCCCACGGTGTCCTCAACTCCATTCTCCACATCTGTATCTTAATTCCTGTCCTGCCCGTAGGTTCCTCAAAAACTTCCTTTTTTTTTTTAGATTCCATATATAAGTGTTAGCATACGGTATTTGTTTTTCTCTTTCTGACTTACTTCACTCTGTACAACAGACTCTAGGTCCATCCACCTCACTACAAATAACTCAATTTCGTTTCTTTTTATGGCTGAGTAACATTCCATTGTATATATGTGCCACATCTTCTTTATCCATTCATCTGTCGATAGATACTTAGGTTGTTTCCATGTCCTGGCTATTGTAAATAGAGCTGCAATGAACATTGTGCTACATGACTCTATTTCAATTATGGTTTTCTCAGGATATATGCCCAGTAATGGGATTGCTGGGTCGTAGGGTCATTCTATTTTTAGTTTCTTAAGGAAACTCCATACTGTTCTCCATAGTGGCTGTATCAGTTTACATTCCCACCAACAGTGCAAGAGGGTTCCCTTTTCTCCACATCCTCTCCAGTATTTATTGTCTGTAGATTTTTTATGATGGCCATTCTGACTGGTGTGAGGTGATACCTCATTGTAGTTTTGATTTGCATTTCTCTAATGATTACTGATGTTGAGCATTCTTTCATGTGTTTGTTGGCAATCTGTATGTCTTCTGTGGAGAAATGTCTATTTAGCTCTTCTGCCCATTTTTGGATTGGGTTTTTTGTTTTTTGGGTATTGAGCTGCATGAGCTGCTTCTAAATTTTGGAGATCAGTCCTTTGTCGGTTGCTTCATTTGCAAATATTTTCTCCCATTCTGAGGGCTATCTTTTTGTCTTGTTTATGGTTTCCTTTGCTGTCCAAAAGCTTTTAAGTTTCATTAGGTCCCATTTGTTTATTTTTGTTTTTATTTCCATTTCTCTAGCAGGAGGGTCAAAAAAGATCTTGCTGTGAGTGTTCTGCCTATGTTTTCATCTAAGAGTTTTATAGTGTCTGGCCTTACATTTAAGTCTTTAATCCATTTTGAGTTTATTTTTGTGTATGGTATTACAGAGTGTTCTAATTTCATTCTGTTACATGTACCTGTCCAGTTTTCCCAGCACCACTTATTGAAGAGGCTGTCTTTTCTCCATTGTATATTCTGGCCTGTTTTATCAAAGATAAGGTGACCATATGTGCGTGGGTTTATCTCTGGGCTTTCTATCCTGTTCCATTGATCTACATTTCTGTTTTTGTTCCAGTACCATACTGTCTTGATTACTGAGGCTTTGTAGTATAGTCTGCAGTCTGGGAGCCTGATTCCTCCAGCTCCGTTTTTCTTTCTCGAGATTGCTGTGGCTATTTGGGGTCTTTTGTGTCTGTATACAATTTTTAAGATTTTTTTGTTCTAGTTCTGTAAAAAATGCCATTGGCAATTTGATAGGGATTGGATTGAATCTGTAGATTGCTTTGGATAGTATAGTCATTTTCACAATATTGATTCTACCAATCCAAGAACATGGTATGTCTCTCCATCTATTAGTATCTTTAATTTCTTTCATCAGTGTCTTGTAGTTTTCTGTATACAGGTCTTTTGTCTCCTCAGGTAGGTTTATTCCTAGGTATTTTATTCTTTTTGTTGCAATGGTAAATGGGAGTGTTTCCTTAATTTCTCTTTCAGATTTTTCATCATGAGTGTATAGGAATGTGAGAGATTTCTGTGCATTAATTTTGTATCCTGCTACTTTACCAGATTCATTGATTAGCTCTAGGAGTTTTCTGGTAGCATCTTTAGGATTCTCTATGTATAGTATCATGTCATCTGCAAACAGTGACATCTTTACTTCTTCTTTTCCAATTTGGATTCCTTTTATTTCTTTGTCTTCTCTCATTCCTGTGTCTAAAACTTCCAAACTATGTTGAATAAAAGTGGTGAGAGTGGGCAACCTTGTCTTGTTCCTGATCTTAGCGGAAATGGTTTCAGTTTTTCACCGTTGAGAACGATGTTGGCTGTGGGTTTGTCATATATGGCCTTTATTATGTTGAGGTAAGTTCCCTCTATGCCTACTTTCTGGAGGGTTTTTAACATATATGGGTGATGAATTTTGTCAAAAGCTTTTTCTGCATCTATTGAGATGATCATGTATTTTTTCTCCTTCAAGTTGTGAATATGGTTTATCACATTGATTGATTTGCGTATACTGAAGAATCCTTGCATTCTTGGGATAAACCCCACTTGATCATGGTGTATGATACTGTTAATCTGCCGTTGGATTCTGTTTGCTAGTATTTTTTTGAGGATGTTTGCATCTATGTTCATCAGTGATATTGGCCTGTAGTTTTCTTTCTTTGTAACATCGTGTCTGGTTTTGGTATCAGGGTGATGGTGGCCTCGTAGAATGAGTTTGGGAGTGTTCCTCCCTCTGCTATATTTTGGAAGAGCTTGAGAAGGATAGGTGTTAGCTCTTCTCTAAATGTTTGATAGAATTTGCTTGTGAAGTCATCAGGTCCTGGGCTTTTGTTTGTTGGAAGATTTTTAATCACAGTTTCAATTTCTGTGCTTGTGATTGGTCTGTTTATATTTTCCATTTCTTCCTGGCTCAGTCTCAGAAGGTTGTGCTTTTCTAAGAATTTGTCCATTTCTTCCAGGTTGTCCATTTTATTGGCATATAGTTGCGTGTAGTAATCTCTCATGGTTCTTCATATTTCTGCAGTGTCACTTGTTACTTCTCCTTTTTCATTTCTAATTCTATTGATTTGAATCTTCTCCCATTTTTTCTTGATGAGTCTGGCTAATGGTTTATCAATTTTCTTTATCTTCTCAAAGAACTAGCTTTTAGTTTTATTGATCTTTGCTATTGTTTTCTTCATTTCTTTTTCAGTTATTTCTGATCTGATCTTTATGATTTCTTTCCTTCTGCTAACTTTGGGGTTTTTTCATTCTTCTTTATCTAATTGATTTAGGTGTAAAGTTAGGTTGTTTATTTGAGATGTTTCTTGTTTCTTGAGGTAAGATTTTATTGCCATTATCTTCCCTCTTAGAACTGCTTTTGCTGCATCCCATAGGTTTTGGGTCATCGAGTTTTCATTGTCATTTGTTTCTAGGCATTTTTTGATTTTGCTATGATTTCTTCAGTGATCTCTTGTTTATTAAGTAGTGTATTGTTTAGCCTCCATGTGCTTGTATTTTTTACAGATTTTTTCCTATAATTGGTATCTAGTCTCATAGCATTGTGGTCAGAAAAGATGCTTGATATGATTTCAATTTTCTTAAATTTACCAAGGCTTGATTTGTGACCCAAGATATGATCTATCCTGGAGAATGTTCCATGAGCACTTGGGAAGTAAGTGTATTCTGTTGTTTTTGGATGGAATGTCCTATATATATCAATTAAGTCCCTCTTGTTTAATGTAATATTTAAAGCTTGTGTTTTCTTATTTATTTTCATTTTGGAACATCTGTCCATTGGTGTAAGTGGGGTGTTAAAGTGCCCTACTATGATTGTGTTACTGTTGATTTCCCCTTTTATGGCTGTTAGCATTTGACTTATGTATTGAGGTGCTCCTATGTTGGGTGCATGAATATTTACAATTGTTATATCTTCTTCTCTTGATCATTAGGTAGTGTCCTTCTTTGTCTCTTGTAATAGTCTTTATTTTAAAGTCTATTTTGTGTGATATGAGAATTGCTACTCCAGCTTTCTTTTGATTTGCCTTTGCATGGAGTATCTTTTTCCATCCCTGCACTTTCAGTCTGTATGTGTCCCTCGGTCTGAAGTGGGTCTCTTGTAGATGGCATATATACACATCCTGCTGTTGTGTCCATTCAGCCAGTCTATTTCTTTTGGTTGGAGCATTTAATCCATTTACATTTAAGGTAGGTATCGATATGTATGTTCCTATTATCATTTTCTTAATTGTTTTGCATTTTTTCTTGTAGGTTTTTTCCTTTTCTTGTGTTTCCTGCCTAGAGAAGTTCCTTTAGCATTTGTTGTAAAGCTGGTTTTGTGGTGCTGAATTCCCTTAGCTTTTGCTTGTCTGTAAAGGTTTTAATTTCTCCGTTGAATCTGAATGAGATCCTTGCTGGGTAGAGTAATCTTCGTTTTAGGTTTTCCCTTGCATCACTTTAAATATATCCTGCCACCCCCTTCTGGCTTGCAGAGTTTCTGCTGAAAGATCAGCTGTTAACCTTATGGGGATTCCCTTGTATGTTGTTTGTTGCTTTTCCCTTGTTGCTTTTAATATTTTTTCTTTGTATTTAATTTTTGATAGTTTGATGAATATGTATCTTGGCATGTTTCTCCTTGGATTTATCCTGTATGGGACTCTCTGCACTTCCTGGACTTGATTGACGATTTCTTTTCCCATATTACAGAAGTTTTCAACTATAATCTCTTCAGATATTTTCTCTGTCCCTTTCTTTTTCTCTTCATCTTCTGGGACCCTTATAATTTGAATGTTGGTGGGTTTAATGTTGTCCCAGAGGTTTCTGAGACTGCCCTCAATTCTTTTCATTATTTTTTCTTTATTCTGCTCTGCGGTAGTTATTTCCACTATTTTACCTTTCAGGTCACTTATCTCTTCTTCTGCTTCAGTTATTGTGTTATTGATTCCATCTAGAAAATTTTTAATTTATTTTATTGTGTTGTTCATCATTGTTTCTTTGCTCTTTAATTCTTCTAGGTCCTTGTTAAGCATTTCTTGTATTTTCTCCATTCTATTTCCAAGATTTTTAATCATCTTTCTATCATTACTCTGAATTCTTTTTCAGGTAGACTGCCTATTTCCTCTTCATTTGTTTGGTCTGGTGGGTTTTTACCTTGCTTCTTCATCTGCTGTGTGTTTCTCTGTCTTCTCATTTTGATTAATTTACTGTGTTTGGGTTTCCTTTTCACAGGCTGCAGGTTCATAGTTCCCATTGTTTTTGGCGTCTGCCCCCAGTGGGTAAGGTTGGTTCAGTGAGTTGTGTAGGCTTCCTGGTGGAGGGGACTAGTGCCTGTGTTCTGGTGGATGAGGTTGGATCTTGTCTTTCTGGTGGGCAGGACCACATCCGGTGGTGTGTTTTGGGGTGTCTGTGACCTTATTATGATTTTAAACAACCTCTTTGCTAATGGGTGGGTTTATGTTCCTGTCTTGCTAGTTGTTTGGCATAGGGTGTCCCACACTGGAGCTTTCTGGTCTTTGAGTGGAGCTGGGTCTTAGCGCTGAGAAGGAAATCTCTGGGAGAGCTTTCGCTGTTTGATATTAAGTGGGGCCCAGAGGCTTCTGGTGGACCAATGTCCTGAACTTGGCTCTCCCACCTCAGAGGCACAGGCCTGACACCCAGCTGGAGCACCAGGACCCTGTGAGCCACACAGCTCAGAAGAAAAGGGAGAAAAAAGAAAGAAAGAAAAAATTAAAAAGAAATAATAAATAAAGTTATTAAAATAAAAAATAAGACAATTATTAAAAATAAATAAAAAATAATAAAGAAAAGAAAGAAAGAAAGAAGGGAGTAACCAAACCAATAAACAAATTCATCAATGATAACAACCACTAAAAACTATACAAAAAAAAAAAAGGACAGACAAAACCCTAGGACAAATGGCAAAAGCAAAGCTATACAGACAAAATCATACAAAGAAGCATACACATACACAATCACAAAAAGGGAATAAGAAAAAATATATATACATAAAAAAAGGAAGAGAGCAATCAAATCAATAAACAAATCTACCAGTGACGATAAGCTCTAAATGCTAAATTAAGATAAACATAAAACCAAAAACAAATTAGATGCAGAAAGCAAACCCCAAGTCTACATTGCTACCAAAGTCCACTGCCTCAATTTTGGGATGATTCATTGTCTATTCAGGTGTTCCAGAGATGCAGGTTACATCAAGCTGATTGTGGAGATTTAAGCCACTGTTCCTGAGGCTGCTGGGAGAAATTTCCCTTTCTCTTCTTTGTTTGCACAGCTCCTGGGGCTCAGCTTTGGATTTAGCCCTGACTCTGCATGTAGATCACCTGAGGGTGTCTGTTCCCCCCCAAACAATACAGGGTTAAAGGAGCAGCTGATTATGGGGCTCTGGTTCAGTCAGGCCGGGGGGAGGGAGTGGTACGGAATAAGGAATGATCCTGCGGTGGCCGAGGCCAGCGTGACGGTTCACCAGCCTGAGGTGTGCCGTGTGTTCTCCTGGGGAAGTTGTATCCGGATCATGGTACCCTGGCAGTGGCAGGCTGCACAGGCTCCTGGGACAGGAGGTGTGGAGAGTGACCTGTGCTTGCACACAGGCTTCTTGGTGGCTGCAACAACAGCTTTAGCATTTCATGCCCCTCTCTGGTGTCCTCGCTGATAGCTGTGGCTCACGCCCATCTCTGGAGCTCACTTAGGTGGTGCTCTGAATCCCATCTTCTCGCACACCCTGAAACAATGGTCTTGCCTCTTAGGCAGATCCAGTCTTTTTCCCGGACTCCATCCCAGTTAGCTGTGGCGCACTAGCCCCCTTCAGGCTGTGTTCACCCAGCCAACCCCAGTCCTCTCCCTGCGATCCGACCGAAGCCCGAGCCTCAGCTCCCAGCCCCCACCCACCCAGGCAGGTGAGCAGAGAAGCCTCTCGAGCTGGTGAGTGCTGGTCGGCACTGATCCTCTGTGCGGGAGTCTCTCCGCTTTGCCCTCTGCACCCCTGTTGCTGAGCTCTCCTCCGTGGCTCCGAAGCTTCCCCCCACCACTCCCCCGTCTCCACCAGTGAAAGGGCTTCCTAGTGTGTGGAAACTTTTCCTCCTTCACAGCTCCTTCCCAGAGGTGCAGGTCCTGTCCCTATTCTTTTGTCTCTGTTTTTTCTTTTCTCTTTTGCCCTACCCAAGTACGTGGGGAGTTTCTTACCTTTTGGGAAGTCTGAGGTCTTCTGCCAGGGTTCAGTAGGTGTTCTATAGGAGTTGTTCCACATGTAGATGTATTTCTGATGTATTTGTTTGTGGGGAGGAAGTTGATCTCCACGTCTTATTCCTCTGCCATCTTGAAGGTCCCCTTCTGTCTTTCGTGGTTTTAATTAAGCATTTTATATGATTCCATTTTCTCTCATTTCTTATCATAGAAATCACACTTTCGTGTTTTACTTTTTTAAGGATTGCCCTAGAGTTTGGAATATACATTTACAACTGATCAAAGTTCACTTTCAAATAACACTATACCACTTCACAGGTAATGTAAGTACCTTATAATAACAAAATATTCCCTTTTAATAACAAAATATTCCCAAAATATAATAACAAAATTTCCCTCCCTTACAAATCTTGTATCATTTTTGTCATTCATCTACATGTATACATAGATATACATAGTTATATTCAAGCACATATAATCAAGTATATTGTTACTATTATTTTGAATAACCTTTTAGATCAATTAATAATATGAAAAATAAAAGATTTTATTTTACTTTCAATTATTCATTCACTGGTACTCTTCCTTTCTCTACAAAGATCCAAATTTCTGACCTGTGTTATTTTCTTTCTCTCTGAAGAACTTCTTTCAACATTTTTGCAAGGCAGTTCTAATGGCAACAAATTCTCTCAAACTTAATTTGTCTGGGAAAGTCTTTATTTCTCTTTCACTTTTGAACGGTAATTTTACATGGTACAGAATTCTAGGTTGTTGAACTTTTTTTTCTCTCAACACTAAATATTTCACTTCACACTTTTCTCGTTTGCACATTTTCTGAGGAGAAGTTCAGTGTAATTCTGATTTTTGTTCCTCTATAGGTAAGGTGTTCCTTTACTCTGACTTCTTCCATGATTTTTTTCTTTATCTTTGATTTTCTGAAGTTTGAATATGAAATGCCTAGGTGTACATTTGTAGATTGGTGTGGGTTTGGGGGTTGGGTTTTGTAGTTTTTGGGTTTTATTTTTGTGTTTTTCATTTATCCTGTTTGTTTTTCTGAGATTTCTGGATCTGTGGTTTGGTGTCTAAAATGAATTTGGGTAAGTTCTCAATGATTATTGCTTCAAATATTGCTCTGTTTCTTTCTCTCTTTCTTTTTCTCTTGTATTCTCATTATGCATATATCTTTTGTAGTTGTCCCACAAGCTTTTGATATTCTGTTCATTTTTTTCTGTCTTTTTTCTCTTTGTTTTTAAGCTTTGGAAGTTTCTACTGTCATACCCTCAAGCTCAGAGATTCTTTCCTCAGTGATGCCCAGTCTATGAATGAGCCCAAAAGGCATTCTTCATTTCTGCTACAATGTTTTTGATCTCTAGCATTTACTTTTTATTCATTCTTAGAATTTACATCTCTCTGCTTATATTATCCATCTGTTCTTGCATATTGTCCACTTTTTCCACTAAAATCTGTAGCATCTTAATTATAGTTTTTAAGAAATTCTTAGTCTGATAATTTCAACCTTCCTGCCATGTCTGACTCCGATTTTGATACTTGCTCAGTGTCTTCAAAATGTGTTTTTTGCCTTTAGTATACATTGTAATTTTGTTGTTGCTGTTGTTGTTGAAAGCTGACATGAGTGCTGGGTAAAAGTAACTACAATAAATAGGCATTTAGTAATGTAATGGTTAGTAATGTAATGGTTAGGTGTGAAGAAGGGAAGCATTGTATAGTCCTACGATTATGTCTCAGTCTTTTGGTGAGCCTATGCCCCTGGACTGTGAACTTCAATGTTCTTCTTGGTTTTCCCCCCTTAGATGGAATGAGATGGCAGAGGGGGCTGGAGTCAGGTGTCTCCCTTTCTGCAGTTATGTTGGGCTCTGATAAAACCCCAACAGGTTAGGATCTAGTAAAATAGTTTTTCTTGACGGCAAGCCTTGTTAAGAAGAACAGAATGTTCTGGCTTATTTCAAATGGCTCCTTTTCCCCTTCTCCTGATGGAAGTACCCGGGGATTTTTCACTGTGAGGACCTTGTAGAAGACCTGGAAGTAAAACTCAAAAAAGTGTGCCCCACTCCTGCCCCATTACTCTGTCCCCCTGGAGTTTGTAACTCTCAAAGTTGTCCACACTGAGGCTAAAGCGATTCATCTATTACAGTTCAGGGTTTTTTTACTGTGACACTGATAACTTGAAGGTTTCTGCTCCTGTCAGTTGTGATTTTCTGTATCCACTTGTCTGTTTCTCCAGTTTTGGTGGCAGCAGTTTGCCCTGTGACTTCATTTCTCTGACAAATCTAAAAAGAATTATTTATTTTTCACTTTGTTTAGCTTTTTACTTGTTGGGATGGTGTGATGACTCTTAGCATTTTTTAAATTAAAACTGTTTTAATATAATTTAAATAAATACAGAGATGTGAACATATGATACCTTAATTTTTATTTTAGTCTTTCTTTTTCTTTTTCCATCTTTGCCTGGTACTCCTCTCTCTCACTTCCTCCACCTACATAGTGCCTCTCCTTCACCAACCAAGGTAACCTGTTAATAACCTAGTGTGTATCCTTCCATATTTTTCTCCAAGCTTTTGTAGACCTATATATTTATGTATACACACATATTTTCAGGTATTTCACATTGATTAATATGAACAAGATCATATTACACATGTTTTACACCATGTTTCTTCATAAAATAAACCTCTTGGAAAGTAGTGCAATTCAACTGGCATAGCTTTAAATTATTCTTTTTAATGTCTGCATAATAGTCAATAGAGAAGATATTCTTTTAGTTCATTCAGCTGTAACCCTATTGCATTCTCACAATAGAGTTCTCAAAAGAATTCTCAGTGGTATCATTCTCAAAAACTCTGGACGTTATGACCCAGGGTTTGAGAAAGCACTTGAATACACTACATTTGGAATCAGAATATATGAGTTTAGTCTTCACCTGTTACACTTTCACAATTGGCAATAAAGAAGTCATATAACTCTTAAAGACCTGTATATCTCCATAAGGAAAAAGAAGACAAGAAAAAATTCTGTAAAAATCCATATCTATCTGCCTCATAAAACTGCCAGATAATAAGAAACATTTTTTCTTATACAAAAGAAGCTCAGTAGGGTAGGAAACAACTCTCTGCTGCTGCTGTTCCTACCATCTAAGTTACTAAGATGGGCAGAATTCTAAGATGGCCCCAAGACCACACGCTCAAGTTTAGATGCTCTGGATAATCCATTTCCCCTGAGGGGGCGGAACTGTGCCTATGATGGGTTCCACTCCTGTGATTATGTTATATGAAGAAAGTGAAGGTACCAAACCAGTTGATTTTGAGTTAATCCTAGGTGGCCCTCATATAATTGGGTTGCAGCCCTTAAAATGGGTCAGAGATTTGAAGAGAGAAAGAGGTATTTTCTTCTGCTGGCTTTAAAAAAGCAAAAAAACATGCTGTGGGAGTACACATGGTTAGCACCCACCGGGGAGGATGGCCTGTAGGAGCTGGAAGCAAACTCTGGCCAACAGTCAATAAGAGTATGAAGCCCTGAGTCCCATAGCTGCAAGGAACTAAATCCTGCTAACAAACAAGAAAGAGCTCAGAAGAGGACCCCAAGCCACAGGTGAGATCAGAGCCTGGGCTGACTTTATGATTTTAGCCTTGTGAAACCCTGAGCAAAGGACCCATTACGCCATGTCTGATGACTGACCTACAGAACTTGATAATAATAAATAGGTATTGTTTTAAAACACTAAGGTTATAGTAATTGGTTATGCAACAACAGAAAACTAATTCAGTGACCTTAGACAAGACATAAAGTCTAGTCTTCACCACTATCAAGTAAGATAGTGGGCCCAAAGGACGAGCTTTTGAGTTCTAGAACACTATATTTTTATGATTCTCCTCTCATTCAACAGAAACAGGGTTTGTTTCAGCAGCATTGGGCAATGACAACACTCTTTGGGAACACTGAGTGTATTCACAATCTCCAAATTTAAGGTGTCATTAGAATGATCTGACATATTATTTTAGATATGGCATATTTAAAAGTATTTTGCATATTAAATGAAAAACTTCCAGGCAGATTGACAGAGAAACATTTATTTTATGGGGTTGAATAAAATGGTAAGTCACTGAGCAATAGTGAGGTAGAGAAGACTTTCAAAGTAGAGGTCAGTAATTATAATAATCTATTTCTCAATATTGTCCATGAGCAACCATGGTTTTAAGATACAACCCTGGAGACTATTCTCTAATCAAACTGGCATGGAGCTGAATTTGTCTCAACCAGAGTCGCATGTACACCATGTGTGAGGATGCAGAACCACCTGACCCGTTGCACAGGATCAGAACCCTTTGCAGTTTTATCAGCATTTGTGCCTATTGGAGAGTTTATTTTGCAAAACGATAAAATCGTCAGCATGTCTTCTGCCCATCCCTTCAAAAGTGGATGAGAATTTTAAGATTTCTAGTAAAATACTCACTTGAAATGGTTTTGAATCATTTATCACTCTTTCAAGAAAAAACCAAAAAGTAAATACATAGAATTCCACCCCAAACTGCCTGATTTGGTTTCCTAAGGCTGTGATAATAAATTACTGGGTGGCTTAAGCAACAGGATTTTATACACTCACAGCTCTGGAGGCTAGGAGTCTGATCTCAAGGTTAAGGCCATGTTCCTTAATCTTTGGAGGCTCTAGGCGAGAATCCTTCCTTCTCTATCGGCTTCTGGCGGGCCGTCTGCACTCCTTGGCTTTCCTGGGTTTTTTTGTTTGTTTTTCTTTTTCTTTTTTGCCACTTTGCTCCAATTTCTACCTTGTCTTCAAATCACTTTAACCAATATGTACATGTCTCAAATCTCCCTCTGCCTTTCTCTTACAAAGGCAATTGCCATTAGATTTAGGGCCCACCTGGATAATCCAGGAAGATCTCCTCTGAAGACCTTTAACTTCATTGCATACAAAGAGACTCTTTCATCCAAATCAGGTAACATTCATAGGTTCCAGGGATTTGCACCAGGACGTATCTTTTGGGAGCCACCATTCAACCCACTATGTAATAGGGAAGAAACTTTGTATTCTGTTACAAGTTAATCACTAAAGGGATGTTGTCTATAAGCATAAATTATACATAATGGTCCATCTCTGGGAACCCTGCCTCCAGGTAATGAGCATTAAGCTAAAGTAACTTTGTCTGGCTCACAGAAAACATCCTGACCAGGCCCACCTTCGAATGACTGCAGGAAGAATGAAATTAACACATCTCCTCTGGAGGCTGATGGGAACCAGGAAATGAGTGACTTTACTCCCTCCCCTTTTAGTATAAAAGAGGCCTGCATTCTAACTCAGGCAAGATGGTTCTTTGGGACACAAGTCCACCATCTTCTTGGTCTGCCAGCTTTCCAAATAAAGTCACTGTTCCTTTCCCCACCAACTCCTCTCTCGATTTATTGGCCTGTCTCGGGGTAAGCAGTATGAGCTTGGACTCGGTAACAGCTACACTGCCTCTTTTTGCTATTATATGTTTATGGGTTGATTTGTGCCTTTCTCCACATCCCCCCTCCCCAAATTCATATGTTGAAGTCCTAACCCTCAGTACCTCAGAATGTGACCTTATATGGAAATAGGACTGTTGCAAATGTCATAAATTCAGATGAGGCCACTAGGGTGAGCCCTAATCTGATATAACTAATGATCGGGGTTATACTTCTCAAAGCTAAGAAAAGCCAAAAAAAAAAAAAAAATTGCCAGAAAACCACTAGAAGCTAGGTAGGAGGCATGAAACTGATTCTCCCTCACAGCCTTCAGAGGAAGAATCCTGCCAACACTTTGATCTTAGACTTCTGGCCTCCAGAACTGTGAGATAATAAATTTCTGTTTAAGCCACCCAGTCTGTGTACTTTGATAAGGCAGTCCCAGCAAATGAATACATTATCCATACATAAATATTATTTTAAATGGTGAAAATAAAATCATGGTTTTGTAACCTATAATAATGTTGCATTTTATTTATCAACACTCCACTGAAAGTATGTTTTCTATTTTCTGCTTTATAAATAGTGTTATAATACACATTAACTTTGTCCATATGACATTTCTCTTTTGTGAATTACTTTCTTTGGATATATTCTAAGAAATGAGAATCCTATATCAAAAGAGTCAGAACAATAAAAAAATTTTTGAGTGACTCAACATTTTAAGCCTTGGAAACTTGTTGCCAATTGTTTTTCAAAGAGTTGTAACAATTTACCTTTTCTGCTATGTGATGAGTGATTTCAACACTCATCACATAGCAGTGATTTCAATCTCACCACCATTTGACAGTATCATTTCAAGTGCTGACATACACGTTGTTTTGGGAATACATTCAGACTTATTCTCGAGTGGGAGGAGGGATAACGAAGAGTATATTTATGTGGTCCTAACTTTTTCTGTCTCTCTTGCTTTCAGGTAATCTCCGGAGAAAATTAGCCACCGTGACTTTAGGCTACACTTTGCTTAATATATTCAATTGAAGAGAGTCCAATAGAAGAGAATTCAAGATGGGTGTGAAATTTTTTTAATGCAAAAAATGGCTCATATTAACTCCAACTTGCATGAATTAAATTTTATTTCTTTGTATGTCGATTGTTGTAATGAGGAGAATGAAGACAACTTATAGGGCAATGTTCCTTTTTTGGCTTTTCTTAACATAGCATGTTTATTTGGGAATTTACCTTCCACCTTGTCCAAGAAATTAGGTTGGGCGTTGGCCGTTTTTCAGCATGTCCTGGCTGAGGACTGTGACAGCTCCACTCACGTGCCTCTCTGTCCCTCTACAAGTCTTCCCTGATGACGGTCCAGTTTTCCCATTTAAAATGTAACAGTGATCTAAGCAAATCCCCCCAAAGCTAAGCTACCAGGCTTATAAACAAAACGTTTTTGTTGTTGTTGTTTGTGTTTTTTGTTTTTTGTTTGTTTGTTTTTTAATCTGATGAGAAGCTCTGATGAGCAAAGCTGGCCGGCTGCGTTCTTGCAGCCGCATCTCTGATCCTTTCTAGTGTCCTATCCACCTACCCACTCCCACCCGACGCAGCCAGAGCCTGATTTCTGCCCTCCACACCCTGGACATGAGTAAACCGCGCCTCCGGCCCCTCCTGGATTTTTAAAAGGACACTGCCCTGGTCGGTCACTGCCAGGAGCCTCCGCAGTGTGGAGCAGATAGCAGAGCATCCCTCCCACTGGGCGTGCAGTACGGACGAGCTGAGTAAACTCGGATTTTTGGCTGCCTTTTCTGCTAGGGTGGGTGGGGAAAGGTGTGTCCTCCAAGCGTTCACGGTAGAACCTCTGACCCTCTGCCTCCCGCTGCCCCCCATCTCTCTCTGTCTCTGTCTCTCTTTCTCCCCCCTCCCCTCCCTTCCCTCCCTCTCTCTTTCTCTCTCTCTCTCTCAAGGTGTAGGAGCTCTCCTTTTCCAGACCAGAGAGGGGCGCCTTTCCTGTTCCCTTCCCCCTCACCCACCGATTTTTTTTAAATGGGGAAAAAAATCCAAGCCGGGAGTAATAGCGAGTGGATCTGCTCGGAGCTGAATGAATGGAAGCTGCGGGGCGGGCCTGCGCGGACGGCCACCCTGCCCACGATGCGGTCCCCTCGCGGCCTGTAGGGCCCTCGCCAGCCCCTCGCCCTCCTCCCGCCCCGGGCAGAGGCCGCCGCCAGCTCCGCGCCCGACGCCGAGGCCGCGGCGGCCGAGGGGAAGGTCGGAGGGAGGGTGGTTTCCTCCCGCCCCACACCCAGTCTCCGAGCCGGATATATAGAGTGTCACGTTTGGGAGCCAAAAGACGAGAGCAGCTTCCTCGTGGCCGGAGCACTTCCCGGAGCCCCGGGGAAGGACCGGGATTTAGAGGACCACTAGTTGAGCCCGCCCCGCGCCGGAGGAGCAGGTACTCAGGGTCGCAGCCGGGCCGCGCGAGCGCCCACGCCTCCCCCGGCGAGGAGCCGGCCGGGGTGGCCGGGAGGCAGGGTTCGGCGGGGTCTGCAGAGAGGGCGAGGCAGCCGCGGAGCCCCGCGGCAGGGTGGGCTCGGGCCCCGCCGGGGAGACGCGCGGTTTCCGCGGCTCTGCCCCGGAGCTGCCCCCGGCCGCCCCCAGCCATCCGGCCGCGGGTTAGGCGCGCTGGGCGCCGGCATCGCCCGCCAAGGTGGGGCACGCGGGGGCGGGAAGGGCGCGCGTGTCGGGAAAGGGGCAGACTGGGCTAACTTGGGATCCGCGCCGCGGCCGCGGGCCCGGGGAGACAGAGGCGCCGGCCGGGTCTGGCGGAGGCCTCCTCGGCCCCCGGGGCTGTTCCAGGAGAGAGCAGGGCCACGTGGGGCGCGGCGGCCGCCCTCCCTGCGCCCTGGGCTGTCGGGGCGCGCTTTCCGGCCCCTAGTCCCACCCCGGGCTGTGCACGCCCGGACCCTTCCACCCGGGCCTCGCCGGGTACCGAGCCCCAGGCTGAAAAGGGCCGAGCGGCCCCGGGGCGGCCGGGGCGGGGTCTGTCCCCGTCCGAAGTTTTCCACCTCTTCCTGAGGGCCCTGGGCGTCTTGGAGGTAGCAGGGGAGCAGGTACCAGATTCCAACTGGTGTAGATGGCTTGAGGGAAGGCTGCTGGCACCCCTGGCGATTACCCCCGGGGCAGTTCCATTCAATTAAAAGAATTAATGACCGACTTCACTCTAGAGACCTCCTACTTTTCACCTGGTGGGATGAGTAGAATTATGAACACTTATTCTTCGAAGGATGAGTTACCAGGTGTGAGCAACCAAGGTTCTCTCTGGATCTGCCAGAGCTTCGGCGGCTGGTTGAATCATGTAGATTGTCCCATTGTGCCATGAAGAGGAACAAGAGTGGGGACAGCAGACTGACCAGGAAACTCAAGTGAATCGTGCTTTTCTACTTGTTAGAGGCTGCATCAAGAGAAGTTTGACACTCTGTGCAAATGGAAATTTGAGAATTTCCCTGCTGCTTCAATTACCCATCTCTCTGTATCCCCATTCATATGAGTTGGAGATTTGGCTGAGGAGCATATGTAGTCTAAAAGGGCAAAGAGACTAAATAAAATTTTAAGGCAGCCACTCAAACTGAAGGAGCAGGGCTTTCAGCAAAATCCGCTATTAGGGATATTTGTGTGTGAGACTTCTAGGAGATGGCCATGGGGTTTTACCCGCCAGACTCAAGAGTTGCAGCATTTCTTCTATAGTATTTCTCGAGATGCAGGTCTTCAGAGCACTCTTTCCCTGTTTCTGAGGGCACCTTCTGAACCTGCTTTGTTAACAAATTCCTACTTTACTCCTATTTCTAACGTTGGGTTATAATTATCTATAAAATTGATATAAATCGCCACGATTTGGTAAATCTTACATTTCTCCTTAATTTGAAAGAGGGAGCGTGACATCTAATTACAGAAGAAGAGGGAGAAGCTTCCTTTAAGGGAGTAAAAATAAATAAAATAGCTCATACTTGGGTATCACTTTGGGGTTTGTGAAGCACGTCATCATCTTGAATGTCTCACCATTCCCTTTCCTATCTTCTGAAGGTACATTCAGATGTTATTTCTTTCTGGCAACATCTGGGCAGCCTTAAGAATTCTTTGTCTTTGCATTAATACTTGTGCACCCATGAAAACTCACGCATGTACAAATAGTCTCTGAAGGAACATGCACATGCTGTCCCTGCCAGTCTCTTGTGACTCTGTGTTTGGTCTCTTTGAGAACATTTATTACTCTTGAAGAAGCATTCTTAATGTTTTATTTTGTTAACAGACCACTTAAGGATCTGATAAAAGCTATGGAATATGAAAAATAAGCATATACATATTAACAGAATTCTACCTACAATTTCAGGCGCTCACAGCCTCCTTGATACTTAATCACCCAGATGTTAGAGGTTCAGAGGCCTCAGGCAGGGCCAGCTCACAGGGCCCAATACTTAGAGAAGGGCCCTGCACTTGGTTTAATGTTCTGGTGTCGCTGTCAGATGTCTTAGTAATTTTCAAACAAGGAGCTCCAAATTTTCATTTTACACTAGACCCTGCAAATTCCGTAGCCAGTCCTGAGGCCAGGTTCACAAGCCTGTTCCGTCACTTCCTGCATAACAACCCTGTCTCAGCCATCCTACACTGCAGGTGAATTCTCTGACACAAACAGAAAGTTAGCTGCTGCATGCTTCTGTCATTAAGTCCTTCTACACCCAATTTCCTCATTGACAAAATAAAGATAACAGACACTATCTACTACTCTATTCATCTTAAAAAGTCGTTGTGAAGACAGGTAGGTAAAAAGAGCTAATAATTGTAAAACTCTCGACTTACCTTGAACAGTACTTTACTAACAAAGACAGTATTGTTGCAGGCTTAACTTTTCTAATCCTTGTTTCAGAAGTAGCTTGAGGAAGGCTGGTTAAGTACATTAAAAGGGTTGCAGAACCTTTATAACCCTTATATTTTGGTGGGAGAAAAAATAAAACAAAAAGTAGCTGCGGTTTGTGGTATTTTAAAGATTCCTTAAAAGTCTTTAGTTGGTCAAGATTGGAACTGGCAACTAAAAGTACAGAATACCTTCCTGGATCCCAAAGATACTTCCTGAATTAAATTGATGTTTCGGTGGAATTCATCCAAAATTGAACAAAGAAAAACTGAGTCATTGATTGAAATTTTTGAGAAGGTATCCTTTTTGCCACATTTAACTTTTAAATACTCATACTTTCAAAACCTTGAGCAAGGCACTCTTTTAAATATTCTGGGAGATACCTGGCAATATAAAGTACACCTAGTCCCCTACCAAGTTGTCTTCACCTTCTGTACCATTGGGGGAGGAACTTAGAAACCTTGGGCCAGTCCTCTTTCCCCACACTCCTCCCTTTATTGCTTCTCTCTGACCTCAGAACTTATCCTTTCCACAGCTTTCATTCCCAGTATTATGGCAACACACTCGGAAGGGTTGAGGAAGAAAATAGAGTAAAAGGAAATGGGTCAAACTTCCGTATCAAAGTCTTAAAATAGGGGCACCAGAGAAGGTGGATGGAGACTCCTTTCATGCAGCTACTCTGTGCAGAGGCGTGCTGTGCACTTTAGGGTATGAAGTACCAAGTCCTGTACTCGATAGATTTATGACATCATTGGCAAGACGAAATATGTAAATATAAGGTGTTAATTAACATAACAGATACATTGTTAAGAGGCAATATAAGATTAGGCACCAAATGAATGGTACAGAAAATAAGTGCAATGAGTTCCCAAGAATAGAATAAAATAAACTGAAATGGTTAGAGAAGCTTAAGAGGAGAGTTACATGAGATGGCCCTTAAAATTCCACTCCTAATAGAGATGAATGAATGAATCTTCTGGGTGATAATTGTGCAAAAGATGAAAATCTGGATGGAACTAAAGTTTCATGTAAGGAAAAGGCAGGAGATAAAACGAAGAGAACTTTCCACTGGTTAGCTTCAGTCATGTAATACATAATTATTAAGCCCATTCTGTGACCAGACACAATGCCAATTTTTCTGCATTTAGTGTGGAATAAAGCAGATGTGTCCCCTATCCTTTTGGATCTTACAGGCATTTAAAAAATAAACATATAATAAGAAAAGTTTGGAAGTAGCATGGAGAAGGACAGGTGCAATGAAAAAACCAGGGGTGGACTCAGATTTGGTGGTTTGTGAAGGTCTCTGACAAAGAAAGATTTAAATTGATATTTGAAGGAAGCATAGGGATTAATTTGGCAAAAAAAAAAAAAAAAGAATGGAGGGAAAAGCAATTTGGGCAGAGGAAATAGCAAGTAGGAAGACTGTAAGGAGAGGAAAAACCTGGAAGTGTTCAAGGAACAGAAAGAAGGCACGTGTTTTGGGTGACGGAGTTGCTGAGGCCGGACGTGTGTGTGTGTGTGTGTGTGTGTGTGTGTGTGTGTGTGTGTTGGGGGGTGGCTAGGCAGGAGCCTGGTCACGTAGATCCTCACAGATCTTGATAAAGGTTCTGAATTTTATTTTAATGAGAAGCTTTTGAAGGCTTTGAAGCCAGAGACTAATTTAAATTTTAAGACCTTTGTGGCTGCAATTAGGAGAATGGGCTAGCGGGATCAGGGATTGGAAGTAGGACAGAGCTGGTGATGGTGTGGACAGGCAAGATGGAGAGAAGTGGGCAGACTTGAAGTGCATTTCAGAAGTAGAATTGATAGACCTTGGTGATAGATCGGTGATGAGAAGTGGCTAAGCAAAGAAGTGTGATAATAAATTCCTCCAGTAGATACTGCTGTATGTTTATAATCCAAAACCATAGCCTCCCGCTGCATAAGATTTAGAGTTGCCACGGAAGAGCTGAAAAGTGACATGGAAACTGATAACGCAGCCTGGTATCTCTGGAAAGTGTGCCAGGCTGTTGGGATAGAGGTGAGAGAGCAGAAGATAATATGCTTTTCATATTATCATTTCTACTGTTGAGATTATTAATGAACTGTGCACGAACTTTATAATTTTTAAGAGGTTACCACCACAACAAATATGACTTCTGTTTTTCTGACTTGAGCACACTGATGGCATATGAGGTAATCTCTTAAAATAACGAAAACCCGGAGAGAAAATTCTGATCCCCACCAAAGTGATTGCTCTACAACATAAGTTACTCCCCTGCTTAGAAGCTTTCCATTCTTCCACCTTGTCTGTATCAGTGTCCCAAAATGTAGTCTGTGGACCATTAGTTTCTCGGGATATTAATAACAGTCAACTGAAGGAAAAAAAGCTTCCCTCATCACATAAGCTTGAGAAACACTTAATTTAACCTAGTTAAGCAGTCTTATTGTGGGAATCCTCAAAGCCTTTAACATACTAATAGTGCACTTTAAGAATCATCAAGAAAGAAGAGATATTTTATGCTGCATTTCCTAAACTTACTTGACCTTGAAATGCTTTTTTTGGCAGAACATCTAACAGAGTCAGCATTCAGCGTAACACGCTTTGGGAAATGCTGCCCTATATTAATAGATTAAACCTTTTAACATCCACAGCTGTCTATTAACCATCAGCTTCTCTCATGTCTTTCATGCTACTGCTTATTTGGAAGGAAGCAGAAGACCGGAATTGAACTGACTCTGTTAATAAGTTCTGAGTTGATGATGAAAACAATTCTACCATATGGATAATAGAAGAAGAGATACTCACAAGCAAGATCTGCAGTCTAAAAACAATTTTTTAAAAATTTTAACTTCTACTTCCCTGGCAAGGCTATGCAGGACCTCTCGGAGGTACATCCTGTCAAGTCTAGATGTACACATGAGAAAGCTGAAGCATAGACAATGGGGAAGATTTCACAGGACCTTTCATGTCCCATGGGAGGTCTGAGCCTTATTTGATGTTCGTAGTATATCCCCGGCGGGGCAACACAGTGTGAATACATAGGACGTCTGTAGGAGCAATGATTTTGCACTGAATCTCATACATCTTCTTTACTGGTCCCCAGTGCATTTGCGTGGTGGTGGGATGGAGGCAGAAGTGCGATTTATGACCAAAGAATAACCAGCAGAGCAGAGCAGAGCAGAAGAGACAAGTTCAGACAGCTATGGACTCTGGCCACGGCTTCATCCACCTGGTGCTCTAGGTTAGGGGTTAGCAAACTATGGCCTGAGGGCAAAATCTGAATCCTGCCTATTTTTGTATATCTCTTGGACTAACAATAGTGCTTATATTTTTAAGTGGTTGAAAAAAATCAAAAGAAGAATAATGTTCTCTGGCAAATGAAAATTATATGAAATTCAAATTTCAGTATCCATGAGTGAAGTTTTATTGGAAATCAGCCAGTGCCGTGCACCTATTTGTCCTATTGTCTATGGCTGCTTTGGTACTCCACGTAATGAGTAGTTGTGATTTGCAAAGCCTAATATATTTACCATCTGGCCCGTTAACATAAAATGTTTGCCGACCCCTGCTCTAGGCTACTAAACTCACTGGCCATAGATAATTTTAATAGATTTGTTTTATATATTAGGAGTAGTCTTAGTTCAGGCTGCTATAACAAAGTACCATAGACTGGGTGGCTTATAAAAAACAGAAATTTATTTCTTACAGTTCTAGAGGCTGCGGGTCCAAGATGAAGGCACCAGCAGATGTGCTGTCTGGTGAGAACCACTTCCTGGTTCATAGATGTCCTTCTTTCCATTGTAACTTCACATGGTGGAAGGAGCAAGGGAGTTCTCAGGAGTCTCTTCTATAAGGGCACTAATCCCATTCACAAGGGATCTGCCCTCATGACCTAATCACCTCCCAGAGGCCCCACCTCCATACACCATCACATTGGAGACTAGATTTCAACATACACATTTTGGGAGGACTCAAACATTCAGTCCATGTCAAGGTAGAAATACAAATAGGTAAATTGACGGTCTAGAAGCTCCTCAAATGTTATTACTATCGGAGTCATGACAATGCCATCTACTGTGGATGACTAGTGTAGCTAGTGTTAGCTGCCAATGTGAGATGCAGAAGACAGTCTTGCAGGTGATAGCTTTTGAAAGTTATTCAAACATTTGAATTCATATGTAAAGGATGGGGCCTCAGATAAACATCTAAGAGGTAGAGGGGGTAATTAACCCCAATATTACTTAGCTGTTGAAGTCTGCTACCTCTAAGCATGGATCTTCTGTGAGTAGTCACCTCTGATTTTTATTTCAATAAAGCAAATCTATTTTTTATTAATGCATCCTTTTTGTGAAGAGTGATGGTTTAAGGGTGACAGTCTTAAGTTTGGGGTGACAAATACATTTTTCATCATCCCCACCCCATGCCTATTTTATTTATTTATTTACTAATTATTTTTTATACATCTTTATTGGGGTATCATTGCTTCAAAATGTTGTGTTAGTTTCTGTTGTACAACAAAGTGAATCAGCCATATGCATACATATATCCCCATATCCCCTCCTTCTTGAGCCTCCCTCCCACCCTCCCTATCCCACCCCTCTAGGTCATTGCAAAGCACCGAGCTGATCCCCCTGTGCTATGCTGTTGCTTCCCACTAGCAATCTATTTTACATTTGGTAGTGTATATATGTCGATGCTTCTCTCCCTTTGCCCCAGCTTCCCACTCCCCTCCCCGTGTCCTCAAGTCCATTCTCTATGTCTGCATCTTTATTCCTGCCCTGCTCCTAGGTTCATCAGTACCATTTTTTTTTTAGATTCCTTATATATACATTAGCATACAGTACTTGTTTTTCTCTTTCTGACTTACTTCACTCTGTATGACAGACTCTAGGTCCATCCAGCTCACTACAAATAACTCAGTTTCGTTTCTTTTTATGGCTTAGTAATATTCCATTGTATATATGTGCCACATCTTCTTTATCCATTCATCTGTCAGTGGACACTTAGGTTGCGTCCATGTCCTGGCTATTCTAAATATTGCTGCAATGAACATTGTGGTACATGTCTCTTTTTGAATCATGGTTTTCTCAGGGTATATGCCCAGTAGTGGGATTGCTGGGTCGTATGGTAGTTCTATTTTTAGTTTTTTAAGGAACCTCCATACTGTTCTCCATAGTGACTGTATCAATTTACATTCCCACCAACAGTGCAGGAGGGTTCCCTTTTCACCACACCCTCATTGAGTCTGTATTTTTGGTACACGACTCCCCAGGTACTTCATACATAACCAGCACAGCACAGGTACAAATGTGGGGACAGCTGGTGCAGGTGCTTCCATGGGACTTAGAACCAGAAGATGGGAGATGGAGGCTTGTGCTTAGGTCTATCGCTGTGATCACAAAATGTTTCCAGGGCACAGTATTCTGTGGGAATCAAACAGATTGCCAGCCACATTCATCAGGGGGGTTTCCATGACTAATTCAGAGACCTGCCTTTTATAAAATTTAAAAAAAAAGAATTGGTTTCTGGTGAGCTCTTTATTCAATAGCCATTTTTCCACTTCAGTCAACACTATATCAAAGCAAAAAATATTATATATTTCTTTTTGTAGAGAACAACATGATTAAGTAGACAGTGAAAAAAATTCATCTTACTTTAATTGGCAGACATTAAAAATAGCATGTGTCTATTGCTTTAGTCGTGGTTTATTTTTAAAGTCCTAGATAATTTTGTAACCTTAACCTCTGCAGTCCAGCAAAAGCCCTTTCCAGCTGCAGTTGACAATGCGTCCCCTTTGGCTTTTGGACATGCTATTATCTTGTTTTTAATGCATTTTAACTTCCTAGGCTCCTCCAGAGATGGCTCCAAAATGTTGAAACACACACTTGAGGGGAAGAGGAGAAGGGAAAGCTCTTCCTTGTGAATCTGTGTAAAAAAAGGCAAAAATCCAGCCTCTTCTATCCACTTACTCATCCATCCACCTCAGCTGGGAGGTGCTGGGTCAGTAACATTCTCTGGTGAATAACAGGATGACCATAGGAGGCAAGAATAATATTTCCTGAGCCAAGAAATGAGAAAAAGTCATTGTGAAAATGCTCCACATTTTAGATCATTTAAGAAAAATGGTGCATTATTTATCATAGGTCAGTGAGAGGACACATTCCACAAAAGTCAGCACAAACTCCAGTATTCTTGAGGGCAGGATAGTTGGAAATTAGGAAGATGGTTAAATTATGTGTCTGGTCCCAACATATTTGAAACCACTTAAGCGCTTCAAGCAGTGTTAGATCCACCAATGCACGATATTGTCAAGAAACTGAAAGCATCTGCCCAGAAGAATTTGATAACCTGAACAAAAGAAGCTCTGTGTAACAATTCACTATGTGTGCATGTATTAAAGATTTTTTATTATTATTTTCAAGAAAGGACATTTAATACTAAAAGGTGTGTGGATAGTAGCAGCATAGTTTTATCCAGTAATACAAGCATCTTAAAGGTAGATAATATTCATTTAATAAAAATAGAAGTATTTGTCTAAACCTTAAGACAAACTGTCCACTTAATTCCACATGAAACCTAAGTGTAAATAAGATACCCTGATAAATATTAATGAAATCAATTTTATGTCAGTCTGTGTATTTTTATTTCTATTATGCTGTAACTGTTGTCTCATTCTGAATTGACTCGTTTCCATTGTGTTTGTTTACATGAGACCTTTAGGACCTATTTGTTCTGAAGATAAGTGTATGATCTAAAGGATGGACACTTGTTCTCGTACCAAGAAACTTTGAGAGCATTAAGATCCACTTACAAAACTATTCTCCAAGCTGCAGGAGAGTTTGAAAGAGTTAATAGTTCTCATCCGAATAAGCAGTTTCCTTCTTTCTTGGTAACCTGTAGTTGCCAAACCTCTCTCCTTAGTAGAATTGTGACTTTGCTTCTTCCTTCTTTTCTTCTTACTATTTTGGTCCAGTCCTGCCTGAAGCAATGGTTATGCAAGTGCTGCTGAGTGCTGATCGCAGGATTGCACTTTAGGTAAATTTAGGTCTCAGTTCCTTTTAGGACAGGGTGAAACTTTCTCAAATTAACCTTCCCTAAACTCTTAGACATACTATATACATACATACATATTGCACCATCTTATCTACTCCACATAGTGGTGACTGCAAATAGCTTTGCCTTAACTAACTCTATTCATATTCTAAATTGTAGAATGTTCAAGTACCTTATCTATATTTGATCTAATTCCCTTATTTTATAGAAAAGAAAAAGTCAGTCCCAAAGACATAAAGGGACTTGTCACTTATCTATTTAAGTGTAGAATAATATCCAAATGTTATGACTGCAAATCCCATGAGCATTTTATTCCATTCATTCATTCATTCATTCATTCAATTTACTACCATGTGTCAGGCCAGGTGTTTAGCTCTGCAAATATAGTGGTGAACAAGTTATAGTACCTTCCCTTAAGCTTTAGTGCCCCCTATTCATTGGGCAATTTCTGACCAGTTAAAACTTTGGAGTTTGTGAAATCTTTCAGCGAAGATCCTCAGTGTGAAAATATAAAATACTCATATATTTTTATTTCCCATCCTTACCCCTCCTAACCAGCCTCAGTCAGTGATTTAGATTCCCATAGCCCTAAGCAGTTAATACCAAGAAGGGCGTGATAGGAAATGGAGTTAAAATGAATTAAAGTCCACAGGGAAGATAATGAAAATTCTCCCCAAGGAAACAATGTTCTCCTTTATTCACCATAAATCCTGAGGATTAATTAGCCTGTGCCGCCCTCCTCTCAGTTACTCACTCTTTCCCCAAACCTGGCTGTGGACTGGGTTCAATCTTCATGCTTCCCCCTTTCCTTTCTGCCCTTAAAGATAGACGTACAATCTCTTTGTGATTTAAGTAACTGCTATTCATTGTGGGTTAAGAAATAGGGGAAGAGCAAAAACAACCAACGTGAGAAAGTTACAGAGTTTCCAGAACGGTACCTTTGAGTTTTGGCATAGGGCTAGTAGTTAGTTGCTGGCTTCCTGTGTGATGACAAGTAGAAACCCCATTATCTTCAGCCATCCATCTTTATTTCTACAAGTGAGATCAAAAACCAATACTCTGTTTTAAAAATCCTCACCTGTACTTTTAAATCTGGATGAGTATGGGTATCTGTCTGATGGGAGGATTTATAGCTTTCAACAGAGTTTCAAAGAGGTCGTGACCAAAACAACATGGGAAACCACTGCTTTAGGAACAATCAAGTGGCTATTTTACTTCCTTGAAGACCTCCAGACCCAGGAAAGATCCCTTCTGAGGATTCTTCCCAAGGATCATAGAACTGTTTGAGATGCTTAGGTTTGCCTGATCCATCTTCAGTGTGTCACATGATTCAGAACATTCCATTGTTCAAAAACAGAAAAGGGATCATGTCATTCCCCTGCCTAGCCCCTTCCACTGCTCCCCATTCCCTAGAGCAGCCTTGCCAAGTGTGTGAGATGCTAGTTGAGGCAGGTGTGGGGTGGGGGGTTCCCTAATGCAGAAGAGCTTTTAGCATCACCCTCCCTTCCTGCATCTCAGAAATCAGGAGACTAGAAAAATCAAGGTGTTGGCAGGGTTGGTTCCTTCCCAGGACTGTGAGAGAAACATCTGTTCTAGGCCTATTCTTAGCTTGTAGATGGCCATCTTCTCCCTGTGTCTTTACCTCCCCTGCCCTCTATGCATATCTATGTGCCCAAATTTCCTCTTTTTTAAGGACACCAGTCATAATGTATTAGGGGTCCACCCTACTCTAGTATGGTTTCATCTTAGTTAGTTACCTCTTCAATAATCTTATTTCTAAATTAGGTCACATTCTGAGATACTGCAGTTGAGGACTTTAACATATGAATTTTAGGAGGACAGAATTCAATCCATAACACCCAGGAAACTAATACTTGATTTCTCCTTACCGACATGGAATATGGTGATGAAACTACAAGGCACCTTCAGTGTTACTCTAACAAAACAAAACAAAACAACCACAAAAAGCAAACAAAAGCAAACAAAAAACAAAACGAAAACCTATGCATTTTAGATATGGGTTAATAACATAAGTAATAACTATTTTCACCAAGAGTTTCTTCTCCATGTGATTTTTATTATTTTTTATGAGGTATGACTTACATGTGGAAAAGTGAATATATCATAAATACAATAATAAGTAACTCTCAGATTTCAGCTTCCAGACTTAAAAAAAAATAAAACATTAACAGCATACCATAAGCTGCCATCTAGTCATTACCTATTCACAGCCAAAGTAACCATTATCCTGACCTCTAAGTCATAGATTAGCAAGATTCAAACATAGATTAGCTTTGCCAGTTTTTGGAGATTTATATGTAAGTAAAATCTTACAGTGTGCATTATTTTGTATCCACCTTCTTCACTCAACATTATGTTCGTAAGACTCATTCAAATGTTTGTGTATTCATTCTTCTCAAGTGCTCATGGAAGATTCTCCAGGATAGATCATATCTTGTGTCACAAATCAAGCCTTGGTAAATTTAAGAAAATTGAAATTGTATCAAGTATCTTTTCCGACCACAATGCTATGAGACTAGATATCAATTATAGGGAAAAAATCTGTAAAAAATACAAGTATATGGAGGCTAAACAATACACTACTTAATAACCAAGAGATCACTGAAGAAATCAAAGAGGAAATCAAAAAATACCTAGAAACAAATGACAATGAAAACACGACAACCCAAAACCTATAGGATGCAGCAAAAGCAGTTCTAAGAGGGAAGTTTATAGCAATACAATCCTACCTTAAGAAACAAGAAACATCTCAAATAAACAACCTAACCTTACACCGAAAGCAATTAGAGAAAGAAGAACAAAAAACCCCCAAAATTAGCAGAAGGAAAGAAATCATAAAAATCAGATCAGAAATAAATGAAAAAGAAATGAAGGAAATGATAGCAAAGATCAATAAAACTAAAAGCTGGCTCTTTGAGAAGATAAACAAAATTGATAAACCATTAGCCAGACTCATCAAGAGAAAAAGGGAGAAGACTCAAATCAATAGAATTAGAAATGAAAAAGGAGAAGTAACAACTGACGCTGCAGAAATACAAAGGATCATGAGAGATTACTATAAGCAACTCTATGCCAATAAAATGGACAACCTGGAAGAAATGGACAAGTTCTTAGAAATGCACAACTTTCCGAGACTGAACCAGGAAGAAATAGAAAATATGAACAGACCAATCACAAGCACTGAAATTAAAACTGTGATTAAAAATCTTCCAACAAAAAAAAGCCCAGGACCAGATGGCTTCACAGGCGAATCCTATCAAACATTTAGAGAAGAGCTAACACCTGTCCTTCCCAAACTCTTCCAAAATATAGCAGAGGGAGGAACACTCCCAAACTCATTCTGCGAGGCCACCATCACCCTCATACCAAAACCAGACAAAGATGTCAGAAAGAAAGAAAACTACAGGCCAATATCACTGGTGAACATACATGCAAAAATCCTCAACAAAATACTAGCAAACAGAATCCAACAGCACATTAAACGGATCATATACCATGATCCAGTGGGGTTTATCCCAGGAATGCAAGGATTCTTCAATATACGCAAATCAATCAACGTGATACACCATATTAAAAAATTGAAGGAGAAAAACCATATGATCATCTCAATAGATGCAGAGAAAGCTTTTGATGAAATTCAACACCGATTTATGATAAAAACCCTCCAGAAAGTAGGCATAGAGGGAAATTTCCTCAACATAATAAAGGCCATATATGACAAACCCACAGCCAACATCCTCCTCAATGGTGAAAAACAGAAGCCATTTCCACTAAGATCAGGAACTAGACAAGGTTGCCCACTCTCACCACTATTATTCAACATAGTTTTGGAAGTTTTAGCCACAGCAATCGGAGAAGACAAAGAAATAAAAGGAATCCAAATTGGAAAAGAAGAAGTAAAGCTGTCACTGTTTGCAGATGACATACTATACATAGAGAATCCTAAAGATGCTACCAGAAAACTACTAGAGCTAATCAATGAATTTGGTAAAGTAGCAGGATACAAAATTAATACACAGAAATCTCTTGCATTCCTATACACTAATGATGAAAAATCTGAAAGTGAAATTAAGAAAACACTCCCGTTTACCATTGCAACAAAAAGAATAAAATATCTAGGAATAAACCTACCTAAGGAGACAAAAGACCTGTATGCAGAAAATTATGAGACATTGATGAAAGAAATTAAAGATGATACAAATAGATGGAGAGATATACCATGTTCTTGGATTGGAAGACTCAACATTGTGAAAATGTCTATACTACCCATAGCAATGTACAGATTCAATGCAATCCCTATCAAACTACCAATGGCATTTTTCACAGAACTAGTACCAAAAATTTCACAATTTGTATGGAAACACAAAAGACCCTGAATAGCCAAAGGAATCTTGAGAAAGAAAAACGGAGCTGGAAGAATCATGCTCCTGGACCTCAGACTATACTACAAAGCTACAATAATCAAGACAGTATGGTACTGGCACAAAAACAGAAATATAGATCAATGGAACAAGATAGAAAGCCCAGAGATAAACCCACGCACATATGGTCACCTTACCTTTGATAAAGGAGGCAAGAATATACAGTGGAGAAAAGACAGCCTCTTCAATATGTGGTGCTGGGAAAATTGGACAGCTACATGTAAAAGTATGAAATTAGAACACTCTCTAACACCATCCACAAAAATAAACTCAAAATGGATTAAAGACCTAAATGTAAGGCCAGACACTATAAAACTCTTAGAGGAAAACATAGGCAGAACACTCTATGACATAAATCACAGCAAGATCCTTTTTGACCCACCTCCTAGAGAAATGGAAATAAAAACAAAAATAAACAAATGGGACCTAATGAAACTTAAAAGCTTTTGCACAGCAAAGGAAACCATAAACAAGACGAAAAGACAACCCTCAGAATGGGAGAAAATATTTGCAAATGAAGCAACTGACAAAGTATTAATCTCCTAAATTTACAAGCAGCTCATGCAGCTCAATATCAGAAAAACAAACAACCCAATCCAAAAATGGGCAGAAGACCTAAATAGACATTTCTCCAAAGAAGATATACAGATTGCCAACAAACACATGAAAGCATGCTGAACATCTTTAATCATTAGAGAAGTGCAAATCAAAACTACAATTAGATATCATCTCACACCAGTCAGAATGGCCATCATCAAAAAATCTACAAACAATAAATGCTGGAGAGGGTGTGGAGAAAAGGGAACCCTCTTGCGCTGTTGGTGGGAATGTAAATTGATACAGCCACTATGGAGAACAGTATGGAGGTTCCTTAAAAAACTAAAAGTGGAACTACCATAAGACCCAGCAATCCCACTACTGGGGATATACCCTGAGAAAACCATAATTCAAAAAGAGTCATGTACCAAAATGTTCATTGCAGCTCTATTTACAATAGCCAGGAAATGGAAACAACCTAAGTGTCCAACAACATTTGAATGGATAAAGAAGATGTGGCACATATATACAATGGAATATTACTCAGCCATAAAATGAAACGAAATTGAGTTATTTGTAGTGAGGTGGATGGACCTAGATTCTGTCATACAGAGTGAAGTAAGTCAGAAAGAGAAAAACAAGTACTGTACGCTAACACATATATATGGAATCTAAGAAAAGAAAAGAAAAAAAAAGATCATGAAGAACCTAGGGGCAAGACGGGAATAAAGACACAGACCTACTACAGAATGGACTTGAGGATATGGAGAGGGGGAAGTGTCAGCTGTGACAAAGTGAGAGAGTGGCATGGACATATATACACTACCAAATGTAAAATAGATAGCTAGTGGGAAGCAGCCGCATAGCACAGGGAGATCAGCTCGGTGCTTTGTGACCACCTAGAGGGGTGGGATAGGGAGGGTGGGAGGTAGTGAGACGCAAGAGGGAAGAGATATGGGAACATATGTATATGTATAACTGATTCACTTTATTATAAAACAGAAACTAACACACCATTGTAAAGCAATTATACTCCAATAAAGACGTTAAAAAAAAAATTTCTGTATTCATTCTCATTGCCGTCTAGTACTCTATACTGTGAATATACCACATTTAATTTATCTGTTCTACTGTTGATGAACAGTTAGGTAGTTTCCACTACCAAGTGCTACTGAGAACTTGGGAAGAGTAGTACTAAGAACTTTCTTATGAATGTCTTTTGTTGAACATATGTGCATACTACAGTTGGCTATACCTCCATGTGGAACTGATTTATGTAGAGAGCTTTAATAAAATCTGCCAAAGAGTTTCCCAAAGTGGTTGTACTGTGTATACTCCCAGAAGCAGTAGTCAAGAGGTTATACTTATTCCACTTGTCAACACCCCTCATTGTCTGTTCTTTTCATTTTAGTCATTTCAGTGGGAGAGTAGTTGTGTGGCATAGTAGTTTTGCTTATATTTCTGTGGTAACTGACAGTGGAGCACCATTTTTATATGGGCTATTTGGATATCTTTTCTTGAGACATGTCCAAGTCTTTGCCCATTTGTTTATTGGGTTTCTATTTTTTTTTCATAATGATTTGTGCATATACTTTGTCTATCCTGGATGCAATACCTTTATTAGATATAGGTATTGTGAATGCCTTCTCCCAATCTGTGGCTTGCCTTTTTATGCTCTTAATTTTTTCTTTTGATGAACACAAATTTTTAATTTTAATAGAGCCCAATTTATTAGTATTAGTCTTTTATTGTTAATGCTTTTTGCCTACCTACAGATCAGGGAGTTGTTCTCTTCTAAAAACTAGATTGTTCTGCCTTTCATACTAAAATCTGCTATCCATCTGCAATTAACTTTTTATGTGATGTGGGAAATAAAAACTGCATTTCCATCTGGATATCCATTTGATCATTTATGAGAATTATGTATATGATTTCAAATCAGGGGACACAGTAGTAGCCTGGACACCTCAGTTAGAACTAACGCATTTAAAATGAAGTCATTTAAAACATATCTCACTGTAATGACTTCTGAAGCCCATTGTGACTATGAATGAATGTTCTAGGTCCCTCCGTGTTAAGATCAAAATACTTATTTTACCTGCTTGTAGAATCCTAATTTCTGGTCTAATGGATTAAGTGAAATAAATTATTTTATTTCACACTCAGAAGTCAAAGTATAAAATTTAAAACAAATTTGGGCCCCAGATACAGTGACTGTGGATGAAGAAAATCCCTGTCTTAGTAGTGTGATGAGTTCATGACCAAACATTTGGGGAACAACAATCAAAATACTTATCTTTGGTTATTAAGGAAGATAAGTAAAGGGTTTACCAGCCTCCATGGAACTTACACACTAATGTCTCACTAGTTTCCCCAACTCACTTCAGGATGGAAAATAGGTGGAATAAGGAGAAATTGAAGACAGAAAGATTTAGGTGGCCCTTCATTCTTTCATGCATTCAGTCAACAAATATTTATTTACTGGGTTTTTTTTTTTAACATCTTTATTGGTGTATAATTGCTTTACAATGGTGTGTTAGTTTCTGCTGTATAACAAAGTGAATCAGCTATACATATACATATATCACCATATCTCCTCCCTCTTGCGTCACAAAGGTGGTCACAAAGCACAGAGCTGATCTCCCTGTGGTATGCAGCTGCTTCCCACTAGCTATCTATTTTACATTTGGTAGTGTATTTATGTCCTTGCCACTCTCTCACTTTGTCACAGCTTACCTTCCCCCTCAAGTCCATACTCTATGTCTACGTCTTGTCAGGTGTTGTGTCAAATCCTGTGAATATTAGGAAGAGTAAAACACAGTCACTATGTTTAAAGTGTTTGCAGACCATCAGACCAAACAGACAAATAAGTAGGCAATTCCATATAAGGTGATGTTGCATGGGGACTCAGAGAGTTTGGCAGATGCGATTTTCAACAGACTGAGGGGAGAATTGAGAACTGCTTCCTAAAAGAAGTGAGTATAAGCTTTGCCCAGTGAAGGGCAGGGCAGGACAAAGGGCATATGGTTGCGTGATGGGGGCATGGCCTCTGGCGCTGGTCTACAAGCTGTGTGACCTGGGGTAAATCACTTTAATTTTTCTGTACCTTGGTTTCCTATTTGTAAAATGGGGTTTATAATAGTAAATATCATGGAGTTGTTGTGCTGATTCATGAGTTAATACATGTAAGACATTTAGAAGAGTGATTGGCACAGTGAGTTGAGCTATTGTCATAGGCAAGGGTTAGAGAGTTACGATGGGTCCTGAAACTGCAGAGAAGCAAAGAGGCATTATCTGTTGCATATGAGTCCAATGTGAGAACAGAGGTGGAGAGAGAAGAGCAGACACGGGCTCAGGAGTCCAGACTCTTGTCCTGATTCTGCTGCCTGCTCGCTCAGTGACTATGACTGTATTAGAAAAATGACTGGATTATCTCTGAAATCCCTTCTAGCTCTCATGCCCAATGATTCTGTGGCTCCTGCTGAGGTGGACGTAATAAATATCATTTGGATTCTGGTGGTAAAGAAATAAAAAAAGAAAGAAAATTCTATTCTGAGATTTCCAGCTAGTGACTGGGTGAGCGCTGATTCATTTCAAAAGAAATAGGCAAGGCATGAAGAGATTGGTGTATGGAGACTGGGAATGATATAGCACAGATTCATGCATAGAAATTTTAGGTTGGAAGGAACCATTTCTGTCATTTTAATTCAGTGTGGTAGAGAGGCAGTATATTTCAGTGGTTCACTATAGAAACAGTGACTTGACTATAGAAAGTGACTATAGAAAGTCAACAGTGGTTGACTATAGAAACAGAAGCTCGATTATCAGGGCCCAGGCTTGACACTTTCTGGAAAGTTACTTAAGTGCTCTGCATCTAGATTTCTTCATCTGTAAAATGCAGAGAAAATGCAGGCTGAACCAGCCACAGTGGCCATTTGTAGGTCAAAATGGTTGAACCTTGGCAATTTCTCATGCTTCAACCTAGTAACAGACACTTTCTAAGGGGTTGAACTGAGAAATAAATGAGTTCATATGCATCACAGTCTAAAGGCAGCAGTCTATACATGATAAGGTGCCATAGAAATATTTCCCTTATTATTAAACCTTTTTTTGCTTGTTCAAAATTTATTGCACCAAGTTTAATTTGGCAAGAACAATAGGCATTGCATAATGTAACTGTTTAAGCCTCTTTCCCATCCTTATGTTCAGGCAGGCGTGAGGCCTTGGTTAGGCAATTAGTCCACCAAAGTACAGCTGTATTCACTTTCAGGATGGCTCCTGCTGCCATTTTGCTTGTTTCCAGTGCTTTCATCTAGACAGGCATTGGTTTCTACTCCAAAGGGAAATTTAATATCAAAGTTCCTGGGTTGCAACTGGCTTCCTCTTCCTCTTCTCAAACTACACGCTCCCTCCCCAGCCCGGCCCTTGGCATCCATGGGCACAGTTTCCATCTCCCTCAGGGTGTAATACCATCCACCATCTGAGGCCCCTTGACATTACAGACACCAGGCTGGCCCTGCAGGGAGGGTAAAAGGAGCATGGGACATCTAAGAGTGGCCCTGAGTGGAGGCCCAAAAGATGGGGTAACTGAGGGATGCTAGAGAAGTAACGAAAAAAAAGAGACCATTTTCTTCTTGAAAAGAAAGAGAAAAGCATGTCTTTCCTGAGTAAAAGCAGTACTAGCTGCAGTTCCTTAAATAAGCTTTTATGATCATTGCCCATTGTCACCCATATATTAACCATGGTTCACGGTGTTGGATTGATATAAGTCCCCATTTGTGACTTGTCTTTTTAGTTTCTTTCTAGTGTGTTTTGAAGAACAGAAGTTCTAACTGTTAATGTTGGTGAATTTAGCAAACATTTTCTCTTTTTACCGAGATTTTCGTGTTTTGTTTAAAGAGATCCTTCCCTGTCTGTTTTGCTTTTTAACTAATTAGTTTGTAAACCTCATCCTTAGTGAGACTGGTTTCAGACTCAAGGTTGCAATTGGTCTACTTCCTCTTGCTGGTGTCAATGCAATGATACAATTCACACAAAGGAAGGAAATACTCTCGTAACAATGAAATGCAGGATAATAAATCATGGCTGATTGAAATCACCCTTATTTTTACTGAATGTTTAAGTCAAGGTACTGTGCTAAGCACTTTACAAAACCCATATTCCATCAAACCTGGAGGTTACACATTTTGCAGATGAGGAAACTGAGACCCACAAAGTTTAAAATACAGTCATTAGGCAAGCATTAACATAAAAATATAGTTATTGTTGAAGCATAACTTCAGTTAAGAGAGACAACACCAACTCAAAAATCTATTTTGAGAGTGAGTCAAAAGAAGCTTTTGGTACTGAAACACCCATGGTTTGGATATAGTAGATATATTTGCTTTGAGAGTAGGGTCCTATTTTCCTGAAAATCAATGAAAAATGATTCTATATTCATTTTTGATGGACAGTGTCTAAGGAACAGAATTGTGGGTTTGTCTTTACTATCAAGAGAGAGTTTGGAAAATAATTGTACCAACAGGTAATATGTGAAGCCTCAGACAGGAAACTGGCTGTTGAGGAGAGAATCACCTTGCAAATTCAGTACCTTTGAGCCCCTAAAGTTTTAATATTCTGATATGCAGTGGCTAAGAAAAAAAATACAGAACAGAGAGTTATCACGTGTACGTGTGTCCCAGATGTTATTATACGGGGAAAGCAGAAAGCAAATGAACACCTGGTGAAAAGCTTTTTTTCTCATTACCTATGGGAGTTAGAAGACTTCACTTTCTTTAATCCAAAAAAAAAAAAGTTGGCCTTAGCCAAATCACTCACTGTCTCTGTTCTTCAGTTTTCACATCTATGGATAATAGTATCTACTATTTACCTCCCAGGATTGTGGTGAGAAAATACTGAAATGTGCACATGAAATGCTTTCAGAACTGTTAAAATAAGGTGTAAGATATTACAAGAGTTGCTAAAATGTTAGTAATAGCATATGACTGATAACTCTGTGTGTGGGTGTGTGTGTGTGTGTGTGTGTATAGGTTCCAATATCTGGGTCTGTATATAATTTTGTACACAAATAGTAATAATAATAATAATAATACCTTCAACTTAAATTATATTTTACACCCCATGGAGGACTTTTCTATCCATGACTTCATATAAGCCTGCCCTGTGAGTTGGGCCAAGTGTTCTCCTACCTTTCCATGTTGCTCATGCAGGTCTCTGTTTTCTCACCAAAAGCAAGCCTCTCCTCTTTCACAATTTCTGCAGCTTCTGCCAATCCTTGTTGCTATTACTTTTCACCTCCAGATCATTCTCTGATATCTGTCAAACACATAACTCACAAATGTCCATGCCTTTCCAACTTCTGAGTGTGTCCTAAGGTTCAGCATCCGTGTGGAGGAGCGCACAGCAGTACAGTGCCCTGATCCCACATCTCCTTCAGCTTTCATTTCAAGCCAACTAAAGCACCCTACTTTTAGGAGACTACTTCCATGGCCAATCCTTGGGCTTGGATGTTGCTCCAGACTGCTGTATCTAAAATCTCTAAATCTAACAGTTCACACTGGGACAGTGACATTCTTTACTTCCAGCTCTCTCGTTTTCTTTCTCCCACCAGAGCTACTTGTCCAATTTGGCAGGACCTCCAGTCATTTGCTTTCTCTCTGCCCATCATACACACACACTTTCTCCTATTCCATGAGCTCCGTCTCATGAGAGGTACTTCCCTCTCTGAGCACCTAGGTCCACTACTTTACTCCTTTGCCAGCTTCCTCTACTCCTGACCTTTTCCATTTGTTTCCCCTAAATCCATTGTTTATACCCCCAAGTCTGCAGCTTGCCAACGATCTATTCTTCCTGCTCCAACCACGGGCACTCAAGTGTTACTGGAGAAAAGCAAGTAAATATTTGTATGAAGTGGGGTGGTACAAATCCATCTTCAATCTCAGCTGGATACTCTGCTGCTTCAGCTTCTTCACTGGTTTCTGATCTGTTTTCTTTCCCATGTAGAGCTGTGGTTATGAATATTTATCCCTTTCCAGGAGCACCTTCCTTTAACTCTTTAATAAGCAAAATATGATCTTGCCTTATACTCCTTAGAGAAAAAAAGAAATAACCAAAGATCTATCTCAGGTTCTGCTCTAACCTACATTTATCTACCTCCCCCACCCCCGACCTCTTTTCCTCCTTTTCAAGAATGAAATGACCTTCCTGTATTCAGTGCTGATAACTCTATCTTTTCTACTAATTTTATGCCCTCTGAGCTCCTCTAGAACCTCAGTTACATTTATTTTCATTCTCTCTTTTCTGTCTAATTCCTCTCAAATTCTGCACATTCTCAAACATCCCATTTCACCAACAAATGAAATTCCCCCACCCATCCTTATTTTTATGTCCTTCTGTTCTTCTATTGCTACCCAGTCACCTACATCACTTTTCCTTCTATGGTTGAACTTCTGCCAGAGGTAATGTACACTAGCTGTTCTAATTCAATAATCTGTCCAGAGTTGTCATGTAAATACTACGATCAAAGACAGTTCATGAATTATTCTGACACTTAATTTGGTGCTTTATTTAGTCACTGTCTTCTTCTGTATTGACCTTTCACCTTACTCAATAAGGATGTGTGGTTTGGATGAGTATGTGAATGTAACCTGCTGCTTTAACCAATGAATGGAAATGGTAGCAGAGCACCAACTGTGGGACCTCATGGAGGAAATGAGAACTTTAAGGATCATAATGGGTATTGTGGGGAAATAAAGGCCCCTCATTATCAGTTACTGAGATGAAATTCTTAGAGAAATGGTGCCTCAAAAATAAAAAGTGTAGTCAAAATAAATGTGCATATCCTCATAGATGAATTATAAATAGTTTTTGCACTCATGATTCCAGAAAGTACCAGAGGGTGAGTTCTTGATAATGTGTCACTCAGAAGTAAACACAGATGTCAGGAGATACCTTTTCTGTGTGGTTTATCCTGCCTTGAAACTGGAGACCAGTTGAGAGTTGCTGAACTTTGGTTCTTGCTCCATAATAGGAGAGAGTGTGCAATTAGATGAACCCTCCTCTGTTGACAGAAGTTACTGAGATTTATGATGCTGTGAGGGGACATGGGGTACCTTTTACTGTTAGCAAGTGTCAAGTTACCCTGATGATATTCCTGGTCAACTCATTTCTGAGGGTATAGAATGGTATGATTGCTGATGGATGAGGACCCTTAGGGATACTAATTTAGTGCATGTCTAGTTGCTGCAAAATCTCATTTCTAAAGACGAAGCTCAGAAAGAAATGAATAGAAAGTAATTCAAACTATAAATAATAATAACATAATACTCATCTTATAAAAATGCAGAGTAAAAATTGAGAAATAAAGCAAAATACCAAAATTTAACATGGTGAGTAAAAACTAGGTGACTTCAGTTTATGAAACTTTAAAGGATAGTACATTTAAATGTTGCACTCTTTTAGTTTTGTAAAACTATGTACATGTTACTTAAGTTTTCAAAAGCACTAAGTATAGATCATTTTTTATGATTTTTATTATCAAATTTAATTTTAAGCTCCCCGGCTTGCTTTTTCCTCATATGAAAATTTCAGGAAAATGCTCAACAACTTTGTTAAAGTGAAGATTTAATTACTGATAGATAAAAGCTGTTTGTTTTTCAATAATTGCAATAGGTAATCATTGCTATTAAAGCAAGGTGTGCATTTGTTTTTCTTAGTCAGTTTACTGACTGGTGTACATCATCTCATCAGGGCTACTGGCCTGCCACTAAGCGCTCTGATATACCAGTTATCGGAATTCCAGCTGAGTTTGGATGAGAACAGCAAAAAGAGACAGGTAATTTGCCAATGGCAGAGACAGCATTTTGAACATTTTTATTTAGTTTGCATTACTTTCTTTAACCTAGAAAAGAAAAAGTAATTTCAGAAAAACTCTTAATTTAAAGGAAATGAAGTTTAGATAAAGCAATTCAAAGATCTTCTAGAGAAAAATGAAGTAAGAAATACAGCTAAAACTGTCACCTTTGTATTAACAATTGTGATAATTGAACAGAAAGTCAGAAATAGATAATCGCTACAACAAAGCTAAAGAGATGATGCTACAAATATTATGTATATAAAATATAGGTGTGTTGCCCTTGCCCCAGATCATAATTCAGTGTGTAATCATTTAGGCTGTTTTGATTCTGCCTTAGACAGAATCATGTTCAGAATCTATGTTCACTTGGGCTTTTACCTATGTCAATGCCATAGAAAATGGCAAAGGGGAAATTGTACATAACAGAATGCCTTTTCAGAGAAAAAGTAATAGGTTTTGTTGTGAAGGGGTAGAAACTATAGGTTAAGTTATTCTTTAACAAAGGACCAGTGAACTGTATTTAGCCATGCTGGGCTCCTATCCTTCATCAACTTGCTTAAGCAAGACAGACCTACACACAGGACTTACCTCACAAAATGAAGCAGTGTTCAACCTTATGGAGAGCCAAAGAGCTTTCTGAAGGGCAGTCACTTTAAAATAACCCAGGCTAAGAGCCTGAGGATGTTTATGGTTAACGCAACAATGAATGGAGCCAAAGCATTTAGAGATAATGTTTGAGTGCCTTCCTTGGGCACCCAGACCTTCAGACACTTGATGCAAATCTCATCTGTCTTATTTCAGTCTTTTTGGCTGCATTGGATCCAGGGTAACAATACAGGTTGAGAGTGTTGCATAAATTCCAAAAAATCTGCAGAGCAAATAACAGAGCTAGCTGTGGCTGTGGTCTTGATTAGAGATTTTTAAGGGAGGTTTTTTCCTGCTTCTATTTATGCTTTTACTAGAACATCTTATTGTATAAATGCTTGTGTGGAAAAATGCCGATGGGAGAATGATGCCACTGAGAACTAGGCCAGGGAAACTTTTAACCTCCCGATGGCATCTTTCCAGACAAAAACTGGGATATAACCAATTTTTCTGTGGCTAATATAGGGAGGGCTATCCTAGGATTTTCTCTAACAGTTGGATAAGTAAGAAGATACTTGCAAATGATAAAAATAGGGATTGGGTTGAAAAAAGCATTGAAACAGCATTACACAGAAGCTGAGCTGTAATCAAATTCACACATTCATGTACCTCAGTGCTGGACAAAACCTCAAGTGGGTACTTGCTCTGGGCTGTAGAAGGCGTTATTATCCTCATTTTGTAGCTATGTCCCAAAATTTCCCCAAGATTATGTGTAATCATTAACTTTATAATAAAATAGCAATTGTAATGTAAGCCAGAAAAATTCAGCAACCATATTTCTGTTCAGAAAACCAATTGCCTTTATGAATAAGAACCATGCAAAAAGAAGTAAGGAAAATTGAGTTTACCTATACTGCTGATCTGAAGGAGCTATATGGCAATACAAAAACAGTGAGTAATCTACACCTAGCCTCCAAAATTTCAAATGCAGTCAATGACATCTATGAGACACATTGCTCATGGTCTGCTACATGGAGGCTAAACTAATGATTTTCATCTGGTGGTCAGTGTAAAATTAATGACCCTCAGAAATAGTGGTCTAAATGGTTGCCAACCTGTCATAATTACAACAATAAAAATAACTATGAAAGAGAATTCTCAATAACATTGATTTCCAATACTGCCACTCTTTTATGTTCTTAAAATTTACATTGTTATAAATGTTTTTAAAGTATGCCTGTAAAATAAATGTTTTTCTTAGGATAAAATGGGAGGACAGCTTTGTTTTTCTAGCATGGTGTGAGGCCCAGGTTTTTTGATATTGCTTTTTGGACTATAAGATATAACAACTAGAGAAACTTTATTCTAGAAACTTATTGAAAAGTTAGCTTTCTTTGCTGACAATGTATGACTTGATTTACTTGCTTATTGGATTTGCAGATGTTATTTCACCGATGAATTTGCTAGGGCTGTCAAAATAAGGCACCACAGGCTGGGTGGCTTAAACAAGGGAAATGTATTTTCTCACACGGTTCTGGAGACTAGATGCTTGAGATCAAGGTGTTGGCAGGATTGGCTTTTTCTGAGGGCTATGAGGAAACGATCTGCTCCAGGTCTCTCTCTTTGGCTTGTGGAGGGCCGTCTTCCCTCTGTGTCTTCACATTGTCTGCATCCAAATTTCCTATTTTCATAAGACTATCAGTCATATTAGATTAGGGTCCACTCTAATAACCCGATTTTAGCTTAACTGCTTCTGGAAAGACACTGTCTCCAAATATAGTAACATTCCGAAGTCCTGGGGATTAAGAATTCAGGGTTTGATTTGGAGGGACACAGTTCAGCCCGTAACACCAGGAATTTTCCTCCCCTCCTTCCTTCCTTTCTTTCTTTCTTTCCTTTTTTCTTTCTTTTTACTTTTTAAAAAATTTGGGGGGAGCTGTACATATCACCAGATGCACATATTCAGAAATATATTCACCTCTGTGTTAGTTTGCTAGGGCTGCCATAACAAAACAGTGGAACTGGGTGGTTTAAACAACAGACATTTAATTTCTCACAGTTCTGGAAGCTGGAAGTCCATGATCAAGGTATCAGGAGGTTTGGTTTCTTCTGAGACCACTCTCCCTGGCAGGCAGATGACTGCCTTCTTGCTGTGTCCCCACATGATCTTTGCTGTGTGCACATACACACACACACGCACGCACATGCACTCACACGCACAGCCCTGGTACCTAACTGTCCTTTTCTTATAAGGACATGAATTAGATTAATTAGGACATACCCTAAAGATCTCATTTTAATTTAATCACCTAGTTAAAGACATCTCCAAATACAGTTACATTCTGAGGTGCTGGGGGTTTGAGTTTCAACATATGAATTTGGGGAGGGGGCAGACACAATTCAGTCCATGACAATATCTTAACTGCATTGTATCTGAATCCTGATGCCAAAATCCAGGCCGTTGCTGAGATATATAATAAGAAAGGGAAAGAGGAAAGAAACCAACATTTATTATGCTTCTCCTGTATGTGGAGCTCTAGGCTAGGTAGTTCAGAGACTTTAAATGCTTCTGTAGCCCCACCTGCTGCGTACTTACCCTATGCCAGGATCTTTATATACATTCTTTTTAATCCTCACAACAAAGCTTCAAGCCAGACATGATTCCCACTTAAAAGAAGACAGAATTGAAGCGATAGGTGCTTTTTGGAGCGGAGATTTACACAGAGGAGTATAAGACTCAAAATCCCTTGCTCATTCTTCATGACACCAGAGTGACACCTGTATACTCAGATCCTTGATAGGCAACCCATGGTCATTCCAACTTGTATGCTCTAATTTCAGGAACTTTTTCCTGTTCTGAATGGAAAAACTGAGGCCCAAAGAGAACCAAACCTCTCCTGGCCCCATCTGTCTCCTCTACTTCAGGGATTTGTCATCCGAAGCAATTAGTCTGTTGTCAACTACAGTTGCTTCAGTCAGATATGGAGGTTTGCAGCAGGGAGCATTGTTGATGGGAATGAAATGGACCATATTCCACATAAAATTTAAAACTTTTCTATGACTACTGCCAAGAAGAGAAAAGTGGGTGATGAAAAAACTCATGCCTTTCAAAGTAGGTGGGCTAAGGAATGTTAATATTAAAGATGTTGTTGTTTATCCCATATTTGCAACGGAAAATTTTCTCTTTAAGAGGAATTTGGGGACAGTTAACTAGTTTACAGGATCAGTCAAGAAAAACTGAAATCAGCCAGCTTCAGAAGAACCAAACAACAAAAACTTCCTTCAAAGGCTCAGCGTTACCGGCGAAGTGTGATAGGTGCAACTAACCCAAAGGCAGATGCACTGTTGGTGAAATAAAAAGATGCTTATGTAAAGCTGCAGATATCGCTTTTCTTGATTTAAAAAAAAAAAAAAAAAGATATCACTTCCCAATACAGGAAATGTTAGTTATTGTACCCTAAATGTTTTGCAGAGAAATAATGAATACTGACTGTACTAAGAAGGCTTCTCTGTGAGAGCCCAGTACCACCAATTATAGACCAGATCATAAAGACAGTCAAGCCTGTTCAGAATGCCTCTGAGTTCTTTACTTCTTTCAGGATGGGTTTCCGATGCCCTCATGATGCTCTGGGTCAGGTCCCCCAAACTACCCTCTCCCATTGAAGTCCTTAACGTCACATCCTTAGTCTTGAGGAAATTCCTCCATCCTGATTTATCCAATCACTACTGGTCCCACTAAATTAGTTTCTTAAACTAATTGGAGAGATGCTGTAACTATCTGATATGTGACCACTTTCAGAGCACATATATACAGCTTAAACCAAAATTTTATTGTCTTCTGAGAGTGTTTTCAGGCCCCAAGGAGGACTTCTAGGGAGAGATACTTGGCCTGGGGAATCTTTCCTCTCTTCAAACAACATGTGTTTTCTTAAGGTTACATGTATTATTCAATGAATCTATCTAGCTATCTAGCTATCTATCATCTATCTATCATTATCTATCTTCAAAAACCACTCACAAAGTAAAATACAAAGGGCCAGAAATCTCTGGATTTCCTGAGAGAACATTTGGTTCTCACATGTCTTAATCCTCTGTGTGCAGAAAGAACATCGGCTTGTCACATACCTTCTCTCTACCTTGTTGGAGTGAGAGTGGGAAGACAGCTCCTGCTCTTTTCTAAGCATATATATTTTTACATCATCAAAGCCTGTTGTATCTAGTTTTATTACTCTTAAATGTTCATTAATTCCTATGTACTTATCTATACAATATTGCATGTTTTTACTTGTCTCAGTGACCAGTGTTTATCTTGCCATTATGCTTAACATTTTTCAACTATATCATGTAACAGTTGGCAAACATAGAGGGATAGACATTTATATTAGTGTTTCTGAAGTTCATACACAAAATTACCCACTAAAGATTGAATTTTCTACAGCTAACAATAATCAAATTTTATTTGAAATGTGCCTTTTGGGGTGTAGTACATTTTCATATTTCTCCTGAAGCTAATTAGCAGGACACTCTCTAATCAGCATTTTATCTTATTGGTTAATAGCACTCTTACTTATTTTATTATCATTCATTTATCAAACACAAACATGTATCATTCATGTATTAAGTGACTGTTTTAATTCCAAATGAAAGTTTACCAAAACCCTTCAGATTTCTAGATTCTGTACCACATTGTTATTTTATTAGGAAACCTCAAAAAGAAATACACTGAAGACTGTCTTAACTGCAAATATCAACACAAATTTGGAACTTTATCAAGGTGATGGTTTTGTACCAGTGTGAATATATCATATGCCACTGAATTGAACGCATTAAAAATGGTTTATTTTATGTTATGTGAATTTCATCTCAATAAAAAAATCAACACAAAGATAGAAAAATCTCCGAGAGGCTCATCTCCCTCCTTTATAAAAACCTTACATAACTCCACCAGAATAAGTGTCTATCCAGGCCACAGAAATCAACTTGAACCTGCAGTTCTGACAGAGATTAGGTCAGGCTTTAAATAAAGAAGTTGTAGGCAAGTTAAATTGTCACTGAATTCTTAAATACCACTCAAGTGTCCAAGAACTGTACTTCCAAATTATTTGTTCTCACCGTGATAAATTGTGTGGCCTGGTTCCCAAGATCCATTGTAAAGTGTGATTGATCATCCTTGTTCTTACAGGTCCCTGGAGAGGAAATTTTTTTAACCTTTGGTGGCATTTTCTAATATTTTACTCTGACCCTCAAGGTTTGTGAGGCTCAGTTAAATCTCTCCTTCCGCTTTTAATATCCATTTCTTCTCTTTTAAATCCCCAATAGGAATAGATAACTCATCTGAATCCACCAGATACCACTTCAGAAACTTCAGTATTGTTGCTGATCTTCATTTTCCAAATTTCACAGGCTTTTCCTCAGATTTCTAAACAAATGTTAAACCATCTCTATTTTTCACTTCTTGCCTCTTTTCAATATTTACATTTTATATATCATTTCATAATGTTCCAAATTAGATATAATTTTTACCCAGATGTGTAATGGAAAATTAATTTCTTCTTCCAGCATATCCTCTTGTCCTCTAGATACATAATAATATCATCAAACACCACTGGTGCAATGAATTAAAATGTGCGTTCACATCCGTACCTCACTTGTTCTGTATCAGCCCTGGGCTCTTTACTTAAAATAATGACACTGATAATGTGTTATTGTGCTATATTCTGCATTGGAATTCAGTTTGAATTCAAAATCTTTAGCTATAACTGATGGCTGTTGTCTCTCTGAAATGTTTTTAATTCTATGTGTGTTTGCTATGAAAATTCACTTTGTGTACTTCATTCCAGTGCTTCTAACTCTTTTTGAATTCTAATACTATTTCCAAAATACCCATCTACCTGAGTAGTAGCTGGGAAGGCCGATTCTCCAATGTCTTATTCAGATGGAAATGGATGTGTTGTCTATGCATGGTTGTGAGCAATACTGGAAAATAGCAGAACAGGGATGGCAGCGGGGAGGCAAAAACAGGAAGTAGGTGAGGACAGTCCAGGTGGTTCACAGGTCAGAGTCCCTAGCCAGGGGCTTTGCGTTGACAAGGAGACCATATGAGACCCATGAGTACAGAGTGTGAAACTTAAGAACATTTATTCCAGCTCCCTTACTACTTGGGAGGAAAATTTCTGAGCCATCATGTATTCATTTGCAATTGCTGCCATAACAAAATACCACAGACTGGGTGGCTTAAATGGTAGACATTTATTTTCTCAAAATTCTGGAGGGTAAAAGTCCAAGGTCAAGCTGTTGGCAAGTATGGTTTCTTCTGAGGCCTCTGTCCTTGGCTTGTAGGTGGCCGCCTTTTCATTGTGTCCTCACATGGTCTTTCCTCTGTGTGTACATCCCTGATGTCTCTTTGTGTGTCCAGATTTCTTCTTCTTATAAGGACATGACAGATTGGATTAGGGCCCACTCTAACACGCTCATTTTAGCTTAATCACCTCTCTAAAGGCCCAATCTCCAAATGCTCCAAATATCTCCATTTCCAGTATTTACCTGAGATATTAAGGCCCATTTGCATATTGTGACTTAATATCACTCCTTACTGGATGCTTTTCACATCCCTACTCCTCAGGTTTTCCCTGCACCTCCCCAAACTTCCACTCAAATCCTTTTCTCAGGGTCAACTTCTATGGAAAACCAAACTAGGACAGATACAAAGGAAGGAATATTACAGTGTTGTAGAGTGACACAAAGACCATCAGTCCAGCACCAGATGACCTAAATTCAAGTTCTATCTTCAAATCCTGGCACTCCTGTCATCAGGTTTTCAACTTCCTTAAACCAAGGTTTCCTCTTCAGTAAAATGGAGATGATAACAATGTCTGCTTTTTAGGGTTCTTTCAATTCCTAAATTAGAAAATGAATATGATATCACAGTTATTTTAAAATATTATTACCACAGTAACACATAATTCTCTGTCCTCAAAGAATTCTATTTAATTTGGACAGTCAAATTTTTATACTGCCTAAGGCAGCATATGGTTAAGTTTCAAATGAATGACCATCATAGTCACTGCTGAAAATATTAAATAACACCAGATTCTAACGCAATCCAGAAAGCTATCCTGACCTCTGGATCCATTTACTTCACTGGTATCTATTATTCATTTGTTATGGAAGAGAAAATTTATATAAGAAACTTCCTGCCATCAGAGCTTATGATCTTGCTTGGAGCAAAAAACATGTACACAAATGAATGAAATAAAAAGCAGCAGGTGCTAAGTGCTAGAATGCTAGATGAATAAACTTCATACAAACTTAGAAAATTGTACAGGGTAAACACTAAGAATGGTCGTGTGTTCAGCCCTCAAGTGGGCTGTCATTAGACGGTAGGTTCATATATCAATAAAAAGTAATTTTCATAAAACCAAAACAAAAAAAGGAGTTTTATAAAATCACACTGTAGAATCATAAAAATTCAGCACTGGAAAGGACCCTATGAGCAATCTCCTAGCCCACTGGTTTTCAACATGGGATATCACCCTAGGGGCATTTGGAACCATGAGAAGGATGGTTTGGGCTGTCATGACTAGAGATGGGGAAGCATGAGTGGGTGGGGCCTAGAAATGCTAGCCACACAGAAATAGAGGGGACACACTGTCCAACAGCCCAACAAAGAACTCTCCTGCCCCCATCCTACCCTCCAACCTCTCAACCTTCCCACCCTCTGTTACATAGGAAAACATGATGCTCACAAAGGACAAAAGATTCTCCACAATCTACTGGGTTTAGCATCCATATTCCAGACAGTGCTCTCCAGTAGAAATATTGTTGAGCCCAAATGCAAACTATGTGTAATTTTAAATTTTCTAATAGTCACATTGAAATATTTTAAAACTGGTGAAATTAACTTAATCATATATTTTATTCAACCCAGAATATATAAAACATTATCATTTCAATATATAATCAATATGTAATCATCGATATGAGTTTTTTGTACTAAGTTTTCAAAATCTGTTATATATTTACACTTAACAGCATATCTGAATTCAGACTAGCCACATTTCAAGTGTATAGTAGCCACCTGGAGCTAGTGGTTTCCATATTGCAGCCCTAGGAGAGTCTGTGTTTTTCTAAACCATCTTTGTCTTTCTTACAAGATGCACGTCATAAGCAACTGAGTGAAAGACCTCAGTTGACTCCGTCTACTGTTCCGGTCACTGTATCATAGGAAGAAATGAGATCGGTGTGACTAAATGTGTTTTTCAGAAATCCAGAGCCATGGTGGTTATTATTTTGTACCTTCTGATCTTCTAAGCAGTTGAAAATTGATTTCTGGATGAGTCGCTTGAGTATTTTTTTTTTTAGGTTTGAAGCTAAATCGACCATTTTATAATTCCAGGCTTAACTTTTTTCTGAAAAATATGCAATCTTTTTGCCATTTTCCATAATTGTTTTCATTATTCATGATATTACCTGAACACGAATTTCCAGTCTTCTTGTCAGAATTTTATATAGCTTGGTTTTTCTTATGGCTCTGCCTTTTTTTTTTTTTAATAGTAGTTTACCTGAATTTCCCTTGCTGAAACTTCTATAAATATTCCCATGTTTCCTCCAGCTAATAAAACTATCTATTTCTTACCCATTTTTTTACAAGATCAATTTTACATGTCACTAAGTTCCTTCTGGCGTTCTTTCATTCTGTATTGAGTATAACTATTTTGTCCATTCTTCCTCATTTCTCTAAAACTTGGTTATTAAATGATAAATATTTTGCTTGGGGTATTCTATTTCTACTTGACTTTCAATAAAAATACCCCTGAAGTAAAAAAACATAAATATACTTTTTAATTTTTGGATTTCAAGTACAGGACATTTGAACTTTAAAGCTTTAAATCCAGCAAGACATAGATTTTTAAATGTATTGAGTCTGTACATCGATGGTTAGATTATGAAAAAGAGGCAATTGTATCAACTTTTCTGAAACTCTTTAAGGGATGATTTATCCACATTTTAGTTGGAATTTGGTAACTTTATGGCCCGAAAGTGGACAAAATAAATATTCATTTCTAGTCTATGCATTTTTTTGTCAACTTCTCCTCAACCAAATACAGAAAGTTGTATATTTCAGGCAATGGATCTTTATATTTTTCAAATTAATTTTATTGAAATATAACTGATTTACAATGTTGTGTTAATTTCTGCTGTACAGCAACGTGATTCAGTTATACATATACATACATTCTTTTTCATATTCTTTTCCGTTATGGTTTATCACAAGTTCCCTGTGCTATACAGTAGGACCTTTATCCAGGCAGTGGATCTTTATGGCTGCTTTTATTTAAGCTTCTTGGGTGAATTTTCTCTAGAGGTCCAGATTGTAAATATTTTAAGCTTTGCCAACCCAGTAGTCTCTATCACAACCATTCCATCTGCCTGTCATTGTAGCATGAAAGCAACCACAGACAGTATATAAAGGTATAGGTTTGACTATATTCCAATAAAACTTTATTTATAAAAATAGACCTCAGGCTATATTTGGCCTATGGGCTATATAGTTTGTTGGCCCTTGTTCTAAATATTCTAGAATCACTCACTTTACTTTGACTATATAAACCAGCCATTTGATCTTGCATCATGATTCTGGCATAATGTTGAGTTGTTACACTGCTTTGAATACAAAGAAGACAGGTTCAGAGATCACTAATTCTCATCTGACTATGAAACTATATTTGTTGTCTTTATTTTCCTGCTATGTGTATAATAAAAAATCATTTATACCTCTGCTTTTAAAACAAAATTTATCCAATGTTTACAATGTTGTTACTTTATTTTAATAGTTTCCATAAAACTACTTCACCCTCAGCTTTGGGTGAAGCCTCCTGGCTTTGGCCCTTAATTTTTACATATTTCGCACTTTGAATTCATTTGCTGCATGGTGAACACTTAAACTTTTTGACTTACACTATAGCATAAAAACAGCCTTCCAAGGAGGATTTATCATAAATGTTTCTCCATAAAAATGTAAGGATGGGGCTTCCCTGGTGGCATAGTGGTTAAGAATCCGCCTGCCAATGCAGCGGACACGGGTTCGAGCCCTGGACCGGGAAGATCCCACATGCCACGGAGCAGCGAAGCCCGTGCACCACAACTACTGAGCCTGCGCTCTAGAGCCCGCGAGCCACAACTACTGAAGCCCTCACTCCTAGAGCCCGCACACCGCAACGAAGAGTAGCCCCGCCTCGCCGCAACTAGAGAAAATCTGCATGCAGCAATGAAGACCCGACGCAGCCAAAAAAAAAAAAAAAAAAAAGTGTAAGGACGAATTTATAATACCACTGGCTGAAATGGACAATTTTAAGATAAATGTGAAACAGACCAATTTGAAGAGCTTTCAGTAGTAGACCCTAAATGTGATGCGTTTGAAATCCTAACGTGAATAAACACACCAAAACAAAATGCAACATAATAGCCAAAACTTTTCAATGACAGGAAGGCCTAGAGCTGCTGCAAAAATGCTTTCTCTGGTTATGGATACTCTGGGTTGTTACAGTTGAAGTGTTAAGTGGCTAAGTTCCAATTGCTATGGGAACTGTAACTGAAACTTGACCTTTGATATATTTACATATTCAACCCTAACATTATATTAACAGGCTTTTGCATTTACCTTGTGTCTGTAAGTGGCTTTGTTTTAGGCTTTCAGGGATATTAACTTGAAAAGATCCTCTGGGAGGGAAAAAGCAGAAAGCTGGATTTCTTTCAGTCTCATCCACTCCTAGCATCAGAGTTTACTTCTGTAGAGTCAGTGTGTGACCATGCTTTTTGAGGATAGGCAATGAATTCCCATATAGAGACTACTCCTTTAAAGTAAGTAGTGGACTCATTTTTCAGAAAGTCGGTTGCTTGGCTATTTGTGTTCGTTGATTAAAACTTTGTCTGCACAGCAGGTAGATTTCCTGTGGCTTGTCAGAAAGCAAGAGAAGAAAAACAATAGTTGTGAGTAGCCATAAGTGACAAATAACCATCATTAATTCTCTCACCTTCTTTATCACATCAAGTTCAAATATGGGTGAGTCAACACACCACAGTAATTCCTGCCATTGTTTTGTTATTGTACCTCCACAAGTTAAATCAATTAAACTATCCTCTATGATTCTGCAAGTTTGAATACTGTGAGTAAATATGAACTGTCAGGCTCATGAAGCCCCTACAAGGTTTCACAGTACCAAAGCCAAAAGGACTTGCATGGACTAACTTGGAAATGAAAGGGGTTAACATTTATGGAGGACTTCCTGTTCTGGGCAATATGATGGATGCTTTATGTATGCAATCTCACTTAATCCTCACAACATTCCACAGGACTGTTGAGGTTAATGAACTTTCCCCAGTCACAGAGTTAGTAACTGGTGGAGCCATTATTTGAACCAAGTTCTGGATATTTCCAAAATCCCAGAATTCTATAAAAACATCTATGTTTTTGCAGATTTCTAGTTCAGCGAATAATATTTGTTATGTTTTTATCAAATAGCTCAAAGTTTCCATAAAATATTCCATAAAATATTGACTTTGGTATTTCCAAAAAGTGTTTGGAAATACCAAAGTCAACATCTGGATTTACTTCAGGAGTAATGTCCATTTATTGAGCATCAGATTTTATAACAATTAATGAAGCATAAGGGTCTGGTCAAAATAAAATAAAAATGAAAGTGGAAATGCAAAACAAGAGAGAGTTGAAACAAAGGCCTTGATTCCTTCAGTGGCACTCTTCACCTATTTATATACATTCCTGTAAGTTAGTGTCTACATTGCAGATACCAAGAGGTTTTTGTTTAATAACAAAGGGGTTAAAATGCTGCTATTTCTATTTATGCAACTTTTCAACATTAACAGTTACAGCAGGGGGTCAAAATCTAGCTGCACAATGCCTTTTAAAGCACAGTAAAGGGTTTTAATGGGCAATGTAATAGAGCCAGATTATTCTGGGTGGTAATGCAAAGCTTAGCATGTCTATTTTCTCTTGCCTGCTCCATTTAAGTTACCTCCTGCCCCCTGCAGGCATTTAAGTTTCCCTTCCATAAAAAAGAACTGTTCCTTCAAATGAAGTGTGCATTATTTCTTAGAGGAATAAAATTGTGTTTCCATATGATAAATAAAAGCAAAAAGAGAAAGTGTGCTGTAGTGATCTGTTGGAAAGGTTACCAAATTCCAAAGACTAATCTTCAGCTTCTCAGTTTCTGAAATTGAATCTTGACATCATGTTAACATTGATTAGATTCAATGGAATGGATTCCCAGTATATGAACTCACAAAAAATTGATGTATGAACTAGAGCAGTGGTCCCCAACCTTTTTGGCACCAGGGACCAGTTTCGTTGAAGACAATTTTTCCACGGATTGGGGGGTGGGAGGGATGGTTCAGGTGGTAATGCGAGTGATGGGGAGCAATGGGGAGCCATGGGGAGTGATGGGGAGCCATGGGGAACGATGGGGAGCGATGGGGAGCGATGGGGAGTGGCAGGGGAAGCTTCGCTCGCTGGCCCGCCACTCACCTCAGGCTGCGTGGCCCAGTTCCTAACAGGCCTCAGACCAATACCGGTCCACAGCCAGGGGACTGGGGACACCTAAACTAGAGTCTCAGTTTATTAAGTTACTATTGGATGCAGATTTCTTTCTAGGTACTAAAATTATTATGTCTTCATTGCAAGGGACCCTCCTTCCAGTATCTTGGTGACTGGGTGCTATGGCCAGTCCACAGAGTTGGGATGGATCCCCACCCAAAATTTGGTTTGAATTTCAAAACCAATCATCACAAATACACACACACACACACACCAAGAATGTATGAAAAGGTTTTGTATTCCCATAATGAAGCTTTCTGGGGAGAGCAGGACAGGCCTCTCAAGCTGATCTGAAATGGCTTGAAAGAACTGTGAAAGGACAAAAGGAGACTGCCTTTGAGTTTTTATGGTGGTTAGGGGCTGAGGCTGGAGTGAGGGTTTTAGTGCATGATTTGAACTTGCTGTTGGTGACAAAGCACCTAGGTTTTTATCAGCTTGCCCAGATGTAAGACAGACGGGGAAGAGGGAGGGGTAAGGCATAAAAGATGTCTGTAGTCAAACACCAAATGATGGAATCAGACTATTATGTTGGGTCCAAAAAATGATAGTTTAGTGAACATGGAATTAGTGCAACATGCAGTGAATACTCTTGAAATGGCTGATACAAAATATGGCAGTGAAATCTAAGCAGAATCCTGTCCCACCACAGCACAAGCCCCTCGGGCTTCCAGAATGTCAGGATTTTATGTCTCTATCTTTTGATCACTATTGGGGAAAAATATCTACAAATTCTTGTTCTTTACTTCTGTTCATGAGATTTTCCCTGAAAACATTCTTTGATATTAGAGAATTCAGCAAGGTTTCTGACCAAACCAAGTCCTTCTTGATTTTTTAGCCTGAGAATCAACATATCTTTTTTGGTGATTTCTTCAGATCAGTAAATCTGTTGTGGGTAGAGTTAAACTATTTTAACTCATAGTGTTTTAAGGAAATTATACTGTCCACCATCTACAACCACTTTCAATTTTTTTCTAAACTGGATGATAGTGAATCTTCCTTCTATTGTTTATGAAGTCTCATCTTTCATGTAGAACACTGATCTTATTCTCCCATATCATCATTTAAAAGGAAAATAATATGGATAATGTGGAATGTTGGTAACAGCAGAGAAAATTCCTATAAAATGACTATTTAATGCAAGAAGAGTAAAGTAGTAAATTAAGATCAATTCTGAATGACTGTGGCCAACAGTTCTGTGTCTCTGCTGAGGAGAGATCAAAAGAATACACTCAAAGAGAAACAGAGAAGATTCAGAATAACACCTGAAAAACATCTGCAAAAATGAGGAAGAGTCAGAAAAATCCCTCTTTTAGAAGTTTATTTTTAGAACTTCCCTGGCAGTCCAATGGTTAAGACTCCATGCTTCCAATGCCGGGGGCGTGGGTTTGGTCCTTGGTCAGGGAACTAAGATCCTGCACGCCTGACCGCACTGCCAAATGTGCTTATAAGAAGAACAAAGTACCTTCCGTGCCTGCAATTGTCTAGGTCAGTGGTTCTCGATCTGCTTGGAGTCATAGGCCTATGGAGAATTGATGAAAATCCTTGGTGGAGAGAAAACTCACGTGAAGCAACATTTGCATTTGACCTATAATGTACATTAAGTTATTCAATACTAACTTTATGCTGTGTGGCAGATAAAATAATCATTCCAAAGGGTAAAAATTTGTTTCATAAGCTATTTAGTCTGCAGTGTCTCATTATTGGCTGGCTATGTTCATTTAGAGTTTCCAATTTGTCTCTGAACCTGGCTTTGTGTTTTGTTACTCAACTATTACCCCACTTATAGAACTGAAATATAAGATGACAGTGTTGAGGATAAAACAGCCCCTCAACCAAGCTTACAAGGATCAGACATGCACATAATAATAGCAACCTTTGATTGAATGGTTACTATGTACCAGGCACGGTACAAAGCACTATCTCGCTTAATCCTCCAATGACTTTATGATATGGGTATTAATCCCATCTCTTTGATGAGTAAAAATGAGGCTTAGAAGGTTTAATAATTTGTCTAAGTATTTATTGAGCACCTTTTGAATGTCTAATACTATAAAGGAAGATACAAATGAAACAAAACATAGACTAAGTAAACTTTTAAAACTAAAAAAAAATTTTTTTTAATTAACTGCATTTTAAAATGTCTGTGCTTGAAATTATGACATGTAGTTGCCAGCATTATGGTTTAATCATAGCTCAGACGAATGGTGTGGAGAGTTGACTTCTAAAACTCTGTGGGTGTTCATTTAGGAAATGATATATTCCATCATAAGGCTCTGTTGATGATGGTATTCAAACAGATATACCCCAGATATTTGAACTTGAAACAAAATAAAACCTCAGACGTAATTCAAGATAATTTTTATAAGCCAAAAACTCATCTCCGTTGTTTGTTACATATACAAAGTAATTGATACAGCTTAATGGTGACATTAAATGTACTTCAAATAGATGTGACACTGCTGCCTCTTTATAGCTGTGAACATCTATGTACTTTCAAAATAACAAACTTTTTTAAAAGAAAAAAGAATAGAAGAAAAAGTATGCTTGGAGAGTTTCCTTTTAAGCTCACTGTTTTGAAATAGCTTTGTGTAAAGGCAATTTGTATTCTCTCCCATTATTCTTTTACATTTAAATATCATAGCACCTTTCCTTTAAGTTTTATCACCAATATCCATCGCTTTGACAAAGACTTTATAGGGTATTACTGCTTTGAAGTAATTTGGCCCCCTATAAAGATTTTTTTTAAAAACTGAAGCATAAAAATGTTAGGTGTCTCTGTGAAATAATGCTGCATTCAATGCTACACTTCTACCTACGCGTTTAGAAAAAGCTGAGTGATTTTGAAATCTAGAGATACGGACTGCGTCATAGCCACTATTTTCTTTCCTACCTTACCTCCTTATGCTCCTCACCTTTCCTGATCTTTCAGAAGAATTTGAAGTTCATAATTTCCTCCCTTTCCTTTCTCTTTGACTTATGCATTCGCACATCGACTTGTCAATTATTCTGAGTAGCAAGTACTAGAGATACAAAGATAAAATCATTTCCCTGTTCTCAAGGTACTTGAAGCCTCATGGGAAAGAAAGATTTGGGAACTATTGCAATGTGCTCTGCTAAATACCACTGGAGTTCTAGGAAGGACCACTGACCCAGCCTCAGAGGTTGAGCTGGGCCTGTTAAGGAAGCCAAAGGTAATGTGTATGTCTAAAGTGTCATATATGTCAGGACAAGTGGTGGAAGTTGAAAATGGAGAAGCGTGCCGGGACCAGCTCACCTGTAGTGCCTTGTTATATCCCACAACTGGGAATTCAAATTTCATCACGAATTGCATTAGCAAGATATAACAACTGAAGAAGCTTCAGTAAGAGAATGACATGGTAATATATGCAAAGATTCCACTGGAAACTATGTGGATGCGGAATGCACCAGATTAACAGAAAAGATGACAGGTGATTAGAGAAGGCCACTGAGGGGCCCCAAACAACTGCACTAAGAATGTAGCAGGGGCAGATGTGAAAGAAGTTAATTGAGGCAGAATCTCCAGGATTTACAGATTGATGTTTTGTGGGGAGTGAGTGAGATAGAGATAATTCTCACATTCTGGCTTGAGTTACGAGATGGTTGGTGGTGGTGTTAATCAGGATTGGCGATCAATTAATCTTTTTAATGTGTTGTATTTTTGGTGCCACTGAAATATCTGAGTAGAACTGTGTAAAAACCCCATTAGAAGGTGAGTCTAGGGCTCTGGAGAGAAGTCTGGTTGTGGATAATATAACAATTTAAGAGCCATATAGGTGGTGGATGAAGCTGTTTGTATGAATGAGGTCATCAGTATCTACATTAATAATGAAAACAGCAAAGGGCCTAGGGTCTCCCGCAAGGGGAAGTACTGCCTTGCTAGAGGCCAAACTGCGGCACTTCTAGGCCATATGGTGCCCTTGTGTGAATTAGAGGACACCTTTACTGCCATCAGCCCAAACGTCATCATAATGAATTTACAGATGTGTGAAGTCTGCGATGTGAATGGTACCCCTGGAGCTGAGCAGTGCACAGCCTCCCCTAATCATACCTAGTGGAGATAAAAAAATCAGCTGGGAAGGAGACCGAGAGCAGCCTCTAGGCAGATAAGAAGAAATCAATTGTGTGGAACAAACAACAAGGACAGAGTTTCAAGGTAGAAGAGCGGGCAGCACCACCCCTACCAACCGTGACTCAGAAGTCAGGTAAATGTGGTCTGAAAATTTTCAGCAGGAGCCAGTTGATCTTAGTGATGATGGGTTCAGAGGAGCGCTCAGCTCTGGATTAGTCTCCTTCTGAATTTGGATGTTCTCTCTCTCCTGTGTCTTGCAGATGCTTTGACCCAGACACTGTTCTGCTTCCACCCTCTCTACCATCTGCCTACCCCACACATTATCTTCCTGTCTCATGCTTTCACTTTTGCTTTGAGAGATTTCTCTTCTCCTGTTTTGGATCTTGATACATTTTCATTTTGTTCTTATTCCTTTTACCTTTCACAACCACTTTCACCTCCACCTTACCCAGCACACTCAGTTTCCCTTTAAAAAAACATATCTAGAAAAATGGTACAGATGAACTCATTTGCAAGGCAGAAATAGAGACACAGACATAGAGAACAAATGTATGGACACCAAGGGGTGAAAGGGGGGTGGGATGAATTGGGAGATTGGGATTGACATATATACACTAATATGTATAAAATAGATAACTAATGAGAAACTGCTATATAGCATAAGGAACTCTACTTCACTTTGCTGTACAGTAGAAACTAACACAACATTGTAAAACAACTATATCCCAATTAAATATATATATATATATCAGTTTTGGTCACAATTCTCATAGACATCTACTGCCCTTTAGATGTATTCGTGAGCACAAATTTATATTTGAATACAGATGTCTTCTGAACAAGAGATAAAAGGGAGGGTGAGGTCTTATATTTACTATCATCTTTTTGCATGAGGAAACATATCAGCCTGATTTGAGATAGGCATACCAAACCTTCTGGCCTCTTAAAGTCAAATGAGATTTCTGCCTTTTCATCTATACATAAGCTGGAGTTAGGGGCAGAAACAGAGGTCAAGAAATAGACTCATCAAGAAAAGAACTCCACTTTCTAATGTCTATCACAGTGAGACTTAAGATGAACTGGTTAGTCATAAATTACATGTAGAATAGTATCATTCATTTTTTTAATTGTGAATGCTGACGTTGATATGTCTATGTCAATTGGGCAAAATTTGAGCTCATTATTCCACTAGAACTGTATTGCCACTAGCCACATTGGATATTTAAAATTAAAATTTAATTATTTATTAAAATTCAATTATTTATTAATTTAATTCATTATGCTGTACACCTTAAACTTATACAGTGCTGTATGTCAATTATATCTCAATAAAACTGGAAGAAAAAGTTAATTAAAAATAATTAAATTAAAATTTAATAAAAATAAAAATTCAGTTCCTCAGTTATATTAACCACATTTTAAGGGCACAGTAGCCGCATATTGCTAGTGGCTACCATATTGGACAGCACAGGTATAGAATACTTTTTCATCATATAAAATTCTATTAGACAACACTGCTCCAGAATAGTTTTTGGTTGTTCCTGTCAGTTTACCATTTTTGACGGTGACTTTGAAAAAAATGCATCTCTCAGCAATAATAAACAATTTATATTGTATTACATAGAGGATTTTTGTTTGTTTTTTGTTTCATATAATTTAAGAACGGGAACTTACTTCCAATCAACATCTTTAGTGTTCCAAGTATTTTATATTCACTCTCTTAATAAATCTCCACTAATCCTGTGTTATCATTGTCATTTTACAAATGAGAAAAATAAGGTTAAGAGAGGGCAAGTGGTAGGATCAAAATGCAAACTCAGGTCTATCTGGTCCAAAGTCTACTATTTGATACCTTCTGAAAATCACCACATGGTTACATTTTTTATCCAAGTAAAATAAGGATGGTCATTTTGGTGTACTCAGAAGATAATGACAGAATCTTCGAGACCCTTCAAGAAACTATTTGTATTTTCAAATGAACATTTATTTGTTTAGCTGATGAATATTTTGGTTGTCACATACTATTTTTAGAACTTGAGAGATGCATTTATTTCCTTACCATCAAAAAACAAGTTCTGGCAGGAGCTATCAGTAACTTTCTAGTGGAACAGTGATCCCAAATCCATTCTAGATATATCTTCATGGAAAAGCTGAGAGGCATAAAAGAAATAAATCTCAGTAATATTTTTCCAGAAGATGGATGCTATTTGGTTAAATTATACATTAGACAATGAGAATTCATGGAGACAAGATAGTATAAATGATTTTGCAATTCATTTTAAAGATGACTTTTGAAGAAAGAACTGATACGTCATATTTAGTATTCTACAGAGAAGAGAAACATATAACAAAATTTAATTTTGTTCAAGTTTTGGTATAAAGCTGTGGTCTTTGATTTGTGTGACATTCTAACAAGCCAGGAATCTCCTCTTTAAACCACACACACAAAAACTGAAAACATAGTAACTCTTGCACCAGAGTGCAATTGTTTTGCCTTTATCATTTTTTTTAAACATCTTTATTGGAGTATAATTGCTTTACAATTGTGTGTTAGTTTCGGCTGTATAACAAAGTGAATCAGCTATACGTATACATACATCCCCATATCCCCTCCCTCTTGCGTCTCCCTCCCACCTCCCTATCCCACCCCTCTTTGTGGTCACAAAGCACCGAGCTGATCTCCTTGTGCTATGCGGCTGCTTCCCACTAGCTATCTATTTTACATTTGGTAGTGTGTATATGCCCATGCCACTCTCTCACTTCGTCCCAGCTTACCCCTCCCACTACCTGTGTCCTCAAGTCCATTCTCTATGTCTGCGTCTTTATTCCTGTCCTGCCCCTGGTTCTTCAGAACCATGTTTTTTTTTTTTTTTTTAGATTCCATGTATATGTGTTAGCATATGGTATTTGTTTCTCTCTTTCTGACTTACTTCACTCTGTATGACAGACTCTAGGTCCATCCACCTCACTACAAATAACTAAATTTTGTATCTCTTTATGGCTGGGTAATATTCCATTGTATATATGTGCCACATTTTCTTTATCCATTCATCTGTCGATGGACACTTAGGTGGCTTCCATGTCCTGGCTATTGTAAATAAAGCTGCAATGAACATTGTGGTACATGACTCTTTTTGAATTATGGTTTTCTCAGGGTATATGCCCAGTAGTGGGATTGCTGGGTCATATGGTAATTCTATTTTTAGTTTTTTAAGGAACCTCCATACTGTTCTCCATAGTGGCTGTATCAATTTACATTCCCACCAACAGTGCAACAGGGTTCCCTTTTCTCCACACCCTCTCCAGCATTTATTGTTTGTAGATTTTTTGATGATGGCCATTCTGACTGGTGTGAGGTGATACCTCATTGTAGTTTTGATTTGCATTTCTCTAATGATTATTGATGTTGAGCATCCTTTCCTGTGTTTGTTGGCAATCTGTATATCTTCTTTGGAGAAATGGCTATTTAGGTATTCAACCCATTTGTGGATTGGGTGGTTTGTTTTTTTAACATTGAGCTGCATGAGCTGCTTGTAAATTTTGGAGATTAATCCTTTGTCAGTTGCTTTATTTGCAAATATTTTCTCCCATTCTGAGGGTTGTCTTTTCTTCTTGTTTATGTTTTCCTATGTTGTGCAACAGTTTTTAAGTTTCATTAGGTCCCATTTGTTTATTTTTGTTTTTATTTCCATTCCTCTGGGAGGTGGGCCAAAAAGGATCTTGCTGTGATTTATGTCATAGAGTGTTCTGCATATGTTTTCCTCTAAGGGTTTTATAGTGTCTGGCCTTACATTTAGGTCTTTAATCCATTTTGAGCTTATTTTTGTGTATGGTGTCAGGGAATGTTCTACTTTCATTCTTGTACATGTAGCTGTCCAGTTTTCCCAGCAACACTTATTGAAGAGGCTGTCTTTTCTCCATTGTATATTCTTGCCTCCTTTATCAAAAATAAGGTGACCATATGTGCCTGGGTTTCTCTCTGGGCTTTCTATCTTGTTCCATTGATCTATATTTCTGTTTTTGTGCCAATACCATACTGTCTTGATTAGTATGGCTTTGTAGTATATTCTGAAATCTGGGAGCCTGATTCCTCCAGCTCCGTTTTTCCTTCTCAAGATTGCTTTGGCTATTCGGGGTCTTTTGTGTTTCCAAACAAATTGTGAAATTTTTTGTTCCAGTTCTGTGAAAAATGCCATTGGTAGTTTGATAGGGATTGCATTGAATCTGTAGATTGCTTTGAGTAGTATGGTCATTTTCACAATCTTGAGTCTTCCACTCCAAGAACATGGTATAACTCTCCATCTGTTTGTATCATCTTTACTTTCTTTCATCAGTGTCTTAAAATTTTCTGCATATGGGTGTTTTGTCTCCTTAGGTAGGTTTATTCCTAGGTATTTTATTCTTCTTGTTGCAGTGGTAAATGGGAGTGTTTCCTTAATTTCTCTTTCAGATTTTTCATCATGAGTGTATAGGAATGCAAGAGATTTCTGTGCCTTAATTTTGTATCCTGCTACTTTACCAAATTCATTGATGAGCTCTAGTAGTTTTCTGGTAGCATCTTTAGGATTCTTTATGTATCATGTCATGTCATCTGCAAATAGTGACGGCTTTACTTCTTCTTTTCCAATTTGGATTCCTTTTATTTCTTTGTCTTCTCTGATAGCTGTGGCTAAAACATCCAAAACTATGTTGAAAATAGTGGTGAGAGTGGACAACCTTGTCTTGTTCCTGATCTTAGTGGAAATGGTTTCTGTTTTTCACCATTGAGACTGACGTTGGCTGTGGGTTTGTCATATATGGCCTTTATCATGTTGATGTAAGTTCCCTCTATGCCTACTTTCTGGAGGGTTTTTATCTTAAATGGGTGTTGAATTTTGTCAAAAGCTTTTTCTGCATCTATTGAGATGATCGTATGGTTTTTCTCCTTCAATTTGTTAACATGGTTTATCACTTTGATTTGTGTATATTGAAGAATCCTTGCATTCCTGGGATAAACCCACTTGATCACGGTGTATGACCCTTTTAATGTGCTGTTGGATTCTGTTTGCTAGTATTTTGTTGAGGATTTTTACATCTATGTTCATCAGTGATATTGGCCTGTAGTTTTCTTTCTTTGTGACATCTTTGTCTGGTTTTGGTATCAGGGTGATGGTGGCCTCATAGAATGAGTTTGGGAGTGTTCCTCCCTCTGCTATATTTTGGAAGAGTTTGAGAAGGATAGATGTTAGCTCTTCTCTAAATGTTTGGTAGAATTCGCCTGTGAAGCCATCTGGTCCTGGGCTTTTGTGTGTTGGAAGATTTTTAATCACAGTCTCATTTACAGTGCTTGTGATCAGTCTTTTTATATTTTCTGTTTCTTCCTGGTTCAGTCTCAGAAGGTTGTGCTTTTGTAAGAATTTGTCCATTTCTTCCAGGTTGTCCATTTTATTGGCATATAGTTGCTTGTCATAATCTCTCAAGATCTTTTGTATTTCTGTAGTGTTAGTTGTTACCTCTCCTTTTTCATTTCTAATTCTACTGATTTGAGTCTTCTCCGTGTTTTTCTTGATGAGTCTGGCTAACGGTTTATCAATTTTGTTTATCTTCTCAAAGAACCACCTTTTAGTTTTATTGATCTTTGCTGTTGTTTCCTTCATTTCTTTTTCATTTATTTCTGATCTGATTTTTATGATTTCTTTCCTTCTGCTAATTTTGGGGTTTTTTTGTTCTTCTTTCTCTAATTGCTTTAGGTGTAAGGTTAGGTTGTTTATTTGATATGTTTCTTGTTTCTTGAGGTAGGATTGTATTCTTATAAACCCTCTTAGAACTGTTTTTGCTGCATCCCATAGGTTTTGGGTTGTCTTCTTTTCATTGTCATTTGTTTCTAGGTATTTTTTTTATTTCCTCTTTGATTTCTTCAGTGATCTCTTGGTTATTTAGTAGTGTATTGTTTAGCCTCTATGTGCTTGCATTTTTTACAGATTTTTTCCAGTAATTGATATCTAGTCTCATAGCGTTGTTGTTGCAAAAGATACTTGATACGATTTCAATTTTCTTAAATTTGCCAAGGCTTGATTTGTGACCCCAGATATGATCTATCCTGGAGAACGTTCCATGAGCACTTGAAAAGAAAGTGTAATCTGTTGTTTTTGGATGGAATGTCCCATAAATATCAATTAAGTCCATCTTGTTTAATATATCATTTAAAGCTTGTGTTTCCTTATTTATTTTCATTTTGGATGATCTGTCCATTGGTGAATGTGTGGTGTTAAAGTCCCCTACTATGTCTTTATCATTTTTGCAGGAAATTTGTGGTGTACATTTATGCTCTACATCTACCCTCCTTTGCAAATAATTATTACCTAGGTGAGAAGTTACCTTAGTTTTTAGGTTCCCATGGGAGAATCACCAAAGAGTTAAGCTCCTAGTGTTAATTTGGTTAGTGGGAAGGGTCTCCATACTTATGCTTGGGCCCCAAGAAAGTCTCTAAATCATGGTAATTGTATTAGGTTTATATGACCATCCACCTCTGAGGTTATTAAAGCCATTTCAATTCCCACAGTACTGCTTTACCTTCATGAAAACTGTTTGTGTCAGTTCAGGAATGAAGGTTATAAATGGGTGGGGCCTTTATCACCACCAGCACGTTACAAATTTCAGAAGACTTAGAGTTAGATAGAAAATATGTCAGAGGTAAATGTAATCTTTCAGTAGGATCTAAAGTGGTATGGCCCATCCTGATTTTGTAATCAATGACTTGACAAACAGCAAAGTCATCTCACAGCAGTTTGTTTCATGGGCATAGCAGCAAATGAGAAACATATCCGTTTGTAAAAAAAGAAGTGAATTTGTTCTTCATATAAAAGCAGGTCATTCATTTTTTCCCCTAGTTTTTTTCCTAAGTATCTCCTCTAAGCCAGGACTAGGCTGGCACTGGAGAGACAATGAAGAAATGGTCCCTTCCCATGTAGACCTGATATTCTAATGGGATATGTGACAAAAATATATACAAAATGATGCAATTAAAAATTGTCTTAAGTTTTATGAAGGAAATTTACATGAATCCAAGAGAAGGAACAATAAAGATTCATTTACTATATGTGGGGTGTTCAGGAGGGCTTTTCTGGACATGTGGCATTTAATCTGACACCTGAAGGGTAAAGCAGGAACGAGCTTTGTGAACTGTGTTCTCCACAGAGGGAGCAACTTGTGCAAAGGCCATGAGGTGAGCTTATGTAGCTACACAGCTGCCACAGGCTTTTACAAGACCTTTTTTCCTTTTTTCATTTTTTAAAAAACATTTATTTATTTGGCTGCACCAGGTCTTAGTTGCAGCACATGTGATCCAGCCACGTGCAGGATCTTCGTTGCGGTATGTGGGATCTAGTTCCCTGACCAGGGATCGAACCCAGGCCCCCTGCGTGGAGTCTTAACCACTGGACTACCAGGAAAGTCCCAAGATCTTTTTTTCTTGACAGAATCCTACTGATGACTCCTTTATAATATTATAATAATCATAAATATTTGTTATATTGTTGCTTTCATGGAGAAATTTGAGGCTCTCCATTGAATTATGGTTATACAGTGAAACCTACGGTTTGGAAGTATTCATTCTTTCAGGCTTTGACAATCATCCCATGTACCTGTGATTGGGTGTGGTAGTAAAAGTTTATGTAATTTACTACATTCAGGAAATGTTGCTCGTTGGTCCCCTGCTAGACCTGAATCATTACACATATTTTCAGGGGTAGTGGAGAGAGATCTGTAAAATAGGAATGAAATTTTATTTTCTCTGATCTCAGCAAAGAACAGTCCTGGTAATTTTCAGTGCACTGATGTGTTATTCAAACCTTTGCCCAGCCTATTCTGCTGATCTGAAGGCACAAAATTTCTTCTTCATAGTGTTTACTGAATGACTAGATGAGAAAAAAAAAAGATGAATGAAATATGGACACTAAAATCTATGCCATATTTTAAACTCTTACTATTTTGGTAAGTATGTAGGAAAGAATAGCCAAGTGATGCCAAAAGCTACAGAGCAGGCTCTGAAAAAAAGGAGGCCAAAGAAATAGAGAAAAAGCCCCATATGATTCTTTAAATCTGAATGAAATAATGATACCGGCCAAACGCAAAGGGTCTCACATAGAGGGGAGAACACAAGGCATCCATAGGCCTAAAAGGGTCTCAGAGACCCATGAAATTCTTATAAATCTCAGTCTCTAGGAAATAGTAGCTATGCCACATAGCTGAACATTAAAGGAGGCTGTAAGTAGAGAGTTAGAGTTCTAGAACTTACTGATTCTTATTTTGGTTTGTCTTTTAAAAAACTGTATTTTTTTTTTTTTGACTTGTGGCTACTAAATGTCCAATATGAAAAGCTTATTAAAAAAACCCTCAATTCTCTTTGCTTTGATTAGAGCCCAGGGACGATATCTTAATGATAGCATCTCCTGGAAGTAGAAGCTTAATAAAGATGCAGTTTCTTGTACGGTGCTTCCTTTAAATTTACACTTTGATACTTGGCATCATTGGGAAGCATGTTTCACGAAAGCACATTCTTACCCAATGAGAACAGTCTCACACCACCTGTTTGCCTGACTTGTTTCCCAAGAACTGATGGAGAATCACCAAAGGATCCAACAGTCCTCACCCTTGTGCAGAATTGGAACAAGGGCTTTTCTTTCATCATGTTTTGAGTCTTGAATCCCAGTAACTTTCACAGCTTACTTGAACTCTTGCAGATTGTCTCAGTGTTCCTATAAGGATTGAGACTCGGAGCATTAAGACACTATATTCAAAAAGTGGCACCTAAGTTTACCTAACACAGATTCTTGCCTCATCAGAACTAAGGCTGATTGAGAAACTGTGCTGAATGTCATAAACATTGGTTTGTATTCAACTTGGCACAAGGGCTCAGACCCTGAGAGCTGCACCAACAGCATGGCACTGCAGGGCACAGAGCTCTCCTACAAAACTCGTCTTTGGCTGCATGGATTAAATAATGGTTTGGCCTTGCTTTGTTGTCTTTGACCCCTTTCGGCAGTCAACCTATTTCTTGACCCCTAACTAAGTGGAAAATACAGTGGGATTCAACTCTCTTTGTTTCCACCTCTAATTGAGGGATTAAGACACACAGACCTTTAAGGAAGGGAAAGAACAGTAAAAGTGCTAAATAAGAATAAAAGAAGATCGTAACATGAAATGACATAAGGGAATTCATTATTATGTGCAAAGGACTGACATAAACTGTAGCTGAGGGGATCTGTAGAGGGAGGAGATGTGCCTGGATCCCAGAGTAGCCTGAGCAGGTTCATAGATGAAGTCAAATTTGATTTGGGCCTTGAATAGGCCAGTAGTTCTCAACCTTTCCTGGTCAGGAAGGCCGCCTGGGGAGGTTCTCAACCTTTCCTGGATGTGAGGACCATCTGGAGATGTTTTTAAAGAAGGCCAAGTGAGAGATCCAGGGCAGGTGTGAAAGAGGAGTGAGGGTGCCATGAGAAGGAAAAGAAGTTTAAAGAAACAAGGCTTGTTTGGTTGCAATAGAAAGTTCGTGTAGGAGGAGGAAAAAGAGAGAAGGCAGAAAAGTTAGGTTTCATCTGATTTTTAAATAACCTTGTGTGCCAGGCCAAGGAACTTGGGAAACATATTTGGCCTAAGATAACAGGGTATATTTAGCCTCAACACCTGACTTTCACAGCTGGAGAAGGATATTAGAATTCCTCTGTATCACATAACTCCTCGCTTCCCACTTTCACTCCCTGTTTGGAAGCTTAAGTTTGAGAGAAATTAAGTGTAGATACGTGCTAATACTTCACCACTTTCTCCTTCTCTCAGATACAGGATTCCGGCTGTTACTATGGGGATGTGGTGATTCATACAGAAGTACAGCTGTGTGGGATTCCCTGAGTAGCAGCCAGCAGGAGGCACCCCTGAGGCAGCAAAGCTAGCGCCCCCAACAGGGCAACCACACTGTGCTCTCATCCTGTTTACCTAGGATAAGGTGACTCTGCACTGGTACTTCCTGAATTACACAGATGCGGATGATAGCTAGCTAGCTCGCTAGCTAGAGATTTTTTTTAAAGAAAGCCACCTAATGTGAAGGAAATGGTTAGTTTCCAGCTGGCATTTAATAAGATTCTTTGCAAATAAAATTCTATTGGATCTTAAGAGAAGATAAATTTTATACCACTGAATGAATTATTCAGAAACTTGAACACAGCACATTAACCATAAATCTCTGCTTATTCATATAACTTAAAAGACAATTTTAAGTAAGTTTGTGTTTTAGCATTAATGTATTGCCTCAAAACTGGCTAGAAGCTTAGCATTTTTTGGATGAACAAGAGCTTTGGACAGGTTTATGATGTATATAGGGGGAAACATACACATATACACACACACATATCCTGGAAGCAACTGAAATCCTCCTCCTGTGCTTCTTCCTCTGAACTGAAGTTTAAAGACTATGGGCACTTGTGGTGACCTGTGCAGGATGCTTCGGTTTCTGCCATCTACTCTCACTCTACTTAGCACTGAATAGCCGCAGGCTAGACAGGGCAGTCTTTTGCCCAAACCTCAGTGATGTGGGGACTTGAGCCCTGCTACTTGGTCCATTGAAATAGGAGAACTAGGACTTATCAGAAACCCAGGTTCTGATTGTGACCTCTACTCTTTGTTTCTATTTTACATCTCTAGCTGCTTTTTCTCTGACCCATTTTTTATCTTTTATATGTAGAGTTACTCAGGTGCTTTCTTCTCTTATGTCTTCTTTACTGTCACTTGCAAAGTTATCTGTTTATTCTATTCCACATGCAGCTGACCCCCAAATTTGTATCCAGCCCTCATCTATTTTCAGATGCCCAGGAAGGATTAATAAAAAAAAATGACATCTAGAAAATGTCTGTAAAACAAAGGTAAAGGGAAAAATGTTAAAAAGCAGCTGGAAGAGGGAAGAGTTACATTCAGGAAAACCACAGTAAGAATAACAACTGACTCCTTAGAAACAATGAATTTATATCCAAGATGGGTACCACTATTACCTACCTTATAGGGCTTATATGAGAATTAAATGAGTTACTATTATAAATCACTTAGAATAGTATCTGGCACAGTGTAAATTCTAAATAAGAGTTTGTTATGCAAAGTAAAAAGTACATGGCAGTTGGGACTGTAAATCGTTACAATCTCTCTTGGAAAAAAATTGCCTGAAGCAAATGGGACAACACCAAACATTGTAACTTATGTGGCATTTACTTTCTTCTTTATATTTTTCTATAATCATGTGCTACTAATATTATTAAAACAAGACAATTTTGATGGAAGGTATGCTCCACAAAAACAGGGAATTTGTGTAGTTCACTGCGTACCTCAACACCTAGAAGAGTACCTCCATAACCTGTAAATTAGGTCACATCATGGATATGAGAAAATCTTTTCTTGAAAATAGTTTGTAATATATATGTTGCCACTATGTAGACAAGAAAGAAAAGAAGACAAATAATTAAAGTTTAGACCCGTTTAAATCCTTAAAATTTGAAATTGGGTTATTTACAGAGATATAAATAATTCTGCAAATGCTTATATCTGTAGTGCAGATATCAGCCCTTCAATTTTCAAAAGACCCCAGGAAGAAATATAATAGCATCATTTGGTTCCTTTTTTCCTAAAAGCTTTAGTGTTTCTTATCATTCAGATACAGAAAACTTTTTTTTCCTTTTGGGGGGTTAAACATTCAAAGCCAGATTTAGAAACCTAGAAGTCTGAAATGTTTAGGATCAAATCATTTATTATTATGGTACTTACTACTCATTACAAATCAAGAGAGTTTTAGAGCTAGATGGGTACTTAGAGATCATCATGCCTGCACATTACAAATGAGCAAACTGCGCTCAGTGAGGTTACAATTCTAACTGGAAACAGAGCTGGGGCTAGAACCCAGGGCTCTTCTTTGACATTCAAGATTAGTTTTTAATGGACTCTGGCCTTGGCAATTTTTCTTTAAAGTCCTCCCTTACTTTCTCCCTTTCTCTATTAGATTTTCCTTGCTAATGGATGTCAGGGATAGAGTTAGATCAAGAGCAGTATTCTGTTGGGGAATACAGTGGAAAGCTTAGACTAGTTCCTTCCCATAAATTGAAAGCAATAGGAATCCTATGGATAAATTTCTTTGAGCATATAGGGAAGATTTTTAATTTGCAGTAATCCTAAAGGGAGGTAGAGTTTGTTCTCATAAATGACTTGCTATATTTCTCTATTCATCTAATGGATGACTTTGACATTAATATGGAGAACTCTACAACTTGAACTTAAAATCAAGGATTTTTACTATTTATTGGTACTTCCTTCAGGAAAATGGTGATTTACCTATTTAAAAAGTAAAAAGTCATTTATGACTAGTGTAAGTGCACATTTTTTTCTCCGTGCATCAATATTTCCTTTCTTTAACCTCTGTCCTATCTCCTAATTAGGATTTCTGGAGACTGACTGATATATTTTGAACACTAAGTGACTGTTTTCAATTAGAAAAATGCAAATATCCTAACTACTTATTAATTCCATCTCCTCAAAATATATTCAAGCTGAGCTGAAATTTAACTGCCCTAAGTACCCTTTCTATTTTATTTACTTATTTTGGCTTTCCACTCTATCAAATTATTTTAGACACTTTGTTTCTGCTGCATGGTCTACCTCCAGCCAGTTTTCTCCCCTGTCTAGCCCTACAGTCAGGCTAGAAGATATGTGAAAAGAATGATATGTCTGTATATGTCTGTCTTTATTCTGTATAAAGAATGATATGTCATTACTGTTACCACCAATATTAGAAAATGAGTTTGTTTTAGGATCAACATGAGTAGTAACCTTTTATTTTAAATGGGGGAAAAAAAAAACTAGAGATGACACCCAGGGAAGTATTTTAAGTTTTCTATGTTTGCTTTTATTATCTGCCCCTCTTCACCTTCATCACCCAACTGTCGTAAGAAAACCTGTCTCTGATCATCATAAACTCTTTTAATCTATTTGAACTTTTCCCCATTGCCCTGGGTAGAGACTGAATCATAATTCAACCATAGTGATATTTCATTGTTTCCACTGTTAAAGAGAAGTTATCCCAACACTTGTTAAAAATGGCGAGAAAGACTTTATTCCAGAGTCTTGCAATAAGGGAGAGAGGTTGAACTCAACTCCAAGTACAAACAGGGATGAGTAGGACTTCACAGCTGGCAACAGGATGAGGGAGAGGATGGCAAATTACTAAGAGGAGCTTGTTAAGATATTAAGGTGGGGATGAGGAAGGGAACTTAGTTAGATATCAAGGTGGAGGAAGAGGAGCTTGATTGGATCTCAAGAGTGGGGAGGATTCTCAATAAACTGGCTAAGCAGAATTCTTTTCTAAAACTGGGTTCGGCAGGTCAAGATCAAGACCTGGTCAAGAAGAGGGCTCAGAGGAGCTTGACTTTAGCCAGGCTTGGTCAAAGAGGGGGTCTTTGTGACCATAACCTTTCTACATTTGGATTTACCCACTAATAAGGCCCAATTTAGAATGCTACAGATACTGTGCTAGTTCTTTTATATCTCTGGAAAATAAGCTCCATTATCATTCATAATGCTGTTATAGATGAGTGGAACCAGGGTCTTCATTAGCACAACATCTTTTAGCACAACTGCCCACACACTGACAATTTGTTCCAAATGAAATATAGGAAATCTGATCAACCTCAGAGGATGATGAGAATATTTGTAATATTTACATTGTGCTATTTGCCAGGCACTGCCCTGGAATATTTAAGTAAATTAATCATGTAAATTCTCACTGCAATCTTCTGAGGTAAGTGCTATTATTATCCTCATCCCAGGACTGCAGGCAGAGAAACTGAAGCAGTTACAGAACATGTCCAAAGTTACTTAATTAAAATATGTCAGGGTTGTGACTGGAACCCAAGCAACATAACTTTTGAGATGGTGCTCTTAACCGCTGTGCATTCCTGCTCCTGTGAAATCTCTTGCTCTCTCTTTCCCCAAGCAAACACAGAGAACTGGGAGTTGGGTGAAGGGGCAGTGGAAAGGTATATATTTGTGGAAGTCCATGTATTTTGGTGCATTCTTCACATTCAGAACACTTTCTGTCTACCACCTAGTGCAGTGCTTAAGATAGCAGGTCACTGGTAATTTTTATTGTTGGATGAACGATGATTGAATAAATTTCTAGATGATATTCAGTTCCTGATTATCAGTGAGATAATCAAATTTATGTTTCTCAAACTCTGGCACACTGAGGGCTGCAATGGCCACATTTTAGGACAAGAAGGCATTTTCTGCATTTCAAAATACACAGGTGATTGCAGCTGTCCATGGGAGCCCAGCCCACAGAGCCTTTCAGTGTCAGCTTGGGGTGAGCTGGACCTCAGGCACATGGATATAACCGTGCAAGGAATCTTTCTCTCCTGAGGTTTTAGATCTCCCCTGAAATCTACCATTGCTCTTTAGACCTGATTTAAATTCTTCTGCCACATTTCCTACTCAGCTCTTACTCATACCTTCTTGTCCTAGAGAAACCTGAAGCCAGAGAAAAAAGGCAAAAAGGTAAGAGGAAACAAGAAATGAACAAACTCCCAGATGTTGCTAAAGTTATTGGTAGGAGTGACAAGCTAAATGAGCCTTGTGGTGACAGACTGGTTCTTTTATTTCATTTTCACTTTTCTGTGGTCTCCACTCTAGCTCATCAGAACTCATTTATCCTGAGAAATCAATGGCTAATTTCCTGTGAGGTAGAATCAATAAATCTGCAATGTTCTACATTGCTTAAACTTGAGTACTTGGTTCACCTGGGGCTGTGAAGTACAAGTCAAATAATTGTTGCAAGTTATTTAAACGTTTGAATGAAGAAAAATTGCTTTTCACTCTGACTGCATGGCATGAAATGCTGAACTTTTTGTGGAGGCTGGGAATGGGTGAATGGGGTGGAGATGGTCTTGCCAGTCTCTGAAATTCAATTCTGGCCTGAGTGTGTGCATTACCAAGTGTCACTTTGGCACATCTGGTGCAGGTTTATAGTCTAAGAGTTTTCATATTGGGTTCGAACATAAATTACAGTAGCAGGGAACTTGAGAGCTCCAGGAAGGAATATGACATTTCAGGTGCATTTGATCACTTTATTGAATTTGCCTGGAAAAAATCATTTAAAAAAATTTAATTTGCAGACTCAGAGCAGAGGTTTTTCATTCCAGCTCATGCCTGACAATAGATGTGTGTGTGTGTGTGTGTGTGTGTGTGTGTGTGTGTGTGTGTGTTTTCATTGAATAAGCAACTCCAAAGTGCTCAAAAGGCTGCTTGTTCTACTCTGTTGAGTATGGGGGAATTGGAATGGGTCCTTCATTCTGTAAACATTTCACCAAATTTTTTGCTTCAACTGGCTTCTCCGTGGGACACGTTCAAATTGTATACATATCAAAGTAATGATTTATTAGATTTAAGTGGCGTTTTAAAAGGATATTAATAGTATATTTAAATTGCAAAGTGGAATTAGTACAATAGTATGAGAAATGTATGATTGTAATGACTAACTGAAGGGTCACCAATGGAGTGCTTAGTTGCCTCATGTTCTTTTTTGAAGGAAAGGGATGTAAAAATAATGTTAATTAAGAAGTAATCAGTTAACTTTGTAAATAAAAAACTTTGGGGCGAGTTGCTTACCCTCTTTGAGCGTCAGCTTTCTCATCTGTAATAATCATGCCTGCCTCAAAGGCTTGTTGTAGGATGAAATGGGATAATACCTGTGGAGCCCTTACAGAAGGCTTGGCACAGAAAGTCTTAGCTATTGTTATTATTGTTATTGCTATTGTTAGTCAAAGTTCAGGGTGGTAGGACAGCTCCAGTTATATTATACTCTAAACAATTAACATAAATTTTTTCCAGTGGGATAATTGGATGGAGGGGTTCTTGGAATGCTCTATAATAATAATGTCAGTGGGAACTCACATAGGACTCTGGCCTTTCTGGCTACCCAGTAGGAATGTAGGACAAATGCTGAGGTGAAAACTGTAAGATAAGCAGCAAGAGTTAATGAAGGCAATCACACTCTCCCTGGAGTGGGGCCACCACAGCTTTGCTCAGCAATCATCACATTCGTGCACTTTCAGGCACCTGAAGGCCTCACCTTATGTCAACTCCAAAAATAATTGCAGATTCCCTTATTTCCAAACTGAATAATATGAGAAGGTGAAGATGCACGTGCTTTACCCTAGAGAATACGTAGTCAAGGGCCTCTTAGTAGTTTCATGCAGAAGGAAACAAGCTCTGGAGACAGAGCTCCTGGGCTCAAATCCCTGTTCTTGTCCTATTATCAGACTTGCACAGGTTACTTAAGCTCCCTGAGGTGAGAGTCCTCATTTGTCACCTCATGTAGTTATTGTAAGGATTATATGAAAAAATAATTGCATGGCACGTGGGACATTTTCTGCAACAGTAAGTCTCAATAAATGTTAGTGATCCACTTATTTCTTAGGTTGGATGATATTTGCACTGAGCAGTGTTAAAAAAAACTGAGGTATATTAGACTTTTAAGAGTTTATTTGAGCAAAAATCAAGTAGAATAAGGCAGCACCAAAGCATAAGTGATTAGAAGCCCTCCTTTAACTGGCGGGTAGGGGGAAGACTTTGATAGACAAGAGGTGGAAGCAGAGCAAGGAAACTGTTTGATGCCATAGCTTAAGCTATTGCATTATTTGAGAAAGGCTAGTTGGCTGTTTGTGACTGGTTGTCCTTAGGTTTTGCTTTTTTAACTTTGAGGCAATAAGGGCTGAAGTTTTGCTTTGCTTTTGTAAGCTACTAAGCCTTTAAAGCCACCTCAATCTAATGGCCTCATTGTTTAGTTAATTTAACAGATGTTCGAGATCATTCTGGTTTTATTATATGGTTTCCTCTGTGAGTTAAGTTGACTCAGAGTAAATGAATTGGGAGAAAGGGGAATTAGAAGTCTTATTCTCAAAACCCATAGACAAGCCTCTGGACTTGCTTCATTTATTAATTTAATAGCATAGGATTTGAGAATTGTCTTCAGGATTTAAATGGCTGCTCTTTTCACTTCTAATGGTGAAGGTTCAAAAAGTACTGGGACAAGATCTTTGTTACTAAAGAAGCTGTAAGGTGGTAATTGGCAAAAGTTCATATGCAAATTTTGCTCTGGAAAAAGATTTAAAATTTTCCAAATTATTGTGGGAACACAAACGTGTTTATGATGGTGAGTTTCTTCTAAAATGAAATTCTAATCCATCCAAAATCATTTAAATTTAGTATTGTGGAATAGAGATATATTTTCTGCCCATCTTTTCACAGAGTTTGGATATCTGTCTAATTTTCACATTTTTTTTCATTCCACTTTGAAATCATTTTAGTCCTAGTCCCATTCTGGTTTGCAGCCAGTGGGTGGAGCCTCTAAATTCCTCTAAAGAGATATTTTGAATAATGATACAGAACACTACTAAATTATTTTAGAGAAAAATGGCACCATCTGGGAAGACGGCAGAGGTAACCAAGCAGAGCTCCATACAAAAAGCATGATGAGGTGGTTTATTTGAAAGAACATAGAACATACTGAATTATTTTTGAAAACTAATTTTACTTAGATCTTTACAAAATAAGATTAGAAAATAAAATTTAAAGCAAACACTACTTTCCCCCTTTATAAAGAGATTATTTTTTTCTATCTTGGTGAGGAATGCAAGATCTTTAGAGTGTGGCAGTGCCCAGATTCCTTCAGGGCACCCTATGTGCTGTAATTGTTATAAATTTCTGATTTCTGCTGTTTGTCAACAGATTTGTCCTCTTAGTTGCTAAGAGTTGAAGACATTTTGATTGGCAATATTAAAAAGGAGTTAATAGAAAATTTTAAGAAGAGAATTTAAATTAAAGAAAATAGAAACATTACAATGAGGATCTCTGAAACAAAACATTGTCAATATAAATGGATAATGGTTTATCTATTATCTCCGATACAGTGGTTTCTTATTATCTATTTAACTCCTGATAATTAACATGCATTCTCCTTTTCATCTTTCTCAGGGCTGATGAACAATGAATGGATAATTTTAAAGTATGAGTAAGAAGTAGTAGAAATTCTTTCGTAGTTGATTCTCTATTGAGCAGATACTCTATGTATTTATAGCATTTGCCCCAAGACTTTCTGCATCATCCTTTTTCTTTTTTTACCTTTTACACAGGGATATTACAACTGATTGTCTCTAGGCAGTTTTATCTGGGCAGATTGCTTTATTAAGCAAACAATTTTTCAAAAACACTATGAAATAAGAACTTCTAGTGTCAGCCAAAGAAACATCTGAAAAAGCAGCATTTTCTTGACTGCAGGAAAAAATGTCTTTTCCTAAGAATTTTTATGGTGCATTTAGTTTTCCAGGGAAATTAACATCTGCCCTGTTCTAGACTTAACACTAGGACAGAATAATAGCCACAAACTGTGTATATTTCATTGTTATATTTGCTAAAGTCAATAAAATTGGTTTCCATTTTGTTTTCTTTTAGAGTGGGTTTTTCAAACCTCATTACTTTTACTAACCTAATTTACATTCTCCTCAGAAAATATTATAAAAGTTCTACATTTCAAACTTTAATATTGGTTGTTTTGTTTCCAAATGAAACAAAATAGTCAGGATTTTTAGTTTTAAAATATTGGGGTGATATCTGTTTTTTTTAATTCTGAAAAGTGGCACCGTCTCTCAGGATTACATTTACTTTAAAGGTTTAAATTTTAAACAAGTTATTATTTTTTAAGTATTATAATATCAAAAAACTTTGAGAAACTTGCTATAAAATTTGGTTATTTTTGTAGTGATTCATTCCAATTTCTTTCCATCATATTCTGGCAGAAAATCTTAATCTTTCCTAAAGTGTGGATATCCCTGGCTGGCATCTGCAGCATCTTAGAGTGAAACTCATAAAAGAATGTCTTTATCTTGAGCAGAAGAAAAACACAGAGACTATTAAGGTTTTCTTACTTCATTTGCAGAAACTCAGCAATGTTCTTTCTGTAGTTACTTAGTTTTGACATTCTTTGCAGTTAGGTCAACAATGGTTGTTTTTAAAAACGTTTCCACCCATGATTGAATATAATCTAAAGCCCATCTTCCCCACTGCGTATGGCATGCTGAGCTTTCCTTTGTGGTTTACCTGAGTATGATAACTGATATATTTTGTAATTGTAATTTGTTTTAAATATTTCTAATGATGAGAAACAAAATAAAGTGTGAGGTTCCTGAGAGGTATCTGGCATATTTTAACAGATTCAAATGAAGAACTCAGGTCCAAGTCCTGCAAGTGGTCCAGATGGGCATCACTACTCTAGCAATCCTACTATAAATTCATGTTGTACCTGCTGACAGCTACATCTCTCAACTTAAAGAAAATACAATGAAAAATAAAGTAGTCCTGAGCAACAAAAAGAAATTGGTTAATGAAGTAAAGATGTCAAAACTTTTAAAAAATTTTTTGAGCCTTTTATTTTATTTATTTACTTTTTAATTGAAGTATAGTTGATTTACAATGTTGTGTTAGTTTCAGGTGTACAGCACAGTAATTCTGTCATACTCACACACACACGTATATATATGTATATATGTATTTTTTCAGATTATTTTTCCCTTATAGATTATTACAAAATATTGAGTATAGTTCCCTGTGCTATACAGTAGGTCTTTGTTGATTATCTATTTTATATATAGTAGCATGTATATGTTAATCCCAAACTTCTAATTTATCCTTCCCCCCCTTTCCCCTTTGGTAACCATAAGTTTGTTTTCTATGGCTGTGTGTCTATTTCTGTTTTGTAAATAAGTTCATTTGTATCATCTTTTTTAAATCCCACATATTAGTAATATCACATGATATTTGTCTTTCTCTGTCTGGCTTACTTCACTTAGTATGATAGTCTCTAGGTCCATCCATGTTGCTACAGATAGCATTATTTCATTCTTTTTTATGGCTGAGTAGTATTCCATTATATGTATGTGTATGTGTGTGTGTGTGTGTGTGTGTGCATCACATCTTCTTTATCCATTCATCTGTTGATGGATATTTAGGTTGCTTCCATGTCTTTGCTATTGTAAATAGTGCTGCAGTGAACATTGGGGTGCATGTATCTTTTTCAAATTAGAGTTTTCTCAGGTATATGCCCAGGAGTGGGATGGCTGGATCATATGGCAGCTCTATTTTTAGTTTTTTGAGGAACTTCCATACTGTTTTCCATAGTGGCTGCACCAATTTACATTCTCACCAACAGTGTAAGAGAGTTCCTTTTTCTCCACACCCTCTCCAGAAACTTTTCAAAGAGACCATATTAATTTGTTCATTCATTCATTCAAGAAATCTTTATTAAGTGCCTACCAAGTGCTGAGCTCTGCACTAAATTCTAAGGATACAGTGTTGAGCAGAAGCAGGTAGCATTTCTGCTCTCAGGTGGTTTAAAGCCTAGTTGGGGGGCAATTTTAATCAATACATCTTACAGATAAGTGTACAATTACAGCTGTGATAAGTGCTAACAGAGGAAGGTACATGGAAAGAGTTAAATTACAGATTAGATTGAATATGGAAGGTCAGGGAAGACTTTTCAGTGGGCGTGGCAATTGAACTGACATCTGAAGGATGATTGAGTGTTGATAAGACAAAGATGGGCTGGAGAACATGCCAATAAAGTGAACAGCATTCATCATGTGGTCATTCTATGCGTCAGGGCTATTCTTGGTGCTGAGCATACAGCAGTGAACAAAATAAATTCCCTGCCCACGTGGGGCTGACTGGGGACAGAAACAGACTATAAACAGATGACAAAATAAATATAAATGTTGTCAGGAGGTTATAAGTGCTGTGAAGAAAAATAAAAAATAAGCTGAATATGGAGTGCAGGTGTGGAGGTGAGGTGGATATTTTATAGGGGACAACTGCGGGGAAGGTCTCCCTATTAAGCTACCTTGAGCTGAAATGGGAAGGCGAGGCAGCAAGTCACGCAGTTATGGGTGGAGGAGGCCTCTCTGGGCAGGGGGAAGAATGAGAGCCGAGGCCTCGGGTAGAGCATCCTTGGGCATGTTCTAGGAGCTGAAGAGACTGTGTCTAAATGTGTGGGGTGGGAAGGTAGGTGCAGTGCATTAGATGCCATCAGAGGGGTAATGGGGCCAAGTCATTCAGCACCTTTTATGCGAATGAGAAAGGCAGCCTTTAGAGAGTCTAAGCCTAGGTGTGATAGATAGACCTGACATGCCTTTGAGAATGATCGCTCAAGCTAATCTATAGAGAATAGACTGTTAGTGGAGTGGATTAAGGGTAAGGGAAGCAAGAACCACTTAGAGGCTATTACGATAATGGTTTGAACCAATTTCATACAAACAAAGGTGGTGAGAAGTGGTCAGAACCTGAATATACTTTATAGACAGAGCTGATGGGATTTGCTGAGGATTGGATATAGAGTGTGAGAAAAAGACAGTCAAGGATGATCTCAATGTCTTTGCACTGAGCAACACGAAGAATCAAGTTTTTATTTACTGAGATGGAGAAGATTATGAGAGAAGTAGGTTGGGAGAGGTGGTTCAGGAGCTTGTTTTGAGGCATGTTAAGTTAGGGATGCTCTTAGACTTGTGCCAAGTCCTGTGGTGGGTGGAGTTTGACATGTTTGATTAACTGAAAGAAGACAGTGAGTCTGAGCAAAGCTAGTACAAGAGACACATCGTCTGACTTGCTGGTGGGGCAGGCTGCGGCCAAACCACGTCAGACCTGGAAGGTCACCTTGGAGATTTCAGCCTTAATGCTAAAAGCAATGGGAAGACATGAGTTATTTAGGGATATTTAAGGGTATCAAATTTTCATTTCCAAACTGAATCTGACTGCAGTGTGGCAAAGTTATTGGAGTTGGGGATTGATGTGGGTAAGAGTGAATGCAGGAAAACTTACTAGTAAACACAACAGTCCCGAAAAGATGTTGTGGTAGCTTAGGTCATGTGGTGATGGTGGACGTGGAAAGGCAGGCGATTAGACAAGTTCAGAAGACAACTGTCAGGACTGGGTAACGCGCGCCATGGAGGTGAGAGAGAAGGAAGCGTCAAAGCCTTCAGGCTTATACAATAGGATGGACGGTGATTTAATTCAAGAATACAGGACAAACTGGAATAAGAGCCAGTCTTTAAGGGAAAGATCATAAGATTAAGGTGCCTTTGTGATATTCAAGTGGGAATGTCAAGTAAGCAGTTGTGTACCGTGTTTGAAGCTCAAGGATGGGGTCTAGGCAGGAAAGATTAATTTGTGAGAGATATTCCAAAGCTGAAAGGAAGGATAGTTTTGAGTGCGGCAGATTGATATGCAAGAGAGGGAAGGGATAATCAATCATATAGCTCTCAGAGAAGACTGGAGGAGATGAAACCCAAATGCAAATAGAGAGATGAGCCCCATATAGGAAGAGAGGCAGCTTTTTCCTCTATTGACAAGGATGGGCACAGATACAAGAAGATTTATTTGTGTGCTTCATTCACTCAACAAACATACATTGTGCACCTATCATGTGCCATGCACAGCTCAAATTGCTGGTGATACAGAAATAAAAAAGAAACAACCTTCCCCATCAAGGATCTCTCAGTCAAATAGGAGAGATTATACAGTATAGCAACAGAAGAGAGTTTATGATAGCCATGGGAGTACTGCCATGGTTGGATATACACCCTGGCACTTTGGGGACACAGATTTTTTCACAAGTCAGAGAAGAGATGGGTATGATATTATGACCTATGATGCTGTAAAAAGGCATATCTCAAGGGGGTTTAGAACCTGAATCCAAGAATTCAGATTTTGCCATTTATCCCTGGGAAGAGACAAATTCTGTTTCCAATACAAGACATGGGTCCCAGGATTGAACTAATTGCTTGCAGTTCTAGGCTAAGATTTCTTCAAAGACATTATCTCATCAAATTTCTCATTGAAAACTAGAGGAAAGGACTCAGACTGTTCATGTCATCAAGCTTCCAACAATTCCAGGGGTCTACACTGACCTTGAACCAGCTTCAACCTGGTCCCATCCTTTTCACCCTTGGCTAACATCCAAATTGCAAACCTTTCCAGTCATCCGTCCTTTCCCAAACTCTCATCAGGTTCCCTTGTGCTTTCTTCCCTTCCTCATAGTCTTTTCTCTCCCCTGCATCACTCCACCCTAATCTTTCCAGTAATTTTGTGGAGGCACTCTACATCTTTACCTCCTTGCTTTAACTGAACTTTGAATATCCAATTAGGAGCTATCTCAAATACTTTGTTCATTCTTTCCCATCATCAGAAGGATGTTCAGCATTCTTTTAAGTCCTAAACATTATACCTCCAGACATCTTTTCAGGCTTCATTTCCATCCCTAATCAGACTAGACTACATAATTTTTAACCATTGTCCTAAACCCTTTTCTTAAACCACACACTCCATTCTCTTGCTATCTTCCATACTTTACCTCCAAAATCCAAGTCCTGGAAGAATTCTAATGTCCAGCTTCTTTGCACCTGTTCATGCACCACCAGGCACAGCTGTGGAAAATTGTACATGTGTGCAGATTGATGCCAGTAATTATCTCCTAATTTTGGCTAGACCCTTATTCTTACTCAGCAGTACTCTGCCTGCCCTGATCATCTCCTCAAAATTCTTATAACAGCTCCTTCACTTCTTTACCATCCTCCTCAAACGTCTAACCCACAATTTTCCATGCCATTTTCAGCTCATGACTTCCCTTCCTATTTCAAAAGGAAATGGAAGCCTTAAAATAGGAACTCTGCCAATTTATCCTTTCAGGAGGATACCTGCATGCATTTATCTATATTTACACCAAATTAGTATATGTCTCACCTCCTACCAAAAGTTAACTCTTGAACTTGGCTCTGGATTGCATTTGCAATTCTCTCATCTCTCTTTGGGATTTGTATTTAGGCAGTAGGAAAGATGTTTATAGAGAAGCTGGGTAAGATTAGTAGACTAGAATGAAAATAAAGATCCTGAGTCAGGATGACAGGTGTCGGAATTTTTAAAGTGCAAATTAGAATATCTCATCATGTTTTCACTGTAGTACATGATGGGGATGCAATTTTAGCAGCTTTGCGTGTTGTGGAAATGCACCTTTATGCATCTCTCAGTATTTTTCCATAAGACTCATCCACTTGAAAACTGACTATTACTGAGTCACTTCCTCCAGTAAGTCCTGAAGTGTGTGGTCAAACAAGAGTATATACATTGAGGAGTCCAGCAATGGTAGGAAAATAAATCTATAGGCAATATACTTTTACTAATGGTTGGGCTTTTTCTCTTGGAATAAATCTGGAAGCCATGCCAGAACCTTTCACCACTTGTTACCTTTTCTGAGTGTGTCCTGGCCCAGGTACCAATCGGTTCCTCCAGCATCACTGGGTACCTGCAATGCTCCAAGCATTGTGCTATCCCGGCGGCTGTGTCCAGCTCTGGGGGAAAAAAATGTGGTGGGTGATGGGAGCAAATAAGACATGGGTTATATTTTTGTCAGGAAATAAAGTGCTGCTAGTCAAATACCGTGTTGCTTCTCCAATAATTTCAGTGAATTCTAGGTTGAGTTTAAAATAAAAAAGTCTTCTCTTGTGGAATCAGTCAGCTGACTGAGAGACACAGCTAGTAGAGCAGATGTGCTTTTGTTACCAAAGCTCTAATGTTCAGAAAGAATTGCCCTTAACCTCTTGCAATACCAAATTACACCCTGAACTATAAAAAAGCAACCAGCGCATAGCTAAGAAAAGAGGGATATTGCCTCTTTTCATAACTTTGGGTCTTAGTTTCTGGTTTGGGAAGCAACAAATCAAAAATACCCAAACTTTTGAAACAAGAAAACCAGAGCAACAGAATATCAACCATGTTAAACTGGTGATATATTATCATCTTTAGCTTTAACTAAGCTAGTTAGATTGGTCATGATAGAATGAATATATTTCTAACACTTGCTAATTACTAGCTAAATCTAAAATATAAAGAAACTCTTTTTCCTACCTTGTTTTAATGCATTTGTGTAATAAGTTAAAGATAAGCACGTCTGTGCTCATGAACAGAACCAGCAATTCTTTGCAGCTTGAAAATACCTAAAAAGTTCTAAACCCAAACTGAGAAGTATTATTAAATCCGCTTTGAGCTAAGTGCAGAAATGGTTGGTATAGTGCCCTCAAATAATAACTTAGACCAGTTGTTCTCAGAATGTGGTCTGCAGACCTCTGAGGTCTCGAAGATACTTTCACGGATCCACAGGGTCAAAAAATTTAAGATGTTATTTGCCTTTTTTACTGTGCTAACATTTGCACTAATGAAAATACAAATGCAATGTATTAAACTTAGCACGAATCAAGGCAATGACCCCAGACTGTACTAATAGTCATTGTATTCAAAGCTTAAAAAGAAAAAGATCAGTTTCATTTAAGAATGTCCTTGAAGAAGCAGTTAAAAATAATTATATTTCAATTCTTGCTTACATGTCTTTAAGATTTTGTGTGATGAAATGTAAAGTATATAAAGAACTGCTCCCTACCAGAGTTGTTTCCAAGACAAGCACTTGTGTGATTGAGTTGTGAGCTGAACTAGCCGATTTTTTCATGGAATGTTGTTTTATCTGAAAGAATAACTCATAGACAAGCTATGGTTATTCAGATTTGAGTATTTGGCAGACATTCCCTCAAAATAAACTAAGGGAATTTGTCGCTTAGGAAAACAACTGGCAGTGTTTTTGTCAATGATGAACTTGAAACTTTCAAATGAAAAATAGAGTTTTGTAAGACTTCTATCAGCTTGACAGCTTCCCAGTACTTAAAGACTTTCCTGATAAGATTGACTAGATATTAACAAATATGATTTTTTAATATTATATAATGAAACGTGTTAACATTTGTAAGATCTGTGATGTTATAAAATTATGCATGAGTAAAAGGTCCCTCTAGATAGTGAGATAGGCCAATGGATCTTAGTGTAACAGAATCTGAAAAGTTCATTGATATGGTTTTAGATTCCACATTGTACTAAACTTCTTACTATAATTTGCCAAGTTTTTGGTATAATATCAAAAAAAAATCCACAATTATCTAGAAAGGCTTTTAAAATATCCCTCCTTTTCCAACTACATATCTGTGTAAGGCCAGATTTTCTCCATATGTTCAACCAAAATAATATAACAGATTGAATAAAGAAACAGATATGAAAGTCTAGTTGCTTCTACTAAGGCAGATACTAAAGAGGTTTGCAAAAATGTAAAACAGTGCCAATCTTCACAATATAGATTTTTTAATTTTGGAAAATATTAGTCACTATTCAAAATAGTCACTTTTCAAAAAACATGTTATTTCTGTTAACATTTAATGTGCTTATCATGGTTTTAAATGATAAATAAATATTTTTAAATCTCAGTTTTATTTTCAAATATGTGAAGTATTGGTGGGCATAACCACATAAAGGCTCTTTGGGATATTCAATAATTTTAAGAGTATAAAGAGATCCTGAGACAAAAAAAGTTTGAGAACAAGTGGTTTAGTTGATCCTAGTGAGAGAAGGACTTTTTTACTTATGCTAAACTATAGCTACAGAGAAACCAATATGTTTTGTGACATTTAATCCCAAGAGAAATGTAACTGGTTTTGTTGTTTATTGATTAAAATATGCTTCACAGATTGCAGCCAAGGCATTCTTAAGGAGATCCAACATTTCATCAGTCAGAGTTCTTTGGTTGAAGGCAACGGAGATCAACTAAGGCAACTGAATGAGTTTTCTATTGTTGTGTAACAAATTACTCAAAATTTAGCAGCTTAAAACAACATGTAATTATCATCTCACAGTTTCCATGCAGTTTTAGAGCCAATGGAACTTGTCACTCTTTTTTTTTTTTTTAATTTAATTTTATTTATTTATTTTATATACAGCAGGTTCTTATTAGTTATCTATTTTATACATATTAGTGTATATATGTCAATCCCAGTCTCCCAATTCATCCCACCACCACCCCTGCCACTTTACCCCCTTGGTGCCCATACATTTGTTCTCTACATCTGTGTCTGTATTTCTGCCTTGCAAACCGGTTCATCTGTACCATCTTTCTAGGTTCCACATATATGTATTAATATACGATATTTGTCTTTCTCTTTCTGACTTACTTCACTCTGTATGTATGACAGTCTCTAGATCCATCCACATCTCAACAAATGACCCAATTTCGTTTCCTTTTTATGGCTGAGTAATATTCCATTGTATATATGTACCACATCTTCTTTATCCATTTGTCTGTCGGTGGGCATTTAGGTTGCTACCATGACCTGGCTATTGTAAATAGTGCTGCAATGAACAGTGGGGTGCATGTGTCCTTTTGAAATATAGTTTTCTCTGGGTATATGCCCAGTAGTGGGATTGCTGGGTCATATGGTAATTCTATTTTTATTTTTTTAAGGAACCTCTATACTGTTCTCCATAGTGTCTGTATCAATTTACATTCCCACCAACAGTGCAAGAGGGTTCCCTTTTTTCCACACCCTCTCCAGCATTTGTTGTTTGTAGATTTTCTGATGATGCCCATTCTAACTAGTGTGAGATGATACCTCATTTTAGTTTTGATTTGTATTTCTCTAATAATTAGTGATGTTGAACAGCTTTTTATGTGCTTCTTGGCCATCTGTATGTCTAGGAAGACAGTCACTCTTACAAAGGGATCACTGAGTAGATTAGGCCCACTACAGATAATCTCCCTTTTCACTTAATTAAGGACCTTCATTACACCTTTGTAATATAAGGTAACATAATCATGGGAGCGTAAGCCATTACCGTTGCCATATTTTATTGGTTAGAAGCAAATTACAAGACCTGCCCATTTTCAAGGGGAGGGGATTATAAAGGGTGAGGGTCACTGGGGGTCATTTTGGGATTCTTCCTTCCATAGCAATGTAAACGAATAGAGAATTTATTGAAAGTAAATGAGGTCACACAATCAAAGGAATGGCTGAAAAGCCAGCCTTGGAAAGGGCAAGAAGCCCTTTTCCATTTCCTAAAAGCTATCAAAAACTTGCCTTTTGTATCAAGAGGACAAATATTAATTGACTAGATTATCTAGTTAATATGCCATTACTAGGTGAATCAACTCCATATTTTCTTAACGTTGTGTCCCTTTACTCAAAGTTTAAAATCCTGCGCCTTGGCTAAGTGGGGCAGAGAGTCTTGAAGGACAGTCCCACAAAGACTATCCACAGTAGAGAAAGAGGTACTGCCCCAAAGGGAGGTTTTGAAAAGTAGAAGGAGAAAGAGGTGCTGGAAGGCCAAGATGAAAACGTCCACGAAAGCCATCAGAACCAAAGATAGCATAACTTTTCAAAGAGCAAAGGCAGAGAAATATTATCCTTCAACAATATATACTCATGATGTAAAATTTGACAAATCTTTTATACTTATAAGCTCAGGTTTTGAAAAAAACTTCTGAATAGATCATTATTATCTATCCCCATTGACTTGTTTTTTAATGACACAAAATAGTTTCACATTATAGTTTGACTATTTCACTTATTATTGCTATGAAAGAGGGACAGATAGCTTTTTGTAGCTTTAAACAAAAAGATTATTTAGGAATTATTGCCTCACTATATTAGTTCTTGTCAAACAATGACTAACTAGTTGTCTTGATCTTACTTCCAATATTTCTTTTATCCTATATTTGAGATATCTCCTGCCCCAATTTTCTAGCCATCATCTATTCCATCATTCCAAGAACATCCAAAATTGCCCTTCCTCTATCAAGAAGACAAATGTTCATATTCCTGACTCCAGCTTCCAGCCAGGACACCTCC